>NC_062578.1:257500-1457500 GCF_022837055.1 Prionailurus viverrinus
AACGCTGCTTTTCTCTCTGTTATTTAATGGGGCACCAGAGGAAAATAGGCAGTAGTACTTGTGATAATATCCAGACTTTTACAAAGTTTGTCCTGGGTGGCACAGTCCATCCATCCTACATTAACCAGACCATCCAACATGCCCCTGAGCCTGAGTCGTGTCTATGAAGTTAAACAATCTCCTCCTTTGCAACAAAAAGTGATCAGCTGGCCAATACCAGCAGCAAAAGCAGTTTCTATGGAGTGAACACAATTTCCTGTCCATAATTCCATCACTGGGTTTCTAACGTGCTGCATGGCGAACTCACCAAACGTTCCTTTGATCTGTCCCCGTGATATTTCACTGTGGCCATTCCAGACCTAAAAAGGAAGAGGCTGGGAGATCCGTTGACTCCTTTCATTCGGCAAAACATTCTATCATCACCACAGTTAACAGCACCAATTCAAAGTAATCCATCTACTTCTTTAACACAGTCTCTCCATGTGGGAGCTAATTCATGGCAGTGTGACCATCCTGGGGAGTAAAAGTTCACAAACCACAGTTCTCCAGAATGAACAGCAACATCTACTTCTCTTCTATTCAATGTCATGCTTTCAAGATCATCATCACAAATACCAAAATCATAACGATCATAATCCCAGCTTTCATACGGGCCACCTTCTGGATCATCTGCAAGTCCCTTTTCTCCGTATTTGTCATACTTTTCCCACAGATCTTCATCTTTGAGTACTTCATATGCTCTATTTATCTTTGAAAATCACTCTGTACATTAGGATTATACATTTGGTTGGTTGGTTGGTTATTTATTCATTCATTCATACATTTATTTATTTATTTATTTATTTATTTATTTATTTATTTATTTATTTAGTGTTTATTTCCTATTAAGAGAGACAGAGACGGAATGCAAGTGGGTTAGTGGCAGAGAGAGTGGGAGACACAGAGTCCAAAGCAGGCCCCTGGCTCCGAGCCATCAGCACAGAGCCCGACGCAGGGCTCTAACCCACGACCTGTGAGATCATGACCCGAGCGAGCGGAAGTTGGACGCTCAACTGACTGAGCCACCCAGGTGCCCTGGGTTATTCGTTTTGGTTTTTTGTTTTTTTTTGTTTTTTATCAGGATGTAGCTTCAATGCCAACTTCGTGAAAGCTTGTCTTATCTCTCTACTGTTTGCAGTCCTGGATACTCCAAGTAAACTGTAAAAATGCTGATCTGTTCCCACGAAAATGGCCATATACACTATTAGGAAACAGAATGACTCTTTTCAGGTCCCGGAGGTAGTCATTTTCGTTGAAGCAGACTCCCATTCTTTCTCTGATACAAGTTCTGATGAAAGTGAACATTCAGATATACAGCTGGTTCCAACTGAGAGAATATGCAGGTTTGAGAACTTGTGTTCACGTTACTCCAAGAGCAAATCAAGCACCATGAAATCTTCTCCCAAAATGTCAATCTGTGTAGGCTCAGTAATCTCCACTTCCTCAGATCACAAAAGATATAAAAATACTTTCAGGAATCTAACCTTTTTTTTTTTTTTTTTTTTTAATTTTTTTTTTTCAACGTTTTTATTAATTTTTGGGACAGAGAGAGACAGAGCATGAACGGGGGAGGGGCAGAGAGAGAGGGAGACACAGAATCAGAAACAGGCTCCAGGCTCTGAGCCATCAGCCCAGAGCCCGACGCGGGGCTCGAACTCACGGACCGCGAGATCGTGACCTGGCTGAAGTCGGATGCTTAACCGACTGCGCCACCCAGGCGCCCCAAGGAATCTAACCTTCTTAACATTCTGTTTCTCCTTTCTTCCTTGAATCCTAAATGTCTAAATCTTCTCCTTAGCTGCGAATGGTCTCTGGCTCATTTCTAACTCCTTGTCATGCAACCAAAACATACGTTTTTAAAGTATAGCGGTGGAGAGTAACAAATATTCAGACTAAAATAAGCAACCAGAGGAAAATCGAGAACACCTTGTCCAATACCACCATGGGAAAAGTGGTTCTCCTAGGGGTCCTTCTCAGCGTGGGTGTGGTGGACTTGATCTGCACCAAGCTTCAGGGCCAGGTGGAAACTGCCGGTAAACGCAATAGGAAGGATTTCTGGTTGCCATCAGCCCAGAATAGGATGTGGGGAGAGGGAAGGATGGGGACATCCCATGAGAGAGACTGCTGGCATATGAAGTCTCCGGCAAGACTAGGGTGAAAAGAGCCTGAGTAACTGAGGCTTAAGTGAGAGAAAGGGTCACAAGAAGCTGGGAAGCGAAGTCGGAAGAAGGGTGATGATGTAGGTAGTGAGAAAAAGATGGGGAGCTAGAACACAAAACCCATGGCAGGGGCGGAGAGGAAGGGAGGGGAGACAGGTGCAGAGGCATTGGGCTCTCCCTTCCAGAAGGACCATGCCTGTGCCACCGCCGCCGCTTCTCACTCCAGCAGAACCCGGGGCCCCACCCATGCCCACCTCAGTCTAGGGGGGTCTCCTCCTACGGCTACTCCCCCACCTTCAATTCCTGGCATTGGCGGACCCCGCCCCCACCCACCCAAGTGCCTGCTGTGCTCTGTGAACAAAGCACCTGCTCTCCATCCACTGCCAGGGTGGGGCGGGGCAGGGCAGGGTGCCTTGGGAAGCTGGGGGAGGAGCCACAAAGGCAGCAAGGAGCACCGCACTTCCCTCTTCTTTTTTAATGTATACATTCAGTGCTATCAGTCTTCATGTGAGTGCTACTAAAGCAGAACTCTACAAATTCTACTATGTTTTCATTTTCATTCAGTTCAGAATCCTTTCTAATTTTTTTTCTTTTTTCATTACTTCTTTGACCCAGGAGATATTTCGATGTGTTCTGTAGTTCACAAATAGTTGAGTATTTTCCAGAGATATTTTTGTGCTTGATTTCTGATTTGATTGCTTTGTGGCAGGGAACACACTATTATGACTTCAGGCCTCTTGACTTCTTCCTTTTATTAAGATTTATTTTTGACCCAGAACATAGTCTTTTTTGGTAAGTGTTCCATAGATCCTTGAGAAGAATAGTGGCGGCCAAGTCTACTATGCCCTTGCTGATGTTGAGCGTGTTGAAATATCAGACTATAATTGTGAATTTGCCTATTTCTCTTTTCAGTTCTATCAATTTTGCTTCATGTACTTTGAAGCTATTAACAGATACATGAACATTTAAGATTGCTCTTAATTGACCCTTTTATGATTATATAATGACCCGTTGTTTATTGCTGGTAATATATATATATATATATATATATATATATATATATATATATATATTTTGCTTGAAACTGTTTTGTCTGCTATTCATATAGCCACTCTAGCTCAGCCTTCTTTGGTCAAGTGTTAGTGTGGTATATCATATTCCTGTCTTTCAAACAAATTTCTGTCTTGACATTTAAAGTGCATTTTGTATAGGTGGCATATAGTTGAGTCTTCCTTTTTTATCCATTCTGACAGTCTGTGTTTTAGTTGAGGCTTTTAGACCGTTTTCATTTACTGTGATTTTTTTTTCAATATATGAAATTTATTGTCAAATTGGTTTCCATACAACACCCAGTGCTCATCCCAAAAAGTGCCCTCCTCAATACCCATCACCCACCCTCCCCTCCCTCCCACCCCCCCATTAACCCTCAGTTTGTTCTCAGTTTTTAAGAGTCACTTATGCTTGGGCTCTCTCCCACTCTAACCTCTTTTTTTCTTTTTTCCTTCCCCTCCCCCCATGGGTTTCTGTTAAGTTTCTCAGGATCCACATAAGACTGAAAACATATGGTATCTGTCTTTCTCTGTATGGCTTCTTTCTTCTTTTTTTTTTTATATATTTTTTTCAACGTTTATTTATTTTTTGGGGGACAGAGAGAGACAGAGCATGAACGGGGGAGGGGCAGAGAGAGAGGGAGACACAGAATCGGAAACAGGCTCCAGGCTCTGAGCCATCAGCCCAGAGCCCGACGCGGGGCTCGAACTCACGGACCGCGAGATCGTGACCTGGCTGAGGTCGGATGCTTAACCGACTGCGCCACCCAGGCGCCCCTGTATGGCTTATTTCACTTAGCATCACACTCTCCAGTTCCATCCACGTTGCTACAAATGGCCATTTACTGTGATTTTTGAGATAGTTGATTTGAATATGTCATCATGCTGTTTGATTTGCATTTGTCCTATCTGCTCCTTGTTCCCGTTCTCTTCTTTTTCCGCTTTCTTTTAATGGAGTAATTTTTATGATTCAGTTTTATCCATTTATTTATTTATTCATGTATTCATTTATTCATGTATTCATTTTTTCACTTATTTATTTAGGCTTCCTAGCTAGAACTTTTCAGTTTTGCTGCTTTAGTGGTTGGTTAGGGTTTATAGTCTATGGCTTCAGCATCACAGTCTCCCTTCCAGTAATGTTATACCACATCGTATAGAGTTTAGGCAAATCACAAGAGTTGGCTTCCATTTCTTCTTTCCTAGACATATCCTTCCTGGGTCAGTGGGATTATAGTTTTCATGAGGTGTAGGAAGATTTGGGCCATATTTTTTTCCTGTCCCTTTCCCCTGCCTCTTTGGGCAATTGTATATTTCCCAGTTGAAGTTTTCTCCCAGGTTTCCAATGTTAAACTTCAGTCTTTTGTTTTGTGATGTCTAATATGTGTTTTTTCCTACCCATCGTATTGTTCATGGCTAACATAATTTACATCTCTGTAAGTACTATTTGGTTTTTAAAACAATAGCTGCCATGCCTCTAGTTATCTTTTCATGCTTTGTTTGGAGATATAGTTAAGTTACTTACAAACAGTTGGATCCTTTAGTCTTGCTCTTACAAATTATTGGACGAATCTAGAGTTGTGATCAGCCTAAGACAAATTATGAGTTTTTCTATCTTAGCTAATGTGAATAGATACTGTCCCTCGTGCTGTGGGAGCACCAGGCAGTGTTTCCTCTACTCTTCAGATTTTTTTCCCTTGATGACTTCCTTCCATGTATGCACTGGTTGTTACTCTGCTGAATAGCCAAAGGGGACCCTGTGCAGATGCCCAGGGTTCTTTCTGTGTCCTGCTTTCTCCTCTCCTGGATGCTGACCTGTCGTCTCTATCTGCCTTGCCTTCACCAGACTCTCAGTTTTGCCACCACGACTCAAGGAGTCTGGTGAAATCTACTTAAATAATTTATGTCTCCTGTGATGTAGCCTGAAAACTCTCTCAAGGCAGTGAGCTTGGGCATACATGTTAGGCTAACGTGTTTTGTTTTCAGGGATCATTGTCCTTCATTGTCTGAAGTTCTGTGTCTTGAAAATCATGTTAAAATTGTATTTTGTCTGTTTTGTTTTTGCTTGCTTCAGGTAGGAAGATCAATCAGTACGTGTTACCCCATCTTGGCCAGAAGCAGATTACAGTGGAACTTCGGCACATGCTCTAGACTGTCGAGAGTGCTTGTCTTCCTCCTTTGCTTAATTGTCTCCTGCTCATCCTTCATTCCTCAGTATAGTTATCTCTTCCTCAGGGACATCTATCTTCCTTGGGCCCAATCTAGATCAAGTTATGATCACAGAACTCTGTCTTCTAATAGGAACTATCTGAATTTAGAATTACCATTTGAGTTGTCTTTCTCCTTCACTAGACTTTAAGCTAATCGAGAGCCAGGGGTCTTCTCTATTGCATCTGTAGAGCTGAGTATAACATCTTCCATTGAAGGTATATATTTACTCAATGTGTGAATGAGTGAATTGAAGATGCACAGTCCTGTATATGCAAAAAGTACTCATATATTTTATTTCTGTTTCTTCTCTGATGTAGATTCTGCTGGCTTCTTGAAAATCCAAGATATACTTGTTTCCTATGAGAAATTACGGAAACTTAACAAAATCACTGTAAACTTCTTACGGGAAAAATGACAAAAATGGACAAAATGGTTAGTGCACTACAAAACGAGCTACAGGAAGCCAAATACATGATATCACGGTTAGAACATCAAAAAGTGGAATGGGAACGTGAATTCTGCAGTTTGAGGTACAGCATCTTGGCTTTAAGGAAATATTTCAACTGTTTCCTTTTATACTACAGATGTGTAGGGGCAGTTTTGTAATTGCTGACTTACCTTACGGGATTTTCCCGGAAAGAATTCTTGTTTAGTGTTGTGAGGTGTGCGATTCTTGGCAGTAACACAGCAAGTTCCTAACAGTGAATACTTCTAATACGTTAATGTATATTCCAAATCACAATTTTAATGGCCATATAAAAGCCCACCATAGTCCAAGAAACATCATTATTTAAGAGATTGAATTCTGCTTGTTTTTCATCTTTCTGTATTTTAATTAATGCTGTCAGGAATGTCTTTTATATAAATCTGTTTCTACATGTCTGGTTACTTGCTTGGAGTCAATTCTTCAATATAATGTAATCTGGTTAAAGTATAAAAATTTTTAAAAAGGTCTTTGATCCATATTTTTAAATTGTTCTCAGGAAAGTTTATATTACTTTCTGTACCTACCAACAGAGTGTAAAATGGTCATTTTTCTCAAGACATTAAAATTCGCCAAAATTGATTCCATTTGCATCTTAACATGCAGGTGTTAAAAGGTAAAGTGGGGGTGCCTGGGTGGCTCAGCTGGTTAAGCATCTGGCTTCGGCTCAGGTGATGATCTCGTGAGTTTGAGCCTTGCTTTGGGTGGGCTCAAGCCCTGATTTGTTGAGCACGAGCCCCGCTTCGGATGAGCTCCTCTTCTCTCACTCTGTCTCTCCCTCTCTGTCTGCCCCTCGTGGGATTCTGTCTCTCTTTCTCTCTCTCCACCCTCACTCACTTGAGTCATCTCTCTCTCAGTAAAAAATTTAAACAAAGTAAAATGGGGGCGCCTGGGTGGCTCAGTCAGTCAAGCGTCCGACTTTGGCTCAGGTCATGATCTCAGGGTTCGTGAGTTCGAGCCCCACATCGATCTGTGTGTTGTCAGTGCAGAGCCCACTTCGGATTTTCTGCCTCCCTCTCTCTCTCTCTCTGCCCCCCCCCCCCGTTTGTTTGCATGGGCTCTCCCTTTCTCTCTCAAAAATGAATAAACATTAAAAAAAAAGTAATGCGGAAAGTGGTTACTGAGAATTTTTTTCAGCATCTCTGTCATAGGTAGATAAAATTAATTCAAAAGTGTATGCTGAAAGGTCATATTACTCTTTATTGTTTACTTAATACGTATCCTGTGTTGTTCTAGAAGGGATGTTTAAGTGATTCCTAAAGTAGGTAATCATCAACAAGGTAAGTTGCAAGTGTTGTGGAAGAAGAAACAAAAAGTATAGGCAACAGATATTAGACTCGTCAGCGTAGTCTTGGATGACAGTAATCTGCACGTGTATGTTGTGTAAACAACATCCACAGATGCTCTCTTTCACTGCACATCATTTTTGGAGGTACCTGTAAGGTTTCGTCAAGTGGAAATTTTATTTCCAGTGAATTGATAAACTTGCTTATAAACAGCAACTTCTCTTTTTAATGAGAAACTGAATTATCTGTCCTATGGAGGAATAATTATACCTGTGCGAAAGGGGGTAATTTTCAACTCTAACTTTCCTGAATAATTTCAAACTTCCTTTCCTACAACATCTACCAGAGTTATTACTGACTAAAACTAACGAAGTTGCATAATGCTTTCTTCTGGCTTCTTTTCAACTGTATATATGGTTTGGAAAAGATTGAAGTGACAAATTGAAAACATGAGCCCTACAAGGAAAACAATTGGAGACCATAGAAATTTTTCGTTTGGATAATAAGCCAACTTATGTGGAACCAGATCATAAAATGAACTTTTTATGTCTAACAAAGCAAATTTTAAAAGAAGCACATGTAATTGCAGATGTACCTTAAAACGAGAAGAAGAAGAAGAAGAAAGAAGAAATGCTGATATGTTATATGAAAAAATTAGGGAAAAGTTAAGAAAAGAAGACGAATATAAGAAAGAAGTTGAAACAAAACAAGTTGAACTCGCTCTGAGAACGCTAAACACGGAATTGAAGGCCACAAAAAATCAGGTAAATCAGTTTTTGATAAAAACTGTATTTCCATCTATATTACATAGTGTAATATTATACATATGTATTTTATAGTATCCCTTTGACTCAATATATATTATTTAGGTTTAAAATAAATTAAAACATGGGATCATGTTCTTTTGAGCATTTTTTTAAAGTTCTCCTCTTCAGTTTTTGACCTTTTTTTTTAACGGTATGAGACCAGAATCATAATGAAATGTGTCTCCAGGTTGTAGAAGAGCGCAGTGACACTCAGTGGCAACTTTCTCCAGAACAGAAGGCCAGAGTCTTACAAGATGGAAGTCTAAACAATCACCTTTGCAAGCAAAAGGAGCTAGAAATGGCTCATAAGAAAACTAATTCTAAAATGTCTTCTTTAGTTATTTTGAAGTACATGTGTGTATGTATTTGTATGCATTCTATTTTTTAGTTATTTTTATTTCCATGTGTGTGTGTCTATATATATATATGTATGTACATATGAAACTGAACTCTGTTCATCATGGAAACTATAGAGGATTTTAAAAGCACATATATTTTGCGGAGGGGCATGGGGGACGGTGGCATTTTTGCTTCACTGGATAAAATAATATTCTTGATTAAATGCATTTGTCTGCAACAACTAGTGACATTCATAATGTCCTCATCCAAGGGAGAGGCTTGTATTACTTTCTGTAGGAATTGATGAGCTTTCCCTAATCTCAAAACAATTGCTACTAGCAACATGTGTTTTAGTTTTGAACAGTTACTTCACTGCCTTGATATATTAATAGTTTAGGTGAACACTTCCGCTAATGGACAGGAGGACAAGTGTAGCCAGTTCACTGATCATATTTTCGGCATCAAGTCTCCTACTTTTGAGAAAAGTAACACTTTTGCTTCAAGTAGCATCCTATTTCATTACAAGGAAGTTTTGATAACAATGGTATGCTGTGGTATATACTTAATGATAATTTATTGATAGGTATTTTATTCCTAACAAAATAGTTGAGTGTACTTCCCCTCTTTTATATTTATTACTGTTTTCAACATGAAGAGGAAATACAAGTTATTGAGCGGTAAATAATCTCATGATTTTCTAAGAGATGTATAAATGTCACCTTATTTCCTATCAGTGTTTTGAAATACAAGACTTCTTTCGTACTTGTGTATTTACGCTAGAGAAGTGGCAGTGGTTGGTGCAAGAGCACTAGTTGTGGAGTGAGAAGACCTGGGGAGAGTCCTGCAGCTCACCGTTTTAATGTCTCCATTCTAGAATTGTGATAACCAAATGAGTTCATTGATGTATGTAGAAGTGTTTCTATTATAGTACAGTGCCTAGATTTTTCAGTTACCAATAGATATAATTCTTATAACTGACTATAGAAATGGTAGCAAAGTAGATATCTATGAAATATTCTCAGGAAAGAAGAATTTTAGGAAATTTGATCTGTCCTAGTATATGCAGAGCTAAGGATTTTACTGTGAGGTAGCTGTATTCGATATCTACTGTAAACTCAATTTTTAAGTGTAGTCAGATTTATTAATCTTTTATTTCAGGCCTTCGGGTTTGTTGTAAATCAGAGAAAGGCTTTTCCAATTCTGAGATTCTGAACACTTTTCTCACAAATTCTTTTTTACTTTCATGCCTTCATTATCTTCAGTTAAAGTTCTGAACTTTTGGGAACTTATGCTTGTATAAAATGTGAGATTTGGACCCACTTTATTTTTTTCCAGTTGGATATTCACTTACTGTAACCTTCCTTCCTACCTTTCCTTCTTTTTATGTTTCTTTATTCATTAGACAGAGAGAGAGAGAGAGAGAGAGAATGCAAGCAGGGGAGGGGCAGGTAGAGGGAGAGTGAGAATCCTGAGCAGGCTCCTGACTGTCAGCACAGAGTCTGATGCGGGGCTTTAACCCACAGAATGTGAGATCATTCCCTGAGCCAAAATCAAGAGTCAGACACTTACCCAACTGAACCACCCTGGCACCCCCTGCAACCTTTTCATTGTTTAAACATAGATTATACTCTCGTTTCAAAGAAAATCATGATAATGCCATTTTATTGAGTGCTATCTGAAAATGTGCTTTATTTTACTTAGCATTCTGATAATCATGAGAAAACACAAGATCGGTTGCATAAAAACCACATGTTGCAGGATGAAATTGTTGTGCTAAGACTGGAAAGAGACACCATAAAAAATCAGAACTAGGCAGGGAGATAACACCTTTTGTGTCTTTAACTGAATTCAGTGAACAGGAATGTGTGTGTTACAAAAAGACGGTGAATTGATGTATGTGTTGATATTGCTCAAAGTACGTGTGTGAGAGTTGTCTATTATTAACATTTAATAATAAGATGATTTAGAAAATCAGTAACAGAAATGTCTTATTAGGTAGTTGCGAGACAACTTCAGCAGGAACTGGCTGATACTCTGAAGAAAAAGTCTATGTCAAAGGCTTCCCCAGAGGTTACGCCCCATCTTCATCTGGAAGATGAAACACGGGATCTCAAGAAGAAATTAGGTCAAATCAGAAGTCAGGTATGTAATAAATGTAACCTGTCAACAGCTAACTTATAGCTGGTTAAATAATATAAAGTGTTTTAGGATACTAATGTCCATGGACCGCTTTCTTTGGTATTTTCATTATAATTAATTTATTATGATTTTAGTATCTTTACAATGCATTTATTTCGTAAATTCTGCCTTCCCTTCTACTATTTGTGTTATACATTGTTTTCTTATAATACTCTTAGGAAAGTTGAGGCTTTTGTATCCTTCCTCACAGAAATTGAGAGACTTCTTTCGTTCTTTAAAATTTTTTTCACAGTTTTTTTTATTTGAGAGAGAAAGAGTGAGAGAGAGTGTGTGTGTGCATGTTAACAGGGGAGGGGCAGAGAGAGGAGAGAGAGAGAATCCCAGGCAGGCTCCATGCTGTCAGTGTAGAGCCAATGTGAGGCTCAGTCTCATGAACCGTGAGATCATGACCTGAGCTGAAAGCCAGAATTGGATGCTTAACTGATGTAGCCACCCAGGTGCCCCAAGAGACTTTTGTCCCCTACTAAACAATGTTTTTTAACGATATCTCTATTACCATGATGAGGCGAGCTGTATCAGATCAGAAGATAATGTTTAATGGGATGTTTCAGATAATTGTCTTAGTTCTCATCTTCACTTTTGAGAAGAATGCATATTGATTTCAGGATGACTTGTACAGAAAGATCACTTAACAAACCACTTGAACTTTGGCATTTCCTTCATTTTCTTTGCCTTTTAGACATATTGTCAAAGCACGGAAATATTCAAATCATGTATAGTATGGACGCCCAAAAGCGAGAGTTAAGAACATTCTCTGTGTCCTGCCATTGGGTTTTTTAAAAGCTTTTTTGAGGTACAATACACATACCATGAAAGTCACCCATTTGCCTCGCACAGTTCACTGTCTCTGTGTACACTCGTGCAACCATCACTGCCATCAAGTAGAATGTTTTCCTTACCCTGAAAGGAAACCCTTACCCGTTGCCCCCAGCCTCAGGCAACCACCAGTCTACTACTTGGTCTCTCAATGGAGTTGCCTCTTGTGAATATTTCATATAAATGGAGTCACACAATGTGTGGTCCCTTGGGACTAGCTACCTTCACTTAATGTTTTCTGGGTTCATCTGTGTCGGTTACAGCTTATATCAGTGCTTCATTTCTTTTTATTGTCAACCAGTACTCCATTGTGGGCTAAGGCCCTTGTTCATTCATCAGTTGATGGACCTTTGGGTTGTGTCCACTTCTTGCCTATTAATACTGCTGCTTATGAACATTCACGTAGTTCTTGTGTGGACATCCGTTTTTAATGTCTCTGCCATCAGATTTTATCCTTGGAGTTAATTGGGTTGATGTCACCATCTCTCAGCCGTTACTCATGCTGTCGTTACTGTCTTTTTAGTTTCTGTTCCTCTTGAGTAAACCTATGTTATTCAGACTTGGCTCACAGTCTCCTTTCCAATGAACTTTCTCTGACTGTTCTAACTCCCATTAGCTTTTTTTTTTTTTTAATTTTTTTTCAACGTTTATTTAGTTTTTTTTGGGACAGAGAGAGACAGAGCATGAACGGGGGAGGGGCAGAGAGAGAGGGAGACACAGAATCGGAAACAGGCTCCAGGCTCTGAGCCATCAGCCCAGAGCCCGACGCAGGGCTCGAACTCACGGACCACGAGATCGTGACCTGGCTGAAGTCGGACGCTTAACCGACTGCGCCACCCAGGCGCCCCTAACTCCCATTAGCTTTAACTCTCTTGACACTTGTCATCTAGCCTGTGCAGAACAATTTAGTCCTTTATTTGACATTGTTTTTATTTTTTTCATGACAGGTAATTTCGTCTTCCTAAGTATAAATTTAAGGGATAATAATATTTGATACGTGTGGTACTTATCCTTGTATAAATTGAAAATATTTTAACTTAACAGTTTTTCCGATAAAATTAAGTAATTTATACTGTATCAATAAATCCTTCTTGGAAACATTGGTATAACAAAGCTTTTATTCTAAATGTATGCTAAGAAATGAAATACTAAATTGAGGGGTGCCTGGCTGGCTCCAGTCCAATCAGAGTCTGCCTTTGGCTCAGGTCATGATCTCCACGTTCTTGAGATTGAGCTCTGCATCGAGCTTTCTGCTGTCAGCAGAGCCTGCGTTGGATCCGTTTGGTCCCTCACATTCTGCGCCACTCAGACTCGTGCTCTGTATCAAAAAATAAACGTTAAAAAGATGTGTGTATATCTCTATACACACACACACGCTTATATAAGTAAAACTATTAACGAAAGCACTTAATCAAATAGAGGAGAAATGTTCAATCAAATGTTTAGTTTTTTTTCCCTCTCACTATGATAAAGCACGCTAAATTTGTCTTTCTTCATTACACAGCCAGGACTGGGATTTACACATTTGTAGCACTTTACCAACTGCAAATATCTGGGGACAGCTTTTCTGCTATGCTATGCTGTTACCACAAAGCCTTAATCTCTTCATCGGAGTACATGCTAAAGCAGCCTAACGTAAAGAGTATGGACATGAAATGATTGAGGAACTTTAGCAAGACTCATTTATTTCCATGTCAGTGGCTTTCCCTTGCCTCTGATGGTCATGTAAAGGATCTACTACTCAGTCAAGGAGGTGCTATTTGTAACGTAGTCTGTGAGCATTGCCCACAGACAATGTGGACCTGTCCACAGGTCCTTTGTTTTGAGAGAGAGAGAGAGAGAGAGAGAGAGAGAGAGAGAGAGAGATTGTTGGGAAGGGCATGTAGGGAGAGAGAGAAAAAGGGAGAGAGAGAGAGAGAGGGAGGGAGAGAGAATCCCAAGCAGACTCCTCACTGTCCATGCAGAGCTCGATGTGGGGCTCAATCACATGACCCTGATATCATGTCCTGAGCCGAAATCAAGAGCCAGACGCTGAACCGACTGAGCCACTCAGGTACCCCAGTAGGTGTGTTATGACCTTCATTTTACAGATGCAGAGACTGAGACACGGAAGTTTTAGGTAGTGTGCTCAAGGTCATACAGCTCATAATGAGCAGAACTGGGAATTCAGACCCAGGCATTCTGGCCCCTACTCAGATATTGCTTCTCAAATTCTTCCATGAAATATCTTGTTGTCACTGAAAACAGCATGTTCAGTTTTCTAATCATGAGAATAGCAACATCATTCACCTATGTGAATATGTAAAATCATAGTTGATGTGGTGCTTGGAATATGAAAATAGAAATGTTTACCATAAGGTAATTCCTATGTTTCCTCCATCTGACCTGTAGATACATTTGTACATTTATCTGATCATATATAATTTAAAAACATTAACAGTGTAATGTTTTTGTAGGAGAGTAAGGTTGGTAAACTATTCTGTAAGAGTATTGAAACATTTAGTCTTTATAGGCCATAGTTTCTGTTGTAGAAGCTGAACTCTTTTCTTATGACCTCAAAGTAGCCATCAATCAGCATGTAGAGGAGAGTGTGGCTGGCTCCAAAAAGATTTTACTTACAGGAGCGCTTGGGCGGCTTAGTTGGTTGAGCGTCCTGACTCTTAATTTCCACTCGGGTCATGATCCCAAACCCCACATCATGAGACCGGTCATGAGACCGAGCCCCACATCAGGCTTTGCCCTGAGCTTGCAGCCTGTGTACCATTTTCTGTGTCTCTCCCTCTGTCTCTCTTCCCCACTTCTGCATGCTCTCTCTCTCTCTCTCTATCTCAAGTCAAAAAAAAAACAGTTACAGAAACAGGTGATGGTGTTTTACTAGATTTTCAGTAGTTAAAGTTATTTTTTTCTTTATTTTAGTTGCAAGAAGAACAGGAACGACATGGAGAGGCCGTAAGATGTGCTGAGGAGATGAAGGATCATGTGCAAAAGTATAATTGAAACCTCACAGAAAATAACTTGTTTATTTATAAAGCAGATAAACAGTGTAGTATGAGAAATGTATTACTTATGCCAGTATATCATTGTTAAGCCGGATACAAATTCCAGCATAGAGCTATTTTTAAATGCAGAATCGTGGCATCTTATCTCTCAATTTTGCACCTTATCCACAAAACACAATGAGAAAAATGGCACAATTCCCAAATCTTCCTCTTGACAAAATTTTAAGAATTTCTGTAATACGCTCATTTTTTCAGAAAGTGTACGGTGTTTTTTTTTAATTTGTGTGTGAGAATAATTATCTTAAGGTCTGAATTTTAGGCTACAGGTTAAAAATGCCAGGCAAGAAGAAACCATCAAACATCAAACGGCCCAAATTCAAGATCTTGAGAGCAATGTGATAAAGACAAGTTTGGTAAGTCGGTCTCTTAATGTCTGTCCTACTGAAAAGGAATCCTTATTTGACTAGTAGTAATACATAAGAATGTTTTGGATCCTATGGAAAATCTCACTGCTCCAAACGTTTGGTTGATATTGTTCCTACTTGCTACTAGTGATGTAATTCTTCTATATAGACGAAGTTGATTGAACTCATAAAGTAATGATGTTTATAGTGAGATTTTCATAAAAACATTGTGACAGTCTAAAAAAGCAACATTTTTATATGCCACTGAGACTCGGTTTTAGTCCACCTTTGGCTACTGTTAATAATGCTGCTGTGAACGTTGGCATAGAGATGTGTGAGTCCCTGCTACTATTTTTCAGCGTGTTTCAAACGTCCCCAATCTTTGAGTGATCATTTGATCTTGAATTCTGACATTCTCTTGTAATCTCATCCCTTCAGTGAGAGTTTGAGAATGGGTTATTTTAATAATGATTTGTTGTAATTTGTAATTACAAGTTTGCAATTTATTCTCTTCATCAGCAATGACCAGCAGGTCATTATGCAAATGTCCTTCTCAAAGGAATGGACTTTCCTCTTTGTTGGATTTTGTAAAGGAAAAGAAATGCCAGTGAAAAAGGAGAAATGGCTGCTCTGTCAGGGCCTTACCTAGTAACATAGTGCTCCTACCATTGCAAGTTCAGAAACTCATTTTTTTTCCATTCACTTGAGTTAATTAGCCTTTCAGAGATTTCAAAATTCAATCTCAGAAAAGACTAATGTGTCATTCAGGATTCTAATTTATTGATATGTAGTGAAACCCCAACTGTTTTCCAAGCAGAACGGTTAATGTCATCCCACTCTCACCCTCCTTTGTACGACTCACATTGTAAATCCTAAGTGGGAGCAATGAGGTAGATACACTGACCAACTAGTTTCTGTCAGTCACACAAGCTATATAATATACATGCAAGTTTCATTAGACAGCTATACCCGTCAGGGGAACTAGAACATTCTGGTCCTTTTTGTGGCTGAAGAGACACTGAAAATTATTTTCTTTTCTGGACGTCTTATAAATGAGTCACATAGTAACAGGGAACTTTTCATGTGAGTAACATGACTCTCTGTTGATCAGTCTTCTATGAAGGAGAGTGCTAGGTGTTGTCCTGCTACTGTGTCCTAAAGAAATCATTAAGGTCTCAAAAACTAAAATTTGTAAGAATATGTAAAACTGATGAAGCTTATTAAAGAATAACGAGGGATTTTCTGTGTATCCCTATAGAAAGGAATTAAGGTTATGGCATGAAATTGTCTGCCACTTTAAGGTGTTCCCTATGAAACAAAAACTTAGATAGCTTTCAGCCAACTCAGTCCATTGCTCTGACCTTCTCTAGAAGGTCCTTATCTCCTGAATCCCCAACCAGAGGCTTCCTGGGTTGAGAAATTTTTTGGTGGGGCGGGGGGCGTTATTCTTTTTGTTGTATCTTTAGTTTTTATTTTTTAAAATTTGCATCCCAATTAGTTAGCATTTAGTGAAGCAATGATTTCAGGAGTAGATTCCTTAATGCCCCTTGCCCATTTAGCACATCCCCCCTCCCACAACCCCTCCAGCAACCCTCAGTTTTTTCTCCATATTTATGAGTCTCCTGTGTTTGTCCTCCTCCCTGTTTTTATATTATTTTTGTTTCCCTTCCCTTTTGTTCATCTGTTTTGTCTCTTAAAGTCCTCATACGAGAGCAGTTATATGATTTTTGTTTTTCTCCTACTAATTTCACTTAGCATAATACGCTCCAGTTCCATCCACGTAGTTGCAAATGGCAAGATTTCATTCTTTTTGATTGCCGAGTAATACTCCATGGAATGAATACACACACACACACACACACACACACACACACACACACACACATATACACACACACATATACACCACATCTATTTTTTTAATTTTTTTTAACGTTTTACTCATTTTTGAGACAGGAAGAGACAGAGCGTGAACAGGGGAGGGTCAGAGAGAGGGAGACACAGAATCTGAAACAGGTCCAGGCTCTGAGCTGTCAGCACACAGCCCGATGCGGGGCTCGAACTCACGGACCGCGAGATCATGACGTGAGCCGAAGTCGGCCGCTTAACCTACTGAGCCACCCAGGCGCCCCATACCACATCTTCTTTTCCATTCATCCATCAGTGGAGAGTGGGCTCTTTGCACACTGTGGCTGATGTTGAGAGTGCTGCTATAAACATGGCAGTGCATGTGTCCCTTCAAAACAGCACACCTGTATCCCTTGCATAAATGCCTAGTAGTGCAATTGCTGGGTCTTAGGGTAGGTCTATTTTTAGTTTTTTGAGGAACCTCCATACTGGTTTCCAGAGTGGCTGCACCAGCTTGCATTGCCACCATCAATGGAAAAGAGATCCTCTTCTCTGCATCCTCACCAACATCTCTTGTTGCCTGAGTTGTTAATGTAAGCCTTTCTGACAGGCGCAAAGTGGTATCTCGGTGTGGTTTTGATTTGTGTGGCCATCTGGATGTCTTCTTTGGAGCAGTGTCTATTCATGGTTTTTGCCCATTACTTCACTGGATTACTTGTGTTCCGGGTGTTGAGTTTGAGAAGTTCTTTGTAGATTTTGGATACTAACCCTTTATCTGATATGTCATTTGCAAATACCTTCTCCCATTCTGTCAGTTGCCTTTTAGTTTTGTTGATTGTTTCCTTCGCTGTGCACAAGTTTTTATTTTGATGAGGTCCCCCTAGTTCATTTTTGCCTTTGTTTCCCTTGCCTCCGGAGACGTTTTGAATAAGATGCTGCTGCAGGCAAGATCAAAGAGAGTTTTGCCTGCTTTCTCCTTGAGGATTTTGATAGCTTCCTGTCTTCCATTGAGGTCTTTCATCCATTGTGAGGTTATTTTTTGTGTAATGAACAACTTTTTATGTGAACATGTTTTGATTTCTCTTGGGTATATACCTGTAAATACAGTTGCTGGTTCATATGGTAACTCTGCTAAATAAACCTTTTTTGTTTGTTTTTGTTTTGTTTTTTCAACCTTTTGAGGAGGGGCAGGCACCTGGGTGGCTCAGCCGGGTGCGTGGCCGGCTCTTGATTTCAGCTCAGGTCATGATCTCAGGGTTGTGGAATCAAGCCCTACATTGGGCTCTGCTCTGAGCATGGAGCCTGCTTGGGATTCTCTCCCTCCCTCTCCTTTGTCCCTCTACCCCACTTGTGCACTCTCTCTCAAATAAGTTTAGAACAATTGTTTTTCTAGTTTAACCTTTTGAGGAACTGCCAGACTGTCTCCAAAGTGGCAGCAACATTACATTTTCATCAGCAGTTTTTGAGAGTTCCCATTTTCCTGATTCTTGCCAATGTTTGTCATTATCTGTTGCTTTTATGGTAGCAATTCTAGTGTGTATGAAATGGCATCTTGTGGTTTTTGGTTTGCATTTTCTTAGAACTAATGATGTTGAACATGTCTCTTTTATTTTTGAGAGAGACATTGTGAGCAGGGGAGGGGCAGAGAGAGAGGGAGACACAGAATCTGAAACAGGCTCCAGGCTCCCAGCTGTCAGCACAGAGCCTGAGCAGGGCTCGAACCCACGAACCGTGAGATCATGACCTGAGCCCAAGTCAGAAGCTTAACTGACTGAACCACCCAGGCACCTTGAACATCTCCCTTTGAACGTGATTATTATCCATTTCTGTATCGTCTTTAAAGAACTAATCCATGCTTTTGCCCGTTTTGTATTGGATTGTGTTTTCATTATTGGAAGAGTTATTTAAATGTCCTACATACAAATCCCTTAGCAGATATGGGATTTCCAGGTATTTTCTCCTATTTAGTCACTTGCCTTTTCACTTTCTTGGTGGTGATATTTGAGGCATAGTAGTGTTTAATTTTGATGAAGTAAACTTAATCTGCTTTTGTCTTTTGGTGTCATGTCTAAGAAATCATTGCCAAATCCAGTCACAAACATATACACGTAAGCTTTTTTCTAAGAGTTTTATCATTTTAGCTCTTAGATTTTAAGTTAATTTTGTATATATGCTATGGGGTAGAGGTCTGATTTTATTACTTTGCATGTGGATATCCATTTGTCCCAGTATCGTTTGCTACAAAGACTGTTCTTATTCCATTTAATTGTCTGGCACCCTTGTGGAAAATCAGTTCACTATAATGTGAGAGTTTATTTTTATATTCTCAATGTTAATACATTGATCTATATGTCTGTCCTTATGCCAGTACCATATCAAATTTTATGAAAACTTTTTCCTAGTTATCTTGCAAATTACCAGTCACTTGTGTAATAATGAAAAGTCAATGTAGTAGAACTTAACTTTGCTCCTATAGAGATTTTTGCTTCTTGAAGGACCCTTTCGCCAGCCTATTCCTTGCTGACCCCATGACTCGATGTGAAGTCAGGCTCAAAAAGATAAAATGCTCTTTCTTTAGTGTGTTCAGACTTTTATTTATTTATTTATTTATTTATTTATTTATTTATTTATTTATATATCTTTTTAGAGCATGCACAAGCAGGACGAGGGGGTGTGTGGGGAGAGAGAGAGAGGAGAGAGAATTTTTAGCAGGCTTCACACTTAGTGTGGAGGCTGACAGGGGTCTTGATCCCATGACCCTGGGATCATGACCTGAGAGGTTGAGGCTCAACTGACTGAGCCACCCAGGTTCCCTGCCTGTGCAAACTTTTAGTGTCTCAGTCAGTGCTGCCCACTTTCATTTCCATCAAATCTTGGCCATAGGATCTCTTGACTCAGTCTACCATTTACTTCATTATATTTTATTATCTCATTATAATGCATAGAGGCATCCATAGTTTTCACCATCTAGGAAGGAAAAGATTAACTCTGGGCTATTCCTCTTTCCTGTTAAGCAATCTTGCTAATCCATCATCTTGCAATTCACAATGAGATCCTCTTCTGACCTGGTTCTTGTGTGTAACACTGGTGTTAATCCTGTTCTTGGCACAGATCCTACATTCTTGGAAAACACAGTAGCCTGTTTCCCCTTCTTTCACTTAAATAGAAAGATATGCATAGCTATAAGTTATAGCTCAGCGTATAATTAATGGAATAAACATTACATCATTCAAATACTAAAGCTGTACAAAGTGAAGTAGTATTAAGTTGATTTATCAGAGACAAATAGTAGATTGGTAATTTGAATGACAAAAAAATTTTTGAAGCCAACTTGTATGATATGGAGAAGCATTGTGGGACAACACAAAGATGAAATGGTCTTACCTCCCCACACAAACAAGGTTGGAGTAAGGTAAAGGAGAATGTGCAGTTAATTTAAGTAGTGCTAAAGGACAGTACATTTGTTTTGCCACTGAAAAGATGAAAAATGATTCCATAACAGTCTCTTTATTTCCTCACTGAGGAAAGGAGAATGAAGATTGAGTATTCAATGGATTAAAAAATACTCAAAGCTGCCTATTTCCTTTAATTGAAATCAGATCAAAGGCCCAATTTTGGTTATCAAATTGACTCTTTTAGTTTTTCAACTATTGTGCTTCAAATCGTATGTCTCTGTGCTTCTACCTTAACTTGAGGGGAAATTCTAAAGAGGCATTCCTGCCTACTTGTAAGAATTGTTGAAATTGAAGGGAATCTTAGCAAAAGATCTTAGAGACACGAAGATGGCAGAGGAGTAGGAGGACTCTAGGCTTGCCTCATCCCACGAATACAACTAGATAACAGTCAGCTCACCCTAAATACCCCAGAAATCGACCTGAAGACTGACAGAACAAACTCCACAACAAAAGGGAGAGAAGAGGCCACATCAAAGAAGGTCCTTGATGCAGAAATGTCGTCTAGAAGAGAAACAGATCCTGGGTTCTGCAGAGGGGAGGGAGTCGAGGTTGTGGGTAAGGATGAGGGAGAGGAACGCACAGGGGAACACACAAAGAGAACATATCCCCATACCCACTGGCTTGGAAAACAAGAGGGGCTGCATTTCGTGAGTTCTTGCAACCAGTAGTGCTTAAAGTCTGGAGTTTTAAAGGGCATCCGGTTTAGCTGGGTTAGAGCCCTGAGGTACTGCACTGCTCTTGGACAGAGGGCAGGCAAACAAAGTGGGAGCATACAGCATGGATACAGTGGTCTGAAGAGTGCCTGGGGCACACAGTGGGGAGATTATTTGCCTTTCTCAGAGCACATCCCTCAGAGGCAAAGTTTAGAGAGACCTGTCTGTAGGAACAAAGCCGCTGGGTGGCACCATCTCCTTCTCCTGCCCCTCACCACAAACATAAAGCCACCTGCAGGAAGCAGTGCATTGCCAGCTCTGGTTACCTAACTTGCTTACACCAAACACCACCCCCTTGCACTCTGGTGGAACTACCTTTCTCAGTCACTCTTGCTTGAGTTCCAGCACAGCAGACCCGTCCCCCAGACCAAGACAAATGCCTGCCCACACCACATCTCCCAACCAGAGAGTTTCCCTTGGCCTCAGCTCCAGTAGAGGTGGTGACAGGTCTCATTTCATAAGCAGACCAGAGCACATCTAGTTACAACTTGCTACATTCAGGCCAGGGACCAAACACTCACCAGACCAGGCAAGGAGAGCCTCTGCAGACGACTGGCCTGAAGGATAGCATAGCCAGAACACAACAGCAGAACACATGCAGCACACACTGGTGACACTCCCTGAAGTGCTAGACCCTGGGCATTACATGACGTCTTTTCCTAAGTCCATTACTTTCGGTAGCAGGTGACATAACTGGCTTCTCTAACACACAGAAGCTGGCAGATACTTAGACAAAATGAAAAGACAGAGGTATTTATCCCAAATGAAAGGACAGGATAAGGCCATAGCCAGAGACCTAAATGGGACAGATGTAAATAACACGCCTAATGGAGAATTTAAAACCATGATCATAAGGATATTCACTGGACTTGAGAAAATAATGGAAGACATCCGAGAGACCCTTACCACAGACATAAAAGAGTTGAAGAATCAGAGATGAAGAGTGAAGTAAAAATGAAAAGCAAGCTGGAAGAAGCAGATGAACAAATTAATGACCTAGAAGACAAAGTAATGGAAAGCAGTGAAGCTGAAGAAGACAAAGAAGAATTATCCAATGCAAGAATAGACTTAAGGCACTTGGTGACTCCATCAAATGTAAAAACATTCATATGATAGGAGTCCCAGAAGAAGAAGACAGAGAGAAGGGGATGGATAATTGATTTGAAGACACAATAACTTAAAAATTCCCTAATGTGGAGAAGAAAACAGACATCCAGATCCAGGAGGCACAGAGAACTTCAATCAAAATCAACACCCAAGATATGTTGTAATTAAATTTGCAAAATATACTGCTAACATCTTTTTTTTTTAGTGTTTTGTTTATTTGTTTTTTTTTCTGTGACAGAACGCAGACACAAGCAGGGGAGGGACAGAGAGAGAGAGAGAGAGAGAGAATCCCAAGCACTCTCTGTGCTGTCAGTGCAGAGCCCACTGGAGGGCTTAAACCCATGAACTGCGAGGTCACGACTTGAGCTAAGATCAAGTCATGCTTAACTGACTGAGCCACACAGGCACCCCACTGCTACAAATCTTAAAAGCAGCAAAATAAGTCATTAACTTCCAAGGGAAAACCCACAAGGCTAGCAGATTTTTCAACATGAACTTTGCAAGGCAGAAGGAAATGGCATGATATATTCAAAGTGCTGAATGAGAAAAATCTGCAGCCAAATATACTCTATCCAGTAAGGCTATCATTCATAATAGAAGGAGAGATAAAGAATTTCTCATACAAACAAAAATGGAAGGAGTTTGTGACCACTAAATCAGCCTGTAAGAAATATTATCGGGGACTCTGAGTGGAAAGGAGAGATCAAAAGTGACAGTATAAAGGCAGGAAATGTAAAGCAGTAAAAATGTATATTTCTGTAAAAAAAATCGTCAAGGAATGCCCCAAAAAAGGATATACAATATAATAGCTTATCAAAACATGGGGAGGAGAAAAAAAATGAACTCTAACTTAAGTGACCATCAACTTAATATAGACTGGTACACGCAGAAGAGGTGATTTACAAATTAATGCTTATCATATACCAAAACCCACTAATAAACATGCAAAGAATAAAGAGAAAGAAATCCAGATATATCCTTAAAGCAAATTAGAAAGACATCAACGAGAGGAAAACAATAAAGGATTTGAGAAAATCTCCAGAAACAACCACAAAACAAGTAGTAAAATGACAATAAATAATTGCTTTGGATATAAATGGAATAAACACTCTAAGCAAAAGACCTAGGGTGACAGGATGGATTAAAAAACAAGACCCATCTGTATGCTGCCTATAAAAACCTCATTTTAGACATAAAGACACCGGCAGATTGAAAGTGAGGGGATGCTTGCACTGTTGGTGGTAATGCAAACTGGTGCAGCCGCTCTGGAAAATAGTGCATAGGTTCCTCAAAACAATTGAAAATAGAACTACCCTACGACCCCTCAATAGCACTACTGGGAATTTATGCAAAGGATACAGGAGTGCTGATTCATAGGGGCACATGTACTCCAATGTCTATAGCAGTGCTTTCAACAATAGCCAAATTGTGGAAAGAGCCTAAATGCCCATCAACTGATGAATGGATAAAGAGATGTGGTTTATATATATATATATATATATATATATATATATATATATATACTGGAATACTACCTGGCAAGGAGAAAGAGTGAAATCGTGCTATCTCTTACAATGTGGTTGGAACTGGAAGGTATTATGCTACATGAAATAAGTCACAGAAAGACATATATCATATGTTTTTGCTCATATGTGGAACTTGAGAAACTTAACAGAAGACCGTGGGGGAAGGGAAGGGGAAAAATAGTTACAGAGAAGGAGAGGGGCAAACCATAGGAGACTCTTGAATGCAGAGAACAAATAGAGGGTTGATGGGGGGGGGGGCGGTGGGTGAGAAAGGAAAGTGGGTGGTGGGCATTGAGGAGGGCACTTGTTGGGATGAGCCCTGGGTGTTGTCTATAAGTGATGAACCACGTGAATCTACCCCAAAAACCAAGAGCACACTGTACACACTGTATGTTAGCCAAGTTGACAATAAATTCTATTAAAAAAAATGAAAGTGAGGGAATGGAGAAAAATTTATCACGTTAAAAGAAAAAATAGCGATACTTTTGTTAGACAAGAGTCCTTAAAACAAAGACTGTGGGGCACCTGGGTGCCTCAGTCATTTGAGCGACCGACTAGGTCTTGGCTCAGGTCATGATCTTATGGCTGGTGGCTTTGTGCCCCATGTTGGGCTCCATGCTGACAGCATGGAG
The DNA here is from genome assembly GCF_022837055.1 of Prionailurus viverrinus. Taxonomy (NCBI): domain Eukaryota; kingdom Metazoa; phylum Chordata; class Mammalia; order Carnivora; family Felidae; genus Prionailurus; species Prionailurus viverrinus. The sequence goes on from NC_062578.1 coordinate 281,570, forward strand.
GCTGCTTGAAATTTTCTCTCCCCCTTTCTATGTCCCTTCCCAACTCTGTCTCTCTCAAAATAAATAAACAACCAAAAACAAAGACTGTGGCAAGAGCCAAAGAATGCTACTATATCATAATAAAGGGTGCAATCCAATAGGAAGATCTAACAATTGTAAATATTTATGCACCCACCATGAGAACACTCAAGTACATAAAACAATAACCAACATAAAGGAACTAATTGATAATAAGACAGTAATAGGGTACTTTAACACCCCATTTACATCAATAGATCTTAACAAAAAAAATCACCAAAAAATACATCTTAACAGAAAATCACCAAAGAAACAGTGGCTTTGAGCCATACAGAGAAAGACTCATACCATATGTGTTCCCTCTTATGTGGATCCTGAGAAACTTAACAGGAACCCACGGGGGAGGGGAAGGAAAAAAAAAAAAGAGGTCAGAGTGGGAGAGAGCCAAAGCATAAGACACTCTTAAAAACTGAGAACAACCTGAGGGCTGATGGGGGGTGGGAGGGAGTGGAGGGTGGGTGATGGGTATTGAGGAGGGCACCTTTTGGGATGAGCACTGGGTGTTGTATGAAAACCAATTTGACAATAAATTTCATATATTAAAAAAAAAAAAAAAGAAACAATGGCTTTGAATGACAGAGCAGACCAGATTGGACTTAAGAGATTTTTTCAGAACGTTCCATCCTAAAACAGAATACACGTTGTTTTCAAGAGTACCTGGAATATTCTCAAGAATGGATCACAAACAAAAAACAGGCCTTAATTATTAAAAACAATACCTGCAGGTTAAAGAACGTGCTACTACACTGGAATGGGTTAAGCAGGAAATACAAGAAGAAATTTAAAAAAAAATACGTGTATACAAATGGAAATGAAAAAACAATGGTCTGAAACCTTTGAGATGCTGCAAAAGTGGTCCTAAGAGGGAAGTACATAGCAATATAAGTCTACTTCAAGAAGCAAGAAAAATTTCAAACAACCTAACCTTACACCTAAAGGAGCTAGAAAAAGAACAAGAAATGAAGCCTGAAGCCAGCAGAAGAAAGCAAGTAATAATGATCAGAGCAGGGGGCCCTTGGGTGGCTTAACTGGTTAAGTGTCTGACTCTCGATTTTGGCTCAGGTCATGATCTCACAGTTGTGAGATCGAGCCCCGTGTTAGGCTCTCTGCTGGCAGCATGGAACCTGTCTGGGATTCTCTCTCTCCCTCCCTCCCTCTCTCTCCCTCTCTGTCTCTCTCTTTCTGCCCATCCCCCACTCATGTGTAGTCTCTCTCAAAATAAAATTAAAAAAAGAGATTAAAGCAGAAATGAATGATAGACAAACAAAAAACAGATAAAACTAGAACAGATCAATGAAACTTAGAGCTGGTTCTTTGTAAAAATTAATTAAACTGATAAGGCGTTAGCCAGAGTAATCAACAAGAAAATAGAAAAGACCAAAATAAATAAAACCACAAATGTGAGAGTAGAAATAAGAACCAACACCACAGAAATAGAAACATTTATGAGAGAATATTGTGAAAAAATGTATGCCAGCAAGTTGGACAACTTAGAAGAAATGAATAAATTCCTAGAAATATATAACTTACCAAACTAAAACAAGAAGAAATAGAAAATTTCAAAAAAGTCAATAACCAGCAAGGAAACTGAATCAGGAATCAAAAAACTCTCAACAAACACAAGTCTAGGACCAGATGACTTCAGACGTAAATTTTAACATGTAAAGAACAGCTAATACAAAAAAAAAAAAAAAAAAAAGAAAAGAAAAAAGAAAGTTTAACCTGTCCTTTTCAAATTGTTCCAGAAAAACATAAAAGGGAAACTTCCAAATTCATTCTATTCCAGCTTTACCCTGCTACCAAAACCAGATAAAGACACCACAAAGAGAATTACAGGCCAGCATCTCTGATGAACATGCAAAAATCTTCAACAAAATAAGCAAACTGAGTCCAACAATACATTAAAAAATCATTCACCGGGGGTAGGGGCAGCTGGGTGGCTTAGTCAGGTAAGCATCCACCTTCAGCTCAGGTTACGATCTCATGGTGCGTCGGTTTGAGCCCAGTGTCAGGCTCTGTTGACAGCTTGGACCCTGGAACCTATTTCAGATTCTGTGTTTCCCTCCCTCTCTGTCCCTCCCCTGCTTGTGCTCTTTCTCAAAAATAAATAAACATTAAAAAAATCATTCACTATAACCAAATAGGATTTATCCCTGGTTTGCAGGGGTGGTTCAATATTTGCAAATCAATGAATGTGATACCTCATATTAATTTTCAAAAAAGCATAAAGTCATATCATTGCAATAGATGCAGAAAAAGAATTTGACAAACTATAACATCCATTCATGATATAAACTTCAACAAAGTAGGCTTAGAGGAACCATACCTCAACATAATAAAGGCCATATATGGAAAATGAGCAGTTAATATGATCCTAGCTGGGGAAAAACTGAGAGAAAAACTTCTTAGATCTTGCTTGTAGTTATCTGCTTCTTCTCATTAGCACCATTGGTTGTTAATAAATTAATCTTAACATTTATTACATCCTACTTTAATGGAGACCAATTTCTCCTATACAAGTTTATGTATCTTATCTCTTTTTTTTAATCCACATTTCAATTTATCATTTTTGTTTTTTTCTTAACACACTCCCCAAAGGTTAGATTTCTTTTGTTCACAAATCTGTTAGGAAAAGTGTGGCCAGGACAGCTAGTCTCTGCCCCGCTCAGCTTCAGGTGGGGCAACTGAAAGGTTTGGGGTTGGATCCATTTGAAGATTTGTTCACTAACGTCTGGTGGTTGGTGCTGGCTGTTGTCTGGGACTTCAGTTCAGGAGGCAGCAGAAACACTTAAACTGACACACCTAGACTCTCTTTGTGGCCTAGGCTTCCTCACTAGATGGGGAGCTAGATTCCAAGTAAGCAGCCTGAGATACAGAGCAAGGCAGAAGCTGTATCGCCTTTTGTCACCTAGGCTTGGAATACACACAGGATCATAGTCACATATTCTGTTCATTAGGAGCAAGTCACTAAGGTTGTTCCATGGCCTTTTTTTTTTTAAATTGAATTAATATTTAAAACCTATGGACACCTTTAAAAAGCATTATAATTTACCCACTGGCCACAATTGTTTGTGTTCCTCCCACCTGAAAAATACATTCACTCCCTTCCCCCTGTAATACCTCCTGCATGTCTCAGTTATCATGGCATCAGGTTCAGGCTTGAGTCCAAGATCTTACCATCTTAATCAGGTGCAGTGGGGATAAGCTGCCTGGGTTATCGTATCTAAAGTATAGCTCCTTGAGTGCAAGGGTTCTCAATATGAGGACTTGAGAACGAAAGAGACAGTTATTTACCACTCACAAATGCAACATTCTAGTCAACTGCTGAAGACTCTCCCATTCAGAAAAAGAAGATGGAAAGCACCCTAGTCCATAAGAGTTTTGAAATATAGCCAGATGCATGCTGTCATTTCTTAAGTTAGGACTTAGTCCTAACCACGGGAATACTTTCTCCATGTCTCTTCCCTTTCTTTACTCTTTGAGCTCTTGGTTCCTTCCTTTTCATAAGGAATGACCTGTATTTGCAGCTGTTTTTTCATCCTGCTTCCTCCCTGTGGGACTTGTAAGACCCAAAGGCCTCTTTTCATTTTGCACTATTTGGTCTCTTTTAGTCCAAGGTAGCAAATAGTATGTTTGCTACTATAAATCTCTTACCTTTTTTTTAGTTTTCTGTAAATATTACTGGATTTCATGCCGTGTTTTAGCAAAGCGACCCTCCCAAGTCCTTTTGAGATAAGCTTTCGCTTCAGGTTTCCTGTGAAGCTCTTATAGGACAATGCCTTTAAACTTCGTCTACTCTTGGGGCTCCTGTCTGGCTCAGTTGGTAGAGCATGTGACACTTGATCTCTGGGTGCTGAGTTTAAGCCCCATGTCGGGTATGGAACCCACTTTAAAAAAAATCTTATACTCTTAAGATCCTTAAAGAAATTGGAGGCATACCTTAAATCTTTCTGTTTTCCTGGTAGCACCCTGGAGTTTCTGTTAACCCAAAAGCCATTTCTTTATTTTAGCATTATTTGACAGTTCAACATGTAGAGAGGCTGTAAATGAGAAACAGATACTTGAACCCAGTAAGTCCTGGTTCCTTTCAGTTGCATAGTCTTTCTTTAGTTTCTCTTTCCTATCTGTTTTACTTTCAGGTATTTTGTAGCATGACTTCCCTTTCCTCCAGTGTCATTTTCTTCACTTGCTTAGAAACCCTTGCTGTCAGCCTCTTCACAGGCCATCAGGTTTCCACTAAGAGTCTTGTGGAGGCCCTTTTTGGGTCTCATTCTTACGCTTTTCTACATCTTTCCAGGTTCCACCTACCTCCTGGTTCAAAGGAAGTTTAGTTTTAGGTTTTTTTGAATAGCAGCACACCATTTTTAGTATCAGTATCTGTGGTAGCAATTTGCTGCTGCATTATAGGCTACCTCAAAACCTAGTAGTTCAAAACAGCATTTATCTTGTTCACCAATCTTTAGGCACAGCAGAGTAGGGCAACTCATTTCTTCTTCTTTTGGCATCAGCTGGCATAACTGGAAGCTGGAGACTAGAATCATCTAAAGGCTTATTCATGCATGTGTTTGGCTGTTGAGGCTGGCCTTTGGCTAGGACGTTGGCTAGTCTCAGCTGGAGTATCTGCATGAAGACTCACTAGGTAGCCTGGGATTCCTCACAACATGGTGGCTGCGTTCTAAGTGTGAGGTTCCCTAGAGAGAGAAAGTCAGATGGAAGCTGTATCACATTTTCTCACCTGGCCTTAAAAATCACAGCAGTCCTGCATATTCTGTTCACTAGAAATGAGTTACTGAAGCCAGCATATATTTAAGGGGAGGGATTTTCACAGAAGTATCAACGAATTTATAAAACCACCACATCCACTCACCTTGTCTTACCAATCATGTAGAATGGATGGAAGTCGTTCCCAACTCAGCATCACTGAAACCCTAGCCAGTTTTGTTGTTGTTGTTTTTGTTTAGTATGATCTCTTATTTTCTAGAAAGTAACAAAGGATTACAAGATAACAGTATTGAATTAAATTTTTTTTTAGCCTCAAAAAAGTATGTGGATCATCCAATTAAAGATTTATACTGGGAGATGTGATTTCTTAACACATCCCGGAGAATCATTTCTCCTGGGAATGCAGTACAAATTATCATAAACATTTGCAGTTCAGAAACAGGTCGTGGCATTAGAATCATTACTTATAGATTCATGAATTAGTCTTATTTCCAGAGTCTTATCTTGGGACGTATTTTTTGACTTGGGCATACATAAGTCAATATGATGTTGCTAAAACTTCTTTAAAAGTTATGGAGTGTTAAGATGGGGGAAGGGCTAAGAGATTTTCTCCTAAGAGGGGACTTATTTTATGAAAGAAAGATATGAAAAAATCATAGAAAAATAAAAGTATAGAATGAAGTGCAAATATTGTGTAGTAAAGACAATGATAGCAAAGATCTATTTCAGTAACACCTGATGGCTTTAACGTGTCTCTTGATTTTCTGAGTTAAGGTTCCACATTCTAACACAGGTAAAATTTTGTTGCAAATGAGTTTATTTAAATTTTGAGTCCCTGGCTGGCTCAGTTACTCTTGATCTTGAGATTGTGAGTTCATGCCTCACAGTGGGCGTAGAGATTACTTAAAATCTGAAAAAAATTTTTGATAGTAGTTTTGAGTTAGAGACTGGTTTCACTCCAATTCCAAACTATAGTGTTTTATTCATGCAGGCTGATGTCTTTACAACAGAACTGGAAACTACATCATAAAAATGAGTTTTGCACCTCGATGCAAAAAATCAAGTTCTTCAACAAGAGTTATTACCAATGAAATCTTTCTAAGAACGTGAAAAACTAGAGAGCAATAACAAGAAGTGAGCAATAATAAGAAGTTACAGCAAGAAGTAGTCAAATGGAAACAATTTATGGAAATGAATATGGTAGAACGCAGTCAAGTGGAACAGTATAAACGGGAGATTGAAGAAAGAGCACGACTGGACATAGAAGAAAAATTACACGAAGTCAACCTGTTTTTACAGGTTAATTGATTGATCTGTAATGTGCTTTAATTCATTTCACTGAAAATTACATTTTGGATATATGTATTGTATGTTTTTCCTCTACTTGCTTTACGGTAATTTGTAGATTTCTGGAGGCATTTGTTCCTGCCTTTAAAGATTTGTTTTCATCTTTATTCCTACTAAATCGAGAGGATAAGAAAAAATGATGATTTAAACAACTAGTCTCACTATTAAGAGGAAAAGAAAAATTGTGATTTAAAAATTGCACTGTACTTGGATTATTCTTAAGTTTATTGTTGACTTTTAAAATTTTGTCATTGATTCTATTATTTGAATTTTCAGATTGCGTGAATACTAATACAAGAATGATTGAACTCTAATTTTATAAATCATATTTAATTCAGTTGACATTGATGATAAATATTTTATACTTGAGCTTTTTTTCATTTAAAATTGCTCTCTGAATCATTGACTCAGAACTAAAGGAAACATGTATAATTAATTATTCAGATTATAGCTATTTAAAAACCATCCTGTTAATTTGCTTTAGGCACAAGCAGCAGCTCAAGAAAACTTGGACAAGTTAAGGGAAAATGTCATGCTTCAACAAGAAGTCAAATGGAACTTAGAATTAAAGATCCGGAATCTCAGATCTCTACAATGAAGACTTCTCAAGAAGATTCTACTAAAACAGAGTTGGAAACCTACAGACAGCTCTACCTAGAAGAGTTAAAAGTTAGAAAGTCCTTGAGAAATAAGCTGAACACGTAAGCCAAAACAGAATCATAGACAAGAAATTTAGCTTATTAATTTGCCTCTAAAGCATAATTTCTGTGGAGCCAAGATCATGAGATGAGTAGGAAGTGAAAGCCAACTAGATCGTGTCATTTTGGAAAATGAGGTTTCTAAGTGAACTCACCTTGGAAATGTTAGTCCAGGACAGTTTGCATCCCTCCTCTTTTTTCCGGTTTTACAGGGACTCTTCCCCCACCCCACCCCACCCCCCCGCACCCCCCGCCCTGTATATTTTCCATTGATCAGATCTGCTAGTCTTTAAGTGCATTGTTTGAAACTTTCTCATTTAGAAGCGTATTATTATAAACTTGCTTGTCAGAATTACCCTAAATAGAAATGTCGGTGAGTTTCTTTTTGGAAGATTACATCTTTAACCGAAAAGGTCAAGTACTACTACTACTCATCCTGGCAGCTTGGTACATTTATTCTCTTGATTGTGACCTTTGGTATGATTACTAGAGTGGGATTGAGACAAACTATGCTTTATGCTTTTTCTACTTTACATACAGGCATACAGGTGAAATACAGAAAGACTCACACAGGGCTGAAGGGTAGTATAATTCCCAAAGTGGCTAAAAAGAGCACCATGGTGGGAGGGAGGTATTTGGAAGACTGAAGACAGAAAGGGCCTCCAGTGCCTCCAGTGCCTCCAGTGCCTCCAGTGCCTCGGTAACTGTTATAAGCTAATTGCCTCTGTGGCTGTTTTAGTTCTTTCTGATCACACCTCTGCCATCTACTATCTCCCCTAGAGATTGTTGGTCTCAATGATTCCTCAGTGTCAAATGCTCAGTACAAGAGTGGTGAAAGCAAACGCTTGAAAATGTCTTTGAGGGATGGTTTAGTTTTACATCTGTAAACAGGTTTATAAATATATGTATATATAATGGCATCCTGAAGGATCCTGTCAGTACAGCCATTCCAGAAGACAGCAAGTATTATTTGTTAAGCCATGTACATCACTGATAGCCACTTCTCTCCCTTCCCTGATTTGAATTGTTAGTTAGGAATCCCCCTGGAAACATAAGTATTTCTTTAGAACAATTTTCAAAGTATAACTTTCGATAGTAGGTGTGCTCTGTCACATGTTAAGTGTTAAAACACTGTTCAATGGCAAATGCTATTTACTATTACAGAAACTTAAAAAATATAAGGCATTTAGGAAATATTTTGGGAAAAAGAAAATGTATTTGTGGTTTTTAATCTTCAGACTAATGAGAGACTGTCAGAGAGCAATACAAAACTTCTTGTGGAAAGACAGCAGCACCGAACTTTACTCAGGACTCTTATTATGAGTCCAGGCCTGGAACCACCTTATTATGGACATTTTGAAAATAATTTAGTGCTCAGTGGAAACCTTTTTCCAAGAGGAAACTTAGTGATTCCTACCGTAAACCCACGGCCGTCATATGACTACAGGGAGACTTCCTTGTGGAAGGTTATTTATATTATCTGTTTCACTTTGGGTTTCATATATCTGATATAATTGTTGCTTTTAATTTGGTGAAATTCTGAGTTGTTTAAGTAACTAATACATAATAAGTAAAAGTCATAATTATGTGTGCTAAGAAAGAACTGAGGTAAAATTTATATATATATAAATGTATATTTTTCCATATATTTCTTAATTTCCTCTCTAACTGGCTGGTTGACTCATTCATTCTTTAGTAGGGTGTTCTTTAACCTCCATGCTTTTGGAGGTTTTCTAGACTTTGTCCTGTGGTTGATTTCAAGCTTCATAGCATTGTGGTCTGAAATTATGCATGGTATGATCTCAATTCTTGTATAGTTATAAAGGGCTGTTTTGTGTCCAGTATGTGATCTATCTTGGAGAATGTTCCATGTGCATTCGAGAAGAAAGTATATTCTGTTGCTTTGGTTTGCAGAGTTCTAAATATATCTGTCAAGTCCATCTGTTCTGATGTATCATTCAGTGCCCTTGTTTCTTTATTGATCCTGTGTCTGATGATCTATCCATTGTTGTCACCGGGGTATTAAAGTCCCCTGAAATTAACACATTCTTATCAAGAAGGCTGCTTATGATTGTGATGAATTGTTTTATCTTTTGGAGGGCTCCCGTATTTGGCACATAGACATTTTTAATTGTTAGCTTTCCTGATCGATAGACCCTGTAATTATTATATAATGCCATTCTTCATCCTTTAATTTATACTCTTTAATTTATTAATTTATTAAATTAATAGTCTTTATTAAATTAAATTAAATTAAATTAAATTTATTAAATTAATCTTCAGCCTTTAAATTTATAGTCTAGTTTGTCTGATATCAGTATGGCTACTCCAGTTTTCTTTTGAGTTCCAGTAGCATGATAGTTTTCCTTCCCTTCTCTTTCAATTTGAAGGTGTCCTCAGGTCTAAAATGAGTCTCTTGTAGATAGCAAATAGATGGGTCTTGTTTTTTTATCCATTCTGATACCCTATGTCTTTTGGTTGGAGCATTTAGTCTATTTACAGTCAGTGTTATTATAGAAAGATATGGGTTTAGAGTCATGATCTCTGTAGGTTTCATGCTTGTAGTGATATCTCTAGTACTTTGTTTTCCTTGTAACATTTCACTCACAGAATACCCCTTAGGATCACTTGTAGGGCTGGTTTAGTTGTGATGAATTCCTTCTTTTTTTGGTTTTTTTTTGGGGGGGGGAATACCTTTATCTCTCATTCTATTCTAAATGACACTTGCTGGATTAAAATTCTCGGCTGCATAGTTTTTCTCTTCATCACATTGAAGATATTCTGCCATTCCTTTCTGGCCTGCCAAGTTTCAGTAGATAAATCTGTCACTAGGCTTATCGGTCTCCCTTCATATAGTAGAGCATGTTTATCCCTAGCTGCTTTCAGAATTTTCTCTTTATCCTTGTATTTTGCCAGTTTGACTATATGTGATGCAGATCGATTCAAGTTCCATCTGAAGGGAGTTTTCTGTGCCTCTTGGATTTCAATGCCTTTTTCCTTCCCCAGATCAGGGAAGTTCTCAGCTATGGTTTCTTCAAGTATAACTTCAGCACCTTTCCTTCTCTCTTCCACCTCTGGAATCCCAATTATGCATATGCTATTACATTTAATTGTGTCCTTTAGTTCACTAATTCTCCTCTCATACTCCTGGATTTTTATCTCTCTTTTTCTAAGCTTCCTTTTTTCATAATTTTATCTTCTGATTCACCTATTCTCTCCTATGCCTCTTCAATCTGAGCTGTGGTCACCTCCATTTTATTTTGCACCTCATTTATAGCAATTTTTGGCTCCTCCTGTTTCTTAGTCCCTTGATCTCTGTAACAATAGTTTCTCTGCTGTCCTCTATGCTTTTTTAAGCCCAGCGATTAATTTTATGACTATTATTTTAAATTTATGTTTTGTTTTATTGCTTAAATTGTTTTTGATCAATTCGTTAGCTGTCACTACTTTCTGGAGTTTCTTTTGAGGAGGATTCTTCCATTTCATAATTTTGGATAGTCTCTGGAGTGGCACAGAACTGCAGGGCACTTCCCCTGTGCTGTCTGGAGTAACTTGTGTTGGTGAGCGGAGCCACAGCCAGACCTGATATCTGCTCCCAGCCCACCACTGGGGCCACAGTCAGACTGGTGTGTACCTTATCTTTCCCTCTCCCAGGGGCAGGACTCACTGTGGAGTGGTGTGGCCTCAGTCTGTGCTGATTGCACACTGCCAGGCTTGTGGTGATGCTACTGCAGGATCTGGCATATTTGCCAAAGCAGATCCGCAAGGTGCACAGGGCGGAAGGGCAGGCTTAGCTCGCCTGCAAGATTTTTGTCTTGCACTGACTGACTAATTTCACCTAGCATAATACCCTCCAGGTCTATCCATGTACTTGCAAAATGCAAGATTTTATTCTTTTTGATTGCCAAGTAATTATCTCTCTCTCATATAGATATAGATATAGATATAGATATAGATATAGATATATAAAGAAGATTATATACATATAATCGTATCTTCTTTATCTATTCATCCATCGATGGACATTTGGGTCCTTTCCATCCTTTGGCTATTGTTGATAGTGCTGCTATAAACATGGCGGTGCTTGTGTCCCTTTGAAGCAGCACACCAGTATCCCTGGATAAATGCTTAGCAGTGCAATTGCTGGGTCATAGGGTAGTTCTCTTTGTAGTTTTTGAGGAACCTCCACATTGTTTTCCAGAGTGGCTGCATCAGCTTGCTTTCAACCATTCATTCTTTAGTAGGATGTTCTTCAGTCTCCAAGTATTTCTCTTTCCAAATATTTTCTTGTGGTTGATTTCAAGGTTCATATCCTTGTAGTCTGAAAATATGCACGGTATGATTGTTATCTTTTTGTACTTGTAGAAGGCTGATCCGTGTCCCAGTATGTGATCTATTCTGCAGAATGTTCCATGTATCCTGGAGAAGAATATATATTCTGCTGCTTTAGGAAGAAATGTTCTGAATATATCTGTTAAGTCCATCTGGTCCAGTGTCTCACTCAAAGCCATTGTTCATTTGTTGAATTTCTGTTTAGATGATCTTTCCATTGCTATAAGTGGGGTATTGCAGTCCCATAGTATTATGGTATTATCCGTGAGCTTCTTTATATTTGTGATTAGTTCATTTATATATTTGGGTGCTTTCACATTTGGAGCATAAATGTTTACAGATTTTAAGTCTTCTTGGTGGACAAACACCCTTAAGTATGATACAACATCTTTCTTCATCTCTTGTTACAGTCTTTATTTTAAAGTCTAGATTGTCTAATATGAATAAGGCTACTCTGGCTTTCTTTGGCAACCATTAGCATGATAGATGGTTCTCCATCCCCTTATTTTCAACCTGAAGGTGTCTATAGGTTTAATGTGGGTCTCTTGTAAACAGCATATAGATGGATCTTGTTTTTTTTTCCCCCCACTCTGTTACCTGTGTATTTTTATTGGAATATTTATCCCATTGACTTTTAGAGTGAGTACTCAAAGATATGAGCTTATTGCCATTATGTTTCTTGTAGACTTGGAGTTTGTGGTGGTGTTTTCTTGTGCTTTCCAGTCTTTGGTGTTCTTGGTCATTTTTTTTTCTTTTTTCATTTTTTCACCCCCCAGAGAGTCCCCCTGAAATTTCTTGAGGGCTTGTTAAGTGGTCACGAACTCCTTTAAATTTTTTTTGTCTGGGAAAATTTTAATCTCTCCTTTTATTTTGAAAGAGAGCCTTGCTGGATTAGGAATTTTGGCTGCATATTTTTCTGATTCAGCACATTGAATATTTCTTGCCACTCCTTTCTGGCCTGCCAAGTTTCTGTGGATAGGACTGCTGCAAACCTGGTCTGTCTTTCCTTGTAGTTTAAGGACTTTTTTCCCTTGCTTCATTCATGATTCTTTCCTTGCCTGAGTATTTTGTAAATTTGAATATGATACGCCTTTTGATGGTTGATTTTTGTTGAATCTTACGGGAGTCCTCTGTTCTTCCTGGATTTTGATGTCTGTGCCTTTCCACAGGTAAGGAGAGTTATCCACTATGATTTGCTGACATAACCCTTCTACCACTTTTTCTCTCCCTTCATCTTCTGGGACTCCTATGATTCTGATGTTGTTTCTTTTTAATGAGTCACTGATTTCTCTAATTGTTAATTTTTTTTGCCTTAGTGTCCCTTTTTTATTCTGTTTCAGGATTCTCCATAAGTTTGTCCTCTCTATCGCTGATTTCCTGTTCTGCCTTATCCATCCTTGCCACCGTGGCATCCATTGGAGATTGCACCTCAGTTAAAGCATTTTTTTATTTCATCCTGACTAGCTTTTACTTCTTTTGTCTCCACAGAGAGGGATTATAACCTATTTTCGGCCTCAACTGGTATTCTTATTATCGTGATGCTAAATTCTGGGTCAAACATCTTGCTTGTTCCTGTGTTGATTTCGTCCATGTCTGTCTTTTGTTTCTGCTGTTTCTTTGGGGGTGAATTCCCATTTTGTTGTTTTGAAGGAAGAAAAGGAATTAATAAGGTAAAAAATTAAAATTAAAAAAATTAAAAACTACGCACACACACACACACAAATCAAAAAAATGCTAGATCCTAGGTGTGTTTTTTTCTGGCTATTGAACTTGATAGATTAGATTAAACATGAGGAGAAAAAGGAAATCTTTGGAAAATTTGAGAAAATGAATATATTCAAATAAAATGAAATGAGGGATGTAAAATAGAATTTGAAAAAAAGTTACAAAAATTAAAAAATATAGCAGAAAATTAGCGAAAAATATTTTTAATAAAAATGACAACAAAAATAAATTTTTCTCTTTCTGTATGAAGAAAAAAAAAGATTCTAAAAAAGAGAAAATTGAATAGATGGACCAGCGAATAGACTGAAATACAATTGATATTACATTGTTTTACCTTAAAAGTCAAATGAAGAAGTACTTTGTAGTCCATAAACTAAGCAGGTGGAGAGATTTGTGTTGTTCCTGAAAAGTGAGTTTGGCCCAGTCAGGCAGGGCTTAGTGTAACGAATCTGTTCTCCACTAGATGGTGCTGCTTAGCTTACTGAGGTGGAATATTGTGGCGCTTATTGGTGTGTATGCACATGCATGTGAAATTTGAAAATGCTCTCACCCAGCTACCCAGTCTCTAGTATCAGAACTCTGTGCTCTTCCCGACCGGCAATTGCACACCCATCCTTTCTCTCTATTTTCTCTCCACTCCCCATTTAACATTATTCATGATGAAGCCTTTAAGTTTCCAGGCGCCACCTCCCTCCTGAGTTTCATCTCAGATGCAGTTTTGTTTCCCAACCCCTCACTCTGAGGCATTGCAGTTTTGATCTGCTCAGATCCTCTGGGGGATGGTCTCACCGAGCAATGGCTTGTTTCCAGCCACACCCAGGACCATGTTGCTGCCAATGCCCAGATCTGTGGCTGGGTGCCAACCTGCCCCAGAAAACGTTCACCCAATCCTGTAGCAGCGACATTTCAGGGATTATGGCAAATCACCACACATCTGGCACCAGACTTCACCCTCAATGACCTTGTTCCAGCAAGAGCGAATGTGGTTGTTCACTGGGGTCTGCTGGGACCAAGTGGCCACACAGCCTCTACCAAATGTCCTTCCAGCAGTGGAACCGCTTCTCCATGGGTGGCCCGAGGACTTCCCAGACCCCACTCTGCTCCTGGGGATTTGCCTTTCCCACCATAACACTGCCAGGTATTTTGCTGTGGAGTTTAGACTGTGTACTCCCCCTGTTTATAGAGTGTTAATGGATTTTAGCCCCCTCATTTCTCCCTTTGTAGTTCAGTCCCTGTGATGCTTTCCACTTTTCCTCTATCTCTCTGGCTGCTTTGAAGGGGCTGCTTTTCCCGTAAGCTCACCCCACCTCTGTCCTCTCTCCAGAAGCCAAAACATTTCCCAGCACTCTGCAACTTCCCCCTCCCCCGTTCACCTATTTGCACTGTGTACCTGCTGAGTTCTGTTGTTTAGGTTATACAGATCATTGTGTTAATCTTCAAATAAGTTTTCTAGGCATGCAGGATGTTTCAGTGTTGATCTAGCTGTATTTCATGGATGCAAGACACACAAAAAAACTTCCATGCTGTTCCGCCATCTAGGCTCCTCCCCTAGTTGGCTAGGTTTAAAGAGCAAAGTTTGTAATTTTTTGGTCATAAGCATAAGGTTTAGATACCACAAAGCCCATATCTTTACTAAAAACTTTTAGCCCATCATGTTCTTACCCAGCAGAGTTTTCTCTCTTGTAAGCCCAATTAAATTATACCACTGCTCTGCTTGACAAGCAGGATTAGCTTCCCTTTATCTCGTAGGTTGGAGGATAAAATACTTAATAGGGTTTTTTACTGTTCAACAAATCTTCCAACTCTTTACTCTCGCCTGTTCCTTCCCCGTCTTTTCAAGCTGCTTGGTCTCATTGAAATTCCTACGTGCTAATATTAAATAGGGGGTGGTGCTGCCCTGCTATCCTACTGCATTTCTCTGTTCCACTCACCTACATGACTGATCCATAGCCTTCCTTCACTCCTCCAATCTCTAATACATCAGTCTTTATTTTTAATGTTTATTATTTTTGAGAGATAGAGATCAAGCAGAAAAGAGGCAAAGAGAGAGGAAGACACAGAATTTGAAGCAGGCTCCATGCTGTGGGCTTTCAGCACAGAGCCCAACACAGGGCTTGAACTCATGGACCGTGAGATCCATGACCTGAGCCAAAGTCGGTTGCTTAACCCACTGAACCACCCAGGTGTCCCTCTAATACATCATTCTTGATCATTCGTCTCAGCTGATTCCTTTGTTCTCTATTCCACTGAAAAAGCAGATTAGTTAGTATGTATATCTTGCTGCTCCTAGAGAGGAATTGTCCATGCTCCTGCCCGATGCCAACTCCTCCAGCCTTATGTTAGATCCCATTAGATTCACGACCTTCAATTCCTTCCCCTTAGGATGTTGGCAACTCTCACCTCCTTGGCATGGTCAATTTTCCCCTCTTGACTGCATCATCCCCCAAAGCATATAAACATGTTATTGCTTTTCCCCTAAGAAAACTATTCCTCTCCTGATCCCATTGGTCATTCTTAGATCCCATTCCATGTTTCTATTCCCCTTTCTCTGCCCAAAACCAGAGATACATTAATTTGTTTCCAGTTTCTCTCATCCATGACCTCTAGAAGCTAGTCAAATTAGGCTTCTTTTTTTCAACATCACCAAAGACCTCCATATTGCTAAGTCCCTTGGGCAATACTAGACTTCTTTCTTTATTCCCAGTCTTCATCTTACTTGACCTATCAATAATATTTAGATCAATGCAAATGTTCACTGTTAGGGACTGAATGTTTATGTCCTACCCTAAATTTATATGTTAAAACTCTACTCTCCAATAAGATGGTATTAGGAGATGGGACGTTTAGGAAGTAATTAGGATTAGATGCGGTCATGAGGATGATGTTTTTAGGGATGGGATTAGTGCCCTTGTAATGAGTAATGAGAGAGCCTGCCTCCTTCCTCTGCTTCTGCCACATGAGGATACAAAGAGAAATATGTACTCTAGAAGAGAGCTCTCACCAGAACCTGACCACAATGCTCCTTGATCTTGGTCCTCTAGAATTGAGAACTTTGAGAAATAAGTTTGTATTGTTTATAAGCCACCCATGTGTGGTATTCTGTTATATTAATCAGAACTGACTAAGACACTCTCCTTGAATCAGCTTCATCACTTAGCTTGCAATATACCACATTGATCAAGTCCCTTCTACCTCAGGGTTTACTGGTTCCTGTTGTCTCCCCAAACCCTAAATATTGGAAGAACCCCATCTCAAACCTTACAGCTCTTCTTTTCACTGTTATCACTCTCTTAAATACTTTTTCCCCTGATGATCCTCAAATTTAAATCACCAGCTCAGACCTCCCCGTAAACTGCCATCTCCTATTTCTCCACTTGATGCCCTTGCTTATATGACTAACAAACCTCTCAAACACATTATATTCAAAACCAAAATCGTGATCCTCTTACAACCTTCTCGTTCCAAATTCCTCTTCCCATAGTAAATATAAATTCTGGGACAGCTGGGTGGCTCACTCAGTTAGGCATCCGACTTCAGCTCAGGTCTTGATCTCTTGGTCATCAGTTCAAGCCCCATGTTGGGCTCTGTGCTGAGAGCTCAGAGCCTGGAACCAGCTTTGGAGTCTGTGTGTCCATCTTTCTGCATCTCCCCTACTTGCACTCTGTCTGTCATTCTCTTTCTCAAAAATAAAGAAGCATTACAAAAATTTTTTAAATATACAAATTCTATTTTTCCATGTGTAGGGTTTTAATATCTTGTAGTTTTTTTGACTCCCCACTTTGTTTTATACCCTACCCTCATATCCAGTCTGTCAGCAGGTACTGTTTGCCATACCTTTAAAATATATCTAAATCAGACTTCTTTTCATCCTCTCTGAAATGACCACCCTGGTCCAAGCTAGATTCTTCATCTAGAGCATTGTAGCTGCTTTCTCACTGTGATTCTGCTTTATCCTTTTTGACTCATAATTTGATCATAATTTTAACCCAGAAGCCAAAATGGTCCTTTAAAAACTGAAGTATGACTATGTGACTCTTCCACTCATAATTCTGCATTGTCTTCCAGCTCTCTCAGAGTAAAACCCAAAGTCATTACCCTGTGGCCTATGAGATCTTATAGTATCTGCCCCCATCCTTGCTAGTCTTTGACCTTAGATGATTGACCTGATTTTTTTTCTTGCCTTATTGAGATAAAATTGACAAATAACAGGTAGGTTCAAGATGTACAATGTGATGATTTGGTACACATATATATTGTGAAACATATATTACCATAGTAAGGTTGGTCAACACATCCAACACCTCACATCGTTACCTGTTTGTGTATGTAGGGGTGGTAAAAATACTTTATTAGCAACTCTCATGTACACAGTACAATATTGTTAACCGTTGTCTCCATGTGGGACAATCCCCAGAACTTACTAATCTTATACTTAAAGGTTTGTGCACTTTGACCAACATCTTTCCATCCCTAGCCCTTAGCAATCACCAGTTTTCTCTCATTTTCTTTGAGTGAATATGACTTTTTGAGAATCATAAATAAGTGGTATTATACAAGACTTGTCTTTCTGACTTTTCACTCAGCATAATGTTCTCAAGGTCCATCCATGTTGTCACATATAGGAGGATTTACTTTGTTATGGCTGAAGAATATTTCATTTTATATATGATACTCATATTACATATCATATATCCATATGATATATCATGTATATAATGACATATTATATGTATGTATATATATATAAATCACACATACACACACATATATTTAAATACACACATATATACGTGTACATATACATTTGTAGATATAAACATACATACATATACACACATCACATCTTCTTTATCCATTCATGTCTTGGCTATTTTGAGTAATACTGCAATGAACATATAGGGGTGGATATCTCTTTGAAGTAATGATTTTGTTTCCTAAGAAAATAAACAGATTTAGTTGTACATCCAGAGTGGGTTTGCTGGATCATGTGGTAGTTCTATTTGTTTTAAGTTTTTTCGTTTTTGTTTGTTTGTTTGTTTGTTTGTTTTTTATGCCATCTCTACATCCAGCATGGGACTCAAACTCATGACCCTGAGATCAAGAGTTGGATGCTCCAATGACTGAGTAAGCTAAGTGCCCTGATAGTTCTATTTTTAATATTTGGAGGATCTTCCATACTGTTTGCCATAGTGGACATACTCATTTATATTCTTACCAGCAGTGCACAATGGTTCCCTTTTCTGTACATTCTCATCGACACTTGTTATTGCTTGTCTTTTTTTGTAATAAGAATCCTAACAGGTGTGAGACAATATTTCATTATGATTTTGATTTGCACTTTCTTGATGTTCATGATGTTGAGCACTTTTCATGTACCATTGTGTATCTTTGGAAATGTCTTTGGGAAAATCTCTATTAAAGTTCGTTGCCCTTTTTTAAATTGGATTATTTGTGGGTTCTGCTATTGAGTGAAAGGGGTTCTTTATATATTTTGGATAGTAACCCCTAATTGGACATATGATTTGTAAATGTTTTCTCTCATTCTGTATGTTTACATTTGATTTTATTGACAGTTTCCTTTGCTGTGAGATGCTTCTTAGTTTCATGTAGTTCCACTTAATTTTTATTGCTTGTGCTTTTGGTGTTACATCCAAAAAATGTTGTCAAGACCAATATTAAGGGCCTTTTCCTGTTGGTTTTCTTCTAGGAGTTTTACAGTTTCATGTACAAAATTTAAGTACTTTGAATTAATTTTTGTGACTAGTATAAAATATGAGTTCAATTTCATCCTTCTGCGTGTAGCTAGCTTTTCCAGCGCCATTTATGGGAGAGGCTTTCCTTTACCCAGTGTATATTCTTTCCTTCTTTGTTATAAGTTAATTGACCACATATACATGGGTTTATTTTGTGGCTCTTTATCCTTTCGGTCTATGTGTCTTTTTTTATGCCAGTACCATAATGTTTTGATGCTGTAACTTTGCAATACAATTTCAATAAGGAAGCATGATGCCTCTAGCTTTATATACTTCCTCAAATTGATTTTGCTCTTTGGAACCTTTTGTGGTTCCATACTCTTAAAGAACCAGGCTGGAACGCTGGAGGAAAAACCAAGCAACACTTGGAGATCTTGGTGGATCGGAGATTTATTTAAACAGACGGGCTCAGAGGAGATTTTCTCCAAAAATCTGAGCACCAAATGCCAGTGGGGAGAATAATTTATAGTCCTCACCTTCCACATCTGTGGGAGCTTTCCCATGAGCAGCAAACAAAGGAAGAAGAACACAGAGGAAAGGTGTCCAAGCCAGAGACCAGACAGAGTCCATTTTGGCCCCATTAGCTTTCTTTGGCATACTTCATTCACTTGTGCAACAATACAAATTTTATAAGTTTTTTTTTCTACTTATGTGAAAATGCCTTTGGAACCTTGATAGAGATTGCATTGACCTAAAGATGGCTTTAGGTACTATGGACATTTCAATGATATTAATTCTTCTGATCCATGAACATGAGATATCTTTTCATTTGTTTCTGTCTTCAATAATTTTTCATCAAAGTTTTATAAGTTTCTGTGTACAGCCCACTGTCTCCATAAATGTGGGTGCTACTGGGTCCTATAGAATATGTAGATCCTTCAAATGTCCCACTCTTATTCGTGTAGTGGCCCCTGTGGCCAAAGAAGAAATGGGGGACATTTCCTCTGATGCCTAATATACAGACAGGTATAGTTGGGGAAACCTACACAGAGGAACTCAAGTTGTTATTCAAGCCAATACTGACAGCATCTAGATGGAAACAGGAACAAGCTAAGCAGTCACTGGGCTGAACTCAGAGGGGTTTCACTGGTGATCACTCATGAGCTATAGTAATTAACCCTTTACACTGATAGGTAGATGTTCTAAACATCTAGAACACTGGGTTCTAACTAAGCCCAGTGGTATCAGGATATGGTATCAGGACATTTGGGCTCACCTGCAAGAGCCTGACATTATCCTCACTGTTTTCCAAGTCCTGGCTCATAAAACCCTGGTTGGTAGAAAGGAAAAACAGAATATTAAAGGAGAAGATTAAATTATTAACGGGTAAAACGACGTTGGCCCAGTGTACTAATGTTCTGTCATAGACTTTAATGCATTTGAATGATCAAACAGTAAGGTCCGTGCCCCCATATGCCAGACTAGGAACCCCTGCTGAGGCACCCAATATTTTAAAGGTATAGAAGTCTAGGGAGATAGTTATGGCCTCCACTCTCGCTGTGGATTAATATGCTATGCTGCTGAGAACACCAAAATGTGTTGTCTACTGGAAATTGCCATGGGATGTCCCATATAATAGGTGAGTTACTTTGTACCCCTGGGTGAGGGGAATCTACTCAATCTCTAATGGGATCCTGTTGTTCTTCTGAAAGGCAGACCTATGGAAATTCACTATACCTGTAATGGAGCATACCACATTGAAAGAGGGGAGAATATGGGGGTCCTCGTCTGGCATATTCTGCCCCAGTCTATCTTCTCATGCCTAACAGTGCTGCTTCCCTCTGCCGACATGTATGGAATGCAAAACCAGGTTAAGTTCCTAAAGCTGCTGGTGTCCCTCTCCTTCAAGGCCATAACGCACTGACACCCTCTGGCAATCAGGAGGCTGATCCCTAGCCTGGGTATAAGCCCTAGCAACTGACTCTGCAGTACATACAGCAGATTAAGTGCAACTACTGTAGAGCCTTGGAATGGATGGAATGGCATATTGCCAGGATTTGCCCTTAAAATACAGTGACTTGGTAAATGTATGAACAGCATGTACTATGTTTGTTTCTTTCTTTCTTTCTTTCTTTCTTTCTTTCTTTCTTTCTTTCTCTTTCTTTCTTTCTTTCTTTCTTTCTTTCTTTCTTTCTTTCCTGCTGGAGCCTTTGTGATTTCTCTATATAATAAGATCATATTATTTGCAAATGGGTGATTTTACTTCTTCCTTCCTGATTTGGAAGATTTTATTTTTCTTGCCTGATTGTTGTGGTAGGACTTCCAATACTACGTTGAGTAGAAGTGGTGAGAGTGGACACCCTTGTCTTGCTCCTGATCTTATAGCAAAAGCTTACAGCTTTGACTACTGAAAGTGATATTTGCTGTGGGCTTGTCATACATATCCTTTATTATGTTGAAGTAAATTCCTTTTATGCCAAATTTATTGAGAGTTTCAAATTTTAAGTTCTTTTTCATATAAGTCCTCCAAGTCCCTGGGTAAGTGCTCAAATGTGGCCTGGGTAAGAAAACACTGACATCAGCAGCCAAGGTGACCTTGTGCTTTGATTCTGTGAATGAACTGGCACTAAATGCTGTCCCTCAATTCTTCCTAACCCCATTGGAGAAGACTCTGGGGCCAGAATCTCCCTCCTGGTTCCAAGGTCCCTGGCTGACTCCTTATGCCTGTACAAAAACTAGGACAAAGAGGTCAGGGGGTACACTCCTGTGTCCGGCTCTGCCTGGCTTTCCCATGCCCTGATGGAGGGTGTTAGGATGTCCCTGGAAGGGGACGACCCTCTCGCCAGCGTGCCGGAAGAAACTGAAGGGCTACCAAGCGCCAGCACAACCCAATGGAGATCCCTGAACAGCGCTCTGGAACAAACTGAAGGTCAACCAATCACCGAGCACCAGCACAATCCAACGGAAAGCCCCGAGCGTCTCTCCAGAACGAACTGAAGGTCAACCAATTACCGAGCAACAGCACATGGCACAAAAGACCCACCGGAGCCTAAACCAGGAACTGCTACAGCTTAAAAACCCTACCCCTAAATACCCGAGCGCGACTTCCCTGACTCCCTCCTTGAGTCACGGAACCTCGCCCAGAACCTTAGTTCCCAATAAAGCCTTAAACTGCAAAAATTCTTTTGTACTCCAACTCCTATCTTCACCCCGCACAACTCCTGACAGTAACAGAGGGTAAAGCCAGGGCCAGAACTATTGGGGTAGATGGGGAAGGGGGAATAACCACACACACATACACTTTCTCTCTCTCTCTCTCTCTCTCTCTCTCTCTCTCTCTCACACGCACACGCGCGCGCGCGCGCGCACACACACACACACACACACACACACACACGTTACAACCTCCTCCTGCCATCTGCAGCTCTCCCAGCTGCTGGCCTGTGATCCTGAGCTGACCCTTCACTCTGTCTATCCTTGAAGACTGAGATTATGGGAGGATGAGAGAAAAATGGGGAGAGGTTGCTGAGCCTGAGGTTGGGGAAGCACATCTTGTCTCTTGCTCACCCACCCCAGGAGTCACTCTTGAGCTGTCCCCTCTGCAGCTGCTCATTTTTGAGGTGCACAAAAGTACACATGCACAGAGAAAGAAACAGACACCACAAGCACAGAGTCACACAGCCATGGAACCACGCACAGCCTTCTCTGAGGACTCAGGTATGGGGCTCGTGGACAGGCTCACACACAGACCCCCACTGCAGACATAGGTACCCTGAGAGGATCTCTCTCTCTTTCTCTCTCCCCCCCCCCCCCCCCACAGATACACACATTCAAGGACATGGGCAACTCTCCCATGAAACACACCCTACACACACTGGACACACAGAAAACACACACACACAGGGTTGTTGATCAGAAACACCCAAAGTGAGAGCAAATTCGCACATGCAACCAATACACATAGAGACACGTAACACAGATACACACAGATACTCCCACAGGGATACATGTACCCAAAAGAGACAGTACTGTCACAGATACAGAGATTTGCATAGTGGATATATGCTCATTCAGAGACACAGGCACAGATACACAGGCATACAAACAACAGAAAAATTATGAGGGAGCATGAGGCAAGCTGCAGGGCCTCAAACCACAGCTCCCACCCCCAGGTGGTATATGTGTGATATACCTGGGCACTGCTGGCTGCCCAAGAACAAAGGAAAAGGAAAAAACAAATGGTTAACTGATAGAGATCATAGTCCTGCAGGGCCTTTCTCCATCTATTTACAAATAACTTAATAAATCACGAGAAAAACACAATCTTAATAGACTAATCTCCAGAAATCTATGGACTTGGTTTCCTAGAACCCCGACATCATCCCTCCATAGTGATGTAGGAAACAAAGGCAAAAGGAAATGACAGAGAGAATGAAATTTCCTTATACCCTGCAGCCAATTGACAGATACTTGAGGCCTACAGACTAAAACATTTCTCGAGGATCTCCCTTTGTCTTGATGCTAATGCTTTGCTAGAGGGCAAACAACCTTAGTTTGACAATAGATAGGACTCCAGTATCCTGGGAGTCTCCTTTAGCATATGAAAGTCTCATTGGAAACTTCCCTGGACTTGACTTCCCCCCAGATCCAAGTATTACTAGTCTTTCCTCATGGTGTCTGGCCAGCCCTTTGGCCAAGAGTCCTGTCCCAGAGGTTTAATGAAATCACCTTTTTGCAACAAAGAGGACCAAGAATTCTTTCTTGGCCGTCAGCTCCAGACACTACAAACCCCATTGTCATCCAAAACCTCGTCAGAAAACATGGAAACAACCAGATAACAGGAAATTCATGTCCACAGTCAATATACCCACACAGAACTCAGACTCACAGGTGCATAATGCAGATTACACACACACTCTCTCTCTCTCTCTCTCTCTGGGACAGCTCTGGTGCTCCAGGACAGGACATTACAAGAAGGGGGTCCAGACCCTGGCATGACCTGTCCTCTCGAAGTTGTCATGGAAAAGGGTGTTTTCCTGGTTCCAACCCTGGGCTGGGCATCAGCCCCATGTCAGTGCTTTATGGAGGGTTGTGCCCAGGCCTGGATTCCAGAGATTGGCCAGGGTAGGGTGGACACAGGGACAGGGGACAGGGTAGAGACAGGGTACACTTAGAGTGGGGGTGTTGCATGGGGCCAGGTCAACTGAGGGAGACAGACAAGCCTCTCCAGAATCCTTGGGTGTGTCAAAGTGGGCTGCACTTGTAATGCCCCCGATTTTGAATCCGAGAAACCACCAAAGAGCCGATACGATGCAAACGCACGAGGGTTTATTTACAAGCTCGAGCTTGGGCCCAAGTATACCCGACACAGTGGAGCAGGGACTTGGACCCTAGATTAAGAGGCGTTGCAGTTTTTTAGGGGCCTGTGGCCAATGAGATTGTAACACACAGAGAAAGTTGCATAGTCATGTCAGTCCATACGCAGGTGGCCAATTGAATTACAATTTACCCTATACTAACTGTTTGAACTAGCCTATCACTCTGGTCAGAATTGGCATGCAAGTTTGGCAGGCAAAAGGCGGGGTTTAAGAACTGGTGTGCAAGTTTGGCAGGCAAGAGGCGGGGTTTACATTCTTTGGCGGTTAGGGGTTCTGCATTCCTATATGAGCCAGTTTCCAGTAAGGGTGTGCTCAGCGGTTTGACTAGGGTGGGGGAGTGTCTTAAGCAATAAGGTCATGTGGGGGTTATACATAAGATGGTGGGTGTAGCACAAAATGGAGTTAGTCTTGCTCTGCTTGTCAAGGGATAGGGAATTTTTGTTAAATTCCTTGGGTCCCACACCCCATCTGTGCAAGGGGTTAGAGATGGTACTGCCGCTGGGCCCTGAGCGCTGATGTCTGCAAAGGCAAAGTTTTGGCACAGGCCTGCAACTGGAGGGAACTGCGGTTTTCACCTTTGTTGCCTTTAACAGCTGTGCAATTTTTTAAGGCACCAGACTGGGAAGACACAGGCCCCAGGGAGGTGATGTCGTTGATATCCACTAGTGCTCAGCACGTGGCTTCATCTTGTCCTCAGCACAGTTCTGGACATAGACATGGACACTCCCATTTTACTGAAGGAAACCAGCCCAGGCTCACACAGATGGTAAGCTGCACACTGGATCTCAAACTCTAGGCTCCTGGCCCTGCTGCCAGGGGCAATGAGAGGCTCCCCAGATAGGAGGCTGACATTGGCTTTGGGGACACCTCCATGAATGATCTCACTTGTTCAAGGCTGCCACAACTCTGTTCACTGCCTCTACTTTCCCTGTTACCTCCTCTAGTTATAATCAGGGTGACCCTGGCCACCCCTCTTGGAATTCCCTAGGTCCCCTTATAGTCAAGGCCTCTCTCCCATTCACTTTTGGGCCAGGCGGACTCCACCCCTTCTGGAACTGGCCTCTCCTTGTATAACCAGGACAGCCCAACACTGGGGCTCTTTAGGCAGACAGCAGGATCTAAAGGGAATGTAACACTATTGGTTTTTCACTCCAGTTTTGTTTTGGTTTTGGTTTTGCTTGTTTGGTATCTTTTCTTTATACTTAGGTTGGAGACCTTGCTTTGCTCTTTTAGCAGCGCCAGAGTGATTCCTGTTACAATTTACTTCACTTAAAGTGAAGGGATTATAACAATGATTTTCAGATGGGTAATCATTGAGTCAATCATGTAGAGAAACTAGGAAGCTGAGTTCAGGACAGAGCCCAGGAGAGATGGCCACAGTAGGTTTGTCTAGCCATCTGGGTCCCTGGCCCCTGCCCACCTGCTTGGCCCTTCCTGCCCATCACACCTGGTGCTGCCAACAATCTGGGTGTTGTTGTGGGTCCCCCAAGAGAGAAGCAGATGAACTATTTCTCTTAAAATGCTGTCATTCCTGGAGATCACAGGAGATCCCTTGTGAGTCAGTTGATGACCCCTTCTGACGACCCCTCCACCCCTGTAAAGTTCATAATTTACAGCCCATGCCAATAGGTAGGAGGGTCACACAGATAAGTGACAAATCTACCACTGTTTGTGGTGTTAAAATGTCTAGGTCAGAGATGATTTGGGGACGAGACAGTCTTCTCCCACCAATATTCCAGAATATTGCAGGCCAGGAGACATTTTGGATTACAAGTTTATCATGCTTCTATCATTCAGGTCAAATAGAGCTTTGTTTCTTTGGGATTTCTTGACTCATATTCTACTTCTAGAGGAATTTTTTCAATTTCTAAGAATATGGGAATTTCTAGTTACCTCTCTTTTAGTGATTTCTGGCACATTCTAACACCAAACCATGCTTTGTGTGATTTCCTTCTTCTCAAATCATTATATTCCTTTGAAATTTCCCTTATGGCCATAATAAATAGGGTGAATGTAACTGTATGCTCTGTGCCTAAAGTGAATGTGTCCTCTGCAGTGTTATGTCCATGTGTACACATATATGGATATAGCTATGGGATTCAGATGGTTTGCTATCAAGATCTCTGTCTTATGGATTTTCTATCTGCTTTGACTTACTGAGAGAGGGTTAAAGCTTTCTGTCTGCGTATTTGATTGTTCTCGCAGTTCTGTCCTCCTTTGCTTCCTCGGTGGTTCAGCTATTGCCCATGGGAGATGGGAGTTCAGAAAGGACCGAGAGAGCACTCAGAAGAGGTGAGAGGGAACTGGGTTAGGAGGGCCCGGTAACCAGAAGGTCAGCCAAGTTTCCAGAGAGGAACTGTCGTTAGGATGGCACGTGGTGATGCACCAGGTGGGAAGTCGCTTTTTAAAAATGAGGTCACATGGGGTGTCTCTATTGCTCTACTGGGTTGTCCAGAGAGTATAAATGTTCCGGGTTGCTAAGGCAACACCCAAAAAGGTCAGAGCTTGGAAAAACAAGGATCTTCCTCTGCTCTACCTGATTTTGAGAGTCCACTTAACCTGCTGTATGTGTCCTGCTCACCTAGTGATTTACTGACCTGCTAACCTACTAACCTGTCTGAACCTTCCTCCCTCCCCTCTTGTACTTGATCTGATCCTGGTACTGTCTCTGACCCCCTTCTTCTCCTGACACTCCCCTTCCCTAACCCCACCCTGTTTTTACACTCCTCCCACATCCCCAAATACCACCCTCCCCTGTTTCCCACCCTTCCCCACTCCTCCCTTTCCCACAGACACCCCATCCCCCATGTCCACCTCCTGCCTGGAACTCTAGAGTCCCCTTAAAGGACAGGGACAAGAAGGTGTAGAGGCTGTGTTTCTAGCTCCTTGTGCTTGGGTGTCCGGGTTCCCCAGACACAAATGTGAGTAAACATGGGACATCGGTGGATTCTTCCTTCCTATTGGGTTCTTTCACCTTGGTTAAACAACAGCTTTTTTATGGGGCTTTTGATGGGAACTTCAGAAGAACTTCATTTCTTCCTGAAGACTGAGGACCACAGGGCAGGTTTCTCCACCAGCCTGAAGTGGTTGTGGCCACAGCTGTCCACATCAAATTCTGGGTCCTGTCTGTGCTTCTTGGTCCAAAAAGAGCAGTGTGGACAGGATGTAAACCCAAACATAGTGGATTTATAGTGTCAAAAAGGAAGGATTTGTGAAGATACTAAAAGCTATTGAGTTGATTGACTGAAATAGGTGTTTTTATGATGTGAATTATTTCATTAAAGTTGTTTTTAAAAATGTCAAAACTCTTCTTTAATAGGAACTAAGGGTGTGGGACTGTCTCCTGAAAACCCTGTTAAGATCCTGCTTCAAGCTTTGTAAGCTTAGGGTCCATCTTATATGTAGTTCATTTTCCTTTCAACACATTGTTCATATTTGTGATGTTTGGTAGGCTTGGGAACAATGATCATTGGATTGGTGTTAGTACTAGAGTGTTAAAAAGTGTAATGACTTTGGGCTCTGTACGTCCCGGTGTGTTGACTTTTAGCAACTTCTGAGTCATCCCTTTGCCTCTGGTCTTAGAAGCTTCCCCCAGGGACTCTGTGTCTAAATGTGTTGGGAGGCTTATAAGCCCAGCAGAAATTAAGTGACTGCATCTTGCTTGGACATTTGCAGTAGGAAAATCGCTAGGAGCAACATGATCAGGAAGTGAATAAATTGTTGTCCTTTCTTTAGCTAAGTATGTACAGAGTGTTGATTTACTCGAAACAAGAAGGATTTTGAATGTCCTTGGGATAGTCCAAATAAAATTAAATACCTGGTTCCCAGTGTGACTAATCAAAACTCGTACCCCTAGGAGAGTGAGAGAGACAGACAGGGAACACCATAGAGATAAGTAGATTTCTTTAGATTGGCATGTACCAGATCCGTAGAGAGAGATCTGAAAAGTCCCAGTAGTCAGGAATAACCCTAGCACTGAGACAGAATCATTCCACATGAATGCCTCCAATCTAAATGGAATCAATTCTCTTTCTTTTGAGACTGCGAAGCAGGAAAATTCTTGATCGTCTTTATTAGAATTTCCCCCCTGTACCTGCCTCTCACAGATAGGTTCAACTCTCTCTCCTTACCTCATCTCTGAACTCTTCCACCAACTAACTTGTCTTGCATTTCCCACCTCCAACTACTCATGGCCATTGACTATGAGAACCTAGTGTTATTGGCTCCAATGGATCTAATCTAGTTCACTGTCAACTACCGATATCAGTAGGCAGACAGTGGCCAGATGCGCCAAGAGTGCCCACAGCTGAAGATGATTTACCTTCATGACAAGATGGCCTGTGTCTTTGGTGCATTTGGGCCCCATGACCAACCATTGTGCTGACAGCTACTGCTTTCTTTCAGACACTGGCTAGACAAAGACAGTGTATATTTCCCACCATTACACATTTTTGTGACCTCACCTCTGACAGCTGGAGATGAAAATGTTACAGGTTTCAGAGGCTTCTTTCTAGACATGTTCATTTGAACAAAATTAACTTGGTTTGAGAATTAGTGTGAATTGCATTGTGAGTGTTTTGCTCCTAAAGTTCTTCTAAGTCCAGTTTTTGTAGAATGATAGTGTTCTGTTGTTTTGGTGACCATATCCTGGAATTTTGTATTCTTTATTTTTTATTAAAAAAATTTTTTAATGTTTATTTATTTTTGAGAGAAAGAGACAGAGTGTGAGCAGGGGAGGGGCAGAGAGAGAAGGAGACACAGAATGTGAAGCAGGCTCCAGGCTCTGAGCTGTCAACACAATGCCTGATGTGGGGCTCGAACTCACGGACTGTGAGATCATGACCTGAGCGAAAGTCAGTTGCTGAACCAAGTGAGCCACCCAGGCGCCCCTATGTTCTTTTAGAGATCAATTTTCGGAGTTGCTATTGATTGATTTTAGCGCAATACCATGAAATAGAAACATGAATTCCTTTCACTGGCTATCTGGAGATGTGTGTTCAGGATACTTAAATTCCCACATATATTATCAAAATATACAACTTGATTAGGCAAATCTTTTTTTTTTTACCTCGGAAATCTGACATTTTCAGCTGTGATTCAGAATCAAAGTGAACATTGAAAGAAAACATCAAAAAGTGAACCATAATGTGTAATTCCTCTTCTTGGAAAAATAATCACATATTAGTATAATAGCAGTTGCCCATCTCTCTCAGATATATCCGTATCTGTAAACATCTTTCTCTAGAACAATCTCATTTGCCTCACTAGTACATTTTTTGTTTTTACTGTCTTCCATTATTCCATGAATTTGGGGTATAGTTTGGAGATATTCCAAAGGATTTTACCCAAGTATTTCGTGAATGTACAATAGAAGTCATTGACTTCTTATCTACTATAAATTTGCATTTTCTTAATTATTCTACTTTACATTGGGTTACAAATTCTTACTATTAAAACACAGTTGCAATATGTTTGTCAGCAAAATAAAACGTCTCAGTGTTGCCAATTATATCTTTCCTACAGCTTCAGTGTCGTATACTTTGTATGGAATAACAATACCTTTTTAAAGAATACAATTCATTGATATTTGACAAATGGTAAGCAGCAATGAAACCATGACCACAGTAAGATAGCAAACGCAGTCGTCACCCCCATAAGTTTGTTCCTGTTCCTTTGTAAGCCATCTGTCCTCTGGCTCTTCCATGAGGAGACATTTGAGAGGTGTGCTTATTAACCTCCTGGAGGCTGGTAGAGGGTTTATAAGGATGATTATTTATGACAGATATATTGTAAACGTCTTTAAGATTCCTCATCATCTCCAATATTATTTCAGCCTGTCCATATTTTGCCTGACCATTTTCCTCTTGGCTGTGATGTGTTTGAAATTCACTGGAAACATAGCATTATTCCTGCCTCCATGGGAACTAATGCTTGTCTAATTTACCTCTGGTGAACTGGTTTTGCTGTGTGTATACCAAAGTGCCTTACAGATAGACCTGTAATCATAAGTAAGCAGAAAATTTTATACTAGCTGGACCTTTTATATTCACTCAGTATTACAAATTTCCCTCGAATAAGTTCAATTTTCATTATTATTTAGACTAAATATGCTAAAATTTCTGCAGAAATGTCTTCTTTGAAATATATGGACTTTAAAAAAAATTAACTATAATTAACATACAGTGCAATATTAGTTTCAGGTGTTCCATATGATTCAGTGATTTCATGCATTTCTCGTGCTCTTCACAAGTGTACTCTTGATCTACTTCACCTATTTCTGCCATCCCCCCACCCAACTCCCCTAGAATCCATGTCTTTTTAAGAAGGTTGTTTAATCTCATTTTTTTGTCATTGTCCAACTAAGAACTTTTTGTTTTTGATCTCTAACTTGAGTGATTTGTGGTATGAGAACATATTTCCTATGATTTTGTTTACTTTGTTCAGATCTCTCGATAACGTCTCAAGTACCTGTTTAATTTTATAATGTCTTCAGGGAATGACTCCAGTCAAGGAAGCACCTTTTGCACTTTCTGGAAACGTTTGTTTTTATTTCTGTTGTTGCTTGTGTGTTTTCTCTAGCCATCTCCTATTTCCTTTCTGATTTGAAAACCTTTGTTGTTTGTGATGTGGGAAAATCATAGGACCTGATTTGACAGAATTGCTTGTCAATTCAGAAAATAGCCAACTGCAGCAGACACTTCTCCAGTGTTTCTGGTGAGTCAGAGGCATCTCTTAGTCCAAACATTTTTACTTTTGTTTTGTCTGAATCTCTGAGATATTTGTGGTTCTTGTTTTTATTACGGCTACTGGACTTGACAAAAAAGAATTGGAAGTAAATGGTGCATTGGTTATTAAAATAAGTCTGCCATTTCCATTATTGAAGTTTAGTAGTTTTGTATCTGTTTCATAGAATGGAAACAGAGCTTGTGGTCAAAAATAAGATATCTACCTTAATTCTCTTCCATAGAAATGGTTGTGGAAATATCAGCAAGTAGAAAGGAAATTATTTCTATAGGTTATTCTACATCTAATGTTTTAGTATGCTAGGTCATGGGTACACTTTTCTAGAGTGTTTCCTGAGGCAGAGGAAATAAAAACAAAATTAAACTATTGGGGCTACATCAAAATAAATCACTCCTGCTCAGCGATGGAAACAATCATAAATCTGAAAGACAACCCACTAAATGGGAGATGAGATTTGCAAATGACATAGGTGATAAAGGGCTAGTACCCAAAATATACGAGTAAATTATACAACTCAACAGCCAGAAAACAATACAATCTACAAATGGACTAAAGTCACCAACAGACATTTCCACGAGGAAGACATTTAGAAGGCCAACAAACACATGAAAAGATGCTCAACATCATTCATGGTCAGGGAAATGCAAGTCAAAACCACCACGTGATATCACCTTACACCTGTCAGAATGGCTAAAATCAATAAGACAAGAAAAAAACTAGTGTTGGCGAGGAAGTGGAGAAAAAGGAACACTCATGCACTTCTGCTGGGAATGAAAATTGCTGTTGCCATTTTGAAACAGTATGGAGTTTCCTCTGATAATTAATAGAACTAATCTGTAAGGCAGTAATTACACTACTGGGTATTTACCCAAAGAATACAAAAGAAGAAAAAAACCTACTTCTACAGGATATAAGTACCCCTGTATGGGAAAAGCTTAAGAATCCCCTGGGCTTACGCCAATGGGTTAACAAGGCACAAAGAAATACAGTCAATATAATACAACTGAGTTTGGGTAAACCAGATTGGCACTCCAAGAATGGGGGGGGGGGGGGAGGTGCGGTGCAAAGACACCCTGAGAATAGGGAGGAACAAAGGTGCCGGTAATATGAAGGTGCAAAAGTATCCCAAAATAGGGAGGGGGTGCTGAGCCCCCAAAATATATAGAGGCAGAGGACTGAAACAGAAATGGCTCAAAGATGGCCAATACACAGAAATAACAATATTAGATATTCCGGGTGAAGCACCCCAAATTTATTACTATAGCAGAAAGCTGCTTTCCTAGCAGAATAGGGCCAGGATAGGTACATTGGTGAATTGGACTTTGGACCACTGCGATGCAGGCAAAGCAGCCCGGAGTGGAGATGGTTAACAAAAAAAAAAAGGCAGCTTATTAACTCTGAGGTTAGTCTCCCTATCTGTCTCATCCCCTAGCCTGGCAAAGATAAACAGGCACAGCACCTCCTGTCTGCTGTTAACAACCATCTATCCATCTGCCCAGTGCCTGGATTTTGTTTTATGTCGACCCAAACTCCAAACACTATATATCCTCAAAATCCCCTTTCCCCCCTCACATCCACCAGTTAATGTTCTTCGTTTCTTTGTCTCTTTGTACACACCCATCACGTTTGCAATCCTTCTGATCTGAATAAATGTGGGGCAAGCACCCTTATTCGGGGCTCTTGTCCTTTTCCTGGACATTAGCCATCTCTAGTTTGAATCCTGCATCTGCTCTTTTGCTGGCCAAAAGAGAAGTATAGACTTAGAGTCTATGACATACGCCTATTTTTACTGCAGCGTTATTTACAATAGCCAAATTGTGGAAGCAGCCCAAGTGTCCATCCATAGATAAGTGGATGAAGAAGAGGTGATATATACATTAACACACACACACACACACACACACACACACACACACACTAGAATATTACTCAGCCAAAAAAAGGAATGAAATCTTGCCATGTGCAACAACACAGATTGATAGGATATAATGCTCAGGAAAGATAAATACCATATTATTTCACTCATATGTGGAATCTAAGAAACAGAGCAAATGAGCAAAGGGGGAAAAAGAGAGAGAGATGAGCCAAGAAACAGATTCCTAACTTTAGAGAACAAAGTGATGGTTACCAAAGCGGAGGGGGGTGGGGGGATGGGAGAAATAGGTGATGAGAATTAAAGAGTACACTTACCAGGATGAACCCTGAGTAAGGTACAGCATTGTTGAATCCCGATATGTGCACCCAATCAAATATAACACTGTATGTTAACTATACCATTTGCAACAGTTACAAAAATTATTTTGCTGAATCACCCTTTATTTTAATGCACATTGGATTATGATTTTGACATTGTTGTCATGAGTTATACTTTTATAAAAAATATTGTTTCTACATCAAATTTAATTTTCTTTATCTCTCTTCTAGGTAGAATCAAGCATATGAAGGTAAGATTTCAGGCTTCTATTTTCCTTGTAATCTATTGTTTTTAAATTTCTTTTTAAAAGATTCAAAAGCCTGATGCAGGGCTCGATCTCACAACCCATGAGATCATGACCTGAGCCACAGAGTTCGATGCTCAACAGACTGAGCCACCCAGGTGCCCCTTAAACTTTTTTTTAATACAGCTGTTCACTGTGGTTTCTAATTCAGCTAGAAGTAAAGACATTGACTTATCTGGTCTAGTTAGTCCCTTAACTCTTTACAGTGACTTTTCCTTGTTTGCATCCTATGTGATAACACAGATTGACTTGCCAGCAACTGAGACAGGTGACAAAGTAGAGGAAAAAATCAGACAAAAAGAAGTGGATGAATTTAACTCTGGTCAGAAATGTTTAAGAATCCAGTGGCAGGAGTATTTTGACATGACCTGCCTACTGGGGGAAATATACAGATTAAGGTACTATCTGAGCCTGTCAAGAGGCTCAAGGCTTAGAGAAGAGGTCAGATATTGCCAGGCCACATGTGTGTCACTGGCGAGGTGTAAACATGTGTTATGAGTGCTAGGTGGAGAGAGCCTTTAATGCCAGTGGAAAGTGAGTGGAAGTGAACAAGATGCAAAATGGGGCTAATGGATTGTGTATGGGCTTCATGGACTGTGCTGATTTAGTGACCCGGCATATACTGGGTCCTACCAGCAACTGCTGGTGTTGCTATGGAGAATACAGCACTGCTGGTATAGACAAGGGTGATCTCAGGGCAGCAGAGCTCTCACATTGTACAAATAGAAGGTAAGCTTGCGGCTTAGGACCAAACAATAGAATTCAGTGGCTGTCAGAAGATTCTGGAGTACTGGGCCCTGTTCTAGGTGCTTTCCATATGCTATCCACGTGTAAGGTGAGTTTTTCCTGCGTGCATGCTGTTTTTACCAATAACGCAGATGGTAAGGTTTGCATCTTGGGCTTTCATCATCTTGTGATTTGGGGACATGAGGAGTTATCCAGGGTTCTAGCTACTAAGTAGTCAAGCTGAGATTTTTACCCAAGTGTGTTTGATTCCAAGGCCATATGCACCTGAACATCCCACCCTGGGTCCCATGGATGGGACCCTGTGGAACAGCAGAAAAACATTGGAGGCCTCTAGTGCCAAAAAAGTGACATTTAGAATAATTTCTCTCTCAGTATTTGTTTAAATGCTTATTTACTTATTTTGAAAAAGAAAGTGTGTGCATGAGTGGTGGAGGAGCAGAGAGAGAAGGAGAGATAGAGAATCGCAAGCAGCCTCCATGTTTTCAGTATAGAGCCTCACATGGGGCTCAATCTCACCGACAGTGAGATCATGACCTGAGCCAAAATCAACTGATCATGCACCCAGAAGCCTGACTCTCTTGTTGTTTTTATAGTTATAGTTATAGTTTTATAGTTATAGTTGTAGTTATTTATGTATCCATTTATTTAAAAGATTTATTTATGAGAGTGAGGGTGCAAGTGAGGAGGGGGCAGTGGGAGAGGAGGACAGAAGATTTGAAGCAGGCTATCTGTTGACAGAAGGGGGCCTGATATGGGCTGAAACTGGTGAGTGGTAAGAAGATGACCTGTACTGAAGTTGGATCTCAATTGACTGAGCCACCCAGGAGTCTCTTTATTTTTAAAGTGTGAGTGAAAGTGGGGGAAAACCTGGATGAAATTAGGTAGGTTATTTTTTCTGTTTGACTTTTGTTTTTAAAGTAATTGCACTGATTTGTTTATTTGGTCATGAAATACAGAATATAAGTATGTATGATACTTTATTTTCTCCATTTCTCCTCCAGTGAAATCAGGGATATTTGAAGTGTTCATATATTCTAAGAATAATCTTGCTTAATAATGGCATATTAGGTGACACCTGTGTGGCTCAGCCCGTTGTGTATCTGACATTCGATTTTGGCTCAGGAAACGATCCCAGGGTCATAGGATAGAGCCCTGACTTGGACTCCCGCTGAGTCTGGAATATGCTTAAGATTTTCTCTCTCTCTCCCTACCCTTAACC
Source organism: Prionailurus viverrinus (assembly GCF_022837055.1). Lineage (NCBI taxonomy): Eukaryota > Metazoa > Chordata > Mammalia > Carnivora > Felidae > Prionailurus > Prionailurus viverrinus. Next base: position 316,751 of record NC_062578.1, read on the forward strand.
CACTCATGTGTTCTCTCTCTCTGAAAGAAAAAGAAAGAGGAGAGAGAGAGACAGAGACAGAGAGAGGAGAGAAAGGAGAGAAAGAGATTAAGAAAAATAAAATGCCACTAAAACTTGCTTTCTTCAGGGACCACAGAAATGCCAAAATGTTATATGTGACCAAAGTGCCGGATCATGTGCCTTTCTGTTGACACAATGGGTAATTTGATTTTACTGGTTTTGGTAATAATCTTAAGAAATTGCTTTATTAATCTTTTTGGTTAATTTAGGTCAAATTTCTGAGAACATTAAGTACTACATGAAGGAAAATGCAAAACGTTCAGAAAAAAATATCCATTTGTGAACAGCACGTATAACCATCCCCCCCCCCCCCCGTTTTTTCATTTTCATGATTTCATCTTGAAGTGCGTTCACTTACGGTTCACTGATTTTGCCATCTCCTCTTTTATCCTGATGTCCGCTTTCAACCCATTCTCTACCAGGCTAAATTCAAAGCAATCATCACCTATGTAAAATACCACATCCTTTATTTCTGTAATGACTTACCCACAAGAGATAGGTTTTTATGTCAGCATAATTAATGTTTTTGAATTCTGAATCCTTTATTACATATTTGTGTAGATCAATGGAGCAAAGAAATGTGCTCAAGAAACCATATGGAAAAATAATCTTCCCTCTTATGAAGCACGTAGATATAAGATAAAAATCCCTTCTTTGTCCTGGGGTGCCTGGGTGGCTCAGTTGGTTAAACATCCAACTCTTGGTTTCAGCTCTGGTCATGATCTCATGGTTCATGAGTTTGAGCCCTGCATCAGGCTCCATGCTGATGGTGGGGATCCTTCTTGGGATTCTCTCCCTCTGTCTCTGTCTGCCCTTCCCCTGCTTGCTTGCTCTGTCTCTCTCCCAAAAAATAAATTTAAAAATGTATAAAAATCCCTTTTTTGTCCTTTATTTTTTTTTTAATTTTTTTTCAACGTTTATTTATTTTTGGGACAGAGAGAGACAGAGCATGAACGGGGGAGGGGCAGAGAGAGAGGGAGACACAGAATCGGAAACAGGCTCCAGGCTCTGAGCCATCAGCCCAGAGCCTGACGCGGGGCTCGAACTCACAGACCGCGAGATCATGACCTGGCTGAAGTCGGACGCTTAACCGACTGCGCCACCCAGGCGCCCCTTTTTTGTCCTTTAAAAATGGAAGTAAAAGTAATAAGTATTCCTGGTGACTATGTGTTTTGTTGAAGAATAACCGTGAGACACTTGAGCGCACTAATGAATTTTTTAGGACATCGTTCCAAGTGTGCACGCTTTGTTGCAGTCTGAAAGAAATCAGAATGTCAAGAATCAGGGCTTCCTGACCTACCATAATTTGATGTTTCAGCCCTTTTGGTCATTGGGTGAATTGAGCCCCTCAACCTTCCATGCTGTTCACTGCTGTTTCAAGCAGTAACACTACAGTACCTCTTTTAGGTAGGAGTGAGGCAGAATTTGTTTTCATAACCCTGGCTTAAGTTTTATATCATTCATTTCTTCCAGGAGAGAGCACTATAGGTTTCTCGCCATGTTGAACAGTTGTGTTCCTCTTAATTCCGAGAATTTTGAAAGTGAATCTGGTGACAAAATTTCTCTTCTGTAAAGAAAAGTCATTCATTGGAGTTGTTTGGCTTGAAAGATTTTACACTTTCTTTGCTTTTTCATTGCCATCCAGTCACAGTTCCATTGTCACAGTTCCACCATTCTCCTCATCCTTCATTTATTTATGTGTCTGGCTTTTCCCTTTGTCTCAGACTGGATCGACTGTTTTTAATGATACAGAGACTGACTGTGGGGCATGTTCTATTGACAATGCTTCCTCAGGACACATTGTCCAGTGTATGTTTGGAAAGCCTAGTACACGTTTTGTTTCTAACTTACTTGCAAATCAGGGAAAGGAAAAATCTACAAAGAACTTGAAAGGTGCTAATTTAGTAAATGCTTAAGAAGTAAATTCCCTCTATTTCCTGAAGAATTTCCATTGTACACTTTAGCTTTGAAGAAAAACAAATCTTCATGTCTTAGAATATTCGATTTATATGTGATCTACTGAGTGATCTTGGGAAGAATTCACTAGAGAGAATATTTTGTTCAGGTTCACCTCTCCCTTAATGAAGTTGATATCAGCGAAGTGAAATCGAAATCTGAAAACAGCCTCTGCAGAAAGAAAATGCTCAGCTTAAGATCCAAAGGAATCAGGTAACATAATTTACTATCAAATGTTATATAAATCAAAGAACTGAATATCATTACTTTCTTAACTTTCTCTTCTTTATGGTAAAATACATGCATTAGAAAGATTCCTATCATAAACACTTAAATGCACATTTTAGTATTGGTAAGTACATTCACTATACTGTATGTTCTTCTATAGTCATTCCACCTTTCTCAAATATGTCTTAAAGTCAGGAGATACTACTGCATGCATCTAGGATTTGATGCAGGGAGTCTTGGCATCTCATAATGTAACCTGAAATAGGTGTTGCTTTGGGGAGGAGAAAACCGCACTTGGTAGAATGAGTTTGCTCTGGGAAGGTAAAAAGTGGCTTCCTGTTTTGGGAATCTTGTCCTTTCTCCTCACCCCCTTCATGGCCACACTCGTGGAAACAGGTGTGCACACTCAAGTAAACTGTTTTGTGCTTGACAGTCAGCAAAAGGCAACTGGGGGACAACTGTGATGCACTTAGGTGTGTGAAAGGGGCAAAGGACATCAATTAGGACACGCTGAAGAGGAATATAGACGTTCGTGATGGAATGTGTGGACAAAGACAGAGGCTCTCAGAAGAGTAAGATTTTCAGGAGTTAATTGTTACAAACACTGTTGTAAGAACGAATGTGTCAGACAGTGGGGATAATTTTCTTTCGTTGAGCACATTTAACACCAACCATACTTCTACTGTAGTAATCAGTAAAGAATTATGTTTCTCCCTTCTGCCCTGATTTCTGTGATCTGCACCTTCCTTCACTTTGTGGAAACCTCAGGGTTCATTTTCATTGTCTCTTACATTTCAGCCCCATCGTAGCGACATGACTGCCATATGTATATATTTTTTTGTTTAAACTCTAGACATTAGGTAGGAAATACTGGGAGGAAAATTCAGGTGTACTGTGATGGTATCTTGCTGCAGATGATATTGGAGTTATGTCTGGTAGGAGATCAGGAGTGCCAGCATTACTGAAACCTGTGAACTCAGTTTTCCTTCCTTTCCCTCTTTCCCTTCCCTTCCCTTCCCCACATTCCTTTTCCAACAGACAATATTATGAAGGTGTGCAATTCACATCATTTTCTTTTCATCAGTGTATTTTACATTCTTCTCAACTGGTGTATTTGAGGCAGGAGGCAGGGGTTCCCTCGTGAACTGTAGAAATATCCAGGAGGTCATTGTACACTGTCAATGTCACCATGTCCTGGAAAGATGTCTCTATGGCAATGTCATGGCTCGAGCCTTGATTGAAAGTTCAAGGCTCTTTGGAGAAATCAGTCAAGTCAGAAACCCCTGCGTCATCCTTATGTGTTTAGTTGTGATGAGTTGGCCAGGCTCAGTTTTGTACATTGAACAGAAATACAATTTTGCCATCCCAATCACAAGAGCCTGAGACTGGAAGGGCTCTTAGTGCATCTCATGTGGGCTTTTTATATTTATGTGATGTATTGATGAGTATGAATAGAGAGCTGTGAAGAGAAGTTCAGAGATGCCAAAGTCTTGCCCCCATGCTGGAGTTGCGTTTGTTTAGATCCTTAATGGGGGGCGTCATTGCTTCCCCCTGGTTTGTGCATTTACAGGGAAGGAGAGAGGGGACATTTAAATCCTGCCTTTAGATTTCAGGGAGCGGGAATAAAGGCAGAATTTTACATGGGTTACCAGGTAATATATGTTTCTTTCCCCTCATAAGAAGCTGGGACTGAAAGATTGGGAGCAGTGGAAGGGGAGAAGCAGCTATCAGCTACAGAGGAGAAAGGGAAATTAGCTGCAGAAGAGCTTCGGAACTACAAGTGAGTTCAGCTCCTACCAGCAGCTCACACGACGGCCATTGTATTACATTGAATCTTTGTACAGTGTTTAGAGCCATGTAGCACGTAAATGTACACAAACATTCAGGAGACATTCATTTCTATAGAGACTTCAAGAGATATGTGACATTTTCCAGATGTTAAGTTAAAACTATTAATCTAAACAAGTTAAGTAACTAAAGATTTCCTGATCTTCCATCCTGGCCAGACTATGTGGAAATGGTTCCTGAACATGTTTCTGGAGGTGCTGGAAATGATTACAAACCTCAGGAAGCAGTTTGGTCGAGGACAAATCACAGTGACAAGTATGAAGATCCCATTTTAGAGACCCACTTGTAACCATAAGAAATATGATAAGGATACAAGGTAAAGAAGATTTGAACTTTACAACGAAAGATCCTCACTGCAGAATTAGCTGTTACCACAGTTGAGACCGTGTCAACATGGAGCCCCACAGGCATTAAATAATAAATCCAAGATGATGGAGCGATGGCTTTGAGCTTTCTGTACTCTCCTCCTCACGTGAAATGTATCTTCTATGATTGGGTCATGTGTATGAGAATTCAGTTCTTATAATGGGAACCTGGGCCAAACAACACCCTCAACATGGTGCTTCATCTGATGAAAGCCATTGCACGCCCAGGAGAAGAGTAGAAGAAACACAAGAACAGCTGCAGCAGTCAGAGCTCACCTTCGGATACCAGGTAGCCTGCACTCTGCCTAATAGTTCCTGAGTGCTTCAGCAGAAGATCTAACACAGATGATCATAACAGGACACTGAATCTCTCCACATGGGTTTTATTGATGTGGTGACGGTTTCACATTGCTCTTTGTGAGAAGGCATTTCAGGACAACAGGGTAAGAATATTTTCTCTCCTCCTCTTGTGCACACCCTGCCACAGCTAAATGTGGATGTTTCTCTCTCGAGCTCAGGGCTCATGATCTGGAGAGGGCAGTGGTGGAGCAGAGCAGGGAGGTCGCCTACTTGAAATGCAGGTACAGGATTTTGACATATTTCTTTTAAGGGCGCTGTGATGTTTTTATTTATTTATTTATTTATTTATTTATTTATTTATTTATTATTATTATTTTTTAATATATGAAATTTATTGTCAAATTGGTTTCCATACCACACCCAGTGCTCATCCCAAAAGGTGCCCTCCTCAATACCTATTACCCTCCCTCCCCTCCCTCCCACCCCCCATCAACCCTCAGTTTGTTCTCAGTTTTTAACAGTCTCTTATGCTTTGGCTCTCTCCCACTCTAACCTCTTTTTTTTTTTTTTCCTTCCCTTCCCCCATGGGTTTCTGTTAAGTTTCTCAGGATCCACATGAGAGTGAAACCATATGGTATCTGTCTTTCTCTGTATGGCTTATTTCACTTAGCATCACACTCTCCAGTTCCATCCACGTTGCTACAAAGGGCCATATTTCATTCTTTCTCATTGCCACATAGTATTCCATTGTGTATATAAACCACAATTTCTTTATCCATTCATCAGTTGATGGACATTTAGGCTCTTTCCATAATTTGGCTATTGTTGAGAGTGCTGCTATAAACATTGGGGTACAAGTGGCCCTATGCATCGGTACTCCTGTATCCCTTGGGTAAATTTCTAGCAGTGCTATTGCTGGGTCATAGGGTAGGTCTATTTTTAATTTTCTGAGGAACCTCCACACTGCTTTCCAGAGCGGCTGCACCAATTTGCATTCCCACCAACAGTGCAAGAGGGTTCCCGTTTCTCCACATCCTCTCCAGCATCTATAGTCTCCTGATTTGTTCATTTTGGCCACTCTGACTGGCGTGAGGTGATATCTGAGTGTAGTTTTGATTTGTATTTCCCTGATAAGGAGCGACGTTGAACATCTTTTCATGTGCCTGTTGGCCATTCGGATGTCTTCTTTAGAGAAGTGTCTATTCATGTTTTCTGCCCATTTCTTCACTGGGTTATTTGTTTTTCGGGTGTGGAGTTTGGTGAGCTCTTTATAGATTTTGGATACTAGCCCTTTGTCCGATATGTCATTTGCAAATATCTTTTCCCATTCCGTTGGTTGCCTTTTAGTTTTGTTGGTTGTTTCCTTTGCTGTGCAGAAGCTTTTGATCTTCCTAAGGTCCCAGTAATTCACTTTTGCTTTTAATTCCCTTGCCTTTGGGGATGTGTCGAGTAAGAGATTGCTACAGCTGAGGTCAGAGAGGTCTTTTCCTGCTTTCTCCTCTAAGGTTTTGATGCTTTCCTGTCTCACATTCAGGTCCTTTATCCATTTTGAGTTTATTTTTGTGAATGGTGTGAGAAAGTGGTCTAGTTTCAACCTTCTGCATGTTGCTGTCCAGTTCTCCCAGCACCATTTGTTAAAGAGACTGTCTTTTTTTCCATTGGATGTTCTTTCCTGCTTTGTCAAAGGTGAGTTGGCCATACGTTTGTGGGTCTAGTTCTGGGGTTTCTATTCTATTCCATTGGTCTCTGTGTCTGTTTTTGTGCCAATACCATGCTGTCTTGATGATGACAGCTTTGTAGTAGAGGTTAAAGTCTGGGATTGTGATGCCTCCTGCTTTGGTCTTCTTCTTCAAAATTCCTTTGGCTATTCGGGGCCTTTTGTGGTTCCATATGAATTTTAGGATTGCTTGTTCTAGTTTTGAGAAGAATGCTGTTGCAATTTTTATTGGGATTGCATTGAATGTGTAGATAGCTTTGGGTAGTATTGACATTTTGACAATATTTATTCTTCCAATCCATGAGCAGGGAATGTCTTTCCATTTCTTTAAATCTTCTTCAATTACCTTCATAAGCTTTCTATAGTTTTCAGCATACAGATCTTTGACATCTTTGGTTAGACTTATTCCTAGGTATTTTATGCTTCTTGGTGCAATTGTGAATGGGATCAGTTTCTTTATTTTTCTTTCTGTTGCTTCATTGTTAGTGTATAAGAATACAACTGATTTCTGTACATTGATTTTGTATCCTGCAACTTTGCTGAATTCATGTATCAGTTCTAGCAGACTTTTGGTGGAGTCTATCGGATTTTCCATGTATAATATCATGTCATCTGCAAAAAGCGAAAGCTTGACTTCATCTTTGCCAATTTTGATGCCTTTGATTTCCTTTTGTTGTCTGATTGCTGATGCTAGAACTTGCAGCTCTATGTTAAACAACAGGGGTGAGAGTGGGCATCCTTGTCGTGTTCCTGATCTCAGGGAAAAAGCTCTCAGTTTTTCCCCATTGAGGATGATGTTAGCTGTGGGCTTTTCATAAATGGCTTTTATGATCTTTAAGTATGTTCCTTCTATCCCGACTTTCTCAAGGGTTTTTATTAAGGGTTATTTATTAAGGGTTTTATTAAGGTGCTGGATTTTGTCAAAGGCCTTTTCTGCATCGATTGACAGGATCATATGGTTCTTCTCTTTTTTTTTTGTTAATGTGATGTATCACGTTGATTGATTTGCGAATGTTGAACCAGCCCTGCATCCCAGGAATGAATCCCACTTGGTCATGGTGAATAATTCTTTTTATATGCCGTTGAATTCGATTTGCTAGTATCTTATTGAGAATTTTTGCATCCATATTCGTCAGGGATATTGGCCTGTAGTTCTCTTTTTTCTACTGGGTCTCTGTCTGGTTTAGGAATCAAAGTAATACTGGCTTCATAGAATGAGTCTGGAAGTTTTCCTTCCCCTTCTATTTCTTGGAATAGCTTGAGAAGGATAGGTATTATCTCTGCTTTAAACGTCTGGTAGAACTCCCCTGGGAAGCCATCTGGTCTTGGACTCTTATTTGTTGGGAGATTTTTGATAACCGATTCAATTTCTTCACTGGTTATGGGTCTGTTCAAGCTTTCTATTTCCTCCTGATTGAGGTTTGGAAGAGTGTGGGTGTTTAGGAATTTGTCCATTTCTTCCAGGTTGTCCAATTTGTTGGCATATAATTTTTCATAGTATTCCCTGATAATTGTTTGTATCTCTGAGGGATTGGTTGTAATAATTCCATTTTCATTCATGATTTTATCTATTTGGGTCATCTCCCTTTTCTTTTTGAGAAGCCTGGCTAGAGGTTTGTCAATTTTGTTTATTTTTTCAAAAAACCAACTCTTGGTTTCATTGATCTGCTCTACCATTTTTTTAGATTCTATATTGTTTATTTATGCTCTGATCTTTATTATTTCTCTAGTTCCTTTAGGTGTGCTGTTAGATTTTGTATTTGGGATTTTTCTTGTTTCTTGAGATAGGCTTGGATTGCAATGTATTTTCCTCTCAGGACTGCCTTCGCTGCGTCCCAAAGCATTTGGATTGTTGTATTTTCATTTTCGTTTGTTTCCATATATTTTTTAATTTCTTCTCTAATTGCCTGGTTGACCCACTCATTCGTTAGTAGGGTGTTCTTTAACCTCCATGCTTTTGGAGGTTTTCCAGACTTTTTCCTGTGGTTGATTTCAAGCTTCATAACATTGTGGTCTGAAATTATGCATGGTATAATTTCAATTCTTGTAAACTTATGAAGGGCTGTTTTGTGACCCAGTATATGATCTATCTTGGAGAATGTTCCATGTGCACTCGAGAAGAAAGTATATTCTGTTGCTTTGGGATGCAGAGTTCTAAATATATCTGTCAAGTCCATCTGATCCAATGTATCATTCAGGGCCCTTGTTTCTTTATTGACCGTGTGTCTAGATGATCTATCCATTTCTGTAAGTGGGGTGTTAAAGTCCCCTGCAATTACCACATTCTTATCAATAAGGTTGCTTATGTTTATGAGTAATTGTTTTATATATTTGGGGGCTCCGGTATTCGGCGCATAGACATTTATAATTGTTAGCTCTTCCTGATGGATAGACCCTGTAATTATTATATAATGCTCTTCTTCATCTCTTGTTACAGCCTTTAATTTAAAGTCTAGTTTGCCTGATATAAGTATGGCTACTCCAGCTTTCTTTTGACATCCAGTAGCATGATAAATAGTTCTCCATCCCTTCACTCTCAATCTAAAGGTGTCCTCAGGTCTAAAATGAGTCTCTTGTAGACAGCAAATAGATGGGTCTTGTTTTTTTATCCATTCTGATACCCTATGTCTTTTGGTTGGCGCATTTAATCCATTTACATTCAGTGTTATTATAGAAAGATACGGGTTTAGAGTCATTGTGATGTCTGTATGTTTTATGCTTGTAGTGATGTCTCTGGTACTTTGTCTCACAGGGTCCCCCTTAGGATCTCTTGTAGGGCTGGTTTAGTGGTGACAAATTCCTTCAGTTTTTGTTTGTTTGGGAAGACCTTTATCTCTCATTCTATTCTAAATGACAGACTTGCTGGATAAAGGATTCTCAGCTGCATATTTTTTCTGTTTAGCACACTGAAGATCTCATGCCAATTCTTTCTGGCCTGCCAAGTTTCAAAAGAGAGATCAGTCACGAGTCTTATAGGTCTCCCTTTATATGTGAGGGCACGTTTATCCCTTGCTGCTTTCAGAATTTTCTCTTTATCCTTGTATTTTGCCAGTTTCACTATGATATGTCGTGCAGAAGATCGATTCAAGTTACGTCTGAAGGGAGTTCTCTGTGCCTCTTGGATTTCAACGCCTTTTTCCTTCCCCAGTTCAGGGAAGTTCTCAGCTATAATTTCTTCAAGTACCCCTTCAGCACCTTTCCCTCTCTCTTCCTCCTCTGGGATACCAATTATGCGTATATTATTTCTTTTTAGTGTATCACTTAGTTCTCTAATTTTCCCCTCATACTCCTGGATTTTTTAATCTCTCTTTTTCTCAGCTTCCTCTTTTTCCATAACTTCATCTTCTGGTTCACCTATTCCCTCTCTGCCTCTTCAATCCGAGATGTCGTTATTTCCATTTTGTTTTGCATTTCGTTTAAAGTGCTTTTCAGCTCCTCGTGACTGTTCCTTAGTCCCTTGATCTCTGTAGCAAGAGATTCTCTGCTGTCCTCTATACTGTTTTCAAGCCCAGCGATTAATTTTATGACTATTATTCTAAATTCACTTTCTGTTATATTATTTAAATCCTTTTTGATCAGTTCATTAACTGTTGTTATTTCCTGGAGATTCTTAGGGGAATTCTTCCTCTTGGTCATTTTGGATAGTCCCTGGAGTGGTGAGGACCTGCAGGGCACTTCCCCTGTGCTGTGGTGTATAACTGGAGTTGGTGGGCGGGGCCGCAGTCCCACCTGATGTCTGCCCCCAGCCCAGTGCTGGGGCCACAGTCAGACTGGTGTGTGCCTTCTCTTCCCCTCTCCTAGGGGCGGGATTCACTGTGGGGTGGCGTGGCCCATCTGGGCTACTTGCACCCTGCCAGGCTTGTGATGCTGGGGATCTGGCGTCTTAGCTGGGGTGGGTAGGCAAGGTGCACGGGGGCAGGAGGGGCAGGCTTAGATCGCTTCTCCTTAGGTGATCCACTTCAGGAGGGGCCCTGTGGCAGCGGGAGGGAGTCAGATCCGCTGCCGGAGGTTTGGCTCCGCAGAAGCGCAGAGTTGGGTGTTTGCGCGGAGCGAGCAAGTTCCCTGGCAGGAACTGGTTCCCTTTGGGATTTTGGCTGGGGGATGGGCGGGGGAGATGGCGCTGGCGAGCGCCTTTGTTCCCCACCAAACTGAGCTCTGTCATCTGGGGGCTCAGCAACTCTCCCTCCCTTTGTCCTCCAGCCTTCCCGCTTTCCGAGCAGAGCTGTTAACTTATGACCTCCCAGACGCTAAGTCGCGCTTGCTGTCGTAACACAGTCCCTCAGGCCCCTCCGCTTTTGCCAGCCAGACTCGGGGGCTCTGCGAGCCGCCCCTCCGCCCCGGCTCCCTCCGCCAGTCCGTGGAGCGCGCACCGCCTCGCCGTCCTTCCTACCCTCTTCCGTGGGCGTCTTGTCTGCGCTTGGCTCTGGCGACTCCATTCTGCTAATCCTCTCGCGGTTTTCTGGGTTATTTAGGCAGGTGTAGGTGGAATCTAAGTGATCAGCAGGACGCGCGGTGAGCCCAGCGTCCTCCTACGCCGCCATCTTCCCTGTCTCCTCGCCAAAATAATTTCTCCAGAGTAATTAACAGGCATTACCTACCCAAGGAATGGAACAAATAGGAAGTTCAGGTTCTAAGGAGCTGCCTTGTTTGTGCCAGTGGCCCCACGCTAGCTCTTTATTAATTGCACCACCTGGGATGCTGATAGCGAACTGAGCTTTGGAACATTTCAGGCCTGGCATGGAATGCAGTTTTTACACAAGCTGCACTGACGCAGCGGTGAGATACCGGGGAGAGAGCGTGATGTTTTTAAAAAAGGCTAAACCGTTTGGTGTCCAATAGAGGCCTGGTTGTGGTAACTCTTAGTGAAACTGATTCATCTTGATCTTCAAGACTGGAAGTCATCCAAAGACAGAGGTTTCCAGAGGAATTCGGGAGTCACAAACCAATGACATGAGGACCTGACAAGGAGATCCCTCCATGGAGAGGTACAGAGCACATTGTGAAATGCAGTAGCTTAACTTCCGCAGCAATACCCGCACATCGGCTTCTTTTTCGAGTGGGTGTCATTGGTCTCATGCAAAGAGTCCCAGGTGGTTATAGTGGGCACAGGTTATCTCACAGTGGTGACATGACACTAGTTCCCTCAGACGCACCAGCCAGCAGAGCTCTTTGGGTCTGTCTCTTGTGTGTGTTGAAGCTCACACCCCTCCACTGACTGTGGGTCCCCCTGCCACCTCCCAATTACACTTAACTGGAGTGAGGGTGCTAGAACGATTGTGGGTCAGCGCCCCTTCCACCTTGAGAAAATGTTGAAGGCTGTTTATTTTGTTTCTCATGAATAACGTGAACAACAGCATGAATTGGAAGCTGTATGTCCTGATGAGCTTTCTTGAATTGGCTTTTGGATAAATGTCCCATAGAAAATATGCTTTGTATAAAGAAAGCAGACATTTCTTTCTCTGTTTAGAGGTCCCTTTATTCTTTAATTATTTTTTGTATTGTGAACAATAGTACTCCATTAGTAAAGAAAAGTCTTGTGAAATTTCTCTCCTGTAATGTTATTAGTGTAACTCTGAAACTTTGCAGCTCATTCCACATAGCATTAATCTTTCCCTTCCTTATTACTACAGTATTAGTCTCTTCAAGGTCATTTCTTTTCATGAATACTTACATAATCCCTTGTCAGATACATAAGGCAGATGATATATACAGTACACCACTTGAAAAATCCCACCCATGCCTTGCAGAAAAGGGCAGTGTGCTGTTCATGGTGACATTTGCAGACATTATCCTAAGCCATTCATATTTTAATTTTTAATCTGACAAATTGACGTTTCCCATGATGTGTATTAGGAAACCCTTCTTTTGGGACACTTGGGTGGCTCAGTCAGCTGAGCGTCCGACTTCAGCTCAGGTCATGATCTCACAGTTTGTGAGTTCGAGCCCCGTGTCAGGCTCTGTGCTGACAGCTCAGAGCCTGGAGCCTGCTTTGGATTCTGTGTCTCTCTCTCTCTGGCCCTCCCCTGCTCATGCTCCGTGTCTCACTCTCTCAATAAATAAAAAGGAAACCCTTCTTTTAGTGTTGATTTCCAATGAATTGAGCCCTGACCTGTCCGCAGTAGGCTGATTAAAAAATATCCAAACAAAGCCTTCTGGTGCCTTCCTCAAGGCTCCCCTGAGTCCCAAGGAGACTCAGAAACCCTCTTAACAGAAACCCTCTGTTTCTGGTAAGGGACCTTATTGTAGGAAGCAGTGCAAGATGGTGGAGGAAGGCACAAAGGTTTCTTCTGTTTGTTTTTTCATGCAGTCTATGCAAACTGGAATAAACCTCCATCCCTTCTTTGGCCTCTGTCAAATGCAGAACCTGGTGCAGCTTCTGTGAGTAACAAGAATTCAGTCCCTATTATGGACACAGAGAAGATCAAGGGAAATGATGTGACAATTTTCAGTTGTAACTCTCTCTCTAGAATCTTTTGTCTCTTTATACAGCACTCTCTCCTGGTGTTGTCTCTAGGTTGTGTTATTTACTTTACCAAGTAAATAACTTGGTAAAGTACTTACTTGGTGTATTTACTCGATGGTGTTATTTACTTTACCAAGAATAAAACTCTTTCCCAAGAGCCTACAGACCTTTCTGTTTTTAGCTTGTCATCTTTGGTGGTGCCTCCAGAAGCCTTAAGTGTTTAGAGGCTGAGGACCACAGGGCAGTCACTGTGCGTTTGTAGAAATAACATGAGGAGGATGACATCTCACATGACACTTAGGTCTCCTGGCCTGCCTCACTTCTTCCAGACCTCCTTTCATGGGAATATTCCTGAAAACTGAAACAGTTTAATTGTTGTTATTTTACTCCTTTTCTGTACAGTTAGTCATTAACCTGGTTAGAACATTGGTTGTGATCCTCACTAACTGAAAAACATGAAAAGTCCTACTTTCTGAGATGTGCTTAGCAATTTTGAATGCTCTTAGTCAAAGGTTATTTTTTTCCCCAAATTTCATAATTCATCACTTTTCCCTTCTCTGGGAAATGTGCTTTTGCAGAGTCACTGCAGCTGTTCATGTAGTAAAAATATTATGAATTCTCAGGGAAGACATATTTGCAGAATACTGCAATGTTTGCAGTGAGGAAACCCTGCATTAATCCAGATGTTGTGGACTTTTCCCAACCACCAGCTACCTCGCAGTAGCACCAATCCAGGTGGGAGCTGAGGTAGACTTATGGTAGTAGTTTTTGGGGTAAGACTTATGGTGTCTCATATTCCTCCCAGTGTTTATTTTTTCTTTTATTTTCTTTGCAATGGTTGTTTATTTATTGAGCAGGAGAGAAAGAGAGACAGAACACAAGTGAGAGAGGGGCAGAGAGAGAGAGGGAGACACAGAATCCAAAGCAGTCTCCAGGCTCTGAGCTGTCAGCCCAGAACCTGATGAGAGGCTCAAACTTATAACCCATGAGATCACGACCTGAGCCGAAGTCAGACACTTACCCGACTGAGCTACCCAGGTACCCCCCCCCCCCCAACTGTTTTCTTAGTGACAGCTGGGCAGGGCAGAGGTCGAAGACATGATACCCTTTCTTCCCTCATCACCAAGGCAGGGTTTTTTGTAAGCATCAGGCTCTTTCCAGGTCTTCAAAGCCCATGCATTCTGCTTTTGAGCCCCTGATGCCTGCAGGGCCCTCCTTCCTCCCAGGTTGTGGAGGCAACCAGCCCTCCAGCAACTTTGGCATCATGGCTGGGCCACCAAGGGGTAAAGGTCTGGCTGTCCAGATGCTTCCCAGGAGTGGCTTGGAACAACACTGCTGCAGTACAGGTCAGCATGAGCAACTTCAGTAACAGGATTCGCATACACTGTGATGAGTGCCTGGGCTAAACATGACAGGAGAGAGGAGGACACAGGATATGTGGTGCCATGCTTCATGGACAAGGCTGCATAGAACAGAAGGATGAAGGTCTGGGGAGAAGCAGAGAAAGAGACAGGGAGAGAAACACTGAGTCAGTGATGGGGGAATTGGGCATGTCTGAAGGAGTGAGAGGAAGAAACAGAGGGAGACAGGAGTAGAGAGAAGCAGAGACAAAGAGGAGGCAAGGAGGAAAGGATGGAGCTGGTTACAGTGTGTGGAGGGGGAGATGGGCCATGCAGGAGGGGCTCTGTGACGATGCTCTTAGTGTTGGAGACAGAAAGTGTAGGAACCCTGGGTATGACAGTTCTTTGAGTGCAAGGCTCCAACCTCACTGGAGCAACCTCTGTACAGGCCATTGCCTTTGGGAAGATTCGTGCCCCGCATTTTGCCTGGCATGTTGGGGCCTGTTATGCCCAGAATTCGTGATCCCCAAAGACCACCAGGGAGCCGAGTCTGATGCAAAAGCAAAGAGCCTTTATTCGAGCTAGCTAGAGCTCAATCCCCTACCTGCACAGATGCAGCGGTGAGATACCGGGGAGAGAGAGCAGGTTTCAAGAGCACAAAGGTTTTATAGGGATCGTGGCCTTAGCCAATTGGCTGGAGAAGGTTCAGAGTGCCTTCATACAGGTTGCCAGGTGTGGTTTGATTGGGAAGTTTAAACAGGTGAGTGGGAAGTTACTCAAGGGGAGGAGGCATGGTCTGAGGTTTGAGCAGGAATTTCTTTACAGAACAAGATGGAGTCGGCCGGCCTAGGTCTGCTCTTTCATTCCCCCCTTGTCATGTAGCTTGCAGACCCAATCATGGGACTGGCTGCATTTATATTTTGTCCTCTCCTGTTATTAGGGGCTTGTACTGAGCACAGAGGACCAATAGTTGGACGGCCCTCACGCGGTCCCTGAGCTGGTGTCTATGATCTGCCAGGTAATGTTTTGGGGGGGGTGTGGGGACTCCCGGCAGCATGAACAATGACAAGCAGAGTTAACAGAGTTACCAATATCAGGTGGGTTGAATGTGCTGTAACTTGACCTTGAGCGGGTTGTGTTGGTCCCGATTGATGGCCCATTGTGTGATGAAGTCCTTCTGGATTGAGGAAGGGTCCACTGACTGAACGTGGGTGTGATGGACACAGGTCGTGATGCCGTCTACTTTGAGAGTGGTGGGGGTTGTCAGCACCATGAAATAGGGTCCCTTCCAGCGTGGCTCGAGGGTCTCTCGATGGTGCCTCTTTATGTAGACCCAGTCTCCCGGCCTGTACTGATGAGGTGTTGGAGTTGGGCCAGCCTTGTAGATGGCACGGAGGCGCGGCCAAATGTCCTCCTGTGCCCTCTGGAGCCCTCTCAATGAAAGAAAAAGTTCTTGATCTTTAAACTCAGCAAGAAGTTCAGCTCGAAGTTTGGGAATAATAGGGGGTGGCCTGCCAAACATGATCTCGTAGGGAGTAAAACCCAGAGTGTAAGGAGTGTTCTAACCTGGTAAAGGGTGTATGGTAGGAGAGTCACCCAGTCCCTGCCAGTTTCCACGGTTAATTTGGTAAGGGTCTCTTTTATGGTTCTATTCATTCTACCTGTCCTGAGCTCTGGGGCCTATAAGTACAATGTAATTTCTGGTTTGCCCCCATAGCCTTGGCTACTGCCTGCATTACCTGCGAGATAAAAGCTGGTCCATTGTCTGATCCTACCATGGCAGGAAAACCATACTTGGGTAAGATGTCTTCTAGTAGCTTCTTTGCCACCGTCTGAGCCATTTCATGCTTGGTTGGGTATGCCTCCACCCAGCCAGAGAAGGTGTCTGTAAATATTAAAAGATATTTATAACCATACTTTCCTGGTTTTCCAGTGAAGTCGACCTCCCATTGGGTTCCCAGTCTGGTGCCTCCGAGCCTGGTTCCTTTTTTATTTGATGTGGCTCTAACATTGGTGAGTTGGCGGGTCTCACAGGCAGATACAACTTGATCTATTTTGGTGTTCTGTTGGTGAACCTTGATTCCAGCATGTCGGATTAAGTCTTAATTTTTGTGCCCCCATGTGAGTAGACCGATGCATGTGCTCTAATACTGAGACTCCAAGCCGATCTGGCAGCACGAGCTCCTTGTTAGGTGTATACCACCATCCCTTTATCTCTTGGGCCATGGGGAGTTTCTTGATCCTCTGTAACTCCTCCTGGGAGTATTTGGGCTGGTCTGGTAAATCTGGGTCTCCTGGGTCTGGTAGTTGTATTGTCATGGTGGGGACTGAAATAAGGGCTACTGCCTTGGCTGTCTGCTCAGCCTTTCGATTGCCTCTAGCTACCGGGTTATCAGTTTTCTGGTGCCCTTGGCAGTGGATAATGGCCAGCTTGGCAGGAAGCCAAAAGCCATGTTTTATAGTCCATCCTTCCACCATCAGTAACCCCCTCTCCTGATAAATTGCCCCATGAATATGAGCTGTGGCAAACACATAACGGCTGTCTGTGTAGATGTTAAGCTGTTTTCCAGCTCCCAGCATTAGCGCCTTGGTAAGGGCGATGAGCTCTGCTCACTGGGCTGATGTTCTGGAGGGTAGTGCCTCCGCCCATACAGTGTCCGTTTCAGTGACCACCGCTGCATCCGCATACCTGTGTCTGTCCCGCACAAAGCTGCTGCCATCAGTGAACCAAGTAGCCTCGGCATCGGGGAGGGGCCGGTCGGTCAGATCCGTCTGGAATCCATGTACTTGCTCCAGGATCCCGGCACACAGTCATGTAGTGGAGCATCTAGTTCAGGGTCAGGCAGCAGGGTTGCAGGATTGAGGGCCGCACTGGGGTGGAACCGCACCTGTGGAGGGTTGAGTAGGAGGCTCTGGTAATGAGTCATATGTGTGTTGCTCATCCATCTGTCAGGAGGCTGTTTCAGGACCCCTTCAATGGCGTTTGGGGTCGTGATCCAGATCTGTCCTAGCGTCAGTTTGTCTGCGTCCTTGACTAGGAGTGTTGTTGCCGCAATAATTCTTAGGCATGGCGGCCAGCCGGCAGCTACTGGGTCTAGCTTCTTGGACAGGTAAGCCACCGGGCAGTTCCAGGAGCTTAAGGCTTGAGTTAGAATCCCTTTTTCTATTCCCTTGTGTTCGTCTACAAAGAGGTGGAAGGGCCTCGTAATGTCTGGTAGACCCAGGGCTGGGGCACTTAGGAGGGCCTTTTTTAACTGATTAAAGGCAGTTTCTTCTTTTTCAGTCCATTTATATGTTTCCCCCTCTTTGGTAGCTTCATATAGGGGCCTGGCGATCTCAGCAAAACCCGGAACCCAGAGGCGGCAGTAGCCAGCCGATCCTAGGAATTCCCTTACTTCCCTTCAGGTGGTGGGAGTAGGGATCTTTAGGACAGTTTCTTTTCTGGCATCTGATAACTGCCGCTGTCTGCCCTCCAGGATGTATCCCAGGTAACTTACCCTCTCCCTGCATATCTGAGCCTTCTTCACGGATGCCCGGTACCCCAAGGCCCCCAGGGTAGCCAGCAGGTCCTGGGTCCCTCGCTCGCAGTCCTTGGCCATGTCAGCAGCAACCAGGATGTCATGTACATACTGTAGAAGGGTGAGGCCAGGGTGCTCCTTTCTGTACTCACCCAGGTCCTCGTGTAGTGCCTTTTCGAAGATGGTGGGTGAATTTTTGAACCCCTGAGGCAGCCGTGTCCAGGTGAGTTGTCCGCTGTAGCCCTCCTCTGGATCATGCCACTCGAAGGCAAACAAGGGTTGGCTTTGGGGTGCCAGCAGCAGACTGAAGAAGGTGTCCTTTAAATTTAGTACAGTATACCAGACCCTGGAGGGTGCCAAGGAGCTCAAGAGAGTATATGGGTTGGGAACAGTTGGGTGTATGTCCGTAACCGTCTTATTTACTTCCAGGAGGTCTTGTACCAGTCGATAGTCATTTGTGTGAGGCTTTTTGACTGGCAGTAGGGGGGTGTTCCAGGAAGACTGTCAAGGAACTAGTACCCCTAGGCTTCGTAGTCTCCGGATGTGTGGCTGGATCCCCTTCCGGGCCTCCTGAGACATGGGGTATTGTTTGATCCTTACAGGACCGTCTCCTGGCTTGAGCTCTACCAGGACCGCGGTCCTATGAGTGGCTAGTCCTATTCCCCCCCACACCGTCTCTGCCCAAACCAAGGGGAATTCTTGTAGCCGTCTGTTTATATTATCCTCTCTCGGGAGCGCTTCCCGGTGGAGGCAGTATTCATCCTCTAGTTTCATGGTCAGGACCTGGATGGGATGGCCCTTGCCATCAGTGACCTGAGGCCCCCTTGTCTGAAAGTTATCTGAGCTCCAATCTTGGTCAGTAAGTCTCATCCTAACAGTTGGTAGGGGCATTCCGGTATTACCATAAAGGAGTGGGATACCGTCCCGTCCCCAAATCTACCGTTCTTTGGTAGTCCATGAACACTGGCTCATACCAGTTGCCCCTTGTACCCAGGACTTCTTGCTGGCTAGCTTTCCTTGTGGGGTGCAGAGGACCGAATGTTGCGCTCCAGTGTTGACAAGAAAGTCAACAGGCGTCCCCTCCACTTTAAGAGTTACCCTGGGCTCAGGGAGAGGGTCCAAACCCTGATTCCCCTAATTACTCAGCTCATCTAGCTCTAAGACTTTTACTCGATCAGTCTTGCTTCCCTTCCCGCCGGCGTTTTTTCAGACATTCTCGGGCCCAGTGCCCTATCTCCTTGCAGTATGCGCACTGATCTTTCTGCAGCCTCCGCTTCCCCCCCTCCCCCCCTTGGTGGTTCCTTTACCTCCTCTTGAGTCGCCCGCCAGCTGCCGGAGACGGCAGACTCATTCCTTGGGGGAGTCAGTGGTGGTAGCTAGTAGTATTCTGGCCAGGTCTCGAGTCTGCTTCCTGCTGGCAGCCGCCATGCCGCAAGCCTGCTTATCCTCAGGAGGCTCCTGGTTATATACCTTTTCGGCTACCACTAGTAAGTCCTGCAGACTTTTTTCTCCTAGCCTATCTATTTTCTGTAATTTTTTCCTAATGTTTATGGCCGATTGGTTTACAAAGGCCATGATAACAGCTGCTTTGCTTTCCAGAGCCTCTGGATCCATGGGGGGTATAGGTACAGAATGCCACCATGATCCGTCCTAAAAAGGCAGCCAGAGATTCATCTTTTCCCTGTTGTACATTTCCTACCTTGGCCAAATTTGTTGGATTTCTAGCAGCCTTTTGGAGACTCCCCATGAGAGTCTGGTGGTAGACCCAGAGCCTCTCCTTACCTTCTGCCGTGTCGAAATACCACTGGGGCCAAGTAAAGGGGAAGGAGGCATCTATTTGAGCCTGGTTGGTGGTGGGATTCCCGTCTGCACCTGGAACTAGTTTTCGGGCCTCATTGAGGATTCTTTCTCTTTGCTCAGTCGTGAACAGGACCTGCAAAAGCTGCTGGCAATCGTCCCACGTGCTGATGGGTGAAAGGAACAGAGTCTAATAAATCAATAAGCCCTGCCGGTTTCTCGGAAAACTTAGGATTCTGAGCTTTCCAATTGTAGAGGTCACTAGTGGCAAAAGGCCAACAGTGATGGGGCTGATTCCCCTCTGCATCTGGGGGTCCAGTGGCTCACAGGGGCAGAATAGTGGAGTCTGCGGCAGAGGCAGATTGCTCCCTCTGAGCCCTTTGTCTGGTAAAGGGCGGGCTTCCCACCGGAGTGTTACCGCCTCGCGCTCTTGGAACAGTGTCTGCCTCCCCCGGAGGGGGAGGATGGTGTTCTTCCGGCATCCTAGGGGGGTTATACAGGGGAGAAAAAATTAATTCTTCTTCAGTCCCCCCTTGTAGGACAGGGTAGAGGGATGCTGGAGGCTGGGTAAGACTTTTCTTGTTCTCCTTCTTCTCTGTCCCCTGCAAAGCAAGAATGGGTTTTGGCTCTGGAGGGCATGGGGCTAGAAAAGGCTTAAGCCAAGAGGGTGGGTCTTCTACAAGGTCCTGCCAAGTGATAATCTAAGGGAGCTGATCAGGATGGCCCGTCTTTGGCCGAGAGATGATACCCCTGCCTTGGTTGATGGTAGGGAGGTCGAAGTTTCCCTCTGGTGACCATCTGACATTGAAAGCTGGCCACTCGCTAAAACAAAAAACCTGTCACCTACCCTTTTGGACTTCCACACTGAGATTGTTAGCTCTTTAGCTGACATCCTTAAAGTGATCATTCATAATGGTTAGAGGAGTAGTCTGAGTCTGTCCCATAATGTCCGTCCAGTAAGTCCACAGAACAAAACAGAGAAACAGAGAAACAGACAAACAGAGGGCCCTTAGAAACAGTCTTCCAACTCCGTGGAAGCAAAACCAAAAGGTAGATGACGGCCTCACGCCGACCGGCGGGAGTGACCCACCTCATCTCAGACCTTTGAGGGGATTCCACGTCCCTCCAGAAGGGAGGATCGGAATGTCTTCCAAAACTCCCAGCCCGTGGTCCTCCAGTGCATCCACTTAGACCGCGCCAGGCACCACCAGAATTTCAGAAATGAGCTCACACAGAAGAGACAGGGAACAAACAGACACTAACCATGGCCAATCAGCCTCTCCGGGTCGGGGGTCCCTCAGGGGTCTTGGGGATCCCAGATGAGCCCCCAAATGCTATGCCCAGAATTCATGATCGCCAAAGACCACCAGGGAGCCAAGTCTGATGCAAAAGCAAAGAGCCTTTATTCGAGCTAGCTCGAGCTCAATCCCCTACCTGCGCTGATGCAGTGGTAAGATACTGGGGAGGGAGAGCGGGTTTCAAGAGCACAAAGGTTTTATAGGGATCATGGCCTAGCTGATTGGCTGGGGAAGAGTCGTGGCCTCAGCCGATTGGCTGGGGGAGAGTCGTGGCCTCAGCCGATTGGCTGGGGAAGGATCAGAGTCCCATCACACAGGTTGCCAGGCATGGTTTGATCGGGAAGTTTGAACAGGTGAGCAGGAAGTTACTCAAGGGCAGGAGGCATGGTCTGAGGCTTGAGCGGGAACTTCTTTACAGAACAAGATGGAGTCGGCTGCCCTAGGTCTGCTTTTTCAGGGCTCAGTTTCAGTGCGCAGCTCGTTAGCAGGTAACGTCCAGAGTATGCCCCATGGCACACTCCAATTGTAGCTGTTAACCTGGGAAATGAGGGAGAATCCCTCACATCTATTAAGCAGAGGAACAGGGAGAGAGAGGCAGTGTCCACTTTTAGTCAGCTTCTCTCTCGGCTAGACCAGTAAGGGCCTTTCTGGAGGTTCCTCCTGATATCTGCTGTGTTTTTGGGACTTTCCCTGGTTGGGACACTTATTCTAATGTCCTTCCCCCTGGCAGTAGGATCATTGACCCCTTGCTAAGGAGGTTCTCCGCCTTCCCCTTTGCTGCTGGGCATAATTATGGCCTTATAAGCCCCTTGTTGTGATCTCCCTGAGACCCTCTTGATATCAGCAGATGAGGACCTGCATCTGGAGAGCATCTGCGCCAGGCCGGGGCACAATCTGGCCACAGGGCATTGTGGGGGAGGGTTGTCTGGCATGGAAGCGGAAAAACTAGGCGGCTGCAGGGGCAGAACCCTGGCTGGGGAGGCTGCAGTAGTGGCAGCAGCCAGCCTGCTGGGGGAGGAGTTTCAAGCTCAGGGGAGGGGGAGAGCCTAAAGTGTCATGAAGAGGGGAACATTAGGGGAGCAGTCTGTCACTTCCTTGGCTCCCTGGGTGAGTCTCTGGATAAAGTGGCTAAAACCTTTGCCTGGTTCTCCTTGCTCCATCCCAACTCCACAATTCTCCTGTGAGGTGGAGTCACAAAGAGGGACAGGGGCACCCCCTCCAAGAGGAGACCAGCCAGATGCCTGCCTGGCCATGTCCTGAAGGAACCAAGGTGACACTCAGCCCCACAGGTCCCAGCCTTGTGACACACGATCAGAAACCATTCTGATACCACCACAGACCAAGCGCCATTCATTATGGAATCCCAGACAGGTCCACTCAGTCTCCATGGGCCCCTGGGGACCCCAAGGTACCTGTCTTTGGAGCCACAGAATCTTACTCAGCAGGCAAGCTAGACCAAATCACACATTCACATTCACATACATACCAGAGGTTATTATATTCCCTACCATAGAATCCCTACCTATGAGACTTCTGAAGTCTTGGGGAGTGATTAGGTCACCCTTCCACTCTTGTGAGTGGCCCTGACTAGATTGGGTCCCAGCCTTACCAGTTCCGACCTTTGGGTCCAGTACCTCATCTGCCAAGTGTCCTCGAGTCCAGTGGGAACAGCGGACAGGTGCTGGCCTGAAGGGGACAGAGAAGGAGACTGCTGACATTTAGGCAGGTTGCTCACTTTACCTTGTGATCCCTCATTCCGTCACCACCTCGCTGTTCTCCCAAACCCGTGGTAACAATGAGCCAGCGTGGTTGGGTTTCCTGAGCAGGTCCTTTGTTACGGGACCAGGCTGGAACGCTGGCGGTAAAACCAAGTGGCACTCAGAGACCTTGAGGTATTGGAGATTTATTTAACACCAGCAGGCTCAGAGGAGACCGTATGTCTCCAAAAATCTGAGCCCCGAATGCGAGCAGGAAGGGTAATTTATAGTTATCAGCCTCCATATTTGTGTGTGTGGAGGGGCGGTTTTCAAATGTGCAGAAAAGTAAGAAGAACCCAGAGGAGGGGGTCTCTAAGCTAGAGACTAGAGTTTGTTTTAGTCCAATCAGCCATCTTTAGTGTCCTTTCTCCACTTCTCCAACAGAACTAGTTATGTGCAACATGATAGTGTGTTGCTATTCTTACATGTACTGCTGATCTCTGGATTCTGGATTGTAAGTGAGCAGTTTAAAACACCACCGCCTTCTCTTACATGAAAAGAGAAACCTATGTCTTCACCCAGGCTTCCTCTGATTGTGAAGACATGGCAATTATTATCTGAAGGCACAATTATCTACCTATGAGTCTGATGGAAATTATTTCATCCATCTTCATCCCTAAAGCACTTTTCATAGAAAATATTACCTATATAGAGGCAGGAAATTCATAACAGATGTGTAGCTCCCTCTAGGTATGCATTCTGACCTTGTCACATTTGTGTCATCGAATACATTACTGACAACGTGAAAAATAAGCTCTCAACATCAAGATGGTAACATTAGAGAATATGGTGTGAAAGGAATTTCATGTGTTCTCAATTAGAAATAAATTTTAATGGTGGAGGAGGAAGTTAAAGTATTGTCAAATTTTATTGACATATAGTAGACACACCATATTGTATTAGTTTCAGGTGAATAACAGTGATTCCGTGTGTATACAATATGCTCTCTATATACCTAGACAAGCGTGGCTATCATGAGAAAGCATGCAACACTTTCTTACAGGATTGACTATATTCCATAATCTGTACATTGTATCCCAATGACATATTCATTCCATAGCTGGAAACCTGTATCTCTTTCTCAAGGGTGTCAATTTTTTATTCAACCCAAGTATTTTCATGGTAAACACCACTGCTTGTGGTTCATTCAGCATGTGTCAATTTGCAGTCTCTATTTCTGGGAATGCTGCTTAAAGCATTACAAATTACATCATTATATCAATAAATTCGGTTTCCTTCCTCATTCAGTACAAAGGAGAAGGAAAAGATTTCTTTGTGTCCCAGGCCCTGTCACTAAGACCCTTCCCAATCTGGAGGACAGGCTTACCTGGACCAGCTACACCCTCAGTACCTCCAGCTGAGCGGCCATGGCTTTGAACAATGCAGGAATTCCCAGGGCGGCCATCAGAGGGAGCGCACACAGCACGCCCATGGAGGGGCGGGTCCTCTGCAGGCTCAGCGATGGCCAGACAAAGCGTCCATTAGGCTTTTCTGATCCAGGGTGCCTCAGAGCTGGAAAGGCTTTCTTGATACTGAGGACCCAGTGCTTCTGAGTGTGGGCAAAGACCCAGAGCTGGGTTACCAGCAGGCTCCGCCCCTGGGCCTGGGGGGGAGACTCTGGAGGCTTCCCAGCCACTTGGTGTCTCCTCAGTGGTGGGGCTGAGTACCAGGGAGGGGAGCTGGGCAGCTTCCAGGAAGGGCTGGATGGTCAGTGAGCAGCACAGTCCCTTGCATTCTCAGGGCTGTTCCGTGGTTTTTTCCTCATTTCCCCTGCCAGTATGTGAACAAGATGTACTTCAGTCAAGGATCTGTGGATTCAGAGGGTCCCGCGATGCCACGTCACAGAGGCTGGGGTTTTTTTGTTCAGGATTCAGGTTTGTTTTGGGGGAGAAATCCTGTCACAAATTCAGAGGAACAGGAGTCGCATTCAGTTTGGAAGTAAAGACACCAAATGTTGACTCTTGGGACCTTCTAGAAGAATCAGCTGGGACCCACTCTCCGAGTCCTGCTGGAACCAGAGCCAGAGGTAAAAACACAAGGTGCCCTCCACATCATACATGCTTTTATTAATTTTCAGTGGGTATTTTCCCACCAACAATGTTGTAGTCGCTGAAAACAACTGAAAATCTGACAGGTACCTTGTGTCAGGTACCTCCCGTTATTTGTTCAATATTATTCCTGCGGCAGAATTTGTTACAGTTATCCTTTCTTGTCTTCGTTGGAAGGAATCTCATCAATAATATCTTAAGACAATACTAGTTACCTTATCTCTTTTTCAGTTGAGATTTGGCATGTTTTCTAATTTCTCATGAACTTGTGAAAAACTGAATACTTTTAAATTGCAGATTTTACTAAAAGCTGATTCACGGCATCCCTCTGAGACTGCTGCTGGTCCAAGAACTTACAAAGACCACTTCTCAGTGTGAGCAAGATTATACTAAGCAAGCATTGTGAATCAATTTTACAAGAAAAAGCCCAAAGATAGTTTGTCTTTATGAAAATGGATGCTTAGATCCCCTGTCTGATACATTTCCACTTTTTTTTTTTTTTATGTTTCTTTTTTTACCCATTTTCTCTTTCAGAGATTCGTAGACTTGCCTCAGTTTTACATTCACCACCCACTTTATGCTGGTGGACTATTTTTTGAATACGTTGTTAGACTCTGTTTGCCAAATCTTGGTTGAGGACATTTGCATCTGTATGATTGAACGATATGGACCCCTAGTTTTGTTTTTTCGTGGTGTCTTTATCTGATTTTGTTATCAGGGTATTGCTGAATTAATTTGGATATTTTCCTTCCTGTTCTATTTTCTGGAATAGTTTGACAAGTATAGGCATCAACTTTTCTTCAGATGTTTGATAGAATGTGCTTGTCAAGTTGTCCGGTCCTGGTCTGTTAGGTGATTTGTGATTGCTGAGTCTGTCTCCTTGCTAGTAAACCATCTGTTCAAATTTTTTATTTCATTCTGCTTCAGTTTTGGTAGGTTCCATGTTTCTAGGAATTGATCCATATAATCCAGTTTGTCCAGCTTGTTGGCATATAGTTTCTCATAATATTCTCTTACAATTGTTTGTATTTCTGTGGTGTTGGTTGTTCTTCTCTGTCATTGTTATTTATATGCATCATTTCTGTTTTCTGATTAGTCTGGCTAGGGCTTATCAATTTTATTGTTCTTTTCATGGAAGCAGCTCCTAATTTCATTTACCTTGTTTCACTGTAGTTTTAATTTCTATATCATTTATTTCTCTTCTGCTTTTAATTATTTTCTTCATTCTGTTGTTTGGGGGTTTTGTTGTCCTTTGTCTGGCTTTTACAGTTATAAGGTTATGGAGTTTACTTCAGTTTTTTTTTCTTTTTTTCCTGAGGCAGACCTGTATTGCTATAAACTTCCCTGTTAGAATCAGTTTTCTTGCTTTACAGAAGTTTGGATTGTTGTGTTTTCATTTTCATTTGTTTCCATGTCATTTTGGATTTTTTCTTTGATTTCTTGGTTGATCCATTAATTGTCTAGGAGCATGTTATTAAACTTCCATGTTTTTGTGCCTTTTCCAGATTTTTTTCTTGTTGTAGATTTCTACTTTGATAGCATTGTGGTCTGAAAAGACACATGGTATGATGTGATCGGTTTGATTTTGTTTTGACTTGTTTTATGACCTAATATTTTATCGAGAGTGGGGAATGTTCCATGTGCACGTGAAAAGAAGGTGTATTGTGCTGTTTTAGGATGGAATGTCCTAAATATATCTGTTAAGTCCATCTGGTATACTCTATCATTCAAAGTCACTACTTCCTTGTTGATTTTCTGATGGAATGATCTCTCCATTGATGTCATTGGGGTGTTAAAGTGCCCTACTATGATTGTATGACTATCAATTATTGACTTTAGGTTTTGACTGTTTTGTGTATTTGGATGCTCTCAGGTTGAGTGCATATATGTTTACAATTGTTCTATCTTTTTTTAGAGTGTACCTTTTATTATTATAGTGTCCTTCGTTGTCTCTTGTTACAGTTTTCTTTTTAAATCTATTTTTTCTGATATAGGTATGGCTACTGCAGTTTTCTTTTGATACTTTAGTTCTATAGTTAGTCCCTTGTAGGTAGAAGATGGATGGGTCCTATATTTTACTCATTCTATCACCCAGTGCCTTTTATTATGAAGAGAGAGAGTACAGGCATGGGATGGCGGGGTGGGGGAATGGGGGAAGATAGAAGGAGAGCGAGAGAGAATGAGAGTGAGAATGTATCTTAAGCAAATTCCAAGCTCAGTGCAGAGCCCAGTTGGGGCTCAATCCCAGGATCCTGGGATCATAGCCTGAGCCGAAATCAAGAGTTAAAATCTCAAGCAATTGAGCCATCCAGGTGCCCCTATCTGTCACCCAGTGCCTTTGATTTGAGCATTTATTCTGTTTCCATTCAAAGTAATTGATAGACATGTACTTGTCCTTTTATTACTTGATGTTGGTTGTTTCTGATCTTTCTGATCCTTTCTTCTCTTTCTCTTTTTTATGGTTTGCTGGGTTTCTTTAGTAGCACAGTTGAAATTGCTTGTCTTTATATTCTGCATATGTATTAGTGGTGTTTGATTTGTGGTTACTATTAGATTTGTAACTAACCACTTGTGCATACAGAAGTCTATATTAAGTTGATAGTTGTTTAAGTTTGAACCAGTTCTTTAATCCTCTCCTTCCCGTGTTGTAGCTATGTAGTGTTCCTATTTCAAAACCTTTCATATAGTGAATACCTTGGATGATGTTGTACACATATACTCATTTTTATTGCTTTTGGGTTTCACACTTTAATAATGTGACTTTAGGTGTTTCTTTTCCACTTAAAGAGTCCCCTTTAACATTTCTTGCAGGTGTGGTTTGTTGGTTGTGAACTTGCTTAGTATATATTTGGGAATCTCTTGATCTCTCCTTCCAATAATGTTGTGGATAGACTCTCTTAGGCTGCAGATGTTTTCCATTCAGCAACTTTACCATACCGTGCTGCTCACTTACGGTTTCAAAGTTTCTTCTGAAAAACATCCAGTGATAACCTTATGGGGTTTCTTTTGTAGGTAACTGTCATCTTTTGTTTTCTTGCTGTTAAAATTTTTCTTTATCACAACATTTTGCGTTTTAATTATTATACGACTTGTGGATCTGCTTCTGTTGAACATATTGGGGGTTCTTTGTTCCTCCTGCTTCTGGATCTGTTTCCTTCCCTGCATTAGGGAAGTTTTTATCTATTGTGTCTTCAAATAAATTTTTTGGTTCTATTTCTCAGAAATCTGAGAATGAGAAATAGGACAGGAAAGACCTATTGAAGGTTCTCTGATGAGTCACTGGATTTGCATGCATGGAGGATACATTTGGGACTCAAATGAACAACCTACCTTTAACTTTAAAGAACTAGAAAAAAGCAACAATCTGTGTCCAATGTTCTCAAGAGGGAGAAAGTAATACATATGAGAGTGGAAACCAATGAAACTGAGACCATGAAATCAATAGAAAATATGAAGAAGTCCTAAAGTGGGTTTTCTGAAGAGTGAAACAAACTTGTCAAGATTATACATAAACTATGCTAAGACAGAGAGAGGACCCAACTCAAAAGAACTATAAATAAAAGAGAAGACATTACACCTGATACTAAAGAAACATAAAGGAGACAAAGAGGAAACTATGGCCAAATTAGATGCCAGCAAACTACCTACCTAGAAGAAATGGATAGGTTCTTAGAAACACACAACCTACCACGACTCTATCAGGAAGAAAGAGAAGGTTTGCACAGACCCATTAAAGGAAGACTGTATGAAAACGAGAAGATAACCAATGCAAGTAAATTGAATCAGTAATCAAAATTCTCTCAGGGAAGAAATGCCCAGGACCAAGTGGATTCACTGGTGAATTTGAACAAACGTTGTAGAAGAAAATAACAGCAGTCCTCTCACTGATTAAAAAGGAATAAACACCTCCAAACTAATTTCATGAGACTAGAATTACCCTGGTAAGAAGCCAGAAAGGATACTACCTGAACAAAAAACTATAGGCCAGTATTCCTGTGATGAATATAGATGAATAGTTCCCAATAATATACAGGCAAACTAAATTCAGGATCATCTTACAAGGATCATTGACTGTAATGAAGTGTTTTTTCCCTGTGAAGGAAGGATGTTTCAGAAATGCAAATCAATAAATGTGACCCCTCACATAATTGAAGGAAAGAAAAAACAACCAGAAACCAGACTCTTAAGTATAAATAGCAAATGGAGGGTTACTAGAAGGGAGTTGGGCAGGGGGATGGGTTAAATTGGTGATGTGCTAAGGAGGGCTCTAGTAGTGAGGATCACTGGGTGTTGTATGTAAGTGATGGATGACTACATTCTATACCTGCAACTAATGTTACACTGCATGTTAACCAACTGGAATTTAGATAAAACCTTTAAAAAATAAATGCTAAAGAAATACATAAGTAAATTTAAGCTAAAAAAAATACATTTTAAAATTTAAAAAGAAAACTCATGTAACGATGTCAATAGACACAGAAAAAAAGTTCTGAGAAAATTTGGTATCCATTTGTGCTAAAAAAAAAAAAAAACAAAACTCTTTAAAATTCAGTGTAAAAGAACATAGCTCAACATAAGAAAGGCCATGTAGGTGAAGCCCACAGCTAATATCATACTCGATAGTGAAATTGTGAAAGAGTTCTCTCTAAGATCAGGCACAAGACAAGGATGCCCTAGATATTTGAAGGGGATTGGTTGATGCAGGCTTCTGGTTATGGAATGAATAAATCATATGTAAAAGATATAGCATAGGGAACATAGAGAATGGTACTGGCGTAGTGATGCATGGTGACAGATGATAGCTACACCGGTGTTAGTGTAGCAGAATGTATACAATTGTCCAAAAACTATGTTGTTCATCTGAAACTAATGTAAAATACTGTGTCAGCTATTCCAAATAACATGATTTTTTAAATAAGGTAAAGGAATGAAATAAAAAGTTTAATGTAAAAGAACCTGTTAAAATCTAATCAAGAAATGCAGTAAATTTCCAATATAAAGTCACCATATCAAATTCTGTAGCATTCCTATACACTAACCAAATTATCTAAGAAGAAAAAAAAAAACAATCCCAGTTCCAATAGTATCAAAAACAATAAACTTATAAGAATAAATTTAGCCAAGGAAGTAAAAGATCTCTCTACAGAAAACTATGAAACCTGCGTGCAGAAATGGAAGAAATTCAATGTGGGTGAAAGAAACAAGAGAACACACAAGTCACTGAAAAGCCATCCCATGTCCATCTTTCAGAGTAATTAATATAGATACAATGCCCATAGTACCCAAAGCCCTCTAGAGATTCAGTGCAATCTCTATCAAGACTCCAATGTAATTTTTAAGAAATTAGAAACACATATCCTAAAATGCATTTGGAAGCAAAAAATACCCCAAGTAGCCAAAGCAAGAAAGAACAAAACAGGAGGCATCACGCTTCTTGACTTCAAGCTGCATTCTAACACAAAGAAATCAGTTATGTCACTGGCATAAGCACAAACACAAGACAATGGAATGGAAATTGAGAGCCCAGACTAAACCCATGCATGCACAGTCAACTAGTATTTGACAAGGGAGTCAAGAATACACAGTGGAGAAGGGTAGTCTCTTGAATAACTGGTGCTGGGAAAAATGGATATTCACATGTATAAGATTAAAGCTTAGCACCTTATGTTACACCACTCCAAGAATTAACTTGAAATGGATTAAAGATGTAAATGAATGATACAAAAACAAAATTCTTCCTCATCATTTCAGCTCCTATTATGCCAAGATGAAGCTGTTGAGGTGGTGAAGGCCCAGATGGAGAGAAGACCCAGAAATAGAAGCTTGTGTGTGTGAAACAGACTTTCTTTAGTAGTCTGGAATTATCCCTCTGATCCTTTAAGACTAGCCATTTCCTTCCCTACATTTTCAGGCACAGCTAGTACCATGCTTGCTGCCAGAAATGAACTGCTTTGTCTCCTCCAACTCCTAGAAGCTCTAGGTGGGACCCAGTGGGAAGGGTGGAGTTTTGTGGCACTGATGCTGCCCTGTTGAAACCAGGTGGAGGGGAAGGAGACAGGTACCATTCTGGCTTCATTGGGGTTCAGGTATGTTAGTGTTGGTGTTGGATTTTTCACCTTTTACCCTAACACATCTCAAAAGTTTAATTTCTGTCCTGCAGGTCAATGTGGTTTCCAGGATATTTCCTCCTTTCCCAGAAGTGCCCTCCATGTCATAACCCATGGGCTGCCCTTTATCACTATCCGTGGGCTTAGGGCCACCTCCACCTTCTCCATTCTGGGGTCCTCTGGAACCTTACCTTCCTCCCCCACCATGTAGAAGATGATATAACCAGTATGAGTTGACTTTTAAAACACGTTTTGTCTTTTACTTGTTATGTGTTTGGAGAAGATGCAGTGATGGCACCACAGGGTTTCAGGTCAGCCTGAGTGAGGACGTTGTAATGTACTTCAAGTTTCTCAGGACATGCATGAAATGAGCAGTCATTTCCACATAGTGAGCTGGTCAACACGTGTGTCTGATAGAGAAGGAAAGAGGCCTTATACATGCTGACAGACATAGCACTCCCTAGGATGTAGCTTGTACAGAGACCATGTGCTGGGCTCTCTGAGGGATGAGACACACCCCTGACCTTATTTCTAGCAAGTTGAGATGTGAACTGCTCACAGCTGCTTGATTAGTTATAAAAACACCTGAACCAGAGCCATGTAGACATTCGTCAAAGGACAGGATCAGATCTCCCTCTTGTCCTCAAGGGTCGTCTGAGGCACCTGAAAAACCCTCTGCCTCTGGTACGGGATGTGAGAGTATGAAAGAGTTGAATATAATGAAACATGTTGTGGATGGTTTGTTTTTCTTCCACACAGTCTATGCAGTGATGCCTTATGGGAGTTTTACACCTGAAATTAAGAGATGTTTCTGTTCATTCTTTTGTGTAGAATTTCTATTTCCCTTTTACAATAGGACAAACTAGCTTTGCAACTCATATTGTATTTAAAAACTGCATTACCTGTGAATTAAGATAAACATACCTGAGACCAGTGAATGCGCACAGGTAATGTGTTTCTCTCAGAAAACACATTTCCAGTCCCCCTGCAGGACTTCAGGAGTCTCCATCTCCTCAGAGGTCTCTGTGGCCTTGTGCAGAAGATGTCTCTGTCAGGGAGGGAAGCAGAGTTAGGACAGGCATGGGATGGCAGGTTGAGCTATGGCACTGGGGTGGCCCTGAATCTCTATGTGGTGATTGGCTTTTCTTTCATTCCTTCATGTTCTGTCTTTTCTCAATGTGCAAATAAAAAGTCTGCAGATCTGGTGGAAGAGGACACCAGAGGGGTCATGGACACAGATGCCTGCCTCTCTGGAATACGCTCCTTATTAGACTGGCATTACTGGCATCAATCTTCTAGAATAGGATTCCTTGGCTTTCTGCATTTGTAAACATGGGCAGTGATGTGTGGAGACAGTAGTTTCTCCTTGTGATCTGGTACCTTCAGACTGTAGGTGGGACCTCTTATGAGGGTAGAGTTTTCTTGCACTGAGGCTGTGTTCTACTAGAACCCGTGAATGATTGAGGGGCCAGGTGCCAACACCATTGTGTTTCAGCTCTTGTGGGCGTTCTGCTTCTGTCTATCATACCAACATACCTGTCACCCCTGTTCTGTAGGTCCCTATGGATGCAAGAGGACTTCCTCTTTTACCAGGTCCACCCTGCAGGCCCTTCTAAAGAGATCCCCTTTATCACTGTCCATGGACTCTAGAAGCCACCACCAGCTCCTTGGTGTCCACAGTGACCTCCACCTCAACTATTTGTAAGATGATCTGAACAGTATGAGTTAACATGTTCAGCATGTTCATCTTCTGTCTTGTTGAGTCTTTGAGAAGATGTAGAGATGGCCTCACAGGCTTTACAATGCAAGGGTGCTGCTGGCTGAGGACACTGTTAAGATTCCTCAAGTTTCTGGGGCGCCTGGGTGGCTCAGTCGGTTAAGTGGCCGACTTCGGCTCTGGTCATGATCTTGTGGTTTGGATCGTGAGTTCAAGCACCGCATTGGGCTCTGTGCTGACAGCTCGGAGCCTGGAGCCTGTTTCAGATTCTGTGTCTCCCTCTCTCTGACCCTCCCCCATTCATGCTCTGTCTCTCTCTGTCTCAAAAATAAACATTAAAAAAAATTTAAAGATTCCTCAAGTTTCTCAGAACATACATAGGTTGGGCTGTGTCATTTTCCCTTACTGAGCTGGGCTGCAGGTGTCTCTTGTGGAGAAGGAAAGAGTCTTTTTATAGAAAAGCAGGTTCTGTGAGAGATGAGGCACACCCCCCTCAGGGGCTTCAATTGTCCTAACGCGGAGAGAGTTACATGCATTAAATGACATGGAGCTTCTGATCTACAATAGTGGAAGCTCCAGTAATGGGTCCTCAAGTACAAGAAACGGAGACAGGAATCTCATGGGAATGAATTGGAGGAAGAGCTGAGATGGTGCAGAGGGAAGTGTGTTGGACTCAGTGAGAGGGAGTTGGAGGCCATTCCTGGTAGGGCCCACAACCTAGGCAGGGAGAGTGAGTGCAACGTGAGGTCCACACAGAGCTGCTGTGTGGGTTCAAGGACAGTTCATACAGGTATCAACTCTGAAATGTCATTGTGGCCAAAGTGTACCTATTTCATTATCTAAATAAAGACTGTTGTTTCCCTTGGTTTTCTGAAGGTTTTGGATCTGTGTGAAAGAATGGCCTGGAGAATTGTAGTTTAACTTGGTTCTTATGGGAAGCTTGTCGGCCTAAGTTTGTGTATGTCTGTGAGACCAAATGTGATGAAAGGTGTAGATCAGCTGTGTGGCTTCCTTGGCCTTCAGCCTGAGTCAGACTCTTAGCAGGGAATTCAGGGTTGACCAGGAAACTCCCCTGCTGGACTCCTGTCACTGCAACCCTGAACCTGCTTTCACCACCCTCCCCGAAGGTTTGCATCTCTGAAACTTTCCTCACAATTTTCTGAGGCTATGTGTGTGTTCCTGTTGTCTCAGGCCTAATGCCAACTCTCAGTGGGGAGAGCCTCAACTCAGAGCATCAGCTTTGTGATCTGAGAAGCAGGGATAATGTTGACCTCTGAGGTCAGTGAGATGAAGAGGTGGTTAAGCACACAAGTAATTTGTAAAATATATGGGATGAGTGGGCACTCACCCTTCTCAGGGTGGAAATGAATGTATCCACACACAGATCATCAACACATGTTCATTCAATTTCATGAAACTAAGGGTATAATACCTGAGGCTGAGAGATTGGCAATTCCTGTTTCACAAGATACAACAAAGGCCCCTTTGTGTTTTCTATTAAAACTCAGGTCCTACTTTACAAAGAAGGAAAAGATAAGTATGAGAATAAGGACGTTTAGGGATCTGAAGATAATCCTCTTCCATTACAGTTAGACACACAAATGCAGCCACACAAATATGTGCTCATCCAAGGCCACAGATGTAGAGGAAAAACGCCTAGAGGTGAACAGAAGATCCCTTTGCAATAACTCCAAATCACGTTGACATAGAGGACAATCAGTTTGAAATTTGAAGAGGACACTGAACCATTACAAAGGAGTTGTGGTTGAGACAGATTTCAGAAGATTGTGGTGTAGGAGGATGCTGGGCTCACGGCATCCTGCTGACCACTTAGATCCCACCTACACCTGCCTAAATAGTGCAGAAAACCACCAGAAGACTAGCAGAATGGACTCCCCAGAGCCAAGTATAGATGAGAGGCCCATGGAAGAGGGTAGGAAGGGTGGAGAGGCGGTGCGCGCTACACGGACTGGCGGGAGTTGGCAGGGGTGGTAGAGAGGCAGCCCACCAGCAAGGCAGAGCCCCCAAGTCTGGCTAGCAAAAGTGGAGGGGCCAGAAGAAGCGTGTTCTGACAACCAGTGGGACTTAACATCTGGAATGTCACAAGTCAATGTCTCTGCTCCGAGAGTGGGAGGGCTAGAGGACAATAGGAGGGAGAGTTGTTGAGCCCCGGAGGACAGAGCTCAGCTTGGCAGGGAACAAAGGCACTCACCAGAGCCATCACCCTCACCCTTCCCCCAGCCAAAATCACAAAGGGAACTAGTCCTGGCATGGAACTTGCTTGCACCTTGCAAACACCCAACACTGTGCTTCTGTGGACCCATCCCTCCGATGGGTCTGCCTCCCTCCTGGTGCCTCAGGGCCCCTCCTGAGGCAGACCACTGAAGGCAAAGCTAGCTGTTCTGCTCCTTCCGCCCCTGTGCACCTTGCGGATCCACCCTGCCTAACAAGCCAGATCCCATCGAAGCAGCACCACAAGCCTGGCAGTGTGAAAGAAGCCCAGACAGGGGCCACACCACTCCACAGTGAGTCCTGCCCCTGGGAGAGGGGAAGATAAGGTACACACCAGTCTGAATGTGGCCCCAGCGGTGGGCTGGGGGTAGACATCAGGTCTGGCTGCAGCCCTGTCCACCAACGCAAGTTACTCCAGACAACACAGAGGAAGAGCCCTGCAGTTCTGTGCCACTCCAGGGACTATCCAAAATGATGAAACGGAAGAATTCTTCTCAAAAGAAACTCCAGGAAGTAGTAACAGCTAACAAACCTGTCAACAATGATTTAAGCAATGTAACAGAAATTGAATTTAAAATAATAGTCATAAAATCAATCGCTGGGCTTGACAAAAGTATAGAGGACAGCAGAGAATCTATTGTTACAGAGATCAAGGGACCAAGAAACAGTCAGGAAGAGCAAAAAAAGCTATAAATGAGCTGCAAAATAAAATAGAGGCAAGCACAGCTCGGATTGAAGAGGCACAGGAGAGAATAGGTGAATTAGAAGATAAAATTAGGGAAAAAGAGGAAGCTGAGAAAAAGAGAGATAAAAAATTCCAGGAGTATGAGGGCGAGAATTAGAGAACTAAGTGACACGATTAAAAGTAATAACACAGGCATAATTGGGATTCCAGAAGTGGAAGAGAGAGGGAAAGGTGCTGAAAGTGTACTTGAAGAAATCATAGCTGAGAACTTCCCTGATCCGGGGAAGGAAAAGGCATTGAAATCCAAGAGGCACAGATAACTCCTTTCAGACGTAACTTGAATAAATCTTCTGCACAACATATCATAGTGAAACTGGCAAAATACAAGGATAAAGAGAAAATTCTGAAAGCAGCTAGGGATAAACGTGCTCTAACATATAAAGGGAGACCGATAAGACTTATGACGGATCTCTCTACTGAAACTTGGAAGGCCAGAAAGGAATGGCAGGAAATCTTCAATGTGATGAACAGAAAAAATATGCAGCTGAGAATCCTTTACCCAGCAAGTCTGTCATTCAGAATAGGAGGAGAGATAAAGGTCTTCCCAAACAAACAAAAACTGAAGGGATTCGTCACCACTAAACCAGCCCTACAAGAGATTCTAAAGGGGGATCCTGTGAGCCAAGGTACCAGAGACATCACTACAAGCATGAAACCTACAGACATCACAATGACTCTAAACCCATATTTTTCTATAATAACACTGAATGTAAGTGGACTACATGCTCCAACCAAAAGACATAGGGTATCAGAATGTTTAAAAAACCAAGACCCATACATTTGCTGTCTACAAGAGACTCATTCTGGACCTGAGGACACCTTCCGATTGAAAGTGAGGGGATGGAGAACTATCTATTATGCTACTGGATGTCAAAAGAAAGCTGGAGGGGGCGCCTGGGTGGCGCAGTCGGTTAAGCGTCCGACTTCAGCCAGGTCACAATCTCGCGGTCCGTGAGTTCGAGCCCCGCGTCGGGCTCTGGGCTGATGGCTCAGAGCCTGGAGCCTGTTTCCGATTCTGTGTCTCCCTCTCTCTCTGCCCATCCCCCGTTCATGCTCTGTCTCTCTCTGTCCCAAAAATAAATAAACGTTGAAAAAAAAAATAAAATAAAATAAAAAAAAAAAAAAGAAAGCTGGAGTAGCCATACTTCTATCAGACAAACTAGACTTTAAATTAAAGGCTGTAACAAGAGATGAAGAAGGGCATTATATAATAATTACAGGGTCTATCCATTGGGAAGAGCTAACAATTATAAATGTCCATGCACCAAATATGGGAGCCCCCAAATAGATAAAACAATCAATCACAAACATAAGCAACTTTATTTATAAGAATGTGGTAATTGCAGGGGACTTTAATACCTCACAACAATGGATAGATCATCTAGACACAGGATCAATAAAGAAACAAGGGCCCTGAATGATACATCAGAACAGACGGACTTGACAGATATATTTAGAAATCTGCTTCCCAAACAAACAGAATATACTTTCTTCTCAAGTGCACATGGAACATTCTCCAAGATAGATCACATACTGGGTCACAAAATAGCCCTTCATAAGTATACAAGAATTGAGATCATGCCATGCATAATTTCAGACCACAATGTTATGAAGCTTGAAATCAACCACAGGAAAAAGTCTGGAAAACCTCCAAAAGCATGGAGGTTAAAGAACAGCCTACTAAAGAATGAGTGGGTCAAACAGGCAATCAGAGAAGAAATTAAGAAATATATGGGAACAAATGAACATGAAAATACAACAATCCAAACACTTTGGGATGCAGTGAAGGCAGTCCTGAGAGGAAAATACATTGCAATCCAGGCCTATCTCCAGAAACAATAAAAATCCCAAATACAAAATCTAACAGCACACCTAAAGGAACTAGAAGCAGAACAGCAAAGACACCCCAAACCCAGCAGAAGAAGAGAAATAATAAAGATCAGAGCAAAAATACACAATATAGAATCTAAAAAAAAAAAACCAAAAAACTGTAGAGCAGATCAATGAAACCAAGAGTTGGTTTTTTGAGAAAATAAACAGAATTGATAAACTTCTAGCCAAACTTCTCAAAAAGAAAAGGGAGATGACCCAAATAGATAAAATCATGAATGAAAATGGAATTATTACAACCAATCCCTCAGAAATACAAACAATTATCAGGAAATAGTATGAAAAATTATATGCCAATGAAGTGGACAACCTGGAAGAAATGGACAAATTCCTAAACACCCATACACTCCCAAAACTCAAACAGGAAGAAATAGAAAGCTTGAACAGACCCATAACCAGTGAAGGAATTGAATCAGCTATCAAAAGTCTCCTAACAAATAAGAGTCCAGGACCAGATGGCTTCCCAGCGGAATTCTACCAGACATTTAAAGCAGAAATAATACCTATCCTACTCAAGCTATTCCAAAAAATAGAAAGGGAAGGAAAACTTCCAGACTCATTCTATGAAGCCAGCATTACTTTGATTCCTAACCCAGACAGAGACCCAGTAAAAAAAAAGAGAACTATAGGCCAATATCCTGATGAATATGGATGCAAAAATTGTCAATAAGATACTACCAAATCGAATTCAACAGCATATAAAAAGAATTATTCACCATGATCAAGTGGGATTCATTCCTGGGCTTCAGGGCTGGTTCAATATTTGCAAATCAATCAATGTGATACATCACATTAATAAAAGAAAAGAACCCTATGATCCTGTCAATCGATGCAGAAAAAGCATTTGACAAAATTCAGCACCCTTTCTTAATAAAAACCCTCGAGAAAGTCTGAATAGAAGGAACATACTTAAACATCATAAAAGCCATTTATGAGAAGCCTACAGCTAATATCATCCTCAGTGGGGAAAAACTGAGAGCTTTCCCCCTGCATTCAGGAACACGACAGGGATGTCCACTTTCACCACTGTTGTTTAATACAGTGTTGGAAGTTCTAGCATCAGCAATCAGACAACAAAAGGAAATAAAATGCATCAAAATTAGCAATGATGAAGTCAAGCTTTCACTTTTCACAGAAGACAGGATACTCTACATGGAAAACCCAATAGACTCCACCAAAAGTCTGCTAGAACTGATACACGAATTCAGCAAAGTCGCAGGATACAAAATCAATGTACAGAAATCAGTTGCATTCTTATACACTAAGAATGAAGCAACAGAATGACAAATAAAGAAACTGATCCCATTCACAACTGCACCAAGAATCATAAAATACCTAGGAATAAGCCTAACCAAAGATGTAAAAGATCTGTATGCTGAAAACTATAGAAAGCTTATGAAGGAAATTGAGGAAGATACAACAAAATGGAAAAACATACCGTGCTCATGGATTGGAAGAATATAGTTAAAATGTCAATGCTATCCAAAGCAATCCCAATCAAAATTGCACCAGCATTCTTCTCAAAGCTAGAACAAGAAATCCTAAAATTTGTATGGAATCACAAAAGACCCTGAAGAGCCCAAGTAATATTGAAGAAGAAGACCAAAGCGGGAGGCATCACAATCCCAGAATTTATCCTCTACTACAAAGCTGTAATCATAAAGACAGCATGGTATTGGCACAAAAACAGACACATAGACCAATGGAATAGAATAGAAACCCCAGAATTGGACCCACAAACGTATGGCCAACTAATCTTTGACAAAGCAGGAAAGAATATCCAATGGAAAAAAACAGTCTCTTTAACAAATGGTGCTAGGAGAACTGGACAGCAACATGCAGAAGAATGAAACCAGACCACTTTCTTACATCATTCACAAAAATAAACTCAAAATGGATGAAGGACCTGAATGTGAGACAGGAAACCATCAAAACGCTAGAGGAGAAAGCCAGAAAAAAACCTCTTTGACCTCAGCTGCAGCAATTTATTATTTGACACATCTCCAAAGGCAAGGGAATTAAAAGCAAAAGTCAACCATTGGGACCTCATCAAGATAAAAAGCTTCTGCACTGCAAAGGAAACAATCAACAAAACTAAAAGGCAACCAATGGAATGGGAAAAGATATTAGCAAATGACATATCGGACAAAGGGCTAGTATCCAGAATCTGTAAAGAACTCACCAAACTCCATACCTGAAAAACAAGTAATCCAGTGAGGAAACAGGGAGAAGACATGACTAGACACTTCTCTAAAGAAGACATCCAAATGGCCAACAGGCACATGAAAAGATGCTCAATGTCACTCCTCATCAGGGAAATACAAATCAAAACTACACTGAGATATCACCTCACGCCAGTCAGAATGGCTAAAATGAACCAATCAGGAGACCATAGATGCTGGAGAGAATGTGGAGAAACGGGAACCCTCTTGCACTGTTGGTGGGAATGCAAATTGGTGCAGCCACTCTGGAAAACAATGTGGATGGTCCTCGAAAAATTAAAAATAGATTTACCCTATGACCCAGCAGTAGCACTGCTAGGAATTTACCCAAAGTATACAGGATAGCTGATGCATGGGGGCACTTGTACCCCAGTGTTTATAGCAGCACGTTCAACCATAGCCAAATTATGGAGAGAGCCTAAA
The DNA here is from genome assembly GCF_022837055.1 of Prionailurus viverrinus. NCBI lineage: Eukaryota > Metazoa > Chordata > Mammalia > Carnivora > Felidae > Prionailurus > Prionailurus viverrinus. Next base: position 356,782 of record NC_062578.1, read on the forward strand.
TGTCCATCAACTGATGAATGGATAAAGAAATTGTGGTTTACATACACAATGAAATGCTACTTGGCAATGAGAAAGAATGAAACATGGCCTTTTGTAGCATCATGGATGGAACTGGAGAGTGTTATGTTAAGTGAAATAAGTCAGGCAGAGAAAGACAGATACCATATGTTTTCACTCATATGTGGATCCTGAGAAACTTAACAGAAGACCATGGGGGAGGGGAAGGGAAAAAAAAAGTTAGAGAGGGAGGGAGGCAAACCATAAGAGACTCTTAAAAACTGAGAATAAACTGAGGGTTGATGGGGGGTGGGAGGGAGTGGAGGGTGGGTGATGGGTATTGAGGAGGGCACCTTTTGGGATGAGCACTGGGTGTTGTGTGGAAACCAATTTGACAATAAATTTCATATTAAAAAATAAATAAAATAAAGCTAAAGATTAGGATCAGGGTCAGTTTCAGGGTCAGAGTTCAGTAGATGAGTCAAGCTCAGGCATAAATCAGTGTCAGGATGAGGGTAAGTTTACTTGAGAGTTGAGTAATGATAAGGATTAGTGTTAAGAATAGCCAAATTATGGAAAGAGCCTAAATGTCCATCCACTGATGAATGGATAAAGAAGATGTGGTTTATAAATACAATGGAATACTACTTAGCAGTGAGAAAGAATTAAATCATGCCATTTGCAGCAATGTGGATGGAACTGAAAGGTATTATGCTAAGTGAAATAAGTCAGTCAAAGAAAGACAAATACCATATGATTTCACTCATATATAGAATTTAAGAAACAAAGCAGATGAACATATGGGAAGTAAAATTAGCAAAATTGCAGTATTAAGTCCTATTTATGAATAAGTATTTTAAAGATAAATGGATTAAATTCTCCAATCAAGACATACAGAACAACTGAGTTAAAAAAAAAAAAAAAGACCCAATGATACATTGCTTACTACTTTAGCCTTAAACAGTGATAGGGTGAGAATGAAACGATGGAAAAATATATTTCAGGCAAATGGCAGCAAAAAAAAAAAAAAAAAAAAAAAAAAGCAGAGGTTGCTACACTTATATCAGACAAAATAGATTTTAAACTGAAAATTATAAAAAGAGAAAAAGATCATTATATAATGAAAAAGAGGGTCAATCTATCAAGAAGATATAACAATTGTAAATATTTATGCACCCAATATTGAAGCACCCAAATATATAAAGGTAAAAACTAATAAAACAAAAAGGAGAAATAAATAGCAATACAATAAGAGTTGGCAACTTAATATCCCACTGTCAACAAGGGATAGAGCATCCAGACAGAGAATCAACAAAGGAACAGTTAATTTGAACAACATAGATCAATGGACCTAACAGACATATACAGATATTCTATAAAGTGCACATGGAGCATTTTCTAGGATAGATCACAGGTTATCCCACAAAAACATCCTAGCAAATTTAAGAATATTTTCCCTGGCCACAATGATATGAAGTAGAAATCATTAACAGGGGGAAAACTGGAATACTCACAAATACACTGATAAAAAACAACACTATTAAAACAAACAAACAAAAAAACACCCCCACCATTATGACAACCATTGAATCAACGAAAAAGAGGAGATTAAAAGTATCTTTACACAAATCAAAATGGAAATAGAACATTAAACTTTATAGCACAGCAAAAACAGTTCTAGGAGGCAATTTCACAACAATAAATGCCTACATTAAGAAATGAGAGAAATTGCCTACATTAAGAAATGCCTGGCTGGCTCAGTCAGAAAAGCATGTGACTCTTGATCTTGGGGTTGTGATTTCAAGCACCACATGGGGTGTAGAGATTACTTAAATAAAAAAAAACTTAAAAAAATAAAGCCTTTAAAAATGAGAAAATCTCAAATAAATAACCTAATTCTGTGACCCAAGGAAGTAGAAAAAGAAAAAACTGAGCACTAAGTTAGTAGAAAGAAATAATAAAGGCTAAAATGGAAATAAAGGAAATAAAGAACACATAGATATGTACAAACACACATATAAACAGAAAAGATAAACAAAACCAAGAGTTGATCCTTTGAAAAGATATATGGAATTCACAAAACTTTAGCTAAAATTGACAAAAGAGAGAGGAACCAAATCAACAAAATTATAATGAAAGAAGAGATATTACAACAGATCATACCAAAATGTAAGGATCATAAAATGCTACTCTGAACCATTATGTGCCAATGAACTGTACAGCCTAGAAGAAAGAGAAAAATTCTTAGAACATACAACCTGCAAGATTACCAACTTTGGTAAAACCTACCAAGAAATAGGAAATTGAAACAGACCAATTACTAGTAAGGAGATTGAATCAGCAATTAAAAATCTCTCAATGAAGAAAATCATGGCTTCCCTGGTGAATTTTACCAAACATTTAAAGAATTAGCAGCAATCATTCTCAAATTCTTCCAAAAACTAGAAGAGGAGGGAATGCTCCCAAACTCATTTAATGAGGTCAGCATTACCCTCATACCAAAGCCAGAAAAGAACACTCTAAGAAAACTATCAGAAAATATCTCTGATAAATATACATGCAAAATTTCTCAGTAAAATACTAGCAATCTGAATTCAGCAGCACATTAAATGGATTATTCACTTTCATCAAGTGGGATTTATCTCTGGGATGCAAGAATGACCCAACATATGCAAATTAATAAATATGATATATCACATTAATAGAATGAAAGAAAAAAATCATATAATCACTTTAATAGATGTAAGAAAAGTATTTGATAAAATTCAACATCTATTCATGATAAGGGCACCTGGATGACTTTGTTGGTTAAGCATCTAATTTTTTTTTAATGTATATTTATTTTTGAGAGAGAGAGACAGAGAGTGAGTTGGGGAGGAATAGAGAGAGAGGGAGACATGGAATCCAAAGCAGGCTCCAGGCTCCAAACTGTCAGCACAGAGCCTGACGCGGGACTCGAACTCACGAACCATGAGATCATGACCTGAGCTGAAGTTGGACACCCAACCAACTGAACCACCCAGGCACCCCAAGCATCCAATTCTTGATCTCAGCTCAGGTCTTGTACTCAGGCTCATGGGTTCAAGCCCTGTGCTGGGCGTTAACCCTACTGAAAAACAAAAAACACCCAACTCCTTTCATGATAAAAAAAACAAAAAACAAAAAACTTTTCACAAATTAGTTATAAAAGGAATGGACCTCAACATACCGAGGCTATAATATAACAAACCCACAGCTAACATCATACTCAATGGTGAAAGGCTAAAAGCTTTTCCTTATTCAACATACTACTGGATGTACTAGCCAGAGCAATCAGGCAAGAAAAATAAATAAAAGGCATCAAAATTGGAAAGGAAGAAATAAAATTGCCTCTATTTGCAGATGACATGATTTTATATGTAGAAAATCCTAAAGATGCTACCAAAAAACTGTCATATCTAATCAATATATTCAGTAAAGTCACAGGATACAAAATATAGCATACAAAAATCAGTAGCATTTCCATACACTAACAACAAATTATATGAAAAAGAAATAGATAAAAATTATCTCAATTATAATAGTAAGAACAATCCTATTTATAATACAGAAACAACAAAATACCTAGGAATGAATTTAATTAAGGATGTGAGAGAATACATGACACTAAGGAATACAAGATATCAATGAAAGACACTTTGAAGAAGACACAAATAAATGGAAAGGTATCCCCTGTTCATGGATTATAAGAATCCATGCACATAAAACAATGAACTAGATCCCTATTGTACAATACTTACAAAAATAACTCAGAATAAATGAACAATTTAGATGCAAGACTGTAAACCATTAAACTTCTAGAAGAATACTTAGAGAAAAAACTCTTTGACATGGGTCTTGACAGTGATTTTTTTTGTATCTGACATCTAAAGCACAAGCAACAAACTGAAAAGTAAACAAGTGGGACTACATCAAACTAAAAAGCTTCTGCAGAGCAAGAGAAAAAAGTCAACAAAATTAAAAGGCAACCTACAGAACAGGAGAAAATATATTCAGATCATATATCTGATAAGGGATATCCAATATCCAAAATATATGGAGAACTCATTCAATTCAACAGCAAAATAACACAAACAATCCAATTTAAAATAGGCAAAGGACACAAACAGACATTTTTCCAAAGAAAATATGTGAATGGCCAGCAAATACATGAAATGTTACTCAGCATCACTAATCACCAGGGAAGTGAAACTAAAACCACAATGAGATATTATCTCATGCCTGTTAGAATGACTATCACCAAAAAGTCAAGCGATAATAAGTGCTGGCAAGGATGTGAAGAAAAAAGAACCCTTGTGCACTATTGTGAGAGTGTAATTTGGTACAGCCACTGTGGAAAATAGTATGGAAGTGCCTCAAAAGATGGAAAATGGAAATACCACATGATCCAGCAATTTTACTACTGGGCATATAGAAAATGAAATCATTATGTCAAAGAGATATTTGCACTTCCATGTTCACTGCAGTGTTATTTACAAGAGCCAAAAGTGGAAGCAACCTCAGGGCAGTGTACAATGACAGGTGAATGGATAAAAAAGCTATGGTGGATATGGTATACACACACACACAGACACACATATTTGGTGTATATATAGACTATTGGAATATATATGGAATATATACTGTATATTACATGTGTGTGTATGTGTGTATATATGAAATAATGTTCAGTCACATAAAAGGAGAAAATCTTGCCATTTGCAACAACATGGATGGATCTTGAGGGAATTATGCTAAGTGGAATAAGTCAGAAGAGAACGACCATACTGTATGATCTCACTTTTATATGTAATCTTAAAAAAAGGAACCCCAAACTCATAGAAATATAGATCAGATTTGTGGTTACAGAGGTAGGGGGTGGGAAGAGAGAGAATTGGATGAAGGTGGTCAAAAGATACAAATTTTCAGTCATAAGACAAATAAATACTGGAGATGCATTCTGAAAGCTTTCAAGAATGTAGACCCTAAGAGTTCTCACCATAAAGAAAAAAACAATTTTTTCTCTTTCTTTTTTCTTTTATATCTATATGAGATGATTGATATTAACTAAATTTATTATGGTAACCATTTTAGAATATATGTAAGTCAAATTAGTATGATATACACCTTAAACTTATACAGTTCTACATGTCGATTATATCTTAATAAAACTGGAAAAAGAGATGTTAAAATAGATCTAAGGCGAATAATAAATTATAAAATAATAATAAATCTTAGGTAAACAAATAGCTAACAGCTTTTGAGCACTTATCTGGTGATGTCCTAATGTAGGAGGTTAGACACTTATTTTCATTTCGTGTAAAGAGATTAATAATACAGTGCCAGGGGCGCCTGGGTGGCGCAGTCGGTTGAGCGTCCGATTTCAGCCAGGTCACGATCTCGCGGTCCGTGAGTTCTAGCCCCGCGTCGGGCTCTGGGCTGATGGCTCAGAGCCTGGAGCCTGTTTCCGATTCTGTGTCTCCCTCTCTCTCTGCCCCTCCCCCGTTCATGCTCTGTCTCTCTCTGTCCCAAAAATAAATTAAAAACGTTGAAAAAAAATAATACAGTGCCTGCACAAATATGTTAGATATTATTATGATTATTGACATTATTGTTGTTCATGATTTTAAGAAGTTTGAGAAGGACTTCTCTTCCTATCCTGAGTGCATGGATGTAGTAGTAAGATGCTTTCAGATTACTATTGTGCAAGAACTTGTTACCTCTACCAACTGCCATCTAGTCAAGAGGTTTCAAAATTGAGCATGCTTCAGAATCACTTGGACGGCATGTCAGAATAGATTGCCAGGCTCCACCCATAAAATTTCTCATTTAGTCAGTCTAGGTCTAGGAGAGGGCCCCCAAATTTTCATTTCTAACAATTCCCCAGATGATGCTGATGCTGCCAGTCCCTGACCACATTTTAAAAAATAACTGTTTTATTGAGATATAAGACAAACAGCCTAAAATTCACCCTTTAAAGTGTACTATTCTGTGGTTTTCACTATATTTACAGTTGTGCAACCATCATCACTCCAGAACATAGTGCACATTTTTCTTAAATTTTCAATCTATATTTTTTGAATATGTGTTCAGCTCAAAAATCAAAATAATATAGGGGCACCTGGATGGCTCAGTCGGTTGAGCCTGCAACTTTCAGCTCAGGTCACGATCTCATGGTTCATGGGTTTGAGCTCTGCATCGGGCTCACTACTGTCAGTGCAGGGCCCCCTTCAGATCTTCTGGCGCCCCACCCCCCACCCCCCACCCCTTCTCTGCTTGTGCTCTCTCTCTCAAAAATAAATAAATCTAAAAAAATCAAAATGCATAAGTCTTATTCCTTTCATGCCAATTACCTGGTTCCTCTCCTCTCTACAGAATAAAACTCCGTATCAAGTTCATTTTTTTCTTCTATATTTCTAGTATTTCTTCATGCAGACACAAGCAACACAGATATATGTCTTTCTCTGCTTTCATACACTAAAAAGGCAACTCACTATGAACCCTAGTCTGTCCATTGCTTTTTTTCATTGAATATATCCTAGAGATCATTGTGAAGGTATACCATGGTTTATTTAACAGTCTACTTTATGTAAATGAGTATGTCAGTTATTTCTAGTCTTTTGCTATTGCAAATAATGCTGCAGTAGATATCCTTCTATACTTATCAGTTCATGTAGGTGCAGGTATATCTGTAGAAATAATTCCCAGCAGTGAGATTACTAGCTTAAAGGATAAATGCACTTGTAATTTTGAAAAAATATTACCAAATTCCCTTTGACAGGGATGCCATGATTTTGTACTTCCACTACCAATTTATGAGAATGCCTTTACCCTAATGTGTTTTGTCAAGTATTTAGATTTCAGCCAATATTTTAGGTGTGCAGTTTTAATTTGCATTTCTCACTACTGAGGTGCCACATTTTTCATAGGTACAAAGGCCATTTGTGTCCCTTTTTCAGTGAACACTTTAAGTCTTTTGCCCATGTTCTATTGGGTTGTTGGTAATTTTTTCCTGACTTCAAGGGCGATTTATACTTTAGGGGAGTAATCTTTTTATATGAGAGGAGTACCAAATAGTCTCCCTATTGTGTCATTTGTCTTTTACTAGCTTGTAGTTTTTGCCATGCATAAGTTAAGGCTTTTATGCAGTTGAATTTATCAATATTTTCTATTATGAGTAGTGAATTTTGAGTCATAGTTAGAATCCCCCCCCAAAAAATTATAAATGAATTTTGATCAGGTTTATTCTAATACATTTACAGTTTCATTTTTTCACATTCAAATCTTGTCTTCACTTGCAGCCCACTGCACTCTTAACTACTAGGCTAGAAAAAGATATAGACTAGACTAGTGGATTTCAAACATTCTTTCCCCAAATTTATTATTTTTTAAGTGAAATCTCACCCTATTTTTAAAACAGAGGAAAGAAGACCTCCCCTGGTGATATAGGAGAGATCCTGTTGTGACTCTTACCCTCAACAGACTCCATGTTCCTTTCATGGAATCCTTAGGATCCTTGTAAGCAGAGTGAAAACCACAGATATCTGCAAAACAAGAACTAGGGCAAAAATTTTGATGAGAAGAGTTAATAGAAAATTTTTCCCACTTGTTTTTATGTTTTGGCATTGAATATTTGTTGATAAGACAGGACTGGGTAGGAATCAAAAATCCATTCTAGCACAGGCTTATCTTTCTTATGGGTAATTCACTTTTGCTGAGTCTCTGTTCAACTGAAAATTCCTCATAATTATACTATGTTATGAATGATATAGTGGAGAAAACATGAACCTTGGTTTCACAACAGTTCTAATCCTAAACACTTTGTAGCTGTGAGACCTCAGACAAATTATTAGAAATAATTATTTCATAATTATTAGTTCATCACAGCAAATATTTATTTGAGTGCTTTGTACATGGAAGACATTGTGCTAAGTGCTGGGGATATGAATGTGAAGAAGAAAGAATGTTACTACTTTACGGTTCAGAGGTGGAGCCAGATGATAATTATAATAATTGTTTAAATTATGCTTATTAGAACATCTTCAAAGTATCATAGGATATGTAAAAATGAACAGGGGGTTTTAGACTTGGGAGTTCAAAGAAACTAAGATCAGATTCAGGGTTTTTTGTTTGTTTCTTTTTTTTGGTTTTTGGTTTTTGAAAATCTCAACTTAAAATTTTATTTTTAAACATATGAATAGTAAGGAATAATATTAGAAACCTCCTTGTATCCATCTGTCAGCATGAACAATTTTTAATAGCTGTGTATGAAGTGATGTGGCAGAAGGAGGCCAAAGCCTTTCAGGCAAGTGGAGTAGCAAATCCATATACCCTGAGGCCTCAGAGTACATTTGGCAACTGAAAGGAAGACTAATAGGGACAGCATAGACATCATTAGAATGTTTACATGGAGAATGGGTTCTATGTATGTGGTAGATGAGGGCAAGAGTAGATGAGGAAGTACTGATTAGAAGCTACTGGGTAGTTTGGGCAAAAGAAATTATGAACTGGAATATGGCAGTGGCAGCCGAGAATGAGTGGTTAGATGAGAAATTTACAAATGGAAAGTGGGACAGGCAGGACTGGGATAAGGGACACAAAAGTGTTCACGAAAATCCCAGGTTTCAGCATGAGCTATTGGGTGGATGTTAGTGCCACTACTGAGATGGAGAATTATCTTATTTGGGGAGGAGAAAAATTTAGGCTGAAGAGTTTCTCAGACATTCAAGTGGCGATTACAGACAGGTAGTATAATGAGGCTATAGCTGAGTGGCATAGAGAAGTCTGGTGGAGATATATAATAAAGATCCAAAGGATAGACACGATAAATGGTCAAACTGTGTCAGAAGGCCTAATTGAGGCAATAATGGCAAATGAATAGGGAAAATGGATAAATTGCAAAGCAATGTATTCTTACAAAGGCAAAAAAAAAAAAAAAAAAAAAAAAGTGCTTCTTTGAAGCAGAAGACCAAACTCCGCTTCCACTATACTTATGAGGGTACAATGAAGAATCCTTTTCTCTTTCCCTAGCTGATACTTTGTCAACTTACTGAAATCATTGTTTTAGTTTTTTCTACAACAGACGCTTTTATTTTGGAACATTCCTACCTGCTTAGACTTTGTGATCTAATTGGGTTTCTACTCAGTCCTGGCTCCCCTTCCCATTGTATTCCGTTTTAAATTTACTTCTCAAAGTGATGAGACACTTAAGTATACTCACTTGTGGGATCTAAGAAATGGCGGTTGCCTGTCGCTCTCAAGGTGAATTATAGGACCAACACCAACAATATTGATGTCTTCCATGCAAAAAGGTGGTTTTATTAAAGCACGGGGACAGAACCAGTGAGCAGAAAGAGCTGCACTGGGGTTGTGAGGAGGAGTGGCTGATTATATAATTTCAAGGTAGCAGGGGGCTAGGGATAGTTTAAGTCTCTAAGGAATTTGGAAACAAGGTTTCCAGGACCTTAAGGGGCTAGCTGTTGTTAGGAAAAGATCACTTACTAACTATCTAATAAAACCTTAGTCATGAGACCCTTCAGATACGCATCAGTGGGCCATATGCTTGGAGGATGATTGCTAGCATGTGTCTTGGGGAGATAGAAAAAAGGAAGTTTCCAAAGGGAGTTTCATATGTTAACCAAAACTTACAGGATCCTGGAGGTCTGGCTAATGACAAGCTAAGGTTGCCTTTTGCCTCTAACAAAGAATTGACATAGAGGCAGCCAAGCTCCTTGAGGAAGGTCACTCTGCTTGTCTCAAGTATTTGTCAATGGGCTGTAAATTTAAGGAATTTTTTTCCCCCTATATTTCTTTTACCTTCGTTCTCCACATCAAATATCATCTGAGAACTTGTCAGAAACACACGTTCTCTGGCACCACCCTAGACCTACAGAATCTGAAATCCAGTCATGCCTCGTTACAATAAATCTTGGCGACTTTAATGTCTCCTATATTTGAGAATTTCTGCTCAGCATACCTAACCTATCCCTGGCCCCGCCCCAATACATAGGGAAAGAACACTCTTTTCTTGGGAGTTAGGCAGCTAGAACCATTCCTTAAGTATTGATTATTGAATTTGTAGCGTACTGCGAGTTTTCATGTAAGGTCAGTTGTTGCTTGACAAAACAGACCACATATGAGCTTCTTTTGAAAAAACACTTGGCGGCTGACCCCGCGAGAGGCACCCGCGTAGCAGCTCCCAACCAGGAACTCAAGGACATCACTGTAGCCTGTCCAGAGTTCGCTCTGCACAACCTCTACCCCAACAAGGAAAGTGCGATAAACGGCGCTAACCCCTTCCCTTTCAGAGCTGGTGAGTAACCGACCACCCACGTTCACAGCCCAGTTTTATTAAACCCATTTGTGCCCTGAAAGCAAGGAGTGGCGGAGAAGCCCCGCCCCACCGCCGACAGCGCTCCAATCCCAACGCGCGCGTGGCGCGTAGCGCGCTGCGCGGGGAGGGCCTTGTGTCCGGAAAAGCCCCGCCCCTCGCCCGAGCACCCGCCAATTGTAGCGCACAGTGCGGCGCGCGGAGCGAGTTCGGTGGCGCGCTGCTTTCCGGCACCTCGAGGAGACAGCCAGCCTTTGCGAAGGCTCCGCGCGGGAGGTGGCTGAGCGTCTAGAGATGCCTGGCGGCGGTACCTCGTGTACCCGGAAGGTAAGTTGTAGACTGGGAACCAGTGCCACGCCAGGCCTGTTCTCTCTGCTTTGTCTTCAGCGGTCTCCCGGTAGCCCTCCAGCGCCAGTGTGTCCTACCCCCTCCAGTTCCCCATCGGCCAGGCCGGCGGGGCGCAGGGAGCGCTTGGGCTGGCGAGAGGCTATGAGGGGTGAGAGGCAGGCGCTGTGCTGGCTGGTGATCTCTGGCGAGGCTGCGGCTGGTTCTGTCGGTGAGCGTGGATGGAGCCTGCCTCGCAGTGTGCCTCTCCTGCGGTCGGTCTCGCCCAGGTGTGCGGAAGCAGCGCCCCGCCGGCCGTCTGGCGTCTCGCCTTCCCGGTGAGATGCGGAGGGCAGGGGGAACCGCTGGAGGTGCGGAGCGGAGAGGTCGCAGCTGGCGAGGTGACGGAAGTGAGCGACAGGAGTTGAATCTGGAACTAGCGTGTGAGCTGTGTTTACCCTCGCTAGCGTTTGGCATTGTTTGTCTCTTCTTGACTGTCGTAGAACACATGAAGACAGCGGTGGATGTTGGAATGGATGTGCCATCCGCCCCCCCCCCCCCCCCCCCCCCCGTTATCTGTGTTGCCACACTTTTCCTTTCTATCCCAAACTGTTTCTGAATCTTTCTGTTCCTGCCTCGGTGGGAGAGGAGTCCGAAGCCAACCGCTGCCAAACTGTGTATACCAAATTATACCACAGTGTCTGGGCACGGAGTGCGTGTGTAGGAATATTACATTAATGATATGTAAATGATTGTACTTGCATTTGTGAGTACATCTTTTCCTTCCGAAAATTGTGTTTGCCGTGGCCTTTTTAAAGCTGTTTCTGGGGCGCCTCGGGGACTCAGGCCGTTAATCATCCGACTTTGCCTCAGGTCATGATCTCACGGTTGGTGGGTTCGAGCCCCGCATCGGGCTCTGTGCCGACAGCTGGGAGCCTGGATCCTGCTTCACATTCTGCGTCTCCCTCTCTGCACCTCCCCCACTTGTGTTCTGTCTCTCTCTGTCTCAAAAATAAATTGAAATATTAAAAAAATTAAAAAAAAGCTGTTTCTAAGTTCCTTGCTTACAAACATGCTTGTCTCATCATGCTAAAATTTAAAAAAGCAAACACAGGGCCTCCTTTTTTGACTTTTTCCTTTTACCAAAAACTTCTTGGCAAAAAAGAGTCCACATATACTGGTTCAGCTTCCTTATCATTGTTATGTTTCTTTGCTTCTGGAAAGCAGAGAAAGATTGTCAGTCTCAATTTTGTAACTGTGTGGAGTAAAAGAAACCTATGTCAAACATACCTATTGATTATGAGACATCCTGATTCCAGATATAGTCAAATGTAAAAAAAAAAAAAATCAAGGAAATATATGAATTTGTTAAATCATGGTCACTCTAGCATTTGACACATTTATCACGTGCTTTTATTGATTTGGGGGGGGGGGGCGGGGGGAGGAGCATCCCTGTCTGTTGCTTATCCTGATTCCCTCCCTGTCTGGCATCTGCTCGTTTACTTCTCTTTACTCTGCTCCTGCCACGTTCTAACTTTTGATCTTGTGCTTTTTCTTACTTTACACATCGATTCTTGGCAACCTCATACTTTGACGTTAGCGGTCACAGCTATATAGCTGACTTTCAGATGTGTATTTGACCTTTTCCTTGAGCTCCGTTTAAACTCAGTGTATCATGAAATTATCAATTTCTTACCCGTAATCCACTAGGCCCTGACAGTTTCTCCTGCAAGTTGTTGGTCTCAGTCTGTTGACAGTGATGCTTGACTAGGAATGCCCGAGGCACTTGCCTGGGCCCCTGGGTTACTTGTACTGAGCTGTTTTCCCTGACCAGGGCCAATGTTGTGGCTGGACCAGACCTTGTGGTTATTGTTATGATTGCAGGATGCGCTTCAGCAGCAAACATCAGGGACGTTTGAGGAGCAAGATTTACAACTCCCAGGTCCTGGAGGGTACGTTGCACACCCACGTGCTACCCAGTGAGGTGGAGGGGGGCTGGGGGAAGAGGAGAGCAAGAAAACCTGAGGTCTGAGGGTGGGGTGTCTAGGGTTTTGGAGGTTCATTCTTTATTGGCTAATTTAAAGCCTAAGGGTGGGAATTAGAGCACCAGAAGGCAGAAGTGAAGTCACTCAGCTAGTCAGTTATGTAGGTTACCGAGGGTTTTCTGAAAGAGGGACCTTCATGGGTAGGGGCAGCTTAATTCCTGATCTTGTTGGTTTGTGTCATATAACTGGTGCTACGTTTGTTCAAGATGGATGTCTTCTGAAATGGATGCCTTGGCAACCAAAAATTAATGTCAGGCATTCACAGTACATCCTTAGAAATCCTAGTGTTTGACTTGAGACTCAGTTCTGCCCTCTGATTCTATTAGTTTTCAAGAACTTACCAGTTTTTCTTGTCAATAATTATATTAGTGATCTATTGCTGTTTAACAGATTGTCTCAAAACTGAAGCAGCTTAAAATAAGTGCTTGTTTTTTCATATAGTTTCTGAAGGTCAGAAATCTGGGAATGGCTCAACTGGCTGGGTCCAGCTTAGTGTCTTCTACAAGGTACAGTCAAATAAAGGGTCACAGAGCCTGGGGATCCACTTCCAGACTCACCCATGTGTTTGTTGGCGAGTGTCAGTTCCTTGCCACTTTCGTAGGGCAGTTCTCACAACATGGCAACTGGCTTTCCGAAGAGAAAGAGACAGGGAGGGGCTAAGCCCTGGTGTCTTTTATAACAGTCTCAAAAGTGACATCCCACCTCTTCTGTCCTATTCTTTTTGTCACATAGATCAACCATGTACAGTGTGAGAGGGGCTACAGAGGTTGTGAATGCCAAGAGGTAGGAATGATAGGAAGTGATCCTGGAGGCTAGCTCCCTCAATAGTTTTTTCCTTTTTCCTTTTCTTTTCTGTCACCCTAGGTCAGGCCCAAAGTACTTTGTGTTTGGAGTTTTTTTTTTGTGGTACCAGCCATGTGGCTTCTGTTCCATCTTCAGAGATGACTTTCCCTTAGACATCGCTTTATTTTTTTATTTTATTTTATTTTATTTAAAAAAAAATTTTTTTTTTCAACGTTTTATTTTATTTTTTGGGACAGAGAGAGACAGAGCATGAACGGGGGAGGGGCAGAGAGAGAGGGAGACACAGAATCGGAAACAAGCTCCAGGCTCCGAGCCATCAGCCCAGAGCCTGACGCGGGGCTCGAACTTACGGACCGTGAGATCGTGACCTGGCTGAAGTCGGGCGCTTAACCGACTGCGCCACCCAGGGGCCCCTTTTTTTTTTTTTTTTTTTTTGACACCACTTTAATTAATATTGTTGTTCCTCTGCTTAAGCATTTCACTTCTTATTGTCTACATAATCAATTATTTTGGACCTAACTTGTGCTAAAAGCCTTATAGATGTATTAATTCATTTATAGATGATTCTCTCTCTCTCTTTTTTTTAAGTAGGCTCCACACCCAGCACAGAGCTTGAACTCATGATTCTGAGATCAAGACCTGAACTGAGATCAAGAGTCAGACACTTAACCAACTAAGCCATCCAGGTGCCCCTACAGATGGCTCTTTTTTTTTTTTTTAACTCATTTAATTCAGCAATCCTATTAGGTACTATTATTAGTCTCATTTTATGGACAAGAAAATTGAGGCACAGTAGAGAGGTTAACTAATTTTTCCAAAGTCACACAGCAGTTAAGTGAAGAAACCAGGATTTGCACTCATGTAGTCACTTCCAGACCTTGCTTTTTTTGTTTAGGCTCTTACAGCCTTTTATTCACAGCTTCCATAATGTGGCCATACCTTATTCCTTAACTTTATAACTTCGTTCATTATTTATCCTTTAGGTAAGTAAATGGCTGTTTTCATTTGCCTCTTGGTATTTGCTCATGTTCTTAGTTTGGAGTAATGCCATTTCTTCCATTTTTGCTTACTGGAATCTTAATTATCTGTCAAGTACCACCTTAAATCATCTATCTATAATCATCTCTTATCTCTAATCATCCCAGTTGTAAATGAACTTTATTTTGTATTCCTGTGGAACTTTGTATTATTCTTAATAGCTTCATGTCTTATATTATTAGGTTTACTTGTACTTATCCTTATGATGTAGACATTTTAAGATTATGTTCACCCCATGTGCCCCAGAGCACCTGCCATAATACCTTGTACATATTAGGTACCTAATAAGTATCTGATGAAGGAATGAAAATGGTACTAGTTTAAAAGATTTGCAAGTATTCTAGATCTGAAGAAACATAAGGAAATACCTTATTCAGAAGACATGAGTACTAGCCTCAGCTCTGCAACTGAGTAATTTTGTAATTTTGGACAAGCCATATAGATCTTTCTGGACTCTTAAGATGAAAGCTGATATGGTCATGGACTAAAGTGGTAGAGTTGGGAATGGTATTAGGAGAGGACTGAGTTGGTTAATTATAAAAAGAAGATGAGATTTATGCACCTGACATTGAAGGATGAAAAGAGGAGAATCAGTGGTGACTCAGAAATTGAACTTCTGAAAAACGGAAAAGTTGAGGGGAATTAGTTGCTTCTTACCTGATGTTAGGATATACAGATAGGTGAAAATTCAGCCCAAGGGAGAGATTGGGCTGTTGGAGAGCAGGCAGTTGCTTCAAAGACTGGCACTATTTTAGTTCTTTTCTTCCTCTTGCCTTAGGCCCCTCACTTCAAGTTCTTTTTTCTTTTATCCTTTGTTTCCTTTCCTTGCTAAATAGCCACGAATGGCTGGCTAATACTCCCCTTTCCTAGTTGCTTACCTTTTGAGATTTCCCGATACACCCCCTCACTCCTTTTGCCTCCCCAGACTGAATTATAGCTCTCCTCCCTGAATCGTAGACCTCTTTTCCCACTGAAGGAAAAACCATGTCGGCAACATCCTAAAAAAGAGAAAAGGAAAATTACATCTTCCTGATGGCACCTTCCTTCCCTAATCCTTTGCGTTATCATCACAAAAACTTAATTTCTGGTGCTTCTTGCATAATGACGTGGGCATGATGATAGATATTAACTAAATATAATGTATATGTCAGTTTGAACTGAAGAGTACACAAGGCTCCATTTCAGGTGAAAGTGTTTCTCAAGAAAGGGAGACATTTGCTTCTTTGAAGCCAGAGGGATGGAGCCCGTGGAGAAAGTAAGGACCCTTTATGCAGAGATTGGATTCTGTTACAGAAGGTTAGTATGGAGAACAGGAACATGTTTCCTCTGAGACCATAGGGAAGGAGAGGTCAATAGATGGGAGGTTGGCTGATTTTTACAATGGCAGACTTTAATCTTGGGGAAGATATGATGGCTTGAGCTATGACAGTGACATGGAGAGGTAAAGGGAAGAGTGAGTATGGAATTCATGAATGTATGTGATTGTGTGTATGTGTGTACAGAAGAATGTGTGTAAGCAGAGGACTAGGGAATGATTAAGAGTATTTACCAGCAATGGCCAAGGACATGTAATAAGAAAATAGGAAGTTCTCATTTGTGGGTCTTTTTACGATAGCCCTGTGGATTGGTGATTGGTAAAGTGAGTTGGTGGAAGGAAAGGAATTTTAATGCTTGAAAGGCAACATTGGAGTCGTTGGGCATAGAGTGCAGACATTATGATAAAATGAATGGACTTGAGACTTAAAGTCTCCGTGAATTCCCAGATATTCAGAGTATTCCCAGATTCACAGATACTCAGTCAGAAACAAGGCCAGGGTACCTTCTTTGTGTGGAAGGTGCACATGATAGTTATTGTCAGGCACTTTTGTTAAAATAAGACCATGCATGGGGCGCCTGGGTGGCGCAGTCAGTTAAGCGTCCGACTTCAGCCAGGTCACGATCTCGCGGTCCGTGAGTTCGAGCCCCGCGTCGGGCTCTGGGCTGATGGCTCAGAGCCTGGAGCCTGTTTCCGATTCTGTGTCTCCCTCTCTCTCTGCCCCTCCCCCGTTCATGCTCTGTCTCTCTCTGTCCCAAAAATAAAATAAAAAACGTTGAAAAAAAAATTTTAAAATAAGACCATGCAGAGTTAGTGGCTAGAATATATTCCCTAGCATGAGGAAATACATGAGGAAAATCTTGACATGGTGCCCTTGACTATCTCTCTGACTAGGGCAATATACCTAACATTTCTAAGTTGTAGTTTGTCTATAAAATGGGGATAATACCTATATCTTCCAGCATTAGCATGGAAACTAAATGATGAGAATGCATGAAATGATGTACTGAACGTAAAAGCACTCAGTTAATGTTAGTGGTGATGAAAGCAGTTAATAATAAAACCATGATCATGAAAGGATTTTTATATGACGGCAAATCTATTGTATGTGCTCTACTACTTTGCCTCTAGATTTCCCTGGAATTACTCTTAGCTTGCTGAAGAAGGACTGGGAAGAGGGCTTTGTTTTAAAGTTGTTCAGTCATGGTGAGAGATTCTCTCATAGTTATCTTGGTAGGAATACCTTACGGTTCCAATTTTAGCCCTTGATAATCTCATCAGATGGCTTACTGGTGGCTCTACTCAGAATCAGGCTACTTAGTATTGACATCTTAGTCTGTCTACATTGTCTTGTTCTTCAAATGGAAGGGAAAGAGAGCTAACATTATCAAAGATGTTCTATATGTCAGGTACTTCACACATATACCTTATTTAAGGGAGAAGATATTCTTTCTTTTTAATCAATAATATATGCTTACAAATAAGATAAAATAGTACAAAATAGTTTCTCATGAAAACCAGCAATCACTGCCCTGTTCTTTCCTGTACTTAATTCTGTGCCTGAGAGGCATTTTTTTTTTTAAATTGAGATAACTGTAGATTTATATTAAGTTCTAAGGAATAATAGAGATATTATGTATCCTTTACGCAGTTTGCTCCAGTAGTAACATTTTGCAAAACTGTAGTACAATATCCCACCAATATTTTGACATTAATACAATCTAATTATCTTATTCAGATTTCCCTGGAGGTATGTGTATTTACGTTGGTACATTTTTACACATGTATAGATTTATGTGCCACCACCACTAGAGATACTGAACCTTCTGTTAGCTCAAGAATCCCTTTGATGATCCATCATACCTACTCGCTTCCCACTGCTAACCCCTGGCAGTTGCTAATCTGTTCACCATTTTAAACATTGCATCATTTCAAAAGTGTTACAGAGATGAAACCATGCAGTTTATAATATTTTGGGATCATTTTCTTTTTCTTTTTTTCTTTTTACTCAGCATAATACTCTGGAGATTAATACTAGTTGTTTTGTGTATTAGTAGTGTTCATTTTTATTGCTGAGTAGTATTCCATGGAATGCACGTACTACAGTTTGGCTCGACATTTTACTTGTTGAAGGACATCCGGGCTATTTCCAGTTTTGGTTATTATGAATAAAGCTGCTGTGCACACTTATGTGCAGATTTTTGTTTGAACATAGCTTTTCTTTTTCTAAGATAAATACCTAAGAATGTAACTGCTGGGTCATATGGTAATTGGATGTTTAGTTTTCTTTTTTTCTTTTTTTAAGATTTTATTCTTAAGTAATCTCCACACCCAACGTGGGGCCCAAACTTGCAACCCAGAGATCAAGAGTCACATGCCCTGTCAACTGAGCCAGCCAGGCTCCCCTGGATGTTTAGTTTTATAGTAAACTAACTGTTTCTCATAGTGACTGTACAGTATTACAGTCACACTGGCAATGTACGAATGATTCAGTTTCATAGATAATAAATTTATCCTTTTAAAGTATAAGGTTCACTGATTTTTAGTGTATTCACAGAGTTGGGCAAATATTTCTAACTATAGAACATTTTCATCACCCTGAAAAGAAACCCCATGACAACCAAAAGCTATTTTCTGTCTTCATGGATTTGCCTACTGTATATATTTCATATAAATGGAATAATATGTGGTCTTTATGACTGGCTTCTTTCACTTAGCGTAACGTTTTCAAGGTTCACCCATTGTTATTGCATGTATCAATACTTTATTTTTCTTTGAAGGTAAAATAATTTTCTAAAAATTTTTTTTTTTCAACGTTTATTTATTTTTGGGACAGAGAGAGACAGAGCATGAACGGGTGAGGGGCAGAGAGAGAGGGAGACACAGAATCGGAAACAGGCTCCAGGCTCTGAGCCATCAGCCCAGAGCCTGACGCGGGGCTGGAACTCCCGGACCGCGAGATCGTGACCTGGCTGAAGTCGGATGCTTAACCGACTGCGCCACCCAGGCACCCCATTTTTTTTTTTTTAATTTTCTATTGTATGGATATATCACCTTAAAAAAGTCCATTAGTAGATGGAAATTTGGGTTATTTCCACTGTTTGGCTATTAAGAATACTACTATGGTCCTTTGCGTACCAATTTTTGGATAGACATAAGTTTTCATTTCTCTTAGATATAAACCTACTATTATAATTGCTGGGTCATATGGTAATTCTATGATTAAATTTTAGGGAACTGCTAAGCTTTGTTGCAAAGAGGTTGCATCATTTTATAGTCTCACCAGCAAGGAATGAACATTCTAATTTCTCCATATCCTTGTTAACACTTGTCATTGCCTGTCTCTTGATTTTAGCCATCTTAATGGGTAAAATTGTTTTGGTTTTGGTTTACATTTCCATAATGACTAATGATTTTGAATGCCTTTTCAAGTGCTTCTTGGCCATTTTTATGTCTTCTTTGAAGAAATATCTATTCAAGCTATTTGCCCATGTTTTAGTTGGATTATTTATCTTTTTACTGTTGTTAGTGTTCTTTATAAGTTCTTATACCACTCCTATATGAGATATATGATTTGCAAATATTTTCTCCCATTCTGTGCACTTTCTGTTTTCTTGATGGTATCATTTGAAGCACAAGTGTTTAAAAATTTTGAAGTCCACAATCTATCTTTACTTTTGTTGCTTATGCTTTTGGTGTCATATCTAGGAAATCATTACCTAACCCAAGATCATGAAGATTTATTTCAGAGAGTTTTTTCCTAAGAGTTTTATTATTTAGCTTTTACATTTAAACCTGTGGTTCATTTTGAGTTAATTTTTGTGTGTGGTGTAAGGTGTCTAGCTTCATTCTTTTGCATGTGGATATCCAGTTGTCCCAGCACCATTTGTTGAAAAGATTATTCTTTCCCCACTAAATTGTATTGGTTTGTTTGTTTGTTTTTTTGAAATTCAATTGACCATAAATGTAAGAGTTTCTTTCTTTTAAAAAAAAAAATTTAACGTTTATTTATTTTTGAGAGAGAGACAGAGCGTGAGCAGAGGAGGGGCAGAGAGAGGGAGACACAATCTGAAGCAGGCTTCAGGCTTCGAGCTATAGCACAGAGCCCAATGCAGGGCTCAAACTCATGAACCATGAGATCATGACCTGAACTGAAGTCGGACACTTAACTGACTGAGCCACCCAGGCACCCCTAAGAGTTTATTTCTTAACTATAAATTCTCTTCCATTAATCTATGTGTTATCCTTTTGCCATTACCATAGTTTCCTAATTATGGTAGCTTGTGAAGTCTCTTTTTTTTTTTAATTTCAAGATTGTTTAAATTGTTCTGGGTTCCTTGAATTTCCATGTGAATAATAGCATCAGCTTGTCAGATTCTATAACCAGACACCTGGGATATTTATTGGATTAAGTCTGTAAATAAATTGTAGAGTATTGCCATCTTAATATTAAGTTTTCCAATTAATGAATGTGGGATGTCTTTCCATTTTATTTAGATCTTTAATTTCTTTCAATTGTATTTTATAGTTTTCACCGTGAAAATCTTGTACTTCTTTAGTTACATTTATTCCTTAAGTATTTTATTCTTTTTCATACTGTTAATGCAGTTTTTAAAAAAATTCATTTTTGTATTGTTCATTGTTAGTATATATAAGTACAATTTATTTTTTATATTGAGATTGCATTTTGCAGCTTTGCTAAACTCAATTATTTTATTTTATTTTTGAGATTTATACTTATTCATTAAGCTAATATTTAGTAAGCAAATTTATTTGTGTCAAACACAAACAAAAAAAACCCCATACAATAACATGAGACAGTTTTAATATACATGGGGAATATAGCATTTGAAATAAACTCTCCTTTTCAAAGATCAGTGCATCTAGATTGGTTAGCCTACAAAATTATAATCTTTGATTATCAAAACAAAACTAAACAAAAAATGACATTTTAAAAAGAAAGGAAAATAATAGTTTCAAAAGCATAGATTTTTTTTTCAAAAATGTCAAGTAGAAAAGTTAAATATTGCATACCCTAACTGAACAAACGTGAAGAAAATCTTTACCTATAGACCTAAAATGAATCCATGCAGATTTTAAAAACTTATTCTACCTTGTCTTTATTATTTTATATATTTCCTAATATATATTTAACAAAAATGATAATGCTTTCAAGATACAGAATATGTAAAACAAGATCATTTTTATCAGTAATTTAAAGGAGAAAAACCCCTAAAGTATAACTCTATAGAGACGCAAAGCAAGCTCTGAAGCAAAGGGTGACCATGATGGTCTCAAAGTAGAAATGTGTGACTTTTATTTAAACTTTAAAATGTCAGGCTGCTGGGCTGCCTGACCTGCTCAGTTGGAAGAGCATGTGACTCTGCATCTCAAGGTCATGAGTTCAAACCCCACATGGGGTGTAGAGATTACCAAAAAAAAAAAAAAAAAAAAAAAAAATTAAAACTTAAAAAAAAAAAATAGGCCACCTAATTAATCTAGACCCTAGGGAAAGCAGGATGGGACAGGAAGTAAGATCTGGGACAAAAGAGACTAAACTGCTAAGAAAATAATCTTTGTCTTTAGTATCTCTTTTGACTTCTCACTGAGTACAAAGATAAAGAAAAACTACTCATTCCTAGTACAGGGTCAATAAAAAGTAAAATGGAAAAACTTATCTTTTGCTATGTTCCACTAATGTTTTACCTATAAAAATGGGAAGCAATTTAAGGAAATCTATATTTTCACCTTAAGTGAATTAAAGACAATGAAATTTTAAGCCAATCCTTTAACTATAGCAGTAATATTCTATTCTAAAATAATTGTCTGAGAAGGGAGAAAGTAGGTAGCTATAGTAAGCTCCATGTGCATTGAATCTTTATACTCATTTGTCTTTTAAGGACAAAAACATTTTAAGTTATCATTTCCTCTTTAATCCTCTAAAATCCAATGCAAAAGAAGATGAATCTAGTCTCACCCATGCCACAGATGTAGAAACAAAAGCAGAAAAAGATTAAATGACTCATAAGCTAGGTTATGCCATTACAAAATGGGAACAAAGTCTGACCTGCTCCTTTACTTATTAATGTGTTATAGACACATTAGTAAATATCAATGAGGTGATTAAATACTAAACTGGTCTTATCTTCCATATAACTTAAGATGGAAGGGGAAGCACTTAATGAAAAATATTTAAAATAAAACTTTATAACTCTTTTGTAGGGATTCCTTAAATTCCACTTTTCAACTTTTAATAGGTGTGCTAATTTACACAGGACACATTACCATTTACTACGTAACATTAAAGTTCCCAGTGAAGAAACTGGTCACTAGTGCAATAAGAAGCACCAGGAAAAAACCAAATAAACAAATAAATAAAGGCCAGCCTGTTGAGAATAATGGAGGGGAGAGACAGGAGGAGACTGGGTCCTTTACGACAGACTTTAGCCTGTACTTACTTGGAACCATCTTCCTCCAGACTCTCTGTTGTGAAAGATAATTAAACGTCTTTATTTTTTTTAAGCAAAAAAGAAAAGAAACTGCTCGTAAACTCTTACGTAGAATTCATCAAAAAAATTTTCTTTTCTTGGAGCAAAAATGGTAGAAATCCTGGGTTTTCTAGAGACTTGAATGAATATGAAGCTATGAAGGATACACAAAGCTGAAGTACCTGGAGTCATTTGGTTGCCTGTAGTCTTCAGCAGGATCACAAAGTACTCAAAGATTCTTTGGCCTTTTCAACCATATTTGCCTTGAAAGTCTTCGTTAATATCCAGTGTTAAGATAGGGATTTCTTGTAGAAAATCAAAGTTGATTTTCAGTGTTCTATGCAGGACTCAGCTTTCATGCTTATAGTGAAGCTTCTGTATATATTCAAGAATGCCTTGGTCTTCATTTCTTTCCCATATTCTATTCAAGCATTTCTCTGCAGTGGCTCAAAGATAACTGATTCCATCCAGTTCAGAGCTTTGGCCAAACTTTAGATTCACCCAGTCATGCCAGTCTTGATAAATTGCCTACTCTGTTTCATTCATGTAGTCATACTGATACAAACTAGATGCAAAACTATGCCTATACCTATATAGAGGTTGTTCAAAAATTGATACAGGCTTTTTTGCATCTTTGAGCGTGCTATTGAGACAAGCAAGCTAGGCTCATATTCGACTGAGGCAGGCATATGATTGGAAGGTAAAAGACTGTCATTCAGGTTTCTCATATATCATCTGAAGAACATTTCCACCACTTTTTAAAAATGTTAGTTCCTCAAAGTCGTCTTGAGTACTTTGAGCATTGCACCATCTGGCAGCAGGTTCAGGACCCACTTCCCAATCTTTGCAGACCTGTTTAAGAATATTCACAAATGTCTTCCCTGAAGCAATGTTCCTTTCGATGACAGTTTTCTTGGTGCAGGTCCCCTCAGAGCTAGTCATGGGAGATGGGCGTCTCGTCTTGGATGGGGTGGCCATTCTGGTCTTGTGGTAGCCTGAGCACATTGGGCAGGGAGGGGTGGGAAGTGGCCATAGATGTATGTACTGGGGCTCATGCCACCAAAGAACATGATTTGACATGCAGGCTGAGCTCCCGCCTGCAGCAGCTGAACTCATTTATTTTAATAGTTGTGTGTGTGTATTCCTTAGAATTTTCTACATATAAGATCATGTCATCTCAGAATAGAGATAATTTTACATTTCCCTTTCCAATCTGCATGTCTTTTATTTTTTCTTGCCTAATTTCATTGGCTAGAACCTTTAGTACAATATTAAATATAAGTGGTAAGAGCTGACATACTTTTCTTGATCCTTAGGAAGAAAACTTTCAGTGTTTCACTATTATGTATGATGTTAGGTGAGTTTTTTGCAGATATTCTTTATCAGATTGAAGAAGTATTCTGTTGCTAGTATGTTGAGAATTATTATCATGGAAGGCTGTTGACTTTTGTTAGTTATTTTTTTTTACAATTTAATTAGATAATCCTATTTTCCCCTTAATATAGTTTATTACATTGACTTTTGGATGTTACATAAATCTTGCATTCCTAGGGGAAAAACCCTAATGATTATGGTGTATAACCCGTAGTTTATGTTGCTAGATTCATTTTGCTAGTATTTTGTTGAGGATTTTTTTTTAATCTATATTTGTAAGAGGTCTATAGTTTTCTTGTGATGTCTTTGATTTTGTTATGAGGGCATTTGATTTCATAGTATGAATTAGATATTCCCTCTTCTATTTTTTGGAAGGATTTGTGAAAGATTGGTATTAATGCTTTTTAAAATGTTTGGTATAAATAACCAGTGTAGCCTTGGATTTTCATTGTGGTAAATTTTTAAATTATGAATTCAAGCTATTATATTTATTCATACATGAGTATTTTTATTTCTACTTGAGTCTGTTTTGCTAGTTTGTGTCGTTCATTTTATTTCAGTTATCTAGTTTGTTGGCATGCAGTTGTTCTTATAGTGTCCCTTGTAATCCTTTCTGTAACTTTGATAGGACTCCTCTCTATTTTTCGTTCTTGATTTTTGCAATTTGAATTTTTTCTCTTTTTTTCTTGGTTAGTCTACCTAAAGATTTGTCAATGTTGTTGATCTTTTCAAGGAACGAACTCTGGATTTTGTTTATTTTGTTTTAATTCTGTTTTACCTATTTCTGCATAATTGTTCTCATTTCCTTCCTTCTGCTTGCTTTGGATTTAGCTTGCTCTTTTCAAATTTTCCAAGATGAAAGATTTATTAAATTGAGATCTTTCTTTTAAAAAAAATAGGCATTTACAACTATAGATTTCCCTGTATGTAACTACAGCTTTCTTTGCCATGAGTTTTTTTTGTTTTTTTTAATGTTTATTTTTGAGAGAGAGAGTGAGCGAGCAGGGGAGGGGCAGAGAGAAAGGGAGACAGGAGACAGAGAATCCCAAGCAGGCCCCACACTGTCAGCACAGAGCCTGATGCTGGCTCGAACTCACGAACCACTAGTTGATGACCTGAGCCAAAATCAAGAGTCAGTCATTTAACTGACTGAGCCACCCAGGTGCCCCTCCATGAGTTTTTTAAAGTAACTTGTTGAATTTACTTATGTGTTCTAAACATGTTCCCATTACATGTTGTGTATTTTAATACATTGCCTGTTAATAACTAGGTTCTGTAATTTGTGACTTGAAATTTACTTTTTTTTTTAAATTTTATTTTTAATTTTTAAAAATTTACATCCAAGTTGGTAAGCATATAGTGCAACAATGATTTCAGGAGTAGATTCCTTAATGCCTCTTACCCATTTAGCCCGTCCCCCCTCCCATAGCCCCTCCAGTAACCCTCAGTTTGTTCTCCATATTTATGAGTCTCTTCTGTTTTGTCCCCCTCCCTGTTTTTATAATATTTTTGTTTCCCTTCCCTTATGTTCATCTGTTTTGTCTCTTAAAGTCCTCCTATGAATGAAGTCATATGATTTTTGTCTTTCTCTGACTAATTTCACTTAGCATAATACCCTCCAGTTCCATCTGCGTAGTTGCAAATGGCAAGATTTCATTCTTTTTGATTGCCAAGTAATACTCCATTGTGTGTATGTGTGTGTGTATATATAAGTGGTAAGATATATATATATATATATATATATATATATATATATATATATCATCTTCTTTATCCATTCATCCATCAATGGACATTTGGGCTCTTTCCATACTTTGGCTATTGTTGATAGTGCTGCTCTAAACATGGGGTGCATGTGTTCCTTCGAAACAGCACACCTGTATCCCGTGGATAAATGCCTAGTAGTGCAATTACTGGGTCGTAGGGTAGTTCTGTTTTCAGTTTTTTGAGCAACCTCCATACTGTTTTCCAGAGTGGCTGCACCAGCTTGCATTCCCACCAGCAATGCAAAAGAGATCCTCTTTCTCCTCATCCTCACCAACATCTGTTGTTGCCTGAGTTGTTAGGTCATAAGAGGAAAGTGTATAGCAATCCAGACCTTTTTAAAGAAGGAAGAAAGATCTCAGATACACAACCTAACCTTACGCCTTAAGGAGCTGGAAAAAGAACAGCAAATAAAACCCAAAATCAGCAGAAGACAGGAAATAATAAAGATTAGAGCAGAAATTAATGCTATCGAAACCAAAAAAAAACCAGAACAGATCAATGAAACCAGAAGCTGGTTCTTGGAAAGAATTAACAAAATTGTTAAATCACTAGCCAGTTTGATTAAAAAGAAAAAAGAAAGGACCCAAATAAATAAAATCAAGAATGAAAGAGGAGAGGGGCGCCTGGGTGGCGCAGTCGGTTGAGCGTCCGACTTCAGCCAGGTCACGATCTCGTGGTCCGTGAGTTCGAGCCCCGCGTCGGGCTCTGGGCTGATGGCTCGGAGCCTGGAGCCTGTTTCCGATTCTGTGTCTCCCTCTCTCTCTGCCCCTCCCCCGTTCATGCTCTGTCTCTCTCTGTCCCAAAAAAAAATTTAAAAAAAAAATTAAAAAAAAAAAATAAAAGAATGAAAGAGGAGAGATCACAACCAACACAGCAGAAATAAAAACAATAATAAGAGAATATTATGAGCAATTGTATGCCAATAAAATGGGCAATCTGGAAGAAATGGACAAATTCCTAGAAACATATACACTACCAAAACTGAAACAGGAAAAAATAGAAAATTTGAACAGACCCATAACCAGTAAGGAAATGGAATTAGTAATCAAAAATCTGCCAAAAAGCAAGAGTCCAGGGCTAGATGGCTTTCCAGGGGAATTCTACCAAACATTTAAGGAAGAGTTAACACCTATTCTCTTGAAGCTGTTCCAAAAAATAGATATGGAAGGAAAACTTCCAAACTCTTTCTATGAAGCCAGCATTACCTTGATTCCAAAACCAGAGACCCCAGTAAAAAGGACTATAGACCAATTTCTCTGATTAACAAGGATGCAAAAATACTCAACAAGATATTAGCCAACCAGCTCCAACAATATATTAAAACAATTATTCACCACGACCAAGTGGGATTTATACCTGGGATGCAGGGCTGGTTCAATATTCACAAAACAACGTGATTCATCACATCAATAAAAGGAAGGATAAGAACCATATGATCCTCTCAATAGATGCAGCGAAAGAATTTACTTTTTTTTTTTTAAGACACATTTATTCAGCGTCATGATCAGACTATGATTAATATTTAACAATCAACAGCATGGGTGCAAAAAAAAAAAAAATCTACATTAAAACCCTTTGTTGGAATGCTTTAAACTTTCCAGAGAACAGAAACTAAAATAACCTGTTATACAATTAATCACAAATACAGTCCTCAGATTTTTTGTCAATGTACATTGTCTAAAACATGTCTTCTTTGTAGCAGCTAGACCCTGCCATCACTGTGCTTGGCTGAGTTCACAAATCTGTTGTAACCTGTAGCTTCCCTGTCACTTCTCTGCCTCTCCTCTCCTGCTAAGCCTTGTTTCCTGGCAGTAAACATAGTAAAACCTTCTGCCACTGCCATAGCTACTGCTGCTGCTGGAACCACCATGGTCACCTTGGTTTTGTGGTTTGGCAAAGTATTGGCCTCCACCACCACAGGGGCCAGAGCTTCTGTCTCCAAAATTTCCTCCTTTCATGGGTCCAAAATTTGAAGATTGATTGTTGTAATTTCCAAAATCATTATAGCTTCCACCATCTCCATAGTTGCTTCCATCATTACCAAATCCATTATAGCCATCCCCATATCCACCACCCTGTTGACCGCCACCAAAGCCACCTCACCCTCTGAAGTTTCCTCCACAACCAAAGTTGTCATTCCCACCAGAACCACCTCCATGACCACCACCAAAGTTTTCAGAACCACTTTGACCTCCTTGGTTGGATGAAGCACTAGCCATCTCTTGCTTAAATAGAGCTCTCCCTACTTCACAGTTGTGGCCATTCACAGTATGGTATTTCTGAATGACAGTCTTGTCTACAGAGTCATGATCATCAAATGTTACAAAAGCAAAAGGCTCTCTTTTTGTCACTGCCTTGATCAGTCATGATTTTAATCACTTCAGTTTTCCCATACTGTTCGAAATAATCTCTTAGATGATGTTTTTTAGTGTCTAATGCCCCTGACAAAAATCTTTTTCACCGTTAAGTGGGCACCAAGTCTTGAGAATCTTCTCTTGAGACAGCCCTCTTTGGTTCTATAACTCTTCCATCCATTTTGTGTGCCTTGCATTCATGGCTGCATCCACCTTTTCCACAGTGGCAAACGTGACAGACCCAAAGCCTCTGGAGCGGTTGGTATTTGTATCTATCATTACCACACAGTCCATAAGTGTTCCCCATTGCTCAAAATGGGGACTCTCATCGGACTCTCAGACCCTCATCGGTTGTTTGAAAGCTCAGACCTCCTATGAAAAGCTTCCGCAGCTGTTCAGGCTCTTTGGGAGATTCTGACTTAGATATGACAGCAGTGGGAGGGGAGACTTTAACGATGCTTACTTGGCATTGTCTACGGGCAGAAAAAGGTGAAATTTACTTCTTTATAGTTTACAGGAATTTTATTTTCTTGTGCCTATTTATTATTTTTTATTTCTTATTTTAGAGAGCGAGTGTATGCGAGCAGGGGAGAGGGGCAGCTCCTGACACGGGGCTGGATCCCATGACCCTGGGATCAAGACTTGAGCCGAAATCAAGGTCTGACACTCCACTGACAGAGCCACCCATGCGCCCTATGCCTATTTGTTATTACACCTATGTGAACCACTATGGAACAACTTAAATTTTGTGCCATAAAAATATTTTTGTGGTAAGGTACTATTTTTTTCGCACTAGGAATATATCAGCAAAAATCCGCCTTATTGAAAGACCTAATTTTATGTTGAATGAGCACAACTTATAAGCTGAAGCATTGCAAGGAGATAACCAGACAGCAGTTAGATGCTCTTGTCTTTTTCATTGTTAATTTATTGTCCTACATGGGTTTCAGATTTATAAAGGCATCACAGGCTCATTGCACTTAATACCTGCAGTGTTTGCTACCATACCACAACTCATTTTCAATACTTTATTACAGAGGATGAGAAATTGTAATGTTTTATTAACAATGCTTCTGGAAATGAATGCATTTTAAAGCAAATAAATCTTTTTGATAGACCTTTTTCAAAAAAAGTTTTGGTATATTTTTGTTCTTCCCAAAGCATCTTCTAATTTTTCTTGTGATTTTTTTTCTTTTATCTGTTATTATTTAGGAATGTGTTGTTTAATCTCTACATTGTGATTTTTCAGTTTTATTTCTTTTTAGTTTTTAATTTCATTGTGTTCTTGTTCAAGAATGTTATTAATCTCACTCTTTTTAAGTTTATTGAGGTTTGTTTTATGGCCTAAAATATGATCTGTCCAAAAGAATATTTCATGTTTATGTGGGAAGAATGTGTATTATGTTGTTTGAGGGCATCTTCATGATTTTTCATGGGAAGTCAGCTGTTAATTTTATTGAGGCTCGTTTTACATGATAATTCATTTATGTTTTTCTGCTTTTGTGATTTCTCTTTGTTTTTCACCAGTTGGCATGATGTGTCTGTGGTGAGTCTCTGAGTTTATCTTAGTTGAAGTTCTTTGAGCTTTTTGGACGTATGATATTTCATGAAATTTGAGGTTTTAGGGCTCTATTCAAGTAAAATTTCTGTTGCTTATTTCTCTCCTTTTCTTCTGAAATTCTTAATTTGCATATATTTGTATACCTGATAGTGTCCCACAGGTCTCAGAGGTTGTGTTCATTTGTCTTCAGCCTTTTTTCTTTCTGTTCTTCAGTTCAGATAATCTGTTTTGTCCTGTCTAAAGTTTGCTGATTTTTCTGCCAGTTCAAATCTGTTGAGCCTATCTAGTGACTTCATTTTAGTTTTTGTATTAGTCAACTCCTAAACTTCTATTTGATTGTAATATTTGTGGTGGTTTTTTTTTTTTTTTTTTTTGTTGTTGTTGTTAAATAATTGCTACGTATTTATATTTTCTATTTGGTGAGGCATTTTTATAATTAAAGTATTTTAGACATAACTTCCATATTTTTAATTTTGAGCTTATTTGTAATAGTTGACTTAAAGCTTTGTGTACTGATTCAAACTTCTGGGCTCCCTCAAGTACATTTTCTCTTGCTTGCTTTTTCCATGTCATACTTTTCCTATTTATTCATTTGTCTTTCAATTTTTTTGTTGAAAAGTAAAGATTGAAATAATATAATGTGGACATTAAGTTCCCCCACTTCCTCCTCAGAGTGGTGTTTTTGTTGTTGTTGCAATTTGTTTTGTTTGTTTAATGACCTTTCTAGGCTAATTTTGTAAAGTTCGTATATCCTGTTGTGTGTAGTTACTAAAGACACTACATGGTTAGTTTACTTGCCTGTGAATTATTGCACAGCGATTTCTTTAAGTACCTAGAGCCAATAAGTCTTTCATCCTTTACTAAGGGATTCTGTGTTTTTGAGGCATGCGTTCTATACTCTGGCAGTATATAATCAGCTATTACTTTCTCCTTGTGCAGGGAGGGCTTCATGGTTATCCAGAGTTGAGAGATTTAGGCTTTCTTAGTTTTTTTCCTCAGCATGGATACAGTTTTGTACATGCAAATAGCATTCTAGATCCCCAGGAATATGTCAGCTCTTTTCAAGCTGCCTATGGACAGCATTCTCCAGATCTTCCTTTTAGGTATATTTGGCCAGTCTTGGTTCCTTAAACCACTATTGCTGCTTCACACAGCTGCAATAATAATTTGTTTAGCAATAATTAATTAATAATTAATTGCTGCTGACTCTTTTAGAGACATGCCCTGGGGATAGGACTTTTCCCATTGAATGAGCTGCTGAATCAAATTATAAATTCTGTTTATAAGTTTTTTCCTAAAAGCTGCCAGGCAGGTCAGATTATGATAGTACTCTGGGGATAGGGCCTTTTGAGGAGCTCTAAATGCAATTTCCTCTCTCCTGTGACTGCTAGGCTGCTGGTTTACACAGCTACTCTGGTTATGAGGCTAGTGCTTTTCAAAGCTGCCATGAAACTAGAGAGGGGGGTATGAAACTAGGGCAAGTTAAAACACACGAAGTTTATTTTTTATGTTGAGATTCAGTTGTTTTCTTGGGTAAATTCTATTCAGATTGTTACAAGCCTATAGTTGTGAAAAATTAGATGGACTATTTTTGCTACTCTTCTTATTCCTTTTATGAAGGAGTGGGTTATTAGAGGTCCTTACCTCTAATAAGAGATTATTCTGCAAGTTTGACCATCACATTTTTTATTTTAGTCACTCTGATAGGTGTGTGTTATTAACTAATTATTATTTTAATTTATATTTCCATGATGGCTAAGGATATTGAATCTGTTTTATGTGTTTATTTGCCAAATCTATCCTTTTTGGTGAAATATCCATTCATGTCTTTTACTTATTTTTTTAAATTGATGTATAATTAACAATATATAGGTTTCAGGTATATAGCATAATGGCTTGATATTTGCATATACTGCAGAATGATCACTGCAATAAATCTAGTTACCATTCATCCCGATACAAAATTACAAAAACTTTTTTTCTTGTGATTAAGATTTATTCTCTTGGCAACTTTCCAATGTGTAGTACATTATTGACTATGGTCACCATGCTGTACATTACACTTCCATGACTTA
The DNA here is from genome assembly GCF_022837055.1 of Prionailurus viverrinus. Taxonomy (NCBI): domain Eukaryota; kingdom Metazoa; phylum Chordata; class Mammalia; order Carnivora; family Felidae; genus Prionailurus; species Prionailurus viverrinus. The sequence goes on from NC_062578.1 coordinate 388,272, forward strand.
GTTACTTTATAATTGGAAGTTTATAGCTTTTGACCCCCTTCACCAATTTTACCTACCCTCAACCCCTGTCCCCTCTGGTAACCACCGTTTTAGTCTCCATATGTACAAGTTTTGTTTTGTTAATTTTTTTGAAAGATTCTACATATAAGTGAAGTCATACAGTATTTGTTTTTGTCTTTGTCTGACTTATCTCATTTAGCATATTAGCATATTAGCATATTATATAATATTAGCATAAAGTCCATTCATGTTATCACAGATGGTGAGATTTTTATCTTTTTTATGGCAGACTAGTATTCCATGGTGTGTGTGTGTGTGAGATGTATATGGTGTATGTGATATTTATCCTTTCTCCATGTTTCTTCAAGTAGGGCATGTATCACTGTCAACTTTCCTTTTAGAGCTGCTTTTACTGCATCCTGTCTTTGGTATGTAGTATTTCCATTTTCATTTGTCTCAAGTTATTTCTGATTTCACATTTGATTTCTTCATTTACCCATCAATTGTTCAGTGGCATGTTTAAGCTCTACATATTTGTGAGTTTACCAGTTTTCTTCTTGTAATTGATACCTATTTTGTGTGAAAGAGCTCATACCATTTTGGTTGAAAAAGATGCTTGATGTGATTTTAATATTTCTAAATTTATTGAAACTTGTTTGCGTTCTGACATATGATTTACACTGGAGAGTGAGGTACACTGGAGAAGAATGTGTATTCTTTTGCTTTTGGCTGGAATGTTCTGTATTTATCCATTAGGTCTTTCTGGTCTAATGTCTTTTTTAGGGCTGATGTTTCCTATTGATTTTCTGTCTGGACGATCTATCCATTGATTTAAGAGGACTATGAAAGTTCCTTACTATTATTGTATTGCTGGCAATTTTTCTCTTTAGATTCATTTATGTTTAGGTGCTTCTTTGTTGGGTGCATAAGTATTTACAAATGTTATAGCCTCTTGTTGGATTAGACACTTTTATCATTATGTAATATCCTTTTTTTTTTTTTTTTTTTGTCTTTTGTTACACTCTTTTAGAGTCTATTTTGTTTGGTATAACTAGTCACCCCAGCTTTCTTTTGGTTTCCAATGCATGGAACATCTTTTTCTATCCATTCACTTTCAGTCTTTATGTCTCTTCACACTTAAGGTGAGTTTTTGTAGGTAGTACAGATTTTTTTTTTTTAAATCAATTCAGCCATTCTGTGTCTTATGATAGAATTTAGTCCACTTGCCTTTGAAATAATCATCGATAGTTATGTATTTACTGCTCTTTTGTTACTTGTTTTCTGTTTTGTAGTTCCTCTCTGTTCCCTTTTTCTTGTCTTGCTTTCTTCCCTATGGTTTGATGATTTTATTTACCATTATGTTAAGTTCCTTTCTCATTATCTTTTGTGTATATACTATAGGTTTTTGCTTTGTGGTTACATATATATATATATGCCTGTGCATATATATAATATATATATATGTGTGTGTGTGTGTCTATATATATATACATACATATATATATATTAGCCTGTGCATATAGCAGTCTATTTAAAGTTGATAGCAGCTTCAGTTTGAATGCATTTTAAAACTACATTTTTGGGTGCCTGCATGGCTCAGTTGGTTGAATGTCCAACTCTTGATCTTGGCTCAGGTCTTGATTTCATGGTTGTGAGTTCAGGCCCCGCATTGGGATCCCCGCTGGGTGTGAAGACTACTTAAAAAATAAACAAATAATCTACCACACACACTCCCCCACCCTGGGTTTTTTTTTTTTTTTTGATGTCATATTTTACATATTTTTGTGTTTGCCTTACCTGTTTTAGTGATCTTGTTACTACTTTTGTTTTTTAATGTTCACACTAGCTTTATAAGTGATCAATCCACTGTTGTTATTACATATATACCTTTCCTAGTAGGATTTTACTTTTATGTTTTCTTGTTACTAATTATGCCTTTTCTTTTCAGCTTGGAGAAGTCTCTTAATATTACTTCTATTACTGGTTGCATGGCGATGGACTCCTTTAATTTTTTTGTCTGGGAACTCCTCATCTCCCCTACAATCCTGAATGATAACCTTGCTGGCTAGAGTATTTTTGGTTGTAAGTGCTTCCCCCCCCCCCCGCCCAGTTCTTTTAACATATTGTCTCTTTTATCATTTATTATATATATTACAGTATAGTATAGTATCTTTTAATATATCATATCATTCCCTTTTCCTGGCTGAAAAATCTGCTGATTTCCCATGGGGGTTTCCTTGTACATAACAAGTTGTTTTTTACTTGCTGCTTTTGAGAGTCGTTGTCTTTAGCTTTTGACATTTTGTTTTTAATGTGTATTGGTGCAGCTCTTTTGGCTCATCTTTTTTTTTTTTTTTTTTTTTTAATTCTCTGGGTTTCCTGGATCTGGATGTCTTTCTTTACCCAAACTAGTGATATATTCAGCCATTATTTATTCAAACAGTTTTTTTTTTTTTTTTATCTCTTTCATTCTCTTCCCCTGAGACCCTTATGGTGCAAATGTTATACCACTTGATGTTGTCTTATAGGTAAGCTATCTTCATTTTTTCATTCATTTTTTTTTTTTTCCTGCTGTGATTAGGTGAGTTCATTTGCTCTGTTTTCCAATTCACTAATCTTTCTGCTTCATGTAGTCTGTCGAGCCCTTAGTGTATTTTTCAGTTCAGTTATTTCTTCAGCTCTGAGACTTCAATTTAGTACTTTTCTTACCCTTGTTTAAGCTCTTTTTTGAAGTTCTTACTCTGCTTAGTCCATTTTTCTTCCCAGATCAATGAGCTTCTTTATGACCATTACTTAGAATACTTTATCAGGTGAATTACTTTTTCCTGTTTCATTAAGTTTTTCCTAAAGTTTTATCTTCTTTCATTTGGTATATATTCCTCTGATTCCTCATTTTTCTTGACTCTGTTTTTGTGTTTATGTGATAGGCAAAAAGCTACTGCTACCATTATTGATAGAGTGTCCTGGTTTAGGAGATGAATCTTAGTACCATTCAAATTTGTTCCGTATTTTGAGTTAATTTTTGTATAAGACATTAGGTTGAAATCCTTCTCATTGTTGTTATTTTTTTGCTTATGGATATTCAGTTGTGTAGTACTGTATGTATACACACACACACACACACACACACACACACACATACACATAAAGTTTTGTTTTTTTGTCAAAAAACAATTGAATACTTCTGTCAGTGTCTGTTTCTGGTTTTTGAAGTGTTCCACTCATCTGTGTTTCAGTTTCTTTGTGAAAATCACTGTTTTGATTATTGTAGCCATAAGATAGTCCTTAACATTGGGTAGAGTAACACTTCTCACTTTATTTTTTATTAAGGTAGGTTGTTTTTTTTTTTTTAATTCCAACTACAGTTAACATACAGTGTGTGTTAGTTTCAGGTGTATAGTATTATGATTCAACAATTCTATATATTACTCATTGCTCATCATAGTAAATGTACTATTTAAGTTCTATCCACAATTTCCCCCATTCCCCAATTCACCTTCCCTCTGGTACCCATCAGTTTGTTCTCTTATAGTTAAGAGTCTGGTTCTTGTTTTGTCTCTCTTTTTTTCCCTTTGTTCATTAGTCTCTTTAATTCCACATGAGTGAAATTATATGGTATTTGTCTTTCTCTGACTTATTTCGCTTAGCATTATATCCTCTAGGTCCATCCATGTTGCTGCAAATGGCAAGATTTCATTCTTTTTGATGGGTAATAGTCCACATTACATATATGTGTACATATATATATGTACACACACCCCTCACATCTTTTTTTTTATATTTAAATACAAGTTAGTAAACATAGTGTCATCTTGGTTTCATAAGTAGAGCCCAGGGATTTATCTATTACATATAACACCCAGTGTTCATCCCAGTAAGTGCCCTCTTTAATGCCTATTACCCATTTAGTCCATCCCCCCACTGACCTCCACTCCAGCAACCCTCATTTTGTTCTCTATATTTAAGAGTCTCTTATGGTTTGCTTCCCTCTCTGTTTTCTTATTTTTCCTTCCCTTCCCCTATTTTCATCTGTTGTCTTTCTTAAATTTTACATATAAGTGAAATTATATTTGTCTTTCTCTGACATATTTTGCGTAGCATAATACACTCTAGTTTTATCCACGTTGTAGCACATGGCAAGATTTCATTCTTTTGGATCACTGAGTAGTGTTCCATTATATACATATATACGTATATGCATATGTATATACATGTGTGTATATGTATATATATGCATATGTGTATATGTATGTATATGTAGACACACACACACACACACACACACACACACACACACACACTACATCTTCTTTATCCATTTGTCGATAGATATTTGGGCTCTTTCCATACTTTGGCTGTTTTTGATAGAGCTGCTGTAAACATTGGGAGGGCATGTGCCCCTCCGAATCAGCATTTTTGTATCCTTTGGATAAATTCCTAGTAGTGCAATTGTTTGGTTATAAGGTAGTTCTACTTTTAATTTTTTGAGGGACCTCCACACTGTTTTCCAGAGTGGCTACACCAGTTTGCATTCCTGCCAACAGTGCAAAAGGTCACATCCTTGCGAACATCTGTTGTTTCCTGACTTGTTAATTTTAGCCATTCTGACAGGTGTGAGGTAGTATCTCATTGTGGTTTTGATTTGTATTTCCCTGATGATGAGTGATACTGAGCATCTTTTCATGTGTGTTAGACATCTGGATGTCTTCTCTGGAAAGGTGTCTATTGTCTTCTGCTGATTTCTTCACTGGATTATTTGTTTTTTGAGTGTTGAGTTTGATAAGTTCTTTATACATTTTAGATACTAATTCTTTATCCAATATGTCATTTGCACGTATTTTCTCCCGTTCCATCAGTTGTCTTTTAGTTTTGTTGATTGTTTCCTCACTATGCAGAATCTTTTTTTTTTTTTTTTTAATGTTTATTTTTATTTTTGCGAGAGAGAGGGAGACACAGAATCCGAAGCAGGCTTCAGGCTCTGAGCACAGAGCTGAACACAGGGCTTGAACCGGTGAACTGCGATATCATGACCTGAGCCGAAGTCGGATGCTTAACTGACTGAGCCACCCAGGGGTCCCTGCAGAAGCTTTTTATCTTAATGAGGTCCCAATCGTTAAGTTTTGCCTTTCTTTCCCTTGCCTCCAGAGACTTGTCAAATAAGAAGTTGCTACAGCCAAGGTAAAAAAAAAAAAAAAAAGGTTGCTGCTGGTTTTCTCCTGTAGGATTTTGATGGTTTCCTGTCTCACATTTAGGTGTTTCATCTGTTTTGAATTTATTTTTGTGTATGGTGTAAGGAAGGGGTCCAGGTTCATTCTTCTGCATGTCACTGGCCCGTTTTCCCAGCACCATTTGCTGAAGAGACTATTTTTTCCAATGGATAGTCTTTCCTGCTTAGTTGAAGATTAGTTGGCCATACATTTGTGGGTCCATTTCTGGGTTCTTTGTTCTGTTTCTATTCTGTTCCAATGATCTACGTGTCTGTTTTTGTGCTAGTGCCATACTGTCTTGATAATTACAGCTTTGTAAAACAGCTTGAAGTCTGGAATTGTGATGCATCCAGCTTTGATTTTCTTTTTCAATATTACTTTGACTATTCGGGGCCTTTTCGTGTTCCATACACATTTTAGGATTGTTTGTTCTAGCTTTGTGAAGAATTCTGGTTTTAGTTTGATAGGGATTGTGTTGAATGTGTAGATTGCTTTGAGTAGTATAGACATTTTTTTTTTTTTAACGTTTATTTATTTTGAGACAGAGAGAGACAGAGCATGAACGGGGGAGGGGCAGAGAGAGAGGGAGACACAGAATTGGAAACAGGCTCCAGGCTCCGAGCCATCAGCCCAGAGCCCGACGCGGGGCTCGAACTCACGGACTGCGAGATCGTGACCTGGCTGAAGTCGGACGCTCAACCGACTGCGCCACCCAGGCGCCCCAGTATAGACATTTTTTAAAAAATATATTTTATTGTCAAGTTAGCTAACATACAGTGTATACAGTGTGCTCTTGATTTTGGGAGTAGATTCCCATGATTCATCACTTACATACAACACCCAGTGTTCATCCCAACAAATGCCCTCCTCAATGCCCATCACCTCTTTTTCTTCTCTTCTGCTCCCACCCCCAACCCTTAGTTTGTTCTCTGTGGGTAATATAGACATTTTAACAATATTTGTTCTCCCAATCTGTGAGCTTGGAATCTTTTTCCATTTCTTTGTGTATTACTCAATTTCTTTGATAAGCTTTCTATAGTTTTCAGCATACAGATCTTTTACCTCTTTGGTTAAGTTTATTCCTAGCTATGTTCTGATTTTTGGTGTAATTATAAATGGGATTGATCCCTTGATTTCTCTTTCAGCTGCTTCATTATTGGTGTATAGAAATGCAACCAGTTTCTGTACTTTGATTTTGTATCCTGTGACTTTGCTGAATTCCTGTATCAGCTCTAGTAGTTTTTTGGTGGAATCTTTCAGGTTTTCCATGTAGAGTATCATGTCGTGTATAAAGAGTGAATGTTTGACTTCTTTGCCAATTTGTATGCCTCTTATTTCTTTTTGTTGTCTGATTGCTGAGGCTAGGACTTCCAATACTATGTTGAACAACAGTGGTGATAGTGGACATGCTTGTCGTGTTCCTGACCTTAGGGGGAAAGCTCTGTTTTTCCCCATTGATGATGATATTAGTTGTGGGCCTTTCATTTATGGCTTTTATGATGTTGAGGTATTTTTCTTCTATCCCTACTTTCTTGAGGGTTTTTATCAAGAAAGCATGCTGTGTTTTGTCAAATGTTGTATCTGAGAGGATCATATGGTTCTTATCCTTTCTTTGATTAATGTGGAGTATCACCTTGAGTGATTTGTGAATATTGAAGCAGCTCTGAAGCCCAGGAATAAATCCCACTTGATCATGGTGAATAATTCTTTTAATGTACTGTTGAATTCGATTTGCTAATATCTTGTTGAGGATTTCTGCATCCAGGTTCATGAGGGATATAGGCCTATAATTCTTCTTAGTGGGGTCTTTGTCTGGTTTTGGAATCAGGGTAATGCTGGCTTCATAGATGGAGTTTGGATGCTTTCCTCCCATTTCTATTTTTTGGAACAGTTTGAGAAAATAGGTATTAAGTCTTTAAAAAAAATTGTTCTATCCCATTATCTTGGTTTTCTTCTTCAAGGATTGTTCTTATCTGTATGTTGGATCCTAAGAGAGATTTAATCACTCTTTCTCTTGAATCCTTTTATTTTCTTCATCGGAGGTGGGTGAAATTTAAAATTTCTACCTTATTATTTTCTATATCTCTTAAGATATTATCTGTGATAGCTACTTGTTCTTGGATTCCTTCCAGTTTAGTCTTTTTTTTTCCTGAGCGGATTTTTTTTTCCATGTTAAGAGAATGTCACTTTATTTTTTGTTTTAAGCTTTTAGTTAATGTATAGTGTAATATTAATTTCAGGAGTAGAATTTAGTGAGTCATCACTTACATATAACACCCAGTGCTCATTACAAGTGCCCTCCTTAATCCCCATCATTTAACCCATCCCCCGCCCATCTCCTCCCTACCAACCCTCAACTTGTTCTCTATACTTAAGAGTCTGTTTGGTGTCCCTGGATGGCTCAGTCAGTTAAGTGTCTGACTTCAGCTCGGGTCATGATCTTGTAATTTGTGGTTTTGAGCCCTGCATTGGGCTCTGGAGCCTGCTTTGGATTCTATGTCTCCCTTTCTCTCTGCCCCTCCCCGACTCGCTCGTGTATGTGCTCTCTCTCTCAAAAATAAACATTAAAAAAAAAAAGTCTGCTTAATGGTTTGTGTTTCTCTCTCTCCCCTCTCTCTGCCATGTTCATCTGTTTTGTTTCTTAAATTCTACATATGAGTGAAATCATATGGTATTTGTCTTTCTCTGAGTGACTTATTTCACTTAGCATAATACACTGTAGTTCCATCCATGTTGTTGCAAATGGCAAGATTTCATTCTTTTTTTATGGCTGAATAATAGTCCATTGTGTGTATATACAACGTCTTCTTTATCCACTTATCAGTCAGTGGACATTTGGGCTCTTTCCCTGAGCTGATTTTTAAACTTTGTTCTACCTCTTAGGTTTTGTTACTTCATTTCTGAGTTTTTATAATCTGAATGTCTTATTTTCAAATAGTAGGTTACACTTTTTCTGTTTTATGAATATGTCTTTGTTGTGCTTTCTTTGTGTGTTGGGATGTTATTCTACTCCTTTCTGTTTTTTGTAATAATAATTTTGTATGGGATTTGAACTTGATCTCTTTCTATTGCTTATTTTTATGTTACAGTTTTTGTGAATTTTTAGAAGAAGGCAGGATTCAAAATAACTTTTCTAATTTCTGTTGTTTTCTTGTAGTTTGCAAGTTATGGCCACTTGTTAATTTGTTATTTAGATATTTCCTGGCTCATTTCTTTTCCTCAACTCCACTTGGAGCTTTTCTTTTTTGTCTGTACCATCCCTGTGCTGCTTAGCAGATTCCACTGCTAGCAGTTTCTCCACAGTATGGGGTCCTGTCCAAGAACGTAGTCCTGGCTCACAAGTACTGAGTATCCTAGACTGCCCCCACTCCTTTGGATCTTCTTGAGTGGAACTCTTGCCCTCACCCTGTTTTAGGTACCATTTCATTCTCAGATCGCCTGCCCCACTTCCTAGTGAACACCACACGTCTCTGTGCTCAAATTCTCCTTTGCTCCTTCACTTCTCACAGCTTTGCTCTCAGATAGGAGCATATGTAGGACTTTGCAGGGTTGAATGTTTGTCCTTACCCATTTGTATTTTGGAATTTATTCTCTAGTTGTACATGTTTCTGTGCTTTTTGTTTTGCTTTCTTGTTACTCTTTTTTACATGGGGATTCAGAGACATTTAAAAACTATGCCTTCACCATTGCCATTCCTATGTTTCCACATTGTTAATTGTCAAGTTAATATATATTTATGAAGGTGATTTCATTTTTGTTTTTTTTTGTTTTTTTTTTTTTGTTTTTCTTTAAAAACAATCTCCACAGAGAAAAAGAAATTGGGATATAGAATACCCATCCTTACCTGGAGGGAGTCCACTGAAGTTCAGAAGAGCAGGTCTCAGGACAGTGGGGGCAACTGCCTCTCTATCTGAAGCATGGCTCAGGTGTGGAGAAGGATTTCAGGACACTTCTGGGACCCTGGTAAAGTAGTTGTAAAATTGTTTCCTTGAGTGCCAAATTTGAGATAAGTCTTAGATTCCTGAGTGTTCAGGCCACTGTATTTATATTTCTTTGGAATTCCTTTCCTTATTTCAGGATACAGTAATTAGTACATTCTTCTTTGCTCAACCTTGAATTCATTTTTGCCACTTCTTTCTGCTAGGCACAACCTTTGTACTTTTTTGTAAATGAAGGTTACATACTGAGAAGTTTCTCAGAAGATAAAATCTTTGAGCATCCTGCTCTTCACAAGAAATATATTGATGAAATGCTTTTATATCCTTAGAATCTTTTAGCAACAAGATATTCTAGTTAATTTTTGTATATGTGCGGATTTTGAAATACTGATAATATAAATGTGTACAAAATGGAATACTATTATAAACTTTTAATGGTTCTCTGTTTAGATTCTGGAAAAATATAAAAATACATTTATATATATATATGAGGAGTATGTGCTTTGGGAATACTTACTGGTAAATATAAATAAAACAGGGATATTTTAAGGAGGGTATAGTTTAAAGTTTTGAGTATTACAAAATAGTTTTGGTTTTAGCCCTTGTTATAAATTATTTCTCCTTCTCCTTCTCCTCCTCCTCCTCCTCCTCCTCCTCCTCCTCCTCCTTCCTGCAGTTGTTAACGGCTGAAAAGAAGATTGTTACAGAGAAGCACCTTGAATTATCTCTGAGACCCAAGGAAGGTAATATTTTTGTTGATTTATTGACAGAAAAGGTATAAGACTAATATATCCTTCTTTGATTTATTTACTTTCTTTTAAAAAGTTATTTAACATAGTTTGGGTAGACTGTATATTTGTGTTTTCCAAAATGTAAAAAACATATTTTTGAGAAATCTCTCTCTAATCTTTGTCACCATCTATCACATTTTGTCTTTCTTCCTATAAGTAATTATTAAAATTTTTCATGTGTCCTTCCTGGATTTACTCTTTTTTTTTTTTTTTTTTAATTTTTTTTTTTTTCAACGTTTATTTATTTTTGGGACAGAGAGAGACAGAGCATGAACAGGGGAGGGGCAGAGAGAGAGGGAGACACAGAATCGGAAACAGGCTCCAGGCTCTGAGCCATCAGCCCAGAGCCCGACGCGGGGCTCGAACTCACGAACCGCAAGATCGTGACCTGGCTGAAGTCCGACGCTTAACCGACTGCGCCACCCAGGCGCCCCTGGATTTACTCTTAATGAGCAGAGCCCGGTAGGTTAGCTTAGGCTCACAGCCCCAGAATTTAAAGTTTCTGATTTGGGAAATAAAGTTATGACCTATTATACAAGGACTGTACTATTTCAGGCAGTGGAATTCTTAACTTGGTGAATTAGTTAGGGAAAGCTTTCAGTTGCAGATACATAGAAACTGTTAGAGTGTGTGAAGGAATGGAGTTGAATTTATCTCCTGCAACAAGAAGTTCAGGGAGTCAGACTTGTTCTGAGTCCGGCAGCCTTAGTGTGGAGTTTGTTCTTGCCGTCATGAGGTGGAAGCTGAATTCTCCGGGCCCAATTCTCAGGAGGAGTGTGGGCTTTGTGGATTCTCTCCAGGTATACTTTTCGTCTGGAAAGGAATTCCCCCCCCCCCCCCCCCCCCCCCCAGGACCTCAACCTTTGGCCAGAACTTGTTATATAGGGTCACTTCTACTAAAGGGACTTCAGTGAAATTAAAGATTTTTAAATATGTATGTTGCTTCTCAAATAAAATTGGGGTTTTGTTAGTAAGGAAAAAAAGGGGATGGATATCAGGGAGGCTGCTGACTGCTGCCGTACTCAGTTACCCTGTGGGTGGGCAGGGAGAGTCAGGGCTTGGGACCTCAGGGATCTCCTTTGGCCCCTTGGTGTCCTGACTGTATCCTGTGAGGGCACTTGTCATATTAGAATAATTTGACACCTCTGTAAAGACCCTGTCTTCAAATAATCACATTCTGGGATGCTGGGATGTTGGAACTTAAACATATGAATGACCTTTAGGGCAACACAATTCAGTCCATAACACCACGTGCTAGCACAATGCCTGCATGCAATGGTTACCCAAAATGCTTACCTGTTGTAACTATTCTCAGTCTAGCTAATGTTCTTCCTAGAAGTCATTTTATCTGTAGTGATTTTATCTATATAAATTATATAAAGTACCTATAATTCAGGGGTTTATGAATTCCATAAATTCATTATAGAATCTGAAAATAGCAGTAGCTTTACTTCCTGTCTCAGTCTGTTCAAGCTGCTATAACAATAATACTACAGACTAGGTGGCTTATAAACACCAGAAATTTATTTCACACAGTTCTGGAGGTTGGAGGTCCAGTATATTCAGTGTCTGGTGAAGACTCACTTCAGGTTCATGACAGTATCATCTTGCTGTGGACTCACATGGAAGAAGGGGTCAGCAATCTCTCTGGGGGCTTCTTTTGTAGTCTACTAATGCCATTCATGAGGGCTTCACCCTCATGACCTAATCACCCCCAAATCCCCACCTCTTAATCTCACACATTGGGGATGAAGTTTCAACAGGGTAAATTTTAAGAGATATAAGCATTCAGTCTATAGCATTCCACTCCTTCCTTTTCAGTTTACTCTTCCTGATGCATAATAATATAAGGGTTTGATAATGTCTTTTGCAATATAGACACAGTTTAGTTTTTATTAGCTATTTAAATCTATATGGATGAAGTTTAGTTTATTTTTAATTTTGTATTTTGAAGGTAGAAAACTTTAGTAATTCTGGGTGTTCATGGCACAAAGTAAGTGTCAATAAATGTATATAATTATTTTCTGGTTTTGTGCCTTTGTAAGTATTGTATTTTCAGACATCATCTTGTCAGCGAATCTCCTTTCCTGATCAACACAAAGTGGAGCAATTGCATTTTTTCATACCTTTCAGACCATGCATTACTTGAGGGAGGAGTTTTCTTATTTTTCTGTTTCCTCAAGGTTTACTATATCAGAGTTGTTATGTAAATATGTATTAAATGAAGCCATTTAACTTCTTTTTTTTAACGTTTATTTATTTTTGAGACAGAGAGAGACAGAGCATGAGCAGAGAAAGGATAGAGAGAGAGGGAGACACAGAATCCGAAGGAGGATCCAGGCTCTGAGCTGTCAGCCCAGAGCCCAACACGGGACTCGAACCCACAAGCTGTGAGATCATGACCTGAGCCGAAGTCGGAGGCTCAACTGACTGAGCCACCCAGGCGCCCGAAGCCATTTAATTTCTGAGCCTGTTTCCTCTTCTGTAAAACTTGAATTATAATATCTAATCTCTTAATCTCATTGTAATGTGTCTAAGGTACTTTTTTTAAGTTTAACATTATAACTCAATTAGATAAATATAAGTAGAAAAATTGATTTTTATGAAGTATATATTCCTTTTCTGATCACTATCAGAAAAATTTTCTGTGAACTTCCTATTACACCAAGATGGAGTAGCCCCATTCCTTCTAGGTTTTCCATCTATCAGAATGGCTAAAATAAAAAGTGGTGACAACATCAAATGTTGTAAGTGATATGGAGAAACTGATACATTGCTGATGGAACTGTAAAATGGTACAGCCACTCTGGAAAATAGTTTGGCAGTTTCTTAGAAGACTAAACATGCAATTACTGTACAATCCAGCAACTGCCTTTTGACATTTATCCTAGAGAGTGAAAATTGCATTCACATAAAACTCCATGTGCAATATTTATAGCAGCTTTATTCATAATAACCCCAAGTTAGAAACAACACAGATGCCCTTTAGTTATTGAATGGATAAACAAGCTCTGGTGCATCCAAATCATGGAATACTACTTAGTAATAGAAAGAAAGGGTTGCTACATAGAACAACAAATAGATGAATGTGCAGGGAATTATGCCACATAAAAGCCAATCCTGAAGGGTCACATAGTATGGTTCCATTTGTATATCATTCTTGAAATGACAAAATTACAAAAGTGTAAAAACTGATTCATTTGCAGAGGTTCAGAATTGGGGAAAGGAGGGTAGCTATGATGTGGCTTTAAAAAAGGTAATACAAGGGGCACCTGTGAAGCTCAGTTGCTTAAGTGTCTGACTCTTGATCTCAGCTCAGGTCTTGATCTCCGGGTCATGAGTTCAAACCCACATTGGGCTTTGCACTGGGCATGAAGCCTATTTGAAAAATAATAATAGATAAATAAAATGAAAAGGTAACACAAGATATCCTCATGGTGATGGGATTGTTCTATGTCTTGAGTGTATCAGAATTAACATTCTGGTTGTGATGTTACGTTTTGCAAAATGTTACCATTGGAGGAACTGGGTAAAGCATACAAGGGCTCTCTTTATTGCTTCTTATGCCTATAGGTGAATCTATTATTACCTCAAAATAACAAATTTAGTTAAATAAAAGTTTGCTGTTAAGTGTTTTTAAGCACAGTACTGCTACCAGGGCTCCCAGTATGGCAAAGGAGGCACATAGAAGCATTTCTGTTGTACAGAAGTATTGGATTTATGGTTTGTTTTGTGTTTTTCTTTTGGTTCATAAAATATTCTAGGAAGTTATACTTCTGTAATTATTTCGCGGTTAATTTTTTGAGTTTCTCTTTGTGCCCCAATTTCCTTGTCTTTTATAACTTATCTCAATTTGTTCTACTTCTTTTTCTTATAATTTGGTTTTAATTCAAAGAATCTTGTGCTGCACATAGAACTTCAGGCAGGAAGATTTGGCATAAGACATTGCTTTCATTATCATTAGAATTTTATTATTTGTGATTTCAGCAAAGTAATATGCATAAAATCTTATTCTGATAAAGAACTATCAGTTAATTGTGTTTATGTATTTTCTTTTTTCTTTAACAGAAACTGCTGCATCTAAGAGTACCAGTGGACTTACAGATATAACATGGAGTTCCAGTGGAAGTGATGTGTCAGATGAGGATAAAACACTTTTTAAATCACAAAGAGATAATGGACATAGTTCTAGGATAGACAGATTTTCTAATAGGAACAAGAATATTTTATGTACAGAAGATGGGGCCAGTGAAGGTAAAATGAAATTTGTTTCTTACCTCTTTCTGCTATATATTGGGTTCAGTATTGGAAAAAACATCAATCCTTTTATTAACATTTAGTATTAGTGATGACTATACTGAGTCTTGGCCTCTATGCTCAGCCCTTTAGAAACATTTTCTCATTTAATATTTCTCACAACAACTCTAAGAGATAAGTATTACAAGTATTATTTTTACAGCTAACAACTTAAGCTTGAACATGTAGAGTTGATTGGGATTCCACTTAGGGTCTCTGACAGCAAAGCCAGGTCTTTCAACTACTGCATAGTGCTGCACCTGTATTGCCTCCTTGCTGACCTGATTTGGGTAAATACTGTGATAGCCAATGTGTGGTAGAAGTGTAATACAAGTTTCTGTTCTGATGGCATTTTATATTGTGGGTTTAAAAAAATTTTTTTTATTTATTTGAGAGAGAGAGTGTGAATGGGGGAGAGAGGCAGAAGGAGGGAGAGAATCTTAAGCAGGCTCCATGCTGAGCATGGACACGGGCCCAATCCCACAACCCTGGGATCGTGACCTGATCCAAAATTAAGAGTCAGATGTTCAACCAACTGAGCCATTCAGGGTGCCCCATATTGTATTATTATGTTTTTGACAATTTGAAGGAGAGTTTCTCAACCTTGGCACTAATGCCATTTGGGGCCAAAAAATTCTTTGTTGGGGGGAGAGGGACTTTCCTGTGTAGTGTAGGGTGTTTAATAGCATCTCTAGCCTTTTTTTTGCTAGATGACAGTAGTTCCCCCAGTCCCATTTGTGACAGCTGTGAATGTCTCCAGATGTTGTAAGATATCCCCAGAAGGACATCCCCAGTTGAGAACCACAGACTTTTAGAATTAGGAAAATCAGTCGTTTTACAGTTTTTAAAATATAGCTTATTCAGAGTATTTAAAAGTCTTAATGCTTTCAAAATAAACTTTGACTTTTAACTCTTTGAAGTTCATATGAGTTAGGTACTTGGTCAAGGTTAAGTTTATGCAGACAAACTCTGTGGAAGGTCATTTTATTCCTTTGACCACTTTGTATGTCATCTTGGTAACTACCAATTGACATTCTGGTAATAAACAGGTGAAGTGGTATTTTAAGGTTATACATAAGCTGGCAGCTCTTATATTGTTAATTCAATCATATTAAATGATATTCATTGTTATGTAACTCTTGGTTTGTCTTTACACATCTCAGAACATAATTTCATTTATATTAAAAACTATGCTTTTTATGGGTGGATAGTATGGTATGTGAATTACATCTCATTAAAGCTGCTATTAAAAGAAATAAAAACTGTTTATGTCCTTTATTAAAAGAGATAGTAGTTTTCAAAACTATTTAAGACTAGAAAGGTATTTTGAGCTAATTATATTTGTCATTAGTTAATTTATATATTTGGGTGCTGTCCAGTTGGGGGCATAAATATTTACAATTGCTTGATCTTGGAGGATAGACCTCTTAATATGATATAGTGTCCATCTCTTGTTACAGTCTTTGTTTTAAAATGTAGTTTGTCTAGGGGCGCCTGGGTGGCGCAGTCGGTTAAGCGTCCGACTTCAGCCAGGTCACGATCTCGCGGTCCGGGAGTTCGAGCCCCGCGTCAGGCTCTGGGCTGATGGCTCAGAGCCTGGAGCCTGTTTCCGATTCTGTGTCTCCCTCTCTCTCTGCCCCTCCCCCGTTCATGCTCTGTCTCTCTCTGTCCCAAAAAATAAATAAATGTTGAAAAAAAAAATAAAAAAAAAATAAAAAAAAATGTAGTTTGTCTAATATAGGTATGGCTACTCCAGCTTTCTTTTGATGTCCATTAGCATAATAGATGCTTCTCGATCCCCTCACTTTCAATCTGCAGGTGTCTTTAGGTCTAAAATGAGTCTCTTGTAGGCAGCATATAGATGGGTCTTTTTTTAATTTTTTAATTTTTTTATCCATTCTGATACCTATGTCTTTTGATTGGAGCATTTAGTCCGTTTACATACAGAGTGATTATTGATATGAATTTAGTGCCATTGTGTTACCCATAAAATTGGTGTTTCTGGTGATATTCTCTGGTCCTTTCCAGTGTTTATTGGTTTTGGTCTGTCTTTCTTACTCATAAAGTCCCCCTTAAAATTTCTTGCAGGGCTGGTTTAGTGATCATGAACTCTTAGTTTTTGTTTGAGAAATTTTCTGTCTCTTCTCCTATTCTGAATGACAACCTTGCTGGATGAAGAATTCTTGGCTGTATATTTTTCCTATACATGATGTACTTTGATCTGCTGTGAACCTGATTTGTCTTCCCTTGTAGTTTAAGGAATTATTTTCCCTTGCTGCCTTCAGGATTCTTTCCTTGTCTATGTATTTTGTGAACTTGACTATGATATGTCTTGTTGTGGGCTGGCTTTTGTTGAATTTAGTGGGAATTCTCTGTGCCTCTTGGATTTGGATGTCTGTGTTCTTCCTCAGATTAAGGAACTTTTTAGCTGTAATTTGCTCAGATAAACCCTCTGCCTCTTTTTCTCTCTCTTCTTCTTCTGGAATTCCTATGATACAAATGTTATCACTCTTTATGGAGCCATTGATTTCCCTGAGTACATTCATGATCCAATACTTTCCCTCTTCTTTTCAGCTTTATTATTTTCCATGATTTTATCTTGTATATTACTGATTCATTTTTCTGCTTCGCCCATCCTCATTGTCATTGCATCCAGTCGGTTTTGTGTCTCAGTTCTAGCATTTTTTTCAATAAATTGTTTCTGAAGTTTATTTATTTATTTAGAGAGAGCGAGAAGAGGGGGGCAGAGAAAGAGGAAGAGAGAGAGAATCTCAAGCAGGCTTCACACTGTCAATGCAGAACCCAGCATGGGGCTTGAACCCACCAACCTTGAGATCATGACTCAATTGAGCTGAAGTCAAGAATCGGATGCTTAACCAAAGGAATCACATAGGTGCCCCTAGCCTTTTTTATTTCATCCTGACTAGTTTTTAGTTCTTTTATCTCTGTAGCAAGGGATTATCTAGTATCTTCTATGCTTTATTCAAGCCCAGCTAGTATCCTTATGATTGTTGTTTTAAATTCTAATTCAGGCATCTTACTTATGTGAATCTTGATTAAATTCCTTGCCAGTACTTCTTCCTGTTCTTTCCTTTGGGGTGAATTCCTCCATCTTGTCATTTTGTCTAGGTTAATTTTTTTTTTGTATGACTGTTAGGAAAGCCTTTTCTATTCCTGCTCCTGAGATTAATGGCTATGTTAAGAAGAGGTCCTGTATTATCTTGGGCCTGGTACTACAGGAAGTGTTTGCGTGTGCACTTTGCTGTTATATTTTGGCTGCACCTTCCCTGAGGTCAGTCTCCTGCATAGTTTCTCCTTGCCTGCAGTGTGGGGTTTTTGGACCTTGTCCACTGTATGGCATGTTTTAACTAGCTGTATTTTGGTCTGCTTGTTAAATGAAACTAGAGCCTATCTCCCTTAGAGCTGAAGCTTTGCAGCCTCTATGATCAGTAGACTAGGTGTGTACGAGGGGTTTGTGCTGGTCTTTGGAGGGGAGCATCCTGCTGGGCTGATTCTCAGGCAGATTTGCTTAGCGGAGATGCCCCTGCAGGGCACAGGGGCGGGGCTTGGTGTAAGTGGCTCTGGCCACCACTTAGTGGCACCGTTTTGCTCATTGAAGTTGGTCAGTGCTAATGGGCAGAGGAAATGATGTCACCCCACCTTCTTATCCCTAGAGCAGAGAGTTCGTGCATACTACTCTTCAGGAAGTTCTCACTTCTCTTATGTCCCTGGTGTCTGTCAGATCCCTGACCTCACCCTGTCTGTGTCCAAGTATCTGTCTGTGCCTGCCAGTACCTCCTGTGTTTTATCTCAGGCATGCAGCTGGCTTTTAAATCTCCAGATTTTACCGATCTACGTGGCATGGACCTGCACTGATCCTCTGGGGGAGGGTCTTAGCACGCTGTGGCTGGTGCAGGTTTGTCCCAGGAAAGCAGTCGCACAACCACACAGTGGTTTGGAGTTTATGGTAAAGCACAGCAAAGAAGCTGGCAACCAAGGTCTGCTGCCCTCAATAGATGTCTCTGTTCTATGCTAGTGTACAGGGCGGCATGTTGGCTCTTGTTAGCTCTCTTATCCCTTGAGAGGCTGTGCCACCTTTCCAACTGCACCCCAAGAAAGGGAACTGTTTCTCCCCTTGTGACCCAGGGAATCCTCAGACCACACTTCCTGCTCTCCAGCCTCTGCGTCCTTCCCCACAGGAGCACTGCTAGTCCTACCAGGCATGACCCCTGCAATGGTGGGGCTTCCTAAAACTTCTGCAGAATTCAGCCCCTCTCCTTTTCCCAGTTAGTGATTTTGGGGAAGAGTTTTTCTTGTGCAGTCCCCTGGGTGCTGCTTTCTCTCTCTTTCTTTTTTCTTTTGCTCCTTTCTCCATTATCATGGCTCCCTCCCTTTCATGGCATCTGCAGTTCTTTCCTCCTCCAAATCAACTCGCTGTAGCTCCTACCTTCCATGATGTGGCCATTTTTCCACCACTAGATGTATAGTTTGTTCTCTTAGTTCTCAGATCAATTTTTTGGGTGTTTGGAATGATTTGATATTTATCTCTATTCAAGGGAGGAGACAAGCATAGGGTCCCACTACTCCTCCACCATCTTAACTCTTCCTCCTTGAGTTAACTACTTTAAAATGAGTTCACATGGGGTGTCCGGGTGGCTCAGTCTGTTAAGCATCTGACTTTGGCTTAGGTCATAATCTCGCAGTGGGAGGGTTTGAGCCCCGAGTCTGGCTCTGTGCTGACAGATCAGAGCCTGAAGCCTGCTTCAGATTCTGTGTCTTCCTCTCTCTGTGCCCCTTCCCTGCTCATGCTCTGTCTCTTGCTCTTTCTCTCTCTTTCAAAAATAAATAAACATTAAAAAAAATTTTTTTTAAATAAGTTCACAAGTTGTTGACTTCTGTTAAGCAAGTTGACTGTTGGGTAAAAAATAAATGATCCCTTGGAGTGTATTTTATCATGTGTGTAAATGCTGGCTTATCTTTCTCTTCCTTTTCCTTCTCCTCCTCCCTCCCCCATTTTACCTTTAATTACCATTTATCAGTTTCTTATTTTACCCCAGACACTTGGGGCATATGTATATTATTTCCTTTTATATCAACTACATCCTGTAAGCGGAGTACGCTTATTTTATAGAAGGAAATTGGGACTCAGAGAAGTCAAATGGCTTGCCCAGAGTCACATATTTAACAAGTATGCCAATTGATATTATTGGTTGGGATGTGTAACTTCAATGCTGTATGCTTCAACACTGTTCTGGTGCTTACCAAACCTGGCTTCTTATCATAATTTCCAAGTAAACCTTTAAAACAGTATACCTAGGGCATCTGGGTGGCTCAGTTAAGTGTCAGCTCAGCGATCTCATGGTCGTGAGATTGAGCTATGCTGAGCGTGGATCCTGTCTGGGATTCTTTCTCTCCTTCTCCCTCTGCCTCTCTCTAAATAAATGAATGAATGAATGAATAAATAAATTAATTAATTAAAAACAATATATTCAGACCTCCTTCCAGCTGTATTGGATTAGACTGTCTGGGCCTTAAGGCCAGAATTGAGTTAAAATTGTCAAAATATTTTCGTCTTTAAAAAATCTTTCCCCCTCCATTTGTCTTTTATATAACTTGGAGAAAACTTCTTAACTTTTTGAAGACTCAATTTCTTCATCTATAAAATGCAAATTTGAGTCTAACATTAATTGTCTTGACTGCTTCATAAAAACATTGTGAACAATGAAGTCTTATTAGTTTTGGTTGTGGTCTGTCATTTTCAGGGTAGGAACAGTGTTCTGTATTATCTCCTATATTTGTTTGCTTGTTTTGGTATTGTGAGTGTCTAGAATGGTACAGTAGCCCGTCAGTAGGCACTGATTCTACTGAATAAATGAAGAATGATTGAACAAATGCTACAAAAGTACAGTAGCTTTGAGGGCACTTGTGTTCCTCCTCTGCCTTTCTGTGGCTTTCTGCTGTGATGCTTCAGCAACCTGGAGAATTTCTTATGCATTCCAGTGCCTGGCTTCCATAGTAAATGTGTTGTTACATGTGGGAAATAATTGCCATTATGCACCTGCTTCTCTTAGACTGGTCTGACCTCTAGTCTTTTATAATTACTCTAGTGCACTTCTATTTTCTGGAACAACAGTGTTAGATAAAAGAAGACTTCCATTTTTGTTTACTTTATTCCATACTTTTAACTTTGGCTGAAATTTTTCTTTGTTGTTCTTGTTGTTGTTTTTATTTTGAATTTTCTTCAATTATTAAAGCTAGTAAGTTATTTTATTTTAATATTACTTCTATGTGGAAATAAGATTGTTGCTGTCAAACCTCTGAAATAGGGCTGAGATATCTTACTCGTCCTCTGAGTTGCTGAAGTAGCCGTAAGGGGGAATACTTGCGTTTTGTACTGTAGGAAAGGTTTATGTTATATTCCTCAGAGATACCTCAGAGATTAATTTATCCTTAATAACTAATTTTATTTCTTTAAATACAGATTAAATTTGGTTATTTAATATATGAAAATAATTTAACTTCCAAATTAAATTTTGCAGAAGTACTACCTAGATAAAAATGCTTATAAAGTAAACCAAAAAGTAAATTTACTTGTTTCTTTATTGATGAGAAATATATAGAAAAAGTTTTAGGTGAAAATCCTTGAATAAGTCTATTAGTAGAAGACTGATTAAATAAACTGTAGGTTAACTGTGTAATGGAATACTATGTTATTAAAAAGAATGAAGATGTTGCCTGTTAATTGATGTGGGAAAACCTCTGTTAAGTAAAAAGAAATCAAAGTGTATCAGAAAAGAGGAAAAAATAATAATATATTTTATTTGCTTGGATATGCTAGAGAAACTCTAGAAAGATACAAAAACAACTAATGAAAGTAGTTACCTGAGAATTGGAGTAGGGGCAGTAGGAGAAACAGGATGGCTAGAGATAAGAGTAGGAATATAGTTTTCACAGTCTTTTAATATATTTTTAAAAAATGACTCAGCAATATGGATGTTTTTAACTACTGAGAATTAAAAAAATGGATTAATAAATATTAAGGATTTTAAATTGTTTAAAATTGTATTTTTTAGATGAACTACAGTTTATTGACTGGGAGATTGACAGTGACAGGGAAGATACTAGTGAGTATAATGAATTTGAAGACTGTGAGAGTGTTGTGGAAATATCAGACTGTGCTTCTTGTTCAAGCAATCATTCTTCGACTAGTGAAGAGGGGTTCTCTGAGCTCTTGAAGGTAAGAACCAGTTGTCTCAAAATTTTTCATTCTGTTTGTCACATTTGTCAATCATAGCCGTTTAGGGTTTGACTTTTAACTCTTTTTTCCAGGACACTTTTGATTCTTAGGGATTCTTTTATTCTTTACTTCCTTGTCTCTAAATAACATGCTTGTAATGTACTTATAAACACAGTAACTCTCCTCACCCACTCCTCCACCTGCACTTTTGCACTTTTCCCATTCCTCCATTCTCCCAGGACACATGTGTCATGGTTTGCTTAGGTTAGTATTCAGCATTACGTAATATTCATAGCCATGGCATATATTAATTATGATTATTTTTCCTTCAAAACTTTTCATTTTCCTTGGAGTTAATTATTTTGGGTTTTTGTTTGCCTAGCTTTATTTATTGATATTAAAACTCTAACTTTTTGTCCTCATTTGGCTCTCCTGTTAAGGTTTTCAGGCATAGCAGACATTCTGTCAGTTTTGTTTTCTTGGAGAACTCATTCTCACGGCCTCCTAGCTGCTCTAATTTGTTCCACTGCTTTGTGGATGTAGCCACCCTTTGGTCACTCCTCACCATTTTCCAGTAATTCCCTTTACTTCTCTTCTGTGCAGAGCAACTTTATCCTGGATTCCATGTCTTCCTCTTTCTTGGTTTTTATTCTCAGTTTGATTAAGCACATCTTCTAGGAAAGGATTTATGGAAGATAAATGGCATGCCAGAGATGTATTTATCATACTTTGATAAATGGCTAACCATTTATGTAGAATTGTAGTTTGGAAATCATTTTTCTTCAGTATTTTGAAGACATTGCTTCATTGTCTTCTAGTTCCAGATTTGCTGTCAAGAAGTGTGAAGCTATTCTCATTCTTGATTTTTAAGGATTTTCTCTTTGTCACTTCTTTTAGCAGCATGATTGTGATATGCCTATGTGTGGTTTTCTGCTTGGAGTTTATCAAGCTTTTTGGGTATGTGGGGAATCATAGGTCCCCAAGCCCACCCCTAGGTTTGGTAATTCACTAGGAGGACACTCAGAACTTAGTATATGGTCATACTCATGACTATGATGTATTACAGTGAAATGATACAAAGCAAAATCTGCAATTTTTCAAGAATCCTAGTCTAGTGGAGTCACATAGGATACGCTTAATTGCTTCAACAATGAGTTTTGACAACATCTGTAAAGCATTAACCGCCAGGGGAGCGAGCTCATTAGCAACTCAGTGCCCAGAGTTTTTATTGGGGGGCTGGTACCAAAATTTTAGTGCCAAAAGCATGTACCAAAATTTTAGATTTCAAGAAGGAAAACAGGTATTCAAACTAAGCCATATTGTTAGCACGGTTTAGGCAGAGGGAGACACTTTCACCATTTAGGGGAGGTTGGGAACTCTCTTGGTGTCTAAATAAGCAGAGGTAGACAAGGACCAACATTGCAAGCAGGCCTTTCTGAGTATACCCTCAGGTCAGCTATGTTAACTTTCTTCTTCGTATGGATTTAAAGTTTTCATCACATTTAGAAAGTTTTTTTGCCTTAATTTTTTTTCTGACTTCCCTTTTCCTTTCCTTTTGGACTACAATTATATGTATATTAATGAGGCTGCTCCATGTTATATCATGGGATCATTGATGCTATATTCATTTTCCCCCCTCTCTTTTTAATTTATGCTGGCTTTTATTGCTATATCTTCAAAGTTTAATATCTTTTTGCTCTCTGTGTCTAATTGTCTGTTAATACTATCCAGTGTATTTGTCATCTCTTAAAGTTTGATATGAATCTTTTTGTATTATCTTGTCTTAACCTCATCATATCTTTTCTATGTTTTGAAAATATAGAGTGTATTTATAATAGTTGTTTTAGTGACTTTTTCTCTAACTCTATCATTTGTGTTATTTTTGTGTCTATTTCTATTGATTAATATTTCTCTTTATTGTGGATTGTATTTTTCTCCTTCTTTGCATGCCTAGACATTTTTCAGTGGATACCAAATATTGTGAATTCTATGTTGTTCGTTGCTGGATTTTAAAAAATTTCTTTAAATATTTTGCAACTTTGTTCTCAGGTGCCGTTATTTGGAAACAGTTTCATCCTTTTGGGTGTTGCTTTATGATTTATTAGGTGGGTCTGGGGAGTGTTATGTCACTACCCTCCTGAGCATTCTATGTAATACTCCTAATTATGGGTTTTTCTGGTCTGGCTGGCAGGAGTAGCTGCCGTGGCCTGACACTGGTGTGGCATTGGGAACTGTTCTCTAGATGGTTCTTTCCCTGGTCTAGAGTAGTTTTATTTATATGCACATACTGATCAGTACTCAGCTGAACACCTGAGGTGGATTGCTGGAGTTTGTTGCGTAGCTCTGGTTTTTCTGTTACTCTGTCCTACGAACTCTAGCTACATTTGTCTGCCTGGACACTCAGCTCTGTCTCTTCAACTCAGGGAACCCACTGGACTCAACCTCAGTTCCTCTTTTCTGTTTGTGGTTTGGAAATTCTCTCAAGAAAGTAAGCTAGGGCAATTGTAGAGCTCAATTTTTTATTCCCTGACTTTCAGGCATTAGTGTTTTTGTCTGATGTTCAGTGCTTGAAAACCATTGTTTCATATATTTTGTCAGGATTATTTCCTTTCTTCCTACCTGCCTTCCTTTCCCTCCGTCTCTCTCTCTCTCTCTCTCTCTTGTTTTTTGCTTGTTTTTTTTTCATTTTGTTGTTACTGTTTTTGGTGTTTTAGGTGGGAGGATAAATCCATTTGCTATTATTCCATCTTGGCCACCTTTCTGATCTTTTATGCAGTCCAGTACATGATAAGATGCTCATCATCATTAGTCACTAAGGAGTTGCAAATCCAAACCATGATGAGATACCACTTTACACCTATTAGGATGGCTGTTATCCATAAATGGGAAAAAAACAACAACATTGAGATATTGGAACCCTTATACATTGCTGGTGGGAATGTAAAATGGTACAGCCACTGTGGAAGAGCTTGATGGTTTCTCAAAAAGTTAAACATGAAATTACCACCTAATCCAGCAATTCTGCTTCTGAATATATATACACAGAAGAACTGAAAGTGGGGACCCAAATATATTTGTACATCAATGTTCATAGTATCATTATTCACAATAGTTGGATGGTGGAAACAATCCAAATGTCCATCAACAAGAATGGATAAGCAAAATGTTGTATATATGTACAGTGGATTATTATTCAGCCTTAAAAAAGAATGAAATTCTGGGGTGCCTGGGTGGCTCAGTTGGTTAAGTGTCTGACTCTTTGATTTGAACTCATATCATGATCCTAGGGTTGTGGGATCAAGTCCCCTGTCAGGTTCCATGCTGAGTGTGGAGCCTGCTTAAGATTCTTTTCTCTCTCCCTCTGCCCCTCTCCCTTGCTTGTGCACTCTCTCTCTAAAATATAAAAGAGAATTTCATTCCTTTTTCTAAAATGTTAAATGTTTATTTATTTTGAGAGAGAGAGAGGCCATGAGAGCGGGGGAGGGGCAGAGAAAGAGGGAGAGAGAGAATCCTAAGCAGGCTTCCCATTGTCAGTGCAGAACCCAGCTTGGGGCTTGATCTCATGAACTGTGAGATAATGACCTGAGCCAAAATCAGGAGTCAGATGCTTAACCTACTGAGCCCACCCAGGCACCCTGGAATGAAATTCTGATACAAGTACAGTATGGATGAACTTTGAAAACATTATTGTAGATAAAATAAGCCAGACACAAAAGGACAAGTGCTGTGTAATTCAACATATAGGCAGTACCTTGAATAAGCAAATTCATAGAAACAGAAAGTAGAATAGAGGTTACCAGGGGCTGAGGAGTAAGGGGAGTTATTGTTTAAATGTGAATAGTTTCTGATTGGGATGATGATGAAAGGTTCTAGATGGTTAGTGGTGCATTTATAAACATCATGAATGCATTTAATGCCACCGAGGTGTACATCTAAAAATGGTTAATATGGTAAATTTTTTGCTGTGTACATTTCACCACAATAAAAAAATTAAATAAAAACTATAACATATCTTTACTTTAAAATATTTCTCTACTATTAAAATTTTTGTTTTTTAGAACTTTTTATTGTTGGTGTGGTAAAAATGTTTGTGGAGAAAATGCTAAATGATAAAGCAAAATACCAACCTGTATATACAGTAAAATCTTAACTAAGGGATCACAAAGGATCATTGAGAGTCCCGAGACTGCCACCAAACTCCCCTTGGGATAAATCATATCTAACCAGACCAGGAAGTGTTGTGCCATGACCTAAAATTTTTTGTTAACCTTTCAGTTTACAGACCGGACTAGTAACCCTTTACTTCTATTAACTTCTACAGTGTGAAAGAAGGCCTTCTGTGATAGCATGATCTTATGTCACATTATACTAAAAACATACTCCGTAAAGTTTTTTCCTAATATTTACTTATTGTGGTAGTGGTTTCAGTCACTGAAATATCTGTTACCTCATGTGTCTGGCTTTTTAAAGCACCTCATTTCTGTTCAGAAAGATGGGATTTTTGTTCATAGCTTCATATCATAGGCTACCTGTTTTTATAATTTTAGAGTTTTATCTGATATTTGATGAACAGGTTCTGTATTGATAGGATAATAAAGCATTTAATATGATGGATTCATAAATTTTATTATAGATTATTGCCATCACCAAAATAAAAATCTGGTATTTTACTCTTATCAGAAACTTGAATTTTTTTATTAGGAAATAACAGTTTATTAGTATTTTTAATTTTTTTGTTGGCTTTTTTTGGGAGAAATATTCTGTGAACTGAGGATATGTTTATCCTTTGAGAGCTGCTGTAAATAACCACGACTTTTAGAAAGACTACTGCCGCATTGATCGAGATGCTGGGTGATTGGTTGTGTTCACTACCTGAGAAACTCTTGCGCTCAGGTTTTGTGGTGCTTGCAGTTCATTTCATACCTTGTTAAAATTACAAATTACAGTATGACACAGGTTTTTCAGGGAAGCTCTTGAATAATAAAATATGTAGTTATAAGAAGTACATGTTAAGCATCCAATAGTTCTTCAAAAGGTAAACAGCATATCTCTGGGTAGTAGAATTATTGGAGAAATTTATTTTCTTCTTTATTGGATTTATTTATTTCAGAATTAAAATATAAAACAAGCAAAATGGCAGTCAGTAGTTTCTTCCTCAAAGACAGAACAGAGAGGACCAGATCACATATATTGAACATATACTGAACTTCATATTTTACTAGTTTCTTTATGTACATGTATCAGCCTGTTTGAGCTGCTGTAACAAAAATACCATAGGCTGGGTGGCTGAATCAACAGAAATTTATTTCTCCCAGTTTTGGAGGCTGGAAAGTTCCATGATTTAGGTGCTGGCAGATAGGATGTCTGTTGAGGGCCCACTTCCTAGTTTGTTGAAGGCTGACTTCTCACATGGTGAGAGAGAGAAAGACTCTCTGGGGCCTTTTTAAAGGCCCATTCATGAGGGCCGATCCAAAGGCACCAAATACCATTACATCAGGTATTAGGTTTCAATATATGATTAGGTTTCAATATTCAGTTTATAGCAGTACATTTTCTATTTGAGCCTTAAAACACTTGTGAAGTAGATGTGGCTATGCCCAATTTTCAGACAAGGAAATTGTTAGAAAAGGTAATGTAACTACGAACAAGTTACTCATGTAGTAAGGCAGCTGTGATTGAAAGCTTGCCATAGAAGTATTCAGGTGTTGGTTGAATGCCTCCAAATCTACATTGATTGCTTTCTTATATTGGAAGAAGCATGCAAATGGTCAGAACTTTGAAAGATATGGTCATAGAAAAGGGAAGACTTTGGCTTGCTTTGTATGTAAAAGATTCAAGACTTCTTCCATGTAAGTCATCATGAAGTATGCTGTTTTTCTTAATAAACTTGTACATTAAAGCATAACATACTGCATTGTGATTGGAAATGAATGAATTGAATCCATTGACTCAAAAATGGATTTCTCCAAGTAGATATTGAGAAGCATTCCTACAATATAACAAAAATCCTTCTGGATTTGTGGTCTAAATACAGTGGTATTCTCTATGACCTTAATTCCTGTTCCTTTTCTTATTTGTTTGTTTGTTTATTTATGTACTTATTTATGAGAGAGAGAAAGAGTAAACAAGTGGAGGAGAGGGGCAGAGGGAGAGAGAGAGAATCTTAAGCAGGCTCCACACAGCATGGAGCCCAACGTGGGGCTTGATCCCACACCCTGGGATCATGACCTGAGCCAAAATCAAGCTCCAGACGTTCAGCCAACTGAGCCACCCACATGCCCCCCTGTCTCCTTTTCTTCCATTCTTTTTCTCACATGGGATTCAATTTTATTTTCTTCTCAAGCATCATTCTCTTCCAAATGCTGATAACTGTTAAATCTTCCTATAAACTGGTTACTATCCTGAACTCCATGTGGATTTCCTGCTGCCTACTGACATCTTTGCATGAATGTCCTAAAGTTACTGTAAGTCAAAAGGATCCCAAACCATATCTTTCTTTTCTTTTTAACCTAAGCTCATCTTCTTTGTGTGTTTTGGTCGTAGTTAATAACTTTCCTTTTTCATTGCCTGAGTCTATGCCATTACCATGTCATGGAGATTTGGCCTCTAAACTATAACATCCCTACAATTTCTGCCCTAAGTTGGGCCCTTTCACTAATTCTCTGTATTGTTTCAGTTGCTTCATAATTGATTTCTTAGCGTATGTCTTTTTATTAGATATATCTTAATAAAAATTATGACCTTATCACTCACTTACTGAAACACTTTTGATGGTTCCTTATTGCTTGAAAATCAAGGTTCATATAACTTAACATTCAGAGTTTGGCCTCAGGTCCCTCAAATGAATGAGACTTAGAAGAATATATTAACATGAATATTCATTGGTAGCATTGTTTTTTTTTTTTTTTTTTTTTTTTTTTTGTGGTTGGAAGTGGTTTATTATAAGTAACAAAAGATATAACTGGGTTGACAAGAGTTACAGATTACAAGAGTTGTAGGAGCTCAGTCCCAGGAACCAGGAACAAAGATGAAATACATATTTATTATAATATTACAACTTCTTTTAAATTGGTTATACAGATTAATTGCCCCAAATATCTGTGGAATCCACCCCTCCATTTCTGTTCTTCCACCACCATGTTGTTTTGGGTTCTTACCTTTCTTTCTTTCTTTTTTTTTTTTTTTTTTTATGAAATTTATTGACAAATTGGTTTCCATACAACACCCAGTGCTCATCCCAAAAGGTGCCCTCCTCAATACCCATCACCCACCCTCTCCTCCCTCCCACCCCCCATCAACCCTCAGTTTGTTCTCAGTTTTTAACAGTCTCTTATGCTTTGGCTCTCTCCCATTCTAACCTCTTTTTTTTTTTTTTTCCTTCCCCTCCCCCATGGGTTCCTGTTAAGTTTCTCAGGATCCACATAAGAGTGAAACCATATGGTATCTGTCTTTCTCTGTATGGCTTATTTCACTTAGCATCACACTCTCCAGTTCCATCCACGTTGCTACAAAAGGCCATATTTCATTTTTTTCTCATTGCCATGTAATATTCCATTGTGTATATAAACCACAAATTCTTTTTTTTTTTTTTTTAATTTTTTTTTTCAACGTTTATTTATTTTGGGGACAGAGAGAGACAGAGCATGAACGGGGGAGGGGCAGAGAGAGAGGGAGACACAGAATCGGAAGCAGGCTCCAGGCTCCGAGCCATCAGCCCAGAGCCTGATGCGGGGCTCGAACTCACGGACCGCGAGATCGTGACCTGGCTGAAGTCAGACGCTTAACCGACTGCGCCACCCAGGCGCCCCTAAACCACAATTTCTTTATCCATTCATCAGTTGATGGACATTTAGGCTCTTTCCATAATTTGGCTATTGTTGAGAGTGCTGCTATGAACATTGGGGTACAAGTGGCCCTATGCATCAGTACTCCTGTGTCCCTTGGATAAATTCCTAGCAGTGCTATTGCTGGGTCATAGGGTAGGTCTATTTTTAATTTTCTGAGGAACCTCCACACTGCTTTCCAGAGCGGCTGCACCAATTTGCATTCCCACCAACAGTGCAAGAGGGTTCCCGTTTCTCCACATCCTCTCCAGCATCTATAGTCTCCTGATTTGTTCATTTTGGCCACTCTGACTGGCGTGAGGTGATACCTGAGTGTGGTTTTGATTTGTATTTCCCTGATAAGGAGCGACGCTGAACATCTGGTAGCATTGTTTATAAGAGAAAAGTCTTTGGGATGTAACCTAATTTTATATGAACATATGAAAATTGTTGTGTATATGATAATGAAGAAGTAAGCCAGTTTGCCAAAGGATATGTACAGTTTGGTACATTATAAGAAGTGTATAAACATGCAAAACCATAGTATGTATTGGTAACGAACAGTCTTGGAGGAGAGGAAGTTTTTCTCTAGACACATTTTTCAAGTTGCTGAGATAATGTCACTTTACATCATCATTCCCTGCAGTGCATCTGTGGAAATGTGCACTTATATCTTCAGTTGCAAGGAACACAGTTGATTGAAAGCCCCACCTACCATCCTTCAGGATCCATCATTTTTTTATATCGGGACCATACCACTAATGGGCTACTCTGTAGTCTGAAACTCTTCCTACCCTATCTTTCCTTCTTGTCCTCCTTTCATAGTTTTCAGACCTGCACTGCAAGCTCTCCTTGACCCCTTTATCCTTTGCAGGTGTTTCCTTCAGTAAGTCTCTTCTATAGCTGATGTTGTCTTGGCATCTGCCTCTTAGGAGACAAACTCATACTGTACACTCTGCCCAGCATCTTGCAGTCACACTAGCACTTCCTTCCTAATACTTAAACGAATACCTAAGCCTTTCTCTCCTGTTTATTCAACATTTCAGGTAGGTTGAAAAGAGTAAAATATGTGATGTGTGGTTTTTGTGGACTTGCCTCTCTCACAGTTTATTGTTTGTCTTTGAATTTGCCTAGAAGCATGTCCTCAGAACACCTGCTCACCTAGTGGTGAGCGAGTGAACCTGGGAAGGGATAGCAGCTGATTAAGGGATCATTCACTAGCAATTAACCATCATGGGCACCTGGAGTTTAGCACTACTGGAAAACACTGGGAGACTGTGAATTATCTCATCAGAGGGATGAGGAAGGGGCAAGGTAGCTGGGTTATTTATATGTAGATCCCTTCATTCGTTGGTTGTAGGCTGGTCCTTGGAGTTGGGGAATGGAGTATTTCCTAGTTCTTGCAGGCCACTGCACAAGTGGAAAAATGGCTTCCAGCACCAGAGAAATCCCTAAAGCAAAGAAATGGAAGTGCTGCAAATTGGAAATGGGGCCAGCAACACTGAAGATAGGGCAGAAGATATGAGTAGGGTGTCAGCAGCGTCTGCTATACTGTTAATTTTATTATTTTTTTAATTTTTTAAGTTTATTTTTTTAGCATATATTAACTTTTTATGTTTTTAAATTTTAGTTAACATATAGTGCAATATTGGTTTCTGGAGTAGAATTTGGTGATTCATCACTTACATATAACACTCACTGCTCATCACAAGTGCCCTCTTTTAATGCCCCTATCTAGCCTATCCCCCTCACCTCCCTCCACCAACCCTCAGTTTATTCTCTACTGTTGAGAGTCTCTTATGGCTTGTTTCCCACTGTTCTTATTTTCTTTGACCCCTACCCATATGTTCATATGTTCTGTTTTCTTTCTTAAATTCCACATGTGGTGAGATCATATGGTATTTGCCTTTCTCTGGCTGACTTATTTCACTTAGCATAATACACTCTAGTTCCATACACGTCTTGCACATGGCAATATTTCATTTTCTTTTTGATCGCTGAGTAATATACCATATATCTTTATCTAGTCACCAGTCGATGAACATTTGGGCTCTCTCAATAGTTTGGTTGTTGTTGATAATGTTGCTATAAACATCGTGGTGCATGTACCTTTTCACATCTGTATTTTTGTATCCTTTGGGTAAATACCTAATAGGGCAGTTGCTGAATAGAGGATAGTTCTATTTTTAACTCTTTGAGGAACCTCCATACTGTTCTCCAGAGTGACTGTATAGGTTTGCATTCCCACCCACAGTGCAAGAGCGTTCCCCTTTCTCCGCATCCTGGCCAACACCTGTTGTCTCTTGTGTTGTTAATCTTAGCCATTCTGAGATGTGTGAGGTATCTCATTGGGGTTTTGATTTGTATTTTCCTGATTATGAGTGATATCAAACATCTTTTCATGGGTCTGTTAGTCATCTCAATGTCTTCTTTCTTTTGCCCATTTTTTTCCTGGATTATTTGTATTTTGGGTGTTGAGTTTGATAAGTTCTTTACAGATTTTTGGATACTAACCCTTTGTCAGGTATGTCGTTTGCAAATATCTTCTCCCATTCCATAACTGCCTTTTTATTTTGTTGATTGTTTCCTTTGCCATGCAGAGAATTTTTATCTTAATGAGGTCCCAATAGTTCATGTTTGCTTGCCTTGCCTCCAGAGACACGTCTAAGAAGAATTTGCTCCGGGTGAGGTCAATGAGTTATTCTACCTGTGTTCTCCTCCAGGATTTTTTTCCAACGTGTTTTTTTTTTTTTTGTTTTTTGTTTTTTTTTTTATTCATTTTTGGGACAGAGAGAGACAGAGCATGAACGGGGGAGGGGCAGAGAGAGAGGGAGACACAGAATCGGAAACAGGCTCCAGGCTCTGAGCCATCAGCCCAGAGCCTGACACGGGGCTCGAACTCACGGACCGCGAGATCGTGACCTGGTTGAAGTCGGACGCCTAACCGACTGCGCCACCCAGGCGCCCCTCTCATCCAGGATTTTGATGGTTTCCTATCTCATATTTAGGTCTTTCATCCATTTTGAATTTATTTTTGTATATGGTATAAGAAAATGGTCCAGTTTCATTCTTCTGTTTGTGGCCGTCCAGTTTTCCCAACACCATTTGTTGAAGAGACTCTTTTTTCCCATTGGCTATTCTTTCCTGCTTTGTCAAAGATTCCTACTGTGTAGTGGTGGGTCCATTTCTCGGTTTTCTATTCCATTCCATTGATATGTGTGTCTGTTTTTGAGCCAATACCATACTGTCTTGATGACTACAGTTTTGTAGTTTAAATTGAAGTCTGGAATTGTGATGCCTCTAGTTTTGTTTTTCTTTTTCAGAATTGTTTTGGCTATTCAGGGTCCTATACAAATTTTAGGATTGTTTGTTCTAGCGTTGTGTAAAATGCTGGTGGTATTTTGATAGGGATTGTATTAGAAGTATAGATTGCTTTGGGTAATATAGGCATTTTAACAAAGTTTGTTCTTCCAATCCATGAGCATGGAATGCTTTTCCATTTCTTTTTTGTTTTAATTTTTTTTTTTAACATTTATTCATTTTTGAGAGACAGAGAGACAGAGCACAAGTAGGGGAGAGGCAGAGAGAGAGGGAGACACAGAATCCGTAGCAGGTTCTAGGCTCTGAGCTGTCAGCACAGAGCCTGATGCAGGGCTCAAACTCACGAACTGTGAGATCATGACATGAGCTGAAGTCGGACGCTCAGCCGACTGAACCACCCAGGCGCCCCTGCTTTTTCATTTCTTTGTGTCCTCTTCAATTTCTTTCACAAGTGTTCTGTAGTTTTTAGCATGCAGATCTTTTATCTCTTTAGTTAGGTTTATTCCTAGGTATCTTACTGTTTTTGGTGCAATTGCAAATGGGATCAATTTCTTGATTTTTCTGCAGCTTCATCATTGGTGTATAGAAATGTAACAGATTTCCCACACATTGATTTTATATCCTGCAACTTTGCTGAATTCATGTATTAATTTTAGCAGTTTTTTTGGTGGACTCTTTCGGATTTTCTACATAGAGTATTGTGTAATCTGCATATAATGAAAGTTTGACTTCTTCCTCAACCAAATTATATGCCTTTTTTTCTTTTTGTTGTCTGATTGCTGAGGCTAAGACTTCCGGTACTATGTTAAATAGTAATGGTGAGAGTCGACCTCCTTGTCTTGTTCCTGGCAGTAGGGGAAAGCTCTTAGGTTTTCCTCATTAAGGATGATATAACCTGTGGGTCTTTCATATATGGCCTTTATGATGTTGAGGTATGTTCCATCTATCCCTACTTTCTTGAAGGTTTGTATCAAGAATGGATGCTGTATTTTGTCCAGTGTTTTCTCTGCATCTATGGAGAGGATCATATGGTTCTTACCCTTTCTTTTATTAATGTGGTGTATCACATTGACCGATTTGAGAATATTGAACCAGCCCTGCAGCTCAGGAATAAATCCCATTTGATCATGTTAAATAATTCATTTAATGTAGCATTGAATTCAATTTGCTAGTATTTTACTGAGAATTTCTGCATCAGTGTTATTCGGGGATATTGGCCTGTAATTCTCCTTTTTTAGTGGGGTCTTTGTCTGGTTTTGGAATCAAGATAATGCTGTATCATAGAATGTGTTTGGAAGTTTTCCTTCCATTTCTCTCTTTTGGAACGTTTTGAGAAGAATAGATATTAACTCTTCTTTAAATGTCTGGCAAAATTCCCCCAGGAAGCCATCTGACCCAGGGCTTCTGTTTGTTAAAGAGACTTTACTGATTGAATTTCTTTGCTGGGTTATGGGTCTATTCAAATTTTCTATGTCTTCCTGTTTCTGTTTTGGTAGTTTGTAGGTTTCTAGGAATTTGTCCATTTCTTCTAGATTGCCCAATTTGTTGGCACATAATTTTTCATAATATTCTCTTACAATTGTTTGTATTTCTTCAGTGGTGGTTGTAATCTCTCCTTGTTCATTTGTGATTTTATCTATTTGGGTCCTTTCTCTTTTCTTTATGATTAATCTGGCTGTGGGTTTATTAATTTTGTTAATCCTTTCAAAGAACCAGCTCCTAGTTTCGTTGATCTGTTCAACTGTTTTTTTGATTTCTATATAATTTATGTTTGCTCTGATCATTATTATTTCCCTTCTTCTGCAGACTTTTGGCTTTTTTGCTGTTACTTTTCTAGCTCCTTCAGGTGTAAGGTTAGGTTGTGTATTTGAGACCTTAGGATAGGCCTGTATTGCAGTATACTTCCCTGTTAGTACTGCCTTTGATGCGTGACAAAGATTTTGGATAATCCTTTTTCCAGTTTCATTGGCTTCCATGTATTTTTTAATTTCTTTCATTTCTCGATTAGCCCATTAATTTCTTAGCAGGGTGTTCTTTAACCTCCATATATTTGAGGGCTTTCCAGATTTTTTCTTGTGGTTGACATCAAGTTTATTCATAGAGTTGTGGTCTGAAAATAGGCATGGTATGGTCTTGATCTTTTCGTACTGGTTGAGGCCTCATTTGTGACCCAATATGTGATCTATTCTGGAGAATGTTCCATGTGCACTTGAAAAGAATGTGTATTCTGCTGCTTTAGGATGAAATCTTCCGAATATATCTGTTAAGTCCATCTGTCCAGTGTGTCATTCAAAGCCATTGTTTCCTTGTTGATTTTCTGCTTAGATGATCTGTCCATATCTGTAAGTGGCGTATTAATGTCTCCTACCATTAAGATATTAACAATGAGAGTCTTTGTGTTTAGTATGTAATGATTTATATATTTGGGTGCTTTCAAGTTGAGGACATAAGTATTTATAATTGTTTGATCTTCTTGATGGATAGACCCTTAATTATGATATAATGCCCTTCTTCAGCTCTTGTTGCATTCTTTGTTTTAAAATCTAGTTTGTCTGATATAAGTAAAAAAAATTCTTGCAGGACTGGTTTAGTGGGTATGAACCTCTTTAGTTTATGTCTGTCTGGAAAACTCTTTATCTCTTTTCTGAATGACAGGTTAAGGAATTCTTCACTGGCTGTTTTTCCCATGCAGCATGCTGAATATTCCTGCCAGTCCTTTATGGCCTGCCAAGTTTCTGTGGACAGATCTGCTGCAAACCTGATTTGTCTTCCCTTGTAGATTAAGGACTTTTTTTTCCCTTGCTACTTTCAGGATTCTTTCCTCGTGTGTGTGTGTGTGTGTGTGTGTGTGTGTGTGTGTGTGAATTTGTGACATGCCTTTGCAGTGGTTGACTTTTGTTGAATTTAATGGGAGTTGTCGTGCTTTTTGGATTTTGATGTCTGTGCCATTCCCCTGATTAGGGAACTTTTCAACAATAATTTGTTTAAATAAACCTGCCTCTTTTTCTCTCTCTTCATCTTCTGGTACTTCTATGATACGAATGTTATTATGTTTCAGTGAGTCACTGCATTCCCTAAAATAAAGTGAAAATAATGGAATAGAAATATATAAAGTATATATATATATATATATATATATATATATATATATATATAAATATATATATAAATAATTACTACAAAATTAATAAAAATTTTAAAAAGGGAATTGAAAAAATAAATGAAAAAAATAATAAAGTAAAGAATAAAAGCAAAAAGGGAGCTAGTCCCTCTTTATTCAGAGCTGAAACTTTGCAGCACTCTGTGAGCAATAGACTTGGCCAGCAAGGTGTTTGTGCTGGTTCTCTGGGGGAGCTCCTGCTGGGCTGACTCCTTTCAGTGGAAATGCACCTCTAGGGCGTGGGTGTTGGGTCGGGAGAGCTTGATGTAATCAGCTCCAGCTTCCACTAGGTGGCGCTGTTTTGCTGCCTTCAGTGCTGACGGACGCCATGAATATGGCCTTGGACTCTCTCTAGGCGAGGTGAAAGTTTGCGCGTCTTCCTCTCTCCCCCCACTCTTCATTGAGCCCTCACAGAAGAATCATCCGTCTTCCTTTTTGTGTCCCTGGTTCCCATCTTAACGCTGTGTTCATCCTGCCCGTGTCTGAGGTTTTTTATCTCAGGTGTGCGACTGAGTTTCAAAACTCCAATTTTTAGAGACTCTCAGGAGTGGACCTGCATTGTTCCCCTGGGGGGGCGGGTTCCCCTGGGGGGCGCGAGGGGCAGAGTCCCCCTTTGCTGGCTGGTCGCAGGAGAACCGTTGCGCGAGTGCACAGCATTTCACAGTTTATGATAAAACAGAGCAGAAAGCCAGCACTGAGCTTCTCTCAGTCAGCTTCCCTGCACCTATGCTTGGTAACAGCGCAGCACGCTGGTGCCACCCATTTTTCTTGCCATCCAGGGGATCTTCAGACCATACTTTCACTCGTAGGGTTCCGCCCTGCTTCACCACCTGAGCACCTGTAAGCCAGGCATGCCCGCTAGGGTAGCAGACATAAAATTCAGATTTTGCACTCCACTGCTTATACTACTTTGTGGTATCCTCCGTAAGCATGCATCCTCCCACCGCGGTAGCCATAGCTTCATCTTACCCAAGGAAACTTTCTGCAGCTCGTACCTTCCCAAAGGTGGTCACTTTTCTACTGGAAGACTTGCAGTTTTTGTTCTCTCAGACCTCTGATTGATTTCTTGGGTGTTCAGAATGATTTGATAACTAGCTGTGTTCAAGGGAGGAGACAAGGGTAGCATCATCCTTCACCATCTTCTGCTATAATGTTTAAATGAGCCATGTACATTGAATAAAATGGAAGAGAGGAAGATTTATACTATAATTAGTAATTTTCTAACTATTACTTAGCTCTCCAGAAGCAAATTCTCCCTAATACTTTCACTATTGAGTAATTATTATTTTATGAATGAGAGGCCATTTGTCTCTCATTCACATTTGTAGAAATAGAAGATATATGGTGTGTGGATACTTACTCTGTGGGAATACCATACTTCTATTCAGTGGGAAGCATTGATTATAATTCAGGTCTTTCTTGAATCCCTTGCCCAGGATGGCATGAGGGATGCTGTTGATTTAGGAAATAGTCTTGCTTGTGAGCATAATTCTGCCAGTTCTCTAGAGCAGAGTTCTTCTAGTGCTTATGTAATGGCAACTGAACTCATCACGATAGTAGCAGCTAACATTATGAGTTCTTCCTTGTGGTGCATTCTTCTGAGTGCTGTGCTATGTACATTAGCTTACTTAAATCTCAAAATAATTTTGTGAGGTGGGAGTTCTGTATCCCTAATTTTCAGAGGATTTTGAGGCACAGAGAGATTAAGGAATTTTTATATGGTCAAAAAGTAGTATGTGACTCAGTTGGGGTTTTAACTCAGGCACTCTGGCTTCTGAGCTGTGGTTCTGGCCATTTTGTTACTATCAATACTAGTAATAGCAACAATAACATTAACGACAACATGATAACCCTGTGTTCTTACTGTATGTCAGGCTAAGTTTGCTAAGTGCTGATCATGTGAGGTAGATGTTATTTTTAACCCCATTTTACAGATGAGAGAATGGAAATATAGCTAATAAATGGTAGAATAAGATTTTATCTCATATAGTCTGATTCCAAATTATCTTAATTGCTTCTCTTGTATTCCTTGGAGTATGACACGACTACATGTTCAACCAATTGGAGGAAAAGCATGATGGAAATCAAAGACAATAAATAGCAATAACTTCTCTTTGTAATGTTGTCTTTTAGTATATTTAACAAATGTAGTTGATTATTGATGTGACTCTCCGTACTATTTAATATTGCTGTCTGGGTTTTCACAATTTATCAGTGTCTTCCAAGAACCCTTTATGTAGAGGGCAGCAGAGACACAGCAGTGATGTCTCCTCATAACCTACATTTTTCAGGAAGTATGAAGGCAGTTGGATTTAGATGACCTTTGTTAATTCTCGTGTATTTTCTGTAGTGACTCCTATGCAGATACAGGTTAACAGGCGTAGTAAATATCAGTTGACCTAATTAAGACTCAGGCTTTTGTTGAAGCTATGTAACAGAAGCTGGCTGGCACAAAAGAAAGATCTCAAAGTAGTTCATGAAGTTTTTAAAGAGAAAGCAAATGTGGTTTTCAAATTTGAAATGTGAAGTCATTGTTATGAAACATGTTTTCTTTGTATACTTAACAGTATTGGTAGAACAAATGATTCAATATCTCATAGAAGATGAAATGCGGAAAAATTTCAACAAAGTAAGGATAAACAAAATTTTGTATCCCTACATAGGGTGATCTGTCAAACTTTGAAAATGTTTCTAAATTTAATGATCATGTTTGTTTTGTTTCATTCACTTATATTTATATAGAAATTTGAAAATAATACATCTTATTTTACTTCAATCACTTTTAATGGTGAATTGGAATGAAATGTTATGACTAAATATGTCCTAATTGTTAATGTGTGAGAACTGTCCATTGCATACATTGCATATGGACTTGAAATAATTTATTATGATGATCAAAAACACACATTTTGGAAACCAGCTCTCAAATATAATAACGTATATATAAAAACTGACAAAATTTAATGTTTATAAAGGAAAGCCTGGAGTTTTTTGTTTTTTTTTTTTTTAATTTTTTTTTTCAGCGTTTATTTATTTTTGGGACAGAGAGAGACAGAGCATGAACGGGGGAGGGGCAGAGAGAGAGGGAGACACAGAATCGGAAACAGGCTCCAGGCTCTGAGCCATCAGCCCAGAGCCCAACGCGGGGCTCGAACTCCCGGACCGCGAGATCGTGACCTGAGCTAAGTCGGACGCTTAACCGACTGCGCCACCCAGGCGCCCCAAGCCTGGAGTTTTTTACTCATGCATTTTCTTTGATTATATTTTAAAGATTTCACTATAGAAACATTGCACTTCAGAAGAAGTCCATATTCTAGTGTGTTCTCAGTAAAAAAAGGGATGTTAGAGCTTGTATTGAAGAGTGTGGGGTTTTTTGTTTATTTTATATTATAATTTGTGTGTATACAAGACAAACCTTGGAGTTATTTCAGGTTCTATTATAGATCACCACAGTAAAGCATGTATTGTAAGAAAGTGAGTCAAGGGGCGCCTGGGTGGCGCAGTCGGTTAAGCGTCCGACTTCAGCCAGGTCACGATCTCGCGGTCCGTGAGTTCGAGCCCCGCGTCGGGCTCTGGGCTGATGGCTCACAGCCTGGAGCCTGTTTCTGATTCTGTGTCTCCCTCTCTCTGCCCCTCCCCCGTTCATGCTCTGCCTCTCTCTGTCCCAAAAATAAATAAACGTTGAAAAAAAATTAAAAAAAAGAAAAAAAAAAAAAAAGAAAGTGAGTCAAATGAATATTTTGGTTTCCCAAGCCATGTAGAAGTTGTATTTACACTATACTATAGTCTATTAGGTGTGCAATAGCATTATGTCTAACAAAACAATCTACTACCTGAGTTAAAAAATACTTTATTTCTGAAAAGTGCTAATCATCATCTGAGCTTTCACAACTTATAATTACTGATCACAGATCGCCATCACAAATACAATAATAATGAAAAAGTTTGAAATATTGTGAATTTTGAAAAATTACCAAAATGTGACCCAGAGACACAAAGTGAGCACATACTATTGGAAAAATGGTACTGATAGACTTGCTTGATGCAGGCTTGTCACAGACCTTCAGTTAGCAAAAAAAGCATAATATAGGTGAAGCTCAGTAAGGTGAACTGCAATAAATGAGGTAATGCCTGAATATATGATCTACATCTATCTCTATATCTATGATAGATATCTGGTGTCTATTCCTGATCTCATGACAAAGTATATTTTGGTGTTGTTTCTTTTTATGGAAGTATGTGCTAATATCATTTGTAGCATCTGTTTCAGAATTTCATCCTTGTTTTTCCAAAATCTCCCTTCTTGTCTAAACTTTACCTAATGAGATGCCAGGACAGTAACTATCAATTTCTCTTAGTATAAATGTTTTTCCTCTTTCACTGTCACCCTATTATCCCAATTCCTCTCCTCTTTCTTCTCCTTCCTTTTGTTTGTCAGTAACTTATGTTTTCTGATACAAGGAGTGGAATAGAAAAAGGAATCTCTAGGAAATATTATCACCACTATGTAATATTAAAAAGTAATGATATAGTGGTGGCTTAGGGCTCCGACTTTGGCTCAGGTCGTGATCTCAAGGTTTGTGAATTCAAGCCCCACTTTGGTATCTGCACTGACAGTGTAGAGCTTGCCTGAGATTCATTCTCTCTCCCTCTCTCTCTGCCCCGCCCCCATTCATGCTCATGTGTGCACTCTCTCTCAAAACAAATAAATAAACTTTAAAAAAGTAATGATATGTCATTACAAGCATGACTTTTAGAGTCCTCTAGTTTTCTAATATTAGAAACAATCTTTAGGAGTTCTGCTTTCATTAATCACAGAGTAGCGTGTGTCAGACTACGTTTCTCACAAATAACAATGACAAATTTGGGACACAATTAAAAAGTAAAAATGAGGGGCGCCTGGGTGGCTCAGTCGGTTGGGCATCCGACTTCAGCTCAGGTCACGATCTCGTGGTCCGTGAGTTTGAGCCCCGCGTCAGACTCTGAGCTGATGGCTCAGAGCCTGGAGCCTGCTTCCGATTCTGTGTCTCCCTCTCTCTCTGCCCCTCCCCGGTTCATGCTCTGTCTCTCTCTGTCTCAAAAATAAATAAATGTTAAAAAAAAAATTAAAAAAAAAAGTAAAAATGCAAATATAAAATATATAAATTATATTGTATAAGTATATACAGAAATATAGAAAGGATATAAAACTATTTGGAAAAAAAGGTTAGAGCGGGAGAGAGCCAAAGCATAAGAGACCCTTAAAAACTGAGAACAAACTGAGGGTTGATGGGGGGTGGGAGGGAGGGGAGGGTGGGTGATGGGTATTGAGGAGGGCACCTTTTGGGATGAGCACTGGGTGTTGCATGGAAACCAATTTGACAATAAATTTCATATATTAAAAAAAAAGAAAAGAAAAAAAAGAAAACTATTTGGAGGTGCAGTGAAAGGACATAGGCAGAAGCTGGAGGTTGTTGACATTTGGAACATTTCACAAGGTTGAGCTTTTCATTTTTCACAGCTTTTTGCCTGAGGGTAGGGCTCCATCAATGTTGTACAAGGTGACTAAAAGTTGTATAGAAATCAGCACAAAGTTTGGAGTGGCTTTAGGAGCTGGAAAGTTAATATAAAGTAGTACCAGAGGAACATGCCCCCAACTTCTGCATATAAATCATACAGGCTAAGAGAATTAAACAGGTTTCAGTTGCTATCTGCCACAGGGGAGAGTTTGGAGAGTGTAAATACTCTTCAGAAGAGCGTAATAGAATCCAGAGTCTAAAGATGTATCATTTGTAGGGTCCAGGATACAATCCACATTTATTAGACATACACACACACACACACATGCAGAGAAGTATGACTTAAATGAAAAAGCGATTAATTGAGATGGGCCCTGATATGACTCATATGTGCATTAGCATCTGTTGTAACTGTTTGGGGACATAAAGGAAAATGGGCATATAATGAATGAAAACACAACAACATTAACAGAAAAACAGAAACTACAAGAAAGGAGCCAAATGAAATTTTATATTTAAATGTACAATGCCTGAATTAAAAAAAATCATTATATAGGATCAAAGAAGATTGAGAAAGAAGTCAATGAACTTGATATATGAATAGAAATTATTTAATCCAAAAAGTGAAAAAGAAGATTTTAGAAAAAGAAATTAGTCTTAGTGACTGGTAGGATAGTATCAAAAGATCCAACAGCACATATTCAATGGGAGTCCTAGAAGTATAAGAAAGGAGAAATTGGAGGAAAAATTTTTGGAGAAATAATGGTCGAAAATTAACCCCAAACTGGTGAAAGGCATAAATTTACATGTTCAAGAAGCTCAGTGAACTCCAAACAAGCTAAGTTCAAGAAAATCACATACATCATAGTTAAGCAGTTGAAATGTCAGATGAAGAAAGAATCTTGAAAGTACCCTGAGAACTGATACAATAATAACAAATGATAGATGAATACTTAACAGAAACCGTGCTGGTCACCAGGCAAGGAACACCTTTATATTGCTGGAAAAACAAGTCAACCCAGAATTCTATTATCAGTGAAAATATCATTTAAAAATGAAGACAAAACAAAAACCTTTTCAGAGAAATAAAAATTAAAAGATTTCATTGCAGCAGGTATGCACTACAAGAATGATAAAGGAAGTTCTTCAGGCTGAAGGGAAGAAATACCAGATGAAAATTCAGATTTTCAGGATGCAGTAGAGGATACTGCAATTGATAAATATGTGGATAAATAAAAAGTCTCCTCCATACCAATTAAAAAAACCCTGTCAATTTAAAGCAAAATTTACTTTATGATATGGCATTTATGGCATACGTTGATGTAATATTACAACTGTAGAATAAGGGATTGAGCCCGGTAGGTGAAATTATGTGCCGTATTGGTTTCTTATTTTACGTGAAGTGGTAGAATAGTAGCTCTGAGTTCAGTGTGAAATGTTAAAGGTGCATGTTATGATTCCTACAGCTAACCCCCCCAAAAGAAAAGTGTATACAAAGAAATACAGCTTGAAAACAACAGAGTAATCAAAATAGAATTAAAAGTGTATCCAGAGAATATGAAAGGAGATGTAAAGGTAGTAACAGATTAATATAAACAGATGAGATGAAAAGAAAACAAATAGCAAAATTATAGACCTAGATTAACCCTCTCAAGAATTATATTAAATGAAAACAGATAAAGTATTTTATTGAAAAGTTGGAGATTGACACATTGGTAAAATGCAAGACCTTCACATATGCTGTCTACCAGAAATTCATTTTAAATGTAATGACATAGATAGATCAAAAGTAAATGCATGAGGAGGTGGAGTTAAAATGGCAGAGAAGTAGGGGGATCCTGGCTTTTCTCATTTCTCTAACATGGCTATAATGAAGTCCAGTCACTTGGGAGACCCAGGAAATTAATCTGCAGAGTGCCAGAAAGATTTCCACAGCTAGAGGGAGACAACTTGGCAGGTATGAGGTATGTGGAAGTGAAGTGGGAGAGAGAAAAACAGCAGTGCCCTGGAGAGGAGGGAACCCTTTCTGTGGAGAGACCAAGGGAGAGAAAGAGAGGGGTTGAAAAATGTGGCATTGAGTTCACACAAGAGGAAAACGTCTCTGGACCATGGACTGGGGAGCAAAAAGTACTGAGTGTCCCAGTTTTTTTGTTTGTTTTTTTTGTTTGTTTGTTTTGTTTGTTTGTTTGTTTGTTTTTGCAAATAGCATTTGGAGCTCCAACTCTGAGGTTTTGGAAGTATGTGACTTTCTCTGCAGTAGAGCCATGGTATGCACTCCTGGGGAGGAAGGAGCTGGCCCCAGAGTGCATAGGATGGTGTAGAGAGCTCCAGGGCACACTGGGAGAGAACATTCCCCTTCCTGGAGTACTTTTGAAGACGGTTTATTCCCTCCCCAAGGACAAAAAAAAGTCCTGCATGTGCTATGGATGGAGGGTGGAGAGGGTCTACTCCAGAGAAGGGGAGCAGATCCACGCCATGCCAGGGCCTTTAAGACTTTGCATTTTGAATCCCAGCCATGCACCAAAGAAAAAACACAAGACAGATTTGGTGCAAGACAGGCTGACTTCCCTTGCTATTCTGTGAGGGCTGCCTGAACACTGTAGGTGTGAGATCCCCTGTCTGGGGACAAGAGATTGGGGTGGCGCTATTTTCTCTCCAACACCAACATGATAGGACTTCATAGAGCAGCACAGCAGTTCCCAGTGGAGAACTTACACCAAGCTCTTAAACCAAGCTCTGCCCCCCGTGCCTGGCAACTGCTTATTTACTGAGGTGAGACTGAGTCTGAGCCAACACAGCAGGCCTCTCCTCCAGACCAGCATAGCCAGGACTTCCCTTGCACCAAGTGCACTGAAAATTGAGCGCCTCAAAACAACACCATCAGGTCTCTTTTCTTTTCTTTCTTTCTTCTTTTTTTCTTTTGGAATCAGGCTCACAGTGTCTGTTCTTTTGATTTCCTTTTCTCTTTTTTTGGATCAGGCTTTTTCATTCTTTTCTTCCTTTTGTTCTCCTCCCCCACTCCCTTTCTTTAGAATCAGCCCTAAATTCTGGTTTTTTTGTTGTTGTTGTTCCCTTTCCTTTTCTCTTTTTGGGGATCAGGCTTCCTCCCCTCCCCTGTATTCCAGGGTTACTTTGAGAAACAAATCAAAGCACACCTAGTTAACAGTCCAAACACTCTGCCACTGCAAGCAAGGATGAACACTGCAGAGGACTGACAAGTGGGAAAGAGTACCCAAAATATAACTGCACAGTACAGACAGCATATACCAGAAACACATCCTGAAGTGCCAGGCCCTGGACAGTGTATGACCCCTTTTTAATATAGCAGTACTCTCAGGTAAGGACACATATCAGGCTTTAAAAAAAAAAAAAAAAAAAAAAGGACAGAAACTTAACAAAAATGACAAGAAAGAGGAATTCTCCCCAAAAGAAAGGTCAAGAAGAAATCATAGCCAGGGACTTGCTCAAAACAGA
The DNA here is from genome assembly GCF_022837055.1 of Prionailurus viverrinus. NCBI lineage: Eukaryota > Metazoa > Chordata > Mammalia > Carnivora > Felidae > Prionailurus > Prionailurus viverrinus. Next base: position 433,017 of record NC_062578.1, read on the forward strand.
TCTAAACAATATATCTGAAGAAGAATTTATAGCAACAGTCATAAGACTACTAGCTGGGCTTTAAAAAAAGCATAGAAGACACCAGAGTAACCCTTGCTGCTGAGATCAAAGACCTAAGAACTAGTCAGGATAAAATAAAAAGTGCTATAACTGAGATGGAAAACAAACTGGATAGAGTGACAATGATGACTGAATAGGCAGAGGAGAGAATAGGTGAAATAGAAGATTAAATTATGGGAAATAATGGATATGAAAAAAGAAGAGGGAAAGGAAATTATTAGGTCACGAGGGGAGACTTAGCTTAAGTGATTCCGTGAAACAAAACGATATCCATATCATAGGAGTCCCAGAAGAAAGAGTGGGTAAAAGGGGCAGAGGGTTTGTTTGAACAAATTATACCTGAGAACTTACCTAATATGGGGAAAGAAACAAGCATTCAAGTCCTAGACACACAGATCTCCACTCAAAATCAACAAAAACAGGTCAGAATCATGACACATCATAGTGAAACCTGCAAATACAAAGATAAGGAGAGAATTCTGACAGCAGCTAGGGACAAAAGGTCCTTAATCTATAGGGGCAGACACATGAGGTTAGCAGCAGATTTGTCCACTGAAGCTTGGCAGGCTACAAGGGAGTGGCAGGATATATTCAGTGTGCTGAATGGGGAAAAGTATGCAGCCAAGATTCCTTTATCCAGCAAGCCTGGCATTCAGAATAGAAGGAGAGGTAAAAGAGTTTCCCAGACAGAAATTAAAGAGGTTCATGACCAACAAACAAGCCCTGCAAGAAATTTTAAAGGGGGATTTTTTAAGTAGAGATAAAAAGACCAAAGCAACAAAGACTACAAAGAACCACAGGACATCACGGAAATACCAACTCTGCAGGAAACACAATGGCATTAAATTTATATCTTTCAGTAATCACTCTGAATGTAAATGGGATAAATGCTCCAATCAAAAGACATGTGGTATCAGAATGGATAAAAAAAAAACAATATCCATCTATATGTTGTCTGTAAGAGACTGGTTTTAGATCTGAGGACACAGGCAGATTGAAAGTGAGGGGATGGAGAACCATCTATCATGCTAATAGAAGTCAAAAGAAAGCTAAATAGTCATGCTTATATCAGACAAACTAGATTTTAAAACAAAGACTGTAACAAGAGATTCAGAAGGACATTGTATCATAATTAAGGGGCCTACCCATCCAGGTGATAAAACAATTGTAAATATTTATGCCCCCAACTTGAAGCACCCATATGTAAACTAATTAATAAACATAAATTCATTGGTAAAATCATCTGAGCAGAAAAATCAAGGAAACAATGGCTTTGAATGACACACTGGACCAGATGGACTTAACAGATACATTCGGAACATTTCATCCTAAAGCAGCAGAAGACACATTCTCCTCAGGTGCACATGGAACATTATCCGGAATAGATCACATATTGGGTTACAAATCAGTCCTCAATAGGTACAAAAACTTTGAGATGATCCCATGCCTGTTTTCAGATCACAATGCTATGAAACTTGAGGTCAACCAGAAGGAAAAAATTGCAAAGCCCTCAAATACGCAGAGGTTAAAGAATATCCTACTGAAGAATGAATGGGTTAACCAAGAAATTAGGAAATTAAAAAAAAAAAAATACATGAAATCCAATGAAAATGAAAACACGACAGTCCAAAACCTTTGGGATGCAGCAAAGGCAGTCCTAAGAGGAAAGTACATTGTACTTCAGGCCTAACTCAAGAAGCAAGAACAGTCCCAAATACACAACCTAACCTTACTCCTATCAGACATAGAAAAGGAGCAGCATAAAAAGCCCAAAGATAGCTGAAGAAAGGAAAAAATAAAGGTTAGGGCAGAAATAAACTATACAGATACAAAAACAAAACAAAACAAAACAAAAAAACAACCCAAAAAACAATAGAACAGATCAATGAAACTAAGACTTGGTTCTTTGAAAGAATAATCAAAATCGATAAACCCCTAGGCAGACTTATCAAAAAGAAGAGAGGACCCAAATATATAAAAATCACAAATGAAAGAGGAGAGGTCACAACCAACACCACAGAAATACAAACAATTCTAAGAGAATACTATGAAAAATCATATGCCAAAAAACTGGGCAATTGGGAAGAAATGGACAAGTTCCTAGAAATTTGCATACTACCAAAACGGAAACAGGAAGAAATGGAAAATATGAACAGATGCATATCAGCAAAGACATAGACTCACTTATCAAAATTCTCACAAAAAACAAGAGTCCTGGGCTAGATGGCTTCCAGGGTGAATTCTGACATTTAAAGAAGAATTAATACGTATTCTTCTCAAGCTGTTCAAAAAATAGAACTGGAAGGAAAACTTCCAGACCCATTCTATGAAGCCAGCATTACCTTTATTCCAAACCCAACAAAGACCCCACTCAAAAGGAGAATTACAGGCAATATCCTTGATGGACCCAGGTGCAAAAATTCTCAACAAGATACTAGCAAATTGAATTCAACAGTACATTAAAAGAGTTATTCACCATGATCAAGTGGGATTTATTCCTGGGCTTCAGGGCTGGTTCAGTATTTGCAAGTCAATCAATATGATACATCACGTTAATATAGAAAGGATAAGAACCATATGATCCTTCCAATAATTGCAGACAAAGCATTTGACAAAATACAACATCCTTTCTTGATAACCCTCAAGAATGTAGGTATAGAAGGAACATACCTCAACATCATAAAGGCCATATGTAAAAGGCTCACAACTAATATCATCAAGGGGGAAAAACTGAGAACTTTCCCCTCAAGGTCAGGAATACGACAGGGATGCCCGCTCTCACCAGTGTTGTTCAACATAGTTTTGGAAGTCCTAGCTTCAGCATTCAGACAACAGAAAGAAAGAAAACTTTCACTCTTCGCAGATGACATGACACTCTACATGGAAATCCCAAAGATTCGGCCAAAAAACTTCTAGAACTGATATCTGAATTCAGCAAAGTTGCAGGATACAAAGTCAATGTATAGAAATCGGTTGAATTTTTATATACCAATAATGAAGCAGCAGAAAAAAAATCAAGGAATTGATCCCATTTACAATTACACCAAAAACCATAAGATATCTAATAATAAACCTAACCAAAGAGGTAAAATATCTGTATGCTGTAAAGTATAGAAAGCTTATGAACAAAATTGAAGACACAAAGAAGTGTAAAAATATTCCATGCTCATGGATTAGAAGAACAAATATTGTTAAAGTGTTGATACTACCCAAAGCAATCTACACATTCAGTGCATTCCCTATCAAAATAACATTAGCATTCTTCACAGAGCTAGAATAAACAATGCTAAAATTTGTATGGAACTAGCAATGGCCCCGAATAGCCAAGGTTATGTTGAAAAAGAAAAGCAAAGCTCAAGGCATCACAATTCCGGACTTCAGGCTGTATTACAAAGCTGTAATCATGAGGACAGTGTGATACTGGAACAAAAACAAGACACATAGATCATTGAAACAGAATAGAGAACCCAGAAATGGATCCACAAATGTATGGCCAACTAATCTTTGACAAAGCAGGAAAGAGTATCCATTGGAAAAAAGATAGTTTCTTTAGCAAATGGTGCTATGAAATCTGGATAGTGATATGCCAGAGAATGAAACTGGACCATTTTCTTATACAATACACAAAAATAAATTCAAAATGAATGAAAGACCTAAATGTGAGACAGGAAATCATCAGAATCCTAAAGGAGAAAACAGGCAGCAACCTCTTTTACCTCAGTTGCAGCAACTTCTTACTAGATCTGTCTCTGGAGGGAAGGGAAATAAAATCAAAGTTGAAATATTGGTGGGTGGGGGAATGGGCTAAGTGGGTGATGGGCATTAAGGGATGAGCACTTGGGATTAGCACTGGATGTTAAATGTAAATGATGAGTCACTGGGTTCTACTCCTGAACCAATATTACACTGTGTGTTAGCTAACTGGAATTGACAAAACACATTTCAAAAAAATAAAATAAATGTATGAAATAAGATGTAGCATGCAAATAGTAATTATGAGAATGCTAGAGTGGTTATGTTAATATTAGATGAAGTCGATTTCAACCAGTATTAATGGAGATAAAGAAGGGCATTTCATAATGATAACACTTACCAGGAAGACATCAGCTACAAATTTGTAAGTGCTTAAGATCTGTAATCATAGGCAGAAATTTTAACACCATGCTGCCTATAAATTACAGAAAACCTAGAAAAAAGCTATCACTTTGAACATAGAAGATCTAAAAAATAGTATCAACCACTTTGACCTAATACATTTTCAGAACATCACATGTAACTGGAATACAACAGATTGCACATTCCATTCAAGTGCACATGATATGCATACCAAGGTAAATCATATATTGATCTATAAATCTTTTCAATAAATTTCAAAAGATTGAAGTTCTAGAGAATGTAATTTCTAACCCTGATAGAATTTAAAGTAGAAATCATTAACAATATGATATGCATGGAAAATCCAAATATTTGGAATTAAAACGATATAATTTTCCCTAGTTAATCTACAGATTTAATGCAATCAAAATCATTTTTTTCCCTAGAGCATTTTTAAAAGTGTGTGTGACTCTCTTCATTATATTACTTTAAGGCACTCTAAGCTTACATTAATTGTAAAAGATCAGGTCCATGTTTGTAATAATGATTTTTCTCTTATTTCAAGTTCTAGGAACACCACTTGATATAGCTTTAAATTTTTATTTATTTTTTATCTTTTATAGCATAGTTTTATATGCTTATGTAACTTTTTAAAATATAATTTATTGTCAAATTGGTTTCCATACAACACCCAGTGCTCATCCCAACAGCTGCCCTGCTCAATGCCCACCATTCACTCTCCCCTCTCTTCCACCCCCATCAACCCTCAGTTTGTTCTCCATATTTAAGACTCTCTTACGGTTTGCCTCCTTCCCTCTCTGTAACTTTTTTTTTTTTTTATGAGTGAAAACATATGGTAGCTGTTTTTCTCTGCCTGACTTATTTCACTTAGCGTAACACTCTCCAGTTCCATCCACATTGCTACAAATGGCCAGATTTCATTCTTTCTCATTGCCAAGTAGCATTCCATTGTATATATAAGCCACATCTTCTTTATCCATTCGTCAGTTGATGGACATGTAGGCTCTTTCCATAATTTGACTATGGTTGAAAGTGCCGCTATAAACATTGGGATACAAGTGCCCCCATGCATCAGCACTCCTGTATTCCTTGGGTAAATTCCTAGCAGTGCTACTGCTGGGTCATAGGGTAGATCTATTTTTAATTTTTTGAGGACCCTCCACATTGTTTTCCAGAGTGGCTGCACCAGTTTGCATTCCCACCAACAGTGCAAGAGGGTTCCCGTTTCTCCACATCCTCGCCAGCATCTATAGTCTCCTGATTTGTTCATTTTAGCCATTCTCACTGGCGTGAGGTGATATCTCAGTGTGGTTTGATTTGTATTTCCCTGATGAGGAGTGACGTTGAGCAGAATGCTGGTGCAATTTTGATTGGGATTGCATTGAATGTGTAGATTGCTTTGGGTAGTATTGACATTTTTTTTTTTTAATTTTTTTTTCAACATTTATTTATTTTTGGGACAGAGAGAGACAGAGCATGAACGGGGGTGGGGCAGAGAGAGAGGGAGACACAGAATCGGAAACAGGCTCCAGGCTCTGAGCCACCAGCCCAGAGCCCGACGCAGGGCTCGAACTCACGGACCGCGAGATCGTGACCTGGCCGAAGTCGGACGCTCAACCGACTGCGCCACCCAGGCGCCCCAACATTTTAACTATATTTATTCTTCCAATCCATGAGCATGGTATGTTTTTCCATTTCGTTGTGTCTTCCTCAATTTCCTTCATAAGCTTTCTATAGTTTTCAGCATACAGATCTTTTACATCTTTGGTTAGGTTTATTCCTAGGTATTTTATGATTCTTGGTGCAGTTGTGAATGGGATCAATTTCTTAATTTGTCTTCTGTTGCTTCACTGTTAGTGTATAAGAATGCAACTGATTTCTGTACATTGATTTTGTATCCTGTGACTTTGCTGAATTCACGAATCAGTTCTAGCAGACTTTTGGTGGAGTCTGTCGGGTTTTCCGTGTGTAATATCATGTCATCTGCAAAAAGTGAAAGTTTGACTTCATCTTTGCCAATTTTGATGCCTTTGATTTCCTTTTGTTGTCTGATTGCTAATGCTAGAACTTTCCAACACTGTGTTAAACAACAGCGGTGAGAGTGGACATCCCTGTTGTGTTCCTGAATGCAGGGGGAAAGCTCTCAGTTTTTCCCCATTGAGGATGATATTAGCTGTAGGCTTTTCATAAATGGCTTTTATGATGTTTAAGTATGTTCCTTCTATCCAGACTTTCTCGAGAGTTTTTATTAAGAAAGGGTGCTGAATTTTGTCAAATGCTTTTTCTGCATTGATTGACAAGATCATAGGGTGCTTTTCTTTAATTAATGTGATGTATCACGTTGATTGATTTGCGAATGTTGAACCAGCCCTGCAGCCCAGGAATGAATCCCACTTGATCATGGTGAAGAATTCTTTTTATATGCTGTTGAATTCAATTTGCTAGTATCTTGTTGAGAATTTTTGCATCCATATTCATCAGGAATATTGGCCTGTAGTTCTCTTTTTTTGCTGGGTCTCTGTCTGGTTTGGGAATCAAAGTAATGCTGGCTTCATAGAATGAGTCTGGGAGTTTTCCTTCCCTTTCTATTTTTTGGAACAGCTTGAGAATGATAGGTATTATCTCTGCTTTAATGTCTGGTAGAATTCCCCAGGGAAGCTGTCTTGTCCTGGACTCTTATTTGTCGGGAGATTTTTGATGACTGATTCAATTTCTTCACTGGTTCTGGGTCTGTTCAAGTTTTCTGTTTCTTCCTGTTTGAGTTTTGGAAGTGTGTGGGTACTTAAGAATTTGTCCATTTCTTCCAGGTTGTCCAGTTTGTTGGCATATAATTTTTCATAGTATTCCCTGATAATTGTTTGTGTTTATGAGAGATTGGTTGTAATAATTCCATTTTCATTCATGATTTTATCTATTTGGGTCATCTCCCTTTTCTTTTTGAGAAGCCTGGCTAGAGGTTTGTCAATTTTGTTTATTTTTTCAAAAAAACAAGTCTTGGTTTCATTGATCTGCTCTACTGTTTTTTTAGATTCTACATTGTTTATTTTTCTCTGATCTTTGTTATTTCTCTTCTTCTGCTGGCTTTGGGGTGTCTTTGCTGTTCTGCTTGTAGTTCCTTTAGGTGTGCTGTTAGATTTTGTATTTGGGATTTTTCTTGTTTCTGGAGATAGGCCTGGATTGCAATGTATTTTCCTCTCAGGACTGCCTTCACTGCGTCCCAAAGCGTTTGGATTGTTGTATTTTCATTTTCATTTGTTTCCATATATTTTAAATTTCTTCTCTAATTGCCTGGTTGACCCATTCATTCTTTCATAGGGTGTTCTTTAACCTCCATGCTTTTGGAGGTTTTCCAGACTTCTTCCTGTGGTTGATTTCAAGCTTCATAGCATTGTGGTCTGAAATTATGCATGGTATGATTTCAATTCTTGTATACTTATGAAGGGCTGTTTTGTGACCCAGTATGTGATCTATCTTGGAGAATGTTCCATGTGCACTCGAGAAGAAAGTATATTCTGTTACTTTGGTTTGCAGAGTTTTAAATATATCTGTCAAGTTCATCTGATCCAATGTATCAATCAGGGCCCTTGTTTCTTTATTGATTCTGTGTCTAGATGATCTATCCATTGTTGTAAGTGGAGTATTAAAGTCCCCTGCAAGTAACACATTCTTATCAATAAGGTTGCTTGTTTGTGATCAATCGTTTTATGTATTTTGGGGCTGCCATATTCGGTGCATAGACATTTATAATTGTTAGCTCTTCCCGATGGATAGACCCTGTAATTATTATATAATGCCCTTCTTCATCTCTTGTTACAGCCTTTAATTTAAAGTCTAGTTTGTCTGATAGAAGTATGGCTACTCCAGCTTTCTTTTGACATCCAGTAGCATGATAGATAGTTCTCCATCCCCTCACTTTCATCGGAAGGTGTCCTCAGGTCTAAAATGAGTCTCTTGTAGACAGCAAATAGATGGGTCTTGTTTTTTTATCCATTCCGATACCCTATGTCTTTTGGTTGGAGCATTTAGTCCGTTTACATTCAGTGTTATTATTGAAAGATATGGATTGAGAGTCACTGTGATATCTATAGGTTGCATGCTTGTAGTGATGTCTCTGGTACTTTGTGGTCCTTGGTACATTTCACTCACAGAGTCCCCCTTAGGATCTCTTGCAGGGCTGGTTTCGTGGTAGTGAATTCCTTCAGTTTTTGTTTGTTTGGAAAAACCTTTATCTCTCCTTCTATTCTGAATGACAGACTTGATGGGTAAAGGATTCTTGACTGCATATTTTTTTCTGTTCATCACATTGAAAATTTCCTGCCATTCCTTTCTGGCCTGCCAAGTTTCAGTAGATAGGTCTGCTACTACCCTTATATGTCTACCTTTGTATGTTAGGGCCCATTTATGCCTAGCTGCTTTCAGAATTCTCTCTTTATCCTTGTATTTTGCCAGTTTCGCTATGATATGCCATGCAGAAGATTGATTCAAGTTATGTCTGAAGGGAGTTATCTGTGCCTCTTGGATTTCAATGCCTGTTTCCATCCCCAGATCAGGGAAGTTCTCAGCTATTATTTCTTCAAATACACCTTCAGCACCTTTCTCTTCTTCTGGAATTCCTATGATACGGATACTGTTCTGTTTGATTGCATCACTTAATTCTCTAGTTTTCTCCCCTCGTACTCCTGGATTTTTTTTTTATCTCTCTTTTTCTCAGCTTCCTCTTTTTCCATGATTTTATCTTCTAATTCACCTGTTCTCCCCTCTGCCTCTTCAATCTGTGCTGTAGCCACCTTTTGTTTTGCACCTCATTTTTAACATTTTTCAATTCATCATGACTATTTGTTAGTCCCTTGATCTCTGTAGCAGTAGATTCTGTGCTTTCCTCTATGCTTTTTTCAAGCCCAGCGATTAATTTTATGACTATTATTCTAAATTCTTGATTAGTTATATTTCTTGAATTGGTTTTGATCAATTCATTAGCTGTCACTACTTCCTGGAATTTCTTTTGAGAAGAATTCTTCCGTTTCGTCATTTTGGGTAGTTTTCTGTCCCTTATGTGTTTTAAAAGCTTGTTGTGTGCTCTGCACCTGTGAGCACTGCTATATTAAAGGAGGGTCATGCACTGTCCAGGGCCTGGCCCCTCAGGAGGTGTTTTTTCGGAGATTGTTACTTGCTCTCTGTTGTTGTCACTTTGGGTATTTTATTGCCCTACATGGTGATATTTTGGACCCTACACCAGGTGTGCTTTGATTTGTTCCTTGGAATAGTCCTGTAAAGGAAAACAGACAAACACGAGACCAAAACACACAAACACACAAACAAATAACACAAATAAACAAAAACAAAAAACTAAAGATTAAAAACAAAAACCCAAAACCACTGACTGCAAGTAAAGAAGAGGGTGGAGGCGGTGCTGATGGAAGAGCACATATAAAGAGAGAAACTACAGGAGCTGGGTGGGAGGATAAACATTGATTAGGCAGAGAGACTAAAATGCTTAATCCAGAGAGAGAGAAAGGAAAATAAGGAAGGAGGCGGGGAAAACAAAATGAAGAGAAAGCTACCCAGACAGAGAAACCATATGGCTTGATTATTCCAGAGAGAGAGAAAGGAGTGTAAAGAAGGAGGTGTAGAACATGTGCAAGACAGTGGATTAAATATGTCTGTTTAGACAGACAGTAACCAGAGTAACCAGCCTAGGGGAGGGAAGAGATAAGGAGGAGAATGGGGGGGTGGGGAGAATATATCTACATATCAAGAATTGATCTAGAGTCAATCCAGGCCATGCTGCAGAGTTTGTCGGGAGTAGCTGTCTGCAGGGTCTGTGCTGCTCAGGTGGATATGCAGTTACCCAGTGCAAAGGGGCGTGGTTTGGCGTAATCTGGACCCACCTCCACTATGGTCCCCGGGAGTGATCCCTGAGTCCCCTCCTTGGTGGTGGTGGTGGTGGTGGTGGTGGTGGTGGTGGTGGTGGGTTGGGGGGTGGAGAATGGTGATTCCCCAGTCTCTTCTCATTGGAGCCAGACCTGGTGAGTCCTCCTCACTGTGCCAGGGGTGCAGACAGGGTGGTCCTTCTCTCTCTGCCTACTCCCTGACCCCGTGCTTGGCTAGGATTCAAAGTCCCGCTCCGTGCGCTCAGACGCTGGGGAAGCACTTCTCAGTACTGCCATATGTGGTCCCCCCGGCTGGCTTTGTCTGTGCTGAGGCACTTCAGGGAGGACCGCCTTCTACTGCAGACTGGGAGCCACTGCCCTTGCCGCCGCAAGCCCCTGGAGTGGCGGAGGCAGGCAGGCTTTGTCTTTTCCCACAACACTTCAGGGAGACGGCAGCCTTTTCCTCTTGAAGACTGCACCCTTGGCCTAGCCACTGCACCCTGGGTGGCGGACGCAGGCGGGTTCTGTACTATTGTGCAGCCCTCCAGGGAGGGAACCACTTTTCCCAACTGCAGACTGAGCCCCTGACCTACCACCACACCCAGGCCCCTGGCTCCCCTCCTCCCCAGGTGCAGGAACAGGGAGCCGGCCCCAGTCCGAAGAAAGCCCCGCAGTTAGAGATCGGATCCCTCTCAGTCTCAGTCCCACTCTTTCTCCTGTCTAGATAAGGTCCTGCACTTCCCTAGCCGCTCTTTCTCTTCCCTTTGTCTCTCTGCAGAAGGGGGTCCCTCCCCTCCATGCCCATGCAGCCTTTTTTTTTATATCCCCCAGTTCGCAGTCACCCACCTATCTTTTGTTAGCTTTCCCGTTTTCTTCCTAGTAGATTCAGTCTCTTTTCCTCTTTTCCACCAGGCTCTGGTGTTCAAAGTCTTTGTTTGAGAGGTGTGGGAAGAATGGATCCCCCTACTTGTCTGCCATGTTGGCCCCTGCTTATGTCTAAATTTTTATTAAGTTATAATTGACATATTCCTTTATATAACTTTTAGGTGTGCAACATAATGATTCTAAATTTGTGTATATTGTGAAGTGATCACAACAATGTCTAGTTAACATCTGTCACCATGTATGTAGAAAAAAACCTTTTTTTCTTGTGATAAGGACTTTGAAGATTTACTTTTAGCAACTTTCAAATATACAGTACAACATTACTAACTGTAGTCAACACGTTATACATTACATCCCCATAATTCATTATTTTATACTTGAAAACTTAAACCTTTACTGCTTTTTCCCACCCAAAGTGCTGCCTGTGGCAACCACCAGCCTATTCTTTGTATCTGTGAGCTTGATGATGTTTTTTGTTTTTTAAAATTCCATATATAAGACTTAGTATTTGTCTTTCTCTCTTTGTTTCACTTAACATAATGGCCTCACAGTCCATCCATGTTGTCACAAATAACAGGATTTCCTTTTTTGGTGAACACTATTCCATTGTATATACATACCACATCTTTATCCATTCATCTGTTGATGGACAGATTGCATCCATATTTTGTCTACTGAAAATAACGATGCAGTGAAAGTTGGGGTGGCATATATTTTTTCCAATTAGTGGTTTTTGTTTTCTTCACATAAATACCTAAGAGTGGAATTTCTGGACCATACGGTGATCTGTTTTTAATTTTTTGAGAAAATTCCATACTGTTTTCCATAGTGCCTGTACCAGTTTGGATTCTCGCCAACAGTGCAAAGGGTTTCTTTCCTTTTTTTACACGTTCTTGACAATACTGGAAAACCTTGGGTTGCAAGTAACTTGTTCTGCGAGTGTTTTGCAAGATGATCAAACATTTCTAATAAATTTTAACTTGATAAACAAGCAAGTCTTGAAACATGAGTAGTAGATGACACCGAATTTTACATGATCACAACTGAGCCAGTGGTTCTTCTCTCTTTCTCACTGAGGGATTGTGGGTGATTGTCTCCCATGCTCAGATGCTCAGTCTCAGGCTGCAGTGTTTGGCAGAAATCAGTGGTTTTTCAGAACGTTGGAAGGTACCCACAACTGGTACTAGTGTGTTTTTTGTCACTTCAAAGCACTTATGGGTAGTCCCTTACTTTTGTGTACAAGAGTAAGCTCAGGAATGCTCTGCTTCATTCTAGGTCAGGCTGCCTGCAGATGTAGACCCTTTCCTCTGCTGCCTTATTGCCAGTTACATTAAGTACAGTATATGACAAGAGTTTATTAATACTGCACTGTAGTCAACATGCGTGTGAGCATATACAATGGCCCCCATGCAGAAAAAGGTTGAAAAGAAAGGCAGACGAAGGAGATGATTATGGTGGAAGTTAATAAGGAAATCATTGAGAAGTACAAATGATGTATGTGAGCAGCCAAAATTATAAGATTTTATAAGAAGTCTATGTCTGCATCTAGTCTACAGAAGAGGAAGAGAAGAAGGCAGACGAATCCCTCACTTCAAATGAGATTAGGGAGATGTATAAAATGTGGGAAACAGTGCATAATTCTGTAGAAAAGCACCACCCAAATAAGGCTGTAGAAGTGTGAATGATGAATCTGTTTAATGACAATGCTATGTTACATTTACACGAAATCTTCAAAAGGAGGCCAAAGGAAGTATCATTGAATAGGTTCCTTGTTAAAGTTACATGAAAAGAAAAAGGTTCCATCAAGCCAATAGATAGCAGTGATTCTGTTAGTGAAAGTTGTCCTACACAATAATTCACCTCTTTTGTCTCCCTCACACCACCCACGAAAGTTTTTAAAGGTAAGTGCAGGGTAATTTGTTTACTTTCCTTTATATTTTGTATTTTGTTTTTTATTTTGTATTACAGTATTGTAATCATTTTTATATGAATATTTTTGGGCTGTAGATTGAATCATCTGAGTTCTTATGGGGAAATTGCTTTGATATATAAGTGCTTTATTACAGGCATGTTTCTGGAACAAAGTATGCTTGCAAACCAAGATTTTACTGTACTTCTTATTGTTTGTATTGATTATAGACATTCTAACAGGTGTGAGGTGATACCTCATTGTGGTTTTGATGTGTATTTCCCTGATAATGAGTGATGATGAGCATCTTTTCATGTGTCTCTTGGCCATCAGTATGTTCTTTGGAAAAATGCTCAGTTTTTAGTCAGGTTGTTTTTCTACTATTGAGTTGTATGAATTCTTTATATGTTTGGATATTAACCTTTATGAAATACAGGATTTCCCACTTAGTGTATTGCCTTTTCATTTTATGGATGGTTTCCTTTGCTGTGCAGATGATTTTTAGCATGATACAGTTGTACCTGTTCATTTTTGCTTTTGTTGCCTTTACTCTTACAGTCAGATCCAAAAACTCAAAGGCCAAGACCAGTATTGAGTAGTGTACCATGTTTGTTTTCTTCTAGGAGTCTTACAGTTTCAGGTCTCACATTCAAGTTTTTAATCCATTTTGAGTTGATTTTTGTGTATGATGTAAGATTGTAGGTCTAATTTCATTCTTTTGCATGTGGTGGTCATTTCCCCACAATCATTTATTGAAGGGAATGTCTATCCTTTCCCTGTTCTATATTCTTGACATTTTTGTTGTAAGTTAATTGATTAGTTGACCACATATACCTGGGTCTAATTCTGGGCTCTCTCTGATGTGGTCTCTTCATCCATGTGTCTGTTTTAAAAAAATTTTTTTTTCTTTTTTCAACGTTTATTTATTTTTTTGGGACAGAGAGAGACAGAGCATGAACAGGGGAGGGGCAGAGAGAGAGGGAGACACAGAATCAGAAACAGGCTCCAGGCTCTGAGCCATCAGCCCAGAGCCTGACGCGGGGCTCGAACTCACGGACCGTGAGATCGTGACCTGGCTGAAGTCGGACGCAGCTTAACCGACTGCGCCACCCAGGCGCCCCATGTGTCTGTTTTTAAGTCAGCACTATACTGTTTTGATTATACCTTCAGCCCTGGTCTCTCTTCTTCTAGAATTCCTATGATACAGATATTGTTCTGTTTGATTGCATCACTTAGTTCTCTAATTCTCCCCTCATACTCCTGGATTTTTTTATCTCTCTTTTTCTCAGCTTCCTCTTTTTCCATGATTTTATCTTCTAATTCACCTATTCTCTCCTCTCCCTCTTCAATCCATGCTATGGCAGCCTCCATTTTATTTTGCATCTCATTTAGAGCATTTTTTAATTCTTCATCACTATTTTTTAGTCCCTTGATCTCTGTAGCAATAGATTCTCTGCTGTCTTCTATGCTTTTTTCAAGCCCAGCAATTAATTTTATGACTTTTAAAAAAAAAATTTTTTTTAATGTTTTATTTATTTTTGAGACAGGGAGAGACAGAGCATGAACAGGGGAGGGTCAGAGAGAGGGAGACACAGAGTCTGAAACAGGCTCCAGGCTCTGAGCTGTCAGCACAGAGCCCAACGCGGGGCTTGAACTCACGGACTGCGAGATCATGGCCTGAGCCGAAGTTGGCCACTTAACCAACTGAGCCACCCAGGCGCCCCTCAGCTTTTCACTATTGAGTATGATGTTAGTAGGGCTTGTCATACAGCCTTCATTATGTTCAGGTACATAACATATACCCACTTTATTATTTTTATCATAAATGGATGTTGAATTCTGTCATGTTATTTCTACATCCTTTGAGATGATCATAGGATTTTTGTTTTCTTTTGTTTATATGGTATATCACGTTGATTAATTAGTAAATGTTGAACCACCTTGCATCCCTGAAACAATACCCACTTGATTGTGGTGAATGAGAACTTTAATGTATTGTTGAATTTGGCTTGCTAATATTTTACTGAGAATTTTTGCATCTACATTCATTAGGGATGTTGTCCTATAACTGTCTTGTGGTATTCTTGTGTAGTGTTTGTATCAGGGTAATACTGACTGTGTAAAATGAGTTTGAAAGTGTACCTATCACTTCTATTTTTTTGAAAGAGTTTGAGAAATATTTGGTAGAATTTACCAGTGAAGGCATCTGGTCTTGGACTTTTGTTTGTTGGGAGATTTTTGATTACTGATTCAATCTCTTTACTAGTAATCAGTCTGTTAAAATTTTTTATTTCTTCATGATTCAGTCTTGGATGGTTGAATGTTTTTCTAGGAATTTATCCATTTCTTCTAGATTGTAAAATTTGTTGGCATATAATTGTTCCTTGTAGTAGTTTGTGCTTGTTTGTATTTAGTTGTAACTTCTGATTTTGAGTCCTCTTTTTTTTTGTTGTTGTTGTTGCTGAGTTTTGCTAAAGGTTTGCCAATTTTATTTATCTTTTCACAGAACCAGCTCTTAGTTTCATTGATCATATCTATTTAACTTCTACTCACTCTGTTGTTTCCTTTCTTCTACTAACTTTGTACCTAACTTGTTCTTATTTTTCTGGTTCCATAAAGTGTAATGTTAGGTTGTTTATTTTAGATTTTTCATCTTTCTTGAGATTAGTATTTATCTCTGTGAACTTTCTTTGAACTACTTTTGCTGTATCCCATAAGTTTTGGTACGTTGTATTTTCATTTTCAGTTGTCTCGAGGTATCTGATTATTTCTCCTTTAATTTCTTCATTGACCCATTGGTTGTTCAGTAGCATGTTGTAATATCCACATATTTGTCAATTTTCCAGTTTTCTTTTTGTAATTGATTTTTAGTTTCATACTATTGTGGTTGGAAAAAAATGATTGATATAATTTCAATCTTCTTAAATTTAGTAGAACTTGTTTTGTGGCCTAAAATATGATCTATTCTGGAGGTTGTTCCAAATGCACTTGAGAAGAATGTGTATTCTGCTGCCCTGGATAGAATATTCTGTATATATCTGTTCAATTGATCTGGTAAATGTGTTGTGTAAGTCCAGTGTTTCCTTATTGATCTGTCTGGATGATCTGTTATAAAAATCAGGTATGAAAGTTCCATACTATTAATGAATTGCTGTCTGTTTCTCCCTTTAGGTCTATTAATACTTGCTTTATATATTTAGATGCTTCTAGTTTGGGTGCACAAATATTTACAAATGTGACATCTTTTTTATGGATAGATCCCTCTCCCATTATCTAATGCCTTTTTGTTTATTTTTTTTATTATAATCTTTGCTTTAAAGTCTATTTTATCTAAGGATAGTTACTCCAGCTTTCATTTTGTTTCCATTTACATGGAATATCTTTTTAATCCCTTTACTTTCAGTCTGTGTATGTCCTTATCTGAAATGAGTCTCTTGTAGGCAGTATATAGAGGTGCCCCCCTCCCCACTTGTAACCCATTTAGCCACTCTGTGTCTTTTGATTGTAGAATTTAGCCCATTTGTATTTAAAGTAATTATGATGGGTATGTGCTTATTGCCATTTTGTTCATTGTTTTCTCGCTGTTTTGTAGTTTCTCTTTTTCTGTTCCTTTCTTCTCTTGGTTTTTTCCTTTGTGGTTTGTGATTTTGTTAGTGGTATGCTTAGATTCTTTTCTCACAATCTTTTTTTTTTTTTTTGTAAACAGCCTTTAATTCACTTTATTTTCTTGTATAAAACTGTTTGGTTGCCACAGCTGGAGCCTGGGTCCTCTGCATGGAGACTCTAGTATGGGTCTTTACAAGCTGGTCAGTGAATTCCTTATTGATAGGGAGACTTGGTGAACACAGCCTCTTTCCAGAGGTCAGGATTGAGCTAGCAGTAGGTCTTGGAAATGGCATCAAAAGTGCCCTTGGTGAAGTTGCCCAGAGTGGCAGTGTAGCCTCTGGCCAAGATGTAGCAGTTGTCAATACCAGCCATCATCAGTAGCTTCTTGGGCATGGGCTGAGACAATACCAGTGCCTCTGGGGTCAGGGCTGAAGCGCACCAGCACAAAGTCACAGCGGCCAGTCACCTTGCATGGGATAGTGTGGGATTGCGGGTCTTGTTTCCCCAGTAGCCTTGCTGCATGAGGATGTTGGATCACTTGACCGGGATGATGGCCCTACAGATGGCAGTAGCTACCTCCTTAGAGCACTTAACATCCAGCTCAATGTGTTCATTATAATCTCTGATGGCAGCAAATGCCTAGAACCTAGTCTGCTTACCGGCAGGGGTCTGCTTTTGCATGGGCAGAATCTTCAAAATTTCAACCTTAAGGGATGTCCCCAGGAAGATAATATTCTCAGATTCCTTGATGGGCAGGGAGAAGAGATAGATCTCCTCCAGGGACTCAGTCTTCATGTTTGTGACCAGGTGGCCCAGGTTGGTGATGAGCAACCACTCCTCATCCTCTGTGAATTCCATGGCCTCGTCCCTGGTCCAGTTGCTGCAGCTGAAACTTCCATAGAAGCCACTGCGACCTCCCATTCCAGGGCCCCTAGCCCCTTTTAGAGCACTGACATCATCTGCCATTTGTTTGCTTGGAGAAGAATCTCCTTTCTCACAGTTTTTTGGAAATCAACTATAGGTTTTTGTTTGGTGGTTCCCATGAGGCTTAGTATAGCAACCTCCATTTGTAACTGTATTTTAAGTTGATAACTTAAGTTTAAATGCATTCGAAAACTCCTCATTTTTACTTCCTCTACCCCATGTTTTATGGTTTTGATGTCACATTTTACATACTTTTATCTTGTGTATTCCTTAACTAATCATTATAGTTATACTTATTTTTAGTGCTTTTGTCTTTTAACCTTTATGTGAGCTTTATGAGTGATAAATCCACCATTTTTACCATATGTTTACCTTTACTAATGAGAGTTATACTTTCATATCTTTTCTTTCTTTCTTTTTTTTTAAATTTATCAAAATAGTTTTCTTTTAAAAAGCTCCCACTGCTGACAGCCCCACTGGCTGGCTCTCCATCATCTCCCTCCCCAGCCTGGACATAGCTGGAGGAGTCCTGAGCGGCCCAAGTGCCTTTGCATCTTTCCTACCCAGGACATCTTGGAGGGCAGGAAGGAGAGTGCCCTGAGGTCCATAGTGGATGGATGCTTGTCTTCATGACTATTCCATGCCCAGGATGTAGTTGATGGCTACGCCAGGCCAATGATGACAGGCTACCAGGTATTGAAGCCAATCCAGCAGTTGCCCATACATGATGTGAGGCCTCTCCCAGTGGGTGCTGAACATCCTTTTGAGGTTCACCTTCTCTTTGCAGTGGGACATGTCTGCTTATTTCCCATAATGCACCAGCCAAGGATGCAGAACTCCTGGAATACGTGATTGCAAGACAGCTTATATATGTTCTTGATGACACATTCTTCACTGACATCCACAAAGATCTGCTGCCCACACACGGCACATACACTGTCAGAGAGGTGTTTAATAGGCATGCCCAACTCACTGTAGAACCTTACGGTAGATGCCATGTGATCTGAACATGTTTCTGCAGAGTCTTCTTCAAGTACCCCATAGTAGTGGTCACTGAAGAGGAGAGAAATGCCAAAGTCCATGGCATCTTCTGTTTTGATTTTGAATAATAAGTTGAGATCAAAGAGGGTAAACCTGAAGCCACATAGCCAACAATGATGGCGGTATAGTTGCTTTTATAGATTAACAGGAACCACTTATAAACTAACCTTGGAGTTGTCTGTACTAGCAATGAAGATGGTGGCAGTGGTGGAGGTCGAGGTTGGAGGAGTGTTGCCAGGGAACGGGAGCTGGAAGAGGTTGATATGTCAGACCTCTCCCCAGAGGAGCATTGGAGGATTGAGCACACATGTGTGTATACCGAGTACTGTGGCCATGAAGCCATGCACACTGAAATGATCCTCATCCTCATGGCTACTTTGGTGGTGGCCCAGCTGCTCCTGGTGCAGTGGAAACAGAAACACTTTTGCTCCTACTAAATGGTGACCCTTTTTCAGATGTG
The DNA here is from genome assembly GCF_022837055.1 of Prionailurus viverrinus. NCBI lineage: Eukaryota > Metazoa > Chordata > Mammalia > Carnivora > Felidae > Prionailurus > Prionailurus viverrinus. Next base: position 451,888 of record NC_062578.1, read on the forward strand.
GGTTGTTCCCCTTCTATTTCACAGTGAAACTGCATAGGTGGAGGTTCCTAATGATACGGATCTTGTTCTCTGTTGTCACAGCTTTTGTCACCTTCCAAGCCACCTGAGAACTGCTGGTACAGACAACCCCAAGGTTGATTTCATATATTTTCTTGTTTTGAATTTGCACTTTTTATTTTCAGCTTAAAGAAGTCCCGTTAACATTTATTGTAATGCTGGTTTAGATTAAGTCTTTTAGGTTTTCTTTGTCTGGGAAACTCTTTATCTCTCCTTCAATTCTGAATGATGATTTTGCTGGTAGAGTGTTTTGCTTGGAAGTTTATTTCCTTTCAGCACTTTGAATATATCTGCTTGAATAGTTTCTGCTGAAAAATCTGCTTATAGTCTGGGTTGTGTTTTGTTTTTGTTTTAGTTTTTTTGTACTTATAGTTTTCTCTTGCTGCTTTTAAGATTATCTCTCTCCCTGTCTTTAACTTTTGACATTTTAATTATAAAGTGTCTTGGTGTGGATGTCTTTGGGTTCATCTTATTTGGAACTTCCTGGGCTTTCTGGACCAAGATGTCTCTTTCCTTCTCTGGGCTAGGGAAATTTTCAGCCATTATTTCTTCAAATAAGTTTTCTACCCTTTTCTCTGTCATCTCCTTCTGCAACAGATATAATGTGAATGTTAGTCTGTTTTCCAATTACTTCCTGAGGCTGTCTTCACTTTTTTTCATTCTCTTTTTGCTGCTCTGATTGGGTGATCTCCAGTGCCCTGTCTTGAGTTCAATTGATTCCTCTGCTTTATTCATTCTGCTGCTGAACCCCTCTGGTGCATTTTTTTTGGTTCAGTTATTCCATTCTTCAGTTCTATGACTTTCGTTTGGTTCTTTCTTATATTTTCTAATGCTTTTTTTGACATTCTGACTTCAAAAAAGTGTTTATTCTTCTCCCAAGTTCAGTAAGTATCTTTATGATTATTACTTTGAATTCTTTATCGGGTACGTTACCTACCTCTGTTTCATAAGGATTCTTTTCTGAGGCTTTATCTTAATTTTTCACTTACAACACATTCCTGTTTCTTCATTTTGCTGTATATTAGCTGAAACAGTCACCTCTCCCAGTCTTGAAGGAATGGTCTCTTGTAGGAAATGAACTTTGACATTCAGCCTTATCCTAGTCCTTTGTTGTCTCTTGATTTTTTTTATGATTGTCCAAGCAGCCTAATTTATTTTATTTATTTTTTAATTTTTAATTTTATTTATTTATTTTGTAAGTACGCTTCATGCCCAGCACAGAATCCAACACTAGGCTTGAACTCATGACGCTGAAATCAAGACCAGAGCTGAGATGCTCAAGAGTCAGATGCTCAACTGCCTGAGCCAACCAGGTGCCCCCAGCCTAACTTATTTTTAATAAGTTACTCAGGATGTGCCAAGACTGGTCAGTTCCCATAGGGGAATATCTCAGCTAGCACGAAATCCAGGCTGATTGGAAGCCAGATCTTTAGGCAGGAGCTTTTCAAGTATGCAAATATAGACAGTTCTGAGGGACCACAAGTGTAAGCCTTCCTGGCCACCAGAGCAGGAGATCTATAGTAGTCCTCTAGATAGCAGTTGTAAAACTCAATACTCCAGGCTAGTGTATAAGCTTCCTTTGGGGAGATACTGGCAAGCTGTAGTGAGGGAGAGGGAGGGCCAAATGATGGTGTCCACCTACTTATGTTCTGTTTGAGTACCCGTATCCTCTAGATGTATGCCAAATTTGAATTTGTTCATCAGTCTAAAGCACCAGGACAAGCAAATAGGTCTCTTTTAACAGACTGGGGGTTTCATTCTGTTGTTTATACAGTGCCCTGTGGGTTCGCACCTTGCCAAGAACTGCCCCTCAAATTGTTAAAAGTCCCATGAGACTCAGGAATAAAGGCCCCCCTGGCCAGAGTCAGAGCCTGACCAGAGCCAAGCATTCAAGGGCCCTGCCCTGTGTGGCAGCCATAAACACCGGGACACCAGATATAAGAAGTGGGACACAAATATGTAAGAGCTCCCTTCTAAGAGACTGTTGCTCTGGATTGCAAACAGAAGGCGAGCATGAACATAGCACCTGCCTTCTGAGATATCTGGTAAGGTTTGCAGTCAGCCCTTAGATGTGTGTGTAATTAGCAGCCTGTCCCTCAGGCTGCAGCTATGATGATATGCTTATAGGCCTCTTTTATAGATGGACTTAGCTCCTGGGTCTGTTGCCTCTTGCTGTGCCCTGAGCTGTTTAAGAACTCTTTCACCATTGGTTATAGTCTTATGAAACCTGTGAACATAAGCCCCATTGGCCACTTGAAGCAGGTGATGTAGACATATTCCCAGGCAGCAGCTGTAAAGGTGCCAGACAAGAATATAAGCTTCTCTCTGAGAATTTAGTATCTGAGAGATACCAGTAAGCTAGAGCAAGGCAGAGGGAGAATACAAAGATTGTACCCAATGGCTTTTGTTTCCTGAAAGCATGTCTATAGGGACCTACATGTATATTAGACCAGAAACCTGTCCCTCAAGCCAAAGCTCCTGGACAAGCAAATAGACCACTTTCTCAGAAACACTAGTGTGTGTTTTACTCTGCTATGTGTGCAGAGCCCTCAGGGTAGTATTCTGCCAAGAACTGCCTCCAATTGTAGAGTGCCTTGGGATCTAGGAACACAAATCTCCTTGACCATAAGAGCCAGGCTATCAAGGAGCACCCCTGGGGTGCAACTACAAAAACTGAGGCACCAGATGTGTGTAAAAACTCCCCTTCAGGAGATAGTAGTGCTGCAGAGAGTGGAAGAGTGAGGGTGCTAAGATGGTACCCTCTAAGGAAAAAGAAAAATGGCTCCTAATGGCTTTAGCAAGGCAGAGGGAGAGCACACAGTTGGTACCTACTTGTTGGAGGTACCATGAACAAAAAAATTCTAGTGTTAAAAAAATAAGATAGGAACTTTGCTTTATAGCAAGGTTGAGGGAGTACTTAAAAATGGCACCCAGCAGCAGCACTTCCCTATTTTGAGAGTATCCCAGTAGGCCCCAGGCCCTCAGATGACACTCAAAGATTAGCAAATGTATTTCTTTGACATCGGGTCTGGGTGCTTTTCAAACAGCTGTGTCTGGGCTGGGTGGTGGGGTGAGTAAGTCCGAGCATGACCACTTTATAGGAGATGTTTCTCAGTTTGGTACAGCTCTGTCGGTCTTGTGGATCCAAGTCCAGTTGTTTGTCAAAGCCACGTTTTATCATCTCTCAGATGCAAGTCTGAAGAGTTGGGGTACCTGATGTGGGGTATGAACCACTGGCTCCTCAGGGAGAAGCTTTGGGTTTGTTAGTTCCCTCCCAATTATGGTTTGCTGCACTGGGGTCGGGTTTATGGCAAGACTGCATTACTGCCTCTCCCACCCACCTTGGTGTGGCTATGTCATTATTTCAGCAGGCCTTTTCTCTTCAGGGGGAAATTGACAAGTTGATTGTGAAACTTGTAGAGCAGTGTTGAAGAATTACAAAGTGGATGGCTTATACTACCTGAAGTAATCAAGATAGCGATAGTGTAAATGATATACAGATAGTGGATAAAGATATACAGATAGCTCAGTGGAACAGAATAGAGAGCTGAAAATTATTTTTGATGAAGAAAGCAATCCAATGGGGTAAAAAAAGGCTTTTAAATAAATAATGCCAGAGCAATTGAATATTCATATAAATAAAGTCACCTTGACCCCCTATCTCATATACATAAAAGTTAAGATGGATCATAGATCAAAATGTAAAAGTTCAGCCATTAAACTTCTAGGAGAAAAAGTAGAGAATAGCAAAGCTTTCTTTGGTAGGCTACAAAAAGCACAAGTATTTTTTTTTTTTTAAAAGCACTGTAAATTAAAATCCATCACAACAAAAAAAATTTTTAGCACCATTAACAGATAGAGAAAATAATAAACATTTATCTGTAAAGTACTTGTATCCAGACTGTACAGAGAACCCCTACAACAATAAAAGGACTACTTAATCCACTGGAGAAATATTACAACAGATGCTTCATAAATGATGCTATGTGCATAGTCAGTGAGTATAATGGACTTCAACATATGAATTTTGGGGGGGACACATTTCAGCCCATAGCAGTTTTATAAAGAGAAATAAAAAAATAATATTATTTTTTAAGTTTGTATTTAAATTCTAGTTGTTAATATACAGTGTAATATTAATATTAGTTTTAGGTGTCCAGTGTAGTGACTTACCGCATACAGTACCCGGTACTCATCACAAGTACACTCCTTAATACCCATCCCCCTGCCCACCTCCCCTCAGATAATCACCAGTTTGTTCTCTATAGTTAAGAGTCTGTTTCTTGGATTTTCTCTCTCTCTCTTTTTTTTTTTTCCTTTTGCTCATATTTTTTGTTTCTTAAATTCCACATTTGAGTGAAATCATATGGTATTTGTCTTTCTTTGACTGACTTATTTTGCTTAGCATAATACACTCTAGTTCCATCCATGTAGTTGCAAATGGCAAGATTTCATTTTTTTTAAGGTTGAATAATCCGTGTGTGTGTGTGTGTGTGTGTGTGTGTGTGTGTGTGTGTATGTATGCACGTACATACTGCATCTTCTTTACCCATTCACCAGTCGATGGACACTTGGGCTGTTTCTATGATTTGTCTAATATAGATAATGTTGCTGTAAACATTGGGGTGCATGTATCCCTTTGAATTAGTGTTTTTTCTATTCTTTGGGTAAATGCTAGCAGTGCAATTGCTGGATCATAGGGTAGTTCTATTTTTAACTTTTTGAGAAACCTCCATACTGTTTTCTAGAGTGGTGCACCAATTTGCATTCCCACCAACAGTGCAGGAATGTACTTCACATCCTCGCCAAAACCTGTTGTTCCTTGTGTTGTTGATTTTAGCCCTTCTGATAGGTGTGAGGTGATATCTCATTGTAGTTTTGATAAACAGAGAACTGGTTATTCTTAAGTATATGAGTTTTCAGTTAGAGTGTTGGGTTGGGAATGTGCAGTGGAAGGATGCCTGGGTGGCTCAGTCAGTTAGCATCCAACTCTTGATTTCGGCTCAGGTCATGATCTCACAGTTTGTGAGATAAAACCCCACTTCGGGCTCTGTGCTGACAGCCTGCTTTTGGGATTCTCTCTCTCTGCCCCTCCCCCACTCATACCCTGTTCTCGCTAAACATTAAAAAAAAAACACATTAAAAAATGTACAGTGGGTTGTTGATGTCGCTTGGAGTGTTTGGGAAAGAACACAGCATTGGATGCTGATTTGGAGAGCAGTTGCTTAGAGGTACTATATTAAAATGAAAAGAACATAACGGGGGACACCTGGGTGGCTCAGTCCATTAAGTGTGGGGCTCTTGACTTCGGCTGAGGTCATGATCTCATGGTTTGTGGGTTTGACACCCCCCCCCCCCCCCCCCCCCCCGTCGGGGTCCCTGCTGACAGCACAAAGCCTGCTTGGGATTCTCTTTCCCTCTCTCTCTGACCCTCCCCCACTAGTGTGCTCTGTCTCTCTCAAAATAAATAAACTTAAAGAATAAAGAACATAAGGAAATTTCTTTTTCTCTTCAGTCTGAATCTATATTTTTGGGAGCAAGAGGAAAAAATAGCATAAATAATGTAAAAATTCTTAGAATATATGAAGAATTGAGCCCACAAGAGAAATTAGAATAATAAGATTTGTTATTCATGGATTTATTTCAGTAGTTTTTTCACAGTTTATTTTTCCTTTTTCAAATGCCAGCAATTTTTAAAACATTAACTATAATGAAAATGTTTTTCAGATTATAAATGTTTTGGGAAGGATTTACCTACTTCTGATTAAACAAACTTTTTGAGTACCAGAGCCAAAAAGACATCTTCTGTGGTGCTCCAGAAAAATCCCACCCCTCCCTTTTTCCCTTGCTGCTCTAGTTACGACAGCTATGACTGAGGCATCTGGGATTTGTGCTCTTTCCGTAAGACTGGAAGACTCTGCCAGTCTTGGGTCCCCTGATGTGCTGATGTAGGAACACTGTCTTTTTCTGTTTTTCCTTAAACACCTCTGAGACCTCTAGGTTGTTGAACTTTCCATGGCTCTCAGCTCTATTTCAGAGGTTATCCAAGGAGAAGAAAGGCAGCTTCTTGTAGAACTAAAGTTGATAATAAGATGATGGTCAAATGACTTTACTATCTCTCTTCTTTTGACCATTTCTGTATCTTTGCACAAAAGAATTAAGCTACATCCACTCACTTTCTTTTATACAATAAAGTGCAAGTGTTTGCTTTCCATCGGAATGAACCCTTTTCCAGTAATACAGCATTTAAATATAAATTTAAGAACTGGTCCCAGGTTCACCAAATTAAAGACTAACTTAGCTGACTGTTTATCCTTAGAACAATCACACTATGGATTTTATTTTCCTAAACATTCCAGGTTTTTCAGGTATTGCCTTCTGATAGGGCTGGAAAGGGCTGCCTGTTATGGTTTAAAAGAGGAGATTCCAGGGCTCTGCTGCTATGACTACAATTTAAAACTAGCCCTTCAGCAGACAGCTGGAGAAACTAATCACTGAGCCGAGTAAGCTGGAGCTGACAATAAGTGTCAAAGAAGTCAGGGTAGAAAGAGTGGAGGCAAATACTAGTGATAGATGGGAGACTCATTAACACTAGTGCCACCTTCTGAATTTGAAATTATTATTCTACTTTTTGAAGTTCTTTTTATGAAATCCTATGTGTACCCCTCATTCAGAAAGTTCTCTGATGTCAGGTCATTTAGTCTGATACAAGGCAATCGGTTTATTTCTAAAGGTTTAGTACTTAATCTATATAAATGGTGAAAAACATTATTTTGTAATCATCAGTTTTAGTTGTTAGCACTCCAGTTGCTCCTGACTTTCTTTAAAAAATAAATAATATACTGGGGTCAATGAGATGATTATATTTTTTGTCTCAAGTAAAAGTATGTTAGTTGTTTAATATCAAAATGATAAATATATAACACATATTAAAATAGTACTTTATTAAAGTTGCTTATCTCACCAAGGACATGGTACAGGTCACTGGCCATAAGTAGCCTTTCAGTTAAGAACAATAGTGTAAGACTTTATCCATTTCTTTTTTCTTATTTTGTAATATCAACTGTAATGTCTCCTCTTTCATTTCTAATTTTATTTATTTGAGTCTAGTTAAAGGTTTGCCAGTTATTTATATTTTAAGCAAATCAGCTTTTAATTTTATTGATCCTTTCTGTTGTTTTTCTGGTCCCTGTCTTATTTATTTCTGCTCTGATTTTTTATGATTTCCTTCTCCCAACTTTGGGCTTAATTTGTTGCTCTTTATTTAATTCCCTAATGTTTAAAGTTAGATTGTTTATTTGAGATCTGATTTTTTAATGTATGAGTTTATTGCTATAAAATTTCCTCTCAGAACTGCTTTTGCTGATCCCACAAAATTTGATACATTGTATTTTAATTTTCATTTGTTTTGAGATAACTTTTTGTTTCCTTTTTGCTTTCTTCTTTGACTCATTGGTTGTTTAGAATTGTGCTGTTTAGTTTCCACATATTTGAAGATCTACTCACTTTCTTCTGGTTGATTTCTAATTTTATACCTTGTGGTCAGAGAAGACCACAACTATCTTCTCTGATAGTTGGTATGATTTCAGTGTTCTTAAATTTGCTAAGATTAGTTTTGTGGCTTATTATTTGATGTATCCTGGAGAATGTTCCATGTTCAGTTGAGAAGAATATGTATTCTGCTCTGTTGAGTGGAATGTTCTACATGAGTCTGTTAAGTCTATTTATTCTAAAATATGGTTCAATTCCAGTGTTTCCTTGATTTTCTTTCTGGATGATCTATCCATGGTCAATAGTGGGGTCTTGAAGTCCCCTACTATTATTGTATTGTCTATTTCTCTCTTAAGATCCTGTTAGTATTTGCTTAAGTATTTTTTGTGCTTACACATTGGGAACATATATATTAATGGTTGTTATATCTTCTTGATGTATTGATCCACTTATTATATACTGTCATTCTTTGTCTCTTGTTACCGTTTTGGCTTGAAGTCTATTTTATGTGATATAAATATGGTTACAAATATGGCTACACCCACTTTGTTTTGGTTATCATTTGCTTGGAGTACCATTTTTCAGCTCTTCACTTTGAGTGTTTGTCTTTTCAACTCAAATGAGTCTCCTGAAGGCATCATATATTTGGGCTGGTTTTTTTGTTTTTTGTTTTTTTCTTTTTTAAATCCATCCAACTATTCAGTGCCTTTTGATTGGTGACTTTAATCCATTTACACTTATGGTAATTATTGATGTATGAGAACTTACTGCTGTCATTTTATGTTTTGTGTTTGGTTGTTTCATATTCATTCTTTCTTTTTCTTTGTGTTTCTGTTTACTTTTAAGTTGGTGGTTTTCTAAGATGATTTCTCAGAGTTTCCCCTTTTTTTACATTTTGTGTCTTCGCTCTAGATATTTGTTTTGTGGTTACCATGAGGTTTGTATAAAATATCTCATAGGTAAAATAATCCTTTCTCTGATGATGACAATTTATCTTTCTTTTTATTTTTTTTTAATGTTTATTTTTGAGAGAGAGTAAGAGGGAGCAAGCCAGTGTGCATATGAGCAGGGAAGGGGCGGGGTGGCATGCGGTAGGAAGAGGAGAAAGAATCCTAAGCAGACTCTGTGCTATCAGTGCAGCGCCTGATGCAGGGTTTGATCCAGTGAACTGTGAGATCATGACCTAAGCGGAAATTAAGAGTCGGCTTCTTAACTGACTGAGCCACCCAGACACCCCTCTTCATTTTTCTATACAAATTACATCACTTTTCTTCTCCTCTTTTAATTTTGTTGCTACAAATTATCCCTTTTTGTGCTTTTGAATTTGTTACTAAATGTAGTAGCTATAATTATTGTTAATAATGTTTTCCCTTCAACATGTATGCTGTAATTGTTTAATGCCCTATTCTAAAACAGAGTTAAAATGTTCTGGTTCTGTCTGTTTATCACCTTTCTCAAATTTGGGGATCCTTTGTCTTTTATTTCAGGTGAAAAGCTCCTTTCAGCATTTCTTGTAAGGCAAATTTAATTGTGGTGAACTTCTGCAGTTTTTGTCTGGGAAGTCCTACATTTCTCCTTCGTATCTGAAGCATAACTTTGCTGGATAGAGTATTTTTGCCTGGCAGTTTTTATTTTTCAATACTTTGGAATATGTCACTCTACTTTCTCCTGGCCTCTAGGGTTTCTTTTTTTCTTTTTTCTTTTTTAATTTTTTTATTATTATTATTTAATATTTATTTTTGAGAGACAGAGTGTGAGCAGGGAGGGACAGAGAGAGAGGGAGACACAGAATCCGAAGCAGGCTTCAGGCTCTGAGCTGTCAGCACAGAGCCTGACATGGAGCTCGAACTCAAAAACCGTAAGATCATGACCTAAGCCGAAGTTGGACGCTCAACCAACGGAGCCACCCAGGCACCCCATGACCTGTAGAGTTTCTGATGAGAAATCTCATAATCTAGTGGGGGTTCGTTTGTAGGTTAATTTTTTTCCCCCTGGCTGCCTTTAAGATTCTTTGTTTATTATTGACTTTTTACAGTTTCATAATAATATGTCTTGGAGAAGGTCTCTTATATTGAGATAGTAAGCTGATCTTTTAGCTTTGTGGACTGTTTATTTCTACTTGTATTTTCTCAGGTTTAGTAAATTTTCAACTGTTTTAAAAATAACCTCTCTGGGGAGCCTGGGTATCTCAGTTGGTTAGGCGACCGACTTTAGCTCAGGTCATGATCTTGCAGTTCATGGGTTCAAACCCCGTGTCCGTCTCTGTGCTGACAGCTCAGAGCCTGGAGTCTGTCTCAAATTCTCTGTTTCTCTCTGTCTGTCTCTCCCCCACTAGTGCGCGCTCTCTCTCTCTCTCTCTCTCTCTCTCTCTCTATCTTGAAAATGAACACTGATTTTTTTTTTTTTAAATAGCCTCTCTTCCTCCTTCTAGTATACATTTTATTCTGTTTTTAATTTTAGAGAGAGAGAGCACAAACGGTGGAGAGGGCAAGAGGGAAAGAGAGATCTTAAGCAGGCTACGTGCTCAGCATAGAGCCTGACACAGGGATCAATGCCATGACTGTGGGATCATGACCTGAGCCAAAATCAAGAGTTGGATGCTCAACCAACTGAGCCACCTAGGCACCCCCATTTATTCTAATGTTAGCTCTCCTAATGGAGTCTGATAGTTCTTCTAGGATTTCCTCATTAAAAAAAAATTTTAGTTCTCTTTCTTCTACCTGAATCATTTCTAGATTCCTGTCTTCCAGAGAGCTTAGTCTCTCTTCCATCTCATCTGCTCTATTACCAATGCTTTCTAATGCATTCTTCTCATTGATTGAGTTCTTCATCTTAAGAATTTCTCTTGGTTCTTTTATAGGGTTTTAATCTCTTTGGTAAAGTACTTCTGTTTATTAATTTTATTGACATTTGAGTTCCGTTATTGCCTTTCTGACTTTTCTTGTAGTTTATTGATTTCTTCATTATAGCTATTCTGAAATTTCTATTAGATCCCATTCTTACATGACTTTGTGTTTGGTTGTTGTGGAATTGGTGTTTTATGTTTGTGATACCATATTGCTGTGATTTTTCATTATGTTTCATAAAATGTGCCTCTCCCAGTGCATTTGAAGTAGTGAACACCTTTTAAAAAAAATATTTATTTATTTTGAGAGGGAGAGAGCAAGTGAGCAGGGGAGATGCAGAGAGAGGGAGAGAGAATCCCAAGCAGGCTCCATGCTGTTCGTGCAGAGCCAGATGCAGGGCTTGAACCTCCAAACCCTGAGATCATGACCTGAGCTGAAATGAAACCAAGAGTTGGATGCTTAACCAACTGAGCCATCCAGGCACTCTAAAAGTAGTGAACACCTTTCTTATATAGGTAAAGTTTTGTTTTTGCTTTAATTTTTAACAATTTAACAGGTTGGCAGTCAGAAGCTTTTCTGCAGTCAGGTGGCACTATAGCACAAGTTTTTGTTTCTCTTACCTGGCGTGCCTTCTGGCTATATTTGGGAGCATGTTTTCCACCCCTATCCCCTCTGCCATAAGGTCACTAGCACCCTTCTCATTTCTTGTGCTGCTGGGGTCTCAAGGTTGCAGGCCCAGTCCCAATTCCAAGGTTGCTGGGGTCATGGGCATGGGGATAAGGGAGTCACTGGCCAGCTACCACTGCTAGGGATACCAGGGTCAAAGGCACTGCCATTCCTGGAATCACTGGGGTCACCAGGTGCTGCTTCTGCTCTTCTCCAAGTTCTGCTGCCTCCACAGGTCCAATCCACCCATATTCAGATGTACATGTGTATAGATCTCTCAATTCTGGCATGCTGTGCCAAGGATCCTTTGTTGGTCTATGGAGATACTACTAGTTGTATATTGAAGGAGGGAGACAAAGGGAAAGACTCATGGCACAATGATGCTGATGTTACTCAGAACCTTTTTATTTTCTTGATAACGTTCTTAGAAGCAAAAAAAAAAAAATATTTTAAGCCCAGTTTTTATCTATTTTTTCTCCTGTTGCTCACGCCTTTGGTGTCATATCTAAGAATTTGTTGCCAAATTCACAGTCTTGAAGATTTACAGCTGTGTTTTTTCCCTAAGAGTTTTATAGTTTTTTCTCATATAGTTAGGTAATTGGTCCATTTTGAGTTAATTTTTGTGTGTTGCGTGAGGCAGGGATCCACCTTCATTCTTCCCTGTGAAAATCCTACTGTCCAAGCACCATTTGTTGAAAAGACTATTCTTTTCATTGTTGAAAAGACTTTTCTTGCACTGAAAAGTCATGAACCCCTTGTTGATAAAATCATTTGGCATAGATGTGTTGGTTTGTTTTTGGACTCTCAGTTCTGTTTAATAAAACACTAAAACAGTCTATATATCCTTATGCCAGAACCAGAATGTTTTGATTACTTGTACCTGTATAGTAAGTTTTGAAATTGAGAAGTATGAGTCCTCTAAGTTTGTTCTTCTTTTCAATATTATTTTGGTTATTCAGGGCCTCTAGCAATTCCATATGAATTTGAGAACTTTCCCATTTAGGTGAAAAAGGCTATTGGAAGTTTTAGGGATTGCATTTAATCCCTATCATTTTGGGTATCAAATCATTTTGGATACCAAAATATCATTTTGGGTAATAGTGCCATTTTAACAGTATTAAATTATCCAATCCGTGAACATGGAGTGTCTTAACATTTATGTAGATCTCCTTGATTTTTTTCCAGCAATGTTTTTTTTTAATTTTTTTTAATGTTTATTTATTTTTGAGAGAGAGCGCGAGCGCCCATGCGCACAAGCTGGGGAGGGGCGGAGAGAGAGGGAGACACAGAATCCAATGCAGGCTGTAGACTCTGAGCTGTCAGCACACCAACTGTAAGATCATGACCTGAGCCAAAGTCGAATGCCTAACCAACTGAGTCACTCAGGCACCCCTCCAGCAATATTTTTTAATTTTCAAATGTATATATAGGCCTTTTACCTCGTTGTTTAAATTTATTTCTCATGTATTCTTTATGATGCCCTTTTTTATGGATTTTTAGGATTTTCTGTATACAAGATTATGCCACCAGCAAATAAGAGAGTTCTGTTCTGTTTGCCATTTATTTCTTTTTTCATGTTTGCTTTGGTTAGAATATCCAGTACAACATTGAGTAGAAGTAGCAAAGTGGTCATTTTTACCTCATTCCTCACCCAAGGGGAAAGCTTTCAGTTTTTCTCTATTGGATATGATATTGCTTTTGAGCTTTTTATAAATATTCTGTATCTGGACGAGGAAGTTTCTTTCTTTCTTTTTTTTTTTTTTAACATATATTCATTTTTTGAGAGATAGAGAGAGACAGAGTATGCCCAGGGGAGGGGCCAAGAGAGAGGGAGACACAGACCCAAAGCATGCTTCAGGCTCTGAGCTTTCAGCACAGAGCCCAACGTGGGGCTCAAACTCAAGAACCGTGACATCATGAGCTGAGCCGAAGTTGGATGCTCAACCAACTGAGCCACCCAGGTACCCTGAGGAAGTTCCTTTGTATTCCTAGATTCTTTTTAATCATGAAAGGGTGTTGGATTTTGTAAAGTGCTTTTTCTACATTAATTGAAATGATCATGTTACTTTACCCCCTTCATTCCATTGATGTAGTGTATTACATTAATTGTTTTTCATATATATACCACTGTTTGATTGCTGGGATGGATCTCACTTGATCATGGTGCATATTCTTTCAGTATGGTGCTGGATTTATTTTTAAGGGATATTAATCTCTAGGTTTCTTTTTCTGTGATAGGGTCTCTGTATGGCCTTTGTATCAGGGTAATTCTGGTCTTATAGAGTAAGTTAGGAAGTTTTCCTTCCTTTTCTGTTTTTTGAAGGGGTTTAGAAGGATTGGTGTTGTTAATTCTTCTTTAAGTGTTTGGTAGAAATAATAACCAATGAAGCCATCTAGGCCTTGCATTTCTTAACAGGAGCACTTTTTGATTATTGATTTAACTTCTACTTGTTATAATTCTGCTTAGGTTTTTCTGTTGAGTCAGTTTTCATTTGGCGGTGTGTATGTTTCTAGGAATTTGTCCATCTCTTATAGATTATCTAACTTGGTGTACAGCTTGTTCGTGGTATTCTTTTTTTTTTTTTTTTTTTTTTTTTTTGGAGAGACAGTGCAAGTAGGGGAGAAGGAAGGGCAGAGGGAGAGATAGAATCCCAAGCAGGTTTCATGCTCAGCACAGAGCCTGATGCAGGGCTCTATCCCATGGCCCTGGGATCATGACCTGAAGCGAAATCAAGAGTCAGATGCTCTACTGACTGAGCTAACCAGGTGTCCTGATTCATGGTATTCTCTTATAATTCATTTTATTTCTTTGAGATTGGTAGTACTTCTCCCATTTTCATTTCTGATTTATTTGCTTTTTTGTCTTTATTTGATTTATTTAGGGTGATCTAGCTAAATTTTGTCATTTTTAATGATCTTCTAAAGAATCAACTTTTGGTGTCATTAATTCTATTTTTTTTTCTATTTTAATTTCCTCTAATGTAATCTTTATTATTTTTCCTTCTGCTAACCTTGGGTTTCGTGTGCTCTTCTGTTTCTAGTTCCTTAAGATACAAAGTTAGATTATTTATTTCACATCTTTATTCTTCTTTTTCTTAAATGCAGACATTGCAGTGCTAAATCTCCCATGAAAACAGCTTTCACCGAATCTTACAAGTTTCAGTATGTTGTGTTATTATTTTCATTTGTCTTGATGTGTGTTCTAATTTTCTTGTGATTTCTTCTTTGACATGTAAGTTGGTTAAAAGTGTATAATTTCGGGGGTGGCTAGGTGGCTCAGTCGGTTGAGCGTCTGACTTCAGCTCAGGTCATGTTCTCATGGTTCGTGAGTTCGAGCCCTGCATTGGGCTTGCTGCTATCAGTGCAAAGCCTACTTTGGATCTTCTATCCCCGTCTCTCTCTCTGCCCCTGCCCCGCTTGTGCTCTCTCTCTCTCAAAAATAAATAAAACATTTTTAAAAAATGTAATTTCTACATATATGAATTTTCTATTTTTTCTTCTGTTACAGATTTCTAGTAATTGTGGTTTGAGAAAATGCTTGGTATAATTTCAGTCTTTTTTAAAAGTAAAGATTTGTTTTGTAATCCAAAATATGATATTAGTCCAAGATCAAGGTGTCAGCAGAGCCCTTTGAAGGTACTGTGGAAGATTTGTTTCCATCCTCTCTCCAAGCTTCTGGTAGTTCATTGGCTTGTGGCAGAAAATTCCAGTCTTCATATGACCTTCTCTCAGTGGGTGTATGTCCAAATTTCCTTGTTTTATAATGACATGAGTCATATTGGGTTATGAGCTTACCTTATTCCAGAATAACTTCATATTAACTTGATTAATTGCATCTGCAATGGCTCTGTTTCCAATTAAGGTCACATTTTGATGTACTGGGAGTTGGGATTTCAGTATATGTTTTTTTTTTTTTAATTTTTTTTTTCAACGTTTTTTATTTATTTTTTGGGACAGAGAGAGACAGAGCATGAACGGGGGAGGGGCAGAGAGAGAGGGAGACACAGAATCGGAAACAGGCTCCAGGCTCCGAGCCATCAGCCCAGAGCCTGACGCGGGGCTCGAACTCACGGACTGCGAGATCGTCACCTGGCTGAAGTCGGACGCTTAACCAACTGCGCCGCCCAGGCGCCCCTCAGTATATGTATTTTTGCAAGACAAAATCCAACCCACAACTGGAAGTGTTTCTCTTAAAATTTTGTAAGACTTTGTAACGAATTGGTATTTTCTGTAAATGGTAGTATTTACCCGGGAAGACAGGATATACTAGGGTTTTCTTTTTAGGAAGTTTTAAAATTATTTATTCAATCTATTTACTTCTTATAGTTCTATCCCAATTTTTTTTTATTTCCATTTGATTCAGTTTTGGTTGTTCATGTTTTCCTAGGAATTTGTCTTTTTCAAAGTTATCTAATTTGTTTGCATTCATGTCTTTATGCTATATCTTTTTAACTCTTTATTTCTGTAAGGTCAGCATTGATATCTGAGCTTTCATTCCTTATTTTTGCAATTTGACCTTTTTCTCTTTTTTTCTTCATCTGTCTAGCTAAAGGTTTGTCAATTGTATTCATCTTTCCCAAGAATCAACTTTTATCTTTGCTGACATGTAGTATCCTTGTCTTCACTATTTGATTAATTTTTGTATTAATCTTCTCTGTTTTTTTCTCTACTTAGTTTAGGTTTCATATGCTCTTAAAGTCAAAGGTTAGGTTATGGATTTGAGAACTTTCTTCTTTCTTCCTTCTTTCTTTCCTTCCTTCCTTCTAATTTTCTTCTTTTTCTTAATATATACATTTCTAGCTAGAAACTATAATTTCTGTTGGTTTATTGGGTTAGGTTAATTCTGATAAGGCTTGTTTTAGCTATATTCCTATAAGTTTTGGTATGTTGTGTCTTCATTTTGATTACTTTCTAATGATTTTCTACCTTCTCTTGTCATCTTTTCTTTGACCCATTTGTTATTTAGGACTGTGTTGTTTATTTTTTCTATACTGGCAATTTTTCCAGATTTCTAGTGGTTATTGTATTTTAACTTTATTCCATTCTTGTTTGAATAGCATACATAGATTTCAGTCCTTTTACCTTTATCAAGCCTTGTTTTGTGCTTAATATATAGTCTGTCCTAGAGAATGTTCTTCGTGCAAAAGAAAAGAATGTGTATACTGATGCTTTTGTCTAAAGAGTTGTATAGATGTATAGATATTATAATGCTGTTAAATTCTTCTGTTTTCTTGTTGATCTTGTGCCAAGTTTTCTAATCCATTACCCAAAGTAGAGTAGTTAAGTCTCCAACAATTATTGTACTATTTTCCCTTTTCAGTTGTCAGTTTTTGCTTCATATATTTTGATCCTTGTTGTTTGGTACAAAAATGTTTATAATTTTTATATCTTCTTGATGAACTACTTTGTATCATTATAAAATGTACCTCTGTTTCTAGTAATATTCATTTATTTTTTAATGTCTTATTTTTGAGAGAGAGACAGAGCATGAATGGGGAGGGGCACAAAGAGAGGGAGACACAGAATCTGAATGAAGCAGGCTTCAGGCTCCCAGCTGAACCTGATGCAAGATCATTACCTGAGCCAAAGTCAGATGCCTACCCCAACTGAGCGCCGAGGTGCCCCTCTAGTAATATTTTTTAAAAGTTATTCTTGTTTGATATTATTACAACCACTACAGCTTTCTTCTGGTTTATGTTTGCATGCTACACCCTCTCCTTATTACCTTATTAGTTTATTTCCATTTAGTTGGGTTTATTTCTATGTATATTACTGTTTTTGGTGCATTATAATTGGGATTGTTTTCTTAATTTCTCTTTGTGCTGCTTCCTTACTGGTGTGTACAATTGCTTCAGATTTTTGTACATTGATTTTGTATCCTACAACTTTACTAAATTCATTTATCAATGTAGCAGTTTTTTTGGTGGAGTTCTTCAAGTTTTCTAGGTCGAGCATCATGTCATCTGCAAATAGTGAAAGTTTTACTTCTTCCTACCAATTTGGATGCCTTTTGTTTCTTCTTGTCTGATTGCTGTGGCTAGGACTTCAGTAGTATGATAAAAATAACAGTGGTGAGAGGAGACATCCTTGCTTGTTCCTGATCTTAGGGGCAAAGCTCTTAGTTTTTCCCTGAGTATGATGTTTGCCGTGGGTTTTTTTTTTTTAATTTTTTTTTTTTCAACGTTTATTTTTTGGGACAGAGAGAGACAGAGCATGAACGGGGGAGAGGCAGAGAGAGAGGGAGACACAGAATCGGAAACAGGCTCCAGGCTCTGAGCCATCAGCCCAGAGCCTGACGCGGGGCTCGAACTCACGGACCACGAGATCATGACCTGGCTGAAGTCGGACGCCCAACCGACTGCGCCACCCAGGCGCCCCATGCTGTGGGTTTTTCATGTAAGGCCTTTATTATGTTGAGGTATGTTCCCTCTAACCCTACTTCTTTGAGGGTATTTGTCCTGAATGGATATTGTATTTTTTCAAATACTTTTTCTGCATCTCTTGGAATGATCATTTGGTTCTTACTCTTTCTCTTATTGATGTGATGTATCACAGTGATTTATTTGCAAGTATTGAATCACCTTTGTTTCCTGTAAATAAATCCCACTTGATTGTAGTGACTGATTTTTTGTAAAGTATTGTTGGATTTGGTTTGCTAATATTTTGTTGAGGATTTTTGCATCTATGTTCAACAAAGATAATGGCCTGTGGTGTCTTAACCTGGTTTTGATATCAGGGTAATGCAGCCACCTTATAATGCATTTGGAAGTTTTCCTCCCCCTTCTATATTTCGGAATAGCTTGAGAAGTATATATATAAAGTCTTCTTTAAATGTTTGGTAGAATTCACCTGTGAAACCATCTTTTCCTGGACTTTTGTTTGTTGGATGTTTTTGATTACTCTTCAGTTTTATTGCTGGTAATTGGTCTGTTCAAATTTCCTATTTCTTCCTGATTCAGTTTTGGGAGGTAATGTGTTTCTAGGAATTTTTCCATTTCATTCATATTGTACAATTTCTTGGTGCATACTTTGCATCATAGTGTCTTATATCCTTTGTATTGTGGTGCCAATTATTTCTCGGTTTCCTTTTGATTTTTATTTGAGTCCTCTATTTTTTCTTTCTTTCTTTCTTTCTTTCTTTCTTTCTTTCTTTTCTTTTCTTTTCTTTTCTTTTTTTTTTCTTTTTCTTTTCTTTTTTTTTTTTTTTTGAGTCTGGCAACAGTTTTATCAATTTTGTTGATTTTTCCAAAGAACCAGCTCCTGGTTTCATTGATTTGTTCTATTCTTTTTTTAGTTTTTATTTTGTTCATGTCAATTTTAATCTTTATTATTTCCTTCCTTTTATTGGTTTTCAGTTTTGTTTGTTCTCTGTGTAGCTCCTTTATGTGTAAGGTTAGTTTGTTTACTCAAGCTTTTTTTTTGCTTCTTGAGGTAGGCCTACATTGCTATAAACTTCCCTCTCAGAACAGCTTCTCTGCATCCCAAAGATTTTGGTCCATTGTGTTTTCATTTTGTCTCCATGTATTTTTTTATTTTCTCTTGATTTCTTGGTTCACCCATTCATTATTTTGTAGCATGTTATTTGACCTCCACGTATTTGTGGTCTTTCCAGATTTTTTTTCTTGTGATTGATTGATTGGTGTGCGGGACCTGTAGTCAGAC
Organism: Prionailurus viverrinus; assembly: GCF_022837055.1. NCBI lineage: Eukaryota > Metazoa > Chordata > Mammalia > Carnivora > Felidae > Prionailurus > Prionailurus viverrinus. Next base: position 470,610 of record NC_062578.1, read on the forward strand.
CACTTGTATGCCTCCAGCCCACTGCTGGAGCCTTTTTCTGACTGGTGTGTGGTTATCTTTCCTTCTCTCCAGGGCAGGAGTCACTTTAGAGTTGTCTTGGCCACTGCAGGGGCTGTTTGCATACTGCCAGGCCTGTGGCACCACTCTACAGGCTCTCACCAAATGCATATTGGAGAGGGTTGATCCCAGGAAGCACAGACCTTGAGAGTGGGAGGGTGGGGGGTGAGGTGGAGGCAGTTGGCATTGGGTTGGCTGGCAGTGCTAGGAAACTTTGTATGTTGTTGTTCCTTTGCAAGAGGGGGCCTGCCATGCCCAGAATGAAGCTGTACAGAGGGGTAAATTGATGTAAGCACAGTAGGGGCTCTGGTAGGGGGGAAAAGGGGGAGTGGGGTGGTTGTGCTGACAAGTTATGTAGCAAGTCCCTTAGGTGACCATATGTTTAAGCCTACTGGAGGGTAGGGGAGGGAAGTGGCACCTACCTGTTCCTTTGTTCCTGGAGGAATTTCCCAGCAATTTTTGTCCCCTCCAGGTCAGGCTCTGAGATTAGTAAATAACTCTCACTTCCATTTGCCCCAGGCACATTTCCAACTGCTGCTTCTAGGCTACATCTCCAGGGGACTGTTTGTTATGCTAATTAAGGACAGGGACCCAGCTTCTTCTTGTCCTCCTAGTTCTCCCGGAGCCAAGCTGGCTGATTTTTAAAGACTAGGTTTTAAGTCCCGCTGGTTGTAAGAACTCATGAAATTCGATGTCTCTGGTCTTCAAATCCAAATGGTATGGGGTTTTGTCTTCCCCTGTGGGCACCCCAATATGAGAGTCTGTTTCTTTTCTTTTTCCATGCCCCAGGTGTTCCCCCAGCCCCAGTCCTGACTGCTCATTTAGCTTCCCACTTTGTCTCTGCCCTTCTTACCCTCTTTGATGTGGCCTCTTCTCTACATCTAGTTGTGGAGTTTATTCTGCCAGTCTTTGGGTTGTTTTCTGGGTTATGTACAGTGGTGTGAGTAGTCCCTAGTTGTATCTGTGGGCCAAGGTGAGCCTACTCCACCATCTTCCCTGGAAGCCCCTATACTCTTTTACTTTTTATTTTTTTTATGTTCTAGGGTTTTTTTTTTAATTCTTTCTCTGTTTTTTCTTGATTTCTTTTTTTGCATGAAAGTGATGTTTTCTATTGTAACATAATTCCTTTAATGATTTTTTTCTCTAAGTGTTCTTACATTCTCAGAGATTGCTCTAATGTTTACCATATATATATTAGTTTAGGTGAATGTCCTTCAGATATATAATAATTTTATTCCAGTGAGACAGAAATACATATAGCTCTATTTCCTGTCACCCTTTGTTGTGCTGTTATTGTTACATATATTTGTCTATGTTGCAAATCCATTAATACCTTTTTCCAATTATGAATTAATGTAGTTTTATGTATTTTATAGAAGTGGAGAGGAGAGCAAGAATATATTTATAGAGTGTAATATGATCTCTCTTATCATTTATTGTTCTCTTCATTTGTTTCCATGGAATCACCTTATCATGTGGTGAACATTTCCTTGGTTCAGTACAGCTTGTTTGTATCTACCATCTTCTTATTATTGAAACATCTGTTACATTTCTATATGTTACAGGTGCAGCAGTACAATTATATACAGACTATTTTATGCATTTGGTTTTCAAATCAGTGAAAAGAAAGAATAAACATTATATTTTTAAAAAATTACTTTCATTGACAATATTTTTTCATGTGGGTTTGTGTGTGTTCTGAGGTCGCTTGCTTTCAGCCTAAATATCTTCTATTAACATATCTTGTAATGTGAGTCTGCTACCATTGATCAGTTTATTTTTATCTGAGAATATTTTATTTTCCCTTTATTTGATAGCTACACTGTGTATGAAAATTTTGGCTGATAGTTTTTTTGTTTTTGTTTTTAATTTAGCACTTTTAGTGTGTCATCACTCTTCCTTCTGGTCTTCTTTGTTTCTGATGAAAAGTCAGCTATTAATCATATGAGGGTTCACTTGATATGATAGTGATTCTTTTATTGTTTTTAGGATTTTTTTCTTTCCCTTTCACCATTTTTAGTATGATGCATCTGGATGTGTATGTCTTTGTATTTATCCTGTTGGGATTTCTGGAGCTTCGTAGGTTTATATTTTGTATTAAATATTATTAAATATTTCCTATTCCTTCATTTCTTTTCTCTCTTTGTACTCCCATTACAGATATGCTGATGCATTTAAAAGAGTCCATAGTTTTCAGACTGTTTATTTTCATTTTTTAAATCTGTTCTTTATATTGCATAATCTATATTATTCAAGTTCATCAATTCTTTTTCCAGCGTATTTCTACTGTTAAGCCCTTCTGGTGAATTTTTCATTTTAGTTATTGTGTTTTTCAGCTATAGTATTTCTTTGAGCAGGGGAGGGGCAGAAAAAGAGAAAATCCAGAGTGGTTTCCACACTTGTGGGGCTCAATCTCACAACTGTGAGATCATGACCTGAGCCAAAATCAAGAGTCAGATGCTTAACCAACTGAGCCACCCAGGTGCCCTTCAGCTATAGGATTTCTATTTGGTTGTACTTTATAGTTTATCTTTAGTGATAGTTTTCATTTGATGAGACATTTTCATCATACCTACCTTTACATTTAAAATATTGAAATATAATTCCAACAACAAAAAAAAATTCCTTTTTAAAATGTACAATTCAGAAGTGTTTAGTTATATTTATCAGGTAAGGTTGTGGAACTATCACTACTTTCTAATTCTAGAACATTTTTGTCAGCTGAGAAATAAACCCTATACTCATTACTAGTCAATCCCCATTCTTCCCTTTCTTTATCTGCAGAACTCTAATCTACACTCAGTCTCCATGAATTTGTCTATTCTAAAATTTTCATGTAAATGGAATTATAAAGTATGTGGTCTTTCATTAGGCATACTTTCAAGGTTCATCTATGTTGTAGCAGGTATTAGTACTTCATTCTTTTTGTGGCTGAAGAATACTCCATTGTATAGATGTACCACTTTTTTTAAAAAAAAATTCTATTTTTCAGTTGATCTACATGTGGATTTTTTCTACTTTTTTGGTTGTTAGGAATACTGCTTCTCTGTAATTCAGGTACCAGTTTTTCTATGATCATCTGTTTTATGTTCTGTAGAAGTGGAATTGCTGATTCATGTGGTTACTCTATGTTTAACCTTTTTTAGAGCCATCAGATTGCTTTCTGGAGTGGCTGCACCATGTTGCCTTCTCAGTAGCAATTTATGAATGTTCTGGTTTCTCCACATCCTTGACAAAGCAGCTATTCCCCACTTTCCAAGTTGTTTGTTTGTTTGTTTTTGTAAACAGCCCTCCTGGTGGGTGTGAAGTGTTACCTCATTTTGGTTTTGATTTATGCTTCTCTAATGGCTAATGATGTTTAGCTTATTGTTTTACATATACTTTTTGACTACTTGTATGTCTGTTTTTGAGATATGTCTATTCACATCTTTCACTCACTTTTCACTTGGCTTATTTGTGGTTTTAGTGTTGAACTGTGTGAGTTCTGAATACATTGTGTATATAAATAAGCTTTACCAGATATGTGATTGGAAATATTTTCTCCCATATGCTAGAGTTGTCTTTTTACTTTTTGGTACTGTATTTTGTTGCACAGATGTTTTTATTTTAAACAGTTTATTTTATCTATTTTTCTTTGGTGGTTGTGTTTTTTGTGTTATATGTAAGAAACCGTTGTATAATATATGGTCATGAATATTTAATCTATATTTTCTTCTAAGGGTTTTGGAGTTTAGCTCTTTTTTTTTGAAGTTCACTTATTTGGGAGGGAAGGCAAAGAGAGGAGAGGGGGAGAATCCCAAGCAGACTCCATGCTCACTCAGCATTGTGGGTCTCGATCCAACAACCGTGAGATCACGACCTGAGCCGTTGCTCAACTGACTGAGCCACCCAGGTACCCCTGGGTTAGCTCTTAAATGTGTGGTCCATTTTGAGTTGATTTTTCAGGTGGTGTTAGGTAGGTCCAAATTTATTCTTTTGCATGTGGATATACAGTTGCCCCAGCATCGTGTGCTTAAAAGACTATTCTTTACCCATTTAAATATTATAGCACACTTGTTAGAAATCAGGTTACCATACATGTATAGCCTTATTTTGAGGTTTATTTCTAGGTTCTGTATTCCATTCTGTATGTGCATATGTATGTGCATCTTTATGCTCATTCCATAGTTTGTGGTAGGTTTTGAAATTGGGAAGTTAAGAGTTCTTCAGTTTGTGTTTTTGTTTGTTTGTTTGGTTGGTTTTTTTAAGATTGTTTTGGCTATCATAGGTTTCTTACATTTCTGTAAGTATTTTAGAATTAGCCTTTCAATTTCTGTCCTCTTGTCCCATACCCCTCCTGTGGGTGAGTAGACCCATGTCCTCCTCCTGGTGGTGATGTGTGAGAGGCAGACTTTCCACATTGAAAGAGGTCACATTCTAGTAATGGTGTCAAGAGTTTAAGAGTGGACATGGTTGGAAGATGTGTTCTACTTTTATGCTATGAAATCCTGTTTACTGTTAGTAAATTTAACATGACCAGAAAGCAAGTTCTCATTCATACATTCTTGTATATTTAGTTAAGACTTGAGATTTTCAAATAAACAAAAATCTCACAAACTTTGACAGAGACAATGGAAATTAGTGTTCATAGACATTATAGTGAAAGATAACAGTGTCCTTAGTAATGATGTAACCAACATTAAATAAATGGTATTAAGGAACTCAACAGATGTATGTTGTTTTAATGCTAACATGTCCTAAGAGTCATGGCATCCTGAGTAACAACAGTATTGTTACCTTTTTCTTGTGTGGGTGTTACAAAATTAATCAGGAATAGCATATAATAATGAAGGAACATGATAACGAAGAACACAGAGATGGTGTTTAGATGAATAAAGAATATTCATGGATATGATTAGACAATAAATAAGCAATAAGTATTTCCACCCAATATTTTAAAACTTCATTGATGAATCACTATAGCTCCCATGAGCCCATGGATTTTTAAAAATCAGATTATTTATTCAGACAGATAAAAATTATTTTCCCATGGCCTCCCCGTATCCTAAGGGTAACACTGCTTAAGGGTACATTTAATAGATATGATCCAAGTTGTTGGTGGGATATCAGCATTGGCATGCTTTTAACCTAAATTGTAGCCAACTGAGAATAGGGAATGTTTGTAAAGGGCAGAACTAATAAAATCAGTTGAGCTTGAATTGTTCTACTTTACATAAAAGTATTACTTACTTTGAATGAAGAGTGAACCTTCATGGGTGATTTGTTCACTGTGAGGAAGTAAAACTTTTCTTAAATATTTATTTATTTTTGAGAGAGAGACAGAGAGAGACAGAGCGTAAGAGGAGGAGGGGCAGAGAGAGAGGGAGACACAGAATCTGAAACAGGCTCCAGACTCCAGGCGCCGTACTGTCAGCACAGAGCCGGATGCGACACTCGAATCCTCAAGCCGTGAGATCATGACCTGAGCCAAAGTCAGACACTTAACCCACTGAGCCACCCAGGAGCCCCTCAGAAGTAAACATTTTCTTAACTAGATCTGTGAACATTATCTCAGTGTGAGTGCCTGTGGGGGGTCCTGGACTATGGAGAAAAGGAACTATTATAGGATATTAATAATTACAACCTTCAATAGACTTACAGATTTAACACAGATGCTAAAATAATTTCAAATGTAGTATTTTGCTTATTTCTATTTTAAACATTTTGTAGGAGATTTACCACTCATAATTAGTATTTGACATAATATCATGGGGTTATATTTTAGAACTTTAGAAATTTTGTTACTACTACCCCCCTTTAAAATTTTTTTTTTTTTATGTTTATTCATGTTTGAAAGACTGAGAGAGACAGAGCACAAGCAGGGGTGGGGCGGAGAGAGAGGGGGACACAGAATACGAAGCACGCTCCAGGCACTGAGCTGTCAGCACAGAGCCCCATGCGGGGCTCAAACTAAGGAACTGCAAGATAATGACCTGAGCCGAAGTCTAACGTTCAAATGACTGGCCACCCAGGCGCCCCATTACTACCCCCTTTAAAAAAAAATTTTTTTTAATGTTTATTTAGTTTTGAGAGAGAGCTAGAGAGAGACAGAGCGTGAGTGGGGGAGGGGCAGAGAGAGAGGGAGACAGAATCCAAATCAGACTCCAGACTCTGAGCTGTCAGCACAGAGGGGCTTGAACCCACGAACTATGAGGTCATGACCTGAGCTGAAGTCGGACGCTTAACCAGCAGAGCCACCCAGGTTCCCACCTCCCCTTTTTTTTTTAAATAAAAAAGAGGGGTGCCTGGGTGGCTCAGTCTGTTGAGCGTCCGACTTCAGCTCAGGTCATGATCTCGCACTCTGTGAGTTTGAGCCCCACGTCGGGCTCTGTGCTGACAGCTCAGAGCCTGGAGCCCGCTTCAGATTCTGTGTCTCCCCCTCTCTCTGCCCCTCCCCTGCTCATGCTCTGTTTCTCTCTGTCTCAAAAATAAATAAAAACATTAAAAAAATTTTTTTTTAATAAAATAAAAAAGAAACCAAAAATATTTCAGATTGTGCTTTGATAAGATTACTTCTTGTGTCTAATTTACCATATTCCTATCAAGAGCTTATTTACCATGATCCTATTTAGCATTAACTTATCTTTTTTTTTTTATCGAGAACTAACTGGTCATGGTCTTATTGGGAACTGATAAACCATGTCTGTTGATAATTAATTTACCCATGATGTTTCTATGATTTTAGCCAGAGAAAAACCAATATTTGAAGGTGACAATTATCCATAATACTTTTTATGAAGTTAGCTTTTATTTTTCTTAATGATTTCCACATTTTTCTCATTCATCTGAAGATCATTAGAGCTAATACTGAGGCCTATGAAAATGGATATTTATTTAAACAACCACAAAATAGGTATTCTTTACCATTTTTAGGATCTATTTAAAGGGGTGATACAAGCAACCCACTGGTTTTATTTAAAACAAAACAAAAAAAGTTTAATTTCAATACCTCTTGAGTGTAACCTAAGTATTCTTTACTCTTGTTTTAATTTTTATCCATGAATAAATGTAGTCTTTGCATAATTATAATCTAGTTGTGTTATAATTTTGTGGGTTTTTTTCCCATTTTCATGTGTGTCATTTTTAGTGATGGTTAAAATTTTGTTATGCCTTCATTCTTTACTTTCCAACTGGATGAACAGTTTGTATCACAAAAGGGGACATGGGGCTTGACTAGTGAATGCATATATTTGGGGCATTGTCTTACATGGCTGGAAGTTCTGGAGGGATGATATGACCAAGTGTCTCAAGTTCAGTTTTTGGCTTATTCTAAATACTTGTTGTACATTAATAAGCCATTTTTAACTTAAGCATTATTCTCTCACTATAATTAAGAAATTATTTGTATAATATATTTTTCCCCTAGAGTATCAATTTCATAAGAGTGGGGAATTTGTCCATTTTTATTCAGTACTTTATTCCCAGCCCCAAGGTACTTAATAAATAATTGTTAAATTAATATTTGTTGGACTGAATTTTCCATTTTTAACTGTTATTAAAGATGTCTGCATAGAGGTGTGTGTGTGTGTGTGTGTGTGTGTGTGTGTATGTGTATATATATGTGTGTGCTTATCTCTTTTCTTGTTAATTATTTCCTTAGAGTAGAACCAGTGAGAATAGAGACAGGACTGCGAATGAACTTATACCTTAGGGTATCAGACACATCATAAGTATTTTTCTGTAACCTCTCCTTGTTTGTGTATTTTTTTTTATCCTGTTATCCATCTATGTCTGTTACATATCTTATTTGGCATTTTTATTATACCAATAAGTATTATTTAGAAATGAATAATACACAGATGATTGTTAGGGGATTTATAGTCAAAGGAGAGATGTAGAAAAGTTGAGCAAAGAAAGCACTTCAATAGATTGAGAGTGACTAGAAAGGCATTCCAGAGAATGAGGCTTTGGATCCAAGTGAAAGGTAAATAGGTACTAACCGATTGAACATTTTGGGGAAAGAATGTTCTGTATGTTTGCCCAAAGGCAGTGGTCCTTTCATTTTGGGCTACTTTGATCAACTGGATATTAGAGAAGTCTATTATTCATACCAAAATTTTGCATGAGGAGGAGGATTTTATATAGTTAAGGAGTGATTTCTGTATACTTATTTTTATATAGAATATTATGATTTTTAAAATAGAGTAGATCCACTAATGTATGCAACTCCAAATTTCATTAAATCTTAACCCATTCAGTGCCCTCAACAAAGGAAATCCCTGAAAGTATGTGGGTAAGACCAGAAAGCACCATAGATCAGCCCTATTCTTCTAGGTTGGAAGTGGCAGTGAAAATAATTTTCTTTCTTTTTTTCATTTAACAGACATAGAATGTAGCAATAGTTGTTTTGATAAGTATTTTTAAAAGTTTAGTGAACTTGAAATTTTTGTTTGCTTTTTGATTTCTCATTATGTTTTATATACTCATTTGGAGATATATATGGAGAATTATGACACATTTAGATAAATACTTTAAAATATAAATATCTTATAAAAGTATGCACAGTGGCACAGTGGCACAAAAAGTTGTAATATTACTATGGAAGGTTCTTTCATAATTTTTTTCATAGTTAAGGTAATTGCTGAGATAAATATTCTATTTTGTTAATCTTTTTTGGAATACTTGGATTTGAAAACATTTAAAATTCTTTGATATACTTGGGTTCAGGTGCATGTGCCCCCTTGAGTCAGCATTTTTGTATCCTTTTATGTGCCTGTTGACCATCTGTATGTCTTCTTTGGAAATGTGTCTATTAAAGTCTTCTGACCATTTTTTTAAGTGGATTGTTTGTTTTATTTGGTATTGAGTTGTGTAAGTTCTTTATATATTTTGAATATTAACTCTTTAGTGAATATATCATTTGCACATATTTTCTCCCATTTCCTGGGGTGCCTTTTGGCTTTGTTGATGGTTGCCTTTACTGTGCAAAAGCTTTTTATTTTGGTGTAGTCTCAGTAGTTTATTTCTGCTTTTATTTCCTGGCCTCAAGAGACTTATCTAGAAAAATGTTGCTAAGGTCAATGTCAGAAAAACTACTGCCTACTTTTTCTTCTAGGATTTTTATGTTTTCATGTCTCACATTTAGGTCTTTAGTACATTTTGAGTTTCTTTTTTCTGTATGGTATAAGAAAGTGGTCCAGTTTAATTGATTTACCTGTAGCTGACCAGTTTTTCCAGCACCATTTGTTCAAGAGCTTGTCTTTTCCCCATTTTATATATTCTTGCCTCCTTTGTCATAGATTAATTGTACTTGTAGGTTTGGGTTTATCTCTGGGCTATCTATTCTGTTCCATTGACTTATATGTCTGTTTTTGTACTAGTCCCACACTGTTTGGATTACTGCATCTTTGTAGTGTATCTTGGAATCTAATACAAGCCTTCTTCTCCAGCCTTGTTTTTTTTTTTAAGATTGCTTTGGCTATTAGGGGTCTTTTGTGTTTCCATACAAATTTTAGGATTGTTTGTTGTAGTTTGTGAAAAAAAACTATTACTAATTTCATAGTGATTGCATTGAATCTGTTGTTGCTTTGCATAGTATGGACATTTTAACAATATTTCTTCCAGTCTTTGAATGTGGTACACCTTTCCATTTGTTTGTGTTGTCTTCAATTCCTGTCATCAGTGTCATATAGTTTTAAAAGGATAGGTCTTCCACCTCCTTGGTCAAATTTGTTCCTGTGCATTTTATTCTTTTGGTGCAATCGTAAATGGGATTGTTTTCTTAATGTCTCTTTTTGCTACTTTGTTACTAGCATATAGAAATACATCAGATTCATGTGTATTAATTTTGTATTCTACAACATTATTAAATTCACTTATCAGTTCTCACAGTTTTTTTGTACAGTCTAATGTTTTCTTGTATGTAGTATCATGTCTTTTGCAAATATTGGCAGTTTTACTTCTTTCTTATCAATTTGCATGCATTTTGGTTTTTTTTTTTTCTTCTGATTGTTGCAACTACTTATAGTACTATGTTGAATAAAAGTGATAAGAGTTAACATCCTTGTCTTGTTCCTGACTTAGGGGAAAAGCTTTAAATTTTTACCGTTGAGTATGATGTTAGCCATTATTGTATATGGCCTTTATTGTGTTGTGGTATGTTCCTTCTTTACCTACTTTTTTGAGAGTTCTTATCATGAATGGGCATTATATTTTGTCAAATGCTTTTTCTGCATCTATGTTGATGATCTTCTGTTTTTAATCCTTTCTCATTAATGTGACATTGATTGAATTGCAAATATTGACCCCCCCTTACATCCCTGGATAAATCTCATTTGATCATAGTGAATGATTTTTTTAATGTATTGTTGAATTTGGTTTGCTAATATATTGTTGAGGATTTTTGTATTTATGATTATCAGAGGTAACAACCTGTAGTTTTCTTGTTTCATAGTGTGTTTGTTTAATTTGGCATCAGGGTAATGCTGGCCTTTTAGAATGAATCTGAAAAGTTTTTTCTCCTCTTTTTGTTTGGTAGAATTCACCTGTGAAACCACCTGGTCCTGGACTTTGTTGACAATTTTTTTTTAATTATTACTAATTCAATTTTATTACTAATAATTAGTCTGTTTAAATTTTCTATTTCTTCCCAATTCAGTTTTTTTTTTTTTTAAGTTTATTTATTTGAGAGAAAGAGAGGGCACAAATAAGGGAGAAACAGAGACACACACACACACACACACACACACACACACACACACACGGAATTGAAAACAGGGTCCAGGCTATGAGCTGTCAGCACAAAGCCCAACATGGGGCTTGAACTTCAACCACGATCCATGAGATAAAACATGACCTGAGCTGAAGTTAGACATTTAACCAACTGAGCCACCCAGGTGCCCCTTCCTGATTCAGTTTTTGAGGATTGTTATGTTTTTATGAATTTATCCATTTTTTTCCAGTTTGTCCACTTTTTTGGTATATACATTTTCATAATATTCTTTTATAATCCTTTGTATCTCTGTGGTGTTGGTTGTTATTTCTCCTACTTGATTTCTGATTTTATTTATTTGAGTCTTGTCTCATTCTTTTCTTGATGAATCTGACTAAAGGTTTATTAATTTTGTTTATCTTTGCATAGAAGTAGCTCTTGATTTTATTGATATTTTCTATTATTGGGTTTTTTAGTGTTTATTTAATTTATTTCTGTTCTAATCTTAATTATTTCCTTCCTTCTACTAGCTTTGGGCCTTGTTTGTTCTTCTGGGTCCTTTAGGTGGAGGGCCAGTCTATTGTGATTTTTCTTTTTTCTTGAGGTAGGCCGCTATCACTATAAACTTCCCTCTTAGAACTGCTTTTGTGTTCCAAAGATTTGGTCCATTGCATTTTCATTTTCGTTTGTCACCATGTACTTTTTAAAAAATTTCTAATTATTTCTTGGCTGACCTGTTAGTTGTTAAGTTGCATGTTGTTTTGCCTCTCTATATTGTGTTGTTTCCAAGTTTTTCTTGGGATTTATTTCTAGTTTTATACCATTGTGGTCAGAAAAGATACTTGTTATAATTTCAGTCTTCTTGAATATTTTGACCTGTTTTGTGGAGTAATGTTATCTATTCTGGAGAATGAGTGTTCTTTGTACACTTGAAAACAACGTGTATTCTACTGTTTGGATGGAATGTTCTATATATATCTTTTAGGTTCATCTGGTCTAATGTGTTGTTCAAAGCCATTGTTTCCTTATTGATTTTCTGTCTGGATGATCTATTTATTGATGTAAGTAGCATGTTAAAATCCCCTACTATTATTGTATTACTGTAATTTTCTCCCTTTGTTAATATTTGCTTTACATATTTAGGTGTTTCTATGTTGGGTGCATAGATATTTATAATTGTTATATCCTCTTGTTGGATTGATCCCTATGTCATTATGTAGTGTCCTTATATGGCTCTTCCTATGAAGACTTTTTTTTTTTTTAATGTTTACTTAGTTTTGAGATAGTGAGTACGAACAGGGAGGGTCAGAGAGGAAGGGAGACAGAGAATCCAAAGCAGGCTCTGTGCTGACAGCAGAGAGCCTGATGCAGGGCTCATACTCACAAACCGTGAGATCATGACTTGAGCCAAAGTTGCTCACTTAACCAACTCAGCCACCCAGGCAGCCCTGGACTTTGTTTTCAAGTCTGTTTTGTCTGATACAAGTATTGCAACTCAGCTTTTTTTTTGTTTTTTTTTTTTCCTGTCTCCATTTGCCTGGTATGTTTTTCCATCCCTTCACTTTTAGTCGTATGTGTCTTTAGGTCTGAAGTGAGTCTCTTGTCGTCAGCATGTAGATGGATCTTGTTTTTTTATGTATTCAGTTGCCCTGTGTCTTTTGATTGGAGCATCTAGTTCATTTACATTCAGAGTAATTATTGATAGGTATGCACGTATGGCCATATTTTGTTAGCTGTTTTTGGGTTATTTTTGTATTTCTTTGTTCCTTCTTTTGCTTTCTTTTTTTGTGGTTTGATGGCTTCTTTTTTTAGTGTTATGCTTAGCTTCCTTTCTCTTTTGCTTATCTACTAAAGGTTTTTACTTGTTTTATTTTTTATTTATGGTCACCATTGTGTTCCTATACAATATGTATATAAGGTTAATGGTTGCTTAAGTTTGAACACATTCTAAAATCTGGGGAAATTTACTTTCCCCTTAATATTTTAAATCTTTTTGTGTATCTGATTTTTGTAGATATGATTGACTATTTTTCTGTTTTCTGCTGCATCCTGGCTTTATTTGTTTATTTTTAAAAAATTTTTTTTGATGTTTATTTCTGAGACAGAGACGGCATGAGTTGGGGAGGGGCAGAGAGAGAGGGAGACACAGAATCCGAAGCAGGTTTCAGGCTCTGTGCTATCAGCGGAGCTCGAACTCACAAACCCTGAAATCATGACCTGAGCTGAAGTCGGTCGCTCAACTGACTGAGCCACCCAGGCGCCCCTCCATCCTGGTTTTATAAGTGACTAATTTACTACCTTTACTATATGTTTGCTTTTACATGTGAAATTTCTGTCTTTTATAATTTTCTTATACTTAGGGCCTTTTATTTACACTCAGAATTTCCTTTAACACTTCTTTTTTTTTTTAAGTTTATTTATTTATTTTGAGAAAGAGACAGAGTGCATGAGCCAGGAGGGACTGAGAGGGAGGGAGGGAGGGAGGGAGAGAGAGAGAGAGAGAGGGAGGGAGGGAGGGGGAGAGAGAGAGAGAATCCCAAGCAGGCCCCACTGTCAGCATGGAGCCCCATGCAGGGCTTGAACCCATGAACTGTGAGAACATGACCTGAGCTGAAACCAAGAGTCGATGCTTAACTGACTGAGCCACCCAGGTGCCCTTCCTTTAACATTTCTTGTAAGGCTGGTTTAGTTGTGATGCACTTTTATAACCTGTGTTTGTTTAGGAGACTCTTTCTCTCCTATTCTAAATGATAAATTTGGTAGTAAGAGTATTCTTAGATGCTGCGTTTTTCTTTTCAGCCCTCTGAATATATCATGCCACTCCTTTCCAGCTTGTAAAGTTTCTGCTGAAAAATCAGTGTATAGCCTTATGTGGTTTCCCTCGTATGTAATTGTTTTCATTTTCTAGCTGCTTTTGAAATTCTCTTATTTATCATTATTTTTTGACATTTTAATTATTATGTGTCTTGGTGTAGACCTCCTTGGGTTAATCTTGTTAGTGGCTTTCTGTGCTTCCTGGCCCTGGATATCTGTCCCCTCCACCCCAACCCGCCCCGCCCCCCCCCCCCCCCCCCCACCAGATTAGGATAATTTTCAGCTATTATTTCTTCAAAGAAGTGTTCTGCCTCCTTTCGTCTCTTCTTCTTGGACGTCTATAGTGCAAATGTTGTTTGATGATGTCTCTGAGTTTCTTTAACCTTTTCTTGTTTCTGTTACTATTTTTTATCTTTTTCATTCTTAAGCTTGGTTGCTTTTCACTATCCTGTTTTCCAGATTGCTGTTTTGGACTCCTACCTCTTCTAATCTGCTACTGATTCCCTCTAGGGTACTTTTTCTTTTAGTTTTTAAATTCTTTATCTCTGACTGGTTCTTTTTTATATTTTTGAACTCTTTGTTGAAGTTCTCACTGAGTTCATCCACTCTTTTGTCAATTCCAGTGAGCATCTTTATGAACATTACGTTAAATTCTTTATCAGGCATGTTGTTTATTTCCATTTCATTTAGCTCTTTGTTGTGATTTTGTCTTATTCTTTCACTTGGGATATAGTCCTCTGTGTCCTCATTTTGTCTAACTCTCTGTCAGTTTCAATGTATTAGTGAGGTCAGCTACATATCCTGGTCTGGAAAGTAGTGCCTTTGTGTAAAATGAGTCTCATGTAGACAGCAAATAGATGGGTCTTGTTTTTTTATCCATTCTGATATCCTATGTCTTTTGGTTAGAAAATTTAGTCCATTTACATTCAGTGTTATTGTAGAAAGATATGGGTTTAGAGTCATTGTGATGTCTGTAGGTTTCATGTTTGTAGTGATGTAGTAGTGCCTTTGTGTAGAAGTCCAATTGTGCTCTGTAGTGCAATCCCCTCTGGTCACTAGAACCTGGTGGTTATGGGTGTTTCCTGTGTTGGCTGCTTGTGCCCTACTGTTGTGGCTAAGTTTCATTTGCCTTCAGCCCAGGCAGCTGCAGTGATCCACTCTGCCTGCTTTGGGTGTACTGGGTAGGGTTTGATCACTGTGCTGTTGGGAAGCCTGTCTAAAGCTACCACCGCCTTGATGTGTGGAGGGCCAGCAGTCAGATTAGGTGTCTGTATGCAGCCTCTCTGCCACAGTTTTGGGCTCACCAAATAGCAGGGCATAATCCCTGTGCACCCAGCTAAGAGGCTTGGCTGATGGAACCAGGTATGTTGGTATGTGGAATTATCTTCCCTTCTTCCCAGGGCAAGAGTCACTTTGGAGTTACACTGGTCTCTGCCATAGCTGCTTACAGGGTATGGTGGGTAGAAGCCACTTTGGAGGAAGCCTACAGAATTCATCATGTTGGATGCAGTGGATCTGCAAGGTAAATGGAGAGTGTTCACTTTGGCCCCTGCAAGTGTTTAGCTATATAGGCTGGGTGAGGGGAAGAGAAAGGGCACCTGCCAGCCCTTTTGTTCCTGGGGAGATCTGAAGATCCCTGCCTCTCCAGCTCATGTTCTGAGATTTCATAAACAGGTCTCCTTTGTATATACCCCAGGTCCTTTCCAAACTGTTGCTTCTGTGCTGTGTCTTGGGCCAAGTTATTTATTATGATAGCTGATTAAGATTGGGTACTCAGTTTCCTATCAACTTCTGGTTCTTCCATAGTTAAGCTCTATGATTTTAAAGTACTTGGAGTTAAGCCCTGCTGATTTTATAAGCTCCCAAAGTTAAGCCCCATTGTTTTTCAAAGCCAGATATTATGAGGACTTGTCTTTCCAGTGCCAGTCCCCAGTGCCTGGGGTCCCTGGTGTGGGGCCTAATCATTTTGATTCTCTGTGCTTGTTGTGGCTCTCTCACTTTTGGTTAGTCTCAGCAGAAGATTTGGTTCCCAACATTGTCTCTGCCCCTACTACCCTTTTCATTGTGGCCTCTTCTGTGTGATCAACTGTGGAAGGTCTGTTCTGCTAGTCTTTAGGTTGTTTTCAGAGTTTGTTGCATATATGTAGCTATTATCTTGTTTATTCTTGGGATGGGGTAAGCTCAGCCTCCTCATACTTTACCATCTTACCTGAACTTCTCTATATGCTTAGTTTCATTTAGAATCATCTGAATATTAGGAAAGTAAACTCTAAAAGACCCAGGAGTTATCTGGACAAAGAGGAAGTCCAGCATTAGAAGTGGATTGGCTACCTCATGGATTTTTCTTTGTCCTCACTGCTTTCCTTTCTAGAGTTTCTTCTATATGTTATCTAGTCATAATGCAAGCATAAATTAGAATTTCTTTCTCATGTTCCTAATTTATCCTCGATTCTCTTTGAAATAAGTCTTGATTTTATATTAAAAAAATTTTTTTTCAATGTTTATTTTTGAGAGAGAGAGAGAGAGAGAGAGAGAGAGAGAGAGAGAGAGAGCACACAAGCAGGGGAGGAGCAGAGAGAGGGGGAGACATGGAATCCAAAACAGGCTCCAGGCTTGAGCTGTCAGCACAGCAGGGCTTGAACTCATGAAGTGCAAGATCATGACCAGAGCTGAAGTTCAACACTTAACTGGCTGAGCCACCCAGGCGCCCCTTGATTTTGTATTTTTTAAAGATATTTTTGGGAATACATTGTAAATTCCCTTTCTTGTTATTGCCTTTTTAACGTTTATTTAATTATTTTGAGAGAGAGAGAGAAGAAGGGAGAGAGCACAAGTGGAGGAGGGGCAGAGAAGGAGAGCAAGAATCCCAAGCGAGAATCCCATACTGATAGCATGGAGCCTGATGTGGGGCTTGGTCTCATAAACCACGAGTTCATGACCTGAGCGGAAATCAAGAGTCGGATGCTTAACCGACTGAGCCTCCCAGGTGCCCCTGGGGCAATAACAGCCTTTCTTATGCCTCCTGGCTTCGCAATATTTACTTATCTTTAGTGCAGATGTCTCTCTTGCCTTCCTTTCCTTTCTACCATTAGGCAATAGTGTATTAACATAATATTGTGGGCCTAATCCTTTCATGTTCATATAACCAGACTGGTCATACTTATGAACAGACATTTCAGAATGTATAGGTAAGTTGTAAAGAATACATTTATTGGTTTCATCTAGGGTTCCATTGATTGGAAATTGTTAAGGCATATGCACTCCAGGATCATTATCTAGCTATCCTAACTTTGTTATGCTAGTAATTTGATATTATGTCTAATTACGTGGATGCTATGCTATCTATTGTTAATTCCTCAGTTAGGAAATTTTTTAAAGATTGTAGCCTTGATTTGTTTTTTGTTAGGTTAGATCTTTGTTTTCTTCACTTTTTAAAACTGCTTTATAGTATTTATGGATATAGTATCTTCACTGTACAGGTTTCCGTAAATAAATTATTTCCAATATAAAAATGTTATGATGGTATTAAAACTAAGAAATAAAGAGGAAAATAAAAGTGGTCTTATTATCTCCACTATTTTTGGCTTCCAGGTATTTGAGAGTTAGATTTTTTTGTATTCAGGAAGAGATTAAATCCCTTCATTAGTCTGACCCTTGTTTTATTTGTCATTCTTAATACCTAGCACAGAGATTGACATGTGGTAGACACTCAGCAAATGTTGACTGAATCAATGAATTGATGAAGTGGAGGGAAAATAAAATGCTTCTAGTACATTTATTACATATTTAATCTGTCTGTAGCAAACACTCTGCTAGGTCATTTCATGTATATTATTTGGTTTTTTTTAAAATAATAATCCAGGAACTTTGCTATTATTATCATCCCCATCTTAAAGAATGAAATTTGAATGAAGAGAGATTAAGTAAATTATAACAAAGAGAATTTACATATTCCCAAGAAGAAACTCTGAATGGAAATGGATTACTTGTGGAAATGTTTATAGTATAATGGCTAAGATTGGTGGTTCTAAACTACTTTTTAAATTTGATACATATGAAGGATAACACTTAATATAATTTATGTATCATACTTTCAAAGTTATGTGCATTCCTGGTACTAGCTAATAATTCATGCCTGACTTTGTTACTCAAGAAATCCTGTTGGAATGTAAGGGAGAATATGTGATGTGATTCTATTCTAATTTCTTAAATAAGGGGACAAATGTAAACCTTTGAACTATATTAATAATGGCTGTATCTTACATTACTTCACTGCTGTTGACCACATCCTACATCATATTATGGTTGAGGATTACTGGTTTAAGTGAAAGTTTAAATTTGAAAGCAATTGTATAACATTTGAGAAATAACTTTTTTAATAAATTGATTCTTATTAAGGTCCCAGCCATCAAAAGAAAGGTGCAGAAACTAGGTGAATTCAGAGAGGAAATAGAGTTAGATTTGAAGACTGAGCAAGATTTCATAAAGTAGGAAATATGGGATTCAGAGGCATACGAGTTAGGGATTGAGAAGTATATTTAAGTATCATTGCAAGCTAGAGTATAAGATTCTAGGATGGAGGTGTTACAAGATGAAATTATAAAAGTGGTTTGGGACAAGATTGTGAAGGGACCTGAGTATGTGGATTTAAGTTTTGGGGGTTTGGCTGGGTGTGGCACACTAGACTTCCACCAATACTTGTATGTGGGTCTCAAACTCAGGTGGCTATGCAGATCAGACAGATAACTTGAATATGTGAAGCAGACTGACATAGACAATTGGGAGTGGTAGGGTTGTGATATAATGGAAAGAATATGTTTATATAAAGGTAGCAGTAGTTCTAACTGGTTGTTGCCTTATAGGAATGCTGATACAGTGTTATCTGAACTTCTGATTCTCTAGGAGAAAATAAGATATAAGATTCATATATGTGATTTCGCATGTGTAAAATACACTTGCTACAACACATGTGTTAGAATGGCTGAAAAACCAATAAAAAACAGAAAAACTGGCAACACATAATGCTGATGAGACTGAGGAGTTACTGGAGTGCTCATACATTGCTTTTGGGAATACAAAGTCATACAGCTATATTGGAAAACACTATGGTAGTTTCTTACAAAGTTAAGGATATATTAATGAGTAATGTCAGCACCATGGGCATATGGGTCATTCTTCCTTACTTTTAACAAAATAATTTTAACAAATTATTTTAACAGGTAATTAGACATCCATTCACAAGCACAAGTGCCTCCAGCACCCATGCCCAGGGCCCTGGGAGATTTCTAGCCCACCTGTGCATCTGAAAATAAACAAGACCTCCATAAGGACTATGGATCTAAGATAGTGCATGTGCCCCATTCTGACTTGCTTGGCCAGGGAAAAAATCTGGAGACTGCTTACCTAGGCAGATACCCATGAGCAAAAAAAAATTTGTAGAAATTTTGTCTGCTTGAGAGGACATTCCAGCACAGTGTTAGAGCTGTATAGAGACAAGTTTGCATGCAAAGGACAGGTACTCTGCCAGAACATCCTCTCTCCTCAAGGTGACACTGGTAAGCTGTCTGGAAGTGGAGACTTATGTAGAGGTGGTGTGAAATGGTGAGTGAATACACAGCTATCCCAGTTGTGTGTGTTGCAGCCAATTAAACCCATTTCTCTATACAGGCACCCTTACTTTGAGGCAGGACCTCCATGGTGAGGGGGGAGGGAGGAGAAAGAGAAGGAAGCAGGTAAGAATATCACAGAGTATTCAATGAACGTAGTTCTTGTTATTTGCTTCAGTACTTCAGTGGGAATTCCCCACCAGCTTTTATGAAGTATTCCATTTGAGGGTCTCCCCACCAGGCACACAGTCACCCCCAGTGCCCTGAGTGCTAAACCCACACCTTCCCCAACTATGCAGCCAACTCTTTAGAATGTACTTGTAAGTGTGGCAATAACAGCAGGTATCAGGGGCGCCTGGGGGGTCAGTCGGTTGAGCGTCTGACTTCGGCTCAGGTCATGATCTCACGGTTCGTGGGTTCAAGCCCCACATTGGGCTCTGTGCTGACAGCTCAGAGCCTGGAGCCTGCTTCAGATTCTGTGTCTCCCTTTCTCTCTGCCTCTCCCCCACTCATGCTCTGTCTCTCTCTTTCTGTCTCAAAAATAAATAAACATTAAAAAAAAGAGAGCAGGTATCAGAAAAATCAACCAGGGTTAGTGGGCAGGGGGGGAAACTGCAAATTTGGGCTATAGCACTGCCTTCTGAAAAATAAAGAGGTTTCTTGCAGCCAGCCTGCTGAGTTATAAGAACTGGAGGAAACACAAAAGTTAGAAATTCTGCCACAAGAGGGAGCAAGAAGAGTGGAGTAGATCTATCCATGATAAATCCAGGAAACCCCAGTGAAGCAACACCAAGAAACAGAAACCTAATCTAAAGATAACCAACAAAGACACTTTATTTTATTTATTTATTGAAATTTTTTTTCAGATTTTATTTTTTAGTAGTCTCTACACCCAACATGAAGCTCAAACTATCATCCCCAAGGTCAAGACTGAGCCAGCCAGGTACCTCCCCCAATAAAGATACTTAGAGTGTGAAAACAGCAACACAAAAATATAAGGTACTGAAAAAAAAAGGGAGGGGGGATATATGTAATCACCAGATGTCATTAATTTTCTTTTTTCCAATGTATTTTATTTATTTATTTTTATATTTTTAAATTTTTAATTTTTAAAAATTTTATTTTTTTAATTTACATCCAAGTTAGTTAGCATATAGTGCCACAATGATTTCAGGGGTAGATTCCTTAATGCTCCTTACCCATTTAGCTCATCCCCCCTCCCACAACCTCTCCAGTAACCCTCTGTTTGTTCTCCATATTTAAGAGTCTCTTATGTTTTGTCCCCTCCCTGTTTTTATATTATTTTTGCTTCTGTTCCCTTGTGTTCATCTGTGTGTGTCTTAAAGTCCTCTTTGAGTGAAGTCATAAATTTGTCTTTCTCTGACTAATTTCACTCAGCATAATACCCTCTAGTTCTATCCACGTAGTTGCAAATGGCAAGATTTTATTCTTTTTGATTGCCAGATAATACTCTATTGTTTGTATGTGTGTGTGTGTGTGTGTGTGTGTGTGTGTATGTGTGTGTATATATATGTAAATATATATATGTGTATATATATATATATATATCATATTTTCTTTATCCATTCATCCATCGATAGACATTTGAGTTCTTTCCATATGTTGGCTATTGTTGTAGTGCTGTTATAAACATTGGGGTGCATGTGCCCCTTTGAAACAGCATACCTGTATCCCTTGGATAAATACCTGGTAGTGCAGTTGCTGTGTCGTAAGGTAGTTCTATTTTTAATTTTTTGAGGAACCTCCATACTGTTTTCCAGAGTGGCTGCACCAGTTTGCATTGCCACCAGCAGTGCAGAAGAGATCCTCTTTCTCCACATCCTCGCCAACATCTGTTGTTGCCTGAGTTGTTAATGTTAGTCATTCTGACAGGTGTGAGGTGGTATCTCATTGTGTTTTTGATTTGTTTTTCCCTGATAATGACTGAGGTTGAGCATTTTTTTTCTTTAGTGTGTCGGTTGGCCATCTGGATGTCTTCCTTGGAGAAGTGTCTATTCATGTCTTTTGTCCATTTCTTCACTGGATTATTTGGTTTTTGGGTGTTGAGTTTGATAAGTTCTTCATAGATTTTAGATAGTAACCCTTTATCTGATAGGTTGTTTGCAAATATCTTCTCTCATTCCATCAGTTGCCTTTTAGTTTTGCTGATTGTTTCCTTTGCTGTGCAGAAGCCTTTTATTTTGATGAGGTCCCAGTAGTTCATTTTTGCTTTTGTTTCCCTTACTTCTGGAGACGTGTTGAATAAGAAGTTGCTGTGGCCAAGATCAAAGAGGTTTTTGCCTGCTTTCTCCTCAAGGATTTTGATGGCTTTTGTCTTACATTGAGGTCTTTCATCCATTTTGAGTTTATTTTTGTGTATGGTGTAAGAAAATGGTCCAGGTTCATTTTTCTGCATGTTGCTGTCCAGTTTTCCCAGCACTACTTGCTGAAGAGACTGTCTTTATTCCATTGGATATTCTTTCCTGCTTTGTCAAAGATTAGTTGGCCATACGTTTGTGGGTCCATTTGTGGGTTCTGTATTCTGTTCCATTGATCTGAGTGTCTGTTTTTGTGCCAGATATCAATAATTTTCTAACTGAACCCAAACATTCAAAATACTATAACCTAGTTTATAAAGGATTAAAAATAATTGTATTGAAGAAATTCAGCAAGGTACAAGAAAACTCAGAAGGACTGTTCAATGGCATTAGGAAGAAGAAATGAACTCATTACAAAAGAGGTAGAAACCATAAAGAAGAACCAATAGCCAATTCTGGAGCTGAAGAACTCTGTGAATGAGGTGGACAATACAATAACAAATGTCTGTAATAAAGTAGAGCAAATGGAAAATTGAATAAAGGAATTATAGGATAGGAATTTGGTAAGAACTAGTTAGAAGAGAACAAAGAGAAAAGAATGAAAATGAATGAAGAAAGCCTGTGTGATTTTATGGGACTCAATCAAAAGGCAAACATCAAAATAATTAGGATTCCAGAAGGAGATGAGAAGAAGGGGGTAGACATTTAATTAAGGAAATAATAGCTGAGAACTTCGCAAGCTTGGGGGAAGACTTGAACATCTAAGTTCAAGAAGCTAATAGATTATTAATGCCAAAAGACCTTCTCCAAGACATATCGTAATGAAACTACTAAAAATCAAAGATAAAGCCTACTAAAGCCAGCTGGGGAGAAGTAGGGGGAAAGAGTATAATCTACAAAGGAATCCCTGTTAGGTTATCAGTAGATATGTCAGCAGAAACCATGAAGGCCAAGAGAGAGGACTGACATATTCAAAGTGATGAAAGACAAAAATTCACAGCCACCAGTACTCTATCTAGTAAAGTTATCCTTCAGATATGAAAGATAAAGACTTTCTCAGAGAAACAAAAGCTGAGGGAGTTCATCACCACTAGAACTGCCTTAAAATAAAAGCTGAAAGGAGCTCTTCCAATGGAATAAAAAAGATACTACTCAACAAGAAAATATATGAAAGTATACAACATACTAGTAAAGATGAAAATATAGTCAGATTAGAAAATTCCAATACTGTAATAGGTTAATGTATTAACAACTTAACTATAGTATAAGATTAAAGGCAAAGAGTCTTAAAAATAACTACAGTTAACTATAATTTGTTAACAAATGCACAGTATAAAAAGAGGTAAATTGTGACATCAAAAATATGAAAGGGGAGGAATAAAAGGGTGAAGATTTTATGAGCAAGTGAAGATATGTTGCTTTCAGCATAAACTGGACTGTTTTATTTTGAGAGGTTCTATGTAAACCTCATGGTAACCACAAAGCAACAATCTAAGGGTGGATTCACAAAACATAAACCAAAAAACAAACAAACAAAACCCACCAGAGGTGGGGGACAGAGCATGCCACCAATTTACAAAGTTACAGAGGGAGAAAGAACAAATGGAGCTATAAGGCAACCAGAAAGGAAACAATTAGATGGTAGTAGTAATTCTTGATGTATCAGTAATCATTCTACATATAAATGGATTGAATTCACCAATCAAATGGAACAGAGTGGCTGGAAGAGTAAAAAACAAAACAAAACAAAAAACAAGACCCAACCATTTGCTGCCTATAAGAGACTCTTTTCAGCTCTGAAGACACGCACAAGCTCAAAGTGAAGGAATGCAAGAAGATATTCCATGCAAGTGGAAATCAAAGAAAGTGGAGTAGCCAAACTTCTGTCAGACAAAATATATTTAAAGCCAAAAATGATAATGAGACAAAGAAGGACATTTTATCACAATAAAAGTTTCGTTATATAAGGTATAATTTTATATCCTCCCAGCATCAAAGCACCTAAATATATTAAGCAAATACTAACAGATTGGAAGGGAGAAATAAACAACAATACAATAATAGTCGGGGCTTCACTAACTTTTAACAATGAATACATCATCCAGACAGAAAATCAACAAGAAAACATTGGAATTGAAACATACTTTAGACCAAATGGACTTAACAGGCATGTGAAGAACATTTCATCCAACAGCAACAGAATGCACAGTCCCCACAAGTGCACATAACATTCTCTAAGATCATAATGACAGGACACAAAACAAGTCTTAGCAAATTTAAGAAGACCGAAATCATACAAATTCTTTTTTCAGACAACATTGGAAAGAAACTAGAAATTGACAAGAGAAAAGTTTGAAAGTCTATAAATATGTTGAAACTAAACACACTTTTGAACAACCAGTGAGTGAAAGAAGAAATCAAAAAAATTATCTCAAAATAAATGAAAATAGAAACACAACCACCAATACCTGTAGGATGCTACAAAAGCAGTTCTGAAATGAAAGTTTATGGCAACGTGCATATGTTAAACATTAGAAGGATCTCAAATAAACAACTTAATTTTGTACCTCAACTAGATAAAAACAAATTAAGCCAAAGTTAGCAGAAGGAAGGAAATAATAGATAGCATGGCAGAAATAAATGAAATAAAGGTCAGAAAAATAATTGAAAGGACCAGTGAAACTAAGGAGCTGGTTCTGTGAAAAGATAAAATTGACAAAACTTAAGCTAGAGTAAGAAAAGGAGAAGACTGAAATAAAGATATACCTCAGAGGTATTGCAACGTTGGTTCTAGACCACCGCAATAAAACCAATATTGCCATTAAGTGAGTCAAATGAGTTTTCTGATTTCTCAAGACATTTATATAAACGTTATGTTTGCAGTATACTGGCAGTCTAATGTGCAATAAATAGCATTATGTCTAAAATAACTGTACATACCTTAATTTAAAACTGCTTTATTGCTGAAAGTTGCTAATCATTATGTGAGCTTTCAGTGAGTCATAATCAGTATTATAGATCACTGTAAAAACTATAACTAATGAGAAAGGTTGAATTTGTGAGAATTACTAAAATGTGACACAAAGATATGAAGTGAGCAAATGCTTTTGGAAAAATGGTGCCAGTAGATGCTTGACAAAGGATTGCCACAGACCTTCAATCTTTAAAAAATGCAGTATCTGTGAAGTGCAATAAAATGCAGTGCAATATAATGAGGTATGCATGTAAATAAAATTAGAAGTGAAATTGGGAGCATTATATAACTGATACTACGGAAATACTAAGGTCCTGGGGCACCTGGGTGGCTCAGTCAGTTGAGCAGTTGACTTCAGCTCAGATCATGATCTCATGATTTGTGGGTTCAAGCCCCACGTCAGGCTCTGTGCTGATAGCTCAGAGACTGGAGCCTGCTTTAGATTCTGTATCTCCCTCTCTCTCTGCCCCTCCCCCACTTGTGCTCTGTCTCTCCCTCTCTCAAAAATAAACAAACAGTAAAAAAATGTTTTTAAATAAAAAAAGAAATAACTAAGGTCTTAAGAGACTACTATGAATGATTATATGACAGAAATCACATAACCTAGAAGAAACTGATATGTCTCAGCAAACCTACCAAGACTGAATCAGGAAGAAATGGAAAATCTGAACAGATCAATAACAAATAAAGAGATTACAGCCATAATCAAAAATTTCACAACACAGAAAACCTTAGGGCCAGATAGCTTCACTGGCAAATTCTACCAAACATTTAAAAGAATTAATGCCAAACCTACTAAAACTCTTCCAAAAAATTGAAGAGGAAAGGATGCTTCCAACGTTATTCTGTGAGGACAAGCATTACCCTGACACTAAGCCAGATATGGACAATATAAAAAAGTTATGAACCAATATCCCTGATAAATGTAGATGTAAAAATTCTCAACAAAATACAGCAAACTAAATTCAGAAACACATTAAAAAGATTGTACATCTTGACAAAGTGGGATTTATCCCTAGGATGGAAGGGTGGTTCAACATATGCAAATTAGTAAATCTATAACGAAATGAAAGACAAAAATCAGACAATCATCTCAGTACATGCAGAAAAAGCATTTCATAAAATACGACATCATTTATGATAAAAACTCCCAACAAAGTATGTATAAAGGGAACATACCTCAGTATAATAAAGGCCAGCAAGCCCACAACTAACATCATACTGAGTGGTGAAAAGCTCCAATGTTAGGATGAAGACAGCTCTTACCACTGTTATTCACTATAGTACTGGAAGCCCTAGCTAGAGCAGTTAGGCAACACAAAGAAATAAACAGTATCCAAATTGAAAAGGAAGAAGTAAATTTGTCATTATTTGCAGATGACATTATTTTTATGTGTAGAAAATCCCAAAGACACAACCAAAAAACTGTTGGAACAAAACAATGAATTTAGTAATCTTGCGGAATACAAAATCAACATACAGAAATCTGTTGCATTTCTATATACTAATAATGAAACATTTGCAAAAGAAATAAAACTATCCCATCACGATAGCACCAAAACACATAATATATCTATGAATAATTGCACCAAGGAAATGAAAGATGAGACAAGAAAGCTGTTTAAAGAAATCAAAAAAAAAAAAAAAAAAAGACAAAAACAGGTAGAAAGACATCTTGTGTTCCTAGATAGGAAGAATTAATATTGTGAAGATGTCCATACTCTCTAAGGTCATCTATAGATGCAACACAATTTCTATCAAAATTCAATGGAATTCTTAACAGAAAAATAATTTCCGAAAATTTGTATGGAGCAAGACCCTGAATAGTCAAAGCAATCCTGAGAAAGAAGAACAAAGCCAGAAGCATCACACTTCCTGATCTCAAACTATACTAGAAACATTTAGTAATTAAAACACTATGGTATTAGCATAAACATAGGCACATACCAATGGAACAGAATGGAGAGGCCATAATTAGATAAGTCAACTAATATTCCATAAGGGAGCCAAGAATACCTAATGGTGAAAGGATAGTTTCTTTTACAGACTTGGGAAAACTGGATAGCCACATGCTGAAAAATGAAATTGAATCCCTGTCTTCTCACAAAAATTAACTTGAAATAGATCAAAGACTTACATATAAGACCTGATACCAGGGGCACCTGGGTGGCTCAGTTGGTTGAGCGTTGGACTTTGGCTCAGGTCATGATCTCCGTGAGTTCAAGCCCCGCATCGGGCTCTGTGCTGACAGCTTGGAGCCTGGAGCCTGCTTATGATTCTGTGTCTCCCTCTCTCTGCCCCTCCCCCACTCAGTCTCTGTCTCTCAAAAATGAGTAAATATTAAAAAAAAAAAAAAAAAGACCTGATACCATAAAACTTTTTGAAGAAAATACAGGGAAGAAGCATTGGTTGGCGACAATTTTTTGGCTATATCACCAAAAGCTTAAATAACGAGGGCAAAAATCAATAATTGGAACTACTTCAAACTTAAAAGTTTTAGCACAGCAAAAGAAATACTAAACATAATGAAAAGCCTACTTACAGAATGGGAGAAAATATTTGCAAATCACATCAGATAAGGGCCAATATCCAAAATATAAAAATAACTCCTACAGCTCAAGAATAACAACAGAAACCAATTAGATTTAAAAGATGGGCAGAGGAACTAAAGAGACATTTTTCCAAGTAAAGAAGACATTCAAATGGCTAACAAGTAATGAAAAGATGCCCAAGAATACTAATCATCAGGAAAATGCAAATCAAATAGCGCAATGAGCTATTGCCTCACACCTGTTAGAATAGCTGTCATCAAAAAGATGAGAGATAACAAGTGTTGGTGAGGATGTGTAGAAAAGGGAGCCATTGTACACTGTTGATGGGAATGTAAATTATTTCATCCACTGTGGAAAGCAGTGTGGAGATTCCTCAAAGAGTTAAAATTAATCTATAAGCGCCAATAATTCTGCTTCTAGGTATACACCCAGAGGACATGAAAACAGAATATCAGAGAGATTTGCACTCCAGTGTTTACTTCAAGCATTCACAGTAGCCAAGGTGGAAAACAACTTAACCCATGAAACAGTTTAATGGATAAAGAGGATGTGGTATCATATATGCAATGGAATATTATTCAACCACAAGAAATAAGGACATGTTGCCATTTGTCAAAACATGGATTGATCTTGAGGACATTGTGCCTGTGAGATGAGTCAGATAGAAAAATACAAATACTGCGTGATAGTACCTATATGTGGAATCTAAAAAAACCTAAACTCATAAAAACAGAGTGAAATGGTAGTTACCAGGAGCTGGAGTATGGAGGAATAGGAGACATGTGTAAAGGTACAGACTTGTAACTAGATCAAAAATAAGGGCTGGAGATCTAATGCACAGTTTAGTGAATAGACAACCATATTGTATTATAATCATCAACTTACTAAGTGACTAAGATATTGATTATTCCTATGACAAAAAGAAGAAATTATAAGTGTGGGATTTAGTAGAGGTACTAACTATTGCTACAATGACAGTTACATTACAGTACATAAATGTATCAAATTAACATGTATATCTTAAATTTAATGATGTTATATGTCAAACATTTCAAATAAATAAACACATACACACATACATGTTAAGGACATACTCACCATATGACCCAGCAGTCTTTATTCTAACCATTTACCCAGATGAACTGAAAACTTAGGTTCTCACAAAATCTTGAACATGCAAGTTCAGAGCAATTTTGCTCATAGCCTCCCCAAACTGGAATTAGCCCAGAAGTCCTT
Organism: Prionailurus viverrinus; assembly: GCF_022837055.1. NCBI lineage: Eukaryota > Metazoa > Chordata > Mammalia > Carnivora > Felidae > Prionailurus > Prionailurus viverrinus. The sequence continues at coordinate 498,857 of NC_062578.1, forward strand.
CAGCCAATGAGATATTCTCAGTTAAAAGAAAACAAAACCAAAAAAAAAAACCACAAAAAACAAAAAAACCCAACAAAACCTATTGATCCATGCAACAATGTGGATGAATCTTAAATGTATTTTGCTAAGTGAAAGAAGTCAGAACCAAGTATATTATAATTTTGTCATGATAGAAAACAGATCAGTGGTTGACAAAGGTTGGACTAAGGGATTGATGGCAAAGGGGCAACATGAGCTTTTAGGGAACTGTCCTTTATGTGCTGTAGCAGTGGACACATACTTTTGTTAAAACCTACAGAACTATGCACCCCAAAGAGTGAATTTTACTCTATGCACATTTAAATAAATCAACGAAATAAGGGGTATGTCAGGGGGAACTCAAGACAGATATGGACTGTAGTAGATGATATAACTTCACTGAAGGGTTTGAGGAAAAGGAAGCTTACCTAAGTAACTTTGTAAAGCAGGCTTGGGTGAAATTCTGTAAGGCTAAAGACAAAAAACTATATACAAGCATGTTATTCTAGTTGGTAAATTTGTTTCTCATAGCTTCATGGCTTAGCAGTTTTGAAAGCACGTTGCATATGTACTGTTGTTTGAACAAATAAGTAAATATATATCACAATGTAGAAATTGAGAGCCAGGGAAGAATGAAGTTACAGATAAGCAATGGGAAATACTAAAATGAATTCTGTGGTGCTGTATTGGAGTTCAGTCTAACAGTGTGAACTTATGTGCTTTATATACACACACATATACATATATACGTACAGGTAGACATATTTAAGCAAGCAATGTACAAATAAATGTATGTTTACTTTCCTATGTCTGTCCACTGAGGGGGCATAGAAGCAGTGAGCAACAAGCACACTTAGTGCCTAGCTCTTGGTTTCCAAAAGCACACTCCAGTGAATCAAACGAGGGCTCCTTGGTAAAATGGAGCTGTGACCATGGCAGAGAAAATATAAAAAATGCCTGACACATCTTGTATTATCAGGAAATAAGGAAGTGTTCAGAAAAGGTTGGGAGGGGAAGATCCAAAGGACCCATTTAATCTGAAAGTGTTTTGTGGGGCCAAAGCTGGAATGATTGGAGCAATGAAATAAAGAATGATAATATTAGATTATAACCCACAAAATAAAATAAATATCCATGAATACATATTGATACAGATACATGATTGAATAAATTAACAGTAAAAAAACCCAGCTTTTCCTTAGAGAAGAATTCCAACAAATGTAGAAGGAATGAAGGAAATAGAAAATCATCCTTTAGTTTTAATGACAGTAATAATTGCTGAAGGCAAGATCCATCAGTGAGTTTTAAAATTAATGCGAAACAGGATATATTTGTATGACTTTGAAATACTTTCCCTCCAAATATGTGTTAATTACACAGGTCTGAGGCCTGTAGAAGTAGTAAAGAAGTAAGACTAAAAACTAAGTTGTTTAAGGGTGAAAAAAAACAAACGTTTGTCATTTTGTTAGTTACTTCGTGTAGACTGCTGACAGTTTTGTGGTTTCAGTCTTGTTCACTCTGAACACACTAGGACATGGGTAGCTTTCCCCCAAAGTATGAGGTGAGTGTGGACTGCTTTTAGCCAAGGGTGAGAGTCAACTATCCTAGTGGTATACTGGATGGCATTTTTGGAGAGCTGGATTTTGGAGCAGGAGAAACGGAGGATGGCAAAAATTAAAGAAAAAGACTAATTTTTTTTCACAGAGAAAGTGTATAGACTCCCTGCCAAATTGTGTTTTAGTTGCATCTTACCTTTGCAGATGATTTAACATAACCTGTTTGGGAATGATGTAACTTTACTACTCTTACCTGTTTTGACTACATCGCGTGAGAGGAAGAACTGTGGCCCACATCTTTCTTCAGGGCTTTTTGCGGAAGTGACTCAATACATTGTTTCTGGATTTACTTGCTGTCCCTCCCTAATATGCCAGCTCAGTGTGCTTTGGAATTTTCCAGGTACGTTATTAGAGGATGAAGTGCAGGAGGAAGGCCAGAGCATGGGTTCGTTGTGGTTGGGGGAGGGTTCCAGTGACTGTCCAGGGAAACACTGAAAGTGACCCAAATGGAGTAAGGATAAAACAGTTACCTGAAATAAATACGTACCAAACACTGAAAATTACTAATCATATTTAAGTATCTTTTAGGATTATATTTAAAAATTTATGAATTTAAAAATCATAATTTTATGATTATATTTAAAAATTAAATTATATTTAAAAAATTATATTTAAAATGTAAGCTGAGGTTCTTTTTAGCATGCATGGATCTCAGCACCTTTTTTTGTGTGTGTGCCTGTGTCAGGAACACAGTGTTCTGTTAAGTCACTCAGTGATGAAAATTGCTGTCTTGCTGCCAGCCAGGGCCAAGTTCATTCAGATAAGTTTCAATGTAGGTTCTGAACAGAGTGAGGAATGCTCCTCTTGTCTTTGCATGTTAGGTGAATCTGGAGAATTGTTTTATTTTTCAGGGATATGGTTTTTTTTGTTTTAAGACTTCATATTGCAAACAGTGCTTGATACTGATAGCACTGAAATACCACGACTCACCTAACCATGCCAGACTAGTATATACTACACACTATATGGACTCTGCTGTGGCATTTAAGGTATTCGGTTTTACCACCGAAGAAAACATATATTCAGAAAGTGCTTTTCTCAGTCACACATATGAATTAAAAATTAGGAAAGGTGGATTAAGAAGCAGGGAAAATGCAGTGCCTGATAACAGATATACATCTGTTTAATATATCTGTTAAGATATATATACATCTGTTTAATATATCTGTTAAGATATATTAAAATTATTTTATTCATTTCTTCATTTATTGGAAGGAATGGTTCTTTCTCATTATTTTTCTCATTTACTATCTTTGTTTTCCAATCACAGAAATGCATTCACTCTGTTGTCTTCAGTATGCAGTAAGTATATAGGAAGCTAAAGATTAGAACAGTTTTGCGTGAAAATTATACATATTTAATCTAATTTTTTCCCCAAATATTTAATTTGCATATGTGTAAATGAGTGAACAAACATATCTTGCCGTATAACTAGCTCATTAGATCATCAGAAGATAACTTTTTTCCTGTTCATTGCAACATGTAACCAAGGTGGTTAGTTTGTGTGGATACTGATGAAGGTTTTAAAGAAGGCCTTAGTGTCTGTTGGAATATGTGATTTCTTCGCTAATGTCTGATAATGTTTCTTTTTTTGTGATTAATCACTGTCTTTCTTATTCATTAATGCTTTTCTAAAATCTGGCAGGATGCCTGTCCTCAGCTGCTCACTGTGTACTCATCATAACCTGGCTAGTCAGTGGGTAATGGTCATAGGTCAGAGTTGTAATGATGGAACATTTAGGTCTGGGAACCTATTCTGTAGTATAAAAAATACATAAAGCAAATAAATCATAAACATATACTTTTACAGACACATATTAAGTATTTAAAACCAAACATGTTATCAAAAAGCTATAAAATGAATATTTCTTTGGGGCATTGTTTTGCAATGGGTTATGTTGGCTGGGCTTGCAGTGAAGCTTGAATAGAAGAAATTTTTTGGCCCGTTAAGTCTTCCTTTGGCAAAAATAATCATTTATTGTACTTTTAAGTACCTCCGAACAACATTAAATATTTTTTATGTAGATTATGTAGATTGAATATTCAATTGAGAAATTCTCAATCGATTCGATTGAGAAATTCTGAATTTCTCAGAAAATCTTAGAGTGGTAAATATTGGAAAGAGTATATTACTGCCTTCCCCTCCTTCCTGGTGAGACACATTGTAGTTGTTAGTTGAGAGTTAGGATTTGGGTATTTCATCACTGTAGTACTCTTCCTTCTTCCACAGTGCACTTTGTCATAGCTTCCAGTGATCATTGCTCTACCTGCCTTTCTTCCCAGCTAGGCTGCAGGTTTCTTATGGCCTAGCATCGTCATGGATAAGTGAATAAATAAGTGAAGTAGAGGCAAGGCTTGCAGATCGATAGTGGCAGTGATTTTTTAAGACTTATATACTCATGAGTTAAATACCTACATACACGGTGAAAGCATACATAACTAGATGTACCTAAATATTCAAGTCTTACGGAAATAGAATTGGTGATATTATATTTTTTATTCTATATTCCTTTAAATTTCTCTACTTTTATCATAATTTTATGCCTGTAATGAGGATGATCCCTTACTTTACAAAGTAAAGGGATTGGAGTTGCTATCATGGGCACATAATTTGTCATTCAGTGACAGCTTCTTCTGAGTGTCCATCAATACACAGTTGAGAATACTTAAAATATGCATCCTGATATAATAAGAATTTTCAGCCATGAGGAAAATTAACTGGAAAAAGATTCTGTACCCAATTAGGAAAAATAGTTAAAGAAATGAGTGTGTAATAAGCATGCATGATCACATGGCTCAGTGATTTGAAAACCTATTACAGGGTTTTATGTAATAATTAAATTTTAAGTAGACTGCTCATTAACAAAGCTAATGTATCCCATGGGTTGAATGTGTGATTATGATCTGTGTAACTTATATTTCCAGAAAAAAAATTTTTGATGAAAAACATTACTGAACAAACAACACATTTGTCGTGGGCAGCAGCATAAAGCCCTAGAAAATTTTGGATGCTAAACTTCAGTTTTAAAAACTTGTATTTTGTGTAAGGGTGCTGCAGAATCTATTTTACGTCTATTTTGTCATTCAGTTTTCACAGTGACCCTGTTGAGATGAGTATTACTGTCTTCATTTTGCCTCTTGGATAACATGGCTATATCCCAAGTTAAAGACTTGCCTGGCATATTACTCTGCTGGTAAGGGGCAGATGAGAACAACCCATGGAATCTTTGAATTAGATCATAAAAGAAGAAGCATCTCCTGTGTTCTACTAGTCAGTTTAAGTTGAGTGCTCATGTAAAAGGTTTTGAATTCTTAAATAAATAGGAAATTAAGGAATAGGGGGGAAAGTATGAATTTATCAACCAAGCTTCTAAGAGAACACATTAAATTTTCTATCTTCATCTTTTACTTAGACTCTTCCATCCAAATTTCTGGCCCTTGGCACATTTTACTATTTGGATCTAAGGGAGGGAAAATCATCCACCATGGTTCCATGTCCTAACACCCATTCCCTCGCTATGTGTCAAAACTGGCTGTGCTTATCTTGCCTGTGTGGGAGACAGTGCTGTGTTCTGCTCAGTGTATATCTGGTAGTTTTTCAAGACATCCCACTTGGTTCTAGGGTATCTACCTGAAAGAATGACCGAAGTTGAGGGGTTTAGGAAGGTCAAGAGAAGGAGGAAATTTGCTTAAGTCAAATTTGTTTTATTTTTTCTTCATCATTTCACAGTGGCTATGGATTACATTCTTTCTGTAGTATCAAGATAGCATTTTTTCTTACCATACAATTTCTGGTTCTTTTATTTTATTGAGCTGAGCGTCTAAGAAGGAATGCAAATTGAGCCTCAAACACATTTCCATACATATGTGCTTTTATTTTGTTTTTCATTTGTAAGAAGGAAATTTGCAGTCTGGAATTTGGAATTCTGAAAAAAATGGGGAAGGAAATGAGGAGGAAGTAAAGAGAAAGAAAAGAAAGATCTCTTATGTGTTGATACAGAGTTTTAAAGGTGCATGAAATGAGTAAATGACATTACAGAACATTCAATATAAATATGTTTATCTGTGGTTTAAGCAGATCTGTGTGTATTTAGTCACTAAAATACATGTGACTTACATGTGTTTTATTCTGATAATCTTTGTTCTCCAAAAGAAGTGACGAGTTGCCACCCTTATTTAACAAATCTGTTGACAAGTAAATTGGGCTTTTGCCAGACCTTTTTTATGTTTTTAATTTTAAAGACATAAATATTGAGAGATTATCTTACGTTTCCCCAAAATAATTGTATATCAAAAGTGATAGCTTTAAATTGAAAGCATTAAAATACAAAGTAGCTTTCCTGAAATGCTCCCCAGAAAAGTTGTAGCGGGTAGAAAGGTGGGTGAACTAGAGGTGAGGGAGTTGAATAAGCTGAAAATATGAAGTGGCAAAAATAGAAATAGAAGAGGCAGAGGTAAAAGACAGCTCCAGGCATGGGGGCTAAGGGATAGGGGATTCTTTTGAGGATCATATATTCACATCTTTGAATCTTTGCTTATGCTGAAATATCCATCCCAAACCCTCCAGTGTCATCTTTTTCTCACCCAAATTACTGTTCTCTCCCACTTGTTTCCACAGAATTGTTTTTATAGTTAATACATCTCTATAGTCCTTGATGGCGAAGTTGTGTGTTGTAAAGCTTTGTATTTTTGAGGACTTGGCAAGTTGCCTACAGTGAGTGCACAATAAATATTAAAAAACGAAACAAATAAAATGATAGCTTTACAATGTGCAATTACTCCTGAGTTTGGCCCATTTTCCTGTGGTGGCAGGAGACAGGACCTAACACAGATGTTCTTAATTTAATCAATCAACATTAAGATTTGAGGCTTAGAACTCCCTATACCCACCCCCAGCCCCAACAGTCTTATGAAATGAAAATGATTAAATAAAATAACTTTTTTTTTTTTTTCCTGTCTGTAGTTGTCTCTAAACATGGAGTGGCATTGGTTTAGACTGTCTGATAACAGTTTCTCAGGTCAAGAGCAGTCACATTTTGATCCTTATATTCAGTGGGAAAATTTTAAAGATTTTGTGTTCCTTTCTTTTTTGTGGGTTTTCGTCCTGCCCATAGATGTTTACATTTAGAAGTTATAATGTAGGATGCACACACCCATCTTATTGAATTTTTTCTGTATTGTTAATTCATAATCATAATAAGCTTTCTATAGTGTATAGCTGGAGATAATTAGCGGTAACATGTTTGTGTAATTTATTTTCATTTTAAGATACTAAGTCTAGTATGACTGGGATTTCGTAGATATCTGGTGATGAGAATTAGCCACAGAGGTTTCAGACCTTCTATAAATTTTAGTGTGGTTCTATTTTATATTATTAACCATAGCACTATCACTTCTGTCCCACTCTGTTGGGACATTCTATTAGTTCCAAACCTCAACAACTTCTCTTCTTTGAAAAGCACCACAGGTCAAGGCTGTTTAGGAGTCCCAAGTCCTAGTTTTGTGTACCAGAGTACTTTGTAAAGGAGCCTGAGAGAGCCTTTCTTTTTGGTTACACCTACAGGGGCAAAAATGAAAAGAGAGGTGATAAATACAGGATAGTGATTTTATGTCTTACATTTTCTGTGGTGATGAGGGTGGGGTGTGCATTTGTTTTAATTATTTTTCCTATTTTCCTAGACCGTAACCACTGTAGGTGAACTTGAGATTTTGATCACTTAACATTATGCCCTATAGAGTTTATAAATGTTCTGTAATTTAGGGTGGAGATCATCCCTTCTCTGAAGAAAATACAGTCATTGTGTTTTGCGTATATCTTTTGTGCCTCAAAAATATGTCATGAATGGTGGTTCTCATTTTGGAATATACCACTAGCCTTATCCTCCCAGGTACCCTTCCTGCTCCAAAAAAATGGATCCTCAGTAACAAGACATAACAGTGTGATCAGGATTGACTTTCATACCATATTGTATGTATATACGTATGCATATATGTAAAACTGTTTGAAAGAGGGTGGAGTGGTTCATCACTCTGTTTTACAGGAATGGAGAGACTGGCTCTCCCAGAAGACAGGCAGTAAGAATCAGGTGCTCCATTTCATTGCTATGTGGCTAGTTATTTCTCAGTAGTCCATAGGCAACCAAGCCAGATATCACCCTCAAACTGTAATTCTGTAAGCCTGGAGAAGTTTTTTCTGCTCACCTTGTTTGTTATTGATTCATTTTAACTATTTAAGAACAAGTTCCAGGGTAGGAAGCCTGTGAATGCCTGTGGACCCAGGTGGCTGGTACAAGCCAGGAGGGCCCAGAGGGCCTCCCTGGCTGAGCACAAGGACCATGAACAAGCTGCAGTCAGCTGTTGCTTTGTAAGAATGTGATTCCAGCTTTGCCACATCCTCTCAATTTCAAGAGAAGCCGTCAATCCAGATCTGTATGTGAAATCTCCCAATTTCTACATGTAACTAGTTCAAATGAAAAATAGAAACCACATGTGAAACACTCTTTAGGGAAAAAAACTAAAAACAAAGCCTTATCCACCGGTTGCTGGCTTGCATCTTGTGCTTTTTAAAAATTTATTTATTTTTTTATTTTTTGAGAGAGAGAGAGAGAGAGAGAGAGAGAGTACACAAACACAAATGGGGGAAGGACAGAGAGAGAGAGAGAGAGGGAGAGAGAGGATCCCAAGTAGCCTCTGTGCTCAGCGTGGTCTGACACACAGCTTGAACCCACCATTGTGAGATCATAACCTGAGCCGAAGTCAAGAGCCAGATGCCCAACTGACTGAGCCACCAAGGTGCCCTGTCTTGTGCTTTAAAATATCTTGTGGTGCCCATCAGCCTTGTTCTTGGTACTGTCAGATCATAAACATGGCTTTGGTGCTGTTTGCATTCATGGTAGGATAAGGCTGATTAGCCAGCATTTATTGTTTACGGTGAGGAGACATAAATTTTTTCACACCTTGCTTAAATGCCCTTGTGCTTTTTAATATTGAAAATAAGTGATGAATGGAGTGCCTGGGTGATTCAGTTGGTTAAGCTTCCAACTACAGCTCGCACGATCTCATGGTTTGTGAGTTCAAGCCTCACATTGGGCTCTCTGTTGTCAGCACAGAGCCTGCTTTGGATCCTCTGCCTCCCTCTATCTCTGCCCCTCCCCTGCTCTCTCTTTCTCTCTCAAAAAAATAAATAAAAACGTTTAAGAACAACAACAAAAAAGGTGATGAGTGATACTGATGACACTAAAAAAATACAACTGATAAATGAATGAAATGACCACAGTTACATAAAAGGAGGTATCTAAAGTACTAGTGCTGTGACCTTACACAGTTTCATAACCTCTCTGACTTCAGTTTTATCATCCCTAAAAGGGGCTAGTAATGTCTGCTATCAGAGCTCCTTGTCAGGTTCAGGTGGGGCAACATAAGGATGAAAGTGCTTGTAAATGATAAAGTATTACATGAGTTTGTCATAGCAGTAAGTCATTTTATTAATAATTCAGTTTTTGTGGTGTAGCCACTATAGAAAACAGTAATGGAGGCTCTGTAGCCTGTAGCCTGACAGATGTGGAAGTGGAGTGCTGGGGGTGCAGTGTGGAGTGTATGTGTGCATACATGCCTGGATGAGTGTGCATGTACGTGCACACTCCTCTGATGTTGGCATAGTAGAGGCCTGCCTTGCTGGCTCAGAAAACAGCTTGTGATGTTGTGCCTGAGAGGCTGTGAAGTGAGTTGGCCTCCCTCTTTTGCATGGTACTGACAGAACTGCTTGCAGCGTTTTTAAAGACCAGCAGTGATTGTAATGTGCAGCAGGATCCAAAGCTCCCATTTCAAATGCTATTACAGCGTTAGTGGGAGTCTGACCAGTAGGTCTTCCTCTGTGCTCTGTAGATACATGTTAGCCATATTAGATTCTTTTTTTAAGCTTTATTTTATTTATTTTGGGAAAGAGAGGGCAGGCATGCACACACAAGTTGGGGAGGAGGAGAGAGAGGGGGAGAGAATCCCAAGCAGTCTCCATGCTGTCAGTGTGGAGCCCGACTGGAGCTCAATTTCATGAACTGTTGGATCATGATCTGAGCTGAAATCGAGAGTTGGACACTTAACTGACTGAGCTACCAAGGTGCCCCCATGTCAGATTTATTCTATTTGTAGAATATACATTGGTTTTTCCTTTTTTTTTTTTTTTTTTTTAAGAAATGAAGTAGGTACACAAAAAATGTAAAAAGAAAAACACCCACAAATCTACTCAGCCTGAGCAATAAAACAATTGAGGGAAATTCAGGCTCTTTCCACCCATCTTTACCCATGTTCTTTTTTACTGGTGGGGATCGCCATTATAGACCAAATCCTGTCCCACCTTCAGGTGGTCGGCTCACATGTCTTCTTCTCTACCCAATGAGCTGACAAAGCAATGAGTTTATTGGGGGTCATGTCACAGTAAGCCCTAGGGGAATCCTATAGGCTAATTCATGTGGCAAAAAAGTAACTGTAAAGGAATTACAAGACATAGAAGCTTCAGGTAGGATTTTTTGTTTATTTAGGTAGAAAAATATTTCGGACTCTTCACTTCTTGATTTCTCTTTTTTCCTTGTCCCCTGCCCTAGCCTCTGGCAGTGTCTCAAGAAGAACACTTGTTGGATGGCTATGTTCCATGTGTATGTTTGGAAGCATAATAGTTATTCACGTTATCCTGTAATATTTAAAAAGACACTCACTTTCTGATTTTGTTATTCAGAAGAGCAGAAACATGCTCTGTGCAGCAATTCCATGTGGGGGTCACAGAGCTCACATTTAGTCATGAGAATGTGGTGACAAGCTACCAGAATCTGGGTGATTTACTGTACTGTCTCTCTCAGTCCTCCCCACCTCCCTTTCTCTCTCCCTCTCTCTCTCATTGGGTTAAAGGAAAATCACTCTTTTCCAGCAAAGTTCTGCAAGCTATTCAGGGAACATAAAGAAAGGTGGCTGATGTGTCTGTAGAGTCTATGACATTCATTCAAAGGTAGGAATTTGTGTTCCAGGTATACTTGGATTACTATTTCGTGGAGAAGGGGGAAATGGGGAATAAGCTCTCAGTGTCTGTTATTGCTCCTATAAAAGAATTGTTCTTCGGTTAATTATGAAATAAAACATTTGGTTTATGATAAGAGTATATTACATATTTTTCCTAGAACAGTAAGTGATCACCTTAACCCTTGTAAACTACAACTGACCCTAGCTCCTCCCAAACTATTGCATGGCTTCTGCTTTTTTGGCCATCAAACCAAGGGTCCTGTGAGCTGAGTGTTCTTGTAGGTGCCTCTTGCTTCCTTGATCCAGACTCAGGAGCTTGAGCCTCCTGGCGGCTCTCAGTTGAAATTCACTTGAAGAGCCATTGCCATCATTGGAATAATCTGGGCTGGAGGTTATCAGAACAACCCTAGCTGTTGTTCCAAGCAGTGTTCTGGTTTTACTCCTTGTTTTTCTTTTTTTTAATTGATGTATAATTGGCATATAATACTATATCACTTTCAGATACATAATGTAGTGATTTGATATTTGTATATATTACAAAATGATGACCACAATAAGTCCAGTTAATATCTATCTGTTTGATCTTACAGCTTCAAAGCAAGTTTTGTTTTTCTTACACTTAAGGTATAGAACCTACTCCTGGATGAGGGACTAATCCACTGGTTGGCTAGGTCCGCTCAGTTGTTTAATTACCAATTGGCAGGTGCCACTTTCTCTTCAGTTCACGAATAGAATTCTCATTTGAAAAATAGCCAGTCTTCCTTTGATTTCTTTCAGTTCTGACAAATCTTACACTCTATGATTTGAATTTCCAAAATTCTGTATGTTTTTCTGCAAGTCTTTTTAGTGGCATTTCCAGTAAAGCAAACCTTATTATCCAAGAATGTTTATTAAAGTGCATCTTCATCTTTAATAAGGAAGTGAGTTTATTTTATGGTCAGAGCTTGTCTTCGATCCGTAAATACTTCAGAGCCTCAAGTGAGTTTCCATGCTTTCCCTGCATGCACATAGGCAGGTAGCAAATGGATACTCTTATTAATTTGTTTTTAATTAAAAAAATATTTAGGGGCGCCTGGGTGGCGCAGTCGGTTAAGCGTCCGACTTCAGCCAGGTCACGATCTCGCGGCTGGTGAGTTCGAGCCCCGCGTCGGGCTCTGGGCTGATGGCTCAGAGCCTGGAGCATGTTTCCGATTCTGTGTCTCCCTCTCTCTCTGCCCCTCCCCCGTTCATGCTCTGTCTCTCTCTGTCCCAAAAATAAATAAATGTTGAAAAAAAATTAAAAAAAAATATTTAATGTTTATTTTTGAGAGAGAGAGTGTGTGAGCTGGGAAGGGGCAGAGAGAGAGGGAGACACAGAATCCAAAGCAGGCCCCAGACCCTGAGCTGTCAGCACAGAACTTGATGCGGGGCTCGAACCCACAAACTGTGAGATCATGCCCTGAGCTGAAGTCAGACACTTAACTGACTGAGCCACCCAGGTGCCCCTTGTTTTTAATTTTTTTAATTGAAATATATTCTGAGAGCTGTTGGAGGGGAGGTGGGTGGGAAGATGGGCTAAATGGGTGATGGGTATTGAGGGCACTTGTTGAGATGAGCATTGGGTGTTGTATGTAAGTGCTGAATCACTGGGTTCTACTCCTGAAACCAATACTATGTTGTATGTTAACTAATTTGAATCTAAATAAGTAAATTAAAAAAATAGAAGATAAAATGTCATATAAATGTGTACAGAAAGCAAAATTGAAAAAAATTTAAAATCAATTTCAACCAAAAAATTGAAATACATTCAACATACAGCAGTGTGTTAATTTAAGGTGTACATGGTACTTTGATACATTACATATGTAATATGATTGCCATTGTAGTGATAGTTAGCATCTCTATAACCTTATATAATTCTCATTTCTTCTTAGAGGTTAGGATAGCTTCTAGTTTTTTAACAAGTTTGGTGATTATAATACAATGTTGTTGTCTATTTTCACTCTACTGTACATTTCAGTCTCTAGGACTTATTTGCTACTTGTTGTAAGTTTGTACCCTTAGACAATATCTGCCTTGTCCCCCCTCATTCCCTGGGAACCCCCATTTAGTTCTCCATTTTTATGAGTTTACCATTTTTAGATTACACATATAAGTGACATAATTCAGTATTTGTTTTTCTCTGCCTGACTTATTTCATTTAGCGTAATGTGCTTTAGATCCGTCCATGTGGTTGCAAATGGCAGGATTGGACAGTCTTTACAGTGAGGTGGGTGCCCTTTGTGTGTGGGTGCCACCTAGGCAGAGCCCCCTGCAAGCTTCCCCCTCTGCCCTCATGCACCTGTGGCTTGTTCTCTCAGCTTGTGTCTGTGCTGTGTACATACAGCACAGCACTTGTAACTAAAGAAGGCGTCCACAAATGTTTGGGGCGTATTCTTTGTATAGCTTGCTTTCTTCTGCCAGAAGACCTATATCAGGAAAAGACATATATGCATATTTCTGGACGTATCAAGCTTCTTCTGGGCCATTGCTTTATGGACAAATTTGCCCCATTCCCACTTTGCAGAGGTAGGTTTGCCCCAGCCTCCTTAGGTATCAGGTTCATAAGGTCTGCATGCCATAGGGACAGATGGCACTGCTCACTCCTGCACCATTTACCCAGTTTCCTTCCCCCATAGGCAAACAGTATTATTAAATTCTTCCAGAAATTTAAGTAGATGCATGTGAAGATTTATTCTCCAGCCCTTTTAGACAAATGGCAGCATGTTTGTCACTTGAAGTACACGTGTAGTGTGCCCAAATCTTTTCATGGTGACACGGGAAGTCTCCCTTTTATCATCCTGGGACAGCATTCTAGCATGTGGTGATACCCTCATCTATTTAGCCATTCTTCTGTGGGTGGACTTTCAGATCATTTCCCATCTTTTCTTAACGAAGCTGAGTTATTTACTCTTATGCACATGCCATTCTGCATGTGAAGTGTTTTTCCAAGTACCATTCCTCTTCCTACTTGAAATTTCCTTTACCCTGTGCCCTTTATGTCTAGAAGAAGTGGTTTATTTTCCTAGTCTGTTTTCCATATACTCCCATTACCTCCATTTAAACATTAGATAAATTGACTTGTATGCAACTCTGGACTGTTATGTGTGACTCATTCCTGTAGAGACCAGAGTGGATGGCCTACTTTATTAATCTCTATTTTAAAGACTGCTCTTCTAGGCAAGGGGAGAGAGATTATAAAAAGAGATGCAATTAGGAATGGAGATACAGATTGGAATGTGGGAGAAAACCACTGTTTGCTTAACTTCTTATGTGTGCTGCATCAGAAACTGAGGGATATGAAAAAGAATATACAGTTATCCCTTGAAGAACACAGGGGTTAGGGGCACTGAGCACCCCCCCTCCTCCTGCTCAGCTGAAAATCTGAATATAACTTTTGACTTGCTAGAACTTAACTATTAATAACCTGCTGTTGACTAGAAACCCCACTCATAACATAAGCAGTCAGTTAATACATATTTTGCATGTTGTATCTATTATATTTTGTATCATTACAAATTAAGCTAGAGGAAAATATATTAAAATCATGGGAAAAAGAAAATATACTGTACTATATTAATAAAATACATGTGGACTCGCACAGTTCAGACATGAGTCGGCTATATATGTATGTGTACTTTACACACACACAGGTCTTGATAATAGCAGGGAAGGTAAATGGCCCTACTTAACAGTGGTAGGAGTGGAGTGAGACAAAGAGAACACCAGATGGCAACAGGTGTGGAGGGCTTAAGGCAGACTGTGGGTGAGAGTAAGAAAAGCCTTTGTGGAGCTAACCCCCCAAGGCTAAGATGTGTCTTGCTGCGAGAGCCCTGAGCAGAGGCCTGTGGCTGGGGTGAGAAAGGGAGGTGGCCAAGAGGTGGCTGTGTGCTGTGTAGTAGGATGATAGGGTTCCAAGGTGAGTATGGGGCCCAAGGAATGGCTGGGTGTTGGAATGAGGGGCCACTGTGGTTCTAGAGTGGATAACACTGAATGTAGGGTGGGGACTTTACTGGTAGGCCTGTTAAGATGGGGCGTGTGTGCACATGGACAAAAAGAATAGACAGTGTCAGGGAGGTCAGGTTAGGAGACCAGAGTTTTTAATGAACTTGTTCTAGACACTGTATACTTGAGAATGGAGGGAGGAGTGAATTGTTAAGTTTATTGATGAATTAGTTTCAGTTCAGTTTGATGTCAAAGAGATTATAGAGTAAAAGAATAATCACACTAAAGCTGAGATCCTGGAGCACTGGTTACTTGGTGGTAATGGAAATCTGAGAAAGGGGTAACTCTGAAGGGATTTATCAGTTCAGTTTTATCATATGACATTGACTGAGATACTCAAGCATAAATGTCTCTTTGGCATTTGCAAAGATGAGTGGATTAAGTGTAAAAGGGCTAGAGGCAGAAACTTTGAAAGTTGTCCTTAATTTTTGGATTTTGCACTATAAGGACTGAAAAATAAAATCCTTATATAAACAGAACTCACATACCCTATTTCCAATCAGTGCTATAAAATTCTTGCTTCATTCCAAGAGTACGAGTGGGAGAGAGGGGCAGAAGGGGGGGGGAGGGTTGGCAGAAAGAGAGAGAGACAGAGACAGAGAGACAGAGAGAGAGAGAGAGAGAGAATACCCCAAGCAGGCTCCATGCCCAGTATAGAGCCTGATGTAGGGTTCGATCCCACAATCCTGGAACCATGGCCTGAGCCCAAGTCAGGAGTCGGACACTCAACCGACTGAGCCACCCAGGGGCCCCTTGTGTTTTCTTTATAAACTGCAGTAGGTGGAATTCTAAAATGACTTCCAACATCCCCACTCCCTGTTGTGCCCTGCATAATCCCTGAGACTGTGTAGGATGGAGTTTACTCTCATGATTAGATTTTGTTGTGTGGCACAGTAGACATTAAGAAGAGAATCCTCAGTGGGTCTGACCTGATCCTATGAGCCATTTAAATCTGGGTCTAGAGGTCAGAGACAGAAAATCAGAGCAGGAGAGGGATTTATGTACTACTGTTGGTTTAAAGTTGGAAGGGGCCACAAGTCAAAGAATGTGGCGGCATCTGGGAGCTCAGTGTGTACCCTGGCTGACAGCCAGCACAGAAATAATCATAAAACCTCAAGGAGCTGAACTGTGCCAACAGAAGAGTGAGCTTGGGATTGGATTTTTCTCCAGAGCCTCCAAAGGAGACCTAATCCCACCCAACACCTTATTTTCAACTTGGTGATACCCTGAGCAGAGGATTCAGTTAGAATATGCAAGATTTCTGGCCTATAGAATGATGAGCTCATAAATGAGTGTGGCTATAAGCCACTGAGTTTGTGGTAACTTGTCTACACAGTAGTAGAAAACTAATACAGTGTTTGTGAACAGCAGTTGATGGAGACAACAGGTATACATCATTGTATAAACCCACATATTTAAGGGGCACCTGGGTGGCTCAGTCGGTTAAGCATCTGACTTCAGTTCAGGTCATGATTCACAGTTTGTGAATTTAAGCCTTGCATCGGGCTCTCTGCTCTGAGAGCAGAGCTCGCTTCAGATCCTCTGTCTCCTTCTCTCTCTGCCCCTCCCCTGCTCACATGTGTGCACGTGTGTGCACTCTCTGTCAAAAATAAACAAACATTTATTTAAAAACCTACCTATTTAAGATAGGGGGAGTATGTCAATAAAAGGAAGTTAAATAGCTGACAAAAAAATTCTACCACCCTGGTGTGTCCTAGCATATTCACAGGTTCATCTCTATCACCCAAACCTCTTATTTGACCCCCTGGCTGATAAGTGCTGATATAGCACTTATTTGAGCCCCCTGGATCTGGCTTTGTGCCCTATGGCACTTAGTGCTCCTTCCTTTAATAGCACTTAATATACTATGTTGTAACAGATTATTCCTTGTCCATAACCAGCATGAGTTTCACTCAGTATTGTAGTAGGATCATCTAGCAGAGTACTTGGTGTTCAGGAAGCATTTATTAAATGAATGACGGTAAGGAAGGAAATACTAGTTGGAGATAAAAGGGCAGCTGAAGAAAAATGGGAAGAAAGGAAGATAGAGATCATAAGAACACAGTGATCCAAAAGCCAAAGTAGAAACTGTAGGATGATGGACATCAGTGGTTATTACAGAGTCAGAAGGAATTGAGAAGTCAAAAAGATGATTTTGCTAGGGAGATTCCCAGTCCTGAATGCAGATTGTTCATAGTAGAATAGTGAATGCTAAAACGAGATTTGAGTGATAATTAACCACAGACCCTCAGTGCCTCACAGTGTCTTGCAGAGGTGATTGTGGTGTGGTCTTGATGTAAAGAGAGAAGGTGGCATGGTGGATACACTTCACACTCACTTCCCTTAACACAGGAAAGAAAGTCACATGGTCTTTTATGAAAAATTGTTAGCGGTTTCTTTCTTTTTAATATATGGAGGCTACTATTGACTAAAAGCAAACATGCCTGTAATACTGTTTCTGCTTAATGGTAGAAAAGATCTGCTCTATGCATAATTTACAAGCATCAGAAAAAGAATTCTGGGCATGATAAAAAAAAATTAAAAGAGAGATAAGCAGCCAGGATATGAAGTCCCTATTGAGTTCCTAATATGTACCGATTATAGGGATAGAAACAACTCTCACTAAAGTTTCCTTAAGCCTTATGTGAAAGTTGTATTACAGTAAAAACGATAGCTTGGGCTATTTCATATAACACCAAACAACTGACTGGTAACGTGTCCTCTGTGATAGGGTACATTTTATGGGCAAGTGGAAATAAACTTTAGGAGAAGTTAGCCATTTGGTATACAGAGACGAGAAGCTTATTATGAGATGGGCTTGTACATGAAGAGGACATTGCAGGACATCATAAAACAAAGAGAAATATGACTCAGATTCTTACAGTGTGTAGGAGCAGATGAATGCGTGTTCTTCCTCTGTTCCTTTCAGTCGGTATCATCATCAGACATCTTTCCAGAAGAACTTTCTGTAAGGAACAGAAGATACTGACAGATCCTAACAGAAAGACAGTTAATGTAGACATGATTTGGCTTTTGTGGGCGAACTTTGCCCCAGACTGCATTGGGAAAGCTTCATATTTACAATTAATGATAACTTGAATATACTTCTTAATGTTTTAGTATGTTTGAGATCATAAGTAGTTTTTTCAGATTTTCTCAAGTTCTTGAGACACTTAATTTTCCCTCTTGACTTCCTCTTCATCTTAGAAACTGCAATTTCCTTTGTAGGAACAGCTTCCTGCTGGGTGCTGTTCTCTTTGGCCACTTCTGTCTTGGATGCCCTGTGTTTTTACCTAAACCCATAAATGCATTGCAACACTATTCCATTTCATCATCCTATGAATTGAGAAAGTCTAGCAGGAAATCACAAGTTGACTGTCTCCAACAAAAGCCTCATGTTTCTTGGTTGCTGTGTCATGGTAGGCAGTTGGTATTCTGAATGGCAGTTATTAAGAGGACACTTTGTAGAAAAAAACTTATTTTCTAAGGATATATTTAAGAGGCTAATCATCTGGGAAACAGAGTACATGTGGAAAGAAAATATTTTCACCAGTGTCTAAAAAAGATCCTATTTCCAGTGCTGTTTTCCCTTATGGACATATTAAATTCCTTAATTTACAACAGTGACTTTTGATTTGTCTATTTGTTTTTATTTTTACAGATGGTTTGTGTGTTTCCTCACCCAATTTTGAGTCTTTTTCTTTAACAGAGTGGAAAGAGATCTCCATTAATTTTATATTTCATCCTCTCTTGTGTTCTGCACACTCTGTCGTATACTGTTAGTCTTTTCTGTGCAGGAGCTGATTTCATTATTATCTTTTGGAAAGGTAGTTTCCTAGATATAACAATGGGTCAGAACAGAAGTGGTCAACCTTTCAAATGAATAGTCTCTTAAAATTTTTGTTGTGGTCTCCTGGGGCCTCCTTTTGTGTGTATGACATCTAATGTAAAAAGAAATCTGTCTCCTCACCCTCCAAAGCAGAAGGAACCTCTTTAGTTTCCTTCTCTATCAACTGCAGAAGTGGTGTAAAGTTTATTTCCCCTTTGTTGATATTCAGATGGAACAGTTGTCCCTAGGGCTCCCAACACATTAGGGAAAGGTATTTGTGAAAAAAAAAACATATTTTTCTGCTGTTGTTATTCAGAGATCAGATAGAGAGAAGTTTTCAGTAAGTAATATGGCCAAAGTTAATTTATTTCACATTCTATCCTATAGTAAATTCCTCTAAGTTAATCTATATTCTTAGAGCCATGCAAACCAAGTTGGGGTTTCATGAAGCTAAAAGTCTCAAAGAAAGGACAGACATGTATACAGATACTTTTAGTACATAGGAAAGGGTGCAATGTATGGTGATTAAAAAAAAAAAAAAAGGCTCTCTGTGGGTTAGGAAAAAACTCCATGGTAGATACATGCTAAAAGAAGTATAGGAAAATATCAGTGGTAGAATCTAGATGATAGATAGGTGGGTGCTTGCTATAAAATTTACTCATAGAATGTTGGGGTTGGAGAGAAAGGCTTTGATGAAGGATACTTGAACAAAATCTTCAACATTGAGTAGAAGTTGCCAAGTAGGCAAGAAGGAGGAAGTACATTCCAGATAAAAGAAATAGCATGAAGAAAAGAGAAGGGAGAGGAAGGGAGCGGAGGGGAAAGGGAAAGAGAAGGGGAAGGAAAGGAAGAGCATTCTGGGGAAATTCAGTATTTTGGTGCAACTGAGTTAGGTTTTTTTATGGAAGAGCAGTACGAAATGAGATTAGAGAATTAATATCATGAAGGCCTTGAATGTCAAACTGTTTGCTTTTTATTTATGCCTGCGAAAGACAGAGTTCTTTCTCCATATTTAACAAAACAAAACTCACACCTTTCTTGACTGCTTTTCCTGCAGGTTCTGCTTCATTCCCCAGACCCTATGTAACATAAAATTTCTTGAGACATGTTTCTAAGTTTGCTGTCTCTAATGTCTCTCTAATGTCTCTCCTCCATCTCCTGTGTAGCTTTATTCCTTCCCCAATGGTGCTATTCCCCAAGGCCACCAAGGACCTACACAGGGTTCAATCCAAAGGCAAACTATCTATCATCATCCTACGTGGCTTATCAGCAGCATTGACACTACTGATCATTTGTTCTTCCTTAAAAAGTACAATTAGAGATTTTTTTTTTTTTAAGGGATGACAGTGAAAACCATGAAAGTATAATTGTTGCTTCATGAAACTGTTGTTTCAATTGTAGATGTATGTCTTGCCAGCTTAAATGTATACTGTGGTCAAAAGCAGTTTGAAAACATTAAAAAATATTTTTTTTTAGTGTTTATTTTTTAGAGAGAGAGAGACAGAGACAGAGCGTGAGCAGGGGAGGGGCAGAGAGAGAGGGAGACACAGAATCCGAAGCAGGCTCCAGGCTGAGCTGTCAGCAGGGCTCGAACCCGATGCAGGGCTCGAACCCACGAACTGTGAGATCGTGACCTGAGCTGAAGTCGGATGCTTAACTGACTGAGCCACCCAGGTGCCCTGAAGACATTTTAAAACTCTAACAGAACATAAGAGTTAAGAGCATGGATGACATGGTTTCACGTGAGCCAGGTTGGAGTCCCAGTTGTTGTTACTCTGTACCTGGAAGCAAATAACTTAACCTTTTTGGGCCTTCTCTGTAAAGTGTGTATAAAAAAAAAACACACACAAAAAAAACACCTATCTTATGGGACTATAGTATTGATCAAAAAAGATCATGAAAATTAAGCCTCTGGCATATAGTAGGTTGCTTCCAAAGGGAGGTGGGAGTAGGCATCACTCATAAATGGCTAAATTCTACCAGGTGGTTAGAAATCTCTGCCTGGAACTTTCTGGGTTATGGTAATCACCTTTTATCCTAATTCCATATATCATTTGCCCTCTGGCTCTGCCATACTGATTACATCACAGCTTCCCAAACCTGATAGCCTCCTTATTCCTCCATATTTCTGCTGTTGCTGTTGTCTTTGCTTAGAGTGCTCTCTTCCTGCCAACCTCTGCATCACCTGTGAAAGATGGACGCATTTTTAAGTCACTTCTTCTGGGAAGACTTTCCCATCAAACTTCCCTTGCCCATAAACTTGATCTCTTGCTCCCTGTGTATCCTCCCCTGCCCCATGTCTTCTGTAACACCTGTTACTCTTTATGCCACTGATATGTTTGCTTTTCCTTTCCTTCCTCAACATTGTAAGTTTCTTGAGGTCAAGCTTAACTGTCTCATTTATTTTTTGTCCCCAGCCTAGAACAATGCCTGGTATATAGTATACATGTAATTAAAGTTTGCTTGGCAGATAAGGATAGAAAGTCTTACAATTTGCATAACCAGTGCTCGGCATCAGGGATACTGTCCCTGTTCTTAAATACCTTACAGTGCTTTTGATGCTCTTTTAATCCTCATGATGACTTTGTGAAGTAGATATTATTGTTCTTCTTCTCTAATTTGAGACATTGAGGCTCAGAATGGTTAAAAATTTTGTCCAGGTTATACCACTAGTAGATACTGAAGCTAGAATTTACTACAAATTAAGTCAGAATTTACAGGTCTCTGACTCAAGTGGCAGTTCATTTTCCTCTGCATCAATATGAAGATGTCTTGTTCACTCGTATATTTCCCATATTGAATAGAGCATTTCTTTTTATGTACATGACAATGAATTAAAATTTCTTTTAAGTAAATCAGTGTCAAAAGTCGGTCATTTTCTGCCAGGAATAATACTTTTCCAAATGATATGTAATCTGAAAGAACTAACACAATGTCCAAAATTCTTAGCTGGAGTTAAGTACTGTGGTAGGTGTAAAGAAAATGAAGAGGAGGAGGTATTAGAATTAGAATAAGGTTCTTCAGGAATGCATTCACTAATTATCAAGCTAGTGATGTAATTGTGGGAAATGGGGGTAAACAGTAAAATATTCAGATCACTGCTTTGGAACATATTCCTGAAATGGAATTATAAAACTTGATTGAAAATCTGCAGTCATCGGAGAAGTAGTATTTCAAATAGTGCTGCTAGTTTTAATTAAAGATAAATCATGAAGATTACAACTTTCTCTTAATTGAAAGTCCTAATAAAAAAAAACCATGTTTTTAAAAAATTCCATGGGCTAATCCCCTAAATTAACAGTTTTTATTTCAAAAGTTATAGAGACTATCATGTGTAACACTTATTTAGAGCACTCCACCAAAAGTCTGCTAGAACTGATCGATGAATTCAGCAAAGTCACAGGATACAAAATCAATGTACAGAAATCAGTTGCATTCTTATACACTAATAATGAAGCAACAGAAAGACAAATAAAGAAACTGGTCTCATTTACAACTGCACCAAGGACCATAAAATACCTAGGAATAAACCTAACCAAAGATGTAAAAGTTCTGTATGCTGAAAACTATAGAAAGCTTATGAAGGAAATTGAAGAAGATACAAAGAAATGGAAAAACATTCCATGCTCATGGATTGGAAGAATAAATATTGTCAAAATGTCAATACTACCCAAAGCTATCTACACATTCAATGCAATTGCAATCAAAATTGCACCAGCATTCTTCTTGAAGCTAGAACAAGCAATCCTAAAATTTGTTTGGAACCACAGAGGACCCCAAATAGCCAAAGTAATATTGACAAAGAAAACCAAAGCAGGAGGCATCACAATCCCAGACTTTAGCCTCTACTACAAAGCTGTAATCATCAAGACAGCATGGTATTGGCACAAAAACAGACACATAGACCAATGGAATAGAATAGAAACCCCAGAATTAGACCCACAAAAGTATGGCCAACTCATCTTTGACAAAGCAGGAAAGACTATCCAATGGAAAAAAGACAGTCTCTTTAACAAATAGTGCTGGGAGAACTGGACAGCAACATGCAGAAGAATGAAACTAGACCACTTTCTTACACCATTCACAAAAATAAATTCAAAATGGATAAAGGACCTGAATGTGAGACAGGAAACCATCAAAACCCTAGAGGAGAAAGCAGGAAAAAAAACCTCTCTGGCTTCAGCCACAGCAATTTCTTACTTGACACATCTCCAAAGGCAAGGGAATTGAAAGCAAAAATGAACTATTGGGACCTCATCAAGCTAAAAAGCTTCTGCACTGCAAAGGAAACAATCAACAAAACTAGAAGGCAACCGATGGAATGGGAAAAGATATTTGCAAATGACATGTTGGATAAAGGGCTAGTATCCAAAATCTATAAAGAACTCACCAAACTCCACCCCCGGGAAAAAAAAAAATCCAGTGAAGAAATGGGCAGAAGACATGAATAGACACTTTTCTAAAGAAGACATCCAGATGGCCAATAGGCACATGAAAAGATGCTCAACGTCGCTCCTCATCAGGGAAATACAAATCAAAACCACACTTAGATACCACCTCACGCCAGTCAGAATGGCTAAAATGAACAAATCAGGAGACTATAGATGCTGGAGAGGATGTGGAGAAACGGGAACCCTCTTGCACTGTTGGGAATGCAAACTGGTGCAGCCGCTCTGGAAAACAGTGTGGAGGTTCCTCAAAAAATTAAAAATAGATCTACCCTATGACCCAGCAATAGCACTGCTGGGAATTTACCCAAGGGACACAGGAGTGCTGATGCATAGGGGCACTTGTACCCCAATGTTTATAGCGGCACTTTCAACCGTAGCCAAATTATGAAAAGAGCCTAAATGTCCATCAACTGACGAATGGATAAAGAAGATGTGGTTTATATATACAATGGAATGTTACTTGGCAATGAGAAAGAATGAAATCTGGCCATTTGTAGCAACGTGGATGGAACTGGAGAGTGTTGTGCTAAGTGAAATAAGTCAGGCAGAGAAAGACAGATACATATGTTTTCACTCATATGTGGATCATGAGAAACTTAACAGAAGACCAGGGAGGAGGGGAAGAGGGTAAAAAAAAACAAAGTTACAGAGAGGGAAGGACGCAAACCATAAGAGAGTTTTAAATACTGAGAACAAACTGAGGGTTGATGGGGGGTGGGGGAGAGGGGAAAGTGGGTGATGGGCATTGAGGAGGGCACCTGTTGGGATGAGCTCTGGGTGTTGTATGGAAACCAATTTGACAATAAATTATATATATATATATATATATATATATATATATATATATATATATATATATATAAAGTAAAAATGTAAAAAAAAGAATGAGAAGAAAGAAAAACATATCTAATCAAATATAAGTTTTACCCTATAGTGTGGAGAAAAGTGAATATATGAGTTGGTATACTTTAGTAATTAGCCTGATTTTGGTTGTTTGTAGGGGAAAAGCATTCAAAGCATTTGAGATTTCCAGGTTTAAAATTTGACCGTAGTCTAGTTGAAAGTAATTGTTTGTTTATTTTTAGAAAAAAGTCAATGCTTTTCATTATGTAGCCTTTCCAAGTATTCGCTCCAAACCAGATCAATTCAGTGATTTTCAATACATTCAAAATAAGTCAGTCATTTTATTGAATTTACAAATTAAGGAGGATTTTAATGGTAGGCCCAAGTTACCATTGTTTAAAATTTCTACTGAACTCATGTTAATATTTGATTGTGTTGAAACATTTTCTGGCATAAGTTCCGTTTCTTGAAATTCCAATTTAAGAGAAATTGTGAAAGATAATGACATTCTGATAACAATAGATGTTCAGGGGCATAGGCCTAGGAGAAATAAATTGTGGAAAGTGCTTACCCCTGAGGCTTACTTTTGAAGTGCTATTGTCAATCACGTTATTGTTTTTGATATTGTTTTTTTTTTCTTTAATAAAAGTTGACCTGTTCTTGTTGTCATGTGCTCTGGTAGGTTAATTTGTTTGACTCATTTTAGGTGTGTTGGTACCTTCAACTGAGCCATCTTTTTCTTTTTTTAAAAATAGTATTAAGGAGAGCCAAAGACGATTTCCGAAGAAGAAAATAAAATAGATAAATATTTCTCTAGAAGTTAAAAATGGCATAATAGAAACCACTTCTATTATAAACAGACACCTCATTTTTTGTGTGTGTGTATATCCTTTGTTGTCTATATAAACTTCTGAAGTAAACTATATTTACTCAAAAGCAATTAAACTTTATTACCTAGAAAACAATAAAAATATAAATTTCCCCATTTGGGTTATATTTCCAAATTGTTTGGGTTTAATTATTTTACAAGTCTTATTTATTTCAGTTTGAAGTCTAAATATCTATCTAGGTTGACTTTTGTTCTTTTTTTTTTTTTTTTTTTTTTTTATGTGTGTGTCTAGCAGAAAGAGAGTATCTTCCTATTTTTCTCTACCCTGGTCCTTGTTGTGACAGTTTAGTTTTAGATGCTTTCCTAAAGAGCTGAATTTTAATCTTCTGATTTGTTTTGGACAAGTATACTTTCAATTATACCTATTTTAATCAAGGAGGCAAAGCCATCCATTTCAAGAAAGCCATTTTAAAAACAGACAATGTTGGGGCACCTGGTTGGCTCAGTCAGTTGGGCATCTGACTTCGGCTCAGGTCACGATCTCACAGTTCATGGGGTTTGAGCCCCAAGTCAGGCTCTGTGCTAACTAACGCTCAGCCTGGAGCCTGCTTCGAATTCTGTGTCTCCCTCTCTCTCTGCTCCTCCCCCACTCACACTCTGTCTGTCTCTCTCTCAGAATAATAAATAAACAACAACAAAAAAAATAGACAATGTTTAATTTTTAATAGATGAGGCCAGGTGGATTTGTAGCCAAAACTGGTAGGCAGTTCTCTAGGCATGTGATTCTCTTTGTCTAATGTGGATGGTCTTATTCCTTTATTTATTAATAGCCATTAAGAAAACAAAAAAAGTTTTTTAAGCAGGGCCTCCAAGGAAATATCTCTAACAGTTTTACATTCTCAAGCTATTAAAAATTTCTTATTTTGTTCCATTTCTTTTATGACAGTTGTCATTAAATCAGTAAGATGTGGATGATGAAGGAAGGGATTGTATAAATTTTGGATTGTTACAAGTGTTATTAAGAGCCTACCATAATAAAAAGGCTTTTTCAGTTTGACTTTATTCAAAGTTACGTATTGTCTGCATGCTTAGATTCATATTAATGTTGGTCCAGTGTTCCAGAAAGTCTGTTTCAATCACAGGAAATCTATCATCTTAAATGTTCTTAAGATAGGATCCTTTTTAAGAAAAGCTCATTTCAAAAATCTCTCACTAATTTTTAGGGGCTTTAATTTTATTAGGCATACTTTGAGATATTCATTGAGTAATAATCCAGTTATTGGGCAGATTAAATGTTTTAAAGTTTGATTATAAGAACCAGTTATAGGAAGCTATATGAGGATTCCAGAGGAAAAAGATTATCTCTTGTGGAAAGTAATACGAGCTGAGAGCTGCCCCCCCGATGACTGCCATTAAGAAAGCAGGGACCTCAGTCTGACAACTACCAGGAATGCAAGGAACTGAGTCCTGCCTGCCACAACTACATGAGCTTGGAAGAGGATCCTGAGCTCCAGATGAGAAAGCAGCCAGCCAGCACCTTGTTTTTAGCCTTGGGAGACTGAGTAGAGAACTCACCATGCCATGCCTGAACTCCTGTTTGTCCAGATAAAGGTTGAATAATAGAACAAAGCTAATAAATGGGTGTTGTTTTAAGTGACTGAGTTCAGTGCTTTGGTAATTTGTTAATAAAATAATAGAAAACCAATATAGGAGAATGTCAATCAGTCTAGGGATATCCCAGTGCCAGTGGCCAGTCTTATATTTGGGTTTTCCCTTCATAACTTATGTTGTGCTGAGGCCATAGTGGGTACAAGTAAATACTAAGTTGAACTTTAAAATTTATTTAGACTTCTGGGGTACCTGGGTGGATCTGTCGGTTAAGCCTCTGACTTCAGCTCGGGTCGTGATCTTGCAGTTTGTGAGTTCGAGCCCAGTGCTGGGCTCTGTGCTGACAGCTTGGAGCCTGCTTCAGATTCTGTGTCTCCCTCTCTCTCCTGCTCCTCCTGTCACGCTCTGTCTCTCTCAAAAATAAATAAACATTAAAAAAATAATAATAAAATTTCTTTAGACTTCTAATTTAGGCAATTTAGTTTATTGCAGTATATTAAGGTGCACTGAATGATGAGAAAAGAAATCTTGGTATTTTCCTTAGTTTCATTTCTCTTGTTGCTGTTGTCGTCATTTTATTATTTAATCTGTGGTTTCCCTTACCTAGAATAGAAATTGAGAAAAGTCATTTTTCTTGAAACACAATCATTCTGCAATGGGGTTGGCAAACTATAGCTTGCACGCCAAATCAAACCCCTGCCTGTCTTTGCAAATTTTTATTGGAACTCAGCCACCCTCACTAGTGTAGGTGTTGTCTGTGGTTGCTCTCATGCTACAATGTCAGAGTTCAGTATTTATAAAAGACATTGTATGGCCCAAAAGTCTAAAACAGCCACTGTATGGTCCTTTACAGAAAATTTGTAGATGGTGATTTGCTTTAAAACCATATTCATTTAACCTGAAATGGCTTCCATGGATGGGGACTGATACCTTTCTAGGTCTTGAATATACTTTATTAAAAGAAATGTATCCAGCTATCCCTGATTACCTGGATTAGATTAGTTGGTACCCCTGACTCTACTCAAGTGATGGAAATGTGTTAAAATTAATAAAATCCTATAAACTATGTGTCTGGGATCCCTAAGACCATCCTCAGGCCTAGGGGTTTGCTGGAAGGAATCATAGGACTTGGAAGTCATTATTCTTAAGGCTGTGGTTTATTATAGCAAAGGACACAAAGAAGTTAGCAAAAGGATAAGGTACATCAGAAACAACACAAATGGAAAGCAGGCTCAAGTGTTCAAGAGTCCTCTCCTAGGGGAATTGCAGAGTACACACTTGACTCCTCTAGCAATGAATTTTGCAGCAACATGCGCAAAGTGTTGTCTACCAGGGAAGCTCACTTGGTTTCTGTTGGGGTTCCATCATGTAGGTAACTGCTTGTGTGACTGACTGCAATGACTGAAACTCCAGTCCCTCAGAAGGAAAGCAGATGTTCACCATAAATTACATTGTTTGCACAGACTGTCTAGACAAAATTGTACAATGTGGCCAAGGCACTGAGTGTGCAAAACATTTCTATCAGAATACTCCCAACAGATCAATTCACATGTGCCAGTCAAGGGTCAGGCAGGAAAATAGGCCCTTCTGAAAATGCACATGGTTGTACCAATTCAACCTACTGAGTTAACACTTCATGAACACCCCATAATAAGTGTTCAAAAACACAAAATTTGTGTTCAGAAGCAAACACAAAATGGTTGCTAGTTGTAAATGTTCTGCTAGTTATAATTTCAAATATATTCTTTTAGTGATTTGATTATTTTAGTCAGCATTATCTTTTATTTTCAAGTAAGAAATTACCTACATGACTTCATAAAAACCCCAGGATAACTTTATAACATCATGGGTCTTTAAAGTTTCACCAAAATAAACATTGTTTTGTATGAATTTACAGTTTAAACCAAATATGTTCTCAAGAGTGAGGTGTCCAGGACTACTTTTGCGCTTCCTCATTTTTACAGAGACTGAAACAATCTGGCACTCTTTTTCATAGTTCATGTTCTTGCATGAATGTCAAAGAGTAATCGTTTTCAGAGATGACTTATCTCCATAATATTGTTTTAGCTCATCGTGGCCAATAAAATTCCCAACACTATATTAAATATTATCTCTTAGTTTTTGAAATAATGATGAAATAAGCATTATGAAACATTATACCTTTTAAATTCCTTTATTAAAATCCTTGATGTATCACCTTGATGTATCACCTCATAGTTATGGGAAAGTACACAAGACAAATTTCTTCTTTAGAGATCATTAATTTTGCCTTTTTTGCTGAAGTTAAATGTATATACATGCATATGTATATATGAGTATGTGTGTGTGTGTGTATGAGTATAGCATTTTTCCCCTATTCTTTTGGCTGGCATTTTCTAGACAGAGCCTGGTATTATTTGTGTAGGATACTGTGTAGATAGTGGGGATTCCTGAGATTATTCCCTTAACTTGTGTAGCTCTGGGCATTAACAAATAAATCATTTAATCTTCCTCTGTTTCAGAGTGCCTATTTTGCCTTGCCTCACAAGAAGTCTTGTGAGGATTATTTGATCAGATTTGATTATTTTAAGGAAGCGTCTTCATGTAGGTATATGTTATGGTTAGAGTCATCTGACTGAAATCTGATTAGGGCCTTTTCATGTAACCTTGGACTAGAAGAAGGCCCTGGGCCTCTGAAATAACTGATAGTTGATTTGCTTTGCAGTTAGTATTTTGGGCTATTAGTGGCTCAACTCAGTTGTGAAAAAGTAGCCAGATATAAATCTCTAAATGGCAAAATCCGTATCTTATTAATTACAGTAGTCTTCTGATGTCCAACACTGAGCCTTGCTGTTTCCTGGTTTCTAAACCCCAGGCAGGCAAGAGTTCCATGAGTTTGATAGTCCATCAGAAAGGCTGCTAGGAGCAGACTTGGGCCAGGTAGGGTTGAGGCCAGCCAAAAGCCTGTAGACAGAGGGAAGGAAACCCATCTGGCATATGCAGAAGCACATTACTTCACAGTCTAAAATAATGGTTATCCACAAGAATAATTGTGAGTTGTCGAGAAAATATTAAACTGTATTGATAGAAGTAGAATAAGTTATGGAAAACTCATTTCTGAGGTATTTCCATTAAAATGATTAAAGTATAAAAAGTGTTTAAAATCTTCAGTTTCACAAAATGCTCGGTGAAAAACTGGGCAAACAGTAGTCAGATATGTTTAGGAAACACTGCATATTACAGCCCCCTCTTAGAGTTCACAATGCTTAAAAGCTCTTGAGAAATCTTACAGCAATTCAATTTTATCCAGCCTAGTTTATTCAAACTGATTTGATACCGATTAACATCTCATGGAACTTGTGTTTGGAGGTGCATATCCCGGTCCACTGTATAGGGCTGTGTCCTTGCAATTGTACTGTTTTTGCTTTTGTTTATGGCCTTTGTTCTCTCAGGACACTTACCTGGCTTGTTTCTGTTAAAGCTTTCTGCCTTCTCTAGGCCCCTCTGAATCTCTTCCCTTTTTTTCCCTCCCCAGTCCACCATTGTCTAAGATTTCAATTCTTTATCTTGAATAAAAACAGAGCCTCGCTTCTAACCAGAAACAACCCGTGTGTCCTGCCTCTGGTTCCATTCGCATAAATGAACAGATTACTTTTTAGAACGTGCTGTGATTTGGGCTTCTCTTAATTTTGAGCCCCCGGTTTTGAGGATCAGTTTTGAAGACCCTTCAGCCTCCAGCAGACCAGGAACAAGGTATGCTGCCACTGCCCGGGTGTGCTGGATGGCAGTGTTGCAGAAAGACTCACGCTGTGTCTGTCTCTGAACATATTTTAAAACAGAGAATGGCCGAATAGGTTGTGTCACAGACCATTTCCATTTTCCACAGTTATACGCTGTCTTCCTTGGAGAAGGAGGTGCTTCTCTTGTCCTCTGTAATCACAGTAGCCGGGTTACGGCGGCCTTGTTCTGAGCAGGTCTCCACTTGTCTGCGGATTTCTGCCCTTTGGCCTATGCTCAGAGCTGCTGCTTGGTGAACTGTGACTGACCCAGCAGGTTCCTTCTAGAGCATTGTAATTTCTCTCTGTCTCCCTTTCTCTTAAAGTGCACCTTTGCCCTGCTGTTTCTGTTTCTCTTTGGGTTCCTAAGAGCAGACTCTTTGGACCTTAAGATGAGCTGGAATGGTGCTTTTGTGAACCAAGGTGATAGGACTTGAGTTCTGTTGTTCTCATCGGGCTGGAATTTGAGGTTGGAAACATATTTGAGGAAGGCAAGCCAAGTGGTTTACAGAGGCGTGACCATGGGTGTAGCTTGTTAAACCTGTTTACCTCAGAAAGGATTTGTTTTTTTTCTTCAGTGTGTAAGAAAACCTATAGGTCTTGTTTTTCCTCACTAGCTGGCTCCAGTTTTCATGGATAAGGTTTCAATCACAAATATATCAAGCAAGTGGCGAAAGTATATCTCCTATCAGTAGTTTAAGACCTTCTTGTCTAGAATTGTGCTGTGTTCATTGATTTTTAATCCCAATAGAAAATAAAATTCTATTAGCTGGGAGTCTGATATATATATAATCAATCCATTTTTGGTGGTTTTGCTATCCTTTTCCACACAGCTGAGAAGTTCTTGATTAATAGCCAGAGAAGAGCCCAATTCAGGTGTGTGTGTGTGTGTGTGTGTGTGTGTGTGTGTGTGTGTGTGTGTGTGTGTGATTGCATTGAAATTTAAAGACCACTTGGATACAAATTTTGGTGTCCTCCCCCCCACCCATTATATCCATTGTACCCAGAATGATACACAGGAGGCACTCAATTAATTTGTTAAATGAATGAATCCCATTTTAGTCTTGGGAGGGGAAATGAAAGCATTTGCTAACTAATTTTGTTGGTTTATTAGCCACCAGTTGTCTTTCATTCCCTTTAATTTTTAAGAGCTGTCTTAGTTTTTGTGATTTTATTTGCCACAGCTGCCGTGGCTTATTTTCTGTGGCGTTTTTGCTGTTGCCCTCACTGTCCACCTTTCATAACAACGTTTAGTGGTTAGGGGCACCTAGGTGGCTCAGTGAGTTAAGTGTCCGACTCTTGATTTCACCTCAGATCATCATCCAGTTTGTGGGATTGAGCCCCGCATCTCGCTTTCTGCTGCAAGTGCAGATCCTGCTTGGGATTCTCTGTCTCCCTCTCTCTCTGCCCCTCCTCTGCTTGTGCTCTCCCTCTATCTATTTCTCAAAAATAAATAAATAAACATTTAAAAAAAACATTTCACGGTTATTATTAGATGTAAAAGCTTCTAGGCAGTCAGGGTCTTAGAATTCTTTTGTTCTTTCTTTAAAATGCCATTGACTGTTCTCATTTGTAGTGGGCTTTAAGAAAGGGAGTCTGAACCCAGGCTAAACATGGTGACTTTAGTATAGCCCGGCTCTTGGTGATCTCATGAGATCTTACAAGGGCAGGCCTGGACCTGGTCAGTAATTGAGTGAGAGTCCTCAGCAGAAACCATGACTACAGGATGTGGCATGGGGAACACGCCTGGCCCTGCGAGTCAGGGTGCAGCCAGCACCTGCCCCCTCACCTGCAGGTATACGAGGGGTCTTCCATGACCCCCACTCCCAGCCTGCCTCCCTTCCTCTCATGGACACCTTCTCACCTGGGCTGTGAAAACAAGGGCTTGGGACTTTTGTTTTGCATGAAATATGAGTCAGGTGAGCCGTTTAGACTTATAGTTGGTTATCTGAAAGAGTGATTTTAGTTCAGTTCCTATTGCCTTTTCTTTGTTTTACCAGCTGAGTGAGTAAGTAGCTATAAAGGTGTCATTTAAAAATAAAGAAGTAGTTATTTATTACCAGTGTTGTGCTGTTGCTTTTGGTGAGTTCAGAAGTAAAAGCTTTAATTTTTAAATTTTAGAGAGCAGTGTTTTTTTACCTGGCTGATTTGTTTCATTTGTCATTGTAAATTTACCACGGAGGCACTACTTAGTCTGCTTATCTTCTGCTTTTTGATTTTGTTAGTAGACACAATTTTTATCTAAGAGGACCCTACTCATGTAGACATGCATTTAGATTTAAATTTGATTTACATCAAATCAAGAAATTGGGACACTTCAGTTCAGGGGTAGTTCCTTAATTATTCAGGGATATCACTAACAAGAATCTTTCCTGAGCATTCCATGAAGAAATTTGTAGATAGGATTAAGTTGGCTTCAAGGTTATCAGATGAATTGCAGAGAGCATTGTTTTAAATTTAAAATTTATTATAGTTACTTAAAATTTATATTTTTAAAGGAAAAAGACAGTGATTGTGGAATATCCACCTATTTAGAAAATTGTAGGATTTTTTTATTACTATTCTTTAAATCAGTTTACCTAAGTATGTGTACATGCTTCTTCTTTTATCCCAACTCTTCCTGTTGCCCAAATGTTGCTTGCATAACCAAATAACTGGCAGATTTAAAAATTTTTTTTTCAACGTTTATTTTATTTATTTTTGGGACAGAGAGAGACAGAGCATGAACGGGGGAGGGGCAGAGAGAGAGGGAGACACAGAATCGGAAACACGCTCCAGGCTCTGAGCCATCAGCCCAGAGCCTGACACGGGGCTCGAACTCACGGACCTCGAGATCGCGAGATCGTGACCTGGCTGAAGTCAGACGCTTAACCGACTGCGCCACCCAGGCGCCCCAAACTGGCAGATTTTAAAGGAGAGAAACAATGGGGTCTTTTTTCTCTTCATTTGGCTGTACAGTATTAAAGAATATCAAAATAAAGAATCCCTGAAAGTAATGGAAGTCATGGAGTCATTGTGGTCCCTATCATGCAACCTGAGGGAGGTTGCCTCTATGATGAGGCTACAGTCACGTAAATATACCTTCATGTTCAAGGAGCTCAGGAGGATGAATGCTGTGGCTGGTTTGTTCTCACCCATGTCCACAACACAGGTATTTTAAAGATCAGAGTCTTGGATCATTGCTTCTCCAGTGACTTTTTTGCTAAGCAGCTGCATTTCAGCCTCCTGCCAGATGGCTCTCTCTGTGCTAGTTCTGTGATCATTTAAAACTCCCTGTCTTGGAAATAATATTTTCTTTTCCCTTTCTTTGTTCCTGAACGTGTTCTCTATTTCAGTTAGTAGCACCACTATCCTTACTGGCAAGAAATTTGGCCTCTTGGTTCACTTGTACCAACTGACTCTTCCTCTATTGTATTTAATTAGCACTGTTTGGTTACCAAACAATTTTAGAATAGTGATTATTAAAGTAGTAGGCCAAAAAAGAATTAACACTTAGTGTATTGAATTACTTTCAGTACATGAAGATGTTGTCAAAACTTAATTTGTTAGAGCATTTCATTAGTGGGGTTGGGAATAGAAACAAGTCTGAATGCATGGACTTTACCACTCAGATCAGTTACTGGTACCAAGAAGCCACATTCAAAGGATGTGAATGAATTTGCCCAAATTCATCATTATTCCAAGAAATAAATTTAGAGCGTGTTCCCATGGATGATGGATCTGTTGGTTTGTCTTTATGTAAGGGAACATGTGTGCTGTCTCTCTCTACACACACACACACACACACACACACACACACACACACATACACACACACACACACAGTCTGTAGGATTATATTGTTCTTATTATCTTTTGCTTCCCAGTGTGAACTGTAAACTTTCGTTTGTCTAGACTTGTTTTTATATATCTTGACTATCCATTGTAGTTTACTGCCTTATGTGCTTTCTTCTCTCTTCTCATCTTCGTCATTTAAGAATTTTCCAATGCTTTGAGACCTGGTGTAGGTTTTATCTCTTTCAGTATCTATGCTGGTTTCAGATCGGACAGAAATAGTTCTTCACCCATTTGGAACATTTAATGTGAGCCATGCTTATAATATCTCATTTATTTGATTTCAAGCTCTTTAAGAAACTGTGTTTCAAATTATATAGTTATGTATAGCAGCACTATCAACAATAGCCAAATTATGGAAAGAACCCAAATGTCCATCAACTGATGAATGGATAAAGAAGATGTGGTTTATATGTACAGTAGAATACTACTTGGCAATGAGAAAGAATGAAATCTTGGCATTTGCAACAACGTGGATGGAACTGGAGGGTATTATGCTAAGTGAAATAAGTCAGTCAGAGAAAGACAGACATCCTGTGTACATAAACTAAAGGAGTTCGTGACTACTAAACTAGTCCTGCAAAAATATTAATGGGGACTCTTTGAGTGGAAAGGAGAGATCAGAAGTGACAGTATGAAGGTAGGAAACACAAAAGCAGTAAAAATATGTCTTTAAAAAATAAGTTAAGGAGCTCACAAAATAAGAGGATCTAAAATGTGACAACATATACCAAAAACGTGGAGAGGAGAGACAGAAATAATTAGTTCAAAATTAAATGACCATCAACTTAATGCAGAGTGCTATATGCAGAAGAAGTTATATGCAAACCTAATCATAATCAAATACCAAAAACCACTAATAAATATCCAAAGAATAAGGGGAAAGGAATCCAAATATATCACTAAACAAAATCAGCAAACTATGAAAGACAAGAAAGGATCAGAGAAAATCTTCAGAAACAACCACAAAACAAAATCACAATGAATACATATTATCAATAATTACTTTGAATGTTGATGTACTAAACTCCCAATCAGAAGACTCATAGGGTGACAGAATAGATAAAAAAACCAAGACCCATCTGTATGCTGCCTACAGAAAACTCATTTTAGACCTAAAGACACCTGCAGATTGAAAGTGAGGGGACAAACATTTATCATGCAAATGGATGTCAAAAGAAAGCAGGAGTAGAAATACTTATATTGAACAAAATAGAATTTAAAACAAAGTCTATAACAAGAGACAAGGATTTTATATAGTAATAAAGGGAACAATCCGACAAGAATATCTAACAATTGTATATATGCACCCCAACATAGCACCCAAATACATGGAACAGTTAATAACAAAAGAATTAATTGAAAATAATAGAATAATAGAGGAGGCTTTAACAGCCCACTCACATCAACAGGCAGATCAGCTAAACAGGAAATCAACAAGAAAACAATGGCTTTAAATGACACACTGGGCCAGATGAATTAAACAGATATATTCAGAACATTCCATCCTAAAACAGCAGAATATACATCCTTTTCAAGTGCATATAGAACAGTCTCCAGAATAGGTAACATACTAGGCCACAAAACAAGCCTTAACAATGTCAAAAAGATCAAGGTCAACCATGCATCTTTTCTAAAAGACCACAATGCTATGAAACTGGAAATCAAACACAAGAGAAACTCCATAAAGACCATGAATGGGTCAACCGAGAAATCAAAGAAGTAAAAAAGTACATGGGAAACAAATGCAAATGAAAACACAACAGTCCAAAACCTTTGGGCTGCAGTAAAAATGGTACTCAGAGGCAAGTTTATAGCAACCCAGGCTTAATTCACGAAGCAAAACAGATCTCAAATAAACAACCTAACCTTACACCTAAAGGAGCTAGAAAAAGAACAACAAACAAAACTTGAAACCAGTGGAAAGAAGAAAATATTATTAAAGATTGGAGCAGATATAAATGATATAGAAAATTTAAAAAAAGATAGACCAATGAAACCAGGAACTTCTTCTTTGAAAAAAAAATCAGTAAATTTGATAAACCTCT
The DNA here is from genome assembly GCF_022837055.1 of Prionailurus viverrinus. Lineage (NCBI taxonomy): Eukaryota > Metazoa > Chordata > Mammalia > Carnivora > Felidae > Prionailurus > Prionailurus viverrinus. The sequence goes on from NC_062578.1 coordinate 534,720, forward strand.
AGCCAGACTTTTCAAAAAGAAAAGAGAAAGGAACCAAATAAATAAAATTACAAATGAGGAGAAATAACAACCAATGCCACAAAAATACAAATAATTTGAACATTATGAAAAATTATATGCCTATTAAACAAGCTTAAAGAAATGGATAAATTCCTAGAAACATGTAAATTCTGAAAACTTAATCAGGAAGAAATAGAAAACTTGAACAGACTGAGACCTAGCAAAGAAATGGAATCAGTAATTTAAAAAACTCTTTTTTTTTTTTAAATTTTTTTTTTTAACGTTTTTTATTTATTTTTGAGACAGAGAGAGAGAGACAGAGCATGAACGGGGGAGGGGCAGAGAGAGAGGGAGACACAGAACTGGAAGCAGGCTCCAGGCTCTGAGCCATCAGCCCAGAGCCCGACGCGGGGCTCGAACTCACGGACTGTGAGATCATGACCTGAGCTGAAGTCAGACGCTTAACTGACTGAGCCACCCAGGCGCCCCATAAAAAACTCTTAACATACAAAGGTACAGTTCCAGTAAGCTTCACAGGCACATTCTACCAAACATTTAAAGAAGTCTTCTTCTCAAACTATTCCAAAAAACAGAAATGGAAGGAAAATTTCCTACTTCATTCTGAGACCAGAGTTACCCTCATACCAAAACCAGATAGAGATACCATTAAAAAAGAGAACTATAAGCCAGTGTCTTTGATGAACACAGATGCAAAAATTCTCCACAAAATACAAGAAAACAGAATTCAACAATACATTAAAACAGTCATTCACCACTGTCATGTGCTATTTATTCAGTATTTGCAAATGAATCACTGTGATACATCACATCAATAATAGAAAGGATAGGAACCATATGATCATTTCAATAGCTGCAGAAAAAGCATTTGAAAAAGTATAACATCCATTCATGATAAAAACCCTCAAGAAGTAGGGTTAGAGGGAACATATTTCAACATAATGACTCTATATGAAAAACCCAGAGCTAACATCATTCTTAATGGGGAAAAACTGAGAGCTTTTTCCCTCAGGTCAGGAACAAGACAAAGATGTCCACTCTCTCCACCCTTACTCCACATAGTACTGGAAGTCCTAGCCACAGCAATCAGACAACAAAAAGAAATAAAGGGCATCCAAATTGGCAAGGAAGAAGTCTAACTTTCACCATTTGCAGATTATATGGTACTCTATGTAGAAAAGACTCCACCAAAAAACTGCTAGAACTGATAAATGAATTCAATAAAGTCACAGGATACAAAATCAGTGTACAGACACCTGTTGCATTTCTATACTTTCCAAAGAGAAAGAGAAATTAAGAAAACTTTCCCATTTACAATTGCACCCAAAATAATAAGATACCAAGAATAAACCTAACTAAAGAGATGAAAGACCTGTACTCTGAAAACTGTAAAACACTGATGAAAGAAATGGAAGATGACCCAAAGAAATGTGGACACGTTCCATGCTCATGGATTGGAAGATCAAATATTGTCAAAATGTCTATACTACCCAAAGCAATCTACACATGTAATGCAATCTCTATCAAAATGCCAACAGAATTTTTCATAGAACTACTACAAATAATTCTAAAAGTTTTATGGAAGCACAAAAGACCCCAAATAGCCAAAGAAATCTTGAAAAAGAAAAGCAAACTTGGAGCCATCACAATTTCGGACTTCCAGTTACATTACGAAAATAGCATGGTCCTGGCACAAAAATAGACACATAGATCAGTGTAACAGAATAAAGAACCCAGAAGTGAACCCTCAACTGTATGGTCAATTAATCAGTGGCCAATTGACAAAGCAGTATAGAATATCTAATGGGAAAAATTCTCTCAACAAATGGTGTTGGGAGCACTGGACAGCTACATGCAAAAGAATGAAACTAAACTGCTTCCTTAGTCTATACACAAAAATAAATTCACAATAGATTGGAGGCCTTAATATGAGACCTGAAACCATAAAAATCCTAGAAGAGAACACAGGCAGTAACCTCTTTGACATTGGCTGTAGCAACTTTTTCTAGCTATGTCTCCTGAGGCCAGGGAAGCAAAGGAAAAGTTATTGGGACTTTATCAAATTAAAAAACTTTTGCACAGCAAAGGAAGCCAATCACAAGACTAAAACACAGTCTACAGAACGGGAGAAGATATTTGCAAATGACATATCTGGTAAAGGGTTAGTACCCAAAATATATAAAGAACTCAACTCCCCAAAACAAATAGTTCACTTATAAAATAGGCAGAAGACATGAACAGACATTTCTCTAAAGCAGACATCAAGATGGCCAACAGATGCATGAAAAGATGCTCAGCATCACTTATCATCAGGGAAATACAAGCAAAACTACAATGAGATAACACTTCACACCTGTTAGAATGGCTGAAATCAACAACACAAGAAACAATGATTGTGAGGATGTGGAGCAAAAGGAATCGTCTTGCACTATTGGTGGGAGTGGAAACTGGTACAGCCACTGTAGAAAACAGTATGGACATTCCTCAAAAAGTTAAGAATAGCTCTACCCTATGATTCAACAATCTCACTACTGGATTTTTACACAAAGAATATAAAGGCACTAATTCAAAGGGATACATGCACCCCTGTGTTTATAGAAGCATTATCTACAATAGCCAAGACATGGAAACAGTGCAAGTGTCCACTGATTGATGAATGGATAAAAAAAGATGTGGTGTGTATATACAATGGAATGTTAATTCAGCTATAAAAAATAATGAAGTCTTGCCATTTGCAGTGCCATGAGTGGAGCTACATAGTGTAATGCTAAGTGAAAAAAGTCAGTGAGAGGAAGAGAAATACTATATGATGTCACTCATATATGGAATTCAAGAAACATAACAAAGGGAAAATAGGGAGAGAGAGAGAGAGAAAAAAAAAAAAAAGAAACCAAGAAGCAGACTCTTCATTAGAGGAGAAACTGGCAGTTAACAGAGGAAAGGGTGGTGGAGAGATGGGTTAAATAGGTGATGTGGATGGCAATTGTCGTGATAAGCACTAGGTAATATATGGAATTGTTGAATTACTATATTGTATACCTGAAAATAATATAGCACTGTTAACTATTTGGAATTAAAATAAAAACCTTAAAAAATGTGGAAGAAGATTGCCATGTCCTGAATTTTGTCCCCCTCCCCAAAATTCATATGTTGAAGCTCTCTCAGTGGGATAATATTTGGTGATGGGGTCCTTGTGAGACAGGAGGGAGATGCCTCTGTCTCTCTCTGCTCCTTGAGGACACCGCCAGAAAGTGGCCATCTGCAAGCTAGGAAGAGCTCCCTCATCAGCAACCAAATTGACTGTCACCTTGATCTAGACTCTCCAGCCTCACAGATATCAATGTTTTTTGTTTGTTTGTTTGTTTTTAAGCTACCTACTCTATGGTGTTGTGTATGGCAGCCTGAGCTAAGACAGAAATTGGTACCAAGAGGGGGGATTCTGCCATAACAAATAGCTTGGAATGTGTCAGTGGCTTTCAAACTGTGTAATGAATAGAGACTGGAAGAGTTTTGAGGTACAGTGAGTGAGCTTCTAAAAGTGATTCTGGTGAGAGCCCTGACAAGAAACAATAATCTTTTGATATATTTGGTTAAGTAAAAAGTATTATCACAATTAACTTCACCTGTTTCTTTGTATTTTCTTAATGTTGCTACTTCTAGTAACTTCTAATTAAAATTACTTATGCTTCTTTAATTGGGTAGCACTGAAATAGAACTACATGTGTAAACATGGATAAATATAAAAAAACAATATTGATTCAAAAAAATATAGGTTATTCAGAGCTGTGTTCAGAACACACCATTTTATATACAATTTAAAAACTTGAAAAAGAATACTAATCAGGGTGTGTGTGTGTGTGTGTGTGTGTGTGAGAGAGAGAGAGAGAGAGAGAGAGAGAGAGAGAAAGTAGAATGCTAATGAAATACCAAGTGCAGGAGAGAGATATCTATAGGAAGGAAGAAAAGAGGAGCAGAAAGAGATACATAAAATTTCAGTTGCATCATTTAAAAGAAACTGTGAAGGTAAATTTGTATCCTTTTAATATTGACATAGGGTGATAGGGTGATTAGTGTATGTATTTTTATATCTTTTTAATACTTTTGTACATTTAGAGATTTGCCAGTGTCTTTTTTTTTTTTTAAGTTTATTTATTTTTGACAGAGATAGAGTGTGACCGTGAGCTGGGGAGGGCCAGAGAGACAGGGAGACACAGAATGCAAGCAAGCTCCAGGCTGTGAGCTGTCAGCACAGAGCCTGATGTGGGGCTTGAACTCACGAACTGTGAGATCATGACCTGGGCCGAAGTCAGACACTCAACCTACTGAGCCACCCAGGTACCCCATCAATAGCCATTATCATTAATTCTTTTAATATTTCTAAAAGAATTTTTCATTTTTGGAAGCTTAAACTGAGAAATGGGAGAGTCTATGAAGATACTTATCCAAAGTCACAAAACAAATAGCTGAGGTGCAATTCATAATCATCTTTCTTGTTCTAAAACTCGTAGCTCTTCCTTCCCATTAATCCAATTCTGTAATATAAAGATGAAATATAAACAAGCTTATGAACTGCAGGCTCTTCCGACCTAACTTTGTCTTTTCCCCTTCTCCCAGTGCATGCACACATACACCTCTGCACACATGTGCATGCACACACCCACATGCACATGTGTGTACATGCACACACCATCCTTTCTGAAAGAATATGTGTTCCTTACTGATAGGCTTGGGCCAAAACAGGTGGTGTCTGGGGCGCTGTGTTTCCTCTCTGTGTCCTTGTGAAGAGACTTTGTACACATTCTTCAGGGATTATCAGCTCAAGAGAGCTCAAAATATGATATGCTAAAGTTATAGTTTCCATTTATCTTTTCCTAAAGGTGTTATTCCTTTTCTGTTTTCTCTCAGAAATGCCTACATGAAGAATATATGAATTGTTCTGCTGGTTAAGGCATTGCTTGTGTGTTTGATTGGCTGCTAAAGACATTTGTTGTGTTCCTCATTGTCCTTTATATACGGATCCTCTTACAAATCAAGGAAAAAAACTTTATGTGAAAATAAATGCAAGCTTAAAAACATAAAATTTAAAACAAATTCTTGAATTAATTACTGGAAAGGTTAAAAATAATAGCTAACATTAACTGAATGCTTAATGTGTTAGGCATTATTATATCTCCAGCTTATAGATTAAGTACCTTGCCTAGGGTAATCAGCTAGTGAGGGACAGGGCTGAGGCAGAGACAGTGTTGGGGTCAAATCCTGCTTTTATTGGTTAAAGATTTTCTAAGCTGTGCTACCCCAAGTGATCTTTCTTTTCCACTCATATATCTGCTATATGCCCAATGAGTCTGGAATTATCCAAATATTGCTTTATAATTTTTAGTTTGGCTTTTACTTATTTCTGTTTTGAAATTGATTTGCAAATATGCAAAAGCAAGGACAGACTTGAAAATTTGCTTGAATTAGCTTTAGCAGCTTAGGGAGCATGTGGGTAGTAGGCTTTCAATGTATTCTTACATATTCGCTAGTTCTCATTAAATTTGTGACTGCCTAAACCAAAACTACTTAAAATTGATTGCCATGGATTGATGCCAAGAAATTCTAAAGTACTACCTAAACTTCTACTAAATCTTACCAATCTTACTGCTATTAAATTCTTCCTTGAGGACATTCATTTAAATTTTGTGGCTGTGGTTGGAGGATAGACTAGAGTCTGGAGTACACTTTTATTTTAATTATTTAACTTCAATTTTGTCATACAAGTTGTGCATACTTGAGCAAATGTGTCTTTTTATGCTGTCCTTTCTATCTTTGAAAGCAATTAAAATATGCATTTCCAAGCCTCCTGGAAGAATTTTCAGGTCTCCTATTTTCACCTGACCTTCCATTTATTCCTTTTTTTTGTTGGTTTTTTGACTTACATTTTTAGAGCAGTTTTAGGTTTACATTAAAATTGAGAGGAAGGTTTAGAGATTTGCCATATACCTCTTGCCCTGACAGGTTTATAGCCTCCCCCATTATCAACATTGCTTACTGGAATGGTACATTTGTTACAATTGTTGAACCTGCATTGATGCATCATAATCACTTAAAGTCCATAGTTTACGTTAAAGTTTACTCTTGGTGTTGTCCATTCTGTGGGTTTGGACAAATGCATAATGACATATATCCATCATTATAATATCATACAGAGTATTTTCATTGTCTAAGATTACTCTTTGCTCTGCCTATTCATCTGCCCCTGGCTATAACCACTGGCAACCAATGATCTTTTTGTAGTCTCCATAGTTTTGTTTTTTCCAGAATGTAATATAGTTGGAATCATACACTATATAACATTTTTTGGTTGGCTTCTTTTACTTAGTCATATGCATTTAATGTTCTTCTGTGTTTTTTCATGGGTTGATAGCTTACTTACCTACAGTGCTGACTAATATTTCATTATGTGAATGTACCACAGTTTATTCATTCACTTACTGAAGTACATCTTAGTTGCTTCCATATTTTGGCAGTTATGAGTAATTGATTGCTCTAAATATCTGTGTGCAGGTGTTTACATGGACATAAGTTTACAGCTCCTGTGGATAAATACCAAGGAGTGTGATTGTGGGGTCGTATGGTAAGAATATATTTAGTAAGAAATCTCCAACGGTCTTCCAAAGTGACTGGACCATTTTTCCCCATTTATTCTTCAGAGCACACGATTTCCAAGGTCCCATAGGTTTCTTATATCTGTGCAGTCCCTTTTTTCTCAAATCCCAAACCCTTTTCTGTCTCTTATCGTCCGAATTCAGTTTAAATGTTGATGATATTCCCACAGTTCCAGCCTGGACCTTCTCGTCTCACTTTTACAGAACTTCCAGCGACAGTCTTTTCCAACTCACGTACTTTCATTCAGTTTCTATTTTGATGATTCTTGAATCCCACATGACTTTGTTAAAACTCCAGACCCGTAAAGACAACTGCCTATTGGTCAATTTTACCTCAGCTATTCCATAGACATCACAACCTGAACATATCAAAACCAAATTATATTAGCAGCTACCCCTCTCCAGATTATTTCCTCAAATCCCTTTCTGGGTGAGCACATTTTTTTTGTTGCCCAAACACATGCTTGGGGTCTCCTTTGAGTCTGCCTTCACTTTGATTTTTCACGTGTGAGAATCCTCGAGTATACTTACATCTCTGCCCTCATTTTCTTTCAAGTGCACCTCTCCTGTTCTTACTCCCACTCACATCCTCTGTTTTCTGCTTTGGTTATGAAGACCCTCTCGCTAGCTGCTTTCCCACTGGCAGGCTTTAGTACCTTCCCTCTCCCATATTAGCGTCCGTTATTCAGAATGTGGTTTGGATAATCATTCCATATTAACATCTGATTTTGTTAGTCCTTGCGGAAACTGCCAGTGGTTCCCTCACGACCTCAGATTAAAGCCAGATGCCCTGCTATGGTTTGCACGGTTCTCGTGCAACCTTTTCTCTTACTGCTGCTTGTAGGTTTTCCTGCATGTGCTGTGTTCTCTCTGGCCTCCTATTAGTGCTCCTCCTGTTCCTTTTCCCTGGAACATGCTTGCTCTTCTCTCTGCCTGATTAACTTACACTTAGCATTCAGCTTTAGGTGGTGGTTCTTCTTCCCTTCTCCCTGTGCCCTCCCTGGATTTTTTGTTACTCTTACATGTTCCCCATGGAGCCTGAGCAGTACTTTGGTTGCAATACTTCTAGCACGTTGTTTTATACCTATAGTAGTTCCTCTTGTCTGTGGTTTTATTTTCCGTGGTTGATTACCCATGGTCAACCACAGTCTGAAAGCAGATGATACTCTTTCTGCCTTATCATCAGAAGGTCATTAGTAGCCTAATGCTACATTCACAGGCCAACATCATTTACCTCACTTCACCTCGTTAAGTAGTCATTTTATCATCTCACATCATCATAAGAAGAAAGGTGAGTACAGTACAATAAGAGTTTGAGAGAAAGACCACATTCACATAAATCTTATTCTAATATATTATAATTGTATTTTATTACTGGTTACTGTTATTGATCTCTTACTGTGCCTAATTTATAAATTAAGCTTTATTACTGGTATGCGTGTATGTGAAAAAGTATAGTCTGGGTACAATTCGGTACTACCCATGGTTTCAGGCATCCACTGAGGGTCTTGGAATGTTTCCCCACAGAGAAGGGGGTACTATTTCATTTCATTTTGACCCTCCCTCCCCGTGAATCGCCGTGTTGCCTTCACTTCTGCATGTGAGTCTCCAGCACAGACCAAATGTGGTTGGTTATTTGCTGACATTTTTCTAGGATAGTGGTTCATAATTGGGGGTGATTTTGTCTCCCAGGGGACATTGGTGATGTCTCGAGACATTTTTGATAGTTATGACTGGTGGGACCGTGCTGCTCTCATCTAGTGGGTAGAGGCTAGGGATGCTGCTAACCAGCTCTACAGGGGACAAAAGAGCCCCCACACATTATCCAGCCCAAAATGGCAGTAGTGCTGAGATTGAGAAACCCTGCTCTAGGATGAAGTGTAAAACTTGAGAGTACTAAAAGACTTTTCATAGCAAAAAGATGAATTGAGTTTGGAGTTCTCAAGTAATGCATGCAAAGTTTTAGTGTAAAGTAACTTAATTTTCAGTCTAAACTGCTCTGGTTCTTTTTTGTAGCCTACTGTTAATATATATTCAGAATTTGTGTTGTTGGGAAAACATGTGACTAGTGCTTATTAATGGGTTATCAGCTACCGCAGTAATTTAAGCATGCAACTGAGATTGTGAAAAGGATAGTGGAACTAAGCTCTATGTTTGAGAAGTTTTTTTCATTTACTTCTCTTATTTTAAATGTATCTAGGAACAGGTGACTACCCAGGCAGGTTTTTGGAGGTGTATGGATGAACGATATCCTTTTTAAGCTGTTAAATAAAGATTTAGGTATAAAATCTTCATAAAAGGCCAAATGTAATAAACTTTTTGTTTTACATAGATTAGCAAATGATGAACATTCTAGTGCCACCCTGCACACTCACACATGCAGGCACTTGTAACCATCGATAGTAACCCTCATGTACTTGTATTCTCTTCACTCTCTTTAGCCAAGTGTCTCCTATAGTGCTAGGGACACAGTCCTTGTTGATCTGTCAAAATAGGGCTCCTCATGAGGGATCCTATGCCTACACTACAAACTGACCAGGTACAGAAGATCCATTTCAACTGAATGTACTGTTTACATTTAAGAAATTTAAAATTTTGTATGAGTATTCCATTAGAAAATGTTACTAATACACTGGAAAATTAGAATGTCAAAGGATAAGTTATTGCTATCATTAGAACAAAACAGGACTGACCTGTACAACCAAGTACTGGGAAAATAAAATACATACCACACTTAAATATTTTACTGTGTGTCTAGGCAAAGACAGAAGTCATCACAGAAAAAGTTTTGATTCTCTCCAGGATTGGCTATGTGATCCGATCTACTGTTTTTTTAATCCAGTTTTCCTTTCTTTTGCTGGGGGGTGGGGAGGGGTGGGGAGACACTGCAAAAGCATTTTAGTTTTTTTTATAATCCAGTTTTCAAAAAAAATTGTAATTAGAATTCTGAGTAGGAGAAAATAAAAAACATTTTAGGAAATGGTAGGAAAAAGTGGCAATAACTCATATTCTTAAAAAGTACAGTTGTTATTAGCCATTTCAAACTCGTCTCTTGAAAATATTATAATGGAATTGTGCTGGAAAAGTCAAGTTTCTGTCTTTATCTTTGGAGAATCCTTTGGTAAGCTTACACCTGAAGAGGCAATTTTCTTTGTATTTGGTTTGTTACAAATAGCATTATTTATCTCACATTAAATTTCAAAATCCAAAAAATACTTTATTCCAGTAGATGTTAGATTACAGTGACTATCATCAGCCATTTACTAGTTCAGTTTTTGAGACTCACTGTATATGGGGCACATTTCTTTTAGTTTACCAAAGGAAGATTGAAATACTTGCACTGAATTTGGTGGATTTTATGAGATAATATCTGGCTTACAACTGGCTTAACACTCTCTTGTCTTTGTGTATATGGCTTTTTTTACTTTGGAACTCATGTCAAAATAAAAGTTTAACCTACAAATAACTGTATTTACAAAGTTATATCAATGAATATAAACAGAAGAGAATGGAATAACAGGTGTATGTAAATATGGACTTGAATAAAGACTTCTCCAAATGTAATTGCATTTCTCTTAATTTTTTTTTCAGAGAAGTTCTACAGAAATTTTGGAATATTCATCAGATAGTGAAAAGGAAGATGACTCAGAGAATGCCTTGTTCATTGATTCAGAATCCTCTCCCAAAAACCACATGGATTTTGGAACTGATGTTAGAGAGGTGATGGAGAGACCAATAAGGCGGAAGGTGAAATCTGCAGAGACCATTTTGTACATGCCCCAGAAGCAGATGTTTCCCAGGACTCCAGGACCATCAGCAAAGATGAAGCTTCTAAGGTTAAATTACATCTCTTTAAATACTTGTTTATAAAGTTGTTATATTTCTTTAAAAATCTAATCCCTGGGGCACTTGGGTAGCTTGGTTGGTTAAGGTCCAGCTCTTGGTTTCAGCTGAGGTCTTGGTTCATGGGCTTGATCCCTGCATCGGGCTCCGTGCTGGTAGTGCAGAGCCTGCTTGGGATTCTCTCTCTCTTCCCTTCTCTCTCTGCCCCTCCCCTGCTCGCTCGCTCTCTCTCTCTCTCTCTCTCTCTCCCCCCCTCTCTTGCTCTCTCGCTGTCTCGCTCTTTCTCTCAAAATAAATAAATAAAATTTTAAAAAATCCAAATACCTAAAAGGTTAACTTAAAAATACTTAACTTGTTTACTTGGAGAGGAAAATTGGCAGAATAGAACTCTAAGTTCAATAAGCAATTATAGAAGTTCTAATTTCTGGAGATGAGTTAGGGAACTGTTTATCTAAGTCAAGCATTTACTGTTTCAGTCCTAACAGCTTACATGACTGCTTTCCTTAGTGGGAGGGTTGTTAGAGTTTATCAAATTTTATTGAGCATCAGTGTTCCAGATACTTAGACAATTAAGACAAGTAAATGACTATTTCTGTTTTTGAAAAAGTTATAAAGAGGAAAACAGAAATAAATATATTCAAATTACTTTTACAAGTACAGTTACAGAGATTATCCAAAGGAACACTTGCAAATGCAAAGATGTACAAGAGAGCAAAGATGCAGATAAGAAACCAGCTGGTATGTGTATGGAGAACCACAAAGGCCAGGCCATAGTGGGTGGAGCAGGGCATGGAAAGGGGCTCAGGATGTGCCTTATGAGAGCCGTGTACCAACCGTGTGTAATACATGGTCTCTTTGTGTTTTAAATTAGAACAAAACAATGAAAGTAACATTTCAGTGAAAGTGAGAACTTGTGGGAAGCAGTGCCACAAAAGTAAACTTAGTAGAGAGATTCAAGGAAAAGGGAGTTTCGGTAGAAAGAGTAAACGTGGCAATGAAAAGCACAGGTTTTGGATATGTTTAGGAAATGTTTAAATAATGAGGCAGAGGATGTGATGCATATTGAGAACCCAATGGCATAGGAGTGGGGACAGTGCTGTGACTTCTAGGATGGGGACTTGAGTTGAGAGGTCAAATGTGGAGATTAGCTGCTAGTGGCTTGAAAGGGATCTTGGGTCCAAAGAGACATCAGATGAAAGGTGAGGCCTATTTAGAAAATAATGGGGAGGACCCAGTAGAGACAGAGTGGTTGGAAATAATTGCTCTGTCAGTGTCTAGGAAAAGGAAGTAGGGGAGGGAAGGCTGGGGAGGAGAGTCCTGTCTTAAGCATAGGAGTAGAGGGAGGAGCATAAGGATGTGACAGAGTCTACTGGGGTGGATGTAACATGGTGAGTTTATTGATGCTTATTCACCATATATATTATGTTATGTTTATAACACAAAATAACTCAGAAGGTCTATGCCCAGAGTGGGTGTGTTAAAGCCTCAAAAGAAAATGGTGGTGGTTTAATAGTCTCTGGAAAGAACAGGAAAGGAAGACAGTTGGAGGGATTTGAATGTCCTTGTTTTTGAAGTTAATGCCATGTAATTACAGAAAGCCACGTCCCCAACCCTACTGAGGGCCTACTATGTGCTGAGCACTGTTGTGTGTCCTGTGTTAGGAGGATGTATGATGAGGGCCCAAGAAGTAAAGTGGAAGTAATGTCAAAAGGAGACAAATTGTATGTCAAAGAAAAGCAGAAAAGAAGGCAGAAAAGGATCAAGACTGGTCATGAGGTGTGGGGAAGGACATTTTGTGGAGCTGACATTGCCTGGGATGAGGCAAGAGGGTGATACAGGGGATCAGATGGTTTTGTTTTGTTTTGTTTTGTTTTGTTTTCTTGGTGAGAATATCCTGAGGCTCCCCCCCCCCCAATCCCTGTGGGAGGGAATTGTTAGCCTCTTACCTTCTCTGTTGTAAATTGACCATATACATTTTTTGTACAGTTGATATACTAGGGTCTGAGTTTTTATTATTGTTTTGCTTCTATACTTTCAAACAAAACTTGAAGTTGTTTTTTCCACTTTCTGTTTGGCATTGAATTCTTTTATATGTGTGTAGATGTATTTGGCAAGAATGCATGAAGGTGTCTGTTTTGTGTGGTTAGTTCTATCACTTGTTCATGTTGTGTCACCCATCCCCCATTACTTTTTTTTAAACAATTAAAAATTTTTTTTTTACGTTTTATTTATTTTTGATAGAGAGAGACAGGGCACAAGTGGGGGAGGGGCAGAGAGAGACAGAGACACAGAATCCGAAGCAGGCTCCGGGCTCCGAGCTGTCAGCACAGAGCCCGACGCAGGGCTTGTGCTCACAAACCACGAGATCATGACCTGAGCTGAAGTCGGACGCTTAACCGACTGAGCCACCCAGGCACCCCCCCCCCCCCCATTATTTTTTAAAAGTAGAATGTTGGTCTGCATTTTAGTAGTAATAATTTTTTTTTTACTTTTACATTTATTGTGTTTTTTTCTTTTAGTTTTATGAAAATATAAATGATATAAAGCACTGTTTAAGGTGTATAGCGTAATGTCTTAACTTACATATATTGTGAAATGACCATCATCACCTCATGCAGATACCAAGAAAAAAAGAAAAAAAAAAAGAGGTTTTTTTCCTTGTGATAAGATCTTTTAGGATCTACTCTCTTACCAGTTTTCAGATATACCATACAGCAGTGTTAATTAACCATCGTCCTCCTTATGTTGTACATTACATGTCCATTACTTACTTATCTTATAACTGCAATTTGTACTCTTTGACCACTTTCCTCCAGTTCCACCCCCCATTGCCACCTCTGGTTACCACAATTCTGATCTTTTTCTCTGTGAGCTTGTGTTGTTTTTGTTGTTGTTGTTGCTGTTTTTCAGAATTCCACATATAAGTGAGATCATACAGTGTCTTTCACTGTCTGACTTATTTAACTTAACATAATTCCCTCAAGGTCCACCTATGTTGTCACAAATGACAGGAGTCCCTTCTTTACAGTGGCTGAATAATATTCCTGTGTGTGTATGTGTGTATGTATACAACACCGACACATACACACATACACACACACCACATTTTCTTTACTCATCTGTCAGTGGACTCAGGTTGTTTTCATGTTTTGCCTATTGTAAATAATGATGCAATGAACATGGGGGTGCAGACCTCTTCAACATAGTGATTTCATTTCCTTCAGATATATATTCAGCAGTGGAATTGCTGGATCATACAGTAGTTCCATTTTTCATTTTTTGAGGAACCGCTGTACTGTTTTCTGTAGTGACTGAACCGACTCACATTCCCACCAGCAGTGCACAAGAGTTTCTTTTTCTCCATATCTTAACAAGAATTTGTTATCTCTTGGCTTTGTGATAATAGTCATTCTAACAAGTGTGAGGTGATACCTCATTGTGGTTTGATTTGCATTTTCATAAAGATTAGTGATGTTGAACACTTTTTCTTATACCTGTTGATCATTTAAATATCTTCCTTAAAAAAATGTCTATTCAGGTTCTTTGCCCATTTTAAAAATTGGATTATTTGTGCGTGTGTTTTGTTATTGAGTTGTACAAATTCCTTTGAATATTTTATATATTAACTGCTTATCAGGTATGTGATTTGCAAACATTTTATCTTATTCTGTAGGCTGCCTTTTTATTTTGATTATTTCTTTTGCTGTGCAGAAGCTTTTAGTTTTTTGTAGTCCCACTTGTTTTTTTATTCCTTGTGGGTTAAGTGTCATATCCAAAAAAAATTATTGCCAACACCCATGTCAAGCCACTTTTTTCCTCTGTTTTCTTCTTAAGTTTTGTGGTTTTATGGGTTAAGTTTTTAATCCACTTTGAGTTAATTTTTGTGAGTATTATAAGAATAGAGGTCTAGTTTCATTGTTTTACATGTAAATATCCAATTTTCCCAGCACCATTTATTGAAGATACTGTCTTTTCTTCTTTGGGTATCCTTGCTCCCTTATCAAATTTTAGTTGACTGTGTATACATGGGTTTATTTTTAGGCTTTGTATTCTGTTCCATTGGTCTATATGTTTGTTTTTACTTGACTGGTATGGCTTTATTGTATAGCTTGAAATCAGCATGTGTGATGTCTCCCACTTTGTTGTTCTTTCTCAGGATTGCTTTGGGTATTTGGGATTTTTGTGGTTCCATACAAATTATAGGATTGCTCTATTTCTGTGAAAATGCCATTGGAATCTTGATAGGGATTGCATTGAATCTATAGATGGCTTTAGGTAGTTGTGGACATTTAACAATATTAATTCTTCCAATCCATGAACATGGGATATCTTTTCATATATTTGTGTTGTCTGCAGCTTTTTTCATCATGATTCTATATATAGAAAACTCGAAAGACTCCCATCGAAAAACTCTTATATCTAATCAACGAATTTAGTAAATAGCAGGATATGAAATTAACATACAGAAATCAATAGCAGATCTGTATGTACAGTAGCAACTAATTAGCATAAAAATAAATTAAAAAGATGATCTCATTTACAATAGCATCAAAACAATTAGGGATGGGCTGTTCCTCTCCCTCTATGCATCACAGCTGTAGTAGAAGGGAAGGTGTAAAATTGGAAGCCTCTGTAAAGAGCAAGACCATCCCTTCCTGGGATGTCTGTTGTGTGGACATCCCAGGAGACACAGGAGGGCAGGATGCCCTCCATGTCTGTTGTGTGGAAAGGAGAGGAGAGATGGCAGTTGCATTCAAGATCACAGTCAGGGAGCCCTCAGGGGAAGAGTAAGAAGATGAAAGGAGCATTCGGAGAAGTTGAGGACACAGAGTTTTTGCTAATGACTGAAGCAACTCCACAAATATGCAGACGATTGTTTTCTTCTTGTGATTTCTAAGTGATAACTAAATAAGGGATATACAGGGGCACCTGAGTGGCTCAGTCAGTTAAGTGTCTGACTCTTGATTTCAGCTTAGGTCATGATCTCATGTTCGTGTGATTGAGCCCCACGTCAGGCTCCCAATATTCAGTGCAGAGCCTGCTCAAGATTCTCTCTCCCTCTCTCTCTGCCCCTCCCTGGCTCTGGGGGCATGTGCGCATGTTTTCTTTCTCTCAAGAATAAATAAATAAACATTAAGTGAGGGATGTCTGTTTTGTGGCCATTCCTTCCAAGTTGATAATGTGTTTAAATGTTAAAAATGATGGGGCGCCTGGGTGGCTCAGTCGGTTGAGCGTCCGACTTCAGCTCAGGTCACGATCTCGCGGTCCGCGAGTTCGAGCCCCGCGTCGGGCTCTGGGCTGATGGCTCAGAGCCTGGAGCCTGCTTCCGATTCTGTGTCTCCCTCTCTCTGCCCCTCCCCCGTTCATGCTGTGTCTCTCTCTGTCTCAAAAATAAATAAAAAAACGTTAAAAAAAATTTAAAAATGAGTTTGATGTGATTAGGGTTGTCAGTCTCAGGCATTCAAACTGGAAGACTGTTGACAATAGGAGCCAGCTTTCTAAACTGACTAGGATAGCTTATGATTGCCCATGATGACAGTTTGTTGACTTCCTTCTGAAGGAGGGGAAAAGGTAATATATTTTGATTCATATGCTGTTTTGTAATGAAAGCACTAGAGCATCATGCTTAGAAAAATCTCTTAGCTAGTTATCTAATAAGGATCAAAGAAACAGTTTTGCATTAAGAAATTCGGTTTGTTGAAGTGAACTCCTATGAAAATGCTGAAAATACTGATGTCCTGATAATCCTCACAAAGATCACCAAACAAAACAAAATGAAACAAAACAAAACCCAGTTACTGACTTTTGTCAGACAGAGTACAGAAAAATACAGGTCTGGGCATCTGGGTGACTCAGCTGGTTGAGCGTCCGACTTTGGCTCAGGTCATGAACTTATGGTTCTTCATGATCTTCAAGGCCTGTATCAGGCTGCTCACTGCTTTAAGTGCAGAGCCTGCTTCAGATGCTCTGTCCCCCTTGCTCTTTGCCCCTCCCCCACATGCACTGTCTCTCTCAAATATAAATAAACATAAAAAAAAAGAAAAATACAGGTGTAAATAATAGATTTTCCTTATCTAGAATGACCATAGCTGTGATTAAAAGAATTGTTGCTTTTTTGTTTGTTTT
Organism: Prionailurus viverrinus; assembly: GCF_022837055.1. Lineage (NCBI taxonomy): Eukaryota > Metazoa > Chordata > Mammalia > Carnivora > Felidae > Prionailurus > Prionailurus viverrinus. The sequence continues at coordinate 551,354 of NC_062578.1, forward strand.
TAACCAGATTGTGGCTCATTAGCAAGGATCAAGTTAAGTAGTTGTTGGCATTTCAAGTTTGGAGAACATTGAACTTTTCCCTTGTGTTTGCCCCATAGAGAAATGTTACTCTTTGGGCTACCTGTTTTTTTGTTTTAAGTTTATGTATTTATTTTGAGAGAGAGAAAGAAAGAGTGTGCGTGCACATGCACACTTGTGAGCAGGGGAGGGTCAAAGAGAGAGAGAGAGGGAGAGAGAGAATCCCAAGCAAGCTCTGCACTGTCAGCACGGAGCCCAGCACGGGGCTCGATCCCACAAACCATGAGATCATGACCTGATCCAAAATCAAAGAGTCGGATGCTCAATGGAGTGAGCCACCAAGGCGCCCCTTCCCTTTTAAAAAAAATTTTATCTTTTTGGTTCATGACTTTATTCTGTTTAAGTCATAACTAATGCAAGTCAATGCAAAATTGTTTTTATATTTAAGTATGTTGTCAATAATAAAGCCATATCTCCCTATTCTTATGATAAAGTTATTTTTCACAATGCCTATTATATCTAACAGAAAACAAAACTTAAATACATTATACTACATTTAAATTATTTTTCCTCACTTTATATAGCTTATTAAAAATATTTCAATGAAGGGCACCTGGGTGGCTCAGTCAGTTAAGCATCCAACTCTTGGTTTCGGCTTGGGTCATGATCTCATGGTTTGTGAGTTCAATCCCCACATGAGGCTCCACGCTGACAGTGCAGAGCCTGCTTGACATTCTCTCTCTCCCTCTCTCCCAGCCCTTCCCCACTCACTCTCTCTGTTTCTCTCTCAAAAATAAATAAACTGGAAAAAATACTTTAATGAGCTTTTTGGGGAAATGTTGGAATATTTTTGAATTGTTATTCTTTTTCCCTTCATACGGTTTTTGTAGCAATGTTTAGCCCTGTTGAACTAATGCCAGGAATCTTTTCAGATAGGTTCCCCATCAATTTTTTTGTGTAAAAGATAATTAAAATATCTTAACTTTCTTAGTGAATTTTTTATTCTGCATTGGTGTTTTGGATTTTATCTGTGAATAACTTTGCTGACTATATTGACAAGAGTCATTTGGAGGCTCTCATCCAAGATGGCAATATGAGAACCTCTTAGACTCACTTTTCCCTTGGACATGCCAAATCTGTAGCTACACATGAAACAATTACCCATGAAAGAAATCCAGAAACAGTGACTCTTATGGATGAATTAGAAAATAGCCACAGTGAAACAGGTAGGAAAGGGTAAGACACAGTCTAGCCATAAATTTCACCCCAGGCATAGTGACATACAATAGGTAGGGATTCATAACTCCCAGGTTTTCCATAAGCAAAGAGTTTGAACCCAACATCTAACACCCCAGTTCTTAAGACTTTTACTCATCTTTAGATGAGCCTCCAAAAAACACCTAGCTCTGAAAGCTAACAGGGCTTGTGTCCATAAGACCCGCAAGACTATAGCAAACAAAGAAATAGTTGTCAACCTGGCTTGGACTTGCTGTAGTTTTCCCTTCAGGGTTCAGCACAGAGGGAGTAGACAACACTCATCTTCCAGTCTTTTCTTAAACGCTGCCTATTTGTGTACTTTAAAAGCTGCTGCTGCTGACTGAGGGTCAGGCTTCTAATTTAAAAGACATACCTAGGTGCTGACTGCCATCCTCCCCAGAGATCAGGGAGGTCAGCAGATGACATCTCCCTGTACACTCTAGATTTCCAGTGTCTCCCAGAGGGCACATCTCTTGATCTCCTGGCCCTGATGGCCAGGGGGACTTGTGATTTGTGGGTCCCACAGGATGGTGGCAAACAAGGAAGCAATTCTTACCTGATGGTCCCTTGAGGACTCAGAGCAGAGGGAGCAGAGAAAAATGCCCAGCTTCCAGTCTCTCCATGAAAGAGGCCTGTCTGCTTGGATACTTTAAAAGTTGCTGACTTTAAAAGCAGCTTTTAACCAGCCTATATCTAGGTGCTGACTGAGATCCTACTCTTTGGCACACTGACAGGTATTGGCACCCACAACTACTGGGAGCTACTAAGAACAAAGAATGCAGCTTTGCCTTCCACAAGGTTTGGGAGACAACTAAGAGCTCAGGGAAGTCTGAACAATAAGGTTCATCACCTACACAAGACCACTCTATAAAGACTCGGAGAGGTGGCTATTTTACCTAATGCACAGAAATCAACACAGAGACTCCAAGATAATGAAGAAACAGGAATATGTTCTCCAAAAAGAACAAGAAAAACTCCAGAAACAGACCTTAGTGGAATGGAGAGAAGTGATTTGTCTGACAAAGGGTTCAAAATAATAGTCATAAAGATGTTCACCAAGGTCAGGAGAATAATGCATTACCAAAGTGAGAATTTTAGGAGATAGAAAATATAAGCATGCACCAAACAGAAACAACAGACCTGAAAACAATATAGTGACTGTAGAAATTTCAAAAGCCTAGATCAGCGGGAAGAAAAGATCAGTGAATTCAGAAACAGGCAATGGAATTCATCTAAACATAGAAACAAAGAGAGAAAGGAATGAAAAAGCATGGAGATACTTTAAGGAACTTAAAGGATACCATGAAGTGGATGAATATTTGTGTTATAGTTGTCCCAGAAGGAGAAGAGAGAGAGAAAGGAACAGAAAGCTTGTTCAAAGAAATAATGGCTGGGGCGCCTGGGTGGATCAGTTGGTTAAGCATCCGACTTCGGCTCAGGTCATGATCTCGTGGTCCGTGAGTTCGAGCCCCGTGTCAGGCTCTGTGCTGACAGCTCAGAGCCTGGAGCCTGTTTCAGATTCTGTGTCTCCCTCTCTCTCTGACCCTCCCCCATTCATGCTGTCTCTCCCTGTCTCAAAAATAAAATAAACGTTAAAAACAACAACAACAACAACAACAAAGAAATAATGGCTGAAAACTTCCATAATCTGGGGAAAGAAACAGGCCTCTAGATCCAAGAAGTTTATAGAGTTCTAGATAAATGAATCCAAGAAACCCACATCAAGAAATGTAATTAAATTATCAAAAGCTAAAGAAGAGAATTTTAAAAGCAGCAAGAGAAAACCAACTTGATATGTGCAAGGTAACCTCCATGAGACTGGCAGTGGATTTTTAGCAGAAACTTGGCAGGCAAGAAGGAAGTGGCATGATATATCAGTGTTCTAAAAGTAAAAAATCTGCCAACCAAAAATATTCTACCCAGCAAGTTGTCTTTCTCAACTGAAAGAGAAATTAAGAGTTTTACATACTTGCAAAACCTAACGGAGTTCATCAACCTTAGCCTAGCCTTAGAAGAAATGTTAAAGGGGCTTGTTCATGCTGAAACAAAAGGACAAAAGTAACAGGAAAGCATGAAAGTATAAATCTCACTGGTAAATATAAACATGTAGTTAATTTCAGAATACTCTAATGATGTGTAATGGTGGTGGGTAAATCACTTATAGTATGAAGATTAAAAGACAAAAATATTAAAAAATCTGTAACTACAAAAATGTGTTAATGGCTAAACAAGGTGAAAAGTTGTAATTTGTGACATCAAAAACATAAAACATCATAACAAGAGGAAATAGATATATAGAGCTCTAGTATGCATTGGAACTTAAGTTGTTACAGCTTAAATATAAGATGTCTTATAAGCCTCATGGTAACCACAAAGTAAAAACCTGTAATAGATATAAAAAAGATAAAGGGAATCAATACAAACAACTGTAGCAAATCATCAAATTAAAATGGAAGAGACAAAGAGAAGAAGAAAGGAACAAATGTATTACAAAACGCCAGAAAACAATTAACAAAATGGCAACAGTAACTCCATACCTATCAATAATTACTTTTAAATGTAAATGGATTAAATTCTCCAATCAAAAGACGTAGAGTGGCTGAAGAGATAAAAGAACAAGACCCAATTATATACTGTCTGTAAGAAATTCACTCCTTACAGGATCATATAGACTGAAAGTAAAAAAATATAAAACCACATTCGATGAAAATGGAAATCCAAAGAAGGCAGGGCTTGCTATATTTATATCAGACAAAACAGACTTTGAGACACAAACTATAACGAAAACATGATCATTTTGTAGTCACAAAGGTATCAATTAATCAAGAAGATATAACAATTATAAATACGTACCCAACATAGGAGCACCTAGGTATATGAAGCAAATTTAACAGATATGAAAGAAGGCAGAAATACAATATTAGGAGACTACAGCACCGCACTTTCAACAATAGCTAGATCATCTAGACAAAATCATGAAGGATATATTGGACTTAGAGACATTATATCAGATGGACTTAACAGACATTTATAGGACATTACATCTAAAAACAGCAAAGTACACATTCTTCTCAAGAGCACATGGAATATTTTTCAGGATAGATCATATGTTAGGCCACAAAGCAAGTCTTAACTACTTATGAAGATTAAAATCATATGATTTGGGGAAAAGATTAAAAAAAGACAAAACCTTATCAAGACATACCAAGAAATGAAAAAAGATACAAATAAATAAAATTAGATATGCAAGAGGAATTCTATATGTGGTATAGAATTTCTATACCACAGAAATTCAAAGGGTCATGAGAGACTACTGTGAACAATTATACACTGACAAATTGGACAGCCTAAGAGAAATAGAGAAGTTCTAGAAATACACAATCTGTTAAGACTGAAGCAGGAAGAAAATGAAAATCTAAACAGATCAATTACTTGTAAGGAAATTGAATCAGTAATCAAAAACCTCTCAACACAGAAAAGTCTAGAAACAGGTACCTTCACTGGTGAATTCTACCTAACAACTAAAGAAGAACTAATACCAATCCTTCTCAAAATCTTTCAAAAAATAAAATAAGAAGGAACTTTTCCAAACTCATTTTACAAGGCCAGGATTACTCTGATACTAACATCAAAGACACCACAAGAAAATTACAGACTAATATCTCTGATCAACATAGACATAAACATCCCCAATAAAGTTTTAGCAAACCAAATTAAAAAAAGTTTCATACACCATGGTCAACTGGGGTTGATTCCAAGGATGTAAGAATGGTTCAACATACACAAATAAATCAACATGATATGCATACCACATTAACAAAATGAAGGAGAAAAATCATAGGGTATCTCAATCTATGCATAAAGTGCTTTTGACAAATATCAGTATCAATTCATGAGAAACAGTGCCAATAATTTGAGTACAGAGAGAATGTACCTCAACATAAAAAAGCCACATATAGTAAGCCTACAGCTGACATGATACTTCTAAAATAAGGAAAAAGACAAGGATGCCAACTTTTGTCACTTTTATTCAACAGATACCTAGAAGTCCTAGCCACAGCAATTTGGCAAGAAAAAGAAATAAAAGGCATTCAAATTGTAGAGGAAAAAGTAAAACAGTCTCTATTTACAGATGGCATGATATTATATGTAGAAACCCTAAAGACCACCAATAAACTGTTAGAATTAGTAAATGAATTGAGTGAAGTTGCATGATACAAAATCCATATACAAAAATCACGTGTATTTCTATATACTATCCAAAAGAGAAATGAAGAAAATAATCCCAATTACAGTTATATCAAAAGATTAAAATACCTAGGTAGAAACTGCACCAAGGAAATAAAAGTACTGTACACTGAAAAGAATAAGACACTGATGAAAGAAATAGAGGAAGACAAAAATAAATGTGTTCGTTGGTTGAAAGAATTAATATTATTCCAATGTTAATACTGCCCAAAGCAATCTACAGATTCAGCGCAACCCCTTTTGAAATTCCAATGGCTTTTTCCCCAGAAATAGAATAAACAATCCTAAAATTTTCATGAAACCACAAAAGGCTTGAAACAGCCAAAACAATCTGGAGAAAGAACAAAGCTGGAGGCATCACACTTCCTTATTTCAAACTATATTACAAGGGAGTAGCAATCAAAACAGCATGGTATTGGTATAAAAAATAGACACATATTTCAATGATCATAATAGTCCTTTTGTATATATGGTCAATTTTTTTTGTGACAAAGGAGCCAAGAACATACAATGGAGAAAGGACAATCTCTTCAATAAATGGTTTTGGGAAAACTGGGCAGCCACATACAAAAGAATGAAACTAGACTACAATCTTATGCCATACACAAAAACCAACTCAAAATGTGTTAAAGATTTGAATGTGAGACCAAAAACCATAAAGCCCTTAGATGAGGACATGGGGTAAGTTCCATGACATAGGTCTTGGCAATGATTTTTTTTTTTTATTTGATGCCAAAAGCAAAGGCAACCAAAGCAAAATTAAACAAGTGGAATGCACCAAATTGAAAAGCCTCAAAACCACAAAAGAAAACCATTAACACAATGATAAAGAGATTCTTACAGAATGTCTCCCTTACAAGGAGAAAATATTTGTAAGGCATGTATCTATTAAAAGATTGATATCCAAAATACACAATGAACACCTACAACTCAAAAACCAAACCAAAATCAATCCAACTAAAAATGAGCAGAGGAACTGAATGGATACTTATCCAAAGAAGACATACAAATGGCCAACAGGTACATGAAAAGGTGCTCAACATCACTGATCATCAGGGTAATGTAAGTCAAAACTCAGTGAGATATCACTCACACTTGTTAGAATGGTTATCCTCAAAAAAACCAGAGATACCAAGTGCTGGTGGGGATATGGAGAAAATAAAAACCATGTGCACTGTTAGTGGAAATGTAAATTGGCACAACCACTATGGAAAACAGTATGGAGGTCTCCAAAAAACAAAACAAAACAGAAAACAGAACTAACGTTGATCCACCAATTCTACTTTCAGTCATCCATAGGAAATGAAAACAGGATACCAAAGAGTTATTTGCACTCCTATGTTTATCATAGCATTAGTCAAAGTAGTTAATATGTGGAAACAACCTAAAGTCAGCCAGTGGATAAATTGATAAGAAGATGTGGTGCATGCACACACACACACACAATGGAGTATTACACAGCCATTAGAAAGCTGGAAGTCCTGCCATTTGTGACAACATAGATGAGCCTCGAAGGCATTATGCTAAGTTAAATAAGCCACACAGAGACAGACAAGTACGGCATGGTATCACTTATAAGTGGAATCTAAAAACAAAAAAAGAAGTCAAACTCATAGAAACAGAGGGTGATTAAAGTGGTTGCCAGTGCCAGTTGTGGAGAATTTGGTAAAATGGTACCAGGTATAAGATGAATAAGTTCTGAAGATTTAAAGTAAAATACAGTAATAGCTACTACCTTTGAACTTTGATAAGCTGTAGTAGTTTTCAGATTGTTTGAAGAACAATAAAAATCTGGTATTAGTGTAAAAAGAAAATAAAGGAAAACACAATGATGACTGTTGATAACATTGTATTTTGTAGTTGAAATTTGCTAAGAGGCTGGAGCTTCAATGTTCTCATACACACAAAAGTTAAATATATATGGCAATGGATTTGTCAATTAACCAGATGGGAGGAATCCTTTCACAATGTATACATATATCAAATCACCACAATGTACACTTTAAATATTTGTTTTATTTGTCAGTTAGACTTCAATGGAACTGTTAACAAAAAAAAAAAAAAAAGAAAAAAAGAAAAAGTAAACACAGAAAACAGAACATGTTTGTATACAAGCAGGGCCTTCTTGAACCTCCTGCATGACTTTTTTTTTTTTTTTTAAATAATGTGAGATAGGTTTTCACTGAATTATGATTGTTGGTCAGAGGTCATGGTGCTTCCATTTCTAGGCTTTGGTCCATCTGATGATAATTTCTTTAGGCAGATAGAGCAGAGATGCTCTGTGAAGCACTACTACATCTCCGAATGACTAAAAACAAGCTCAAATGCTGATTCTATCTTACGGCTCCAGATACTTCTACATGCAGAGAACTGTTCCACATTTATTTTTACTCTTCCTTTTCATCTTATAATTCCTACAGTTTACTTGGGAGATTATACAGTTTACTTGGGGATGTGGCCTTAACCGTATACTGCTTTCAGATTGCATTTTGTCTTTTTTTCTTTTTTTGATAGCCCTAGGATTGAAAACCAACACTTGACAAGTAACTGTCTAGATCATTGTACAAAGAATAGTGTCTTGCTTTTTTTCTTGTGTTTATTAGGAGTTTCTTTTTAAGAGGCAGTAAGTATATCATTGACGCTGAGTTTAGGAACTCTGGAGACAGACTGCTAAGGTATGCCTCCAGGGATGCCACTTATCACATGTGTCACCTTTCACAGGTGTTTGATTTCTCACTGCCTCCCTCACTTTATCATGTGTAAAGATGAGGATGACAATAGTACCTACTTTTATAGTGTTTAGAGGAGTATAATGAGCTACTTTCTGTGAAGAGAATGATATGAAGAAGAGCTTACACATATATTAAGCAGAGGTAGACATGTATGTAAAGTTGAGGTTCTTTGGCATATTTGTGATTATGAGAATTTTAAAAAATTGTTATATGTCCCACACATTCAGAAACAATAGTGCCTATAGGAAAACAAGTGTCTATACAAAAACAATGATAATATACATAATATGTATGAAAATGAGGTCTTTCAGTCATCTCAGTAGAAAGAGCTTGTAGGGCACAAGTAAAAATCATGACAAAATCATAATACCAATGACTCGTGTTTCTTGAAGGTTTAAATGCCAGGCACTATGCTAAGTCTTATCTGGTTTCAACAACTATATCCTCATCTGGCTAGTTACATAATATTGGAGAATTTCCTCTTTCTAAGCTCTGATTTTATCATCTGTGAGGTAGTTATTGATATCTGTTCTTAATAAAGGTATATTATTAGAATAAAATGAGATAATGTAATGAAATGATCAGTGAGCTGGTACGTAATTATATGAAATAATATATTGATAAATTATGTATAATATAATCATAATGGTGATTAACAGCTGATCCTGATTTTTCTTGACAGCACAGATGTTTTAGGAGCTGCTGACTTCTCTGACCCTAGGTAGTTTACTGAATCAAAAAAATATATATAATATATATGTTTATAATATACATACCAACGAATATACATATTATATATGATTTAATAATATATTAGCATAATATAAGCATTATATTATGTTAATATGCAACATACTTACATTATGTTTATTATATAAGGATATATAACAATGTAATTATATAATAATGTATAATTGCAACATGTATAATGTATATTATATATAATACATGAATATTAGTGTAATAATATAATTAATGTATTAGTGTAATAATATGTAATAATACTGTTGTATATATTATTCATTGATAGGTAAAGGTTTTTGTGAAGTATGTGCATTTTAATCATCTTCCTGCCATACATGGAAGGTTTTGGGTTTTTTAAAAATTTTTTTATAATGTTGGTACCCTTGTGGTGTGCTTGTGGTTAATAGTCATTTGTCTCTGTGGTCCCAATAATGATCCCATACCTAAATTCTCTTATTTGAGTATTCTGCCTATCAACAGTTTGCAGGTTTTATTCTTGACTACAATTCTGACCATGCTTTAATTTATATGTTTTGTCCCTGTCTGCTGAGTAGATTGCGAGGCTCCCCTGTGGCATGGTTCATTGCCTTCTTTTGATTCCTGGCATCTAGCACTTTGCTAGGTAGAACAGGAAACAAGTGATCAGTATATATTCATGGAATAAGTAAATTAGGAAAGAATAGGAAGAAAGTCAAATTGACATGAGAGTAACCTGTATTTCTAAGAATCAGGAAACTGAGCTTCAAGAAATCTTAAAGAATATTGATCTAGGAGGATTCGGCCTCTAGGAAGATAACATGATGCCAAATAAGTTAGAATTTGCATGTTCTATTTGTTTCTGGCTGGAGGGTATAAAATAGAGAGTTCCAACTATTCTGAAGCTTTTCTTTTAACTAACTTAATACATTGTAATTCATTAAACAGAGGCGGGCTAGCAGAAAGACTAAATGGACTGCAAAATCGAGAGAGATCTGCCATTTCTTTATGGAGACATCAATGTGTGTCTTACCAAAAGACACTTTCAGGTAAGGTCTGCACTGGCATCTGAGACTGTGGATAAAGAAGATGCTAGTCAAAATTATTTTTTGTTAAGATATATTAATTTAATCATTACTGTTTTCATGATGTTTTCTTTTTCTCCAGGTGTCCTATGGGTCTCAAAAATTGTTCTGAAAGATGAGTCCATTCTTATAAGGTCTACTTATCCCTCCCTATAGAGCTTCTCACAGTTCAATAGAAGACATACTCTTGATCTGATTTGGAGAGCTCTGTGTTAGGCTTTTCTTTTGCTCTTAGCTTTTTGCTCATAGCTTTCAGACTTCTGTGACTGTGATCCCTAGTAAAAAATTCACCTTATGTATTGAGGAGGGCACCTTTTGGGATGAGCACTGGGTGTTGTATGGAAACCAATTTGACAATAAACTTCATATATTGAAAAATAAAAAATAAAAAAAAAAAAGAAATACACCTTATATAATCTCCCAGTGCACATATGATTTACATGCATGCACATACCCCTGAAACGTTTTTTAAACAACACTAGCCTTAATATGTGTGATATACTCTGCATTGTCTTTTATTTTTCCCATAATCCTAATCTCACTAAATTGATATAGGTCCCTTCTAATAAATTACAGGATGTAGTTTGAAAGTTGCTACTACAAGCAAGTGACTGAAAACTTGTTTTTTAACAAATTGTTTGATGTTAAGAATATTTCATATACCTGGAAAAGCTCCCTCTTCTGTGAGACTGTGGTTTTTTTCCTGGTTTCTTCTTGAGTGGTCTTTCATTAGGAGTGGGGGAAGAAGTAGGTGGGAATGGTCATCTATTAGTTTTCTCTCCAGGGGGTTCCTTGGAATATGCATCTTAATAGGCTCACAGTTTATTTTGGCACATGTTAGCATGCAAAATAGAACAGCAGTGCTAGATAAAATACTCAACCAGTATGTTGTCAACTGTTGCACTTTTCTCTGGAAGACTTTTTAATTTTGATCTCATTCATTATCTTTAAAATCCTTCCCAGCTGGCACCTGGCTAGCTCAGTCAGTGGAGCATTTGACTCTTGATCTCGGAGACGTGAGTTCGAGCACTGTGTTGGGTATAGAGATTACTTAAAATTTAAAAATCTTAAAAAATAAAATGAAGTAAAATTCTTCCCAGCTATCTTCTAGCAACTGCCTTCTCTCACATTCTTGTATTAGAGAGTATTATAATATGACATATGTTATCAGGATGACCTGATACATATGACCCAAGAATACTTTTTTTTTATTACAGGATGCTATGAATCAGCCCATTGTTACATTTATTACTTTGTATCTTATCTTTTTTATATATAAAAGATCATATTAAGTAATCATCTTCACAACTCATTTGTTTAGTCAGAAAACCAGGTATACATAAAGATTGACAATGAGTTTTATTACTCAGGGAAGTCAGTAATAAATACTCTGGCATAAGCACAAAAAGAATTTAGTAGTACTTATACCTGAAAGCCACAGGGAGAAAATTTCACGTCAGGCATATTGGTTTGAAAAGATTGGTAGGTCTTTTCCACATGGTAATTCACAGCTTCACGTCTGATAAAAAGAATGCTTTCTTTTCTAATATTTTACCAATGATTTTCATTGATCTGCAGAGACATGTACCCCTCCTTGAACTAATCACTACTGAGGTGGAGTATAATAAATAGCCCTATAATTAACTTGTGATCTTTTTCAAGACTTATGTAATAAAAATAAGAACGCTTTGTGATTTTAGAATATATTTTTTCATTTTAACCTTTCAGTAATCTTTCATATTCTATTTATAAATATTTACCTGTACGTACGTAACCTCTCAAATGTGAATGTCCTTGATTTGGAGTGATCATTTTCTCCTATAATCTATCCACTTCCACCTCTAACTAGTTTCTGTTTAACTTTGTGTCACTCATCATTTTGAATTTAATTTGGGGTTTTATGCATTATAAATTTCTTTTGTTCTGCTTCAACCAGAAAAATATGGCCATGCCACCTAAATTCTCAAACTTACCCTTCTTTCCTATTCTGCTTTTGCCTCCATTCTTTTGAAGTAATTATATAAGAGAATTATATAAGAGAAATGGTAAGCTTGGATTTCTTTCTGACTTGATATAAATATTTGACTTGGTCGGGGCACCTGGGTGGCTCAGTCGGTTGAGCGTCCGACTTCGGCTCAGGCCATGATCTCACAGTTTGTGAGCTCGAGCCCCGTATCGGGCTCTGTGCTGACAGCTCAGAGCCTGGAGCCTGCTTCAGATTCTGTGTCTCTCTCTCTCTCTGCCCCTTCCCTGCTCATACTCTGTCTCTCTGTCTCTCAAAAATGAATAAACGTTAAAAAAAAATTTTTTTTTTAAATATTTGACTTGGTAAATTTCAATGAAGCAACTTTTATTTTAGTGATATAGGCCAACTTTGTATTGAGAGGTTGGGATGAGGTCATGAGCCACAGGATGGAAAAGACAGGACGGGAAGAATGGAGGATAGGAGGATAGCAAACAGAGTGACTGGAATACCTAGCTTTTCCTTGGAGTCTGGTCACTGCACACTTAAAAAGCCAGAACTTTGTGGGGCCCCTGGGTGGCTCAGTCGGTTGAGCGTCTGACTTCGGGCCAGGTCATGATCTCAGGCTTCGTGAGTTTGAGCCCCACTTCGGGCTCTGTGCTGACAGCTTGGAGCCTCGAGCCTGCTTCGGATTCTGTGTCTCTCTGCCTCTCTCCGCTCATACTTTCACTCTTTCGAGAATAAATAAACATTAAAAAAAAAAATCTTAAAAAAAAAAAAACATTGAAAGTACCACCTATATGCTACATTAGTGTTCATGCCACATCCTATTTTCTTTTCCCTCATGAAAAGGTAGAATGGTAATTCTTGAGGGTTCTTAGAGATCTTCCAGTCTCAGCTCCTCTTTGGGGGATGGAGACAGTATGTGGCCTAGAAGAGGGAAGTGACTTGCTCTGATTATTCAATTAAAGGAAGAAACAGGGCTAAAACCATAGCCACCTGACTGCCAGTGTCATGCTCTTTCCATGGTACCACATCCTGCCTCATGAAAATAATTTTTTTCACTTCTCTACCAATTTGCTCTCTTTTTTTAATGTTTATTTATTTTGAGAGAGAGATTGAGAGAGAGAGAGAGGGAAAGAGACTGAGTGCAAGCAGGGTAGGGGCAGAGAGAGAGGGAATCACAGAATCTGAAGCAGGCTCCAGGCTCTGAGCTGTCAGCACAGAGCCTGACGCAAGGCTTGAATTCAGCCTGAATGACCTGAGCTGAAGTCACATGCTTAACTGACTGATCCACCCAGGAGACCCTCTACCAATTTGCTCTTGATATTACAATTGAGGAATAAACAAACACCCCAGGTTGAACTTTATGTGTCAAATAAGGTATCTATTTTGAATTTTTGTTGACTTTATAGTCTTGAAATATTGTAAATATGCTCAAGGTGAGAGGAAGACTTGGACAAACTTTAATTTGAACCATAAATTCCTAAGAAATTATTGGGGGAAAATAGCTTCTGTCTGTCTTTTTTTCTCCTTTGACTTTGTCCTTATCACTGTTGTATCACATTTGGAGGTTTACTGTATGGCAGGTACAATGCTGAGGCTTACTACATATTAAACCATTTAGTATGCAAAATAATGCTCTAAGATTCAGTTTGCTTTTCTTATTTTCTAGATGAAAAATTTGTAGATTGAATATATGGTATAGATGCGTAAGCCCAGGTTTGATGTTATCCCTGTTGTCCATGTTCTTAATCACTAATCCATGTGGGCCTTCATTAGATTATCTGCTTGGGCTGGAGAAAGTTAGGATTAAGAAGGCAAGTGATTAAGGAACCAGCAAAATTAGAAATATTCATACAAATGTCATTTTTGTTTGGGAAAAGGTAGTCTTTCAACATGTAGTTAGTTCCGTGTTGCATTCTTTTTTTAAAAAAAATTTTTTTTTAACGTTTATTTATTTTTGAGACAGAGAGAGACACAGCATGAACGGGGGAGGGTCAGAGAGAGGGAGACACAGAATCTGAAACAGGCTCCAGGCTCTGAGGAGTCAGCACAGAGCCCGACGCGGGGCTCGAACTCACAGACCGCGAGATCATGACCTGGGCGGACGTCGGACGCTTAACCGACTGAGCCACCCAGGCGCCCCTCGTGTTGCATTCTTAAGACGACACTAAGCATAGGACGTAAGTTTGAAGGTTATCTAAATAATGAATCTTTGGTAGGATACCCTCAAATCTTATTATTTTGATAGGGAGATGGCAGATTGTCTTCTTAATTATTCATGTTAACATATAATAGAAATCACTCTACATTGTTGTCCTACCTTCTCATAGTGAATTGACCACAAATTGTTAAGCACAGAATAGAAAGTATCTTCTAGAGGTTGAAATAGAAAAATACCAGGTCAAATAAGTGTGACTGGGTGCCTGGAATGAAGAGAGGAAATATGACCTTTTATTTGGCTCATAAGCACCAAATACCTTATTTGGAATGTTCCTTATGATTTGCCTTCTTTTGTTTTTTTAATTTTTATTTTTTTTACTGTTTATTTTGAGAGAGAGGGAGTGGGGGAGGGGAAGAGAGAATCCAAAGCAGGCCCTGTGCTATCAGCACAGAGCCCGAAGCAGGTCTCTATCTCACAAACCATGAGATCATGACCTGAGCCGATATCAGGAGTCAGAGGTTTAACCGACTGAGCCACCCAGGTGCTCCATAATTTCCTTTTTGAATTTGGGGATAGAGGTTATATAAATTATACTACAAATAAAAGACAAAAGCAAAAGAAAACAAAAACAAAGAGCTAAAAACTAATCCATTAATTTCATATGTGAACGGCCCATCTCCAATAGATTTTTGTCTTAAAGTCTGAACATCTTTAGATTTGGATTTTATTTTTTGTTTCTTTCTCTTAGATGAATTTCTTACTTTTGAGATCTCTTAGATCCTCTGCTTGGTGTCTTGTAATACATTGTACCATTTTTTTCATTCTTTTTGATATAACTTCTATTGTATTAGGAAGAATATTTCACTGTTTACTTTGTGGCCTGGCAAAAGAAATTTTTTCTTTCAGTATACAAAATTATATTTTCTTATTTCTATATATTTATAGTAACTGGGTAAGTAAAAGAAAAACTTAAAAATATTAAATAGAAATAGCTCCCACTACCCCCAAATCCCAAGAAAAAAAAATTTAGTAAACAGCTGAGATTCAGTGATGGATTTATTAAAATATCTATATTATTAAACTCTCTGAGCCTTTTAATTTCCCGATCATAAGTGAATGTAATAGTACGTCACCTAATGAGCTTGTGCTGACAATAAATCTGATTCTGCGTGTAAGCACAAACAGCTGTGAGACAGAGTCAGCACTCAATAGGTGGTGAAAATAAACAGACACTGAATTATTCTGAGGTCATTTTCATGCCAGACTGGTAGTTCAGAAGCAACCAAAATCAGCTTCTCCTTCTCTTCCTTGGGATTTACATGTACCTTTGGGTTAACAAGGTACTGAAGTCACAGTTCCATTTTATTTCTTACACACAGAAGTGGCTTGTTCATCTTAGATTAATTTTGACTGAATACATTGGGCGTGGCTTTCCCTTCTTCTGATGGGTTTACTGAGAAACCTAGGAATTTTATGAATCAGGTCTTAATTTTTGGTTTAGAAATTAAATGTAGCATCTCTCTTAGTCTTTATTTCCTTCAGATATGAGAAATAATGGTTTATGAAATTAATATGTAGTTTGTAATTATTTAGCTTGTGGCCTTCTTACATTTGTTCCATTTGAGGAGTATCATCCAATTAATCCATAACAAGGAGGGGTGTGAACTTGCTTATTGATTTGAAATGTTTGAGTGAATGTCTCCAACATATCTGTCTGCCTTTAAAAAAAAAAAAACAAAACATTTTATTAGGAGATAGTTGTAGATTGACATGTAACTCATACATTTAAAAGAAATAATACAGAATGATTCTCTGTGTCCTTTGCCTGCTTTCCCCCAATGATGACATCTTTCCTAACTGTACTATGACAGCACAACCCAAATATTGTTCCAGGATACAATTCACTGACCTTATTCAAATTTTACCAGTTTTACGTGTACTTGTCAGTTTGTGTATATATTTTGTTTATGTAATTTTATCATGTATAGATTCACATGCCCACCACTGTAGTCAGTATCCAGAAGCATCCGTCACCACAAGAATCCCTTCATGCTACCCACAGCCATCTCCTTCCCACCCTTCTCTCTAATACCTTAAAGCCATGAATCTTACCATTTCCATAGTTTTGTCATTTCAAAACTGTTATATAAATGGAATAATATGGGGGGGGGGCGCCTGGGGGCCTCAGTTGGTTAAGCGTCTGACTTCAGGTCATGATCTCACAGTTTGTGGGTTCGAGCCCCATGTCGGGCTCTGTGCTGACAGCTCAGAGCCTGGAGCCTGCTTCAGATTCTGTGTCTCCCTCTCTCTCTGCCCCTCCCCTGATCATGCTCTGGTGTGTTCTCTCTCTCTCTCTCTCTCTCTCTCTCTCTCTCTCAAAAATAAACATTAAAAAAATTTTTTTAAATGGAATAATATGGTGTGTAACCTTTCAGGATTGGCTGTTTTCACTCAGCATAATTCCCTCAAGATTTGATTGTGTATATATCAATAGTTAACTTCCTTTTATTAGTGAGTAATTTTCCATGATGTGGATATACCAGTTGTTTAACTGTGCACCTACTGAGGGACATTTTGATCATTTCCAAATTTGGGCTATTAAAAATAAAGGTGCTATGAATGTCAGTGTACAAGTTTTTGAGTGAACATAGGCCTTTATTTTTCTGCTACAAATGATCAAGGGAGCAATTGCCAGGTGTTATAGTAAGGGCATATCTGGTTTTATAAGACAGTGCATATTTCAAATATTCCAGTGAATATTTCTAAAATAATAAAAAAAATTTTAACACCTTTGCTTTGTGGATTTTAATTTTTTCTTTTCTTCCCTCTTGTACAGCTTCCTTTTCTGGGCTATTTTATAACAACCACTTATACCATTTAATAATCAGTTTTGTTTTCCCTGTTTGTTCCTCCAAGTACATTTCAGTATAAAAGACATAGTTCAAGATTCTTCAAACTTGAATAAATTTTAAATGTGTGTCTATTTCCTTGGCTGTTTTTTTGTGATCACTAAGGCCAGATTGACCTAGCTGCTTAGAGAACAGAGAGAAACGTGTGCTGCACACAAAGGCTAGTGCAGATGGGCACGTAAGATGACAGGCAGAGAAGAGGGGGTGCAGGGGCCTGATCACTCAGCTCCTGGAGTCTGTGACTGGATTTTCTTAAAATTTATTGAAGTGCAATTAACATATGTTGTGTTAGTTTCAGGTGTACAACATACTGATTCAGCAATTCTGTACATTACTCAGTGCTCACCATAAGTGTAGTCACCATACAACGTTATTGCCTTATATTTATTGTTGACTGTACTATCTATATTCCCTATGCTGTACTTTTTATTTCCATGAATTATTTACATTATAACTGGAAGTTTGTACTCCTTAATCTCCTCTACTTTGCCCATCACCACCGCCCCCCATCTCGCCTTCCAGTGTGATGCCTTCGAAATATGTATTTTAAAAGGTGTCTGTGGAATAGGGAATGGAAGATCACAGAGTCAGAAGAAACATATTTCCTAGATTTCTTTTCAGGAACCATTCTATTTTTCTTCTTTTTGAAGGGAAACAGTTTTCCAACACTGCTTTGCCATGGCCAGTTTTTATTACGTGATATCCAAAGCATTTTGTGTGTTTATTGACCCATTAAATCCTCACAATAACCCTTCCAGTTGGATCTTCTATTTAGAGACAGGCGCAGCCCTGTGTGTTCGTGTCAGACTGCCTCAGTGTCCTGTGATAATGGCCCATCTTGTTCTAGGTAGTTTGTTGGGAGGCAGATCCAGGCAGGCACTGAGAGCGTATGCTCATGGCATGACTGAGTTCTGGAGACATGAGCGTAGCAAAGTCTGTTTCCCAGTTCTCCTGTTCATCCTCTGTTCAGTAAGGGCATGACAAGAAGTTTCTCAATGTGGTATCTAAGTTTTTAAACTAAAAATTGTTAAGGATATTCTTAGGTGGACAGAACCAGTGAGCTCCTTGTAATGTTTAAGAATACAGAGTAGGAGTACTGATGCGTACGAGCACTTGTACCCCAGTGTTTATAGCAGCACTCTCAACAACAGCCAAATTATGGAAAGAGCCTAAATGTCCATCAACTGATGAATGGATAAAGAAATTGTAGTTTATATACACAATGGAGTACTACGTGGCAGTGAGAAAGAATGAAATATGGCCCTTTGTAGCAACGTGGATGGAACTGGAGAGTGTGATGCTAAGTGAAATAAGCCATACAGAGAAAGACAGATACCATATGTGTTCACTCTTATGTGGATCCTGAGAAACTTAACAGGAACCCATGGGGGAGGGGAAGGAAAAAAAAAAAAAAAGAGGTTAGAGTGGGAGAGAGCCAAAGCATAAGAGACTCTTAAAAACTGAGAACAAACTGAGGGCTAATGGGTGGGGGGGGGTAGGAGGGAGGGGAGGGTGGGTGATGGGTATTGAGGAGGGCACCTGTTGGGATGAGCACTGGGTGTTGTATGGAAACCAATTTGACAATAAATTTCATATATTTAAAAAAATAAAATTAAAATAAAATTAAATAAAAAGAATACAGAGTAGGAGAAAAAAAAAGATAAGTGAAACCAAAAAAATCAAAAGATGGTCTTCAGATAAGTAATTTTTCACTGAGATTTTTGTTCTAAAAAATTCACTCTAAACTTGAGAAAGAAGAAGATGGGGGAGGGGCAGAGAAACAAGTAAAATTAATGAAGTACAGTAGCATTTACTGGCATCCAAAGCAGGATTCTCTCTCAATTTTCTTTTTCCTCAACTTGCTACTATATGTTGAGAGTTGTCACTAAGCACATGTGTGTGAGTTCTCATTTTAGAACACCCTTTGATATGCCTGTAAAGGTAAAAATGCTGTAAGTTTTCTGTGCACATGTATGTGTTTCAAAAGTAATAAATATGTTGTCTTGAACTTAGAATAGTATTATAAGAGCAAAGAGTGAACTTAGTTATTCATATTGGTATTAATATTTAATAGCTTTTGTACTAGAATTTTTTTATTTTTTTACTTTTTGCCAGTGGGTCATGAACAGCTGAAACTTTGTGACCTGTAAGCCACAAAAAACTATAACATCTGTCGATGCCTTTCTCCAACACTGCTTCGACAGCATCCTGATCTGCTGCCCGGGAAACCTTGTTTTCCACTTACACCACTAGCCAGCCTCTCCCCAACTAGTTGACAGAATGCCCAGGCTGGCTCACCTAGAAGGGGTACTGAGTCTCCTTAAAACAAACTCCCACAGTTACTCAACTGCCAGACTCTATTAGATAACCTCACCATGCACTGTTAGCGTACCTGCTTAGAGTAAATATGTTCAGATTTCAGGACTTCTCATTTTTTCTTCTTTCTGTCATATTATTTTAATTTCCTAATATCTTCGCATTGAGAATAATTATTTCTTCATTTTCCCACCATGATTTTTGCAAAATTACATTCACTGCCTTATTTTTCCAGTGCCACATTTTATTTTTATTAAAAATTTTTTTTTTTAATGTTTATTTATTTTTGAGAGAAGGAGACAGAGCATGAGGGGGAGAGGGACAGAGAGAAAGGGAGACACAGAATCCGAAGCAGGCTCCAGTCTCTGAGCTGTCAGCACAGAGCCCAACGCGGGGGCTTGAACTCATGAACTGTGAGATCATGACCTGAGCTGAAGTTGGACGCTCAAGCGACTGAGCCACCCAGGCGTCCCTCCAGTGCCACATTTTATGATACATGTCCCCATCAAAGGTTTTGTTGTTGTTGCTTTTAATGTTTATTTATTTTTGAGAGAGAGCACACAAGTGGGAGAGTGACAGAGAGAGGGGGGTACAGAGGATGTGAAGTGGGCTCTGAGCTGACAGAAGAGAGCCCAGCCTGATTCAGGGCTCGAACTCATGAACCGCAAGATCACAATCAGAGCCAAAGTCAGATGCTTAACAGACTGAGCCACCCAGGCGCACCCCAGTTCTGTTATTTTTTTACGGGTTTTTTCCTTTCTCCTCCAAAAAATAGTCTCTGTATTTAGGGGGGGAAATCTGCCATTTATTATTTCTTCTTGGATTTCTGAATGTTAGACTTGGAAATTTTTCAGAGATGATGCAAATAAGTAAGACAGTTCAGACTGATGCAGATAATACAGATGATGGCTCCCGCTGAATGCTCCTCCCTTCCAGACACTGAGTGAGGCAGTACACACACACTTCATTCCACCAGAGCCGCACTGTGCCTCCTAGACCACAAAAGGAACCAGAATGTTCTGCTGTTAGTCCATAGAATTAGAAATTGCTTGTTAAATGAAGAAGCTGATTTGGGGGTGGGAGACAGGGCTGCTACTCTTCTAAATTCTGTTTTTCACTGCCTATTGTTAAACAAAAGGCCTTCTTTTTTTTTTTTTTTTTTTTTAGATGTTTGAGGTCACTTCAGTTAGCTAATTAAAAAACATTGATTCTCCTTTAAGTTGTATTATAGAAAGTAAACAAGTAATATTTAGTGTCTTTTTCTTTTTAAAAAACATTTTTTAAATGTTTATTTATGTTTAAGAGAGAGAGAGACAGAGTGGGAGTGGGGAGGGGTAGAGAGGGAGAGGGAGACACAGAATCCAAAGCAGGCTCCAGGCTGTGAGCTGTCAGCCCAGAGCCTGATGTGGGGCTTGAACTCACAGATTGCAAGTTCATGACCTGAGCTGAAGTCAGACATTTAACCTACTGAAACCACCCAGGCACCCCCCTTTTTCTTTTATTTAAAATTTATTTATTTACTTTGAGAGACAGCAAGTGGAGGAGGGGCAGAGAGAGAGGAAGAGAGAGAATCCCAAGCAGTCTTGATGCTGGCAGCACAAGCCCGACTCGGGGCTTAATCCCACAAACCATGAGATCATGACCTGATGAGATCATGACCAGAGCTGAGATCAAGAGTCAGGTGCTGAACCGACTAAGCCACCCAGGTGTCCCTATTTAGTGTCTTCTTCTATAAAATTGTCATGTACATCGTTTATGCGGAGGAAAATTTTTTGTGTGTCTATATTTCTGTGTTGATTTTAGTTACATGAAATATATGTCCTTTTCCCAAACTGCTGCTTTACTGGTGTTTAGAATCTGGTGGTGGAAACAGGATGGTGGCAAGAGAGGTCACAGATGAGGAGCTACACACGTAACTGTTTACTAATTCAATACCTGCTTATTAAGGACCTGCTGTGCACCACACACTGTGCACCATGAATAAGCAAAATCTGGTCACTGCAATTATGGAACTTCTATTTTACTAACTAGATAGATGATATGCAAAGAAAGAATATAGGTGCAGGTTGGCATACTGAAGGACTTGTGGAGGATTTAGGGTGGGCACCACACTGGACAGGCCATGGAAGATAGCTTCAGATTTACAGGGGGTACCTATAGCCTCTGTCTAGGTTCTAGGACAGAATATCAAAGGAAGATAGCTAATAGTTATGAAACATTGGAGGTTTTGTTATTCATTAATGTTTTCCAGAAAACTTATATTTTATTTAACGGAGATTTTTTCTCCGCCCATTTTTTTTCCTGTTTCTATTTTTCCCCAGTTTTGAGAAAAGCACTGTATAAGGTATACTGCATAAATATTTGACATGCAAATATAAAGTGATTCCAAGATAAGTGTAGTTAACATCCATCATCTCATATAGATATAAAAAAAAAAGAAAAGAAAAAGAAAGACTATTTTCTTCTTGTGATGAGAACTCTTAGGACTCCAGCATTAGCTATAGTCACCATGTTGTAGCTTACATCCCTACTACTAATTTATCTTATAACTGAAAGTTTATGCCTTTTGATAATCTTCGTCCAATTCTCTCCCCTCATCCCCCCACACTTGCTTCCCTCCACCTCTGGGAATCACATCTGATCTCCTTTTCTATAAATTTTGCAGGGGTGGTTGTTTTGTTTTGTTTTTTAATTCTACGTGTTAATGAGATCATACAGTATTTTTTCTTTCTTTGACTTATTTCACTTAGCATAATACCCTCAAGGTCCATCCATGTTGTCACAAATGACAAGGTATTTCCTTATTATAACTGGATAGTATTCCATTGCATTTATATACATATATATGTATGTAATGCATAAATATACATATTAAATACTATATGTATACTATATATAAATATACATAAATGCATATATATGATATATATTAAATGCTATATATACCATATATAAAAAATATAGTTACTATAAATATATATTATATATAAATACATATAATTTATATAATATGATATGATATAATATAACATCAATAATATATATTTATATATGTATACCATATTTTCTTCATTCATCTGTTGATGGACCCTTTGGTAGTTTCCATATCTTGGCTATTGTAAACAATGCTGCTGTGAACATGGGGGTGCAGATACCTTTGAAATTAGTTTTTCACTTTCTTGAATAAACTCCCAGAAGTGGAATTGCTGGGTGGTATGGTAGTTCTGTTTTTAATTTTTTGAGGAACCTCCATACTGTTTTCCACAGTAGTTATACCAATTTGCATTCCCACCAACAGTACACAAAGTGTTCCTTTTCTCCACATCCTTGCCAGCGTTTGTTGGTTGTTATTCTTTTTGATGCTAGCCATTCAAAAAGGTGTAAAGTGATCTGTCACTGTGGTTTTGATTTTTATTTCCCGAGTGATTAGTGATGTTGTGCATGTTTTCATGTACCTGTTGGCCTGAATGGCCCGTATTTTAAGTGTTTTTCCTTTTGTGCAAAATCATTATAATTGAAAAAGTTTTTTAGATTATTACTGAAGTCCAATAAAAGGCAATTTATTTGCCATATATTATATTCAGGCAATGAAATATAAAAGTACAATTTAAACCTTTGTAAAATCCAGGATGCAACAGAATTTTTATTTAAATGCCTTTACTATGCGAATATTTGCTTTTCTGAAATTATATTTTGTGTTGAAATATAACACAAAGAAAAAAGAACAAAAAATGTAGATATGCAGCTTAACATGTACATATAAAGCAAGTACCACTGGGTTACTTAGGTGTCTCAGTCGGTTAAGCATCTGACATCAGCTCAGGTCATGATCTCACAGTTCATGGGTTTGAGCCCCTCACTGAGCTCTGTGATGACAGCTCAGAGCCTGAACCGTGCTTCCGATTCTGTGTCTCCTCTCTCTGCCCCTCTCCCACTCACACTCTGCATCTCTCTCAGACACAAATGAATAAACATTAAAAAAAATTTCTAAAAATGCAAGTACCACTATAACCACCATTACTCAGAGAATGGAAATTGATGGTTTTCTATTAATTCAAAAGTTTTTTTTTTTTACTCACTAGAGAAATACAGTATAAATTGGTGCCTTATATCTTTTCATTTTTTTATGGCAGGTAGTCATAATATTTGATGTTTTGTTTTACTTTGTCTCTTTTTTCTTTGATTCATTCAGACTTTTTAAGCAACAAATATGCTTCTGTCACTGACACAGCTATGTGACCCTGTCATAGCATTGTAATTAATTTTTTCTTGTTTCCTTACTTAACATAGTAAAGCTTTATTCTTTAGAAGGAAGAAAAACTAATTTTGCATTTGAAGATGTGTTAATAATGTCTGTAAAATTTTACTTACTGAAGTGCTTTTTGGAAAGTCAGACAAAAGAAACAAAACCAAAGGGAATAGTGTGTTACTCCTTAGGAATTGTAGTGGAGAATGATTACAATGAATTACTCCTTGAAGAATATTTATGTATACAATTTGAAGAGAAATTGAAAGAAACCATATATTATTCCTTATACTGATGATTAACTATAATAAAGTACTCCAGATAGTGCTCTGAGACAATTGTAACTAATGCTTTTAGGCTTTCTTCACATTGTATAACAGTTTGGAAGTATTAGTCAATATTATTAAATAAATTGTAGAAAACCATTAACAAAGGTTGACATTGGAAAATATATTGGGCAGGGTTTCTTTCTTTTGTTTTTCTTGAAAATTTTTATGTTTGTTTATTTATTTTGAGAGAGAGCAAGCATGAGTGGGGGAGGGAAAGAGAGAGAGTTAGAGAATCAGAAGCAGGCTCCGTGCACTGTCAGCAGGAAGTCCAACAGGGGGCTCCCTCTCATGAACCGTGAGATTATGACCTGAGCAGAAATCAAGAGTCTGCCACTTAACTGACTGAGCCACTCAGGCATCCCAGGACAAGGTTTCTTTTTAAATATTTCTTTTATAGAAGAAAAAAATTGTCAAAATCACATACATTGTTTTTATAATTAAAGAAGGGAGGGGACACCTGGGTGGCTCTGTCGAGGTGTCCGACTCCAGCTCAGGTCATGATCTTGCAGTTTGTGGGTTCAAGCCCCACACTGGGCTCTGTGCCGATGGCTCAGAGCCTGGAGCCTGTTTTGGGTTCTGTGTCCTTCTCTCTCTCTGCCCCTTCCCGGCTTGTGCGTGTGTGCATTCGCTCTCTCTCTCTCTCTCTCTCTCTCTCACTCTCTCTCAAAAATAAATAAACGATAAAAAAATTTTTTTTAAAGAAGAAGGGAGAAAAATGTGAAGTAGCAAATAGCACCTTAGATTTTACTTATGAACTCCTAAAATGTGTATCATTGTGTCAGGAGGTGAACAATTCAATAATTTATTGAGACTGGTTTTTCCAGTGAGACAGTTTTTCAAAATGCAGAGTACAAGCTGTTCTTTGTCCTTGAGCATGATCAGCAGTGAACATTCTTAAAGGTTTGGTTTTGTAATCTCTGATGCCACCACAAGTTCCCATTAGGCACTCCCCCTGGAGCTCTCCTTGTTACCTGCACAGACCTCACATAGGCATTTCTGTGCTCCTGATGCAAAGGATGGCTGAGACTGGGAGAACACTGACCCTGAGGCCACCCACTGCCCCCAGGGTCCCTATAGCCAATCCCAGGAGTGGTGGCTGCATGACTTGAGAAGTGGGGTCCCATCGGCCTTGTTGGGAACAGGCAGCCAGAAATCTGGCCCCTGCCTCTTTATCATTGCTTTCAAGGGACCCTTCTGAGGCTGGGGAATCCCTGAAAATGAGGCCATTTTTCAGACTCACCCTTGAGTGGTCAAGAGAGGAAGAAGGAATGTCAGGGCCAATATCTTGTATTTGGAAATAGTGGTGTGAGCAGGAAGAAGAGCCAAGGTTCCTTTGTTCATATGTGTGTCCAAAAGGCTTATCTAATTGCTTTGATACAATATTTTCTCACAATTAAAGAAACTTGGGGTAGAAAACATTAGGCTGATTATTTCTAGTATAGCAAATTGATTGGTAAACTAAGAGCCCTCTATTTAGATGAAAAATAATTGTTGGAAATACATGTGGTTTAATCTAAGTATCTTAGAGTTGTGTTTTTAAAGTTAGGAAAGAGAGCTATGGTGAGCTGTTACTTTAATTTGTCCGATTTGGAGCAGTATTTTATACCTTTTAAATGTTTTGTTTCTGTGGGGACATAAGAGATTTTTGGTATAATAGGACAGGTTTATAAAACACTGTATGTTTATTTAGATTTACAAGATGAAGGGTGCCTGGGTGGCTCAGTTGGTTGAGCATCCGACTTGCTGACAACTCAGAGCCTGGAGCCTGCTTGGGATTCTGTCTCCCTCTCTCTCTGCCCCTCCCCCACTCGAACTCTGTTTTTCTCTCTCTCTCAAAAGTAAACATTAAAAAAAATTTACAAGATGAGAACGACATGGATTGAAGAGTTGTTAGTTTTATAGTTCAGAGTCTTTAAAAAGTCCTTTGAGGTTTTTTTTTAAACTCCCGCTCTACCTTATTTACCACCCTAGTTCCAATTGAAGGAACACTACTATGACCTACTCAGTATGGGTCAAGTCCGTTTGGCTGGAGAGGGTTTGCTGCAGTTCCATTTCTTAACTTCCCCTTTCCTTTGGGGTCAAGGGAGCTGTCTCTGGATTATCTCCAGCTTCCCTCTAGCCAATAAAACCAGAAGGCCAATTACATGTTTAAGCTTTATTTGTTTCTTCTCTTTTCAATCCCTACCCACATTTTAGTGTAGTCGTGGTATTTAATATGGTTCTTTGCCATGATGTGCCAGAAGAATTCACAGGAATACTCTTTGCTGAGTTAGGTTAGGAAACAAACTATGATGTTAGTTTGTCCACTGTTAGAGCTGTGATTTCATGTCCTAAGTAACTATAATTTCCAATAATCATTTTAAGTGTAAGTTACCAGAGAAGTAAAGAGTTCGTATTTAACTTTCATGTTGTCAAGTTATTTCATAACTTTATTAAAAATAAATGATGGTATCTGAGAAATAGAGGAAGGAATGCTTAATACCAAATTCAGATTTCTGGCTAATGTATCTGTCACACCTTGGCTGCCTCTGCCACATCCATTTTTACCACATTTAATAGAAGTAAATAATTTTTTGTGACTTTTTATACATAAAAAATCTATAAAATGTGGTTTGGTGACACAGCAGAATTCAGTGATGCTTTTGGGTTCCCTGTAGATTTACTTAATCTCCACTTCTTTTTATATGAAAAGAAAAACAGTAGTTTACCGTTTTAAGATTGTTTACTCATTGGCCTGAGGTTTAAAAGAATCTTTATTTCTGTTTTCTGTTGTAAGTTATCCAAAAATAAGACTGCACAGTTAGGCCATTCTAAATGAATTACATAGTGTAAAACATGTTTCCTGTTGAATTCCATATGTGGTTCAATAAATAAAAATTAATTCATAGTGTTAAATTGGGACCTTGTCAATGAAGAACATTATGTACATCTTAAAAACCCTGATTTCAACCATTAGGAAAGTATTGTCATTGGCAAGGCAACATTTTCATTGGCTTGCTCGAACCAATTGTCATTTTTACCCTGTATCCTAGTTCAGTATCCCACTGGCATTTATCCATGCTGTGAAATCTTGTTTATGTCATCTTAACCTTTCTACCAATCTAGTTTTCCAAATTTCTTCAGCTCATTTTTATTTTCAAAGGGATTATAGGTTTTTCACTTAGGATCCTATTGCCTGGAGAAGCCTGTTTCAAAGTACAAGCCCAAACTTGACTTTTCCTCATCTTTCGGTAGAGACTGCCAAGGAGGAATAAGTTGGCAGGACAGGTGGCACTGCTCTTGGCAGCCCATGTGGTGTGAATCTTACTTAAAGAAGGTGCTCTAACAATGGGCTTATCACACAGTCCTATGTATCTTTCTGAACAGATGCAGTTGTAAATTTTTCTGTGACCAAATAAGAACCTTTTCAGCCTACAAACTGAATAAACAAGTTCTTGGATTAGTAAAATGCCTTGTAAAGTTGTAAAAATTGGAAGTTGTGCTTTTGTACTTTGATAGTGATTTAAAAGAGTAACCAGCAGGGGCACCTGGGTGGCTCAGTAGGTTAAGTGTCCGACTCTCAATTGTAGCTCATGATCTCACAGTTCCTGGGAATGGGCCCTGTGTCGGGCTGTGCTCAGCATGGAGCCTGCTTGGGATCCTCTCTCCCTCTCTCTGCCCCTCCCCTGCTTGTGCACGCGCACACACACACACACGCACACACACCCACATACTCTCTCTCTCTCAAAATAAATAAACATTAAAAGAAAAAAAAAGAGTAGTCAGGAGGCCTACTTTCACATCACTTTTCATCCCAGTGATGCTTCATTTCCATTAGTTGCTGTCTTCCTGCACTGCTCACACAGTTGGTCACCCTTCCCTTAAGAAGAACAGTGGTCCCTCATGGATTGCCCCTTCCCGTGTTCATGTGCCTTCTTGGTTCTTTGCTGAACTCTTTTTTTGTGTGCAACTTCAGCCTCCTTAGGCTTCTGTCCTGGCCCTCTTCCTGTCCTATGTGCCTTTTGTGGGCAATCAAAGTTCTTCATGCTGTCTCCCCCAGGACTGCCTGGAGGTTTGGTAACTCTGTGTCCTGTTGCCTTTCTTGGCCCAGCCCTGGCCCTATCGGCACCTAGGAATCCTGCAGGTCCCATAGACCCAGCATGCCCTAGCACTTGCATTCCTGGTCCATTAATTGAGCAGTCTTCACTTGGATTTTCTTATGCATGTTTTCAGTCCATCTCAACCCTAGATTCTGGTGATTCTGCCTCAGAACTATCTCTCAAGTCACATCTCTTCATTTATCCCATCTGCTACTATTCAGGCTCAAATTCCCTTGTGCCTGGATGATTTTGTCAGTCTCCTTCTGGTCTCCCTGCCACTGACCTTTCCTCATTTTCAGTCTATCAGGGTCATCATCCTAAAGAGGCAAATCTGATAATTTCACTCTTCTGCTTTAAAAGGTTTCTTTTGGAGGGCACCTTTTGGGATGAGCACTGGGTGTTGTATGGAAACCAATTTGACAATAAACTTCATATATTGAAAAAATAAATAAATAAATAAAAAATAAAAGGTTTCTTTTCACTGCCACTTGTCCTTGGAATAAATGTTCGCCACCTTTAAGCTGTCTTGTGTGGTATTCTTGGTCATGTGCCCAGCCTACCCAATGGTAGACTCATTTCCCACTGTCCTGTTTATGTGCTACCCCACGCATGTGCACAACACTGAGTCCCTCCTTCAAAGGTCAGTTATATCCTTCATGAAATGTTTGGTAACTGGGCCTAATATACTTTTCTGTCTTTGTGTGTAATTTTACCTCCAGTA
Source organism: Prionailurus viverrinus (assembly GCF_022837055.1). Taxonomy (NCBI): domain Eukaryota; kingdom Metazoa; phylum Chordata; class Mammalia; order Carnivora; family Felidae; genus Prionailurus; species Prionailurus viverrinus. The sequence goes on from NC_062578.1 coordinate 580,144, forward strand.
TCCTGTTATACTGTAATTATACAAAGTATAAGTAAGTAGTAGCTGAGCAAAGTGCTGCAAAGATGTACAGGCCTTACCTACCCTCTCTGAGGAGTGCCTGCTATCTCAGGAAGTGGTGTAGATGTCAGTGGTGAATTTAAACACATTACACGACATCTGAGTGCAAACATGGTCCTAGTCGGGAGATGTTGGTTTTGGTCCCAGCTCTGCCAGAGCCAAAAGCATACGTGAGTCATGTGATCTGTGCCTCACTTTCTTTACTGATAAGAGTGGACTTTGCTAGACCTTACGTTCTTTCTACTTTTAAAACTCTGTTCTGCTGTTTCACCTTGTCTTGTGTGGTGTTCCCATGCACAGACACTCCAGGCGTTTTTCGCTAAGTAGTCCCTTTAAGTGTTTTACTTCCCTCGCACTTTTTCTGTGATTAGAACTCCCTGGTCTCTTACTGCCTGCCTTTCAAGAGAGGCACTTTCCTGACATCATCTCATTTTATTCCTTAAGCTGATTTCCCTTCTTTCCTTCCCCCTTCCCTGTTAGTGTCTGTTACAATGTTGTTGAAAAGAGATAGCACACATGACTAAAATACCTACTTTTGTTTAGTAGTTGTGAATGTGCTGTACTCCTATTGGGACATGCACAGCTCTGGCTAATTATAGATTCTGCCCATTTTGCTGTAACTTAAAGTGACTTGACTAATGAATTAGAAGTTGTTCATTAGAATATCTTCTATGAAGAGTTGTAACAACAGAAGGGGCGAGGGTTGAAGGTTGATATTGGAATAAATATCAAAAATAACATGGCAGTAGAGGCACCCTTGATTGTATTTTCAGCTCTTTGTGCCACACAGATTTATAGTATTTCCACATGCAGAGGGTGTGCTGTTCTGTGCAGATGCATGTGCACTTCGGGCCTTCTTCAGGACTGTTTAGAGGCGGGTGGGTATGAATCCCTGAATCTCTGGAGCACTTTTCTAATCGTCCACAATTAGTAATTTACAATTGTATAATTTTTAAAATTTTTCTCAACACACTTATTTTTCAGTTGATGTTTCATTTATAAAAGAGATATTTAAATATTTCTGTACTTTCTCTTTAGCCTTATGATCTTTTAAATGTTGTTTTCAGTGTGATTTTTGGACACCAGTTTAAACCTATCTTCCAAGCTAAAAATACTACCTACAGTGCTACAAAATAAGGTGGTTTAAATGAGGAAGTTTTTTTTAATAAAGAAGACCTTGCTTTGTGAGTACTCAGAGTGGAAGGAAGCAGTTATGTACACTCAGTGGTCCTATACACTTCACACCTTGGAAAGGCTAACCTATAATAGCCCCTGTCTCAGTCATCTCAGGTTGCCATAACAAAGTGCCACAGACTGGGCGGCTTAAACGACAGACATTGACTTTTCACAGTTTTCGAGCTGGAATTCTGAGATTAGGTTGTCAACCAACATGATCCAGTTCCAGTGAGAGCTCTCTTCCTGGCTTGAAGGCAGCTGCATCTAGCTGTATGCTCACATGACTTCTTTGTGCACAAGAAGAAAGACAGATTGCTGGTGTCTCTTCTTATAAGGATACTAATCCTAATGAATCAGCCCCCCCTATCTTTATGACCCCAATTAACCTTAGTTCCTTCCTTAGAAGCACCATCTCTTTTTATAGATACACTGGAGATTAGGGTTAGGGCTTCACATATGAATTTGGGGGGACATTCAGTCCAAAGCATTCTGCCCCAAGCCTCCTAAAATTCATGCCCTTCTCACATGCAAATGAATTCATTTCATCCCAACAGCCCTGAAAGTCTTAACTCATTCCTGCATCAATTCTAAAGTCTAGTGTCCAAAATCTCATCTATATATCATCTAAATCAGAGGTGGGTGGGAGACTAGGTACCATTCGCCTTGTGGCATAATTCCTCAACAGCTATGAGCCTGTGAAACCAGACAAGTCAATGTGTTTCCAAATACAATGCTGGGACAGGTATAGGATAGACATTCCCATTCCAAAAGGAAGAAATAGGAAGGACGAAAGGGGTAATAAGTCTCAAATAAGTCCAAAAACAACCAAGGAAAATTCCATTAGATTATAAGGCTCAAGGAAAATTCCCTTTGGTTCAGTGATCTGTCTTCCAGGTCTGCTGAGATGTCAGTGTCACCCTCATGGCTCTGTGGGGCCTTTCACCCTTATGGCTTTCTGCAGAGACCTCCACCACTGAGGGAAGGAGGGGGCATTTTAGCCCACCTAAACCAAAAAGGTAGACCCATCCTTTGAAACCCAGGAGAAATAATCAACCCTGCCCCCCAGGGCCTGTGGTGAGTGGCAGCCCTGATGGTCCCCTAATCGCCTTTGGAGTCCTACCGTTTTTTTGATGGATGATGCACAGTCGCAAAAGAATACCTCTAGGGGCGCCTGTGTGCTTCAGTCCATTAAGCTTCCCACTTGGGGACTTGAGCTCCATTCATGGTCTAGCAGTTCGTGGGTCAGGGCCCTGCCTCAGGTTCCCTGCTGTCAGCACGGAGCCAGAGAGCCTGCTTCAGATCCTCTGTGCTCGCTCTCTCTCTCTCTCTCTCAAAAATAAATAAACACTAAAAGAAAAAGAATAGCTTTGTTGTCATGTCCTGCGGAATGAAAGAAGTCCAGCAGCCTTCCTTCATTCTCTCTGGTATCTTTCTCCTTTACTTCAAACTGGTATTGTGTTTGCTGGTCCATCCCACAATCTCTTTATCAAGTGGTAGTCTAGCCACACCGTTGGTGTTCTCTTAGAACATGCTTCCTCATATTTTGCAGTGTGGGCAAGCTGAGAATTTTCTAAGTATTGAAGTGCTGCTTCCTTTTTGCTTAACAATTCCTTCTTCAATTCATCTCTCTCCCATATTTTACTCTTAAGAAGTCCAGAGAACCCAGACTCTGCCTTTTACATTTTGGTTACAAATTTCTGCTGAATATCCATAATCTTGTTGCTCACAAGTTCCATCTTCTACAAAACACCTAGAACACAATTGAGCCAAGTTGTTTGCCACTTAATAACAAAAATTGCTGTCTTAGTCAGTTTGGATTATTATAACAAAATATACTGGGTGGCTTAAACAACAGGTATTTCAGTTTCATAGTTCTAGAGGCTGGGAAGTCCGAGTTCAAGGTGCCAGTTGATTTGGTTCCTGGTGAAAACCAACTTCTTGGTTTGTAGATGGCCACCTTCTTGATGTATCCTCACATGGTGAAGAGAGACAGAGATCATCTCTCTTGTGTCTCTCTTTGTAAGGGACTAATCCCATTCATAAAAACTCCATCCTCATGAGTTAATTATTTCCAAAAGCCCCACCTTCAAATGCCATCCCATTAGGGATTAGGACCTCAATATATGAATTTTGATGGGGTACAAACATTCAGTTCATAGCAATTACCTTTCCTCCAGTTTCCAGTCATCTCTTCATTTCTGTTTGACACCTCACTAGAATTACCCTTAACATCCATATTTCTAGCATGTACCTCAGAACTCCAACCTCTACCCATTACCCAGCTCTAAAGCTACTTCCACGTTTTTAGATATTTGTTGGAGCAGTACCCAGCTTGAACTATCATAACAAAATACCATAAACTGTCTGGTTTAAACAACAACAGAAGCTGGAAGTCCAAGATCAGGATACCGCCATAGTCCGTTTCTTGTGACAGCTCTGCTTTTCCTTGTTTGTAGGCAGCAGCTATCTGGCTGTGTGCTGTTGTGGCCTTTTCTCTCTGCTCCCAGTGAGGCGGGGATTTCTAGTGTCTCTTCTTACACGGACACTAATCCTATCAGATCTGAGCCCCACCCTGTGGACTCCTTCAACCTTAATTACTTTCTTGGAGGTCCTATCTCTAAATACTGCAAAACTGAGAGTTAGGACTTCAACATATGAATTTGTAGGGGACACACATTCAGTTCGGAGTACCCCCTCTTGTCCAGTTTTGTATAAACTTTGCTTAGGAATCTCTTGTCTTCCTGGAAACTTTGTATACTTTTTCTTACTTAGATTCTTTAAAAACTGGACCTTCTATTGGCTCTTCACCCTCTCCTAAACAGTGCAGACTACCTCTGCAGAATAAGTCACGGTGACATTCCTGGTGGTAGAACTGTGACGCTGTGATCCCAGGTGGCCGGTGTGCCCTGCTAAATTCTGATTGTTCTCATCTCTATAGACTGTGGTGAATATTCCAATGGCCTGGTCAGTATTGTCTAGTCTTTTTTTTGTATTTTTTTTTTTTTAGAGTTGGGTTTCAGATTTCTGTTTCATGCTTAGGATTATTGTGGTTTTTGGCAAAGAATATTTTCAACTGGGTGAAAAGGCAAAAAAAAACGTAGAATCAAGAAGTGAAAGCACAATTGTTTATGGTTCAGTAAGCACTTGTGGTTAAGAAATGTGTCTGTTCATCATTGCCAGATGACTTAAAATTTTATGGGAGAACATAAATTTTAAACAAAAAGTAATTGTACTGTTTACAGAATATAAAGATGTGAATTTCTTCAGAATTTAGTTTTTAGGTATTGTAACCTAGACTTCCTGCTTGGGGCTTTCTGAATTCTATTGTGAAATTATATATGAAATGAATCTGATGGCAGCTTATCAAAATATTTACTCAGAAACTAAAGTTTTGACTTAAACATTAATAATGATGCAATATTGCAATTAATAAGAGTCTCACTCATTGAATACTCACAGGAGCATAATATTGCTAGGTGTTTGGGAATCCTTGATAAAATTAGGCATAGTTATAATCTCTCAAAAGAAAAGATAGTATGATTATATACAAACAAATACAATTCATATTTCAGTGCATAAAAAAAGCATTTGTAAAATACAGTGAATAGATAAAGTAGATCATTTGGATTTGATTTTGGAATGTATTGTTTGTTTATTTTTCTTCTTAGAGCATTACTTGAATCACAGTTAATTTGCATTCTCTAGGTGCAGATCATATCCAGTTGAGGTAAGGTGGATTAGTTAAAATCATCTTGGTCAGCAGTGAAATTAAGGCTAGTGAAACAGTCCCCAGAGTTCTTGACATCAGTTTGAATTAGGGTTCACTTAGCTCATATATATCTATTGGTACTGATCCTGATACAGCACTGAGTTTATGGTTTAATGGACAAAAGTATCCATTTTATGTGTGAAAGTGTTGGTAAGAGGAGCAGAATGACATAAAGGAGAGTAATAAACTCAGCTGGATGGAAAAAGAAAACTGTTCAGAAAGTTCAACTCTTTCTTAAAAGTATGGTCTAGTTTTTACCTTATTATAGAAATAATTTAAAGATATTAGAGTAAAGCTGGAGAATTTGAGGCTAGAGCAGTAAAAAATAACAGGTAACAAAGGTGTTTCTATGTAATGGAAAGTAGTTTGGATTTTTTCTAGTGGATAGCCATTGAAAGCTTCAAGCATGGTGGCAATTGATAAATTTACACTTAAAAAGAGCACCCTAGTGGGCCTTATGTACAATAGTTAGAATGGCCAGGTACTGGACTGGAGAGGTCAGTTAAGGTCAGGCTATTGTATTAGCTAAGAGGCATCTCAGTCTTAATATATCCAAAACTGGTATCTTCATTACCAGTAGTATCCCCTGTTAAGGCCACCCCCCTACACACACACACACACACACACACACACACACACACACACACACACAAAGATACCTGGTCATCTAGAAACCTTGCCTGTCTCAGTAGACATTAACTGTGTACTTCCCCTTTCTTAAGCCAAAACAATGGAGTCCTTCTTGACTGCTTTCTCTCATTTCCCACTTGCAGTTCATCAATAAAATTTGGTGGCTCTACCTTCAAAATATGTCTAGTTTTCAACCATTTCTTATCACCTCTGTCCCCACTTCCCAGGTCCAAGCTACTATTATGTCTCCTGGATTGCCACAGTAGCCTTCTTTTTTTTAATTTTTTTTTGCTTTTTTTTTTTTTTCAACGTTTATTTATTTTGGGGACAGACAGAGACAGAGCATGAACGGGGGAGGGGCAGAGAGAGAGGGAGACACAGAATCGGAAACAGGCTCCAGGCTCTGAGCCATCAGCCCAGAGCCTGACGCGGGGCTCGAACTCACAGACCGCGAGATCGTGACCTGGCTGAAGTCGGACGCTTAACCGACTGCGCCACCCAGGCGCCCCTTTAATTTTTTTTTTACGTGTATTTATTTTTGAGAGACAGAGTGAGACAAAGTGAGAGTGGGGGAGGGGCAGAGAGAGAGGGAGACACAGAATCCAAAGCAGGCTCTAGGCTCTGAGCTGTCAGCACACAGCCTGACACGGGGTTCGAACTCACAAACTGTGAGATCATGACCTGAGCCAAAGTTGGACGCTTAACCAACTGAGCCACCCAGGCACGCCGCCACAGTAGCCTTCTAACTGGTTTCCCTACTTCTTCCCTTCTGCCCTCAGTCTGTTCTCAGCAAAGCAAATTATGTGCCTTCCTCATTGGCTTCTTCTGATCACACTCACCGGAAATACCCCAAGTTCACACAGTGGCCTTGACCTGTCTTCTTTCTGACCATTGTTCTTTAATCTCCTATCTGCTGCCATTCAGGGTCAAGCAGACTACTTTTAGTCCTAGCCAAAATAGGAGTGGACTCTTCTCTGAAATGGTGGAATGAACCTTTGGGGAAAGCTGAGACTTCTAATGGGGATATTAAAGCCACCAGAAAACCATCCTGTTTCTTTTGGCATTTGGAGGGCCTGAGCATAAGAAGTACTATAGCCGATCATTTGAACTTGAGGCTAGGGGTATTCTCATTCAAATGTATTCCTAGGACTCTAGCCCTTCATTTTATAAGGCTGGGATTTCCTGGATAAATATCAGAAGTTGATAGACTAGGACATAGAATTAGTTAAAGGTATTATTTAAAATTTCACAGGTAACTAACAGACGCACCCACATAAGACCATTTTGGTACTGGAGGTATGTATCATTTTGGGGGGGGGGGGGGCGGGAAGCTATAAAATACCTTTAATAAGAGTAAAATGTAAACTGATTATACCATGGTAATCCAGAGTGAGTAACAAGGAGAATTGTAATAATCATAGCCAGTGGTAACTGTATCAGAGTATCTGTTCAGGACAGAGGTCCTACCTGTATTGGAAGCAGGTGGACATTAAAATCTCCTGATGTCCATTCCTGAGCCTTGCTGTTCTATCCCCCCAACCTGTGTGTGTGTGTGTGTGTGTGTGTGTGTCTGTCTGTCTGTCTGTCTGTCTGCATGTGTCTGTGTGTGCATGTACATGATGGGTGAGGACAGGATGCTGTATAGATTGGGATATCTATGAAGATGAAGAGAGACACGGTAATAATATAGGGGGAAATTCCAGATTACTGTGTAGCCAATGTTTGGATAATTAAATGGAGTAACTTAAAGTTAGTGCAACATTATATTATGTAAAGTATTTCTCTTAGAAAAACTTACAGATGCTTCTGTCTTCTATAGGAGGATCATTTCAGTATCTCCCCACATACTAATTTGTTTCACCTGGTACTTACTTATATAGTGTTGATTAATTTCTTATATAGTACTTCTTGTATAAATGTTTGTGAAAGTTATCATAGTATTTATTAACTTATCAACATAACCTACTTAAGAGGATTTGAGTTGACTTGTATATAAATGGACCCTGGCAACCTGTACATTTCAAATAAGTCCAGTAGTCTCAGATACATTTTGTTCTTATATCATTTACTTGATTCTTTTGTGGCCTCTTGGTCATTTAAAACCAAATACTTTTAAGAGCAGTTAACTGATAAAATAACTCATTCTTTCACATATTCATTTGGCAAATGTTAGCCTTAAATATTTTCCATTTTTAACTAAGAACTGTTTTATCTGTTGTTCTTACACAGAACTTACAAGACCCTGTAGTATACCTTCCGTATGAACCTGCTATTCCTGTTTCCTAATCATTTAGTCTGCTGTTTTATGTTAATATTTGTGCTCTCCATTTGAGCTCTGTGGTACTCTTCAGTATTTAGAACTATGACAAGTTAGAGTGCAGCAATCAGTATTGACACTCTGACCATGTCCTGCCAAAGCGAGAGCAACCATTTCTCAGCTGGTTATGCTTTCTTTATATTTTAAATAAGTCTCATGTTTTAACATAATAAATTAGGAAAAAGTATCACTCACAATTTCCTATCTTTAACCAGTATTTACCTGAGAGAAATTTTGGTCCATGTCTTGCGATAACACTCGATTTCTAGGATTCGACCTACCAGTAATTCTCTCTGACCTTAAGAAAGTCATGTGAGCAAGTAACTTTTTCAGTTTTCTTATCTGCCAAAAATGGAGATTAATATCTTCCTTACCTATTTCATAGGGTTGTTGTAGGTCAAGTATGATAATAGATTTGAAAATGCCTTGGAAAAAGTTAGTAACAATGACAGTGACCATGGTGACAGTGGCTGCTCTTGTTTCATGTGTGATGGACTAGGCCCTGCACTGTGGTCTTTCTGTGTTCCCTCTCTCAATATTTGCAGTGTTCTTGAGGATGGATAATACTGTCTCTATTTAAAAATGAAGATAGTGTTGGGTGTCTGACTTCGGCTCAGGTTGTGATCTCTTGGTTCATGGGTTCAAGCCCTGCATCGGGCTCTGTGCTGGCAGCGCAGAGCCTGCTTAGGATTCTCTGCCTCCCTTTCTCTGCCCCTCCTCCACTTGTGTGCTCGCTCTCTCTCTCTCTCTCTCTCTCTCTCTCTCTCTTTCTCTTAAAAATAAATAAATAAACATGAAAAAAAATGAGGACACTGTTAAAAAGAAGGTAGGTATAAATAAGGTATTTGAGGATTTCGAAAGGGAAGAAGTAGTTGCTTCTGGCTGGGATTCAGTAAACCCTTCCTGGACAAGGTTATATTTTGGCTGAGACTCACAAATTTTTGGAAAATTTTGCTTTGCCAGCACAGAAATGCCTTTTATGTATCGTCCATTTAATTACAAAATAATCTTTGTTTGTAAAACCAGTATCTCTTATGCCCAGCTTTAAAGCTTGTTTCACATTCACCATTTGTCCTAGGTTGCTTTTTGCTTTTTTATCTCTCACACAAAGAGGAAATTACACTGCCTTATTTTCTTGAGGGAAGGTAGGCTGCTGGTGTGTCCCTAAAACTGTATTGGACAGTGTTCCGTATGAGAGACTTGAGAGTGCTTCTTGGAGAACATTGGAGCCCGTAGTACATCCAGGATGGCACTGATCACCATCTTCGCCAAGCCTGTATGTAAGTCACCAAGCCTGTTGGAGTGCACCAGGATTTGGGTGACAGTCAGTGCTGTTATGCTGCAGTGCACAAGAGTGATCGTCAATAGCATCTGGCATGTTTGTTCTACATTGCAGTGCACCAGGGTTCTGTTGGTGGTCCCATAAGGCATGTTTTTTCTATTTTGTCTATACTGCAGTGTACCGTGGCTGTGGTAATAGTGATACCGTGCAACACGTTTTTATTCCATCCACAGTACACCAGGGCTGTGGTGGTAGTACCATTGAGTGTGTTTACTCTTGGGGTGGCTCAGTTGGTTGAGCATCCTACTCTTGATTGTGGCTCAGGTCATGATACCAGGGTTGTAGGATTGAACCTTGCATCAAGCTGCACACTGAGCATGGAAGCTGCTGAAATCTCTCTCTCCCTCTGCCCCTCTCCTCCACTTATGCACTCTTTCTCTCTCTAAAATAAAAGTGTGTGTGTGTGTGTGTGTGTATATATATATATATATATATATATATATATATATATATATATGTTTATTCTGTGCTGCAGCGTACGGACTGTGGTAATAGCCAATACCATGAAACATGTTTATTTTACAAGTCATTTAGTGTTCCAAATCTTCAGCAGAAATCATAGTTTTAGGAATATTGGCAGGATTTATCATAAAAATCTTCAAAGAGAGTGTGGTTATTAGCAATATGATTCATCTCAGATATGTAAGTATCCCTGGGAGTAATAACTGTGTCTTTCTGTAATGTCTTGCCTTTATAAAATCTGTTGGAGGTTTATAGGGACTATAGAGTTTGGCAGACTACTGAAAACCTATCTCACTTTTAGAGCCACACAAGACAATAATTAGTGCCTGAGGAGAAAACTCAGGTTGCTCAGGCGAGCCACTGAGCGTGGCTGGACGGTGCCATGGCAGACACTCAGCCACACACAGCCAGGCCACCTGATCTCATGGGCCCTGGAGCTCCAAACAGCAACTGTTGTCAGTGGTTGATGGGGTAGGTGCCACACGTGCTGCACAGTTTTGGGGGATGAGCTCTGAGCACAGGTCCAAGTTTTAAAAATTCTTAAAATATGTCCACAAATGCTCCTGTGGTTAATGCAGCCCCTAAACTTAGGGCATTTCCCTTTGCTGCTGAAGACCCTAATTCTCCAACCACTGATCTGGCTGCCCTGCATGGGAAAGATGGTGTGTGCACCAGAGCGATGTCTTACGTTATCCTTAATTGTTTTCCTGCTCACCAACTGAGGATGAGCTACGTTTTACTAAAGAAACAACTATCACGGTAGAGGAGGCGCAATGCTTACTTCCTACTTAGTGCCTTTCTGTAATACTTGTTTTCATTACTCCACTTCCCTCCCCCATAGTGACTAGTACCAGCCTGACATTGTGCTTGTTCACATCCTTCCCCCATTCTGTTTCCTTCCTTACCTTAAGAAATAGTAGCAAGATAGGTACATACCTGAGGAAACAGTAGTTGAAGGCAGTGCTCTGGAGCAGTGATGTGGCCTTGCTTAATATGCAAACACATGTTACTGACACTTAGAGAAAGGAAGGAATGGAAAATTAGGGATGAGTGGAAAATGAAGAAAAATGAAGAGGAAAAAGAAATGGAAATGAAATTAAATTGTATAACTAAAACTTTGATGTTATTTAAATATTAATTTTCATTATTCACTGTTAACCAGTTGGCTAAAGTGGTAAAGAAATTAATATCAGTATCTATTATATAATTAGCAGGGTACTATGTTAGATACTTAGCTTTTGTTATTTCATTTAATTTTTTTTAATTAAAAAACAGAAAATAGAAAAACATAAGTGTACTCACCACCTAGAATTAATAACGTGTTTTAATCTTTGGTCTTTTTTTGATTCACGTTAAAAAAAATTTTATGTTTTTATTTCATTTTTGAGAGAGAGAGGCAAAGTGCAAGTGGGGCAGGGGCAGAGAGAGAGGGAGACACAGAATCCGAAGCCGGCTCCAGGCTCTGAGTTGTCAGCCCAGAGCCCGACACGGGGCTCGAACTCACGGACCGCGAGATCGTGACCTGAGCCGAAGTCGGACGCTTAACCAACTGAGCCACCCAGGCGCCCCCATATTTTTTAATAATAGAAACCATATGAAGTGTGAAATGCTCTTCTTTCTCCTTAGGTATGTGTTTCTATGTATCCTGCTGGCCATATTTATATACTCGTATTACATATATATCTACAACAATAATTTATTGTTTTCTAGGTTTCAAAAAATAATAACATTATGCGTATCATGCTCTGAATATCTTGTTTATCCCCTCTCGTTTATGAGATCTCTACATGCTGATAAATAGACATCTGGCCCACTAGTGTTAAGTTCTGTATGGTGTTCTGTTGTATGAACACAGCATGGTTTACCCTTCCTCCTGTTGATTTGTGTTCGGTACACTTTTCTGCTCTTATAAATAGTCCTGAGGTATGCATCCTTGTTTAGGTCTCCTGGTGCTTGTGGCAGTTTCTGGGACACATCTGGGTTTTAGGTTACATACACTGTCAACCTCAGTTCTCTCGCTGAATTCTTTTTTTTTTTATTTTATTTTTTTTTAACGTTTGTTTATTTTTGGGACAGAGAGAGACAGAGCATGAACGGGCGAGGGGCAGAGAGAGAGGGAGACACAGAATCGGAAACAGGCTCCAGGCCCTGAGCCGTCAGCCCAGAGCCCGACGCGGGGCTCGAACTCACGGACCGCGAGATCGTGACCTGGCTGAAGTCGGACACTTAACCGACTGCGCCACCCAGGTGCCCCCCCCCCTTTTTTTTTTTTTTTTTTTTCGCTGAATTCTTAAAAATGTTCTTTGAGGGGCGCCTGGGTGGCGCAGTCGGTTGAGCGTCCGACTTCAGCTCAGGTCACGATCTCGCGGTCCGTGAGTTCAAGCCCCGCGTCGGGCTCTGGGCTGATGGCTCGGAGCCTGGAGCCTGCTTCGGATTCTGTGTCTCCTTCTCTCTCTGCCCCTCCCCCATTCATGCTCTGTCTCTCTCTGTCTCAAAAATAAATAAACATTAAAAAAAAATTTTTTTTTAAATAAAAAAAATTTTTTTTAAATGTTCTTTGAGGTACACGTGGGAAAACAGAGGGGTTGAAATGTTATCTAACTTGGCCAACTTAATTAAAAAAAATTTTTTTTTAATGTTTTATTTATTTTTGAGACAGGGAGAGACAGAGCATGAACAGGGGAGGGTCAGAGAGAGGGAGACACAGAATCTGAAACAGGCTCCAGGCTCTGAGCTGTCAGCACAGAGCCCGACGTGGGGCTCGAACTCACAGACTGCGAGATCATGACCTGAGCTGAAGTTGGCTGCTTAACCGACTGAGCCACCCAGGCGCCCCTTGGCCACCTTAATTAATCAGTAGTTAAATTCAGATCAAATTCTACCCATTAAAATTTTTTTTAATGTTTATTTATTTTTGAGAGAGAGAAAGAGAGAGAGAGAGAGCATGAGTGGAGGAGGTATACCTAGAGAGGGAGACACAGAAGCCAAAGGAGGCTCCAGGCTCTGAGCTGTCAGCACAGAACCAGATGCGGGACACGAACCCACAAACCACGGATCATGACCTGAGCCAAAGTCAGACACTTAATGGACTGAGCCACCCAGGCGCCCCTCCACCCATTTAAATCTCAAGCCCTAGCGTTCAACATTCCTCAGAAATCCTCCCCTTTAGCCTTTATGATCATTAGAACAGTTGCAACCAGCCCGTCTCCTGCAGAGTCAAAGCAGGTAATGAGGTGGAGGGAGCATATAAGAAAGAAGAATCAGTAAGTGCCCATACTTCCCTTGTTGTGGTTATCAGAAGAGTTCAAGATTTGGCGTAAAATCATGCTGTGTGAAATGATGGCTCTAAGTTTTCTGTGTGTACAAAAATGTTTCTTTATGATGGAAGACTATCTTGTATGTTGCTTAAAATAAAATTTTAATTAAAAGATGTTACAGTGAGTATGTTACTATCTGTTGTCTACTTTGCATAGTATACAGACCATTTTCTATAGGTGGAGAAAGCTATCTTATTTTTTTTTTTAATTTTTTAAAGTTTATTTATTTTAGAGAGAGAGAGAGTGGGGGAAGGGCAGAGAGAGACAGAGACACAAAAATCTGAAACAGGCCTCGGGCTCCAACTTGTCAGCACAGAACCTGACAAACTCTGTCAGTACAGAACCCGACGCAGGGCTCAAACTCACAAACTGTGAGATCATGACCTGAGCCAAAGCCGAACGCTTCACTGACTGAGCCACCTGGGTGCCCCTAAAGCTATCTTAATGTGATTCTTTTTTTTCATGACATTTTATTCACAGTTGGACCTTATGTTTATTAGACTTCATTTTGCTTGTTTTTTTCTTCTTCACCTTCTAGGTAGAAAGTCTGGCATATTAGTTGTGAAAATTCTAGAGCTGCATGAGGAATGCACCATCCAAGTTGCTATGTGTGAGCAGTTAGCAGGGATGCAAGCCGACAGCTCTTCTCTAGGTCAGGCCCCCAGGACTGGACTGAAGGTGCTGTTCACCAAGGAGACTGCTTGCCATCTCAGGGGACATCCCCAAGACATCATCCATATTTACCCTCCCTGGTGAGTAGAAAGAACTGATTGTAGCAGTCACTAACTGAGTTTGTCTCAAAATGTATTTTTATCATGAACATTTTTGTCACCTTATTATGGAGAAATGCCAGGAGAAAGAAGCCAGGATTTGACATCGATTTTATGTAACAGAAGCACTGAACTGTCTTTGAATGCTTGTTTGTGCTTTTGGCAGGAAATTTTTTACAATTTAAGGGCAGAGAGGCAAGGGAGAAACAATCATATCAATATTCCTCTCTAAGTGGTATATTAAGAAATATGGCTTTTTTTTCTTAGAAATTCAATTTTAGTAAGAGGCATTAATGTGACCATATGATAATACACATTAATTTAATATTTCTTTGCTAATCACTTTGAAAGGGATAAAAAGCATAAATTAAGACATAATAGGGTTTGAATCTTTAGGAGCATAAATGGCCATTAATGGGTCAGAAATGTTTTTAAGGATACATGTTTGCTTTCTTTTCCATAGGGTGTTATTTTTTTACTACAAGAAGAAGAAAATCATATTATTTTTGAGAGAATGTTTGAGCAGCCTTGTTTTAAGAACTAACTATAAATTTTGTTGGCACATTTTTAAGAGTTTCATTCATCTGTCAGATTCTTAGCATTGAAGTTGACTTACAGGTCTTTAAAGTAAAACTTCCTTCCCAGAGGAGGGATCTATTTTCACTGTGTCCATAGTGAGTTCTCAGTGTTTACTTAAATCCTTCCACAGTCTGTGGATATCATAGGGTAACCTACATTTTATTTTATTTCATTTTGCTTTGTTGTGTTTTTTTTTAATGTATCTTTTATTGAACAGTATAAGACACCTACAGTGTCATATACAAATTATAAGTATACATTTCTTCAAATAATCACAAAGTGACGATGTAATTGCTGTCCAGTCCAAGAAATAGAATACAGTGCACACCTGGGACCACCCCAATCCCCTCTCATTTCCCCCCTTTTCCTCCCACACCAGTTGACCATCATCCTGATTTATGATGCAGTAGACTCCTTTGGATGTTTGAGAACTTCATATAAATAGAACCATACAGTAATCACAAAATATGCATTCTCTTTTGCCTGACTACTTTCACTTAATATTACGCTTGTGAGATTCATCAGTTTCCTTGGCATTTAACGGTTTGTCCATTTTTATTGCTAGACAGTATTCCATTGTATTAATTTATGCAATTATATCCATCTGTTCTTCTATTGACAGATAGTTAGGTGCCTTCAGTTTGAGGATATTGTGAATAACGTAATGGCCAACTGTCATTCTCTGCGGCTTACTCGAGAATATAATGCCCTTAATTCTCTTCTTTCTGAAATTTCTCATCATCCTAAAACCATGCCATTATTTTTCTACCATGTTAAAAAATTTTTTAATTAATCTTGACGGTACTTCCTCTTCCCACTGTGGCCAAATTGCCCCCCTTTCTCCACCCAGCACTCCCCACACCACACCTCCGGCATCTGCAGCCACCTCTGCGCTGCTCCTCTCGTGGTTACTTGTGTGGCCATCATGTCTCCCTGTAGTACAGTGCTCACTCTTGCTCCTCCTCGTGCATTCCTCTGGCTTCTCAATACTAAAGTGCTACCAGGCTCGTCCTGGACCTCTTCTCTACCCTGTCTACCTCACTCACCCCTTTGGTCCTTCCATTTCATCTTTTGCTGTAAATACTAGCCGATCACTGACGCCTCTTAAGACTGTCTGCAGCCCACTCTCCACCTCCTCATCACAGCAGCATCCCACAGCCCCCTTACTGCCACAGCCATGGCTCTACTTGAGTACTGATGGCGTGGCAGAATCAAGCTCCTAACCCTCCCTCTTCTTCGTCACCCTTCCCCATCTCAGGACATGGAAACCACCTTCTTGAGTACATGCACATGTCCTCAACTCTTCTTTTTCTCGTAACCTCCCTTCTGCAGCTCCACTTCCAAATGCACACGGGTCCAGGACTTCTTGCCACCTCTACTGTCAGGACGTTTCCAGGTACTCATTCTCCTCTGGGTTGTTGCAGTCTCTTAAGTCATCTCCCTGCTTCCTTCTTTGCCCTCCTCTGTCTCTTTCAAGATGATTGAAGGAGCAAAGCTATGAATATGCAAGTTGTCGTACCGCTTTTTGGCGCTCCATGCCCCAGTGTCTGCTCACCTCATGCACAAACCCATCCCGAGCTTTGAGGCCTCATCTCCCATCTCTGTCTCCTTCCGCAATTCCATCCTAGCCACAGTACACTCCACCCTGGTCCTCAGATACCATGCAGCTCTTCCCCTGGGGCCTGGATTCTTACCACTGCCTGTGCTGGGGTGCTCTGTCCCACCCCTCCCTGTGTCTGCATGGTCTGCAGTTTTCTTATCTTCTCTGGGCATGTACTCAGCTGTCACCTTCTCAAGAGTCTTCCCCTGGGTTCCATATCTGAAATTGGAAAGTATCCCCTTCCAGGCCCTTTATTGTCCTTTTCCTACTTTATTTGTCCTTTACTGTCCTAGACAGTGCTCCTCCTGTCTAGGGCCTTGTGCCTGTAATTTCTTGTGTTCTTTTGACTGTTTTATTGGAAGTTCTTTTTGGAAGCTTATAGTAAAACTTAGTGATATTGAGAGTATTTGATTTTTACGGTGAATTCTAGTTTTATCTTCTTTATCAATATACATCAGTTTTTGTTTTTATTTATTGTATTTCAACAAAAATATGTATATTGCAACTATGCTGAGTTTATTACAGTGAGACACAGAAGATTCCAACATAGTTATGTTTGGAACTAAATTTAGAAACATTAGTAGACTCTGGATCCTAGCTTTTGCCCTTATAGCTTTTCTTTATTTTATTTATATATCTATTATTATTTTTAAATTTAATTGTGTTTTTTTTTTTAATTCCAGTATAATTAACACACCATGTTATATTAGTTTCAGGTGTGCAATATTGTGAGTCAACAATTCTGTACATTACTCAGTGCTCATCACAATAAGAGTACTCTCAAACCTCTTCATCTATTTCACCCATCACCACACCATCCTCCCCTCAGGTAACCACCAGTTCTCTACATTTAAGCATCTGTTTTTGTTTGTCTTCTCTTTTTCTTTGTTCATTTGTTTCATTTCTTAAATTCGACATATGAGTGAAATGCTATGGTATTTATTTGTTTTTCTCCAACTGACTTATTTGGCTTAACATTATACCCTCTAGATCCATCCATGTTGTTGCACATGGCAAGATTTTATCGTTTGTATGGCTGAATGATACTCCATTATAGATATACACCACATCTTCTTTATCCATTCATCTATCAGTGGATACTCAGGCTGCTTCCATAATTTGGCTATTGTAAATACTGCTGCAGTAAACATGGGGGTGGCATGTATCTTTTTGAATTAGTGTTTTCATATTCTTTGGGTAAATGCCCAGTAGTGGAATTACCTGATCCCATGGTAATTCTGTTTTAATTTTTTGAGGAATCTCCATATTGTTTTCCACTGTGGCTGCACTAGTTTGCATTCCCACCATCAGTCAAAGAGGGGAACCCACATCTTTTCTCCACATCCTCACCGATATCTGTTTCTTGTGTTGTTGATGTTAGCCATTCTGACAGGTGAGACAGTTTGCATTTCTCTGATGGTTACATGAGCAATCTGTTCAAGTGTCTGTAAGCCATCTGTGTGTCTTCTTTGGAGAAATGTCTGTTCATGTCCTCTGCCTGGTTTTTAATTGGATTATTTGTTTTTATGGTGTTGAGTTGAATAAGCTCTTTATATATTTTGGATACTAACCCTTTATCCAATATGTCATTTGCAAATATCTTCTCCCATTCAGTAGATTGCCTTTTAGTTTTTTGACTGGTTACTTTGCTGTGCAGAGGATTTTTATTTTGATACACTCCTAATAGTTTTATTTTTGCTTTTGTTTCCCTTGCTTTGGGAGACATATCTTGAAAAATGTTGCTATAGCTGATGTCAAAGAAATTATTCCCTGTGCTCTTTTCTAGGGTTTTTGTGAGTTCTAGTCTCACATTTAGTTCATTAATCCATTTGGAGTTTATTTTTGTGTATGTTGTAAGAAAGTGGTCTAGTTTCATTCTTCTGCATGTTGCTGTCCAGTTTTCCCAACACCATATCAGGAAAAAACTCTCTTTTTCCCATCGCATATTCTTGCCTCCTTTTTTTTGTAGACTAATTGACCACATAATCGTGGGTTCATTTTGGGGCTCTCTATTCTGTTTTATTCATTGATGTGTCTGTGTTTGTGCCAGTACCATACTGTTTTGATTTACTATAGTTTTATAGTATATCTTGAAATCTGGGATAGTGATACCTCCAGGTTGTTTTTTGTTTTTTGGGTTTTTTTTTCAAGATTGCTTTGGTTATTAAAGGTCTTTTGTGGTTCCATATAAATTTTAGGATTATTTGTTCTAGTGCTGTGAAAAATGCTGTTGATATTTTGATAAGGATTGCCTTAAATCTGTAGATTGCTTTGGGTAGTATCGACAGTTTAACAATATTTGTTCTTCCAATCCATGAGCACAGAATATTTTCCACTTCTTTGTGTCATTTCAGTTTCTTTCATCAGTTTTCAGAGTATAGGTCATTCACCTCTTGGGTTAAAGTTTATTCCCAGGTATTTTATTCTTCTGGGTGCAATTGTAAATGGGATTGTTTTCTTAATTTCTCTTTCTGCTACTTTATTATTAATGCATAGAAATAAGATAGATTTCTGTATATTGCTTTTGTATCCTGCAAGCTTACTGAATTTACTTATCAATTCTGGTAGTTTTTTGATGGAGTCTTTAAGGTTTTCCAAACATAGAATCATGCCATCTGCAAATAATGAATGTTTTAGTTCTTCCTTACCGATTTGGATGACCTTTACTTCTTTTTATTGTCTGATTACTGTGGCTAGGACTTCCAATACTATGTTGAATAAAAGTGGTGTGAGGACATCTTTCTCTTGATCCTGATCTTAAGGGAAACCCTTTCAGTTTTTCACCATTGAGTAGGATGTTAGCTCTGTGTTTTCTGATGACCCTTATTATGTTGAAATATATTCCCTCTAACCCTACTTTGTTGAGGATTTTTATCATGAATGGATGTTGTACTTTTTCTTTTTTTTCCTTTTTAATTTAAAAAAATTTTTTTTTATTTTTGAGAGAGAGAGAGCAGAAGTGGGAGAGGGGAAGAGAGAGAGGGAGACAGAAAATCTGAAGCAGGCTCCAGGCTCTGAGCTGTCAGCACAGAACCTGATGGGGGGCTTGAACTCACGAACCATGAAATCATGACCTGAGTCAAAGTCGGACATTTAACTGAGTGAGCCACCCAGGAGCCCTGGATGTTGTACTTTTTCAAATGGTTTTTCTGCATGTATTGAAATGAACATATGGTTTTTATCCTTTCTCTTGCTGATGTGATACATCACGTTGATTTATCTTTTCCTTAAATAAGCAGATAAACTCTTAGAATCATTATGTAGGTCCATAAAGCATCATCGTGCCTCCAAATCTCTGTGTCTTTAGTATGGATTTTTCCCCTCTCATTTCATTTAAAAAGCATTTAATTGGTTTTTCTAGTAGGTATTTATACATATGATACAGATTTCAAAATGTATTGAAAGATAACGCAGTGAACAGTGAGTCCTTCCCATATTTGTTTCCCAGCCATTCAGTTCTCATCACCCAAAGGAACCACTGATACCAGTCCTTACACACCATCCAGAGATGGTGTTTGTGTATGTGTGTGCATATGCATATACAATATAAACTCATTTATGTATTTCCTGCCACTATTCTTTTTTTTTTTTTTTTCCAAAAATGGTATCCAACCGTAATACCCTTGTACCATGCTTTTCTATTTTTAAAATGCATGTTGGAGAGTATTCAGTAACAATATGCTAGTATAGAAATAATTGTTACATTCGTTTTGCATGGACTTCTGAATTAAAGATACCATTTTTATTCAATCAGCCCCTTTGGATGGACATATTTGTTGCTCCTCCTATTTGGTTATTGCAAACAGTACTGCATCATTACCAACATGTGTGAGGGAGAGCTATAAGATGAATTTCTGTAAGTATTATTGCTGGATCAGAGGTTATATACCTCTTTAACTTTAGGAAACATTGTCAGATGGTGCCATTTTACATTTCCACTAGCAGTGCATAAAGTGCCTATTTCCCTTTTATTAATCTACTGTATTGATCTTCGCCAATTTAAAAACTAGAAAATGGAATTTATCATTTTAATTTTTTTTACATTTCTTTTTTTCTTTTACTGTAATATAAGCTTGGGCTTCATTCCCTGTGCTTAAGAACCATTTATGTATTATTTTCTATGAAATGCTTGTTGATGACTTTAGACCTTTCTTCTCTTGGGTTGTTGGTCTTCATCTTATCGATTTGTATCAACTCTTCAGAAATGCTAAAAATAGCTCCTTGTCAATCGTATACATTACAATGAGTTTTCTCCCCATTTGTCATTAGTCTTTCAGCTTTTAGGCAGGAGGTGTCCCTTTTTGTTTGTTTTTGAAAAGCAGGGTAGTGTGCTTTTCCATGGCTGAATTTATCCATCTTTTGTAGTTTCTGCATTTTATATCGTAGATAGTAAAGAAGTCAAAACTTTCTTGCTGTGAGATTAAAATTTTTTCTGTGTTTATTCTAATACTTTATGGATTAATTGCTTTCAAATTTTTTATATTTAAATCTTTGACTCCTGGAATTTATATTTATGTAATAGGTTAAGTAGGAAATGAATTTTTTTCAAATGACCTCTCAGGAGTCCCATCAGCATTTATTGACATCATGTTAAATTTATGAATTTCTGGAATAGGACTTAAAAGCAGTCTCTGGGTAAGGCTCTGCTAGGATACTCCTCCCTTCCCCATGCTGATGCAATTAATGGCAGCATGTATCAGAGCACCAGGGTGCTAATTGGTTACCTTAAATCTGTCTTCCCTCAGAAATCTGTTCTCATTCAGCATCTTCTCCTTTCTCACTCTAGTTTTTGCTTCGTTGTATAATTTAGGTTTTGCTTTCAATAAAGTCTAAGTTCATCTCTGATGGGAAGGGCAAGTTGGTATTCTTTGTTTTTAATCTCCTCCCTCCTCAACTTCTAATATTTTTGTGCACCTCTATGTATCTCAAAACATACTTATTAAATGATACTTTTTTAATAAAAAAAATTAGTGTCTAAGTGTGAATGTTCTTTAGGAAAGATGTTTTAGAGGTATTGAAGTTGGGACACTTTCTTGGGCTCATGAGAAGTAAAATTAAATCAAGATTATCTGCAAAGATAATATATTTACAAAAAATTTTCAAATCCCACTGGCTCATTAGACCTCATAAGTGGATGAGTTATTATCATTTGACTTTGGGAGGTTTTTAGTTTTGGGTTGTATTGAGGAAGCTGCCTTGGTGGTTGCTTCTTTCATTCTTTCAGGGGAAATTTTCTGTGTGAAATTGTACGGAATTTCCTGTGTGGTACTATATGCAGAGATTATTAATTCTAACCTTGATTTGGATATTTTCTTTTTCTCTGTTATGTTTTTGGTTTTCATTCTTTGAGGAGTTTTGCTCTGTGAATGGAATGTAGATTATAGAATAAGAGTGAAATGAAATCCTGCATTTGCCCATTTTAATATATGAGACCTAACTGTTTTTATATGTTATACCATCCAATGGAAAATGAATTTTGATCTCTAGGAAGACAACTTAGAATGCTTGTGTTGTTATCCAAGCCAAATGGTACCAGATATTAATGCTATGTAAGAATTTTATTACCTCTATAAAAGTGAAAATATCTGAAATAGATATAATTTGATGTATTTCTCTGGGGTCATTGTGACCTTTCTCAAAATGACCATCTCAAAAGAAGGAGATATATATATACACACACACACATATATATATGTGTGTGTATATATATATATATGTATGTGTATATATATGTATGTATGTGTGTGTGTATATATATATACATATATATGTGTATATATATATGTGTGTGTATATATATATATATAAAGTAAGATACCTTGATGAAAATTATAAAACACTGATAATTCCCAAATGTTGGTGGGACTGTAATTTGGTACCTTCTTTGGCAATATGTCACAAACGTTAATGTGAATACACTTTGATACAGAACTTTTGCCACTGGCACTTTATCCTATAAAAATACTCAAATATGTACAGAAAATATAGTCATAAATGTTTTGCTTTAAACCTTAAAATCTAAATCCAGCCTAAATAGCTATTAGGCTGAGGTGGATTAAATAAGGTTCTGCACATCTCTGCTATGGATGGTAATTTAACATAGTGATAGAGATTTTTATTTCCTCTCATAGAAAAATATCTATATCACAGTGTTATTTTGCAGAGAGCAGGTCACAAGACAGCAATCAGGGTCACTGAGACAGGAGGAGCAGTCTGGGTCACTTGGGTAGGAGGACTATTACTACTTCTCCTTCCTTGGCCACCTCATTACCCAGCAGACAAACTGATACACTATTGTTATTAGCTTCTAGGGCTCTCCTAAAAGCAAATACCACAGATTGGGTGGCTTAAACAACAGAAGCTTATTTTCTCATGGTTTTGGAGTCTGGAAATTTGATATCAAGGTACCAATGGTTGGTTTCCACTGAGGCCTCTCTCGCTAGCTTGTAGATGGCTACACTCTTGCTCTGTCCTCAAGTGGTTTTTCCTTTGTGTGGGCACATGCCCCTGATGTTTCTTTGTGTACCCAAATCTCCTCTCATTATAAGGATATTAGTTAGCTTAGGGTCCTTCCTAATGGTCTCATTTTAACTTAATTACCTTTTTAAAGTCCCTATCTCCAAGTAGTCACATTCTAAACTACTAGAGGTTAGGACTTCAACATATGAATTTGGAAGGGACACAGTTCAGTCCACAACACTATCATAAATATTAACACTTTTCTGCTGGATATTTCAATTTTGTGAATTTGATCAACCGCCTGATTTCTCTGTTTCCATGTCTCCAAGAGGACTTGACAACCTTCCAAATAGCTTCCTGAATTGTATTATGTCTTGTTATATATAGATAGACATTTTTCTCAAAAAAAAAAAGATACTTTTTTAATTTAAAGAAAATGTAATAGTATTTTTTAGGTACTTTAGGAGGAGAGATGAATGGGAAGTGTTTTGAAAGATGAGTTTATTGATATGCATGTATAGGTGATTTAGGCCATCTATCTTAATAGTTTGGAAGTTTCTGCATTTTAATTAAGAATTTATTTCTTTTATCCAAATGTTAACTGAAGTTAGTCTAGATGTCACTTAAAAATAGCTCATAGTTAAAGAAAAAAAAAGCCAAAATAACAAAAATGACTAGTCTTTTTTTAATATAACTTTTTTAAGATAGAGAGCGAGAGAACGCATTAGTGGGAGAGGGGCAGAGAGCGTGAGGGACAGAGGACCTAAAGTGGGCTCTACGCTGACAGGCTGACAACAGCGAGCCCAGTGTGAAGCTTGAACTCACAAACCACGAGATAATGACCTGAGCTGAAGTCAAATGCTCAACTGACTAAGTCACTGACTAAGCCACTGCCCCTAGTCTTTTTCTTTTAGTGGAAACTTTCCATTATAAATATTTCGTCCTTGGGGGCGCCTGGGTGGCTCAGTCGGTTAAATGTCTGCCTTCGGCACAGGCCATGAACTCACAGTTTGTGATTTCGAGCCCCGCATCGGGCTCTTGCTGTTGGTTCAGAGCCTGGTGCCTGCTTCGGATTCTTTGTCTCCTTCTCTCTCCGCCCCTTCCCCACTCACACTCCATCTCTGTCTCAAAAAATGAATAAGCGTTAAAAATTTTTTTAATTAAAAATAAATAAATTAATTAATTAATTGGTTAATATTTTGTCCTTGTAGCCTGTTTGCTCTTTTTCCATTAAAAGTCTTTTGTGTTCATTCAAACTTGTTTTCAACATGGAAACAGTTTTTAAAAGAATCAGTAGAGGGGAGCCTGGGTGGCTCAGTTGGTTAAGTGTCTGACTCTTGATTTCAGCTCAGGTCATGATCTCATGGTTCATGGGCTTAAGCGTCACGTTGGACTCTGCTCTGACAGCGTGGGGCCTGCTTAGGATTCTCTCCCTCCCTCTCTCTTTCCCCCTCCCCTTGCTCGCAGGCATGCATGCTCATTCGCTCTCTATTTCAAAATAAATAAATAAACTTAAAAAGAAAAATAAAAGCATAGAGTTTTAAAAAAAGAATTTATAAAAAGCAGAATCAGTAGACTTCTGACACTTCCATTTGTCCTTTAGCAATAAATGGAGTTTAGTTGAATAATGGTTACTTATCCAAAGGAGTTTAGAGCCCTCTCTATGTATTGAATTCCCATAAGATGTAATTGTTATCTTACCTCAGCAAATCTGGGAATGAAGGTAGAACTAAAATGCCTTGCCTAGGATTAATTGTATTATGATACAGTGATAGAATTGTATTACCAGAAGCAACCTCTAAAAAAAAGGTCATGGGGGCGCCTGGGTGGTGCAGTCGGTTAAGCGCCCGACTTCAGCCAGGTCACGATCTCGCGGTCTGGGAATTCGAGCCCCACGTCAGGCTCTGGGCTGATGGCTCAGAGCCTGGAGCTTGCTTCCGATTCTGTGTCTCCCTCTCTCTCTGCCCCTCCCCCGTTCATGCTCTGTCTCTCTCTGTCCCAAAAATAAATAAATGTTGAAAAAAAAAATTAAAAAAAAAATAAAAAAAAGGTCATGAATGTATAAAATCTCAAACATATAAAAATATAGTAGTCTAATGAATCTCATGCCCCCACCACAGTTTTAAAGTTTATCAACTAATGAACAAACAGAATTTATTGCTAAAGGAAACTGAAAGGTTTCAATATGTTTCCAGAGAAACATTTTAGCAAATTGAACAGAATTTTTTTTTAATGTGAAGAAAGGAGTTTTCTGTGATACTAGTTATAGAAAGAGGGAGGTAGACCTCATCTGGCTGATAGAATATGACCTACTACCAAATCTAAAGCCAGGATGAGCACCAGAAAAAGTTGAATATGTGATAGTGTATCAAGGGACAACCAGGACACCTCATGGGACACCCACTCACTCACTCATTCAAAATATCTGTTAACGCACTGGTGGCAGACAATTTTGTCCTTCCTTACAATATGCATCATAATCTGGGGAAGGAGTGAAATCCTACTTTCTGCATTATAATGAATACCTCTCTGTATCAGTAAATTCACATCATTGTCTCTTTCTTTTTAATTTTTTAATGTTTTTTATTTATTTTGAGAGAGAGCGTGTGTGCATGCGAGTGGCGGAGAGACGGAGAGAGAGGGAGAGAGAGTCCCAAGCAGAGTCCATGCTGTCAGCGCTGAGCCTGATGCAGGGCTACATCTCATGAACTGTGAGATCATGACCTGAGCCAAAACCAAGAGTCAGAGGCTCAACCGACTGAGCCACCCAGGTGCCCCTCACATCATCATTTTTAATGACTACTTTGTACTTCGCTATATGTATATGTCATAATTTAAATAGTCTCTTCTATTGAGATTTTAAGGTTGCTTCCTATTTTGGGAAGTTGTTTCCCATCTTGAAACCGTACCTGAATGAAAGTGCTTATACTCCATTCTCATTATATTCTTAGAGTATTTCTAAAAGTGGAAATTCTTGTTTAGAGAATATGGGTGGGTTTTGAGCTCTTCAATATATTGTCACCATAGTAACCTATGAAGGTTATAAATGTTCCCAATGCTGTCGGTTTCTCAGCAGTCACGTCAATACACACTCAACATTTTTAATGACTACAGGTTATATAATTTCTTTATTCTTTTCCATATTCTCAACATATAGTGTATATTCACTTCTTTTCTAACACAAATTAATTTTTAATAGACATACACACACACACACATATATATATATAATTTAGTATATATTTTAGATTGCTTTTCAGAGTGGATTTTAGGAACTGTTTTAGTGGGTTAAAGGTATGCATTGTTGCTGTCACTGCTATAATGTCTTGATACAGTTACTTATAAACTTCATAGAGTATCTGCAGCTGGTCATTGAATACTTTTTCTTATATTTTCTTATATATAAGAAAATATAATCTTATATTTGCTTATATATATTATGACAGGTTATCTTTTGAGAGTTGGTTTTCTTAACTTTTACTCACATTTGTTGGGGTTCTGCAGACTTTCTTATCAATTTGATGCCTGTTTTGTATAATAAAATGTTTCTGTTTATAGTTATATCATTTATGATAATACTTTTGTTGTTTCCTTCCTAATAGTTATATCTCTTGTTTCTGTCTTATTACATTAGCTAAAACTTTTAAATCAGTCTTTTTTCCTACAGTATTTCCAATGACTAGAATAATGCTAGGCACATAGTTTTATGCTAGGTTTGTTATGCTAGCATAGTTTTATGCTAGAATGCTAGGACATTCAATATTTGATTAGTGTTGAGTATTAAATAATCATCAAGACATTGTCAGTTTTGTTATGCTCCCTATTTGTCTATTTTTTTTTTGAGAGAGAGGAAGAGCACAGGGGAGGAGCAGAGAGGGAGAGAGAGATTCCCAAGTAGGCTTCATGCTGTCAGTGCAGAGGCTGACACAGGGCTTGATCTCACAGACTGAGATCATGACCTGAGTTGAAATCAGGAGTCTGAGGCTTAACCGACTGAGCCACTTAGATGCCCCACTCCCTATTTGGATGACAGGATGTATCAGTATATTTTGCTGATTTGTACATTCATTAGGAAGCATTTATTGAATGTTTACATATGCTATAATAAGCCTTGTGCTGGATGACGGGGTTACAGTATTCAAAATGACAAATCATCTCTGCCCTTGAGGAACTCAGTGGTGGAAGAGAAAGGTAATATAAACAAGTTATAAAGGACTTTAGAAAGTATACCAATAGGTCTCTGTACAAGGGATAGGAGGACAGTGAGGAGGGCAATACAACTGATAGATCAGTAGAGGGGTGTGCGTGTGTGTATACCACGTGCTGGGGAGAATACAGATTGAGAGTGTCAAGGGTAGCTTCCTGGAGTTGGTGATCCCCTATCCAAGCTGTGGAGGCTAAGTTGGAAAGAATAAAGGAAAGGACTGTGAGGGCATTTGAAGTAGCAAATGACTGAGTGAGCAAAGTCCAAGAGGCCAGAATGGTATGGTGGTGTAGGGTGTGTGCGGGGATATATGCCTCAGGAAGTTCTCAGGCAGAGGTAGCAGCAGGTGAGGTTGGAGAACCTGGATACAGTGTTAAAGAGGTGATACTGAATCCTTCCTTCGTCCTGGAAAGGAGCAATGTGATCTGGTTCACACTTCGAAGTTGGTGGAGACTGACTGTAGAAGGCTGGAGTAAAGGCATCTTGGAGGCTTTGGAAGTAGCTAAAGTGTGAGAAAGACGATGACTTGGACTGGGATGGTAAACAGCAGATGTGGGATCTGTTTTGGAGTCAGAGGCAACAGGATTTCCGGATGGGTTTGATGTGCTATATGAAAGTCAAGAAAGAAGGGAGACTCCTAAGTTTTTGGTTTGAGGAGGAGGTGAGTTATGGCACCATGTAGTAAAATGGGGAGACAGGGTTGATTTGGGGGGCACAGTCCATAGTACCTTCTTGACACCAGCAATAGCTAGAGCCCTGAGAGATTATGATGCCAAAAGAGAAACTCTGTCAGCTGGTCTGGGTTTTCAGTGTAACCTATGTTTGGTAAGTGCCAGAGGGCCAAGGTAGAGCCCATAGGCTTGTTCACGGCTGCTTTTTTCCTCTTTTATATTTGCTACCTGGGATTCTTTGAAATGAAGACATGGCTGACTCTTATTGCTAGGAGTAAAGCAAGGCCAAAGATGAAAGGTTTGTTTACTGAGTGGTACTGTCTTTCAGTTGTGACAGCCAGAAAGCCAATTTTTTCCCAACACAATTACAGGATGTCCTGAAAACAAATAAATAGAAAACTAATGCAGTGATAAAAGGGAAAAAAATGAACACCATGATGGTAATCTAGAAAATCTAAAACAGGAGAAGGAAATCAATCATTTATGCTTATGTGAGGAAAGAAGTAAAGCAGATATCAGCAGTGCACCACAGAACACTTTTCCATGGGATTCCATTATATTCCATTATATTCCACTTCGTAGGAATATAACCAAAAGGTTTTCATTCGAATAACTTTGGGAGAGGCTACTTAAATGTGGACTGGTTACTATACTGTTGGGCTCCTCAGAGACTAATGTGCAATAAGCAAATGTGCATTATGTTCTGCAATAGAGGAAAACAAAACAGAGGGGATCATGTAAGCAACAAATGACCACATTCTTCCAAATCTAAGCAGGTGGGTCAAGAGAACAAGTAAGGGGAGTGATGTCTCAAAAAATGGTAGAGTAGGAAGCACACTTCTACCTAAACAACTAGTGTACTGGTAAGAACTGATTCTAGTTGAACGCTTGTAGCTCCAGGGAAGACTTTTATACAGAGTAAATTGGGGGGAATTTCAACCTTTCAAGTGGTAGCACTACCATTCCACATTCTCAGCTTCACAAGCCTGGTGCAGAATGCTGGAGCCAGGGTGGGCAATATATCAGGGCTGTGTATTGATTGCTGAGAACTGCTTTTGATTGCTGAGGAACTGGCAAAGAGGTTAGTAGATGTTTTTTTAACCTCCATAGGCTGACGTGGTTTCCAAGACACTTAAGGAGACAGTATTTGTCTACTTTCCCCCTTTTGGGAGCCAAACATTTAAGAAATCGTTATCAGTTCACTAGCTGACCACAGAGATAATGGAACAGAAATAACAGACACAACAAATGACAAGGAACACACATCTTGAAAAAATAATATTGAAAAGTCAAAACAGATTAATCCAGCCCTCGACAAATAAGGTTCAACAATCCCCGAAGAATAGGACAATTAAATTTCCACATTTACCACAAAATAATACTCACATGTCCACTTCTCAACAAAAATTACAAAACGCACAAAGAAACAGGAAACAATGGCCTGTTAATGAAAAAAAAACAATAATTTGGCAGAAACCATCAATGAGGAAACCCACTCATTGGAATTATTAGTCAAAGATGTGAAGTCAACTGTCTTAAATGTGTACAATGAATTAAAGGAAACCATTGATAGAAAACTAAAGGAAATAAGGAAAATATATGAACAAAATGAATATTTCAGTGAACATATAGAAAATTTTTTTTCAAAAAAATTCTGGAACCAAAAGTACAATAACTTAAGTTTTCAAACTCACTAGAGAACCTCCATAGCATATTTAAACAGGTGACTGACAGTTTAGATCAATGAACTTGCAGTTAAGACTGTTGAACTTATATAGTCCAAGGAACAGAAAGAAAAAAGAATGCAGAAAAATGAACAGAGCTTGAGGCACCTGAAGGACACCATCAAATGCAGAACATATGTATTATAAGAGTACCAGAAGGAAAACAGAAAGAGAAAACATGAAAAAAAAATACTATCTGAAGAAATGATGGCCAATAATGTTCCAAATATGAGGAAAAACATAAATATACATATCTAAGAAACTAAACAGTCTCCCAAGATAGATAAACTGAAAGAGATCCATATCAAACCATATTCTAGTAAAATTGTTAAAATCCAAAGACAAAGAGAAACAAGAGAGAAAATACTTGTCAGGTACCAGGGATCCTCAAAAATATTAGGAGATAATTTCTCATTAAAAAAAAAATTGGTATCAGAAAGGAGTTGGATGACATATTTAAAATCCTGAAAGGAAAAAAAACAAAACAAAACTGTCAACCAAAAATTATATGTCTTGCAAAAGTATCTTTCAAGAATGAAAGAGATATTAAGACATTTATAGATAAACAGAAGCCAAGGGTGTTGATTACCAATAGACCTGTCCTACAAGAAATAGTAAATGCAGTCCTCCATGTTGAAATGTTTAGCAACTTGAACCTAAGAAAAATGTGAACGCTGGTGATGGTAACTACAGAAGGAAATATAAAAGCGTACTTTTGGTATTGTTTGTAATGTTCTCTATGATTTAATAGGAAAATGCATGCACCAAGAATTTAAAATTTATGTTAATGGGAATACAGTGTATAAAAATGTAATCTGTGACAATACAATGTAAAGAGGGAGGGAAGGAGATGTACTACAGGTACAAAGTATTTGTATACTATTGAAACTTAATTGGTCTTTTCCAAAATAGGTTGTTATAAGTTTAAGATTTTAACTGTAATTTGCAAAGTAAACATTAAGAAAATAAAAAAATAGAGACAAAGGAAAAGAAGAAAGGAATTAAAATGTTACACTACAAAAAAACCAACTAAATATTATATACATATTATTGACATTAATATTTAATTATTAATATTCTGATACAAAAAATGTTGAAGGAACTGAAAAATAAAAAACAATAGGGTATACAAAAACAATCCATAGATGGCAAAAATAAATCCTTCTTTATCAATAATCACATTAAGTGTAAATGGATGGAAAAAACTATTAAAAAAACTTTTTTGGATTTCAAAAAAAAAATAACAGGATCCATCTATATGTTGTCTACAAGAGACTCAATTTAAATATAAGGTCACAAAGTGGTTGGAAGTAAAAGGATAAAAAGTATATAAAATTCCATACAGGTTGTAACTAAAGAGAACAAGAGTGGATATATTATTGTCAGACAAAATGGACTTTAAATTTTAAAAAGCTGAGACAAAGACAGATATTATATATTGATAAAAGGTTCAATACAATAAGATGTAACAATTCTAAACATATACATACCTAATAAAGTAGCCCCAAAAATATATGAAGCAAAATTGAAAAGTTTTGAAGGGAGAAAAAGGCCTAAAATACTTCAGTATCCCACTTCCAATAATGGACAGAACAGAAGATCAATAAGACACAAGAGGACTGGAACAACACAATAAACCAATTAGACCTAATATATAGAATACCACACCCAAACTGCAGAGTGCACACATTCTTCTTAAGTGCACATAGAACATTCTTCAACCTAGACAATATTGTTAGGCCACAAAGCAAGTTGTCATGGACTGAATTGTGTTCCTCCAAAATTCATAACCACTCCTGTGCAACTTAAAATTTGACAGTAGAGATAGGACCTTTAAGAGCTAATAATAAGGTTAAATTAAGTCATGTGGTGGACCCCAGATCAATGTGATAGGTATGGTGTATTAAGACAGCCAGGAGTGATGGACGTACACAGAGAGAAAGTGTTATGAAGATGCAGTGAAAAGGTGACCATCTGCAAACCCAAGGAGAGAGGCCTCCGGAGAAACCAGACTTACTGGTACTTTGATCTTGGACTTACAGCATCCAGAACTATGAGAAAATAAATTTCTATTTTTTAAGCCACCCAGTCTATGATATTTTGTTATGGTAGCCCTAGGAAACTAATACGCAAATCCAAATTTAAGGAGATTCAAGTTACAGAGTGTCTTTTATGTTCACAATGGAATAAAGCTAGGAATTACAAACGGAGAAATTAGAAGATACCTTGAGACAAATGAAAATAAAAACAAAACATGCCTAAACTTACAATGTGAAAACACTGCATTAGAAATTCATAAGTGTAAACATACACATTTAAAAAAGAAATTTAGGGGTGCCTGGGTGGCTCAGTCAGTTAAGCATCCAACTTCGGCTCAGGTCATGATCTCATGGTTCCTGAGTTGGAGCCCCACATCAGTCCACTTTGCTGAAAGAAATTAAGAAAGATGTAAATAAATGGAAAACATCTCATGTTCATGAGTTGGAAGCCTTAATATCGTTAAATTGACAATACTCCCCAAAGAAATCTACAGATTTAGTATAATTTCTATCAAAATTCCAAAAGCAGTTTTTTTCTGGGAGGAGAAAACCTATCCTAAAATTCATATGGAATATCAAGGAATCCAAAACAGCCAAAACAATCTTGAAAAAGGAAAACAAAATTGAAGAACTCCACTTCCTCATTTGAAAACAATACAAAGCTACGGTAACTAAAACTGTATGGTATTGCATTAAGACAGAGATATAGAACAGTGGAATAGAACACAGACACCCAAAATAAACCCGTATATATATGGTGAAATTATTTCTAACAAGGGCACTAAATCCTTTCAACAAATGGTGATGGGAAACTGGATAGCCATATGCAAAAGAAGGAAGTTGGGCTGTACACAAAAATTAACTAACAGTTAATCAAAGACCTAAACTTAAGAGCTAAAACTATACAGGGGAAAATCTTCATAACATTGGATTTGGCAGTGATTCCATAGATATGACATCAAAAGCACAGGAAATTTTTTAAAAAATACATCAATTGATGGGGCGCCTGGGTGGCACAGTCGGTTAAGCATCCGACTTCAGCCAGGTCACGATCTCGCGGTCCGTGAGTTCGAGCCCCGCGTCGGTCTCTGGGCTGATGGCTCAGAGCCTGGAGCCTGCTTCCGATTCTGTGTCTCCCTCTCTCTCTGCCCCTCCCCCGTTCATGCTCTGTCTCTCTCTGTCCCAAAAAAAAATAAACGTTGAAAAAAAAAAATTAAAAAAAAAATACATCAATTGAACTTCATCGAAAGCTAAAAACATTGTGCATCAAAGGACAGTATCAAGAAAGTGAAAAGACGACTGACAAAATGTGAGAAAAGATTTGCTAAGGGATTAGTATGTATAAGTAGAAAAGGGATTACCAAGAAGTAAGAGGAATGGAGAGTTACTGTTTAATAGGTACAGAGTTTATGTTTGGGATCTTGATAAAGTTCTTTTTTTTTTTTTTTAATTTTTTTTTTAACGTTTATTTATTTTTGAGACAGAGAGACAAAGCATGAACGGGGGAGGGGCAGAGAGAGAGGGAGACACAGAATCGGAAGCAGGCTCCAGGCTCCGAGCCATCAGCCCAGAGCCCGACACGGGGCTCGAACTCACGGACCGCGAGATCGCGACCTGAGCTGAAGTCGGACACTTAACCGACTGCGCCACCCAGGCGCCCCAGGATCTTGATAAAGTTCTTGAAGTAGATAGTTGTGATGGTATATATTATGCACATATTTAGTGCCACTGAATTGTCCACCTAAAAATGGTTAAAATGGTAACATTCATGCGTGTTGTACCACAATAAAAATGAACTTAAAAAGAACTGCTAAATGAGTTAACTTATTCTCTAGTGTTTGTTTTAGTTCATAAATTAATTATTTTACATGTGGATGTGGAGGCACATTGTATCTAAAAATACATAAATCCAGGCGTGTCGGCGGCTTGGTTAGGCATCTGATTTCGGCTCAGGTCATGATCTCGTGGTCTGTGAGTTTGCACCCCACATTTGGCTCTGTGCTGACAGCTCAGAGCCTGGAGCCTGCTTCAGATTCTGTATCTTCCTCTCTCTCTGCCCCTCCACCGCTCATACTCTATCTCTCTCTCTCTCAAAAACAAATAAACATTTACAAAATTTATATATATATATATATATATATATATATATATATATACACACACACACACACACACCCAACTTAAGTAGAATAGTTAGTAAAACTTAATTTGATGTTAATATTAAGAATGTGTACATTGAGTTAAGGTCAATTAATCCCTTCATTGTAAAGTCTAAATATATAAGTTCATAGGATTCCAAATTCCAGTGATGTCCCAACAAATTCATCATTAACTTATAAATAGTACAAACATGATCATTGCTAACACTTATGTAAGTGGTCATTATATACCAGGTACAGTACTCAGTTCCTGAATCTTATGTAATTTCACAGTAGCCCTTCAGGATTGTTGCTCTTTTTCTTCCCCCATTTTCTATCCCAAAAAACCTAAGCATAAAGACTCAATGAGAAAAGCCCATGGTAAGACCTTTTTCTGTCTCACAAAGCAGAACTCTGCAAAACTGCTTGTACAAGTACTGTTTTAGGTACAAGTATCGAACAGGGCTTACCCCTCCCACCCCACTATCCCTCTCTGAGGAGAGACTGGAATAATGGTTGTCACCCTGCAGAGTCCCATCGTGAGGCTCAAGAAGCTTTAATGAAGAGTTTGTAATTGATATGACCTGACAATAGACTGTGTTATTGATGAGGTGGCAGCAGAGAGAGGAGTGGTGACCAGGATCCAGGAGAATGTTGCTGAGTTGAGTGGCCTGTGGGAACAAAGAGATATGTCAGTTCCTTAGATTCAAGGAGTGCTGGTGGCAAGAGTACTGAGCTTGCACTTGCCAGAGTTTAAAGCCCAACACTACATTTCTGGTCATATCTTTGAGATGTCATCACGTTTGTTTGTAACATGAGACAGATGATATCATCTGTGCCTTTTCACAAGATGACGGAGGGTAAATGATAAATAGCCCATTATGAATCCCACTGTTTCCACTTAGGTTTCTTTGTGACACTACAGAAACCTTGAACAATGTTGACTCTTGAATTAGAGTTGGCCCTTGAACAATGAAGGGGTTAGGGGCGACTCCCCACACAGTCAAAAATTTGCATGCTTGACTCACTGAGAACTTGCGTAGTAATATCCTACTGTTAATCAAAAGCCTTACCAATAACTTAAACAACTAAACTGTTTTGTTTGTTGTATTATTTACTGTATATTTTTATAATAAAGTAAGCTAGAGAAAAGTAAGTATTATTTTTTATTTTCTTAATGTTTATTTTTGAGAGACAGAGACAGAGACAGAGCGTGAGAGGGGGAGGGGTAGAGAGAGAGGGAGACAGAGAATCTGAAGCAGGCTCCAGGCTCTGAACTGTCAGCACAGAGCCCGATGCAGGGCTTGAACCCACAGACCGCGAGATCATGAGCTAAGCCGAAGTTGGACACTTAACCGACTGAGCCACCCAGGCACCCCGAGAAAAGAATATATTATTAAAAAATGATAAAGAAGAAAAATACATTTATAGCATTGTACTTATCAATACCATAAATTTAAGTCATCTTTTTACAAATGGGTCATCTGTCAGAACCTACATCAATATTGTCTTATATGATATAAAACATTGTAGATGTTTTACATTTTACTAACACTAAACATCAAAAATGAAAAGACAATATGGAAAAAATTCACATTTATTATGGTTTTAACAATTCACATATTGATAACAAGCCACAATACAATTGCAGTTTGGTGACCTACTATAATGGATAGGATTGCTTCATGTAGGCTTAGCCTATATACACTAATGAGTGAATCCTTATAAAATCTTGATGGTGTACCATATTATAGTCATATTGTCATATAGTCATATAGTCTAATGCAGTATTAGAGACAGTGATCATTTATAAAAAAAAAACTCACCTCTGATGATAGGCTAAAATGCAATCTCCAATTATTAGAGAAAGAGGCATGCTGTACAGTAATAGAATTCTTTGAAAGAAAAGTTATAAAGCAGTATGAAAACTAGCACATTATTAATTTTATTTTAAATATCATTCACTTTATGCCTATGTAAGAATAGGCTTTCCTCTTCCATATGAGTCTTGCAGGTTGATGTTCTGCACAATGTGTATTTAGGCAGTAGTGATGATGATGACACAAAAATGTCTTGTATGCTTAATAGATTTTCATACAAAGATACACACATACACACCAGCTAAGGTTATTAACCATACAACATGATGAATATTTGTTATTCGGTAAGTGGAACTGGATCATCATAAAGTCTTCATTGTCATTCTCTTCACATTGAGTAGGCCAAGGAGGAAGAAGAGGGTTTGGTCTTACTGTCTCAGACGTTGCAGAGGCAAAGGAAGTGGAGGAGGTGGAAAGGAAAGAGGGAAGGGCAGGCATGCTTAGTGTAACTTTGTGGAAGTAAATATACTATCCGTGTGGCATTTTTGCCTTTTCCTTCTCTAAAAATGTTTTCTACGGTACCAGTCCTTCTTCCGCCATTTGCTTTAGTTTCAGTGGCTGTATCATAGAAGGGTCCATGTTGTAAAAGTAGTCTTGAGTAATCAGAATCCTCTGCCAGATTGCCTGATGTCAATTTGTTTTTAGGCACTGCTGCTTCTATGTCTTCTTCCTTATCATCTGATGCTGATTAGGAATCATTCATTTCCATCAGGTCTTCTGTTAACTCCTCTGGTGTCATGTCTGTTAGCTCTTTAATTTCTCCAAGATCCATAGTTTGAAACCCTTAACACTGCTCACCTTTTTTGCTATATTCACAATCTTTTTTTTATGATTTCCTTGATTGGCTCTGTCATAAATCCTGTAAAGTCATACACAACATCTGAGTGCAGTTTTCTCCAGCAAGAATTAATTGTTTCAGCTTGATGGCTTTCATAGCTTTTTCTCTAACATTGATGGCATCTTCAGTGGTGTCATCCTTCCAGGCTTTCGTGATGTTCTCTCTTTTGGGGTTCTCTTCCACTGTGTTGACGATCCTTTCCATAGAGTACCCTGTGTAATGAGACTTAATGGACATGAGGACTTCATGGTCTAGAGGCTGAATTAGAGATGTTATATGCGGACAAGTAGACTACTTCAGACCTTCATTGTTGAACTCATGAGGTTCTAGGTGGCCAGAGCCATTTTCCAATATGAAAAGAACTGTAAAAGGCAGTCCCTTATTGGCAAGGTACTTCCTGACATCAGCATCAATGGAACCAATCCAGGAAACGAGTTCATTGTCCAGGCCTTCTTGGACAACCAAAAGACTGGCAGCTGGTGTTTATCTTTTCCCTTCAAAGATCAGGGGTTAGTAGCTTTATACATAAGGGTAGTCCTGATTACAAACCTGACTGCATTTGCACAGAACAGTAGAATTAGCCTGCCCCTTCCTGTCTTAAATCCTGGTTTTCACTTCTCTTCCTTACTAATAAATGTCCTGGTGGCTCCCCCCCCCCCCCCCCCCCCAAGGATAGGGCACTTTTGTGTTAAAAACCTGTTCAGGCAGATATCCTTTCTCCTTGATAATTTTCTTAGTGGTATCTGAGAACTCATCTGCTGTCTTTTAGTCAGCAGAAGCTGCTTCTTTTGTGATCTTGACATTTTTTTAAGCCAAACCTCTTTCTAAAATTATCGAACCATTCTTTCCTGGCATTAAATTGTCCAGCTTTAGGTCATTCACCTTCCTTTTGCTTTCAGTTGTCATATAATGACTTTTTCTCAGGTCATATTAGAATTTATAGGCATGCCTGTCTTGAAGCAATCCTGCACCCACATAAAAACTGCATTTTCAATATAAGGTAGAAAGGTATCTTGCAAAAAGTACAAGATTTTCATGCCTACTAGCATGGCTGCAGTGACAGCTTCATGAATTTCTTTTTTTTTTTTTACGATAGTTCTTAAAATAGTGAGTAACCTCAGCTGTAGACCTCAGTCTGGGGTACATATCAAGCAATTCAGCTTCTTCTTATAATGTCATAACTTTTCTCTACTTTTTGGGAGCACTTCCAACATCACTAGTAGCACTTCCTATGGGTCTCCTAGTGTTATTTAAGGTTTACAATATTGCCCTAACCATGAAGAAAAATAAACGAGAACTGTGAGAGCTCACTTTTTACTGCCATCGGCAATTTACTGGAGATACCAGCTGCTCATGTGCAGGTAATTAGCATCACACAGCCTTTTAAGTGGACACTCTTGAGCTCACCACGATAGCAACAGGAGGTGGCTGGGAAATTATTACAGTAGAACAGCATGTATTAGTATTAACTTTACGCAGTTATGACTTAATACTACACCTTTATGTCTGTTTACATTTCTTTCAACTACGAATGGTACCATGTACAATCTGTAAAAGTGTGTGTGTTTTGATAAGTTTTAACTTTTTGTGATAGATTTGTGTATATTTTACAGTAGCAAATGATAAAATAGGCTAATATTTACATATATTTTATGCATTCATGACATACCTTTTTAAGTTT
This sequence comes from Prionailurus viverrinus, assembly GCF_022837055.1. Taxonomy (NCBI): domain Eukaryota; kingdom Metazoa; phylum Chordata; class Mammalia; order Carnivora; family Felidae; genus Prionailurus; species Prionailurus viverrinus. The sequence continues at coordinate 617,797 of NC_062578.1, forward strand.
TTAGATATTTCCAGGCTAGATGGTTTGTCTGGAAGTTGTTTCAAATTGTCACAAATCTCCAAAAAAATTTCAACATATTTATTGAAAAGAGCCCATGGATAAGTGGACCATTGCAGTTCAAACCTGTGTTGTTCAGGGGTCAGCTGTTTAACTGTATGATTTGGAGGCTTCAACTTTCATGTGGTGATTGAATATGAAAATCATGTAAAACTCAGGTGAAAATTTCATAGAGAACTGTGAAATTATTTTGCAGAATATTATGTAAGCATCAAAGGATCAACTACGGCACTGCTACTGAGAATATACATGTGGGGCAAACTACATGAAGTCCTAGAGATGAGATATACTATTGACTTGTTTCTGAAAATGTGTGATGCATTAAAGTCAGAGGATTCTGTACTTTTTTTTCTATGTAGAGCAAGGTTTATTTACTTCAGAGAGGCTTGACATCACTGATCTTAACATAAGTAACTTTGATGCAACCTGAGTGGCTACTTGCCCGAGACACAAGCCAAATTTGATCTAGCTTTGAAGCCCTGTTAAAAACATTACAGTTAAAGCAATCAACTTGTGGTTAAATATTAAACATTATTGAATGAATGGAATGTTTCATATCTAATGCAGTCTCCCAATTGGCCCATGAGTACTTTTTATCGCAAAAGTAAAGACTGGAAGAGCAAACAAAAAGTTTCACTGTTTAAAAAATTTCTGCTCTCTGGCCATGGTCTTTCAAAGGTGGAGTGTTAGTGAGCATGGCCCCTGAGTTCCCTGCCACCAAGGTACACTCACCTGCGAGCTCCTGTGCAGAGAAGGGGTGATAGATGTCACTGCATTGCTCTCCTAGTGTGTGTCCCTCTTTAAGAACACTCCACTGAGCTCACTAATTCTTTCAGAATCACAAACACATTGGCAACCATCAGGTTAAATAATATATATGAACAAAAATGTATTTCACAGTTTACAGATTTCTTCTTGCTTAAAACATCTTGGATACACTCATGTTCTTCACCTTCTGGGTATTTACATTATAGAAGTATAACATGCTATACCCATACAGGCCTCAGCTAGAATAAAGAAGTTTTTCTTAATTTTTCTTTTTTATTATTTTCAACATAATAACCTAGAAGATAACACAAAGGTTAGAATAGAGGTGGCTTTTGGTCTTACTGTCTAAATGATAATGACTTATTGTGGTCACTCAGCATCTACACTGTTTCCTGCTCTTTGTGGGCACTGTCCTTTCTGCCTGGAGTGTTTTTTCACACTCCCCTGGTACACGACAAAACATACTTCTCCTGCTCTTTTTCTTTGCACCTTCCTTGCCATCTTTTTCCCAACTCAAGGCAAACTTGGTTGCTCTCTCTTGTGTGCCGTCATGGTTCCTTCCATATGCCTCCATTAAAGCACATTCAATAGAAAAACCACCTACAATGTACACCTGTCTTTCCTTCTTCACTGTGAGCGTCTTGAGTGCAAGGCTGGTGTTTATAGCCTAAGTGGAAATTGGCTTTACAAGACCTGTATGACCATACGTGATCCCCGTGAAATTGGAAAACCAACTCATTTTTTGAGGAAGCAGAAGTGGGGGTGGGGATATGTACACTAGTATTTGCAGCTATGAAAGCACATAGTGCTTTCATAGAAGATCTTCATCCTCAGCTAAGATAAAAATTCTCGGGAAGTTTTCATCCTCTGTCCACAGCCTTATAGGACGGAGGGATTACATAGTATACAGCAGTAGTATGTAGTATGGTGTATAGAATAGTGGCAGAGACAGGTAGTTGTCACTTAAAAATAGAGCTCTCCTGCTAAATTATTGCCAAACAGACAAGGAAAGTAAGTACAAGCAGGCATGATCACCGGGCTTCCAGTTGATTTTACAGGAGACATTCTCTTGCACGGCCTTAGATGGTGACACTGTGAAAAGTCCCTTCAGCATCAGCATTCCTTATTGAGTGAAGAAAATTGATTGGAAGACCCACAAGCTTGTGGACAGAATTAATGGAGATGACTTATGTGGAATTTATATGAGCTGGTGCCACAGGTGGCCCTTAGCACTCAGTAAAAGAGGTTTACCTTCCACTCACTTGTCCAAGAAACAATTGTGTGTTTAGCCTAATACAGGCTTCGTTACCTGAGCAGGTTCCCGGAGACCCCCACAAACTGGCCACTTGACCTTTTTTCATATGTGGCTACTGTAAAGTCTCTGCCGGTGCAGAGCAGTAGCTCTTATTTATTAAGCACCTGTGCAGACTAGGTTCTGTGCTGGTGCTTCAATCACACAAGTCCGTTTAGTGCCCACTAACCTTGTGTGAGGCAAGACGACCTTCCTCAGGGGAGGAAGCTGAGGCTGTGTCCTGCCTGTGGTCCCAGGTTGTGGTTCTGGGAGAAGAGCCAGGATTTGTGCCAGGTTGCACCCACTCCACCCTCCAGGTGCCTGTGACAAGGGCTGGAATCAGCAGCACAGGACCCTTCTCTTTAGTACAATGCTTGCAACTTGCAAAAGTGACTCATGCACATTTGCAAAGATGCCCACTCCTACAGAGCAGGGGAGAGGTCATTCCCCTCCTTTGAATTCACCTCTGGAGAGCAGCGTCCAGGCACAGAAGCTACCATCCTTAGGGATACAATCTTACAAGAATAATCCGAAGAGTGAAATAGTGGGAGCGTCAATGCCTAAAAGATTATGCCAACCCCAGTCACTTTATCACATTGCCAGTGCTGATTCTCAGCATTGAGCCTCTTTCCGATGGAACTGAAGGTCAGCTCTTTGCCTTTGGGAGATCTGTGAAATAGGTCAGGTTGCCATTTTGCATATTTTCTCTTTCAGACAAGTCAATAATTGTAAAAACAGAGTTCTAAATCTATATTCCCTTTGCAAAGTTTACCTTAGTCCCCTGGCAACAAAAAATATAAATGCCTATTTGATTTTGTTCTGGCATCTAGAATCCTAAGGATCTTAGAAATAATTGTTTTAATTTAAGAAATGAGAATTCGGTCCAACAGAGAATTAGTTTGTTACTAGCTCTCTTTTATGCGATGCGGGTAGAATTTTCACTTTCACTTTACAGATGAGAATGCAGAGTTTAAACAATTTAAGTATAGTTTGATGAAACCCACTGAGTCATCTGTGGCTGGCTTATAATTAAAATTCAAAATTCCTGGCTTTCAGATCTGCTTGAGTTGTATCTAGTATTGTTTTTACAGTAGTGACATGGACACTTTTTTTAAAAGTTTATTTATTTATTTTTAGAGAGACAGAGTGAGAACATGCGTGCAAATGGGAGAGGGGCAGAGAGAGAGAATCCCAAGCAGGCTTTGCACCGTCAGCACAGAGCCTGATATGGGCTCAAACCCATGAACCATGAGATCGTGACCTGAGCTGAGATTAAGAGTGGAAGCTTAACCAACTGAGCCACCCAGCTGCCCCTGTCACAGACACTTTTATAGAAAAGAAGTCTTTAATATTTGCTAAGTTACTTTAGATCTTTGAGGAAGCAACTTTATGTTCTGGAAGTGAAATCAAAACCACAGTGAGGTATCACCTCCCATCTATTAGAATGGTTATCATGAAAAAGACAAGAGATAACAAATTCTGGTGTGGATGTGAAGAAAGGGGACCCTTGAATAGTGATGCCCAGCACCTTTTTATACCTCTTGGCCATTTGGATGCCTTCACTGGAAAAATGTTTCTTTATTTCCTCTGCCCATTTTTTAATTGCTTTTTTGCTGTTGTTGTTGTTGTTATTGAGTTATAGGAGTTTGTGATATATTTTGCATATTAACACCTTATCAGATGTGGGATTTGCTAATATTTTCTTCCATTCTGTAGCCTCCCTTTTCATTTTGTTAATGGTTTCCATTGCTGTGCAGGAGCTTTTTGGTTTGGTGTGGTCCCACTTACTCATTTTTGTGGTAGTTTTACGGTATCAGATCTTATATTCAAATCTTATTCTTCTAAGGGTTTTATGGTATTAGATCTTACATTCAAATTTTAAGTCATTTTCAGTTGATTTTTGAACAGGGTGTAAGATAGGGGTCCAATTTTGGTTCATTTCTGGCCTTTCTATTCTGTTCCATTGATCTACTTGTCTGTTTTTATGCCAATACCATACTGTTTCCACTGTTGCTTTAATTTAGTTTGAAATCAGAGAGTGTGATGCCTCCAGCTTTGTTCTTTGTCCAGTTTTCTTTGGCTATTTGGAGTCTTTCATGGTTTCATACAAATTTTAGGATTTTTTTTTTCTATTTCTGTGAAAAATGTCATTGGAATTTTGACATGGATTGTATTGAATCTATAGACTGCTTTGGCTAATATGGACATTTTAAATATATTAATTATTCCAGTCCGTGAGCATGGAATATCTTTGTATTTATTTGTATATTCCTCAATTTCTTTTAATGTCTCACAGTTTTCAGTTTAGAGAGTTTTCACCTCTTTCATTAAATTTCTTCCCAGGTATTTTATTCTTTTTGATACAATTATAAATGGGATTGTTTTCTTAATTTCTCTTTTGGAATGACTGTTGTTAATGTAAAACATTTAACTGATTTTTGTATAATGGTTTGCATACTGCCACTTTACTGCATTTGTTTGTTAGTTCTAACAGTCTTTTTGGTGGAATCCTTTCTGTTTTCTATATATGAAACATGTCATCTGCAGATAGAGACAGTTTTACTTTTTCCTTTCTGATTTGGATATCTTTTATTTCTTTTTCTTCCCTAATTGCTCTGATTAGGAATTCTAGTACATGTTGAATAAAATTAGTGAGAGTAGTTTCTGATCTTAGGGGGAAAGTTTGTAGCTTTTCTCTGTTAAGTATGATGTTAGCTATGGGCTTATTTATTATATATGGCCTTTATTTTGTTGAGGTACATTCCCTCTATATCCAGTCTGTTGAGAGTTTTTGTCATGAATAGATTAGGAATTTTGTCAAATTCATTTTCTGCATCTACTAAGATGATCGTAAGAGTTTTTCACCTTCCTTTGTAAATGTGGTGCATCGTGTTGATTGATTTGTGGGTGTTCAGCCATCCTTGCGTTCCTGAAATCAGTCCCACTTGATCATGACATATGATCCTTTTAATGAATTATTGAACTGGGTTTGCCAATATTTATTGAGGATTTTGGCATCTATGATCATCAGTAATATTAGCCTATGATTCTCTTTTCTTGTAGTGTCCTTGTCTCATTTTGGTATCAGGATAATGCTGGCTACATATACTGAATTTGGAGGTGTTCCCTCCACTTATATATTTTGGAAGAGTTTGAAAAGGATTAGTAGTGATTCTTTAAATATTTGGTAGCATTCACCCATGAAGCCATCTGGTCTTGGACTTTTGTTTTAGATGTTTTTAATTACTGATTCAATCTCCTTACTAGTAATTGGCCTATTCAGATTTTGTTTCTTTATGATTCAGTCTTGATAGGTTGCACATTTCTAAAGTGTATCCATTTCTTTTATGTTGTTCTATTCATTGACATAAAATTGTTCACAGTAGTCTCTTACGATTCTTTGTGTTTGCATGGTATCAGTTGTATAACATCTCTGACTTTATTATTTTGATTTTATTTAATTCCTTTCTCTTTGTTTCTTTTGATAAATCTAGGTAAATCTTTTCAACAAAACAGCTCTTAGTTTCATTGATTTTTTTCCATTGTCTTTTCAGTCTCTATTTCATTTATTTTTGCTGTAATCTCTGTTGTTTCCTTCCTCCTACTAATTTTGGGCTTAATTTGTTCTTTTCCTAATTCCTTGAGTTATAAAGTTAGGTTGTTTATTTGATTTTTTTTTTTTCTCATGTAGGCATTTACACTCTGAACTTCCCTCTTAGCAGTGCTTTTTTGCTGCATTCTTAAGTTCTGGTGTTTTGTATTTTCATTTGTATCAAGATATTTTTCAAATTTCTCTTTTGATATCTTTTTTGACCCATTGGTTATTCAGTAGCATGTTGTCCATAATTTCCACTTTTGTGAATTTTTCCCGCTTTCTTCCTCTAATTGATTTCTAGGATCATAAGATGCTATATATCATTTCATACTTAGTGGCCGAACATATGATCTGTCCTGGTGAATGTTTCACATGTACCTGAGAAGAATATGTGTTCTGCTGCTGTTGGACGGAATATCCTATATATACTGAGGTCCATCTAGTCTAACACGTCATTTAAGTGCAAAGTTTCCTTACTGATTTTCTGTCTGGATAATCTGTTAATGTTTATTTTTTTTTTAATATATATATTTTTTAACGTTTATTTATTTTTGAGAGAGAGAGAGAGACAGAGCATGAACGGGGGAGGGTCAGAGAGACGGAGACACAGAATCTGAAACAGGCTCCAGGCTCTGAGCTGTCAGCACAGAGCCCGACGCGGGGCTCGAACTCACAGACTGCGAGATCATGACCTGAGCCGAAGTCGGACACTAACCGACTGAGCCACCCAGGCGCCCCAATCTGTTAATGTTTAATGTATGTTTACATTGTATTTTTAGGTGCTCATAAAAGTGCATAAATATTAACAATTATTTTATCCTCTTTTTGGATTGTCCTCTTTATCGTTATATAATGACCTTCTTTGTCTTTTGTTGCAGTTTCTGGTTTTAAGGTCTTTTTTGTCTGATGTAAGTGTAGCTAGCCCTGTTTCTTTTGCTTTCCATTTTTTATGGAGTATCATCTTATATCGCTTCATTAGTCTGTTTCCTACAGCTGAAGTGGGTCTCTTGTATACAACATGATGTTTGTTTTTCTTTGTTTGTTTTATCAGCTACTCTAGGTCTTTGGATTGGAGAATTTAGTCCACTTACATTCAAAGTTATTTTTGATTGGTTACTATTGCCTTTTTGGTTCACTGTTTTCAGGCTGCTTTTTTCTTTTCTACCTCTTTTGCTCCTGCTGTGTGATTTGATAATTTTCTGCAGTATTGTGTCCTGATCCCTTTCTGTTTACCTTTGGTTTAACAACTATAGGTTTTTGTTTTGTAGTTACCATGAAGCTTACGTAAACATGTCATGGTTACAACAGTCCATTTTAAGTTGATAACTGCTTAGCTTGAACATAAAGAAAAACAAAATGTTTACACTCCAGTTTTGCTTTTAATGTCACAGTTTGCATCTTCTTATATTGTGTATCCATTAACAAATTACTGTAGTTGTAGGTATTTTTAATACCTTTTTTTAATTTTTGTACTAGAATTCTAATTTATCTACAATAATTAGTTTTAGGTTATTTTGAACTAACTATATATTGACTTTTACCTCTGAATTCTATACTTTCATATGGTTTCATGTTACTAACTAGAGTGCTTTCATTTCAGTTTAAAGAATTCCTTTTATTATGTCTTACAAGGCCAGTCTAGTGGTGATGAACTGCTTCAGCTTTTGTTTGTCTGGGAAATTCTAAATACCCTTCGGTTCTGAAGGAGAACTTTGACAAGTAGAATATTATTGGTTGGCAATTGCTTTATTTCAACACTTTGAATATATCATTCACTCCCTTTTGACATACTAGGTTTCTGTTGAAAACTCCATTTATGGGTGATTTCCTTGCTATACTATGCTACTCTGGCTGTTCTTAAGATTCTCTTTGTCCTTAACATCTGACAGTTTAACTATAATGTGCCTCATTGTGTGTCTCTTTTGATCATCCTGTTTTAATTTTTTTGGGCTTTGTTTACCTGGGTATTTGTTCCTTTCCCCAGGTTAGATGAGTTGTCAGCCATTATTTCTGTGAATATACTTTCTGTTCTTTCTTTCTTTTCTCCCTCTGGGACTACTCTTATGCATATGTTATCCACTTGATGGTATCCTAGAAGTTTCTTAAACTATCTTTACTCTTTCATTCTTTTTTCCTTTTTGTTTCTCTGTTTGTTTATTTTAATGTTTATTTATTTTTGAGAGAGAGAAAGACATGACATAGCATGAGCGGAGAAGGGGCAGAGAGAAAGGAAGACAGAATCCAAAGTAGGCTCCAGGCTCTGAGCTGTCACCACAGAGCCTGACGCAGGGCTTCAACTCACAAACTGTGAGATCATGACCTGAGCTGAAGTCAGTTGCTCAACCGACTGAGCCACCCAGCTGCCCCTGTTCCTTTATTTGGATCAATGTTATTTTATTTGGATAAATTCCACTATTCTGGTTTTCCCCTCACCCCCACCCCAACTGCCCTGTTTTTTGTTTTGTTTTTTTTTAAGTTTATTTATCTTGAGAGAGAGAGGAATCCCAAGCAGGCTCTGCACTGCCAGCACAGAGCCTGATGCAGAGCTTGAACCCATGAACCGTGAGATCATGACATGAGCTGAAATCAGGTATTGGTTGCTCAACCAACTAAGCCACCCAGGTACCCCCCACTGCTCTGTTTTTTAATTCACTGATCCTTTTTGCCACTTTAACTAGACTCTTTGAACCCCTTTAGTGAATTTTTTCAGTTTAGTGATTATATCCTTCAGCTTTTTGTTGTCTGTTTGGTACTTTTAAGATATATTCTATCTCTTGTTGAAATTCTCACTTAGTTCGTGCGTTGTTCTCAGTTAGTATCTATATACCCATTGTGTTGAACTCTCGTCAATAAGTCACTCATATCAATTTCATTAAGGTTAGTTTCTGGAGCATTATCTTGTTCTTTTGTTTTAGAATGTATCCTTCATTTCTTCATTTTTCTTGACTCTCTGTGTTGGGTTCTATGCAGTAGATAAAATAGCCACCCCTCCCAATCTTAACAAATTGGCCTCATGGAAATGTACTTTGCCAGTCAGCCTGGCCTGAGCTCCAAGTCATCTCTCAAATTTTTGTGATTTCTAAGCCACCATTGTTGGCTTTCAGTGGCTTTCAGTATTTGAGGGTGTGCCAAAACCCATTAGTGTCCCAGAAGTGTGAGAAATGACCATATGCCTTTCAGACTCAGAAGACTATGAATTGCCTGCCCCATCAGCTCCCTAATGCAGGCTAATTGAAAGCCTAAATTTCAGGCAGCAGCTGGAAAAGTCAGGACATTTCATGTGCATGGACAGGCTCTTTGATTGCCATGATTTTTCTTTTGCATCGCTGTGACACAGAGCATTAATAGCTACGTCACTGGCTTGTTCAAGGAGTCTATGAAAATGGCACCCAGAAGGATGCCGGTGAGTAGCAGAAGCTCAGCAGATAGTAACTGAAGTTGAACTACAGTTGTTAAGTTGGAAGCTCCATTCAGTGACATTCTGAGTTATTAAGTTTCCTACTTGCTGCCTTCTGTTTCTTCTGCCTGTCAGGCACTTTGCACCTCACTTAACTTGCCTGCCTAGGGACTTGTTACCCCTAGACCACCACCTCTGCCCAGTACTTCTCATTCTTCATGGACGTAAGTGAGCAAATCACATTTATTTGTTTGTTTATATATCCTATCTTATTCCAAAATGGATTTTAGATGGCTTAAAAAATATAAAGTTTCAAGTATGGAAATCTACATGGAAGAGAAGCAAGCAAACAGTGGTAAAGGAGGAAACAGTGTTAAGGCTCAAGGCTGTATATGCAAACGGATCCAGCACACTTGAAAAGCACTACAATTATCTGCTAGTGATACCTTAGGACATTTTCCTTATAAGGACAAAGCTGTAATACAGAAATAAAATAATGTAGTATAACAAATATAACAACTGGGTTAGTAGGAATTATTCCTCTTAATATCTGTTGGTGCAAGCTGCTGGCATAAGGGCTCGAGGTTACTCCGAGAGATTGTGGATTTTATACTGTCCATTGGCTGTCTTAGCATGGGAATGTTTTCAGCATCTCTGAGCATAATTCCTGAGTGAAATGAAAATAAAAATATTTCAAGTATGTTAAATTTAATGAAAGAGTCAGTGTCTGTATAATAGATGTTTAATGAATTTTAACTATTTAATTATTCACATTAACTTATTTCACATTAAACTAATTCACATTAACCTGATTCTTTTTACATACAGATTAAAAAAAAAAAAAAAAAAGCCTGTGGTCTTCATATACTTAATCCAGGAGTACTCTTTAGGATATCTAGAGGAAAGTATAAAAGAATAAAATCTTAAAGCTAGTTCTCAACAGGTATTTCTTTTAGCCTATCTCTTGGTAACTGTTAGGTGGCAGTGAGTTTAAAGTTGTTCTGCTTTCTTTTGTTTCATTCAACAGATGTTTTTTAGAGTGCCAAGTACAGGGGATACTCTCATGTCAGTACCTTAATGGAGCTGACAGTCCCCTAAGCAGCCAGCTAAAGCAGGATGGGTGGAGAGAGTACCAAGAACCACACAGGGAACCTGGGAAGGCAGAGAGAGCCCCTGACACAAGCAGCCTCAGGAGGGTGGAGCTGTGCTGATATGCAAAGAATGAGTTGAAGGATCCAGCCAGGATTGGGGACAGCAAGTAAAACTATTTGTAGCAAGATAACTCATTTGAGGAAAGTGAAAGAGGCTCAGTACAGAGAAGAGAGGGTGTGGCCATGGGTGAAGCTAGAACTGTCAACACCCAGAGTCTGAGGGGCCTGTGCTGTGTGCTAAGTCAAGACTCAGTCTGGGGGGGCAGAGGGGACACAGATTACATTATTACATCTGTGGTTTTGAAAATTCACTCAAAATGTGAAGAGTGGGTTGGGAGCAGGATAGGGCATCAAGGCTAGAAACAAGCATAGCAGTGAAGAGGCTCTTACAGTGACCAGGTCAAGGGCAGTGAACATGCCAGCTAGTTGAGACAATAGTGGTGGCAGAAGCAGCTGGGTCCTGAGAGCATCCAGGAGGATGAAGGATTAGAAGGGAGATTGAATTTTTTTAGCTTGGAAGTTTGGGGTTTTTATAACTGCATAGTTGGTTGCACCTTCACAGAGATAGAGAAGACATGAGGAACAGGTTCAAGATATTGTTTGTTTCTTGGTTAGGCAGAAATTGGCCATCTATACTTTAAAAGCCAGCTGAACTGAGACTGGTGAAAGTGAGGAGTCTAAAAGTGATATGTGTCTAAATGGAGTGCCCAGTCGGCTCTGTACAGAAGAGTGCTTTCTTAGTCCATCCAGGCTTCTATAATAAGTTACCATAATCTGGGTGGTTTATAAAGAACAGAAATTTATGTCTCAGATTTCTGGAGCTTGGGAAGGCCAGGATCAAGGCCTGGCATCTGGTGGGAGCCTGCTTCCTAGTTCACAGACAGTGCCTTTTCAGTGTCCTCATATGGCAAAGGGGAGAGGGAGTCCTTTGGGGTCCTTTATATAAGACCACTAATCCCACTTATGAGGGGTCCACCACTGTGACATAATGACCCCCAAAGATCTGACCTCCAAATACCATCACATTGGGCGTTAGGATGTGAAATGTGAATTTGAGGGGGACACAGACATTCAGTCTGTAGCAGGCATAGGGTCATACCTGCAGCAGAATCACAGTTGTCCTCAAAGAGATATTTTGGGTTTACCCTGAACACATGGGCACTGTGAGTGAAGTCCTTAAGGTTCTATCCCATGAGGCTGTAATAAGAGATGAAGAAGGGCACTATTTCATAATCAAAAGGTCTATCCAACAAGAAGATCTAATAATTATAAATATTTATGCCCCCAACTTGGGAAAGCCAAATATAGAAGTCAATTAATAACAAAGAGGGGTGCCTGGGTGGCTCACTCAGTTCATTGTCCTTATTCAGCTCAGGTCATGATCTCATAGTTCATGAGTTCGAGCCCTGCATTGGGCTTTGTGCTGACGGCTGAGAGCCTGGAGCCTGCTTCAGATTCTGTGTTTCCCTCACTGTGTGCCCTCCCCCGCTTTTGCTCTCTCTCATTCTCTCTCTGTCTCTCTCTCTCTCAAAAATAAATACATATTACAAAATTATTTTGAAATAACAAACTTAAAGAAACATTGATAATAATATAATAATAGTAAGTGACTTTAACATCCCACTTACAGCAATGGATAGATCTTCTAAGCCAAAGATCAACAAGGAAACAATGACTTTGAATGACACACTGGACCAGATGTACTAAACAGATATATTCAGAGCATTTCACCCTAAAGCAGCAGAATACACATTCTTTTTGAGTGCACATGCAACATTCTCTAGAATAGATCACATTCTGGGCCACAAATCAGGCCTCAACCGGTACAAAAAGATTGAGATGATACCATGCATATTTGCAGACTACAACACTATGAAACTTGAAGTCACCCACAAGAAAAAATTTGGAAAGACTAGCAATACACAGAGGTTAAAGAACATCCTGCTAAAGAATGAATGGATTAAGCGGGAAATTAAAGAAGTCCTAAGGAGGAGAAGAAGAAGAAGGAGGAGGAGGGGGATGGGGAGGAGAAGGAAGAGAAGAAGGGGAAGAGGAGGAGAAAGCAGCAACAGCAGCAGCAGCAGCCACCGCCAATGAAAATGAAAACATTACAGTCCAAAACCTTTAGGATCCAGCAAAAGCAGTCGTAACGGGGAAGTATACAGCAAGTCAGGCCTGTGTCACGAAGGAAGAAAAGTCTCAAATGTACAGCCTAACCTTACACCTAAAGGATCTGGAAAAAGAGTAGCACATAAAGTCTAAGACCAAAGGAGAGGGATATCAAAATGATAGAACTAAATAATGTAGGGATTAAAAACAAAAACAGTAGGACAAATCAGTGAAACTAGGAGCTTGTTCCTTGAAAGAATTAAAATTGATAAAGCCCTAGCCAGACTTAACAAAAAGAAAAGAGAAAGGACGCAAATATGTAAAATCACAAATGAAGGAGGTGAGACCGCAACCAACACTGCAGAAATACAATTATAAGAGAATATTATGAGCAACTATATGCCAACAAAATGGATAATCTGGAAGAAATGTATAAATTCCTAAAAACATATGAACTACCAAAATTGAAACAGGAAGAAGTAGAAAATTTGAACAGACCCCAAACCAGTAAAGAAATTGAATGGTGATAAAGAATCTCCTAACAAATGAGTCCAGGGTTGGATGGCTTCCCAGGGGAATTCTACCAGACATTTAAGAAGAATTAATACCTATTCTTTTGAAACTGTTCCAAAAAAACAGAAACAGAAGGAATTGGAATGAAAAATTCCAAACTCATTCTGTGAAGCCAGCATTACCAAAACCAGACAGACTCCACTGAAAAGGAGAGTTACAGACCAATATCCCTGATGAGCATTGAGCAAAAATTCTCAATAAGATACTAGCAAATAGAATCCAACAGTGCATTAAAAGAATTATTCACCACAATCAAGTGGGGTTTATTCTTGGGCTCAGGACTGGTTCAATATCTGAAAATTAATCAACCTGATATACCACATTAATAAAAGACAGGGTAAGAACCATATAATTCTCTCAATAGATGCAGAAAAAGCATTTGTCAAAGGATAGCATCATTTCTTGAAAAAAGAAAACTCAAGAAAATAGGGATAGAGGGAACATATCTTAATATCATAAAAGCCATATATGAAAGGCCCAGAGCTAATATCCACAGTGAGGAAAAACAGAGAACTTGCCCCCTAAGGTCAGGAATACGACAGGAATGTCCACCCTCACCACTGTTGTTCAACATAGTACTAGATAGAAGTCCTAGTCTCATCAATCGGACAACAAAAAGAAGTAAAAAGCATATGAATTTGGCAAGGAAGAAAGTAAACTTTCACTCTTTAGAGACAACATGGTACTCTACATGGAAAACTCAAAAGACTCCAAAAAAAATTGCTAGAACCATTACATGAATTCAGCAAAGTTGTAGGATAAAAAAAAATCAACATACAGAAATCTATTGCATTTCTATAAACCAATAATGAAGCAGCAGAAAGTGAAATCAAGTAATCATTCCCCTGTATAATTGCACCAAAAACCATAAGATACCTAGGAATAAGCCTAACTAAAGAGGTAAAAAGATCTATACTCTTAATAGCTAACACACATGAAAAAATGCTCACCATCACTCAACATCAGGGAAATACAAATCAAGCAAAATGAGATACCACCTCACATATGTCATAATAGCTAAAATTAACTCAGGAAACAACAGATGTGGGTGAGGATGCGGAGAAAGGGGACCCCTCTTACACTGTTGGTGGAAATGCCACTCTGGAAAACTGTGGAGGTTCCTTTGAAAGTTAAAGATAGACGTACCCTATGACCCAGCAATTGCACTTCTAGGTATTTATCTAAAGGATACAAAAATACCAATTTGAAGAGGCATATGAACCCCGGTGTTTATTGCAGCACTATCAACAATAGCTAAATCTTGGAAAGAGCCCAAATGTGCATTGATTGATGAATGGATAAAGAAGATGTGGTATAGGGAGAAATGGAATATTACTCAGCGATGAAAAAGAATGAAATCTTTCCACTTGCAATAATGTGAATGGAACTAGAGTGTATTATGCTGAGCGAAATAAGTCAGTCAGGTATAAAAAAAATACCATAAGATTTCAGTCATCTGTGGAATTTAAGAAACAAAAGAGATGAACATATGGGAAGGGAAGGAAAAATAAAATAAGGTAAAAACAGAGAGGGAAGGAAACCATAAGAGACTTAACCAGAGAACAAACTGTGGGTTGCTGAGTTGGGGGGAAGGAGAGGGCACTTGTGATGTGCACTGGGTATTATATGTAAGTGATGAATCACTAAATTTTAGTCTTGAAATTAATACTACATTATATTTTAATTCACTTGAATTTAAAAAAAATCATAGAAGAAAAAACAATAGCTTGTGTTCAAGACTTGAACAGCATTTAATAAAACAGTTTAAGTCCATAGTGCTATGAGGACTGTGATAGTTTCTTTATTGTTTACTATTCTGTGTTTTTATTTTTATTTTTTTTTAATATGAAATTTATTGACAAATTGGTTTCCATACAACACCCAGTGCTCATCCCAAAAGGTGCCCTCCTCAATACCCATCACCCACCCTCTCTTCCCTCCCACCCCCCATCAACCCTCAGTTTGTTCTCAGTTTTTAACAGTCTCTTATGCTTTGGCTCTCTCCCATTCTAACCTCTTTTTTTTTTTTCCTTCCCCTCCCCCATGGGTTCCTATTAAGTTTCTCAGGATCCACATAAGAGTGAAACCATATGGTATCTGTCTTTCTCTGTATGGCTTATTTCACTTAGCATCACACACTCCAGTTCCATCCACGTTGCTACAAAAGGCCATATTTCATTTTTTCTCATTGCCATGTATTATTCCATTGTGTATATAAACCACAATTTCTTTATCCATTCATCAGTTGATGGACATTTAGGCTCTTTCCATAATTTGGCTATTGTTGAGAGTGCTGCTATGAACATTGGGGTACAAGTGGCCCTATGCATCAGTACTCCTGTATCCCTTGGATAAATTCCTAGCAGTGCTATTGCTGGGTCATAGGGTAGGTCTACTTTTAATTTTCTGAGGAACCTCCACACTGCTTTCCAGAGCGGCTGCACCAATTTGCATTCCCACCAACAGTGCAAGAGGGTTCCCGTTTCTCCACATCCTCTCCAGCATCTATAGTCTCCTGATTTGTTCATTTTGGTGACTCTGACTGGCGTGAGGTGATACCTGAGTGTGGTTTTGATTTGTATTTCCCTGATAAGGAGCGACGTTGAACATCTTTTCATGTGTCTGTTGGCCATCCGGATGTCTTCTTTAGAGAAGTGTCTATTCATGTTTTCTGCCCATTTCTTCACTGGGTTATTTGTTTTTCGGGTGTGGAGTTTGGTGAGCTCTTTATAGATTTTGGATACTAGCCCTTTGTCCGATATGTCATTTGCGAATATCTTTTCCCATTCCGTTGGTTGCCTTTTAGTTTTGTTGGTTGTTTCCTTTGCTGTGCAGAAGCTTTTGATCTTCCTAAGGTCCCAGTAATTCACTTTTGCTTTTAATTCCCTTGCCTTTGGGGATGTGTCGAGGAAGAGATTGCTACGGCTGAGGTCAGAGAGGTCTTTTCCTGCTTTCTCCTCTAAGGTTTTGATGGTTTCCTGTCTCACATTCAGGTCGTTTATCCATTTTGAGTTTATTTTTGTGAATGGTGTGAGAAAGTGGTCTAGTTTCAACCTTCTGCATGTTGCTGTCCAGTTCTCCCAGCACCATTTGTTAAAGAGGCTGTCTTTTTTCCATTGGATGTTCTTTCCTGCTTTGTCAAAGATGAGTTGGCCATACGTTTGTGGGTCTAGTTCTGGAGTTTCTATTCTATTCCATTGGTCTATGTGTCTGTTTTTGTGCCATATTCTGTGTTTTTAAAATGATGCATGTTTTGACTACCTGGTGTAAAGGCATTTCAAATTCCAGACCATTGTGTCTCACTATGCTTTGAACTGTAAAGTAAATCACAGTAAAAAAATGAATTTGACACCAGCTTAAAAGGGTGAATTCCTTTCATTTGAGCCAAAGGGCAGAAGAAAAAATATCTTGAAGAATGTATCCCTTTGTTTTGCCACTAGTTGCCTGTTTTGCATCTATCTAAGGAATCAAAATACATCCATTCACTATTAATGAGAGCTGCTTGGTATTAGACACTGTGCTAGGCACAGAGGTGAATATAAAGAAAAGACAAGATGATTTTAATATCCAACGTAGAAAATGAGGAAGAAGGTGATTTAAGTGGTTATTTTATTTGTGTTATCAAGCAGTGTTTATAGAGTTGCTTAAATATTGTATCTTACACACAAACATGTATCTCTTTCTGTGTGGGTTAAGTATTTGATTAAGTAAGTATGTCCCCATTTAATTACCTAAGGTAGGAAATGTTGTATGTAACAGCACACATCATTTTATTAAAGTGAATGGTTTGTCCATGAATTCTGTGGCTCTTAAAAGGAAGAAATTCCAGCATTCTGCATGACAGACAGTGAATGTCTAGCTGGTGGATGGCATCAAATGTTGAAATGGTGAACAGCTTCATTCACATAAACTGAAAACGTACAATCTTGCATCAATGTCCTAGCTGTTTCCACTGATTTGCAGGAAGCCTGTGTGTGCTTCCCCATGTGGTCTAGCTTGGATTTCAGTCTCTTGTTACTGATGCTTGCCGAATGAGCAGGAAAGGTCCAAATACCTGAGTCCTGAGTCATTTGACAGGAGTCCTCTTCATTTCTTCACAGTGATTAATCCTTTTGTTGGGAATGGTGCAGGTTTGTCAGAAGAAAACTACTCAAGTGTTCACCAGATCATTTGATGTCCGAACTTTAGAGGCTTTAATACTAATTTTATTGAACTTGTCAGTACCTTTCTAATGGAATGCTGATAAATACAACCTATCTTTGTTATAACAGCAAAAGTTGGGGCGCATGGGTGGCTCAGTTGGTTAAGCGTCTGACTTCAGCTCACATCACGATGTCACAGCTTGTGAGTTCGAGCTCCGCGTCCGGCTCCGTGCTGACAGCTGGGAGCCTGGAGCCTGCTTCGGATTCTGTGACTCCCCCTCTCTCTCTCTCTCCCCCTCCCCCGTTCATGCTATGTCTCTCTGTCTCTCAAAAATAAATAAACATTAAAAAAAATTAAAAGCAAAAGTTAATTCAATATGACTGGCAATGATGGATCTGCAGCCACCTGCATTCATGGGATTATTGAACAGGATGCATGGTAATTGCAGAAAAGACTTTACCACAAGAATCATCTGCACTGGAGCTATCTTGGAACATTGCTCTGTAATGTGTGCTGGGTGCTGTTATCTTCTGACTTCCCTTTTTTAAAAGAAAAGGTTACGTTTATCTTGAGAGGAAGAGAGAAGGAGAGAGAGAGAATCCCATGCAGGCTTCATGCTGTGAGTGCAGAACCCGAAATGGGGACATTGGGCTTGAACTCACGAACTGTAAATTCATGACATGAGCCAAAATCAGGAGTCCGACTGAGCCACCCAGGTGCCTATCACTTCCTTTTAACAACATCACGATGTTACGACTAATGTAAGATGTAGTGCTATTTTTGATCATTACATTTCATTTGGAGTTTTAGTTATGAGAGAGATCTGAGGAAATTGAGGAATCTGAAGAAACCGAATTTGATATTTGTTTCATATGCCAAGTGAAAAATAGAGAATTGTAATACAGCTCTTAGATTCCAAGATTACTGGTGAAAAGGAGGACTTAGAGCCTGATGGGCATTTTCTGGGGATGGTGGAAATGTTCTGTACCTTGATAGGTGCTTGAAGAATGCAAGCATGTCCATGTGTTAAAACTCAGTGAAGTTTCATTTAAAATTTATGCATTGCATTGTAGTAAATTTTACCTTTAAAGAAACTTTAAACTATTGAATGTCATTAGTGATATGCAAGCTAAAGTATTTGAAACAGATATTTACTGATATCTGTAATTTATTTTGAAATGCATCAGAGGTAAGTTAACTGATGATGTGTTAAATATGGTAAAATGTTAATGGTGGAGTCTAAGCAGTGGGTACATAGATATTGCCTGTAAGATTATTTCAACTTTGTTCCATATTTGAAATTTTCCTAATAAAAGCAATAGAAGTGATTATTTTTTAATTGAGGATGTCCAGAAAACAGGAAAAGTAGAGATGTTTTATGGTCAGGGTTTTAGCTAGTAAGTAATGCCGGGAGATGGTTTTATCTACAAATGAAATTTGAAGCCATAAATCCCTGGGAGGTAGTGGAGGTCATCCATGTGGCTAAGGACAGGGCCCCAAGGAACACCAAACGCTGGTGCTCAAGACAGTAAGCTCCTTTAGGGCATTATATTGTTTTTGTTTGCTTTTTATTTCAAGTTTTTATTTAAATTCCTGTTAGTTAACAGGCAGTGTATTTTGTTTTTTGTTTTTGTTTTTTTTTTTTTTTGGAGAGAGAAAGAGCACGTTGAGTGGAGGGGAGAGGCAATGGGAGGGAGGGAGACAGAATATATATATTTTTTTAATATATGAAATTTATTGTCAAATTGGTTTCCATACAACACCCAGTGCTCATCCCAAAAGGTGCCCTCCTCAATACCCATCCCCCACCCTCCCCTCCCTCCACCCCCCATCAACCCTCAGTTTGTTCTCAGTTTTTAACAGTCTCTTATGCTTTGGCTCTCTCCCATTCTAACCTCTTTTTTTTTCCTTCCCCTCCCCCATGGGTTTCTGTTAAGTTTCTCAGGATCCACATAAGAGTGAAACCATATGGTATCTGTCTTTCTCTGTATGGCTTATTTCACTTAGCATCACACTCTCCAGTTCCATCCACGTTGCTACAAAAGGCCATATTTCATTTTTTCTCATTGCCATGTATTATTCCATTGTGTATATAAACCACAATTTCTTTATCCATTCATCAGTTGATGGACATTTAGGCTCTTTCCATAATTTGGCTATTGTTGAACGTGCTGCTATAAACATTGGGGTACAAGTGGCCCTATGCATCAGTACTCCTGTATCCCTTGGATAAATTCCTAGCAGTGCTATTGCTGGGTCATAGGGTAGGTCTACTTTTAATTTTCTGAGGAACCTCCACACTGCTTTCCAGAGCGGCTGCACCAATTTGCATTCCCACCAACAGTGCAAGAGGGTTCCCGTTTCTCCACATCCTCTCCAGCATCTATAGTCTCCTGATTTGTTCATTTTGGCGACTCTGACTGGCGTGAGGTGATATCTGAGTGTGGTTTTGATTTGTATTTCCCTGATATTGAGTGACGTTGAACATCTTTTCATGTGCCTGTTGGCCATCCGGATGTCTTCCTTAGAGAAGTGTCTATTCATGTTTTCTGCCCATTTCTTCACTGGGTTATTTGTTTTTCGGGTGTGGAGTTTGGTGAGCTCTTTATAGATTTTGGATACTAGCCCTTTGTCCGATATGTCATTTGCGAATATCTTTTCCCATTCCGTTGGTTGCCTTTTAGTTTTGTTGGTTGTTTCCTTTGCTGTGCAGAAGCTTTTGATCTTCCTAAGGTCCCAGTAATTCACTTTTGCTTTTAATTCCCTTGCCTTTGGGGATGTGTCGAGGAAGAGATTGCTACGGCTGAGGTCAGAGAGGTCTTTTCCTGCTTTCTCCTCTAAGGTTTTGATGGTTTCCTGTCTCACATTCAGGTCCTTTATCCATTTTGAGTTTATTTTTGTGAATGGTGTGAGAAAGTGGTCTAGTTTCAACCTTCTGCATGTTGCTGTCCAGTTCTCCCAGCACCATTTGTTAAAGAGGCTGTCTTTTTTCCATTGGATGTTCTTTCCTGCTTTGTCAAAGATGAGTTGGCCATACGTTTGTGGGTCTAGTTCTGGGGTTTCTATTCTATTCCATTGGTCTATGTGTCTGCTTTTGTGCCAATACCATGCTGTCTTGATGATTACAGCTTTGTAGTAGAGGCTAAAGTCTGGGATTGTGATGCCTCCTGCCTTGGTCTTCTTCTTCAAAATTCCTTTGGCTATTCGGGGCCTTTTGTGGTTCCATATGAATTTTAGGATTGCTTGTTCTAGTTTCGAGAAGAATGCTGGTGCAATTTTGATTGGGATTGCATTGAATGTGTAGATAGCTTTGGGTAGTATTGACATTTTGACAATATTTATTCTTCCAATCCATGAGCAGGGAATGTCTTTCCATTTCTTTAAATCTTCTTCAATTACCTTCATAAGTTTTCTATAGTTTTCAGCATACAGATCTTTTACATCTTTGGTTAGATTTACTCCTAGGTATTTTATGCTTCTCGGTGCAATTGTGAATGGGATCAGTTTCTTTATTTGTCTTTCTGTTGCTTCATTGTTAGTGTATAAGAATGCAACTGATTTCTGTACATTAATTTTGTATCCTGCAACTTTGCTGAATTCCTGTATCAGTTCTAGCAGACTTTTGGTGGAGTCTATCGGATTTTCCATGTATAATATCATGTCATCTGCAAAAAGCGAAAGCTTGACTTCATCTTCGCCAATTTTGATGCCTTTGATTTCCTTTTGTTGTCTGATTGCTGATGCTAGAACTTGCAGCACTATGTTAAACAACAGCGGTGAGAGTGGGCATCCCTGTCGTGTTCCTGATCTCAGGGAAAAAGCTCTCAGTTTTTCCCCGTTGAGGATGATGTTAGCTGTGGGCTTTTCATAAATGGCTTTTATGATGTTTAAGTATGTTCCTTCTATCCCGACTTTCTCAAGGGTTTTTATTAAGAAAGTGTGCTGGATTTTGTCAAAGGCCTTTTCTGCAGCGATTGACAGGATCATATGGTTCTTCTCTTTCTTTTTGTTTTTTTTTTTTTTTAATTTTTTTTTTCAACGTTTATTTATTTTTTGGGGGGACAGAGAGAGACAGAGCATGAACGGGGGAGGGGCAGAGAGAGAGGGAGACACAGAATCGGAAACAGGCTCCAGGCTCTGAGCCATCAGCCCAGAGCCTGATGCGGGGCTCGAACTCACGGACCGCGAGATCGTGACCTGGCTGAAGTCGGAGGCTTAACCGACTGCGCCACCCAGGCGCCCCTCTTTTTTTTTGTTAATGTGATGTATCATGTTGATTGATTTGCGAATGTTGAACCAGCCCTGCATCCCAGGAATGAATCCCACTTGGTCATGGTGAATAATTCTTTTCATATGCCGTTGAATTCGATTTGCTAGTATCTTATTGAGAATTTTTGCATCCATATTCGTCAGGGATATTGGCCTGTAGTTCTCTTTTTTCTACTGGGTCTCTGTCTGGTTTAGGAATCAAAGTAATACTGGCTTCATAGAATGAGTCTGGAAGTTTTCCTTCCCCTTCTATTTCTTGGAATAGCTTGAGGAGGATAGGTATTATCTCTGCTTTAAACGTCTGGTAGAACTCCCCTGGGAAGCCATCTGGTCCTGGACTCTTATTTGTTGGGAGATTTTTGATGACTGATTCCATTTCTTCTCTGGTTATGGATCTGTTCAAGCTTTCTATTTCCTCCTGATTGAGGTTTGGAAGAGTGTGGGTGTTTAGGAATTTGTCCATTTCTTCCAGGTTGTCCAATTTGTTGGCATATAATTTTTCATAGTATTCCCTGATAATTGTTTGTATCTCTGAGGGATTGGTTGTAATAATTCCATTTTCATTCATGATTTTATCTATTTGGGTCATCTCCCTTTTCTTTTTGAGAAGCCTGGCTAGAGGTTTGTCAATTTTGTTTATTTTTTCAAAAAACCAACTCTTGGTTTCGTTGATCTCCTCTACAGTTTTTTTTAGATTGTATATTGTTTATTTCTGCTCTGATCTTTATTATTTCTCTTCTTCTGCTGGGTTTAGGCTGCCTTTGCTGTTCTGCTTCTATTTCCTTTAGGTGTGCTGTTAGATTTTGTATTTGGGATTTTTCTTGTTTCTTGAGATAGGCTTGGATTGCAATGTATTTTCCTCTCAGGACTGCCTTCACTGCGTCCCAAAGCGTTTGGATTGTTGTATTTTCATTTTCATTTGTTTCCATATATTTTTTAATTTCTTCTCTAATTGCCTGGTTGACCCACTCATTCGTTAGTAGGGTGTTCTTTAACCTCCCTGCTTTTGGAGGTTTTCCAGACTTTTTCCTGTGGTTGATTTCAAGCTTCATAGCATTGTGGTCTGAAAGTATGCATGGTATAATTTCAATTCTTGTAAACTTATGAAGGGCTGTTTTGTGACCCAGTATATGATCTATCTTGGAGAATGTTCCATGTGCACTCGAGAAGAAAGTATATTCTGTTGCTTTGGGATGCAGAGTTCTAAATATATCTGTCAAGTCCATCTGATCCAATGTCTCATTCAGGGCCCTTGTGTCTTTATTGACCATGTGTCTAGATGATCTATCCATTTCTGTAAGTGGGGTATTAAAGTCCCCTGCAATTACCACATTCTTGTCAATAAGGTTGCTTATGTTTGTGAGTAATTGTTTTATATATTTGGGGGCTCCGGTATTCGGCGCCTAGACATTTATAATTGTTAGCTCTTCCTGATGGATAGACCCTGTAACTATTATATAATGCCCTTCTTCATCTCTTGTTACAGCCTTTAATTTAAAGTCTAGTTTGTCTGATATAAGTATAGCTACTCCAGCTTTCTTTTGGCTTCCAGTAGCATGATAAATAGTTCTCCATCCCCTCACTCTCAATCTGAAGGTGTCCTCAGGTCTAAAATGAGTCTCTTGTAGACAGCAAATAGATGGGTCTTGTTTTTTTATCCATTCTGATACCCTGTGTCTTTTGGTTGGCACATTTAATCCATTTACATTCAGTGTTATTATAGAAAGATACGGGTTTAGAGTCATTGTGATGTCTGCATGTTTTATGCTTGTAGTGATGTCTCTGGTACTTTGTCTCACAGGGTCCCCCTTAGGATCTCTTGTAGGGCTGGTTTAGTGGTGACAACTTCCTTCAGTTTTTGTTTGTTTGGGAAGACCTTTATCTCTCCTTCTATTCTAAATGACAGACTTGCTGGATAAAGGATTCTCGGCTGCATATTTTTTCTGTCTAGCACCCTGAAGATCTCGTGCCAATTCTTTCTGGCCTGCCAAGTTTCAAAAGAGAGATCAGTCACGAGTCTTATAGGTCTCCCTTTATATGTGAGGGCACGTTTATCCCTTGCTGCTTTCAGAATTTTCTCTTTATCCTTGTATTTTGCCAGTTTCACTCTGATATGTCGTGCAGAAGATCGATTCAAGTTACGTCTGAAGGGAGTTCTCTGTGCCTCTTGGATTTCAACGCCTTTTTCCTTCCCCAGATCAGGGAAGTTCTCAGCTATAATTTCTTCAAGTACCCCTTCAGCACCTTTCCCTCTCTTTTCCTCCTCTGGGATACCAATTATGCGTATATTATTTCTTTTTAGTGTATCACTTAGTTCTCTCATTTTCCCCTCATACTCCTGGATTTTTTTTATCTCTCTTTCTCTCAGCTTCCTCTTTTTCCATAACTGTATATTCTAGTTCACCTATTCTCTCCTCTGCCTCTTCAATCCGAGCTGTCGTCGTTTCCATTTTGTTTTGCATTTCGTTTAAAGCGCTTTTCAGCTCCTCGTGACTGTTCCTTAGTCCCTTGATCTCTGTAGCAAGAGATTCTCTGCTGTCCTCTATACTGTTTTCAAGCCCAGCAATGAATTTTATGACTATTATTCTAAATTCACTTTCTGTTGTATTGTTTAAATAGTTTTTGATCAGTTCATTAGCTGTTGTGATTTCCTGGAGATTCTTCTGAGGGGAATTCTTCCTCTTGGTCATTTTGGATAGTCCCTGGCGTGGTGAGGACCTGCAGGGCACTTCCCCTGTGCTGTGGTGTATAACTGGAGTTGGTGGGCAGGGCCGCAGTCAGACCTGATGTCTGCCCCCAGCCCACCGCTGGGGCCACAGTCAGACTGGTGTGTGCCTTCTCTTCCCCTCTCCTAGGGGCGGGATTCACTGTGGGGTGGCGTGGCCCGTCTGGGCTACTTGCACACTGCCAGGCTTGTGGTGCTGGGGATCTGGCGTCTTAGCTGGGGTGGGTAGGCAAGGTGCACGGGGGCAGGAGGGGCAGGCTTAGCTCGCTTCTCCTTAGGTGATCCACTTCAGGAGGGGCCCTGTGGCAGCGGGAGGGAGTCAGATCCGCTGCCGGAGGTTTGGCTCCGCAGAAGCGCAGAGTTGGGTGTTTGCGCGGAGCGAGCAAGTTCCCTGGCAGGAACTGGTTCCCTTTGGGATTTTGGCTGGGGGATGGGCGGGGGAGATGGCGCTGGCGAGCGCCTTTGTTCCCCGCCAAACTGAGCTCTGTCGTCCGGGGGCTCAGCAGCTCTCCCTCCCTTTGTCCTCCAGCCTTCCCGCTTTCCGAGCAGAGCTGTTAACTTTTGACCTCCCAGACGCTAAGTTGTGCTTGCTGTCAGAACACAGTCCGTCAGGCCCCTCCGCTTTTGCCAGCCAGACTCGGGGGCTCTGCTTGGCCGGCGAGCCGCCCCTCCGCCCTGGCTCCCTCCCGCCAGTCCGTGGAGCGCGCACCGCCTTGCCGTCCTTCCTATCTTCTTCAGTGGGCCTCTCGTCTGCGCTTGGCTCTGGAGACTTCGTTCTGCTAATCCTCTGGCGGTTTTCTGGGTTATTTAGGCAGGTGCAGGTGGAATCTAAGTGATCAGTAGGGCGCGCGGTGAGCCCAGCGTCCTCCTATGCCGCCATCTCCCCTCTCTCCATTCTGGGGAGACAGAATCTTAAGCAGGCTCCACACTCAGTGCAGACATGGGTCTTGATCTCACAACCTTGAGATCATGATGACCCAAAATCAAGAGTTGGACACATAATCAACTAAGCCACCCAGATGTTAGTTTCAGGAGTAGAATTTAGAAATTCATCACTTACATATAATACCCAGTGCTCATCACAACAAGTGCCCTCTTTAATATCCATCATCCATTCAACTCACTCCCCCACCACCTTCCTTCCATCAACCCTGTTGTTGTCTATATTTTTATGCTTTATGGTTTATGTTCTCTGTAGTTTTCTATTTTATGGTTTACCTGCTTTTTCTTTGTCCCCCCCTAGGTTCATCTGTTTTGTTTTTTTAATTCCACATGTGAATGAAATCATATGGTATTTTTCTATCTCTGACTGACTTATTTTGCTTAGCATAATATACTCTGGTTCCATCCACATTGCTGCAAATGGCAAGATTTCTTTTGTTTTGATGGCTGAGTAATATTCCATTGTATGTATATGTATATATACACATACATTATATATTATATTCCATTGTGTGTGTGTATACACATACACACACAACCTCTTATTTATCCACTCATCCATGGATGGATATTTGGATTCTTTCCATAATTTGGCTATTGTTGATCTGCTGCTATAAACATTGGGATGCATGTGTTCATTCAAATCAACATTTTTGTATCTTTGATTAAGTACCTAGTAGTACAGATGCTGGATTGTAGGACAGTTCTATTTTTAACTTTTTGAAGAAGCTCCATACTGTTTTCCAGAGTGGCTGCACCAGTTTGCATTCCCACCAACAGTGTAAGAAGGTTTCCCTTTCTCCACATCCTCGCCAACATCTGTTGTTTCCGGTGTTGTTAATATTAGCCATTCTGACAGATATGAAGTGGTATCTCATTGTCATCTTGGTTTGTATTTCTGTGATGATGAGTGATGTTGAGCATCTTTTCATGTGTCTGTTAGCTATCTGGATGTCTTTTTTGGAAGTGTCTATTCTTGTCCTATGCCCATTTCTTAACTTGGTTATTTGGCTTCAGGGTATTGAGTTGATAAGTTCTTTATACATCTTAGATACTAGCTCTTATCATATGTCATTTGCAAATATCTTCTCCCATTCCATAGGCTGCCTTTTAGATTTGTTGATGGTTTCCTTCACTTGATGAAGTCCCAGTAGGTTCATTTTTTATTGTGTTTCCCTTGCGTCCGGAGAAATATCTAGTAAGAAGTTGCTGTGGCTGAGGTCAAAGAGGTTGTTGCTGTTTTTTCTTCTAGGATTCTGATTGTTTCCTATCTTACATTTAGGTCTTTCATTCATTTTGAGTTGATTTTGTGTATGGTGTAAGAAAGTCGTCCAGGTTCATTCTTCTGCCTGTCGCTGTCCAGTTTTCTCAGCACCATTTGCTGAAGAGACGGTCTTTATTCCATTGGATATTCTTTCCTGCTTTGTCAAAGATTAGTTGGCCATAGGTTTGTGGGTCCATTTCTGGGTTCTCTATTCTGTTCCATTGATCTGAGTGTGTTTTTGTGCCAGTACCATACCGTCTTGGTGACTACAGCTTTGTAATACAGCTTGAAGTCTGGAATTGTGAGGCCTCCCGTGTTGCTTTTGTTTTTCAACATTACTTTGGCTATTCGAGGTCTTTTCTGGTTCCATACAAATTTTAGGATTGTTTGTTCTAGCTCTGTGAAAAATGCTGGTGATATTTTAATAAGGATTGCATTAAAAGTGTAGATTGCTTTGGGTAGTATAGACATTTTAACAGCATTTGCTTTTCTAATCCATGAGCATAGAATGTTTTTCCATTTTTTTTTATGTCATCTTGAGTTTCTTTCATCAGTGTTCTATGGTTTTCAGAGTAAAAATCTTTTACCTCTTTGTTTAGGTTTACTCCTAGGTATCTTATGGGTTTTGGTGCATTTACAAATGGGATTGATATTTTTAATTTCTCTTTCTGCTGCTTCATTACTAGTGTATAGAAATGCAACAGATTTCTGGGGTGCCTGGGTGGCTCAGTGGTTGAGTGTCTGACTTCAGCTCAGGTTATGATCTCATGGTTTGTGGGTTCAAGCCCTGCATCGGGCTCTTTGCTATCAGCAGATAGTGTCAACATCAGAACCTCTGTCTCCCTGCCTCTCTCTCTCTCTCTCTCAAAAATAGTAAATACTAAAAAAAAATTTTTTAAAGAAATGTGACAGATTTCTATGCATTGATATTTTATCCTACGACTTTGCTGAATCCATGTTCTAGCAATTTTTTTGGTGTAGTCTTTCAAGTTTTCTATATAGAGTATGATGTCATCTGCAAATACTGAAAGTGTGACTTCTTCTTTGTCAGTTGAACACCTTTTTTTTCATGATTACTGAGGTTAGGACTTCCAGTACTATGTTAAGTAACAATGGTGAGAGTGGACATTTTTATCTTGTTCCTGACTGCAGAGGAAAAGCTCATTTTTCTTAATTGGGGATGATACTACCTGTGGAACTTTCATATATGGCCTTTATGATGTTGAGGTGTGTTCCCTCTATCCCTAATTTGTTCAGGGTTTTCATCAAGAATGAATGCTGTACTTTGTCAGATGCTTTTTCTGCATTTATTGAGAGCATTATGTGGTTCTTACCCTTTCATTTATTAATGTGGTATATCACATTGATTGATTTGCAAATATTGAACCACCCTTGCAGCCCAGGAATAAGTCCCACTTGATTGTGATGAATGATTCTTTAATGTACTGTTGGATTCTATTTGCTAATATCTTATCGAGAATATTTGCTTCATTTTCATCAGGCATATTGACCTGTAATTCTTTTTTTTTAGTGAAGTCTTTGGTTTTGGAATCAAGGTAATGCTGACCTCATAGAATGAGTTTGGAAGTTTTCCTTCCATTTCTATTTTTTGGAACAGTTTGAAAAGAATACGTATTAATACATCTTAAAATGTTTAGTAAAATCTCCCTGGGAATCCATCTGGCCTTGGACTTTTGTTTGATGGGAGATTATTACAGATTCAATTGCTTTGCTGTTATCAGTCTATTCAAGTTTTTTTATTTCTTCCTGTTTAAGTTTTGGTAGTTTATATGTTTCTAGGGATTTATCCATTTCTTCCAGATTGCTCAATTTGTTAGCATATAATTTTTCATAATATTCTCTTATAATAGTTTGTAATTCTGTGGTGTTGGTTGTGGTCTCCTCACTCATTTGTGATTTTGTTTAGGTTCTTTCTGTTTTCTTTTGGGTAAGTATTGCTAGAGTTTATCAATTTCACTAATTCTCTAAAAGAACCAACTTCTGGTTTCACTGATGTGTTTGGTTTTTTTCCCTATATTAATTTATTTCTGCTTTAATCTTTATTATTTCACTCCTTCTGGCTTTAGGCTTCATTTATTGTTCTTTTTCTAGCTCATTTAGGTGTAAGTTTAGATTGCATATTCAAGACTTTTCTTGCTTCTTGAGGTAGACCTGTATTGCTATATATTTCCCTCTTATAACTGCTTTTGCTGCCTCCCAAAGGTTTTGGATTGTCATGTGTTCATTTTCATTTGTTTCCATGTATTTTTTTTTTTTGTTTCTTTTTTGATTTCCTGGTTGACCCATTCAGTGTGTAGTAGGATATTCTTTAACCTTCATGTATTTTTGTCCGTCCCAAATTTTGTCTTGCAGTTGACTTCAAGTTTCATAGTAATGTGGTTTGAAAATATGCATGCTATGATCTCAGTCTTTTTGTACAGGTTGAGCCCTGATTTGTGACCCAGTATGTGATCTGTTCTGGAGAATGTCTCATATGCACTTGAATAGAATGTGTATTCTGCTGCGTTAGTATGAAATGTTTTGAATATATCTGTTAAGTCCATCTGGTCCAGATATCGTTCAACCCATTGTTTCCTTGTTGATTTTTCTGCTTTAGATTATCTGTCCATTACTATAAGTGGGCTGTTAAAGCCCCCTACTTTTAATGCATTATTACCAATTAATACCAATTATTTATTACCAGCTATATTATTACCAGTTACTACCAATGAGCTTTTTTTAATCAATTTATTTATTTTTGAGAGAGATTGGAGTGGGGGTGGGGAGGCAGAGAGAGAGGGGGGGGAGAGAATCCCAAGTAGGCTCCACGCTCAGTGTGGAGACCCACCTGCGACTTGATCTCATGAAATGTGAGATCATGACCTGAGTCAAAATCAAGAGTTGGATTCTTAACCAACTGAGCCACCCAGGTGCCCCACCAATGAGTTCCTTTATGATTGTTATTAATTGTTTTATACACATCAGTGCTTTCAGGTTGGAGATAAATATTTACATTCATTAAATCTTGTTGGACAGATCCTTAGTGTTCTTCATCTGTTGTTACAATCTTTGGTTTAAAATATTGTTTGTCTGGAAGGGAGGGACCAAAACGGCAGAGCAGCATGGAAGTTCTTGGCTTCTCTTGTCTCTGAAATGCAGCTAGATTGGCACCAAACCATTTTGCACACCTAGAAAATTGATCTGAGGATTAACACAACAATCTCTGTAACTTGAGCCACAGAACTCAGCAGGTACATGGCGCAGAGAAATGAACTGGGGGAGAGAGAAGCCACAGAGGATAGGGAGCTGAGTTTTCGGAGAGAGGACAGAGAAAGGGGGGAGAGTAGAGGAAAAGCACTCCTCCCCAAAAGTAGCTGAAAGAAAGAGAAAGAGTATAAACACCCACAAGGAACTGAAAAAGAATGGAGAAAGGAGAGGGTTTCAATATCATTAATAGTCTATAAACAGGGGAGAGCAGAGTCAGAAATTCTGCAGCTCAATACCTGGTAGTGCTCTGGTGGGAAGAGAAAATCCCCAGGAGCAGGCAATGAGGTCTGAGGGGTCCAAAGGCCACACGGGGAGAAGTGGTTCCCCTGATAAGAGGGCATTTGGTAGAGACTGTGCGGCCTCCCCACAGGCAAAGGTCCCAGGGGACCCCAGAGAACAGCACATTTGCTGGCATTAGAACAAAGATGCCACAGTGCAGTGAAACCTGTCGCTGCCTCTGTGTTGTGTTTTGCCATAATCTCTGAACCCCTGCTGCATGATCGCATGAACTTTTCCTGGGGCAGGCAAGCACCTGGCCACAATCTCTGAACCTCTGCAACAGCGTGGCCGCTCAAATGTTCCTGGGGGCAAGCTGGCACCCAGCCGTTCCCCAGGATGACACTCCCTCAGCAAGTCAGAGTGGGTCCAAGCCACAGGGCTCTCAGAGTGGGGGGTTTGGAAACACAGCCCCATATGAGATATAACATAAGGAGAGAGGTGCCCCCTGACATGCTGACAACTTGGATGTGGACAGTCTAGAAGCAGGGAGTGGACAGAAGCTAGAGACAAAGGAGAGATGCTTAATTGTTGATTGGTGAGAGCACAGAGTTCCAGTGCCAGAGACTGGAAAGCTGGGTGATGCTATTTTCATCTCTCCCGTTCATGTGCATACATGCACACATGAACACTGGTCCACCACAGTAAGCTAAGTAACGCCACCTAGCAGAGAATGGATCTGTTACACCAAGCCCGGTCCAACTGCGCCAACCAAGCTCAGGCCCTAGAGGACCAGCAAAAGTCTTTCTGCCTATTTAGTGTACAGATTATACAGTGTCTCATAGTTAGACTTCTAGGGAAACTGGATGTAATTTCGTTCAGATTTCATTCTGTTCGCTGATCCATCTATTCATTTTTTTTTGTTTTGTTTTTTGTTTTTCTTTTATTCTTCCATACAGAAAGAGAAAAATTTATTTTTATTTTCCATTTTTTTAAGTTTTTAAAACATTTTACTATATGTTTTGTAAATTGTTTTATTCTATTTTCCTTTCCTCATTTCATTTTATTCTATTTTATTGTATACTTTTTTTAATGTTAAACATTTTTTTCTTTCCTTTTTTTTTCCTCTGTTCTATGAAACTTCTTTCAACAACCAGTCCAAACACACTTAGATCTAGCTCCCTTTATTTGATTTTTTGTTGTTTTTAATTTTTTAATTTTTTTTTACTTTATTAATTTTTTCTTTCTCCAAAATGACAAAATGAAAGAATTCACCCAAAAAGAAAGAACAGGAGGAAATAATAGCCAGGCACTTAATAAACACAGATATAAGCAATATGTTTGAACTAGAATTTAGAATAATGATAATAATACTAGCTGGGGTTGAAAAAAAGCATAGAATCCCTTTCTGCGGAGATAAAAGAAGTAAAATCTAGTCAGAACGGAATTAAAAATGCTATAACTAAGATGCAATCTTGAATGGATGCTACAGCAGCAAGGCTGGATGAAGTAGAGCAGCGAATTAGTGATATAGAAGACAAAATTATGGAGAATAATGAAGCAGAAAAAAAGAGGGAATCTAAGGAAAAAGAACACTATACAAGAATTAGAGAACTCAGTGACTCATTAAAAAGGAGTAACATCCAAATCATAGGAGTCCCAGAAGATGAAGAGAGAGAAAAAAGGGAAGAAAGTTTATATGAGTAAATCATAGCAGAAAACTTTCCTAACCTAGGGAAAGATACAGAATCAAAACCAGGATGCACAGAGAACTCCCATTAGATTCAACAAAACCAACCATCAACAAGGCATATCATAGTCAAATTCACAAAATACATAGAGAAGGAAAGAATTATGAAAGCAGCAAGGGAAAAAAGTCCTTAATCTATCAGGGAAGACAGATCAGATTTGTGGCAGACCTATCCACAGAAATTGGCCAGTCCAGAAAGGAGTGGCAGGATATATTCAACATGCTGAATTGGAAAAATATGCAGCCAAAAATTCTTTATCCAGCAAGACTATTATTTAAAATAGAAGGAAAGATAAAGAGTTTCCCAAACAAAAACTAAAGGATTTGTGACCACTAAACCAGCCTTGCAAGAAATTTTAAGGGGTACTCTCTGAGGAGAAAAAAGACAAAACAAAACAAAAAAGACCAAAAGCAACAAAGACTAGAAAGGGCCAGAGAACACCACCAGAAACTCCAACTCTACAGACAACATAATGGCAATAAATTCATATTTTTCAGTACTCACTCTAAAATGTCAATGGACTAAATGCTCCAATCAAAAGACATAAGCTATCAGAATGGATAAGAAAATAAGATCTATCTATATGTGGTTGCAAGAGACCCATTTTAGACCTAAAGACATCGTCAGTTTGAAAGTAAGGGGGTGGAGAGCCTTCTATCATGCCAGTGGTCACCAAAAGAAAGCTGGAGTAGCCATAGTAGATTTTAAAATAAAGACTGTAATAAAAATCTTGTTTGATATAAATCTGGCTACTCCCAATTACTTTTGATGTCCATTAGTATGATAAATCGTTCTCCATCCCCTCACTTTCAATCTGCAGGTGTCTTTAGGTCCAAAATAAGTCTCTTGTAGGCAAAAGATAGATGGGTCTTGTTTTTAGTTTTTAGTTTTTTGTTTGCTTGTTTTATCTATTCTGATACCCTATGTCTTTTGATTGAAGCATTTATTCCATTTACATTCAGGGCGATTATTGATATATATGAATTCAGTGCTATTGTATTACTTGTTAAGTCGTTTCTGCAGATTTTCTCTGTTCCTTTCTAGTCTTCGCCTCTTTTAGCCTTTCTTTCCACTCAAAGAGTCCCCTTAATATTTCTTGCAGGGCTGGTTTAGTTAGGTCATGGAATCTTTTAGTTTTTGTTTGTCTGGGAAACTCTTTATCTGTCCTTCTATTTTGAATAACAACCATGCTGGAGAGTATTCTTGGTTGCATATTTTTCCCATTCAGCACATTGAATATATGCCACTCCCTTCTGGTCTGCCAAGTTTCTGTGGAGAAGATTGCTTCTAACCTTATTTGTCTTCCCTTATAAGTTAAGGACTTCTTTTCTCTTGTTGCTTTTAGGATTATTTTCCTTATTTCTATATGTTGTAAATTTAACTATGGTATATCTTGGTGGTGACCTGCTTTTGTTAATTTTGGTGGGAGTTCTCTGTGCCTCCTAAATTTGGATTATGTGTTTCCTTCCTAAGATTAGGGAAGTTTTTAGCTATAATTTCCTCAGTAAACCTTCTGCCCTTTTCCCCCATCTCTTCTGGAACTCCTATGATATAAATGTTACTATGCTTTATGGAGTCCCCGAGTTCCCTGAGTCTATATTTGTGATCCAGTATTTTTCTTCTCCTCTTCTTTTCAACTTAATTATTTTCTATAATTTTATTTTCTATATCAGTGATTCATTCTTCTGCTTCTTCCATCCTTGTGGTCATTATACCAGTCATTTTCACATCTTGATTATAGCATTTTTTTTCAGTCTGACAAGTTTTTAGGTCTTTTATCTCTGTGGTAAGACATTCCCTGGTGTCTTCTATGTTTTTCTCAAGGATAGCTAGTATTCTTATGATTGTTACTTTAAATTCTGTATCAGGCATATTACTTATATCTGTTTTGATTAGATCACTGGCCGTGACCTCTTTATTTTGCGATGAATCCCTCCATCTTGGCATTTTGTGTAGGTCTCTGTCTTCTTTGTGTAGGAAAGCCTATTATGTTTCCTGCTCCTGAGAGTTATGGCTCTATGAAAAAAAGGTCATATACTGTCCAGGCCTGCGGCTTCAGGCTTCAGGAAGTGTTTCTGGCGTATGCTGTGTACAGTCTGCTACTGTTGGTTTTGACTCCTCTTTCCCTCAAATCAGTCCTCTCAGAGTTTCTCCTTGCCTGTAGTGGGGAATGTTTGACCTTGGTCAGAGTGTGGCAAGTTTTAACTAGGTGTGCTCTAGTCTGCATGTTAAAAGAGACCTGATGCTATTCCTACTGATGCTAAAGCTTTGCAGTACTCTATGGTCAGTAGTTGTAGTGTGTGGGGAATTTGTGCTGGTCTTCTGGGGGAGAGGCCCACTACTCTTGTTCTCATGCACACTAGCTCTAGGAAAGCAGCACCTGCAGAGCACAAGGAGGTGAGGCTTGGTATAAGTGGTTTAGGCCACCACTTTGGGCACTGTGCTGTTTATGCTGGGTGATGGGGAAGGGAAATGGCCCTCCCTCATCCCCAGAAAGGAGAATTTGTGCCTGCCGCTGTTGGGGAGTCTCTAATAGAACAGCAAACAATCTCTGCTTATGTGTTCCAGGTGCCCCTCAGATCCCTGTCTTCACCTTGTCTGTGTCCAGGCTGTCTGCCTGCCTGCCTGCCTAGTCACACAGTGCAACCTGTGTTTTATCCCAGGCAGACCGACTTAGTTTTAAAACTCCAAACTTTAGGGAGCTGGCCTGGCATGGACCCACACTGGCCTTCTGGAGGAGGGTCTCATTGTGCTGGGGTGGGTGCAGGGTTTTCCCAGAAGCGCAGTTGCACCATGCACAGGAGCTTGCAGTTTGGAGTAAAGCACAGCAAATCACCGGTTACCAGGTTAGCCACCTTCAGCAGGTGTCTCTGCGCCTATGCTAAGGGGCGAGGGGGTGGGGGAATAATGACACCCGCCCACTCTTTTGCCCCTTGAAAGGCAGTGCCCCCTCTGCCAGTTGAGCTCCATAAAGGAAGAATCATCTCTCCCAGTGACTCCTTCACAGGAGCACTGCAGCACAGGCAGGCTCCACACTGGCCACAGCATGGACCTATGAAACTCTAGTCTTTAAGCCCTGCTCGTTGTAAAAATTCACGACAATCAGTCCCTCTCATTTTCCAACTCACTGGCTTTGGGGAAGTGTTTTTCTTGTGTGATCTGCTGTGTGTGCCTCTCTCTGTCTTGCGTCTCTCTGAGAGGGCTCCCTTCCTTCTGCAGCACCCGTGATTCTTTTCTCCCCGAAATCACGCATCCGCAAGTCCTGACTTCCACGATGTGGCCTCTTCTCTCCCTCTAGTTGTGCAGTTTGTTCTGTCAGTGGCATAATTTTGTTTACCACTGAATTTCTGACCTTTAGCATATTTCCTGTTTTATAGTTTGTGCCCTACCTATATTTCACCTAAGGTGAAAAGGAACTGTTAGAGGCAAGAAAGCAGTTTGGGGAGACAAGCATATGTGAATAACTGGGCTGAATATATGATCCACAAGGCTAACTATACATAATTGAGTTTTTAAAAAATGTATAAAAGGACCATTTGAAGTTGGTTAAGAGGAAGTCTCTGGAAATAGAGTTCTTAGTCCCTGTTTTTCATTCTTTTTTTATTGAAATATATTTATAAATTTAAGATGCACAGCATGTTGAGTTGATACATTTATATATTTGTATTATGATTATTGTTGGAATAGTTAGCACCTACATCACCTGACGTGATTATTCTTTCTTTTTTGTGGTTGCAATAATTAAGGTTAGTCTCTTAGGAAATTTGATGATCATAATACAGTATTGTTGTCTATATTCACTTTACTCTTCAGTAGATCTCTAGGACTTATTTACTACTCATTGCAAGTTTGTACCCTTAAACACTCTCTCCTATCCCTCTACCCTCAAGCCCCTGGTAACCACTATTTTACTCTCTGCTTTTACAGAGTTTGGGTTTTTTTAGATTCCACGTATTATCATACAGTATTTGTCTTTCTCTGACTTCTCTCTTTTAGCATAGTGTCCTCAGTGTCCATCCATGGTTGTCACAAATGGCAGGATTTCCTTTCTCGTGACTGAATAATAGTCCTCTGTGTGATTTAGAGAGAGAGGGTATGTACATATATATACACATACATACAGAAAGAGAGAGAGGGAGAGATTTGTGGGGGAGAGGTAGATATATATAGACATATCTAGATGCATATGTATTATTTTCATACATTGGCTTTTGTGAATGCTGTAATAAACATGGGCAGTAAACATGGGCTGTAAAAAACAGCAGTATGCTGTTTTTATTTCATTTGAGTATATACCTAGAAGTAGAATTGCTGGCTTACAAAGTGGAAGTATTTTTAATTTTTGAGGGACCTGCATATTGTATTCCATAGTGGCTGAGCCAATTTACATTTTCACCAGCAGTGTACAAGGGTTCCCTTTTCTCTAAATCCATTACTTGTTATCTTTTGTCTTAATGATAGTCATTCTAACAGGTATGAGGTGATATTTCATTTTAGTATTTTAGTTGCATTTCCCTGATGATTAGTGACATTGAGCATCTTTTTATGTAAATTTCTATGGGGCGCCTGGGTGGCACAGTCGGTTAAGCGTCCGATTTCAGCCAGGTCACGATCTCGCGGTCCGTGAGTTCGAGCCCCGCGTCGGCCTCTGAGCTGATGGCTCAGAGCCTGGAGCCTGTTTCCGATTCTGTGTCTCCCTGTCTCTCTGCCCCTCCCCCGTTCATGCTCTGTCTCTCTCTGTCCCAAAAATAAATAAACGTTGAAAAAAAAAATTTTAAAAAAAAAAATAAAAAAAAAAAAAAAAAATTTCTATTTAGTTCCTCTGTCATTTTATTTTATTTTATGTATGTATTTATTTATTTATTTACTTAATCTATTTATTTATTTACTTATCTATTTATTTTTGAGAGAGAGAGAGCTGGAGAGAGTATGTGCACGCAGGGGAGGGGCAGAGGGAGAGGGAGTGAGAGAGAATCTTAAGCAGGCTCCACACCCCAGCACAGAGCCCAACGCAGGGCTTTATCTCACAACTGTATTGTAACCTGAGCCGAAATTGAGAGTTGTATGCTTAACCGACTAAGCCACCCAGGCGCCCCTCTCCTTTGTCCATTTTTAATCAGGTGTTTCTTGTTGTTGAGTTGTATGAGTTCTTTATGTATTTTGAATGTTAACTTCTTACTCAGTATATGGTTTGCTAAAATTTTCTCCCATTATGTAGGTGTTGTCTTTTATTTTGTTGGTGTGCAGAAACTTTAAGTTTGGATAATCTCTTCAACAAATATTTTAGGAAAACTGCTAATGTGTTAATAACACATGCAGAAAAGTGAAATTGGACCCCTGTCATATGCTACTCACAAAAATTGACTCAAAATGTATCAAAGACCTGGTATCCTGAAACTCCTAGAAGAAAACATAGGGAAAAAGCATCTCAACATTGGTTTTACCAATGATTTTTTTATTATTTAAAAAAAAATTTTTTTTAAACGTTTATTCATTATTGAGAGACAGAGAGAGACAGAGCAGGAGCATGGGAGGGGCAGAGAGAGGAGGAGACACAGAATCTGAAGCAGACTCCAGGCTCTGAGCTGTCAGCACAGAGCCCAACGCAGGGCTCAAACTCACAAACCTTGAGACCATGACCTGAGCCGAAGTTGGACGCTTAACCAATTGAGCCACCCAGGCGCCCCAGCAATGATTTTTTTATGTAACACCAGAAGCACAAACAGCAAAAGCAAAAATCAACAAGTGGGACTACATCAAATTACTCTTCATTCTTAATATATCAAGTACATTTTAAGTATGGCAGTGATCTTCCTTCCTTTGAACAGTAATTGCAAATGGATGACAATGTCACTTTTAATATAAGAGAAACCAACAATGATCATATTACTCTCCTCAGTGTAGATAAATATTTTGGGGTGATTCTTTATGTCCAATGTCTGTCACCTTTAATGTGAGTACTCAGTTTATAGTTTATGTAATGTACAAGGTGAATGTGGCACACAGATATTTGAATCTAAAGTATGCATTTTTCTTCTGTTGCTCATGCCCGTCCAGATTACTGTGGCACCTGAAATTTGCAGCTCCATCCCATGTTTACCTTTACCCTTTGAAATTTTATTTTAGACATTTATTTGTTTATAAGACCCAGATACCCTTTAATTGACTCTGCTGACCTCTCTCATTTTACCCTGTGGCAGTCTTATTCTCTTCAAGCTCCTGTAAGTCCTTAAATTTCTCATTACTTCTCATCTCCTGCTAGTGCCTTTGCTTTTCATTCTCGTGTACAAGACCAGCAAACATTCATGGGTAACTGTTCTGTATAGGGTACATGGGTGTGCACCTTACTGACTAGTGAGGGAAAGAATAATGGAATAGGCAATTACAAGTGAAAGATGTTGTTAAGAGTGTTTTATGTTGGGCTCCACTGGAGCACTGATCCCAGATATAGACTTTAAAGATGCTTCCTAACAATGAAGAGATTAATAATCAAGAAAGGCTCAGCCCCTTGATTCCTCTGAACTTCCTATTCTGGATTTGTTTGCCTCTTTGATCAGCTGAGTCTTATGGGAAGCCATTTTTTAGGAAGTTTTTTTGCACCTTTTCTTCCTTAGTCCTATAAATCTTAGCATGTCATCTCTAACCCTATAAAACTTCCATTTGGTTGATGGTTTACTGGATAATAAATAATTCCTTTTTTTTAGAAAGCAGGTTGTAGATTGGGGTGAATGTTGAAAACATAAAAAGAGAAGACAACTAAATGTATTTAAAAGCAAATGTCATATGTGGCTTATGGTAACGTATGTGTGAATGTGAAAGCTGCTTCTTCTAGAGCTATTTTGCCAAGGATACAGACCTCAGGGCCCCTTTGCAGTGGGACATTGTCCAGGGTCAGGGTAGCAAGTCCAGCTTTGCTGTTCTTTGGCTGCTTCAGCCTTAAAGATCTTACCTGTTCAAGAGGCCATACTACTTGATTTTTTTTTTTAAATCACTGTTGCATTTGTGTGTGCTTTTTATTATATTCTTGGGTTTGTCTGTTTTTTTTTTTTTTTTTTTTGGAAAGAGAGTGGGTGAGTCAAGGAGAGGGGGCAGAGGGAGAGATAAAGAGAATCTTTCTCTGGGATCATGACCAGAGCTGAAATCAAGAAGAAGACGCTCAACTGACTGAGCCACCCTGGCGCCCCAGGCTTGTCTTATTTTTGAACAGATTGTATTATATCTTTAGATCTTTGTTCAGTTATTTCTTTTAATGTTAGCTCCTTTTTTTTTTTCTTAAATCTATTAAAAATCCTCACAGTTTGGGGCACCTGGCTGGCTCAGTCAGTAGAGCTTGCAACTCTTGATCTTGGGGTTGTAACTTTGATCCTCAAGTTGGGTGGAGAGATTACTTAAAAATAAAATCTTTTTTAAAAAGTCCTTATAGTTTATATCATCTAGCTTATATTAACCTTATCCTTTTTACTTCCTGCCATTCAACAGAGTTCATAGGAAATGTCAGCATAACAGATAAGCTATGAAGCCAGTCCATACCCCAAACAGTCAGGCTAATTGCTTTTATTGACACTAGTAAGTCCTGAATAATATTCTGTGTGGTACCAAGTGCTGATCCTTGGGAATAACTGCCATCCCAAAAGCAGTCGGCCTGGAGGAATGAATAGACCAGTTAGGATAGCTGGTCACGTAGATGATGCCCAAAGGACATGAGTGAGAAGCTGAACTCCAAAGACAAGACAAGGAAATTGATGAACAGTACCACTCTTTTGTCCCTAAAACAATTTGTGAAATTCATGTGTATGTTACTTTTTCTAGGGAGAGGGTCCCTTTATCCAATTTTCACAATGGTCTGTGATCCAAAATTAAATCAATAACTGCTGCTGTAAGGCCAAGGCATATTATAATTATAGAGTTATGATCTAAAACTATTTGTCTCTTTCTGATCAATCAAGTGGCTCATTTGCATTCTTAGAAGTATGGTTAGGAGAGTGTTGGGATGGAGATAGGATAGAGTTGGAGTTTTATCTTGGGTATTTTGATAACCAAATTTGAATCTGGTAAATCACCATGTAGAGCCTCCCACTAAAAATACTGGTACTTCTTTGTGAAATTAGCAAACTATTTCTGTGATTGTCATGTGTAGAATAATTTGATTCAACTGGTTTTCAAGAATGAATTTCTATAGCTGGGGATTGCCTTGGGGAATCTGCTATTCTCTTCACCAAAGTCAGGAACCGAATAGAATTACAAAAGTAGCAACGATAATAACAATAGTCTGGCTCTACCCTGGTTGTTTTACTTTCTGTGGTTTCAGTTATTCACAGTCCACCCCCATCCAAAAGTAGACGATCCACTTTCTGACTTACTGTCAGAAGGGAATAGTAGCCTAACACTACTTCACAAAGCACTCCTCGTCACCTCACTTTAGCTCATCACAGAGGCATTTTATCATCTCTCATCATCATGAGCAAAAGGATGAATACAGCATAGGATATTTTGAGGGAAAGAGACCACATTTATATAACTTTTATTACAGTATATTGTTGTAATTGTTCTGTTTTATTATTAGTTATTATTGTTAATCTCTTACTATGCCTAATTTATAAATTAAATTTTATGATAATTACATATGTATGGGGGAAAACAGCATATATAGAGTTTGGTACTATCCATGGTTTCAGGTGTCCTTTAGGGTCTTGGAAGATATACCCCGTGGATAAGGGGGACCTACTGTAGTAACTTTGAGGGCAAATGAAGCAGTCCCTCAACAGCACTCAATATGGGGAGGTCTTTTGCTTTTATTGCTCTTTGGAACTGCTGTGAATTTGTTAGTAAGACTAAGTGAGGTGGTCCTGCTTACCTAGGATGGGCTTAGCTGCTCCTGGCTGTGGAGGATGAACCTCATAATCCTGTGTGCAGTGCTCCCATCAAGGCAAATCCAGCACCAGCACTGCCCTTTCCCCAGGGCAGAACATGGTGGAAGAAGACCAATGACATTGGCTCTTTGTTCTCCTTATGCAGTGCCTCTTGATGTCGAGTCACCTAAGGCTCAATCGTCCCAGACAGATGTGCACTGGGAGAAAAAGCCTTACAGTTTTGACTGTATAAAAGATAAAGAGTCAACACTCAGTATCAAAATACTGCTACTAGCCACAGTTGTGATTGTAGATTAGAAAAGAATTGCTCTAAAGGACATTATTGGGATACTTGGTGAAATTTGAATATGGACTGCATATTAGATTATAATAACAATGTCAAATGTCCTGAATGTGTTCATTGTACCATCGTTTTCTAAGGAATGACCTTGTTCTTAGGGAATACATTCAGAAGTATTTAAAATAAAATGATCTTTCAACAAACTGATTCTAATGTTTATATGGAGAGACAAAAGACCCAAAATACCAAACATAATATTGAAGGAGAACAAAATTGGAGGACTAATGCTATCCAACTTGAAGACTTACTATAAAACTATACTAATCAAGCCAATATGGTAATAGTGAATTAACAGAAAAATAGATCCAATGGAATGGAATAGAGAGCCCAGAAATAGACACACATAAGTAAAATCAACTG
Organism: Prionailurus viverrinus; assembly: GCF_022837055.1. Taxonomy (NCBI): domain Eukaryota; kingdom Metazoa; phylum Chordata; class Mammalia; order Carnivora; family Felidae; genus Prionailurus; species Prionailurus viverrinus. Next base: position 658,885 of record NC_062578.1, read on the forward strand.
ATCTTTGTCAGAGGAGCAAAGGCAATATGATGCACCAAAGATAAACTCTTCAACAACCAGACATCCACAAGCAAAGTAGGTAAATACATATATTTAGACATATGCCTTATACTTTTCACAAAATTAACTTAATGGTCAGAGACTTACATGTTCAATGTAAAATTATAAAAGTCCAAGAAGATAATATAGGGGAAACCCTAAATGGCCTTGAGTGTGGCAGTGACTTTTTAGATAAAACATCAAAGGCATGATCCATGAAAGAAACAATTAATAAACTGGACTTCATTAAAAATAAAAACTTCTGTTCTGCCTAAAACTATATCAAGAGAAGGAGAAGACAAGCCACAGATTGGAAGAAAATATTTACAAAAGATACATCTGGGGCACCTGGGTGGCTCAGTCGGTTAAGTGTCTGACTTGATTTCCGCTGAGGTCATGATCTCACGGTTTGTGAGTTTGAGCCCCATGTCGGGCTCCATGCTGGAGTGCAGAGACTGCTTGCTGTTTGGGACTCTCTCTCTCCATCTCTCTCTGTCTCTCTAAATACGTAAGTTAAAAAAAATAAAAGACACATCTGATAAAGGACTGTTATCTAAAATATACAACAAACTCTTAAAACTCAACAAGAAAACCCAATTAAAAGATGGGCCAAAGACTTTAACAGACACCTCATCAGAAAAGATATACAGATGGCAGTCCACGTCATATGTCATCAGGAAAATGTAAGTTAAAATCACAGTGGGACATCACTGCACACCTATTAGAATGGCCAAAATCTAGAACACCGATAACATGAAAGGCTGTGGAGCAACTCTTATTTGTTGCTGGTGGAAATGCAGAATGGTACAACCGCTGTGAACACTTTAATAATTTCTTATAAAAATTAAATACTCTTACCATACAGTCCAGCAGTTGTGCTCCTTAGCATTTACCCAAAGTAATTGAAAACATACATCCACATATGAGGCCCTGGGTGGCTCAGACAGTTAAGTGTCTGACTCTTGACTTTGGCTCAGGTCATGATCTCACCGTTTGTGAGTTCAAGCCCTGCCTTGGGCTCTGGGCTGACAGGGCAGAGCATGCTTGGGATTCTGTCTCCTCCTCTCTGCCCCTCCCCCACTTGCTGTCTGTCTCTCAGAATAAAAATAAACTTAAAAAAAAAAAAAGAGGGGCACCTGGGTGGCTCAGTCGGTTAAGCGTCTGACTTTGGCTCAAGTCATGATCTCACAGTTCGTGGGTTCCAGCCCCACATCTTGCTTTATGCTGACAGCTCAGAGCCTGGAACCTGCTTCAGATTCTGTTTCCCTCTCTCTCTGCCCCTCCCCCACTCATGTTCTTTCTCTCTCTCTCTCTCTCTCTCTCTCTCTCTCTCTCCCCCTCAAGAATTAGTAAACATTAAAAAAAATTTAAGGGGCACCTGGGTGGCTCGGTCAGTTGGGTGTCCGACTTCAGGTCATGATCTTACACACACCTCATAAGTTTGAACCCAACCTCAGGCTCTGTGCTCAAAGCCTGGAGCCGGCTTCGGATTCTGTGTCTCCTTCTCTCTCTGCCCTTTCCCCACTCACACTCTGTCTCTCTCTCCTTCAAAAATAAATAAACATATAAATAAATATTAAAATATGAAAACGTATGTCCACATAAACACCTGCTCATGGATGTTTATATCAGCTTTATTCATAATTCCCAAAACTTGGAAACAACCAAGATGTCCTTCAGTAAGTGAACAGATAAACTATAGTGCATCTAAAAAATGGAATAATATTCAACACTAAAAGAAAATGAGTTTTCAGGCCATAAAGAGATATGGAGGAACCTTAAATGCATATGACTAAGTAAAAGAAATCAATCTGACAAGGCCACACATTGTATGATTTCAGCTGTATGGCATTCTTGAGAAGACAAAACTAGGGACATAGTAAAAAGATCAGTGGTTGCCAAGGGTTATAAAAGGGAGGAAAAGCACAGATAATTTGTAGGCAGTGAAGATACTCTGTATAATAATACTGTAATGATGGGGTATGTATCACTCATTGTATGTTTGTCTAAACTCAGAGAATATACAACAGCAGGAGTGAACCATATTATAAGCTATGGACTCTGGCAATTATGGTGTATCATTGTGGGTTCATCAAGTGTAATAAATGTACCTGTTGGGGGAATGATGATAACAGGGGAAGCTATGCATGTGTGGAGGCAGGGCATATATGGAAAATCTCTGTACTTTTCCCTCGACTTTGCTATGACCTAACACTTTAAAAACATTTTTTTTTAATTAAATGACCATGATGTCTGTAGTTTACTCTCTGTCATTCAGCAAAATGATGATAGTAACTAACAACCACAGTGGTAATATGTAGGTGCATATGTGTTTGGAAAAGGTGACAAAGCAAATGTTATGAAAGGTTCACCGTTCACAAATATAATCAATAGTACAAGAGTGTTCTTGCATATTTTCTGAAAGTCTGAGAATATTTCCAAATAAAACTTTGAAGCAGAGTGGCTATCTTGGGAAGTCACAGAACCTAGTTTCAGAGAGCAAAGAATGAGACTTAAATATAAACACGGAGGCCCTGGGGCAACTATTCAGAGTGGCTGTTCTTTGCTGTTTATATTAGTGTTCCCAGAAGGGTATGAGATGTGGGCATGCTGAGATTTCAGGTAGCCTATTATTGAGCCTTTTGTTTTTTTTTTTTCAACGTTTATTTATTTTTGGGACAGAGAGAGACAGAGCATGAACGGGGGAGGGGCAGAGAGAGAGGGAGACACAGAATCGGAAACAGGCTCCAGGCTCCGAGCCATCAGCCCAGAGCCCGACGCGGGGCTCGAACTCACGGACCGCGAGATCGTGACCTGGTTGAAGTCGGACGCTTAACCGACTGCGCCACCCAGGCGCCCCGAGCCTTTTGTTTTTTAAAGTAATTCCATATGAAGGTCTCTTAGCACACAACCACCTGCAAAATGATTGAAAGAAACCAGACCACAGAAGGCCAGGAAGTTTAGGAGGTAGCAAGGTCTCCACCTTTAACCAGTCTGACTCCTTCCCTGGATAGTTCCAAGGATAGATCTCCAGGAGCCCTTGCTTCCTAACTCGATACATGAAGTCTGGGTAACTAAACCTGGATAACTAAAGAAACAGGACACGGTGTGGTAAGAGTGGCCCATGCTGCCCACACACCTAATTTTATTCTTCCCAAATTATAAAAACAAGTATCTTGCAAAATAAACAAACCAAGGAAAACCTTTACATAGGGGTTAGTTTTAAAAATCTGTCCGCTCTCTCATCTCTGAGAAATAGGTCAGCCATGGTGTATTTTAGCCCCAATGAATTTATCCTTGTTCCTGGTGATTAGGAGAATCTGGTTAACATGGCTACCAAGTTATAAGGGACAAATAAGTGCCTAAGCTTTCATAGACTGTCCTTCCAGAATGGCTCTGTAGTTCTCTTTCTATTTCATTTTCACTGCTACCTTTTTACTCCTGTTTTCTTCAAACCATTTTGTATCTTACCAGTGACATTGCCATAGTCCTGCTATAAATTTTGGAAACATAGCTTTGGCCATGCTGCCCATATACTCACAATCCTTAGGTAGTTCGTTGTAGTGTACAATAGACTATGCTTCTCAGTGCACAAGTTATGATTCCCTCATAGAACTTTTCCAAAGTGTATTTCTGTTGCTCTGTTACTTATTCTGTGGCCCAGTTAATGAACCAACTCAATATTCCTGGCATTTCAACCCTCACTCTTCCTGGAATGTCTTAACTCTTCATTTAAGACATCTCAAATTCTACTTCCTCATGAAGTCTGTCTTGATTCTTTCCAGCTGGATGAGCTCTCCCCAGTGTTTGAACCCTTATAGTTTTGTGTTTTTTTTTTATTTGTTTCTTTTTTTTTTTTAATTAGTGTCTCTCATTTAGCATCTGCCATATTCTCCTAATGTAAGAGCTGTTACATAGGTTTCTCCTATCTTCCTATTTTGTAGATTGCTAACTCCTTAAGAGCAGGAACTATGGATATAGCATATTGCCATATACAGAACAAGTATTCAATTGTAGAAGTTGCTATAATTTGGAATGATATTGTAGAAAGACTCACTTATTCCATGTAGGTTGAAAGGTGTTTGTTACCTTTAAACCTATAACCAAAAAACAACAGCAACAACAACAAAAACAGAGTTAATGCACAAATGCCACAATTAGCTATTTTGAGATATAATTTAAATAGGTTTTAAAATTGTATTTCCTGGAAAACATTTAAGACATAAAAGTAATGCTATGAGACTCCAAAAATAGATTGTATAAAAAAAATTATACTTTATTTTTAACGCTTCAGAATCAAATAGGGACGTGTTAAGTGTTAATTTTGAGACTTGCCTTTCTTTCTCTTCCCAACATTTCTCAGGCCTATTTATTTTTCAGCAGTACTACAAAATAAAAGCTGAAAACTCATCTAGTCCTGAGGACAGACCTGGGGCCTGATAGAGGCCAGCAGCCTGCCCAGTCGTAAGCATGCAGGGGACCCACTCACTGTGCTCAGATGGTGAGGAAATTGTATTTTTTCCCATTGTATCATTGGATTTAAAATGGCCCATCTACTGACAACTACTTAAAAACACTTTTCATCTAGGAATTGGTAGTTTTAATATTCTGGTCTTTATTGTAAGATTTTGGTCCTTTAGTAGCTAGATATTTATTATCTGGAATTAAAAACAAAAGTCTGGGTTGTTTTTAAGTTAATATAAAGCTTCATTTGTTACTAAATAGACCATCCCTTTAAAAGAATGTAATATTCCCTTCAAAAAGCAGAGAGGGAGGAGTAAATAACAGAACTATTCTTTAAAACTTTATTTTGAGGGGGCACCTGGATGGCTCAGTTGGTTAAGTGTCCGACTTTGGCTCAGGTCATGATCTTGTGGTTTGTGAGTTCGAGCCCCGCATCAGGCTCACTGCTGTCAGCACGGAGCCTCTGTCCCCACTCTCTCTCTGTCCCTCCCCCACTGGTTCTCTCTGGTGTAGTCGGGGGGGGGGGGGGGGCTTTAAAAAAAAAAAAAACTTCGTTTGGGAGCCAAAAAGAAAAACAAAAATTTTTCATGTGTGTGAAATGCATACATGTCTTGCAGTTAGCTCTTAGGTAACTCATACATATCAGCATCTTCAACTCTGAGAAGACTTTTTTCCAAATTCTCTTAGGCCAGCTGTAGCTTTCTCTCACTCCCGGCTGTTTCCTTGCACTGGAAACATGGTCCTCATAAGGCCCTCCATGAATACCTCAGTGGTTGGGCTCTGTGACACCAGGTGAATCAGGAGAATGGGATTCTGGACACATATGTTAGGGCTGTCTCTTGTACCAACTGCTTGGGTGTTGTGGTTCATTTTTAGATAGTATTTGCTGTTTTCATTAGTTGTTTATATATGTATGTATTTTTTTATGATTTTTTTTTTTTAATGAACTCAAATGACTCTGACTTTGGATATAACATTTTTGCTACACCTCCACAGTTCTGTTTTTTGGTGAAAAACTCTCCAAAGGGCTCTTATGAGAAAAAGAAAGGAATGATAAATCATTAAATACTTCTTTCTGTTTTCCTTTTTAAGTTCACGTATCTATTTTGAGAGAGAGCATGCATGCAGGAGCAGGGGATGGGCAGAGAAAGGGAGAGACAGAATCCCAAGCAGGCTCTGAGCCACCAGCAGAGCCCATAGCCAGCTCGAACTCAATGAGCCTTGAGATCATGACTTGAGCCAAGATCATGACCTGAGCTGAGATCAAGGGTCATTTGCTTAACCAACTGAGCCACCCAGGCACCCCTAAGATTTTTTTATGAAGAACTTAAATTTGGACCTCCTGGGTAGCCCAGTTAGTTAAGCATCGAACCCTTGATTTCAGCTCAGGTCATGATCTCACAGTTCATGGGCTCAAGCCCCACATGAGGCTCTATACTGACAGCGCAGAGCCTGCTTGGAATTCTCTGTCTCCCCCTCCTCCACTTTGCGTGTTCACGCATGTGCTCTCTCGCTCTCTCTCTCTCTCTCTCTCTCTCTCTCTCCCTCTCAAAATAAACAAATAAACATTAAAAACAATTTAAATTTACTTTTTAAAGATTTTAAATTCTGCCATTTTAGTGAGAACTCCATTTTTTAAAAATAGACTCCGTTTTTTAGAGCAGTTTAGGTTGCACAGAAAATTGATCTGAAGATACAGAGATTTCCTATATATCCTCTACTCTCACACATATGGCTTCTGTCATTCTCAGCATCACCAATAAAGTTCTGGGTTGCAGTAAATACCTTCAGTTTTTATAAATCTTTCCATGCAGTCTCTAGAAAGATTTCCTATTTTATGTTCATAAAAATAATACCAAATTCTTTGAGTATCAGTCTTCATTTGGACAGGCATTCTAGGCCTGTCCTAGAAATTCTTTGCTGTTTTCTGGACTTTTCCTTTGCTGTCTAAGGGGGAGAGTATTGTATCTACCAGGTCAAGACTCATATGTTTGCCACACCAACTTAAACCTAACTGGTAGCATTTATTTTCAACCAACCCACATAGCATGTGACTCTGCTCCATTATCTTTTCCATAAAAGACATAATAAGAATATCTTTTATAACTATACTTGAATAATTATTGTGCCTTTACATAGATGGGTCATTCAGATCCCAAATTCAGTGTATCTTTATTTAGCATTTCGATGGATTAGATGAATTTAATATTTGTTTTTTGATAATACCTTCAATTGTGACATTTTTTCTAAAAATTCAAATCACAAAAATTACCCAAAATTCAGCTCATGGAGGACTCTTCAGTCTCATTATTAATCAGAAAAGTATAAAGTATCTTTGACAAATTATTATGTGCCAAGTATATCTGCAACTATTTGTGCATATACATATGAATGCTGACAAAGTTACAAGTACAATGGATAAAGGAAGCTTACAATTGTCTTATAATTGAGTATTGTTCTTTTGGAAATTAATGTGGCAGCATGTAGCTAATGCCATTGGAAATTTCATAATTTAGTTATCTATACCTGCAAATTTATTCTAAGGATATCATTTAGCAACAACTACAACAGTTATGTGCAATTTTTTTTTGTAATAGATGCCCTCTCACCTCCCCAAGAAGCACTTTGTAGTTTTAGAGTTTCATAAAGTATAGAAGATCATAATATTCCAGGGGAAAATGTATGATACAGTATATGCAGAAAGCAGAGTACAAAACATCATGTGTAATATATTTGTAAGTATGTTAAAATACACATGTTGACAGAATTTAGGAAATTACAAATGAAAATTGTATGGAAGAGGATTATATTTGTATTTTCTTTAGACTATTTAAATCTTTCAGTTTGTATCTTATTTATCTTTAAAGAAAATGTATCTACTACTTTCTTAATATGTCTAAAGCATCTTTCAACAGGACTTTGTTCTGTAAGGGGCTTTGGAAACCAGTTTGGGGGTTAACTGAGAAATGTCTACCAGTTGAAGCCCAGACTATTCTATTGTTCATCTTGCCCTGTCTACACACTAATGCCTAATGTGGTCCGTCTGCTGACATTGATGTGAAATCATTTTTTCCTTGTTTTCTCCCCCAAGGAACAAATAAACAGTTTTGAAGATTAACAGTAAACGTGCCTTATAAAGCCAGCTCTGTTCTCTCTCCCTCCCTTCCTACTTCTGTGTGTGTCTCTCTCTCATTCTCTCTTTAACTGTCTATCTTTAAAGCAGAACATTAAGGGGTTTTTAGTATGATTTAGTGCAGGCCTCAGCTGTTATCTCATTTGAGGGATTTTGCTAGAGGCTGGAGTTTCCCGACAGCCCTAACCGCGGAGAGGTGGAATGTGGTGCTGACGTCACAGCCGCTCCTGGGAATGTTTTGCATTCCTCTTCCTGGCAGTGGTCAGGTGGCTTCCAGCAAGAATGAAGGACAACAGCTTCCAAAGAGGAAAAAAAAGAGAGGAGGAAAAGAACAGTTTATAATCAAACTATTGTGGGGGAGGCGCTTTTATTCTGAGCCAAAATTGAAATTAGAACCAGATGTCTTGCATTCTGATGCTGCACGAATGTTAAATACATTTATTAATGACTGTAATAGCTGAGCTGTTTGGCTTTTTACTGAACTTACATTTTGAAAACAACTTCTTGTAGCTGACATTTTAACTACAAAAGCAGCTTTCTGCGTGCAAAGTGAGGAAAAGACACCCTGGTGCGCGAGCTTCATGTACAGGCTATCTTAGAGTCTGTCAATCTTCTAAACAGTCGCTTCTGAGGCATAAAATCTCTGGAATCTGCTAATGTATTTTGTGCTAATTGAGTGACTTCAAGCCATTATTTGAGGGGAGAGGTGTATCTGTTAAAGTATTTGCTGCAGAGGGTTTTTTTCTCAAAATAATTTGCATTTCTGTTGTTATTTCTGTATATCACATTACGGGCCAAGCCAGATTTTCAAAACAAAATTTAGCAGACTCTTAATATAATAAACAAAGGTTTTGCCAGAGTCGTGCAACAGAAAATTGGACAGTAATTGAGTTAAATTTTAAACTTAATTTGTATTTTCCTGTCTTCTATCCACTTAAGTACCTTTGTTCAAATTCATTTTTCTGGTTTAGCAAATCAAAATTTGTGCCTTTGTATTTCCAGATTTACAAAAACTATTTTTTAAACGGATGCCTTTTTGTAGATTTTTAATTATTTTGACGTAACAGCAGTTATATTAACAACATCTCTCCGGTTTAGGTGAAATGTGTTTGAATACTTCCTGTTATACATTGAAATGGAAAGTTGGCTTCCTGTTGTGGGTTCCTGTTGCTGGTGAGGAATTTCCAGAAATGTGGAGAAGTGCTGACTCATAGTATACAATGGACTGATCCAGCTACAGTAGGGCTTGAGGGGTTTTTCTGAGCTCTTGGCTGAAGCAAGCAAACTATGCCGCTGTTATGTACTATTTTATTTTTAGACGTAGGAGTGGGGATGGAGGAGAGACTGTTGCTTGGGATAAGATCCTCACTAATAGCTTTAAAATGACTAGAAGTTCTAGGGTTAGGTGTGCGTCTAAATCTGTGTTTCTACAGTCTGTTATTAGAATTTGGAAAACACGTTGTTTTTTGCTATAGTCACCTACTGTTGTTCTCTTCTGCCTCATGCCCCGTGGGTGAACCCTGTGGCACCACAGTCTGGGGTGGTGACTAACTGAGGGTCTATAATGTGTAAGTCACAGTGGTGCTTGCAGCTAGTGGATTGGTCCAGATAAAGGCCCACAGTATGCGTATACTTTGCATATGCCATATACTTTTATAAAAGTCTTTGGTTAGAAAACCCTAAATCTAATAGTAAAAATGTACCAAAAACTAAAAATATCATTTGGCAAGATTTAAGAGAAAAACTAGGGTTTCTTGCCTTTAATGTGCCTGGGTCTGTCCTGGATATTTGACATTTGTTAAATTCCCTAAGTCTAAAATTACTGATTAAAATTTCTATTTCACTCATTTGGTATGGAAACGACTGCTAGATTTGGGGCAGAGGGGCTTTCTGTAACAAAAATTCACCTTCTATAGGGATCTCTGGTCTCATAGAGTTATTAATGTATCCCAGATGTGTTCACCCATAAATTCTATAAATACTTACTGAGCAATTTGCTCCGTGTCAGGCCAGGGTGGGTGCTGAGGATGTAAAGATGATTTCCTTTTACTCTATTTGAGGGGATATGTGTCCATAAATATGTATAGTATTTCTTTACAGTTGCTGCAGTAGAAATCTAAGAGTACAATGAGGCACACAGGAGAAAGACATTCAAATCTATGCTAAATTCTGTGGGATCAGTTTCTTTTGATATGATTCCAAAGCTGTCAGAGTTGATGATTGAAAGTAATTTGAGTAGGCAATGCTAAGAAAACAATCTAATGAGGGAGATGAGGGAAATATAAATATGTGTATGACAGGGATATTCAGACTGCTTTAAAGGAAGAGTTAGTAAATACAAATATATATTGTAAACCATATCCTTTTGTGCATGCATACAGCTTACAAAACAGCATGCCAAGTTTCTGACATTTACGACTGCTGTTCAAAGAAGCCATGATGCCCTTCATTTCTGAAGTCTACCTTTCTCTTACACTTCTGAAGAATGTAAATGGCTCTGCCTGCAAGCAGTAAGAGAATCAGAGAACACTATTTTCAAACACCGTTTTCCTGTATGTTTGCTTTAGAAGGTTGACCAAAGGAAGAACACATGTCCTCCTTTTGAACTGATTGCTGTGCAGCGAGGAGTGACGCAAAGCCACCACCTTTGTGGTGTCTGTCATTCTAGTGGGTTTTTGTCTTTTGTTCCCGATTACTTGATTCTATTCTAGGTACTAAGTTACCTAAACTATTTTTCAATGTATATCTCATAAATGTAGATATTTAATATGTTTGTTGACTGGTTTACCTGAAGTTGCTCTACTTTGAGGCAGAAATACATCCTTTACTCTGTAAACTCTCACGTATGTACACTTAGCCCATGATATGCTTTTTAAAATTGTGGTAAAATGTCCATAACATAAAATTTACCATTTTAATTTTTTAGGTAAATTTAGTGTCATTAAGTACATTAATCACATGATGCAACCGTTACCACTGTTCATGTTCAGAACTTTTACATCATCCCGAGCAGACACTCTGCCCCCATTAAACAATAACTCCCCGTTCTCCCACATCTCCTGCAACCCCAGCTCCTGATAATCACTGTTATACCTTCTATCTCTGTAAATTTGCCTCTTCTGAGTAACTCCAATAAGTAGAATCATACAGTATTTGTCGTTTTGTGTCTGGCTTGTTTCACTTAGCTTAATGTCCTCAAGGTTCATCCATGTTATAGCATGTATCAAAATTTCATTCCTTTTTAAGGCTAACTAATATGTCATTGTATGTATATACTACCACCTTTTGTTTATCCATTCATTTGCTCATGGATATTTGGGTCGTTTCCACCATCTGACAATTGTGAATAATGCTGCTATGAACACTTGTGTACAGGTATCTGTTTGAATCCCTGCTTTCAATCCTTTTGAATCTATATCTCGGAGTGAAAATTCTAGATCATATGGTAATTCTATGTTTAATTTTTTGAGAAGCCACCATACTGTTTTTCCATAGCAGCTGTATCATTTTATATTCCCATTGGCAATGCACAAGCGTTCCAATTTCTCAATTTCCTCACCAACACTTGTTATTGTTATTTATTTTTAATAGCCATCCTAATGGGTATGAAGCAGTATTTCATCATGGTTTGTTTGTTTCTTTGTTTGTTTATTTAAAGTTTATTTTTTATTTTTTAATGTTTATTTTTGAGACAGAGCGACGAAGTGTGAGCAGGGGAGGGGCAAGAGAGAGGGAGACCCAGAATCTGAAGGAGGCTCCAGACTCTGAGTTGTCAGCACAGAGCCTGACGCAGGCTTGAACTCACGAACTTTGAGATCATGACCTGAGCCAAAGTCAGTGCTTAATTGACCAAGCCAGCCAGGTGCCCCCATCAGGGCTTTGATTTGCATTTCCCTAATGACTAATGATGTTGAACACATAATATACTTTTAAATTCTGAAATATCCCTGGTAAACAGTTACTGTTACCTGCAAAATAAAAGTGTGGACAAACATACAAGAAGTTCCTCATGAAGCCTTCTTTCCTCCAATTCTAGGCCTCCCTTTGACCACAAACACCAGTTACTCGATTGTGATGTGCACATCTGTGACCACAGGTCACCCTCGATGGCCACTGTTCTGTAAGGGTTCAGAGAGAGAGAGTGAGTTCTCCTCTAATTAGCTAATCTTGCTACAGCATAGTCTTTTACTATATTTATGTCAAATTCATAAGTGTCTAAAATGATTATGTTTACTTTCACTGATTTTAGTTTTCTTGGATAAACCAAGCTTTTAATCTAAAGCTACAATGTGTAGACATTAAATAACTAGAAAAGAAAATTGAGGATATCTTGATATAGTGAAATCAACAAAATGCTCATTTCTCTACTAGTAATTTTATGGTCTCATTATTTATAGGTAACTCTAATATATCTACATTGTATATTGATGTATAAAATGAGGTAGGGATCAATTTTCATATTTATTTCCAAATTGTTTTATCAGCATCACTTTCTGAATAATCCCTCCCCATTTTAAATGTCTCTCTTATCACATACTGTATTCCTATACATTGAAAGATTTATTTATTTGCTTTGTTTCATTGTGTTGGTAGTCTGTAAACCTTGCCCTAAATTAGTGCCTTGTTTCTTGTGTATATGAATAATTTAAAAGTAGATGCTTGATTGTGGGACATGATCTTAAAAAATTAAACCCAAAGTATATGATCAGTTTCAAAGACAAAGACAACTAACCTAGTCAATAAGCACACAGTCTGACAGATTTTTTAACTTTGCCCTTTGCCGTTGTATTAAACCCTTGCACCCTCAGTATAGCACAAATTCATTTCGAATTCTGGTGGAAGGAGGAGAGTTAGCTACCAAAGTATAACCTTTACTGCAGATAATACAGACTTATTGCATGGATTATGAATATGGAGTATCCTGTTACTTGATTTTTAGTTTGTTTTCTTTCTCAGTTTTCCTGAAATATTCTGAAAAGGAATTTTAAAGTGATATGCCTCACTATCATGGGGAGACAAATGTTTTATAAACATTCTAGTGATCACCTACCTCACTGATGAGTCCCTAGTTTGCTAATGGTTAGTTTAGCCTGTGTGAGTGAGGCCCAGGGGTAGCAGGGACCTGTTTGGTTGATCTTTTACTTCTATTGAAACTGCTACACATTTTGAGTATTTGATATAAACTGAACAAAACTTGAATTGTTTAATTTTATGCTTGTATCAGGCAAGTTTCAAGAAGTGTGCCTCAAGATTGTTTTGTTTGTTCATTTAAAATTTTAACCTTAAGAATCTTTGCACTCTGACTTTTTCCTTCTTGGTCTGAGAAGATTCCCGTCTCTCTCCATCTAATCTTTGGCAGCCCAACAGTGTGCTACAGATGGCATGAAAATTCTTAATGTGTTCCTTAAAAAATATGCTAGTCATATTTAATACTTTGTATGGGTTATTCGGTCTTTTAATCCCTAATACAGTGTAAGGGAGGCATTATTATCTTAAACCTGCAGATGAGGAAGCTGAAGTCAGATTAAATAATTTGCTAAATGTCCCACTACTAGTAGAGGTAACAAAGCTGTGTGGCACTGGCATATCAGACTTCAGAATGGTATTCTGGTTAACTGACTTCGGATGAACACCCCACTTTTATCTCAGACTTGCATTAGTGCTTAACACACAGGTAACCTACTCAAGTTTTCTTGAGTCTCCTGTAGTCTGTTAATGACAGGAGAGAGTATCAATGACCCTGAGAAAATGTAAACAAACGGGATGAGGCTCAAAAATTTTCCAGGGTCATGCCTACAGAACTTTCCTTTTGAAAGGACAGCATTACCTTGTCTTGCAGTACAATGCAGCTTCCATATAAATGTGGATATGGCCTTGCTCTGAAGAAGAGTAAAAAGGCTTTGCTTCGTCAGAGGACAATGCATGTGTGTAGCATTTCAAGAGTGAGTGTTGGAACCAAGTCATCTGCCACCAGAGAGGCTCCTGAGTGGGGTGTCAAATCAGAGGCAAATCACATAGAATCCACTTAGGCATCAAAACCTGACTTGTTTCTAGCGGGATGGTTCCAAAGTAAAAGTTGAAAATAACCTCATTCAGTTTTACTGTAGAAATTTGATTGAAGTTGCTTTGACTAATAAACTATCTTCCTTTCCTTACTACTTACTTCTTAAGAACAAATAATCAAAACCAGAAATTTCTTTCTTGGGTATTATGGAATGTGGTGCCTGTAGATAAAGAAAATACAGACAGAACCTGTGAGGAGGATACTAGAAAAAATGCTCAGACGTTTTTTGTTTTTCTAATAAAGGAGAGATGCATTTCCTATTTGGAAGCATTCCCGTTAGGTTTCATAGATGGAAATCTAATCTAATCAGCAAGATAGGGCAGTATTTTGTGTTAATGAAGGATGTTCCTAGTTCTTAGAAATGTATGAGCAGGAGAAAAAGAATTTTAATACTAAAAGGATCATCCTGTTCCCGCCTGCTTCTTTGTTTTAGATTCAGTGTGTGCTTTGGCTCTCTGGTTCCGGCAGCATCCGTAATAATACGTGACTGTATTTACCCACATGTGTTTCTCCTTACATGGTTTCTTTCCCCAAATTTGTGAAGACAATAATCATTTTAAAATTCATTTATTTTCCCCATTTGGTTGTCAGCAGCAGGAAAAGCTACCAAAGGTTTGGTCAGAGCCAACTTGGAAATGCAAGGGCCTGTGAGCTCAAAGGGAAAGAGGAAGTTCTGCTGTTCTTGGCTGCTAGAGTGACCTTAGGCTGAACAGTGCCCCTTTCCCCACCCCACTTCTCCCTGTCCCCATTTGCAGAGGTTAGGTAGGGTACAAATGTGTCCATATCAGAAATCACAAAATATCATTGTGTTGTCTGTGCATATTCTATTGCTTTGCTCTTTTCAAAAAGACAGTTAAAAGTGGAGAGTATTAAATTTTTAAAACATGATTTGTCTTTTTTTTTTAATTCTAAGAAGTGTTTTATTTACTGGATATCCTTTTTTTGGGATGGATTTTTTTTTTTTTTCTCCTGGTACTAAAACTACTTCTTTTCTTCCTTACTATTTTTTCTTTTTTTAAGTAAGGTCTACTCCCAACATGGGGCTTTAACTCATGACCGCAGTATCGAGAGTCATATGCTCTACCAACTGAGCTAGGCAGGTGCCCCTAGTATTACTATTTCTTTCTTTTTTTTTCTTTTTTTTTTTTTTTAATGTTTATGTTGTTTTTGAGAGAGACAGAGTGTGAGCGGGGGAGGGGCAGAGAGAGAGGGAGACACAGAATCTTAAGCAGGCTCCATGCTCTGAGCTGTCAGCACAGAGCCCAACTCCGGGCTCGAACTCACAAACCAGGAGATCATGACCTGAGCAGAAGTCGGATGTTTAAGCAACTGAGCCACCCAGGCTCCCCATATTACTATTTCTAACAAAACTCTTTAATATGTATTATGTGTGAAATCTACAATAACGTAATGATATTTTTGCCAATTGTTTTGAAAGCAACATTTAACATGAAGAATTAGGGGGTTTTTAAAGATTTTCTTTTTTTTTTAATTCTTTTTTTTGTGTGTGTTTATTTTTGAGAGAAAGAGAGAGCGGGGGAGGGGCAGAGAGAGAGGGAGGCAGGATCTGTGCTGTCAGCACAGAGCTGGATGCAGGGCTCAAAGTCACAAGCTGTGAGATCATGACCCGAGCTGAAGTTGGACACTTAACTGACTGAGCCACCCAGGTGCCTTGAGATTTTTGTTTTAGAGTTTGAACCTGGGGCACCTGGGTGGCTCAGTCAGTTGAGCATCGAACTTGAGCTCAGGTCATGATCTCGCGGTTGTGAGTTCGAATCCCACATCAGGCTCGCTGCTGTCAGCGCAAAGCCTGTTTCAGCTCCTTGGTGTCCGTCTCTCTGCCTCTCCCCTGCTTGTGCTCTCTTAAAAATAAATAAACATTAAAAAAAAAAAGTTTTAGAATTTGAACTTAGTACTACTTTGGTGTATGTTCACCTAATTTCCTTTTTGTGAAGTTTCTTGGCATTTTACTGAAAACTTATTTTGTTCTGTTTGACCCTAACCAACTCAGTAAGATCGAGGCATCACACAGAGGTGGTCTTTAATAGGACTGTAGCCTGGAATGTCAGTTCTGTGGCCAAATACAGAACCAGTGTTGACTGAGAACTGATACAACAGAGCAAGTCACATTCCCGCTGTTCATGGAGGTTTGAAAACTGTGTGTGCTTTGGGAGAAAAAACCAACTGAATACAGAGGTTTAAAAGGTGTAACTTTAACACTTGAGCTGTCTAGAAATTCCTCCGTATAGCCACCAACTTCAGTAAATTATGTGGAGTCCAGAGCAGTACACGCTGCAGTTCCAGGGGGCTGCTGCCCTCTTGACTTCAGTGCATATCTGTGTTCATGTTGGTTGGTAACACAGATGGCATTTGATCCCTGATTGAAAACACGTTGTGTCCGGGTTTGCCACTCTTTTCTCTTTATTACATACTGCTCTGTAGTCTGAGAATGCAAAAGAACGTGTTTTCTTTTAATAGTAATAACAGCACAACGAAGCCACAGCCTTCTCAATAAGAAGTGCTAACTTCCTCAAGAAAACAGAAGTGTGGTACACGCCATTACATAACCTAGTTTCTCTGGTGTTAAAATTTTAGTATTCAGGAGCTGTTGCAAAGTCTTTTTACAGAACTGTGGGCCCCTCTGTTTTCCTGTCTTTGGGTGAAGACATGCCATCTTTGTCCACATCCCCGGGAGAAAATCATTATAGCTGGACTGAATGCCATGAAAGCTCAGGTACAACTTGCTGGCATTGGTTTGATTCACAAACCAACGGGTCTAGAATCCCAGCACTCATTTTTTTATTTGTGTTTTGAGACTTTTTTAGGGATATTTTAGGGATCAGTTCAGTAGAATAGACACCTGAGTAGGATTGCCAAATAAAATAGAGGGTACCCAGGTAAATGTGAATTTCAGTTAAGATAGGGGACATACTTACACTAAAAAGTTACTCATCATTTACCTAGAATTCACATTTAAGTGGCCACCCTGTATTTTATTTGGTAAATCTGGCAACTCTACATCTGAGGCTACATCACATAAAATGTTCAAGAGTTCACATAGAATAATGCCGTTGTGGGGATGAGAAATATCCTCCACCACCACCACCACCCCCCCACACACACACACACACACAGCTTCTTGCTTCTTATTCCTCACTAAAACCTTTAAGTTTGCGAAGCTTTTATTTCGTACTTAATTTCTTCTGTTCTCTCCTCCTATACATCCAAATGAAAACGTTTGTAACTGGAATTTAGCTCACTGTTTCACGTGCGTGACAGCAATCCCTGTGGGCTCCTATAACCACAGTGTTGGTAAGGCCCCACCATGGATAACTGGGTGTGAAGTTGTGACCTCTCCTGATGCTCCCCCGCAGGAACTGCAGGCTCTTGGCATTTGCGTTTGTCCCTCCTGTCCCTCCCTCATCAGAGTGCTGTCCCCTCCAGCTAGAGGCATAAGAGACAGGCTTCTAAACCTCCTGGCACATTTAAGGAGATGTTTGGGCCAGAGTATGTGACTGTCCTCATTCTCTCAGGATCTCAAAGAGTTCTCATATTCAGGTGTTCAAGTGACCCAGAGAACAAGAGTGGAGTTGATAGTTACATGATGTAAGAGAGGGGTCAGAGGTCGGAAGGGAGTTGGGATAGTTAAGTAATCATTAATGTCTTCTAAGACTAACAATCAGTATCCAAAGGAGAGAGAGCACAGCTAACGTCTCTGCCAAGGGTGCGAGTTGTGGGAATGCAGACATTCCTGCACAGCATTTCTGATAACATTGAGTGAAATTTAGGCTTTTGTGTGGACCTTTCACAGAAGGAAGCATTTATTTCCAAAGGACTTCATTAAAGGTGTAAAGGCCATACTGTGAATTAAAAATGACACACCCTATTTTGAATTGGATTTCCTGCTAGTTCTGATCCGAGGCATTCTTCCCGGACTAGGGTGAATTCAGTTCCAGTGTTTGCTTGTAAAACTGAATCCAGTCATTGTATTTGCAGTTTGGCTTCCTGCCTGCTCTTAAAGTACAGAGCAAACTTCATCTAGTTCCTCCCTATGATTCTGTGTCCTCCATAAAGAGCAGGGAAAGAAGAGGGGAAAACCCAGAGGGTGACTGAGTTCATTTACATACTGTGCCAGAGGGCAGCTGTTTGCTGCCTTGTGTCACATGATTCTGTGGAGAATCCTGATATTCCATTTACCAGAATAGGAGAGAGCCTAAACCAAAACCAAACAACACAAAAGCTGGTCTTTTTCCTTATCATTGTAGCTTTCGCATTAGCTGAATCACCCACTTACCTCAGCTTTGCTAACAAGTGCAGTGAAAAAGCAGGAAGGAGATTTTATGTTTTCCCTCTCTTCAAAGTTTTGTGTATAAAGAAAGAACTTGTGTAAGGAGAGGTCACAAGGCAGCGCTGTGGCACTGCTGGCTCATCCACGCCGAGTGCGCCCACTGAATGGTGCTAGAGGGAACCCCAGTTCATGCAGGCTCCCCTCTGGATTGGTGGGTAGGATCTGTGGGGCTAATCATCCCTGGAGTAATAAAGAATATGACTCAGTGCACTCGCTGTCACTTCAGGTACCTCCATGACGACACCTGACGAAACTTGGCAGAATGTGTATTAGAAAGGATAATTTCTTCACTGAACGTGAGGATGGATTTCCAGAAGGATACAAGGGCACCAGCCTGGGTGCCCCTAGGAATCCCATATTTGGAGTTATTCTCCTGAGTTACACTTAGAGCCTCCTAATTTGGAGAATGAGCAGAAAGGAAGGCTGGCCTGTCTGGTAGTTGCGCCCAAGGTCTGCTTCCTCCCACTGAGGTAGTGCCACATGGCACTGAAGTAACGAGTGTGGAAATGATGCCTGAGGGTCAGTGGCATAGTCCTGCCCTGGTGACATTGCAGAACATCTGTTTCTTCTTGCCCTGATTCTGTTATTCAATTCTGGTCTGGCCCAGTGAACTAGAGCCGGATTACCTTTTCTTTAGACTTACTTTTATATAGCTGGAAGAAATTTGAATGTTTAATTGAATAAATACCAATACATTTTGAGTTTACTAACAGAAACAACAATCCTGCTGCCTTGCTACTGCTTTGCTAGGTACTAAGGAAAGAATCAGAACATTTAAGGCACAGATTTTGGTCACAGGGATCCTTCTGTCTTCTTTTGAATAAAAGCCAGCCAGCTGTCACATAGCAGCAGAATATGAACAAAAAGAAAAAAAACAGGTTCCTGCCTGGATGTTTTATGGAAGTGGTACATTCAGCTGCCTGTTGTTCAGAGGAACCAAAAGCAAATGAAAAGAAAATGCCAGAAGTGCAAAACAACATAACAGAAATAAGGAATGCCTTTGATGGGCTCATCAATACACAGGACATGGACAAGGAAAGAATCAGTGAGCCTGAATAAATGTCAGTAGAAACTTCTAAAAATGAAATGCAAAAATCAAAAAAGAATGAAGGGAACTTAATATCTAAGAACTGTGGACCAGTTATGGTCCACAGAGGTATGACACACACATAATGGGAATACCAGAGAACAAAGACAGAAAGGATTGAAAGAAATATTTGAAGGACTATGTGTGATGACTGAGAATTTTCCAAAATTAATGATAGCCAACAGACTACAGATTCAGGGAGTTCAGAGAACATCAAGCAGGATAAATAAAATGTGTTTCTAGGCATATCCTATTCAAATGCAGAAAATCAAATCAAAGACAGAAAAAAAAAAATACCTTGAAACAAGCCAGAGGGGTGGGGAAAACCATTTTACCTACAGAGAAGCAAGGGTAAGAATTTCATCAGACTCTATTAAGAAATGATGCAAGCAAAAAGAGGGTGTAATGAAACATTTAAAGTATTGACAGGAAGAAAGACATCAGTGTAGGATCTTAATACAGCTAAAATATTCTTTAGAAGTAAACGAGAAATAGGGACGTCTGGGTGGCTCAGTTGGTTGAATGTCCGACTTTGGCTCAGGTCATGGTCTCGTGGTTTGTAGGTTTGAGTCCCACATCAGGCTCTGCTGTGACAGTTCAGAGCCTGGAGCCTGCTTCAGAGTCTGTGTCTCCCCCTCTCTCTTCTCCCCTGCTTGTGCGCTTCTCTCTCTCTCTCTCTCTCTCTCTCTCTCTCTCTCTCTCTCTCTCTCAAAAATCAATAAATATTTTAAAAAAAATTTTTTAATTCAAAAAAAAGTAAAAGACGGGGCGCCTGGGTGGCGCAGTCGGTTAAGCTCCAACTTCAGCCAGGTCACGATCTCACGGTCCGTGAGTTCGAGCCCCGCGTCGGGCTCTGGGCTGATGGCTCAGAGCCTGGAGCCTGTTTCCGATTCTGTGTCTCCCTCTCTCTCTGCCCCACCCCCGTTCATGCTCTGTCTCTCTCTGTCCCAAAAATAAATAAACGTTGAAAAAAAAAATTAAAAAAAAATTAAAAAAAAAAAGTAAAAGAGAAACAATAGCTCAGACAAACAAAATAATAAGGAATTTGTCAACATAGACTGCCTTCTAAGAAATATTAAAAGAAATTCTTTAGAAATAAGGAAAGGTCAGAAATGAAGATCTATATAAAGAAAGGAAGAGCATTAGAGAAGGAATAAATAAAGGTAAAATTAAATACATTTCTTATTCTTAAATGATCTAAATAACCATTTGTTCAAAACAATAGCAACAATGTATCCAGTGATTTTAGCTTATGTGTGTGTGTGTATATATATATATATATATATATGTAAAAATGAATGACGGCGATATTATAAGGGATGGGAGGGAGGAATTGGGAATACTTTGATATAAAGTGCATGCACTACCCATAAAGTGATATAGTGTTTTTTGAAAGTGAATTGAATTAGTTGGGAATATATATTGCAAGCTCAAGGGCAACCACTGAAAAGGTTTTAGAAGGAAGTATAATTGATATGTTAACAGAAGAGAAAAGAAAAACACTCATTTAAAACCACAGAAAGCAGAAAGTAGGTAAGACAATAATAGGAACAAAGAACAAGAGCAATAAATAGATTACAGTAACAAATACAGCAGACATTAATCCTATTGTATCAGTATTCACTTTAAACATTGGTGGCTTAAATTCACCAATTACAAGGCAGTGACTGACAGTGGAAAAAGCAACCACGTTACCTGTTAGACACTCACTTTAAACATAAAAACACATTAAAGTAACAGGATGGCACTATTGGTGGGAGTGTAAATTGTTGTAGCTGCTGTGGAAAACTATGGAGGGTCCTCAAAAAGTTATAAATAGGAGTTCCATGGGGCACCTGGGTGGCTCAGTTGGTTGAGCAACCGACTCGTGATTTTAGCTCAGGTGATGATCTCAAGTTTCATGAGATCAAACCCCAAGGTGGGCTTTGCATTGACAGCATGGAGCCTGCTTGGGATTCTCTCTCTCTGCCCCTCCCCTGCTCATGCTCACACACAAACTCTCTCTCTCAAAATAAATAAACATTAAAAATAATGGGAATACCATATGACCCAGAAATTCCACTTCTGAGTATTTATCTGAAGGAAGCAAAAACACTAATTCAAAAAGATGTATGCACCCCTATGTTCATTGCCACATTATTTACGATAGCCAAGATACAGAAACAACCTAAGTGTCCATCGATGGATGGATGGATGGATGGATGGATGGATGGATGGATACAAAAAAGTATATGATGGAATATTATTCGGCCACAAAAAATGAAATCCTGCCATTTGTAACATGCATGAGACTTGTTATCCATGGAAGGCATTGTGCTAAGTGAAATTAGACAGAAAAAGACAAATGCCATATGATTTCATTTAAATGTGGAATATTAAAAAAAAAAAAAGCTAAGCTCATAGATACAGAGAACAGATTAGTGGTTGCTGGGGGACGGGGGGTGGCAGTTAGAAGGGTTGAGCAAAATGGGTGACCGGGGGTCCAAAGGTACAAACTTTGTATATAAGTAAGTCAGGAGTATATAATGTGTAGCATGATGAATATAGTTAATAATATTATATTGCATATTTGTAAGTTCCTAAGAGAGTAGATCTTAAAAGTCCTCATCACAAGAAAAAAAAATTTTTTTTGCAACTATATATGATGACAGATGTTAACTAGACTCACTGTGGTGATCATTTTGCAATGCATGCAAATATCAAATCATTATGTTATATACTTGAAACTAATACAATGTTATATGTCAATTACACCTTAATTTTAAAAAAGTAAAGAGATCCAAAAAGCTATACCATGCTAATAGTGATCAAAAGAAAGCTGGAGTAGCTGTTTTAATTTCAGACAAAGCAGACTTCACAGCAAGGAAAATTATCAGGGATAAAGAGGAACATTTTGTAATGATCAATGGGCCACTTCTCCAAAAAAAGAT
Organism: Prionailurus viverrinus; assembly: GCF_022837055.1. Classification (NCBI taxonomy): domain Eukaryota; kingdom Metazoa; phylum Chordata; class Mammalia; order Carnivora; family Felidae; genus Prionailurus; species Prionailurus viverrinus. The sequence goes on from NC_062578.1 coordinate 680,950, forward strand.
CGACAGACCTTTGAAACATGTGAGGCAAAAACTGATAGAATTTCAAGAAGTAGGTGAATCCATTGTTGCAGACTTGCTGCAGCTTAAATACCTGAGTGATATTTCAACAGCAGGCTCTCTGACCCTTTGATGGAGGGAGCTTGGAACAGCGAGGGAGTAAGAGGAGCACAGGTTTGTAAGTACAATAGGCATCTGGCAACAGCAAGAGGGAGTGAGAGGTAGGCAGAGTGGCCACTGAGAAGGCTGTTGTGAGAGAAGCCTTAGGAAGGTGATTAAAGTTGACAATACTCCCTTAGGGTTGTTTGGTTGGGGAAGAGGAAAGAGTCTAAAACAATTTCCAGATTCTGACTGAGACAGTTGCAAGTTGATGGGGGGTGTTAACCAAGACAGGTAATACTGAAGACAGTGAAAACGTCTAGTTCCATTTTGACAGGTTCACTTGTAATTTGTATGATACAATCAATTTTTGGACAGATGTCCAGGCCCAAGTTGCAGATCAGCAGGTAGGGATGGAGCGGAGAAGCAAATGGGGTTGACCATCGTGTGGAGTGAGGCTTGCAGGGCGCAAGCAAGAGAACTGTGCAGAAGGGGAAGAGGAAGGAAAGACCCTCAACATGAGCCACTGTTAGGGGGCAGCAGGAACCAGAGGGGATGATAGTCATCCAATGTCTCAGGAAAAGAAGGTGGTCGACAGAAAGACGAAACAAGAAAAGACGGTGCCCCTTTTAGGTAGCCACCATGGAGTCATCAGAGACTGGACTGCGAGGTGTCTTAATGGACTGGCTTGGGGGAAGCTATACTACTGAAGGTTGAGGCAAACAATTATTCTTTCAAGAAGCTTGACTAAGAAGAAACCTAACAAATGGGATGATGACTAGTGGAAATCACAGTAAAGAAGACCTTTTTCTTTTCGTCAACTTGGAGAACCATGGACATTTATTTCTCCCTGAAAGCAAGAAATTTTTGCATAAGAGTAGATTGAACATGGAGAAGAGGCAGAGTTACAAGAGAAGGTCAGAGACAGAGGTACACTGAGGAATTTCATCTTGGGTAAGAACACCATCTCTTTTCCAAGTCAGGAGGAGGGAGGACAGGAGGGCTGGACTTTTTGAGAACACATCCTGTATTTTATTCATCTTTATATCTCTGGCAGCTGTTATAGAGCCTAGAACATGATTGCTGTAAGTGATATTTTTTCAGTGAATGGGCAGATTGGTTAGGTCCAGGTAAGCTTACAGGCGCTAGAGTATGGAAATTGAGCCTCACTTTTTCCAATACAAAATTGTGCACAATGCTCTTGCTGAGAGAAAGAAAGGGTTAGAGGTATGGGGTAAGAAGCTTAAGGGAAGTGGCAAAGCCTGATAGAACCCACCTGTGGGATTTGCAGAGAGGACTAACTGGAGATGAAAGAAACAATTAAGATTAGAGATGGTAATTTTACTACATTACCAGCCTTGTCCATCATGTGACTTTTTTCCTAGCTGGACCCAGATATAAGGGCAAAAACAATAACAAGCTTGGGGGCTGTGGGCCTTTGTGGGAAGGATCAAGGGCTCAGGACATTGACCAGAAGATAATAAGGGTGATCATGAAGCTGGGAAGAAAGATCGTGAAGTCCTGTCTTTAACCTCAGCCCTCTCTTTCTTTACTCCCTTCCCAGACTCTGTGTGATCTCGCCCCTTCATACCACACACACTCATCTCTTCTCCCCCTCCCCAGGAGGAAGGGTGTGATCATTAGACTGTTAAACTTGTGAATCAACTGAAGAAGCTTATGTATACTAAAGCATTACCTCAGCTGTATATTCTAGTAATTATGAAATAAGAAACTAATCATGAAAGGCAAGAGCCATGTTCTAGCTGAATTCCCTGCTTTTTAAAAAACTGATTCCTGGAAGTCTGAAGAGTCAGGCACAATGACAGGTACATGGAACCTCCTTGGAGATTCCTATCCAGCAGTCCTGAGAAGTGGAGTTTGGTACTTAACAGACAGTCTACTTGAGAATCGCTTTTCCTGAGGCACCTGGTTGGCTCAGTCAGTTAAGTGTCCGGCTTCAGCTCAGGTCATGATCTCACGGTTCGTGGGTTCGAGCCCTGCGTTGGACTCTGTGCTGGCAGCTCGGAGCCTAGAGCTTGCCTCAGATTTTATGTCTCCCTCTCTCTCTGCCTCTCCCCTACTTGGACTCTGTCTCTCTCTCAAAAATAAATAAACTTTAAGAATCCCTTTTTCCTAAGGGAAGCTGTCTTTTAGTGGCTCAGACCTGAAGCCCAGTTAGGACTGCCTGTTAGCAGCTGCATTCTCTTTCCAGGGTGGGGACCCTGCCTGTGCCTAACTATGTACTGGACCAACTTTCTCCATATCCTAATCCAGGTTTTAAAGGAAGAAGTAAAAAATTCTATAGACGAGAAAGAGCGAGAATTAAGAAGGAGAGTGTCCAACAACTGATGAATGGATAAAGAAGATGTGTGTGCGTGTGTGCGCGTGCGTGTGTGTGTATGATAAAATATTACTCAGCATAAAAACATGAAATCTTGCCATTTATACCAACATGGATGGACCTGAGAGTATAATACTAAGCAGAATAAGTCAGAGAAATTTCACTTATATGTAGAATTTAATAAATAAAACAAACAAAGAAACAAAAAAGATACAAACAAAAACCAGACTCTGAAATGCAGAGAACAATTGGTAGCTAGAGGGGGTATTAAAGGACACTTATCGTGATGAACACTGAGGAATGATGTATAGAATTGCTGAGTCATTATATTATACACCTGAAACTCATATAACATTGTAGGTTATATTTGAATTAAAACAATTATTTAAAAAATAAAATGAAAAAGAGTAAGTTTTTTTTTTTAAAAAGGGAGAATTGTTTATGGAATAAAGAATCGGGTAAGAAGAATTTTGCTGAATGTATCACTGTAAATTGACTGTTTTATTTCCCCCCCAAGTTAATGTTTGATAGGAGGTCATAACAAAAACAAAAACAAAAAATACCTTTGGAACCTGTTTGAATGAGGGACTGTACTGAGATAATGTTTGCGTTTTAAACACTCTATGAAGAATATCATGAAAAAGTCATAAGACTCATTCATGACCATAATTTTCTTTTTTAAAAAAATTTTTAATGTTTATTTTTGAGAGAGAGAGAGAGAGAGAGAGAGAGAGAGAGAGAATGCGAGCGGGAGAGGGGCAGAGAGAGAGGAAGACACCAAATCCAAAGCAGGCTCCAGGCTCTGAGCTGTCAGCACAGAGCCCAGCGCGGGGCTCAAACCCACAAACTGCAAGATCATGAGCTGAGCTGAAGTCATATGCTTAACCAACTGAGCCACCCAGGTGCCCCAATGACCATAACTTTCTGATGGAACAGTCAATAAAACTGTTCTCTAGATTTTTCATTTGGTTGGGAATGGGTAAGCTGGCCTACAGCACAGAGGAAAGTAAGTGTTGACATTATCCAAAACATAATATGCTTTTTACAGTCAAATAAGTGGAAAAGGCAAAGAAAACAGAAGAGTTATTTAAATTTATTTGTTATTTATAAGATTTTTATTTTTAAGTAAACTCTGCACCCAATGTGGAGCTTGAACTCACAACTCCAAGATCAGGAGTCACATGCTCCACCAACTGAGCCAGCCAAGTACCCCCTTTGTAATCTTATTTTTTAAAAGTATCCCTAATTAGTATTTCTGTAACTATAGGATGACTTTTTTGAAAGCTCATATTATGAGGAAATGTACTTAAGAACTATAATTGTAAAAATATACTAAAGTATTTTGACTTCTTTTCAACAGTCCTCAGCACTCTTCTGCTCCAGTAGCCAGCCTACCATTCTACTTTTTATTTCAAGGCTGAGGTCTGGCTTCACTCCTTTTGCTAACTTTCTCTAACTCCACTCTGCATTAAGACCAACAGTTCGTAGAACTTCTAAGACATACCTCTTACCTGCATGATTTACAAATATTACCCTATACTATTGGCCATACTCTATGGAAATTTTCGCCTTCCCCCGCCCCCACCTCCTTTACTGTCCCTGCAGAGTAGGCAACTTCATGTCAGGGATTGCCTTATGAAACTTTGTGTCTGGGAAATAGTAGGTACTCATGAAATCATTACGAAGTGAATTAATGAATAATGGAAAATTTTCGGATTTTAGTTAACAGTGAAAAACAAGAGTCAAAATTAAGATTTTTTTTTTTTTCTCTGAGAGAGAGCGAGCTCACACCAGCCTGAGCAGGGGCAGAGCAGAGAGTGAGAGAGAGAGAGAGAGAGAGAGAGAGAGAGAGAGAATCCCAAGTTTGCTCCACACTCAGCATAGAGCCGGACACGGGCTTGATCTCACAACCATGAGATCACGACCTGAGCCGATATCAAGAATCTGACGCTTAACCAACTGAGCCACCCAGGCGCCCCTAAATTAACACTTCTACTTTTTTTGTTTTAATTATTTTTATTTAGATGTTTTTATTTATTTCTGAGAGACAGAATGAGAGTGCCTGTGAGCAGGAGAGGGGCAGAAAGAGAGGGTGGCCCAGGATCTAAAGTGGGCTCTGCACTAAGAGCAGAGAGCCCCATGCAGGGCTCAAACTCATGAACCACGAGATCATCACCTGAGCCAAAGTTGGGCACCCAATGCACTGAGCCACCCAGGCGCCCCTAAATTAACACTTAAAAGAACATACCATAATTATGCCTTTGTACTGAATTCTTTGCATGAATGATCTCGTTTAATCTTCCCAATAATCCTACATGTTAGAAACTGTGGCCACCCCTATTCCATAGGTTGGGAAACTTGCTCAAATGGACACTGCTGATAAGTGGCCCAGTTGGCTTCAGCTCATTCAGATGCTTCTGCTCATCACCACGGGACTGTACGTATCTTCTGATGGTGAAGGGAAATGTTTTTGAAACAATTTAAAATGTAGTAGTGAGTAGGAGAATTTTTTTAAATACTGTACTTAATCATTTTTCTTAATATTAGCAACATTCAGAATTAGGTATACGGCAGTATTGCACATTCAAATAAAGATTCTGAAACAGCAGTTTTATCTAATTTTCACAGTAATTAAAATTATTATAAAACATGCACACATATCACATACCTACATCTGATCTTTACTGAAAGAAACCAAGCACCCAATTCTGGGGAACTTTATCAAATGAAGGTCTAGAAAATCCTAACAGGAAATTGAAGCAAGTTTTCTTAATTTCTTAAGAAAGAAAACTTTTATAAACATTACTGTCTTACCTTTTTTTTTTGTTGTTTCTGTTTTCAATGTTTATTTATTTTTGAGAGAGAGAGAGAAACAAAGCATTAGCCAGGAAGGAGCAGAGAGAGAGGAAGACACAGAATCCAAAGCAGGCTCTAGGGTCTGAGCTGTCAGTAGAGAGCCTGACATGGGGCTCAAACCCACTGGGCTTGAACCCACAGACTGCGAGATCATGACCCGAGCCGAAATTGGTTGCTTAACCGACTGAGCCACCCAGGTGTCCCCTTACCTGCTGTTTTTAAATGATCAAGACTGTTAAAGAGGAAATATGGGGGTGAGTAGATGAGTGCTCAACCATTTGTGATCTTTTGGATACCTGGATTAAGAGTGCTAATGAATGTAAACAAGGAGATAAATCTGAAAAACATCGGGTATCATGTGAATGATAGTTGTTATTTCAAAATGTATGAGTTGTGGTCTTTTGTCTTTTTTCAAGGAATTGGTTCATTTCATGTCTTGTGTCATATTTATGTGTGTAGAGTTATGTGCTACCCTTATTACTCTTTTGATGTCTATAGAGTCTGTAGTTATATGCCCTGTTGTATTTCTGATAATTGGTAATTTGTGTGTTCTGTTTCTTGGTCTTGCCAGAGGTTTGTCAATCTTATTGATCTTCCCGTGAACCCGTTCTTTATTTCATTGATTTTCTCCATTTTTTTTTAAATTTTTAACTGTATTGATTTCTGTTCTTATCTAGATTATTTCCTTCTTTCTGCTTGCTTGGGTTCAGTTTGCTCTTATTTTTATGGGGTCATTGATGAGAGAGCTTAGGTTATTGATTTGAGACTTCCCTCAAATATGCATTTAATGCTATAAGATTTCTTCTCAGCACTGCATTAGCTGCATCCCACCAATTTTGATGTAGAGTTATTTTCATTTTCCTTTAGCAGAGCATATTTTTGAATTTCCTTTGAGACTTCCTCTTTGAGTCAGATTTTTCCTAAATCTATAACACTTATAAATAACAAGTGGTATAATCAGTTCCCTTTTTATTGTATCTTTTATCTACTCTTTGCTGTTGTTTTCTCCCAGTCTGCACTCAGGATCATTATTTCAGTGCCCTAAAAGCACAGATTTCAGAAGAGGTTGTATATATACTCTTAGGAAAAAGCAATCAGAAAACACGTTAGAAATGAATTCAGCCATAGCACTCCATTATGTAAAACCACAATTCCCGGATAATGACTTTCTGAAGGAACTGAGAAAAAATTATTCCGGCGTGCATCTGTGGGTGCCAACTGGGACTCCAGCGCTTACTACATACCTAAGACGTGAAAAAAACATAGGAGATGTGATTCCAGTCTCTCACATCACTAAAATCTCCTTGGGGAAGTGGGCACACTGCACAGCGGGACCTGGGGAGATCGACACCTCCATATAATGATGCGGTGTATTCACCTTTCATTTTGTCCACCGGCGATAATTCTCTGACAGTTGGAATATAATAGAGTCAGATTCCTTTCTGTGTGCACTGCATTTTAATGGAGGTGACAACGGTTGGGGATGGGAGTCGGCACATTTATTCTTTGGGCTATATGGTATGGTTTCCCTCATGAAGGGAAATCTGTGCTTTGCTATAAGTAGTCTGTCTCCTCTCTTGTGGGATTGGGTGTTCAAGGCACTCAGTGTATGTGAGCTTTTGCTACTTTTGCTGAGAATCACTGTAGCATGGGAAGCACATCGCACTGTCCCTGACAGCAAAACTGTTGTAGACAGTTCTCATCTATCAAGTGAGAATGTTAGCAGTGTCTTATCTGGCTGACAAGACTGTCACGAACACTGAATAAAACAGTAGAAGCCAGATTCTTAGACAAGCACACATGGCTCAGGCATGTTAACGAGTTTTTATGTGACCTTACATAGGTCACATAAGGTCTTTGAAGCTCCTTGAAGCCTAAAGCTCCTTGAAGGCCACACCCGCCTCTGTTGCATTATCTTTTGCCAGTCAGGGATAACTTCCATATCTGCTGGGCCAAAAAAGAGACAGCTAATGAAAACTAACCCATAAGCCTAGTGACCTCAAGTGTAGAGCCACAACTGTGATCTGAAGGCACGCTGACCTCAGATGGGCTCCTGGGGGCCAGGGAGGGGGGCTGTTTCTCTGAGTCACTGGTTTAACTCGCCCTTATGATTGTCCTGCACTGATTCCCAGCTTGCCTCCACCCACTCCGCCCATTCACTGGCCTCCTTCTCCAAGGGAGATGCTGGGTATGATCTCCTGCTCCAACTGCAGGGTGAGCCCTCCCTCCCCCCACCAGCTAGAACTGTCATCTGGGGCCTAGAATTTTAGGCTAGGCTGAAAAAATTCCTGCTTTTTGTTTTCTGGAACACATGTATATTATAGTAACGTATCTGGCCTTCACATTACTCAAAGAATGAGATCCTCTGCATACACATATACAAATAATGCCCAAACTACATGTTGTAATTTAAGCCTCCAGGTTGGGGGGTGGGGTTCGGGTGCCTGGGTGGCTCAGTCAGTTGAGCATCCGACTTCAGCTCAGGTCACGATCTCATGGGTTTGAGTCCCGTGTTGGGCTCTGTGCTGACAGCTAGGAGCCTGGAGCCTGCTTCAGGTTCTGTCTCCCTCTCACTCTGCCCCGCCCCCCCCCCCCCCCCCCCCCCCGCCATGCTCTGTCTATCTCTATCTCTCAAAAATAAATAAACATTAAAAAAATAAAAATAAACCTGTAGTGAATGTTTAGGACTAAAAGTTCTCACAGGTAATTATAGTGATAGGAAAGAAGATTAGTGAGTTTGTTTTTTAATTTTTTTAATGTTTATTTTTGAGAGAGAGAGAGAGACTGAGCACAAGTGGGGGAGGGGCAGAGACAGAGGGAGACACAGAAACCAAAGCAGGCTCCAGACTCTGAGCTGTCAGCACAGAGCCTGATGTGGGGCTCAAACTCACAAACTGCAAGACCATGACCTGAGCCGAAGTCAGACGCTTAACCGATGGAGCCACCTAGGTGCCCCAAGATTAGACAAGTTTAGAGTGTCCTCATGTCCCTGACCTTTCTACTTTTTACTTCCTGACCCCAAAGTATATACCCATAAAGTATGAATGAGTTGCTTCCCAAAACTTCTTTTTTTGGAACTTAGACTGCATTTGCCCAAAGAACAGTAATAGAAATCATGGCTTCATTCCCAGGCCAGCTCCCAAAAGTCTGTTTCACACTAATGTATTGTAACATTTTACTGATAACAAAACTTCTTCTCTTCTTAACCACATTATAACATTATTTCTGTGAGAACAAGAATTTTGAATCCCAAGTTCAGATACTGTGGGCCTATGTCCCCCCATAGAATGGGAAGAATGAGAGAGACAGGGAAGAGAAGAGAACTCTGGGTATTTGGGGGCAGGAACATCTTAATAAATTGGAAAAATATCCCTGAACACCAAAAACTAAGCCTTTATGCCTTCTTAGAGCAGGCCAGCCACTCATCCTCTGCTATGAACTCGTAATAAAAAGGGCAGTGGCAGAGAAATTATGAATGGTAGAGAGTGAAGGATAATGTCTTTTTTGCTGATTGTCCACTGTGTTTGGTTACTTCCTAAACTGGAGGCAAGTCAGAAACTGGTTATACAGTCTTCAATGTATATATTTCTCATTGGTTAAATATCTTAAGCTGCATTAGCACTACTATATTAAATTGCAAATAACCAGGAGAGCAGAAACCAGTATTGGCTTAACTCTTCCTAGATAAACTGAATGCTCCACTACACGATACCATTTAAATTCTTAATTTCTGTTGTCGGCCAACATTGTGCATAGGTTCATCTCAGTTTGAAGTTGATGAATCTTTGATGTATTACTAAAGACACCTATCATCTTTTTATATATGTACCAAACTTCTAAGTTCTGTAATTGATTTAAGGAACCAGTTTTATACACTGATGCTTCTATTGCAGAAAAGTGCCGCTTTTACCTAGCTCCAGCTGAACACAAATTATTTTCCCCCCAAAGAGGAAAAGTCCCATGCAATGTCTTAATTCCAGTAAGATACCAGTAGGTAATGGGCAAGTTAAGGTTACACTCAGAACTTACGGATGATTATTGTCATTACAAACTCAGTTCTAGATAATTAACAAACTTTGATGTTTTTAAAACACGAGGAAAAGTCTGAATTCCCCATTAACCTTGTAACAATCCAGTGAATATGCACTGGTATATCTTGGGCAGTATCTGACCCTTATCATAGACCCTTATCGTAGACTTTAATATCCTTTGTGGTTGCTGGTGACGTGGTTTGTTTTAGTCTTTGAAGAATGTTTGCTCTTACTCATTTTTCTGGTTTGTCACTACTTTATCGTGGAGTGTTCCTTTAAACAATTTGCTGTGTAACACAAAAGGAAAATAAAGTTTGGGTGTAAAGAGTTGAAAAAGTCACTTACATAAATAGTGGACATTTTTACGTTACATAGTTTTTGAAACAATAACAATTCAGTACGGAGCAAATTTGTTTCTTTTAATTAGCTCCACCTATATTCTAGTGTGCTAACTAAAACTACATGTATTTTTAAAAAGTAATTGGGGAGGCAAACCATAAGAGACTCTTAAATACTGCGAACAAACTGAGGGTTGATGGGGGGTGGGAGAGGGGGAAATGGGTGATGGGCATTGAGGAGGGTACTTGTTGGGATGAGCACCGGGTGTTGTATGGAAACCAATTTGACAATAAATCCTATTTAATATAAAAAAAATAAAAAGAGTGTGGAGCACCAAAAACAAATAAATAAATAAGTAAAAAGTAATTGCACCCTGCCTACATGTGGTTGTCTCACTTAACTTCACACATACATTCCACTGGAAACAGATGCTTTGCACAGCCCCGCCGACCTGAGCCCGTCCCTTTCCACAGCTCTGGGACTCCTTGTGGGCCAGTCACCTGATCATTCCGTGCCTCTGCTTTCCCGCCTGTAAAACGTCCGTGACAAGGTAGGGAAACAATTGCACGTTCTCCTAAGGAGGACCGGTACTGCCAGTTGGTGAGGTCTTCCAGCTTTTACACAGTGGTTGGTATTCGAGCAGACAGGGGACACAGTACAGGCTGACACACCAGCATCCTCTGTGTGTGTCTGGAGCGCTGTAAAGATGGGGACTCGGGGCAGCAGCACATGCTGCCGTGTTCACAGGATCTTGCACTCCTTGTGAAGAAATGAAATGAAATAAATCATGAAGGATGTCTTAGTGGGAAAGACTCGGTATGGAAGCATCTTGTATCTTCTATGACCCAAATTCAGGTTTTCTCTTTTCAATCAGGTTGACTTTCCCAAATACAAACAGAAACTTTGGTGGTTGATTTTACTTTTATGTAATCTACCCGACCACCTTCTGATAAGAATAACATTTAATGCAATGCTATCTCTTTAGAGTGAAATGCTTGTTGCCTTTGGGGAAAATAGACACAGATACTAAGTCTTAAAGGGGTAGAGTTTCCTTGCTTATGTTATATTGATAGGCCATACCTGATTAAAATTTCAGATGATCTTATCAAAAGTGGTCATTTTTGTTGACTGAACTAAAGAGATTTTGTAATTTTCCCTGGTATTAACTCTTTCTTAAACCATAAGATGCAAATGTCAATGTGAAACTCGACATTTACCCGACTCTCCTGGTGGGAATTGCTATCCTTTTACCTTGTGCGACATTTTTATGGTCTTGACTGTTCTTTCCAAATATACCTTTTCACACATGGTACGGATGTGTCCAGGGGAAGGCTTCTCCCCACAGGTTGTACAGATTCTTAGGGTGCAGCATCTTTTCTAGAGGTCCTCGAGTTAGCCACTTAAGTTCTATTCTTGGGTCTTTAGGTGCCAGACAACTCAGCATGTCCTGCCTCTCTCGTCCAACTTGCAGCTGTCCTCTTGCGTCTGGCAGTCCCTTCGGGATTCTCAGTTCCCTGAAAAGCCTTCCAGAAGTTCAGACTATAGGGGCAGTTTGCCAAAAATCTCTTGGGTTTACTTAGGGACAAAAGTCCAAGAAGTCCCATGTAATTACTTCTGCACATTACACGAGAATTACAGCTTTGCACCAACATGTTCATTGTGGTTGGCTGCCTCCTGATTTTTTTTTCTTCTTTCTACTTTTCCGATTTTCCCAAGTTATTTATAATGGCTATCGTGTGACTTTTTTGTGTGTGTGAGTTTGTTTTGCGAAAGAGAGATAGAGGATGTGTGAGCATGAGTGGGGGAGGGGCACAGAAAGGAGAGAGGATCCCAAGCAGGCTCCACACTGTCAGCCCGGAGCCTGACATGGGACTCGAACTTATGAAACATGAGATCATGACCTGAGCCAAACCAAGAGTCAGAGGCTTAACTGACTGAGCCACCCAGAGGCCCGCTACCGTATGACTTTTATAATCAGAAAAAACACTTATTTTTTTCTTCGTGCTTTCCTGTTCTCCCTTTATATTTATCTTGGGGTGATCTGTCCATTCTTAAGTCCACAGTGATTCTCATATTTTACCACTTTAAAAGCTAGTACCTGTGTTTGTTTTTCTCCAAAGAAATGAGCATTTCAATGTTAAACAGTCTGTTTGGACTCAGCTGTAAAATAAAATGGAGTCAATTCTTTTGTGCCTGGAACGTGTCCCTTCTAGGTATAGTGTTCAATTGCTTAAAGCAGAGTTAATTCAAACCCAACTTCTCTGTTCCTGTTTTTGCAGTCTTGGGAAATTAATCTGTCTCCACCTTAGTTTCCTCCACTTTAAGCTTGTAATACTAACAACAACCACTTTGTAGGATGGGCGTAATGGTTCATTGAGGTAAAGCATGCAGAATGCCTGGCATGTAACAAGTGCTTCATAAGATCTTTGCTATGAATTTAATAATGACTCGAAAAGCACAAAAATTCATACCAAGCTCCTGACATGCACCCTGGTTACACTACCAAGATCTATGAAGTGTTGAACATATCTGCATGGCAGCATATCAGTGTTTCTCAACTGAAGTATTGCATTTATTTTGGAGTTCCCATGTGCATCCAGGCAGAATTACTGAAACATCCTGACATTTAATCCCCAGACCTTCTCAGTGCCTGCTCCATCACTTACCTGGGGCCCTTCCCTCTCTCCATCTCCCGATGAGCCATATTCCCTCAAGCTGTGTCTCTTACCTCCCCTTCCCTTTGCAACTTGAAAAATCAGGCAGCAGCCTCTCTTACCATGTACGGAATTACATTCTGTTCTCAGCCCATTGCAACTGATCTTCAGTTGCACTTATCTTCTGAGATCGATTCCTCCATAGTAAATTCCTGACCAACTAATTTTTAGATTCATTGGCTTTTTCCGGATTGCTTTCTAGTTGCAGTGATCAACTTTGCCTCTCCCCTGCTTCATCCCTGCCTTTCCTGTAGGCCCCACACCCCATCTCTCTTTGTGAGTTCCTTACCCTGTCTGTCTGTCTGTCTGTCTGGCAGGCCCCTCAACTCATCTCTTCTGAAATCTGTTCACCTCCTGCTCATGCCATGTGGAAGGGATCCTGTAGGTCAGACTTAAAAATAAATACTTGTGTAATAATATCAAGAGGTAGAATACTGATTTTTCTTTGTGAAGCATGATTAAAACTGTGTAACAAATTCAAAGAAAGAGGAGAACCAATTATACTATGGTTTTCTTTGCTGTCTGCCTAATGATTTTTTTTCTCCTTTCTAATTTTTTGATTTTTCCAACCTTCATTTAATGGTCGTTTATCACTTTTATAACCAGAAAAAGATATTTATTTCCTCTCTTCTATTCTTTTTTTTATATATCTTGGAATACTCACATCCATGAAAGTACTATTTACCTAGATTTTTAACTGCATCCTTAGACATAACTTCCTTCTCTTTCTTTTTGGCATTATATAAAACACATTTCTCCATTCTTCTGAGTTGTATTTGTGACCATTCTTATTGATGCCATAATATTCCATTGATTTAAAAAGATACTCAGGAACGCCTGGGTGGCTCAGTCGGTTAAGCATCTGACTTCGGCTCAGGTCATGATCTCGTGGTCCATGAGTTCTAGCCCCGTGTCAGGCTCTGTGCTGACAGCTCAGAGCCTGGAGCCTGCTATTCTGTGTCTCCTTCTCACCCTGCCCCCTCCCTGCTCATGCTCTGTCTCTCTCTCTCTCTGTCTCTCAAAAATAAATAAACGTTAAAAAATTTTTTGAAAAAAAAAAAAAAAAAAGATACTCAGGGCACCTGGGTAGATCAGTCAGGTAAGCATCCAACTTGATTTTGGCTCAGGTCCTGATCTGACGGTCACTAGATCGAGCCTGCATCAGGCTCTGAGCCGTCAGCGTGGTGCTCGATTGGAATTCTCTCTTTCTGCCCCTCTCCTGCTTTCTCTCTCTTTCTCTCTCTCAAAATAAATAAACATTTAAAAGGATAGTCAATTTAAATAACTTTTGTTTATATTGATCCTACCTATGTAACAGATGATGGGCGAGGCTATGAATTCTCCGTTTCAGCAGAGGCCAATTTCACACTTAATTTTCTTAAGGTGTAAAATGAGAACAGTTGACATGATCTGGAAACGTAGCCATGCCTAGAGAACTGACACAGTTTTCTCTCCACTCTCCACCCTCACCCCCCAGTGGAGGCAGCTAGTTGGGACCGAATATAGAGGACCCTCCACATCAGTAGGAGGCCCTGGGGTCGGCAAAGAGAAAGCTAACCTGTGCCATTGTCATCTCAGGGGACTGCTAGGTGTCAGAAGGCTGCAGACAGCACGCAGTCCAGAATTGACTTGATGTTGTATTTGCCACTTTTTAATCTCAAAGGAGAAAGAACCCATTTTTCTATTTTTCCCCATACATGTATGTATAGAGATTTGTTCAAAGGGGGAAAAAAAAGTTTTAAGACAGGTTGACGTTGTTGTTGTTTTAGTGTTTATGTTTGTTACAGAATATTCCTGTTTTTAGGATCGAGCTGCAGGAAACATTTGCACTCTTGTCACAGTCCCATCCATCGTTTGCTGCTTATAAACCATCCCTCCAGCTGTGCTCTGACCATCCAGTCTGAATGCACTTCACATCGAGTCTCTGTCCATTTTATCAGGAAAGTCTCTGACTGCAGTTGAGAGAGAATTTCTCAACTCTCTTTGGAATTATGACTTTTTTTTGTTTTGTTTTTAGCAAATATGCTTCCTGGTATTTAGAATCATTGAGCTAATTAGAAACAGTACTGGTATGCCGCCTTCATCAGTGAAGGAAAAAAATAAGTCGTCCTCATCAAAGACTATTACATCTTTTGTTCTTTTAAACGCGTTATTACATTAAATTCTCACAAAAGTCCAGGGAAAAATGGGTCAGGGTCACACAGGCCTTCTTGAAGCTCAAGTCTCTCTTATTCCAACACCCGTATTCTCTCTACCGAAACACAGTACTTGTTATTCTGCCTTCGGGTTCCATGGGACCTTTGGGCTCCTGTCCACAGTAAATCAGGACAGTTACATGCTGGGGGTAATGGTACAAGAAAATAAGGTTTGGGATCTGGAAAGACCCAAATCTTCATCTGAAAACTTATCTGTCTTGTAATAACACTCCTAAAGCTGGGAAGCTCACTGTCTCTAAGTTGATCTAACTTTTTTCTCATTCTGTGAGAGACTGATCAAGTTTCCAAAAGTCAAGTCAGGTATTTCAATAGGGACATTTCTGGGTGGTTACTATTTGAAAATTTTTTTTAGTTGCTCTTGTTGGAAATAAGAGGGAGGAATACCTATTTAATGCGGTCTAATACTTAATCCTTTTAGGAAATCACATTCAAATATTTACTTGCTACAAATTTGGTAGGTAGCAAATTTTCATAATTCATTGCGTCCATGTGCTACAAATTTGGTAGGTAGCAAATTTTCATAATTCATTGCGTCCATGTGCTTTTCTTAAATACAAGGACTTAAAATCAAATAGTTTTGCACACATATAATGAATATATTATTTCATCGTTTCTCAGATAAATTTACTAAAAGTATTTCCTTGCTCAACTTAAGCTATTTATTTGTTTAGCAGTCCTTAATAGTCAGAATATTAAGTAAAATGGGGTACAAATTTCTTTTATTTTAGGTTTATTACCTTTGTGTAAAAGAAATCGAATGACCAAGGCTAATTTGCTCTTTGGGTGATTGCATACGTTGGGCAGTAAAAAGAAACATCGGGCTGCCTGGGTGGCTCAGTCACATTAATTGATTTGTAGATGTTGAACCATACTTGCATCCCTAGAATAAATCCCACTTGATGATGGTACATGATCCTTTTAATGTATTGTTGCATACAGTTTGCTAGTATTTTGTTGAGGATTTTTGTAAATATGTTCATTAGGGATATTGGCCTGTGATTTTCTTTTCTTGTGGCATCTTTGTCTGGTTTGGGGATCAAGATAATGTTGGCCTCATAAAGAAATATGGAAGTGTCTCCTCCTCTTCTAATTTTTGGAAGAGTTTAAGAACAACTGATATGAATTCTTTGAATGTTTGGTAAAATTCACCAGTCAAGCTCTCTGGTCCTGGACTTTTGTTTGTAGGGTTTTGGTTACTGATTCAATCTGTGTACTAGTAATTGGTTCGTTCAGATTACCTTATTTCATCATGGTTCAGTCTTGGTAGGTTGTATATGTCTAGGAATTGATCAATTTCTTATAGGTTGTCCAGTTTGTTGACTGGTATTTTTAATAGATTCTTAAGACCATTTGTATTTCTGTGGTAGCATGTTGTCTAATCTCCACATGTTTGATTTTTTCCAGTTTTCTTGTAATTGATTTCTAGTTTCATATCATTGTGCTCAGAAAAGATGCTTGGTATGATTTCAGTCTTCATAAGTTTATTAAGACTTGTTTATCACCTAACATATGATCTGTTATGATGAATGTTCCATGTATGCTAAAGAACAATGTGTATTCTCTTGCCTTGGATGGAATATTCTGTATACATATCTGTTAAGTCCATTTGGTCTAAGTGTGGTTTAAAGCCAATATTGCCTTATTGATTTTCTCTCTTCATGATCTATCTATCCATTGATGAAGCTGAGGTGCTCAAGTCCCTTATTATTAATGTATGTTTCTGTTTCTCCCTTTGGGTCTGTTTATATGTGCTTTATATATTTAGGTGCTGCTATGTGGGGTGCATAAATATTTACAAATGTTATATCATCTTGTTGGACTGACCCCTTTATTATTATGGATGTCCTTCAATCTCTCTTATTACAGTCTTTTCTTTTTTTGAGTCCCTTTTGTCTGCTAGAAGTATAGTTACTCTAGCTTTCTTTTAGTTTCTATCTGCATTAGTATCTTTTCTCCATTCCTTCACTTTTAGTCTGTATGTTTCCTTATATCTGAAAAGAGTTTCTTGTAGGCAGCATATAAATTGGACTTTTCTTTTTTTAACCCATTAAGCTACTCTATGTCTTTTGATTGGAGAATTTCATTCATTTACATTTAAATTAATTAATAATAGATATGTACTTATTGCAATTTTGTTAATTGTTTTGGTTATTTCATACTTCATTTGTTCCTTTTTTCTTCTCTTGCTCTCATTGTGATTTGATGATTTTATGTAATGGTATGCTTAGATTTATTTCTCTTTATTTTTTGTATTTTTGTATATATAATAACTTACATTTTTGTAATAGAGTGTTTTAAGTTGATAAAAATTTTGAAGATGGGGCACCTGTGTGGCTCAGTTAGTTAAGTGTTGGACTTCAGCTCAGGTCATGATCTCATAGTTCATGAGTTCAAGCCCCACATCAGGCTCTGCAGTGACAGTGCAGAGAATGCTTGAGACTTTCTCTCTCTCTCTCTCTCTCTCTCTCTCTCTCTCTCTGCCCCTCCCCTGCTCATGCTCTCTCTCTGTCTCAAATAAACTTAAAAAAAAAAAAAGACTTTGAAGACATTCTAAGGGTCCACACTTTTACTCTCCTTACCCCTGTTTTATGTTTTTGATATCACAATTTACATCTTTTATCTTGTGTATCCCTTAATAAATTATTTTATTTTATTTTTACTACTTTTGTCTTTTTAAAATATTTATTTACTTATTTTGAGAACGAGAGCATGCACACATGAGCAGGGGTGGGGCAGAAAGAGAGGAGAGTGACTCCCAGGCAGGCTCTGTGCTGTCAGAGCAGAGCCCAGTGTAGGGCTTGATCTCTACAAACCATTGAGTTCATGACCTGAGCTGAAATCAGGAGTCAGACACTTAACCCACTGAGCCACCCGGGTGTCCCTTACTACTTTTATCTTTTAACTTTCATACTAGCTTTATATATGATTAATCCTCCACTCTGTTGAATTTTTGGTACTATAGATATAACGCAGAAAAAAATGATTTTGTACTTAAAATTGAAAGAGATACCTAATTATCCCACTATTATAATAAAACTATTTAGATTTTGTCATGTTTTCATCTAATCTTTACTAGTTTGTATTTTTGACTATTGCAATTAACCATTCCATGAAGCATTATTTTTTCATGTAATATTTTATTAAACGTTTTATGTATGATTCTAATCTTTATATAAAGCTTTAATACTTGTATAATATTCTTTCACATTGCTTAATTATTGTTTAATATTTATTTTGTTAACAAGATATTGGTATAAAAGTTTAAAACATCATAAAATTTCATATGGGAAATGAGTGGCTAATATGCAATTTTAAGTGTATAGTCCTAGAATTTGTAAGAGTAGACGGGACTTGTAGAGTCCAGCTTCTTGTCTCCAGACAGGGGTGACAGTCACCTGAGGCAGATATATGTCTTTTTTATCTTTGAAGATGTCCTGGGAAAGAGATTTCAAATGTCTCTGAAAACAGTTACATATATTAAATCATTCTTTTGCTGTTTAGATATATTTTAAATCACATTTACTATAGTTTAAGTCTCTGTCACTTCATAACTAGTCATTAGGTACCTGCTACGTGCAAGGCACATTAGGTACTGAGAAATGTATGACTTAAAGGTTTCAGCCGTGAATACCATGGAAGCTACTATTGGAGACTGAATGGGCTCAAATACCACATTAAGGACTTGGACTTTTATTCTGTGTATTGGAGCCTTCAAGGATATCTTAGTGTAGATGTGACATAACAGAAGTGGTATTTTAGGTAGATTTAATCTGTGGTCTTAGATACAAAGTTTTAATTGTTACTTATTCAGCAAATATTTGTTCTATTTTATTTGTAAAGATGTGGAACATATAAATAGAAAACACAACTTCTTTTTTCTTTAAAAGGTTTTAAACACGTAAGTACATAAATAATTGTAGTATAAAGCAGTGATTTCCATGCAGGTAATATAGACAAAGTAGGGACTGCCTTTTTCTGGTTGCACTTAACTCATGAGAGCAGGTTTCCTGGAGCAAGTAAGGATCAAGCTGGTTTTGGAAGATAGGCAACATTTCTAAAGACAATTGATTCTGGACTCTACCATTGCTTATGGAGATCCTTCTACCTAGAAAAACATTTCCATTCACACTCCAAATGCCCAGGTGTTCAGAGAAATAAGGATGCATACTAGAAAAAGGCTGGAAATTAGTAAGCCAAGTTATAATCATGCATTACCATTAATAGACTCTGTTTGACTTTGGATAGTTCACTAACTTCCTTGAACTTTTCTTATTTACAAAATGAGTAACTCAGACTTATGATTTTTAAGGCTCTGTTGAAGTTCTAGATGAAAAGTATAGCAGTTAAAAGCATGAATCTGATGATAAATTGCCTTGTGTACTGGATCAACCATTTCCCACCTCTCTGAGCTCTTTATTTGGCCCGGTTTCCTCATCTGCAAGATAGAAATGCTAACAATACGCTGAAATGAGGACGAAAAGTGTTTAGAGCACAGACAGCAGTACAGCATACAGTTACTACGGCATAATACTCAAAATATCCAACTCTTGGGGCGCCTGGGTGGCGCAGTCGGTTAAGCGTCCGACTTCAGCCAGGTCACGATCTCGCGGTCCGTGAGTTCGAGTCCCGCATCGGGCTCTGGGCTGATGGCTCAGAGCCTGGAGCCTGTTTCCGATTCTGTGTCTCCCTCTCTCTCTGACCCTCCCCCGTTCATGCTCTGTCTCTGTCTGTCCCCCAAAAAATAAATAAACGTTGAAAAAAAAAATATCCGCCTCTCAATAAAAAGCTAAAAAACGTACAAAGAAATAGGAAAGTATGGCCTATTCAAAGGAAATAAGAATTTTATTTTTTATTTTTTTTTATGAAATTTATTGACAAATTGGTTTCCATACAACACCCAGTGCTCATCCCAAAAGGTGCCCTCCTCAATACCCATCACCCACCCTCCCCTCCCTCCCACCCCCCATCAACCCTCAGTTTGTTCTCAGTTTTTAACAGTCTCTTATGCTTTGGCTCTCTCCCATTCTAACCTCTTTTTTTTTTTTTCCTTCCCCTCCCCCATGGGTTCCTATTAAGTTTCTCAGGATCCACATAAGAGTGAAACCATATGGTATCTGTCTTTCTCTGTATGGCTTATTTCACTTAGCATCACACTCTCCAGTTCCATCCACGTTGCTACAAAAGGCCATATTTCATTTTTTCTCATTGCCACGTAATATTCCATTGTGTATATAAACCACAATTTCTTTATCCATTCATCAGTTGATGGACATTTAGGCTCTTTCCATAATTTGGCTATTGTTGAGAGTGCTGCTATGAACATTGGGGTACAAGTGGCCCTATGCATCAGTACTCCTGTATCCCTTGGATAAATTCCTAGCAGTGCTATTGCTGGGTCATAGGGCAGGTCTACTTTTAATTTTCTGAGGAACCTCCACACTGCTTTCCAGAGCGGCTGCACCAATTTGCATTCCCACCAACAGTGCAAGAGGGTTCCCGTTTCTCCACATCCTCTCCAGCATCTATAGTCTCCTGATTTGTTCATTTTGGCCACTCTGACTGGCGTGAGGTGATACCTGAGTGTGGTTTTGATTTGTATTTCCCTGATAAGGAGCGACGCTGAACATCTTTTCATGTGCCTGTTGGCCATCCGGATGTCTTCTTTAGAGAAGTGTCTATTCATGTTTTCTGCCCATTTCTTCACTGGGTTATTTGTTTTTCGGGTGTGGAGTTTGGTGAGCTCTTTATAGATTTTGGATACTAGCCCTTTGTCCGAAATGTCATTTGCGAATATCTTTTCCCATTCCGTTGGTTGCCTTTTAGTTTTGTTGGTTGTTTCCTTTGCTGTGCAGAAGCTTTTGATCTTCCTAAGGTCCCAGTAATTCACTTTTGCTTTTAATTCCCTTGCCTTTGGGGATGTGTCGAGGAAGAGATTGCTACGGCTGAGGTCAGAGAGGTCTTTTCCTGCTTTCTCCTCTAAGGTTTTGATGGTTTCCTGTCTCACATTTAGGTCCTTTATCCATTTTGAGTTTATTTTTGTGAATGGTGTGAGAAAGTGGTCTAGTTTCAGCCTTCTGCATGTTGCTGTCCAGTTCTCCCAGCACCATTTGTTAAAGAGGCTGTCTTTTTTCCATTGGATGTTCTTTCCTGCTTTGTCAAAGATGAGTTGGCCATACGTTTGTGGGTCTAGTTCTGGGGTTTCTATTCTATTCCATTGGTCTGTGTGTCTGTTTTTGTGCCAATACCATGCTGGGAAATAAGAATTTTAAAGAAACTATTCCTGATGAACTGCACAGATTGGAATTAGTGAAAATTATTAAATCAAATGTCTTAAATATGTTCAGTGAGCTAAAGAAGACCATGACAAAGAAAGGGATTTAGGAAAACAATGTCTGAATAAAATGAGAATGTCAATAAATAGAAATTATAAAAAGGAACCAAGCAGAAATTCTAGAGCGGAAAAGTACAAAACTGAACTGAAAAACTCACTAGAGAAATTAAACAGCAGATTAGAGCTTATAGGACAACAGATCAGCAAACTTGAAGATAAGGCAAGTGAATTTATCCAGTCTTGAAGAACAGAAAGAAAAAAGAACAAAGGAAAATGAATTATAGAAATCTATGGAAAAGAATGAAAGGGGAGGGGCACCTGGGTGGCTCAGTCAGTTAAGCATCTGACTCTTGGTTTCGGCTCAGGTCACGATCTCACAGTTGGTGAGTTCAAGCCCCACATTGGACCCTGTACTGAAAGCTCAGAGCCTGCTTGGGATCTCTCTCTTCTTCTCTCTCTGCCCCTCCCCTACTTGTGCTCTCTCTGTCTCTCTCTCTCTCTCTCTGTCTCTCTCTCTCTCTCTGTCTCTCTCTCTCTCATAAATAAATAAATGTATGTATGTATGTTAAAAAGAATGAAAGGGACAAAAAATATATATATTCGAAGAAATCATTACCAAACTTCTCAAGTCTGAGGAACACAAACACATATTAAAGAGCTCAATGAACTCCAAGCAGGATAAACTCAGATATCCACACTGGGACACACGATAGTCAAATTGTCAAAAACCCAGTGGCAAAGAGAGGATTCCTAAAACAGCAAGAGAGAAGTTGCTTATCATGTAGGGGATCCTCAGTAAGACTGAGAGCTGATTTCATATCAGAAATCATTTGGCCAGAAAGCAGTGGGATAACATATTTTAAGTACTGAGAGAAAAAAAATGTTGAATAATATTGTATATCCAGCCAAATTATACCTTAAGAATGAACAAATTGAGACATTTTCAGATAAACAAAAGGTAAGGGAGTTCATTACCAGTTGACTTGCCCTATAAGAAATACCAAAGGTACTCCTTCAGCCTGAAATAAAGGATATTACACAGCAACTTGAAAAACCATGAGAGAAAATGAAGAACACTGATAAAGGTTAACTACATAGGTAAATATAAAAGCCAGTGTTACTGTACTTTTGGTATTGTTTGTAATTTCTCTTTTTTTCCTATATTAGAAGTGAATGCATATACCAATAACTATAAATCTTTGTAAGTTGGCATATAATGTATGAAGATGTGATCTTTGACAATAGCTATATAAAGGGGAAAAGACGGAGATGTATAGGAGCAGAGTGTTTGTATAATATTGAAACTAAGTTGGTATTAGTTAAACTAGGTTGTTACAAGTTTAAACTCCAAATGAATCAAAGACCTAAATGTGTAAGAGCCAAAGTACAGAACTCTTTGGAGAAAAGATAGGACTATATCCTCATAAGTTTGGATTTCATAATGGAGTCTCAGATCTGTCACTGAAAGCGTAAGCAACAAAAGGAGAAAAAAGATAAATTGCACATCATCTAAATTAAGAAATTTGGTACTTCAAAAGACTCTATCAGTAAAGTGAAAATTACATTATGTTAAGTGACATAAGGCAGACACACAAAGACAAATGCTATCTGATCTCATATGTGGAATCTAAAAATGTCAAACTCCAAAAACAGAGTAGAGGAGTGGTTACCAGGAGGTGGGGGTGGGGGAAATGGGGAGATATTGGTCAAAGGATTCAAACTTCCACTGTAAGATAAATAAATTCTGGAGACCTTATGTACAGCATGGTGACTACAGTTAATAGTGTATCGTATACTAGAAATTTGCTAAGAGAGTATATCATAAGTGTTCTTACCACCAAAAAGAAAACAAAATGGTAATTATGTGAGGTGATAGATATGCTAATTAGCTTGACCGTGATAATCATTTCACAATGTGTATGAATATCAGAACATCAGGTTGTACACCTTAAATATATGCAGTTTTTATTTCTCATTTATACATCAGTAAAGCTGGGGGAGCAAAGAAGGTGAACCCACAGATGGGAGGTAATATTTGCAACTCATATATGATCAGTGACTTGTAGGTGGAGTATACAAAGAGCTCTTACAATTCAATAATGAAAAAGACAATCCATTTTTTAACGCAAAGACCGTAAATTAGACATTTCTATAAAAAAGATATGCAAGTGCCAATAAGCCTGATGATTAAGGTCATGGGTTGTCAAGTCACACTGCCTCTATTCAAATTTCTTTCTTTCTTTCTTTCTTTCTTTATTTGCAAATATTTATTTATTAACAAATAAGAGTCCAGGACCAGATGGCTTCCCTGGGGAATTCTACCAGACATTTAAAGCAGAGATAATACCTATCCTTCTCAAGCTATTCCAGAAAATAGAAAGGGAAGGAAAACTTCCAGAATCATTCTATGAAGCCAGTATTACTTTGATTCCTAAACCAGACAGCGACCCAGTAAAAAAAGAGAACTATATCTCTTTTTAGAACTGTATCATCAGGCCAATATCCCTGATGAATATGGATGCAAAAATTCTCAGTAAGATACTAGCAAATCGAATTCAACAGCATATAAAAAGAATTCTTCACCATGATCAAGTGGGATTCATTCCTGGGATGCAGGGCTGGTTCAACATTCGCAAATCAATCAATGTGATACATCACATTAATAAAAGAAAAGATAAGAACCATATGATCCTGTCAATCGATACAGAAAAAGCATTTGAGAAAATTCAGCATCCTTCTTAATAGAAACTCTCGAGAAAGTCTAGATAGAAGGAACATACTTAAACATCATAAAAGCCATTTATGAAAAGCCCACAGCTAATATCATCCTCGATGGGGAAAAACTGAGAGCTTTACCCCTGAGATCAGGAATACGACAGCGATGTCCACTTTCACCGCCATTGTTTAACATAGTGTTGGAAGTGCTAGCATCAGCAATCAGACAACAAAAGGAAATCAAAGGCATCAAAATTGGCAAAGATGAAGTCAATCTTTCACTTTTTGCAGATGACATGATATTCTACATGGAAAACCCAACAGACTCCACCAAAAGTCTGCTAGAACTGATACATGAATTCAGCAAAGTCGCAGGATACAAAATCAATGTACAGAAATCAGTTGCATTCTTATACACTAATAATAAAGCAACAGAAAGACAAATAAAGAAACTGATCCCATTCACAGTTGCACCAAGAAGCATAAAATACCTAGGAATAAACCTAACCAAAGATGTAAAAGATCTGTGTGCTGAAAACTATAGAAAGCTTATGAAGGAAATTGAAGAATATATAAAGAAATGGAAAAACATTCCATGCTCATGGGTTGGAAGAATAAATATTGTCAAAATGTCAATACTACCCATAGCTATCTACACATTCAATGCAATCCCAATCAACACTGCACCAGCATTCTTCTCGAAGCTAGAACAAGCAATCCTAAAATTTGCATGGAACCACAAAAGACCCCGAATAGCCAAAATAATTTTGAAGAAGACCAAAGCAGGAGGCATCACAATCCCAGACTTTAGCCTCTACTACAAAGTTGTAATCATCAAGACAGCATGGTATTGGCCCCAAAACAGACACATAGACGAATGGAATAGAATAGAAACCCCAGAATTAGATCCACAAAAGTATGACCAACTAATCTTTGACAAAGCAGGAAAGTATCCAATGGAAAAAAGACAGTCTCTTCAACAAATGGTGCTGGGAGAACTGGACAGCAACAGGCAGAAGAATTAAACTAGACCACTTTCTTACACCATTCACAAAAATAAATTCAAAATGGAAAAGGACCTGAATGTGAGACAGGAAACCATCAAAACCCTAGAGGAAAAAGCAGGAAAACACCTCTCTGACCTCAGCCGCAACAATTTCTTACTTGACACATCCCCAAAGGCAAAGAGGAATTAAAAGCAAAAGTGAACTATTGGGACCTCATCAAGCTAAAAAGCTTCTGCACTGCAAAGGAAACAATCAACAAAACTAAAAAGCACCGAACAGAATGGGAAAAGATATTTGCTAATGACATATCAGACAAAGGGCTAATATCCAAAATCTGTAAAGAACTCGCCAAACTCCACCCCTGAAAAACAAATAATCCAGTGAAGAAATGGGCAGAAGACATGAATAGACACTTTTCTAAAGAAGACATCCAGATGGCCAACAGACACCTGAAAAGATGTTCAACATCGCTCCTCATCAGGGAAATACAAATCAAAACCACACTCAGATACAACCTCATGCCAGTCAGAGTGGCTAAAATGAACAAATCAGGAGACTATAGATGCTGGCAAAGACGTGGAGAAACAGGAACCCTCTTACACTGTTGGTGGGAATGCAAACTGGTGCAGCCACTCTGGAAAACAGTGTGGAGGTTCCTCAAAAAATTAAAAATATATCTACCCTATGACCCAGCAATAGCACTGCTAGGAATTTACCCAAGGGATACAGGAGTACTGATGCATAGGGGCACTTGTACCCCAATGTTTATAGCAGCACTCTCAACAATAGCCAAATTATGGAAAGAGCCTAAATGTCCATCAACTGATGAATGGATAAAGAAATTGTGGTTTATATACACCATGGAGTACTATGTGGCAATGAGAAAGAATGAAATATGGCCCTTTGTAGCAACGTGGATGGAACTGGAGAGTGTTATGCTAAGTGAAATAAATCATACAGAGAAAGACAGATACCATGTTTTCATTCTTATGTGGATCCTGAGAAACTTAACAGAAGACCATGGGGGAGGGGAAGGGGAAAAAAAAGTTAGAGAGGGAGGGAGCTAAACCACAAGAGACTCTTAAAAACCAAGAACAAACTGAGGGTTGATGGGGGGTGGGAGGGAGGGGAATGTGGGTGATGGGAATTGAGGAGGGCACCTTTTGGGATGAGCACTGGGTGTTGTATGGAAACCAATTTGACAATAAATTTCATATTTAAATAAATAAATAAATAAATAAATAAATAAATAAATAAATAATAAAATTATAAATTAAAAAACAAATCTATCTATATTTATTTATTTTACTTATATTTAAGTTAGTTAACATACAGTGTAGTCTTGGCTTCAGGAGTAAAACCCTGTCATTCATCTCTTACATATGACACCCAGTGCTCATCCTCAAAGGTGCCCTCCTTAATGCCCATCACCCATTTTCCCCACCCCCCACCCACTCCCTTCTTCAGCAGCCCTCAGTTTGTTGTCTGTATTTAAGAGTCTCTTATGGTTTGCCTCATGAATATTTTCATTTTTGGTCCCTGATCAGCCCTTTTTTAGCTGTGTGACCTGCAGAAAATACTGCATAGCTCTGGGTGACCATCCCCTTATCTTTATAGTGAGGATGACAGTAATCAATCTTTGGCTTCACTTTTTTTTTTTTTTTTTATTTACATCCAGATTAGCATATAGTGCAACAGTGATTTCAGGAGTAGATTCCTTAGTGCCCCTTACCCGCCTCTATTCAAATCTTGGTCCACTGCTTATTAGCTGTGTACTTTTAGGCAATTAACTTTACTTGTCTTTGCTCCAGAGGATCTTCTATGAGGCATACAGGAGTTAATGAGTTGGAAGGTATCAGGGACATAGGAAGCATAGATTGTTAGCTGTGGTTAGCTCCCTTTAGTTGCCATCATAAGCTGTCATATCATAGTATCATTACTACCAGTTTAGGAATCTGAGACCTTAGTGTCAGTCCTGGGCCTTTACACTGATCTGCTATGCAAATCATGCCGGCTTCACTTCTAAAATGAAGATAGTTCTGTATAGTCAGCTTTCTCCCAGGGTAGTTATAAGAATCATATCAGGTCATTTAAGGAAAAGTAATTTATAAAGTGTTCATTTAAATTAATGTATAAAATATAAAGTGTAATAATAAACATAATTATTAAACAGGATTATGATAAACTTAATAACAATCTACATTATTATGCTTTCCCTCTCCTAACAGACTAAATTTTTTATCAAGCTAATCCTATTATTTATAACTGTTGGTATACTAAGTAATTTCTTATATATAATATGTGCTCAATAAATGTCCTTGAGAAGAATGTAATTGCAATAGTCTAAACTTTGAAATAATATAAAATACTTGGATATTACTTGGTTTTCATGAGAAATACTACAGACTATTTAGAATATAGTA
Organism: Prionailurus viverrinus; assembly: GCF_022837055.1. Lineage (NCBI taxonomy): Eukaryota > Metazoa > Chordata > Mammalia > Carnivora > Felidae > Prionailurus > Prionailurus viverrinus. The sequence continues at coordinate 708,019 of NC_062578.1, forward strand.
TCAATAACCTATTTGATTTATTTTGACAAAGGTAACCTAGATAATCTTTACTGTTAAAAATTTCACCAAGCTGTAAGTACTATAGCTATATAGTGTATAGACATATACACCATATCACTATAGTGATAATTTACAACCTTAACGTACATTTATCTTTATGTGTATATAAGTTTTATAAGGCCAAGAATCCAGTTAGTAGATATTATCAGTAATAAACTTGTAAAAGAAGGTATAAACACTTGTACAATTGATTCCTATATTGTTTTTCTTTGGAGATCTGCTTTACAAATGAGAACTATTTTAAAGACAAAAATTGAATATGAAAAAGGCTTCCATTCAGCTGGGTCTGTTTCTCTCTCATATTCTCAACACACATTGACTCACTGTCTCTGGTGGAGCTAGAGCTTTGCCATTACCTGCCCTCAAGGAAGCCCACTAAATAGCATCCGGAAAGAGAAAAGCATTAAATGATTGATACCCTATGAATAGAAGAAAATGACTCTATCATTGATGAAAACGAATTTTTATGGGCTTTGTCTTTGTATTAGCAAACAACATTTTGTATTTGCTAAGCAGAAAGCCATTCACAGTAATTATTTAGATAAGTTTAGCACAGATAAGCCTATAGTATAAAATGACTTGAAGTTCTTTTTTATTTTTTATTTTTATTTTTTGACATTTTTATTTATTGTTGAGAGACAGAGAGAGAGTGCAAGCAGGAGAGGAGCAGAGAGAGAGGGAGACACAGTGTCCGAAGCAGGTTCCAGGCTCTGAGCTGCCAGCACAGAGCCCGACACTGATCCCGAACCCACAAACCATAAGATCGTGAGTTGAGCTGAAATCAGACACTTAACTGAGCTTCCCGGATGCCGCTGAAATTCTATTTAAAATAAGGTACCTAAATTATGAAGTGAGGCTGCTTCTACATGATGAGCTTTTGAGAGCAGTCCATCCAGTTGCTCCTTGTCCTGATTGTCCCCTAGAGGGCTCAGCACAGTTCTGAACAGTCTCACACCTGGGGAGACATGGAAGTGTGGGTGGATGCAGAGGTGGGTGATGGTAACTAAAAGTCTGTGTTGTAAGCTGACGTGACTAACCTTCAAGGTTGGAGAGTTGACCGTGTAATGGTGTAGTCACAGAGAAATCTCCTTCAGATATGGCATGGTTAGGAATCCTCCAGGGTAACCTGGGAGTGTCACAGTGTGTTGAGTCTGTCATGAGGGTGGTGTCTGCCCAAACAAGCCCCTGTTCTACACCCACATCTGTGGGGACCACATGACATCTGAGGCCAGAGCCAGGCCGCTCTCAGAAGGACATGTCAGAGGGGCCAACTCTGCTAGAAGCAAGTCAGGAGAAGCTAAACTTGGGAGGTTTCTCCCTTCCCCCAGTCAGTCCTTACCAGGACTTGGAATAGTTGCAGAGTCTCAGAGAAAGTTTTCCTTTTCAAGGACACAGTCTCACTTTCTCAGGGTCAAAAATTGTTTTTCCGACTCTGGTTGGGGTAGTGTCTCTCTTACAGGTGGTTGAAGCTCACCTTGGGGTGTTATTTTGCTTTTAGTGTATGACACACCTTGCTATGGTTTTGCTCTGGTTGCTATGTGTGTGTCATGGTGAGGTGTCTGCTGCCCTTATTTGCCCTAATTTCTTTGTTTGTGTAAGCGAGCTGTGCCATTCAAGAGAACTTATGCTTCCTCTGTAACACACAGTTTTGATCTCGAATTCTTATTCCTTGTATAATTTAAAGCAGTGTCCTTTAACCAGAGTTGCACATTTATCTAGTTTAACTGAGGTCTGTTTTGTTTGAACCTAGACTAAGCTTAGTATTTGCCTGTTTGTGGTAATAATTAAACCTAGGCTTCATGATTTTTGAGGACAATATTTCTTGGTCTTATTTTACTGATTCTTTTATTTTAGCAGTGTCAACCTCAGCTCTTGTGATCACTGTCTTCCCAGATTCCTCTTAATTGCCATTTACTGTGAATCCTTTTGTCTGAATTTCACACGTTTTCAACTGGAATTTCAATTTGGGACATTTTGTAGATCTTAGGAAAACAATTTTCCATCCATTTCATTTACTTTTATCCCTTTCTATTCTCAGTACACTATTCAAATCCTGTAGTATTTCTCCTTGTGAAATCAAAGATTGAACCATTAAAACCTTGTTTACCTATGAACATTGTCTCTTCTGTTGAGCTGATCTACGTTATATACGGTAACCATTACTAGAATTCCTTTTTAACACCTTTTAAAGTATGTTGTTACCTTGTTGCCTTTGTTGATTTTTAGTGATCTGACTCTATTTGCAGATTATTAAATTATTCATGTGAATAGTTACTATGATGTTTATTGATAAAGTGGGGTTTTTTAAAATTTTTTAAATGTTTATTTTGAGAGAGAGAGAGAGAGAGAGAGAGAGAGAGAGAGAGAAAGAGAACACAAGCGGGGGTGGGGCAGAGAGAGAGGGAGAAACAGAATCCAAAGTGGGCTCCAGGCTCTGAGCTGTCAGCACAGAGCCCGACTTAGGGCTTGAACCCACAAACCATGAGATCATGACCTGAGCCAAAGTCGGACGCTTAACCACTGAGCCACCCAGGTGCCCTGATAAAGTGTTTTTTTAATCAACTTTTCATCTCAATTTGAGTTTAAAAACTAGAGAACTAGACAAACAACTAACTGCCTAGCTGTTTTTACTGATGTGAAATCAATAAATGCTCAGCCTACCCTGAGCCATGTTCTTCCTCCCAGAGCTCTTCTAAAAATTAGTGTAAGTGAAAACTCAGTCGCCAACTCTGACCCCTTGCTTATCTTGGATATTGGCACTTCTTTTTGTTTCTAAGTTTCCGTGTTCCTTGAAGATGGTTCCCACAGTTGAGGTTTGTGGTTATTGACATCCTAGAGTTGATGTACCTGTGTGTTTAGAAATGTACATATTTCTGATTAAAAATGTTACACCAAAGACTTCTCAATTTCAGTTAAAAAAAAAAAGGATCATTGTTTTGTTTAAATGACATTAAATTGTATTGAAATGATAGTTGTAAATGGTTTGTTATGGAGAAGATACTATTTTGAAAATTTTCTAGAATAACTTTTTTATAAATCCAAGGTCTTTGAAGAATAATAAATATCATTTTATATAAAGCATTTTAGTATATCAAATACTTTCGTATCCCTTATGCTCTAACATAAATGTTGCTATACTCGTATACAGGACAAAATGGATTCTATTATTTTAGGTGATATAATCAAGATCATTAGTCTCGTACGGGACAAAACTGAGACTTGAACCCAAATCTCTAGACTCATATTCTTTGTTCTCTCTGCTATCCCACCCTGCTGCTCTGAATAGACAGTTTATACCTAGAAAAAAAAATGTGAAATGGTGTATTGGATGTTTCTAAAAATGTGTATATTGTTGACTTGTATACTGCAGATGAGATGCATAGGAGGCTTCGTTAATCAAGTGAAGAAAAGTGTTTATCAGATTGCAGTTTTTTTCTGCAGTAATTGAGCTGCAGGCCCAGAACTTACCGTGTAATTTTTATCTCTTTATTTTGAGGCATAGAGTAAGATCTTTATTGTTAATTGGGGGATGAGAAAGCCAAGCTGTTCATGTCAACAAGTTAAAGCAGTAAAACACTATAGCTGTAATGATTGCAAAGCTCCACCAGATGTGATGGAACTCAAAGGAGGAAGTGCTACTTTCCTACAATACGGGCCAAACCAGAAAGCCTCCTTAGAAGGAGTGCCTTAGAAGTGCTTCCTGTCACTCATGCCAAGTCCTAATAGCTGAGCAGGTGTTTTGTCAGGGTAAGCTTGAGGTGTATCATAGATACTTGTGTAAATGGTCGAGTGTGTTTTTCTACAGTAGTAATCCTCACCGTGTGGTTGTGGGACCAACAGCATCAGCACTACTTTGGAACTTGTCAAAAATGCCAGCTAAGAGGACCCACCCTAGACCTATTGAATCAGAAACTTTGGAGGTGTGGTTAACAATTTGTGTTTTAACAAGCTTATGGTTCTGATTCATGTTAAGGTTTGAAAATTTCTGCGCTAGAGTCACACTGAGAGATAAAGACCAAAAGATAAAGATTTAAGATTGGCCTGGGAGGAGTAGTGCTGACAAGCATGCAAATACATTCAGGTTTGTATTCAGAAGATGACTTACAGCCAGTGTCAGAATGATCCTTAAAGATAGAGACCAGTCATAACTGAGACTAAGGTATCCAGTTTTCTTTCCAGACTGTGCTATGCACTCAATTCTTTTTTTTTTAATTTTTTTTAACGTTTATTTATTTTTGAGACAGAGAGAGACAGAGCATGAACGGAGGAAGGGCAGAGAGAGAGGGAGACACAGAATCTGAAGCAGGCTCCAGGCTCTGAGCTGTCAGCACAGAGCCCGATGCGGGGCTCGAACTCACAGACCGCGAGATCATGACCTGAGCCGAAGTCGGAGGCTTAACCGACTGCGCCACCCAGGCGCCCCTTCAGTCTGTTTCCCTAATTCAAATGTATAACAAGAGCTTTACCCACGATTTCATTAAGTGTATTTTTTGAATTAGATTTTTTTTAAGTTTATTTATTTATTTTGAGATAGAGAAAGAAAGAGCACGAGCAGGGGAGGGGCAGAGAGAGAGGATCCCAAGTAGGCTCCTTGCTGTCTTGCTGTCAGTGTGGAGCCCAGCGTGGGGCTCAAACCCGTGAACTAGGAGATAAATCATGACCTGAGCCTCAGTCAAGAGTCAGACGCTTACCTGAATGAGCCACCCAAAGACACCCCTTTGAATTAGGAATTTTAATGTTATCATTTGTATCACTGTTTTCATGATTTTTCTACTTTTTATTAGAAATTTAGATTTTTTGTTTGTCTCTCCTATTGTAAATGAGTGTAATTAATATTTTATACATAAATGTTTTATTGTAAATTCTTTATAGTGACTTTATTGAGTAAAACTGTGTGAACATTTCTAAGACCTTTAATTACCCAGTTGTGTATAGAAATGGGTATGTTACAATAACTCAGAGAAAACTTAATTTTTCTAAGATATCCTGTCTTGTATTGGAAAAATTAGATTAGCTTCTAGAGCCTCTAGAAAATAGTCAGTTTCTAGTAATATGCTAGCTACTGTTTTAAAGAATAGCTAGTGTGTGTGTGCCAAGCACTGTATGTAAGTATCTGCATGTGTGCCTTGTATATATGAATATATGTACCTCATCTCACAGTAACACCATTGGGTATGTATGATCCCCATTTTAGATATGAAAAAGTTAAAGTTCAAGACATTGGAGTAATTTGATTAAGACAAAATAGGAAATAAGTGGCAGAGCTAGAATTAAAACCAAGCCAGTGTGACTTCAAACCAGGCTTTTCCCCCTGCTTTGTTCTTTGTATTTTCTGTCAAGTTCTGGCAGGATTTTCATGACCAATAAAAGTGCGGGATCTGTGCCTTGAACATAAAATTTATAACCACTACTAGAAACATGGTGGTTCTTTCTTTAAGTTGCCATTCCCAGTGACCCTGTGCCTCAAAAAAGGAAATGATACAAGATTTATGGGTTTGCCAAGAGAAGTAGACTTCTGGTTTACAAAGGAAGTTTATTCTCATAATTCATACCACCCTTGTATGATTTCATCTTTAATGTTATTTACTATACTATTCACTTTCAAACAAATAAATTGCTCCTCAATGTTGTGTATATTGGGATAAAAGGAGAATTAGACAAACTGTATTCTGGGAATTTAAAAACAGCACACACAATTATAAATATCAGTGTTCCACTTCAGCGTTTTTTTATCAGTTTCTTGGTCTGATTTGGGTAGGAAGCTAGAAGAAAGGGATTTGAACACAGGAGATAAATCTTGTCAAATAAAAAACTGGAAAATAAAGTAGAAGCCTGAAATTTCTTATTCCTGAACTTGGCTTAATTCTTCAGCTTAGAGAAATTTCTTGCGACTTGTGTTTTTAAATTTTTCTTAAAGTAAATCTGATTTTTGGTGGAGAGAAAGAGTGCCCATTCACTCTTTAAATGAGTGAGAAGGTGGGCAGGATATTTTGCTATTTTAAAAAATTCATAATAAAGGTAATTAACATTGTCTTGTCACTAACTTGGATTTAGTGCCCATGTGCTGGTGTAGGTGTCTACAGCAGGGAGCATGGGTGGTGCTTAAGCTTGTGAAGTTAGCCCTAGAAGTCACTGGGGCATAGTAGCCCCTTTCAAGCCCAATTAATCGATCAATTGATCAAAAAGCATTTACTAATGACAGTATGTGGTTTATTGTTTATCCTGAAAATCAGAATTCTCACATAGCCTCGTGGAACTTTCTGCAGTAACAAAAGTGTTCTTTTTGACGCTGTCCAGTATGGTAGTCACTTGCCACACTGAAAATACTAGAAATGTGGCTCAGACAATTTAGGAATTGCATTTTAAAATTTATTTTATTTTATTTAAATTTGATTAGCTACAAGGGCTAGTGGCTTTATAGGCACAGGTGTAGAAAGTGGGTCTAAATGTTCTGTTATCACCAGACCTTTGTGCAGTTAAAGTCCTTCCATTGCAGCTTGTCACACTGCCCAACACTTGATAGCTGTGAACAGGAAGTATAATCTCCTACAGTCCCACCTAAATTTCATGCTTTTTTTTAAAGTTTATTTATTTATTTTTGAGAGAGAGAGCATGAGCTGGGGAAGGGCAGAGAGAGAGGGAGACAGAATCCCAGACAGGCTCCTTGTTGTCAGCACCGAGCCAGCCAGAAGCAGGGCTTGAACTCATGAACTGGGAGATCATGACCTGCGGCGAAACCAATATCGGAAGCTCAACCGCCTGAGGCACCCTGGGGCCCCATTTCATGCTTTCTTGTCAGCCTGATCTAATCCTGTGGGCTAGGCTAACCAGCTCCTGTTGATACGGGTCACATCCCTTTCTCGTGCTTTGATTCCTCCAGGAATAATGGCAACACCTTTCTTGCCATTGTCGAAGTGGTGAGTCCCACTCTTGTTCCAGAGAGGTAGCTTCGTATCTTGGAAAAACAATAGACTAGCTTTAAAGCCAGTTTGTTTGTTGTTCAGCCCTGGAATGGACCAGTGGTATAGAAATGATTGTTACTTAGCCTCCTCTGAAGATTGGGGTAGTCGTATTTACCCTGTACAGTGAAGGCTGAGAGACCTGAGGACTCAGTAAGAATTTAGGCTAGCGTTATAAGACCCAGCAGAATCTAAGCAGCAAGTATCAATAGCAAATAAGGCATTATGCAAATAAACATGTGAGCAGGTAACGGAGAAGTAATATTTGCTGCTAGTGGCCTGTAATTCTCATTAATCTTTAGGAAGAGAAAGAAAACAGGCCTTGGAAATGACACTAAATAACCCTAGTCTTGGCTGCACAGTAGACAGTGACTAATGTGAAGTGACTGAAGATGAGACTCAGAGCCACAGAAGCAGCAGCAGCACTGACAGCCTCACCCACTGAGCCCTTATGGGTGTGAAGTTCATTCATTTCATTCTCACAAGAAATCTGTGGAGTACCTTTAGCTCCTGTTAATACTCTCATTTCATAGAAGCGGAGTCACAGATTGAATTTGTCCACAGTCACACAGCTAGTAAGTGACAAAGCCAGGATTTAAATCTAAGGTGTCTTAGATCCAAAACCTGTATCTTCCTTTCACATCACTCTGTGCCATGCACTGGACTTGCATGGGCCTGGATCCTTCCCCTTAGAGCTTTCATTTTTCCAAGCCCTTATTTTAAATTTGTACAGTTCCCAGAATCCCACTTTAAAGCTCATGGAACTCAGTTGTATTAGGTCTGATTATCTATGTAAAAGGCACATTCACTTCTTTATATATACATCTGATAAATAGGAATAAAAAATATTTTTCCATTAGTTTAGAAAACATCTGTTGGGTTCCATGCAGATGTTAGGTACTGTTTGGCACTAAAAAACAAAGATAAAAATGAAACAGCTGAGATATTCTAGTAGTTGAGGGTTTCATTGTAGAGACAGACACAAGCAAACCAGTGCGAAAAGCACTCTCAGAGCACAGAGAAAAGAACAGCTTCTCCTGTGAGAAGGATTGACATTCATTCAAAAAACATTGTCTTGTTTTCGTCATTGTTGAACCAGCCCATCAAGACTTCTCACAGAGACAGCATTTTAGAAGGGTCTTAATTAATATGGGGAAGTCTGTCCTCTGCCTCCGTGCAGAAGCCAGTGTTCCCTCTATTGTAGCACGAAGAGTGTTTTACTGCACTTACCGTTTCCTGGTGTGTGGCCCTACATACACCCTTAAGCCCTCTGAACTCCTCATGTCATGACCCGGCCTCTCCTCCAGGTGGTGGAAGAAAGACTGTACAGTGGCCAGGTTTGGGCCTGGGGTGGGTGAGGCTTAGAGTTGAGACTAAACTGTAAACAAAATTGATTGGTTTATCCCAAGCATGTCTTCAGTGAAAAGAAAAATTAAACCTACATTATGTTTTTCTGGCAACTATAGTTCCTAGTCCAACCTTGTTCGCTAGCTAGCCATTAAAATAAGGAGGGAAAGAAGAGGAAATTCTGTTTGTCTTTGTTTTCTTCGGGTCACTGCATTAATCCCGTTAATCCACTTTGCTCCCACCACAGATTTGCATGAATTCTTCCTACATGGTAAACAAGCAAATTGATGTTATTTTATGGTTTGGAATAGAGAGTTTGCTTTTTAAGGGAATTGTGTGTCAGTCACAATCATCCTTATCAGCATGTTCAGTGCAAAGCACAGTTTTTATGTAATCGGGTGCTAGAGGCAAAAAATCTGAGAACACATAACTAGTGGGAAAATAAAAAGAAACATTGCTCACAAACCTCAGACTTCCTGAAAAGTTGTTTACAGGGTATTTCACACTTTGTCAGTGTTGATATTGATAGAACTGTGAACCTCTGAAATTATAGAAAATGAAAAGATTTTTCATTTTATTTTCCTTCTCTGGTCCCAATGACATTTAAAAACAAAAGTATTGTTTCCTGTTTACTTGAGTTCTATATAGAACAATCTCAGGTGAGGAGAAGTGGAAATGGTTCTTAATGTAAAACATATGTGTTTGAGCAGCCATTTCTATTTTCAGAAAACATTTTGACAAATTGTCATTTTTATTACACATACAGTATTCTCTATTAAAAAGAAAAAGACATTTACACCAGAAACCTTAGTACTTGGACTCCACTGAAGACTGTTACTTTCTAGTTTTTGTGTGTTTCATTTGTGTGTGTAACTCTCCCATATTTTAGTCCATTCTGCCACTATTTCAGGGATACTCTGAGAGTTTATTGGAAAGTAAATGCATATTCTTCAAATTCCTTAAACAGAAAAATCAGTGGGAGCCCAGTGTCATGATAATGTTCACTGGTGTCATTCATTGTATATGTGATTTATCAAGTGAGGTTTAACACTTAGGTTTGTTTTTATTTTCAGTTTGATATTTAGAAATACTAGTTAAATATAGTACAATATTAATCTCAATACATACATACTCTGTAAACCTTTTTTAGTTGTCACATAACATTTGTGGCAGACACATCAAGAGGTGATTGTAAGGTCTACAGCAGCTAATATTGGATTGCAGTATAAAACAAAATTGGGGGCACCTGGTGGCTCAGTCGATTCAGTGCAGGACTCTATTTTGGCTCAGGTCATGATCCCAGGGTCATGGAATCAAGCCCCAAGTCGGGCTTCATGCTAAGCATGGATCCTGCTTAGGATTCTCTCTCTCCCTCTGCTCCTCTCCCCCACTTGCTCACATGCTTTCTCTCCCTTTCTCTCTCTCTCTCTCTCTCTCTCTCTCTCTCTCTCTCTCTCTCTCAATTTAAAAAAAAAAATTAAAAAACAAGTCAAGAGGTCATACTACCTAGAGAAATAATGATGGAATCATAGATATAGATACTGAAAAGTTCTAACTTCTTCCTACTAGTAAAGGAAATTGAACGTGTAAATTTTTTTGCAGAGACTCAGTGATGTGGCAATGAGACATATTTGCTCACCACATTGAAATTAAATTGTGGTCATTGCCACTGGGCAGCCTCTGGGAGCCTCCGTGCCTCTCTTTGCACTTTTGCCCTCATTGACCCACGACGGCCCTTACCTGGCTCCCTCTCCTGGGAAGCCTTCCCTAACCCCAGTGGGCTTACTTAGTATCCTGTCTGAGTTGGCATGTCCTAACTCAGGAACACCCTTTTCCTTTGCAGTAAAACCATCCACTCAGCCTTCTTTCTTACCTCTGACTGGATTCCTAGCTCCCTAGCCTACTACCTGGCACATGAAATGTATTCAGTAAAAAGAGTGAAATGAACCAAATGGACCTAGATAAGAGTTTTAAGGTCTCTCCTATATCAACTAGCCTTCCAAATATATTTTACAAGGTGTGTTATTATTTGAATTAATTTCCCAGACCCTCAGAGTAACATCTGTAACTAAAATTTCAGACCTCCCATTTTATGGTAAATCATTTTAAACCTTATTCAGATTCCCTAATTCAGAAATTTTCATCCTATGGATCTAGTTAGATTATGCTTACCTGTATAGTTATTTTTGCAAGGTAAAGGGTACTTATGAGTATATGAGAAATTTGAACAAGATTTCAAGTATGTTTACCTTAGAGAATCAATTATTTTCAAATCTTAGTACTATTTGGTTTTTTTTTTTAATTTTTTTTTTCAACGTTTATTTATTTTTGCGACAGAGAGAGACAGAGCATGAACGGGGGAGGGGCAGAGAGAGAGGGAGACACAGAATCGGAAACAGGCTCCAGGCTCTGAGCCATCAGCCCAGAGCCCGACGCGGGGCTCGAACTCACGGACCGCGAGATCGTGACCTGGCTGAAGTCGGACGCTTAACCGACTGCGCCACCCAGGCGCCCCGCAAATCTTAGTACTATTTGTAAAGAAGCAAGTGATATGCTAGTAAAAAATTAGTCATGTCTGCTCATAGATGCAGAAAACAGATTGGTGGTTTCCGGAGGCAGGGTGGTAGGGGCAGGAAACATGAATGAAGGGGGTCAAAAGGCACAAATTTCCAGTAATAAAACAAGTCTTGGAGATGTAATGTACATCATGGTGACTATAGTTAATAATATTGTATATTTGAACGTTGCTAAGAGAGTTGACTTTAAAAGTTCTCATCACAAGAAAAACAATTTTGTAACTATATATGGTGAGGGATGTTAACTAGACTTACTGTGATGATCATTTCACAGTATATACAAATCCTGACTCATTTTGTGCACCTAAAACAATATAACACGATATATCAATTATACCCCAATAATGAAAAATAGTTCTATCTGTTTCAGAAGACTTTCCAAAACTTTCTCTTTTCTAAGGACTATGGTTTTAATTTGTAATTTGAAGTAATGAACTAAATTTCCTTACAAATCCTTTCTCTCCTAGACTTAATTCAGTTTGACTAACTTGAATCAAGAAGAATTTTACTAAATGTGTACAGTCAACATTTTTGTTTTATGTATTATTAAATAAACATTTGTGTCATCATTAGTATAAATGCTCCCCCTATTTTCTTGCAGAAGATACAGGACTGGATGAGCTGGCCACGTGCTGTAATAGCATGGCCTGAGTTCTTGTCTCTCTCAGAGCCCCACAGCTGGGCCAAAGAACCTTTATTTCTGCCTTGGGTTTTCCTTCTTTTAAGCAAAGCTAACAATGTTTGAAATACATATGTAAGTGCTTTTTGAAAACATAAAATTACTCAGCCACATTTCAAAATAGAGTTGTGGTTTTTTTTGCTAAATCTTTAGTGATTCGTTTAATTATAAAAGAAGTCCAGATTTAGAGTTACCAGGTAAATCTTTTTTAATGATTTTTAAAAGTTCTTGAAACTTTTAAAAATCTGCCTGTTTAGTAGGACACTGCTAAATTATTATCATCTCCATCCCTGGGAATCTTGAAGATCTGACTTTGGGCCAGCCACCAAGGTAGAGGGCTGAGTGAGTAAACAGAAATGCCGTGATATTGCAAAATGATACACAATTAAGAACAATACCACTTTTTCCAACTGCATCACTTTAATGTTTATTTTTGTTAGTTGCATATCAGCAAACTCCATTTGAAACTAAAAGAGTTCTATTTTTTATTGCTAAAAAGGATTCCTATCAAGTCAACCTTACTACAAATCACAAAATTTCAAAGTTAATTTTTTTATCAAGAATATGTTTTGAGGGGCACCTAGGTGCCTTAGTCAGTAAAGTATCCAACTCTTGATTTTGGCTCAGGTCATGATCTCACAGTTCATGGGATCAAGCTCCGTGGCAGATTCTGTGCTGACAGCATGGAGTCTGCTTGGGATTCTCTCTCTCTCTGTGTCTGTCTCTCTGCCTTTCTCTCTCTGTTCCTTCCCCCATGCACTTGCACATACATGCGCACTCTCTCTCTCAGAATAAACTTTTAGAAAAAGAATATGTTTTGAATATTTTTATGTAAAACTGAATGTTAAATATTAAAATTAGGATAAGGGAACTATTAGCATTAAAGAGGCCTATGTTCCTATTAGGTAAATATTAAAATATGGAGTGTTAAACTAATAGCTAATAAAAATACTAGCTTTATAATAGTGATTAGCAAGGAATTTGAAACCTTTAAGAGGCCCTTAAATAAGGGCCTCTTCTATTTATGTGCCCATAAATAAGAAGGAAATGGAGTAAAGTAAGCAAAAACACCAAGAATGTAATGCTTGAGATCATGGGTACATTTGTACAGTTTTCTAATGTTGTTGTATTGAGGGCAAGCCAAATACATTAATTGTTTTTATTCATTTTGATGCAATAATCCTGCATCTTGCATGAGTTTATTCACTTTGTCAACAAGAGATCAGAAAAATGGGTCTTTTAGGGTTTGCATTGTGTGTGTGAATTATGCCACCTTGTAGATAAATTACTCCTAATTAACCATGTGGTCCTACCCAGGAGACAAGGAATATCTAATGCTATCGAAATCAGTGAATTAACCTTCTTTTGAAATAGTGCTTATATTAAGTAAGGACGATATCCTTTTTTGGATTTGAGCTACATAGAAAAAATAGAAGGTTGAACTCATTAAAATAGCTTTGAAAATTGTAGTGATTATTGGTATCAGAGAAGAAAGGCTAAAGTAAGCTTTCACTTAGTTGGAGTGGTTTGCCGTTTTTAATTCAGTTTAACCTTAACGGCCTTAAACAAGACTGAATTGAGCAGAACATAGTTCTAATATTGGTAATGTTTTGTTTTTTAGAGAGAGAGTGCACATGAGCTGGGGAGAGGGGCAGAGGGAGAAAGAGAGAATCTTAAGCAGGCTCCACACTCAGCACAGAGCCCTACGCAGGGCTTGATTCCATGGCCCTGGGATCATGACCTGAACCGAAATCGAGAATTGAACACTGAACCAACTGAACTACTCAGGCGCCCCTAATATTGGTAATGTTTACCTGTAAACTGAAAGGTTCTAAATAGAAAAACTTTATCCAGCACGTTCTTCTTCTTAACTTAGTTATTAAAATAATATTACTTTATCATATTTTTTTAAATTAACTTGAAAGCAAAAGCTGGAAGTTTGTGACATCTTTCATCCATCTGGCTGTGTGAAGCATATTTGCATTTGTACCCAGACAGTGCAAGACACTGTACCCCACCCCCACCCTCTGATTTTCTTACAGCCTCTTCTTACTGTCTCTGTCTCTGTTCCTCCCTTCCTCCTGTCTCTTTTTGCATGTATGTGTCTAGCTCTGTCTCTGTCTCTCCTTCTCTGACAATTTCTTCTTAACTGCTGAGTTACCATACCTATAGCCTATAGGCTTAAAACCTCACTATTACAAATTTATTTTTGGATAGAGTTTGTGGGAATATACTGGACCCCTAAACCTTAGCCAGCACCAGTGTCTTCTGTATTGCTTTAGAGATTGTTTTTCACTCAGCAGAATTCCTTGGAGATTTATCCATGTTGTCATGTGTATCAGTGGTTCCTTACTTTTTATTGCTGAATAGTACTGTGGTATGGATGGATTTAACAGTTTGCTTAACCATTCATACCCATTGATGATATTTAGGTTTCCAGTCGGGGCTGTTATGAATACAGCTGCTACAGACATGCCTACATAGGTTTTTATATAAACATAAGTTTGCATCTCTCTGCAATAAATGCCCAAGAGTGCACTGGGTTGTATGGTAATTGCAAGTTTAGCGTTTTTAAAAATTGCCAACCTTTCTCTGATTGGCTATATAATATAGCTTTACGTTCCCAGCAGCAATGTTTGAGCAATTCAGTTTCTCTATATTCTCATCTGCTTTCAGTGGTGTCACTATGTTTTGTCTTAACCATTTTGATAGTATAGAGGTACTATATAAGTCTGGTTTTAATGTGTGTTTTCTTAATAGCTAATGACATTTAACATCTTTTGATGTGCTAATTTGCCATTCTTACATCTTCGGTGAATTGTCTGTTAGTGACAGACAGTGTCCATGTTTTATTTGATTGTTCATTTTTTCACTGTGGAGTTTTCAGATTTCTTTATATATTCTAGGTCATAGTCCTTCTTTGGATATGTGATTTGCAAATATTTTACCTCTGTAGGTTCTCTCTTTGTCCTCTTAAAAAGGTCTTGCTCAAAGCAAAAGATTTTAGCTTTGATGGAGTTCAGTTTTGTAATTTTTTTTTCCTTTTTATGGGTAAAAAAATTTTTTTTTATCTCAAGTCTAAGGACACTTTGCCTAGCCTGGGTACTGAAGATTTTCTCCTATGTTTTTCTAAAAGTGTTATGGCTTTATTGTTTACATTTATGTTCATGATCCATTTTGAGTTAAATTTTATATAAAGTTTGAGACTTAGTTTGAAGCTCATACTTTTTTTGACTATGAATATCCAGAGTCTACTTCTTTTATTGTATTGCTTTGGCACTTTTGTGAAAAATCAGTTGGGCAGATCTGTGTATGTATCTGTATACTTACATATAGTATAGCGTGGAGTATACTTAATAGGTTCTCTATAATGTTTTATTGATCTATGTCTATTCCTCCAACAATATCATAGAGTAGTGATTATTGTAACTATATAGTAAGTCTTGAAAGTAAAGAGAGTAATTCCTCCCACTCTATTCTTCTTTTTCAAAATTGTTTTAGATGTCCTAGTTCCTTTGCCTTTCCATATACATTTTTTTCCAACTTTGTTAAGGTGTATGGGTAATAAAAATTGTATATATTTAAGGTGTATACATGGTGATTTGATATACATTGTTAAATAACTACCACAATCAAACTAATTATATATCTTTTATCACACTCGGATGGCTACCAAATTATTGCTCTTAAGGGGAAATATGAGTAGTGATCTTCTATTCTGCCACCTTGCTAATGTCCTATATAAATTTGAGAGTAAGCTAATGTACATCTGCAAAAAATCTTGCTGGACTTTCAATGAGAGTTGTTTTAAACCTATGTATCCTTTTGGGGAGAATTGGCATCTTTATGATATTGAGTCTTTCGAGCCACTAAATATGGTATGTCTCTATAAGATCCTTGATTTATTTTATCAGTGTTTTATAGCTTCACACAAGTAATATATATGTTTATTAGATTTACATGAAATGTTTTTTGTCATTGTTTGCATTTTTAAATGAATTATATTTTCAATTTTGGTGTCCACGTGCTCATTGATAGTATATAGAAAAACATTTTTTATATGCTGTAATCTTGCTGAACACACTTATTCTAGAGTTTTTCTGTCGATTGCTCTCTTGTAATTTTCTACACAAGCAATCATGTCATTTGCAAATAGGGAATGATTTATTTCTTCCTTTTTGTTCTGTATGTCATTCCCCTACCCCTGTCTTGCCTCATTGCACTGGCAAGAACTTCCAGCCCTCTGAATAAAAGTGGTGAGAGCAGGCGAGCCAGTGGCCCACTGCTGCACAGGAAAGTCAGCTGGTCCCTCTGGAAACTGTGTTCCAGGTACACTGCATGGGAGGCACACAGTGGAGTGCCATGGAAGGGTGAGGACCCCACTGGCGTGGGCTGCATGCAAGCCTGCCCTCCAGAACTGCCTGGACTCTCAGGTTTCCTAACATGGCCCCCTTCTCCAACACACTCTACTACTCTGCAGGAGCAGCAGTCTGCAGGTTGGCTCAGAATTCATACGCTAGGGTGAGAGTTGCCAGGTTGTGGTAGTAGTCATAGCCATGTAGCCAAACTGCATCCATTATCACCTGCCATGCCATCTTCTCTTCTGGGCCCTTCCAGTGTCCCAAGGCATAGGTAGGGAGGTGGAGGTAGATGATGGGCTCAGTGAGCAGCAAGGGGACAAACGTCAAGTGGGTCCTGGAGTCCCCAGGCCTTGGCCATCTGGGGGCCTGGGGGCACTTGAATTCTATGGGCGTAAGAGGATCTGCAACATTAACCCGGCACAGCAGAAGTCAGTGGAGTATAAATTTTGCTCCTTCTTTACCTTTGGTAAAGGTGACCTCATATGCCCTTGGGAGTCTCCTTCCCTCAATTTGTAAAATGTAAATAATTGTCATGACCTCTTTTTTTTCCATTTCCCTTATTCTTTGTGGAAAATGCTGTGAAAAGTATTCAATGGCCTATGTGTGAAGAAAGAACACAGGCCCCTTTTTAACAACAAAAAAAAGAAAAGAAAAAATAGAATGAATATTCTTGCCTTGTTTCCCTTCTTAGACGGAAAGCATTCACTCCATCACTATTAATTATAATGCTAGCTGAGGGAGTACTCTATTTCTAGTTTTCTGACTTTTTGGTTATAAGTCAGTGTTCAATGTTGTAAAATAGTTTTTCTGCTTCTACTGAAGAAATTTTTTTCATTTTTAATGTGGTCGAGGTGATTTTCAAATATCAAATGAGACTTGAATCCCTGGAGTTAACCCCTTTGTCATGTTGTATGATCCTTACATTTACTTCTGAATTCTATTTACTAGTATTTCATTAAGGATTTTTCATCTGTATTCCTGAGGTATGTTGGTCTGTGGTTTTTCTTTTTCCTTTTCCTCCTTTTCCTCTCCCTCCTCCTCTTCCTCATCCTTCTCCTTCTTCTGTACTGTCTTTATCTGGTTTTCTTATTAGAGTAGTACTATTTTTATAAGGTGAATTGGGCAGTGTTTCCTCCTCTTCTGTGGTGTCTTCATAGTCTATAGTGATATCCTCAGTTTCATTCTTGATTTTGGTGATTATATCTTCTCTGTTCTTTCCTTTTGAAAAGATAGTTATAAAATTGGTGTTAATTCTTCTTTGCACATTTGGTAAAATTCTCCAGTGGAACTGTCTGGACCTGGAGTTATCTTTCTGGGACTTTTTAAATTACATATTTATATATGTAATAAAAGATATATACATATCTTTATTATTTATAGGTCTGTTCAAATCATCTGTTTCATTTTGGTTGAGTTATGGTAGTTTGTGCTTTCGAGGAATTGGTCCATTTCATTTAAGTTATTGATAATTTCATATATATAGCAGTTAATAGTAATCTCATACTAGTTTTGTGATGTCTTCATAGTCTGTAGTGATATCTTCTGTTTCATTCTTGATTTTGGTGATTATATCTTCTCTGTTCTTTCCTTTGTCAGTTAATTTTATTAATCATATCAAAAAGTCAACTCTTCATTGCATTTTTTTCTATTATTCTTAATTTCATCTATTTCTGTTCTTTATTATTTATTTCCTTCTATCCATTCTGGGTTTATTTTGTCTTTTTTTTTTCATATAAGCTCATTTTTTTCAGAGCTTAGCTTACTGATTTGAGATTTTTCCTCTTTCTAATGTAAGCTTTAAGTGCTATAAAAATTTCCTCTCAGTATTGCTTTAGTTGTTTCATACAAAATTTGGTATGTTAAAGTTACATTTTCACTCAGTTAAATGTTTTATTTTATTATTTTTTTAAATTTTCCTTGGCACTTCCTCTTTGACCCATGGATGACTTAGAAGTGTGTTGTTTTTATTACTGTTTGTTATTTTATTTCTTTATTTCTTAGTTCTCTTTTATTTATGTTGATTTTTAGTTTACTGTGTTTCAGTTCTTTTAAATTCATTCAGGTTTGTCTTATGGCCTATAATATGGTTTTTCTTGGTATAGTTTTATGGGCTCAGTAAAAGAAAGTGTATTTTTGCTGTTGTTGGGTGGAATGCTCTATAAATGTCTATCAGATCCTGTTGATTGATGGTATTTTTTCCTCTTTGGTATCTTTACAGACATTCTGTCCAGTTGTTTTATCAGATGTTGAGAGACAGCTGTGTGGTCTGTATTTCTAATTGTGGATTTGTCATTTTTCCTTTCAGTTTTATCAGTTTTTACTTTATGTATTTTGAGTCTACATTGTTTGGTGCATATTAAGATGGCTGTGTCTTCTTGGCAGACTTACCTTTTTATTATGTAATGTTCCTCAGGTCGCATAATTTTCTTTGCTCTAAAACTGACTTCATGTGATACCCTGCTATATTTTCATATTTTTCTTAATGTTTATGTGATGTATTTTCCCCATCCTTCAACCTGTATCTTTATATTTGAAGTGAATTTTTTGTAGACAGCATATAGATGGATCATAATTTTTAATCCAGTTTGCTAATCCTTGTCTTTTACCTAGTTTATTTAGATCATTTATACTTAGTGTAAATATTGATATGTTAAGACATAGGTCTACCTTTTTACTTTTTGTATTCTTCATGTTGTTCTCTTTATTTTCATTTCTGTTTTTTTTTTTTTCTGGCTTCATATGGGTTTATCTAAACAATTTTTAGAATTTTCTTTTGATCTGTATATAATTTTTTTTGTATGTATCTTTCTTACAGCTATTTTATTGATTGCTCTAGGCATTATATTTTATACATATAACTTACCACAGTCTACTGGGTCAACATTTTGCCAGTTTTTATGAAGTATATAATAAACCTTATCTCTTATACCCTTTTAACTCTTCTTAATTAGAGTATAATTTTTTAAAAATATTGGTTTTGCATGCATTTAGAACTATATCAGGCATTGTTATAATTTTTGCTTCAACTATAAATACAATTTTGAAAACCCTGCAGGAGTAGGAAAGCCTGTTGTACTTACCTGTACTTACCTGTATCTTTCCATTTTTATTTCTTCCTTCCCACAGATCTTGAGGTTCTGTTCATTGTTTTTTAATTCTGGTTTTGTTATTATTATTGTTATTGTTGTTGTTGTCCACATTGTTTAATTTCTATTTTTATCTTCAAGTTCACTGATTTCTTTCTGTTTCCTCCATTCTGCCATTGAACCCACTGAGTTTTTATTTTCACTATTTTATAAATTGGTTCTAAAATTTCCATTCTAAAAATACCTATTTTTTGCTGAGACTTTCTATCTTTTCATTTGTCTCATGTGTGTTCATAATTGCTTACTGAAGCATGTTTATAATGGCTGCTTTAGAATCTTTGTCAGATAATTCTAAAACTATTTCGGTGTCATTTCAGCATTGCCATGTATTATGTTTTTTTCTTTTGAGATTTTTTTCCTTGTTTTTAGTATAAGAAATAACTTTAGATGGTAACCTGTACATCGAGGTATTATGATATGAGAATCTGGATCTTATTTAAACCTGTTTTAGGGGAATTTTTCTGACACTGCTCTGAGAAGAAAAGTGGAGGGAGCTGGAGGTGGGGGGCTTATTACTGCCAAGTGGAGGTAAAAGTCTAAATTCTCTTCCTGATCCCCACTGATACTTGAAGGGTGAAGAATTCATTGTTACTGCTGAGCAGATGTGAGTTCCAGCTTCCTGCTAGACCTCAGCTGACATAACCCTTGCTGGGAGGGCCAGGGGTGCTGCTTCCCACATGGTTTCCACTGATAACACTGGAGGAAAGTGTGAGGATAGAGGGTAGCTACAGTACCACTGGGTGGAGTTGAAAGTCCTGACACTCTGCTGGGCCTACTCTGACTGTTCACCAGGGGGGCAGGGAAGGGTACTTGTTACTGATGTCAGGTGGGAGTGGAAGTCCAGACCCCCAGGTGGTCTCCACTGTCATAGTGTGTGTGTGTGTGTGTGTGTGTGTGTGTGTGTGTGTGTGTGTGTGTTGAAGGGCAGGGATTGATGAGGGAAGGCTATTATAAGCCTGCAGGGATGGAAGTCCCAACACTCTATCCTGCCTTCTCTCACACTACCCCAACTGGGCTTTAGAGACTTTTTATTACAGCCTGATGAGGGTGCAAGTCAGGGCTCCCCACTCATCCTTTTCTCATGTGTGTGGTAGTGAGTCACAGGTCTTCTGTGATGTTTGCCTAGAATAGAACAGTCATTTTCTAAAAGTTTTGTGTCTCACCAGGCTGCCCCTTCCCTGACCTTTGGTTGGAGAGAGTAAGCTTTTGCAGGGGTTTTTTATGTGTACGCATCATTGCATTAGGTTGCCACCTTCTTCAGTTTGAAGTCTGGGATATAAGAGACAAACAGAAAACCCAGAAGCTCACCAGTATGTTGTTCCTTAGGTCCCAAGGTCTCTAGGGCCTAGCTGGCATGCCTTCTTCCCACCTCTCAGTATCTTCTTATGTTTAGTTGATATCTAATGTCAGGCATTTTAGTTGTGCTTAATGGGATAAATTAGAGAAAAAGATGTCTGCTCCTAAATGGAGTGGAAGTGGAAGTCCTGAATTTTCCTTGATGTGTAGCAGCATTACCTCTTCTGAGGAATGAGCGTTGACGAGTCTTCTCAAATCTGGTATTTGAATGGAACCAGGAAAATTTTGTCTTTTATGTTCCCAGACTCCTTTTCTACTTAAACATGAGGCATTTCTGTGACTGTGCTCCATTTGATAGTGAAGGTGGGAGCTTCTTTGGGACTTGATGTCATGTTCTTTGAAAGATTAGAGCCACCAAAATGTCTAAAGGTTTTATTTATCAATAACATTTCTTTTAATGTCTGGGCAATTCTTTGAGCCTGTTGATAGTCTTTGCTTACTCCCTTAATTTCTTCATGAAGCATCCTAAGGCCATCACCTACTAGACTAGGAGATCTGAGGAAGCTTTAACCCAGGTACTGACATGGTCTTCTTTCATTCCCCTTATCCCAACACAGGACTTACACTGGAAAAGTAGAATTCATTCCATTGACATTCATTCTTCAGTGTGTGAGGGTGGGTTTCACGTTTGTTTGTTTGTTTGTTTGTTTGTTTGTTTGTTTTATTGAAGTATAGTCAACATACAATATCCTGTTAGTTTCAGGCATGCAACATTGTGATTTGACAGTTCTGTACATTATACAGTGCTTACCATGATAGGATACCATCTGCCATCATACAAAGTTTTACAGTGTTATTGACTATGTTCCCCATGCTGTACTTCTTATCCCCATGGCTTATTCATTTTATAACTGCAGGTTTGTACCTCTGAATGCCCTTCACCCATTTTGCCCATCCCTGCAAGCCCATCCCCTCGGATGACCACTAGTTTGCTCTCTTTATTTATGAGACTGTTTCTGTTTTTGTTTGTTTGTTTTTGCTTTTAGATTCCATATACAAGTGAGATCATATGGTATTTGCCTATCTTTGTCTGACTTATTTCACTTAACCCTTTAAGTCTATGTCACAAATGGCAAGATCTCATTCTTTTTATGGCTAAGTAGTATTCCATTGTATATATGAACCACATCTTCTTTATCCATTCATCTGTTGCTGTCACTTAATGGGCTGGCTTAGTTTTGTCTTTCCATAGCAGGCGAGTCTTTGCCCTTTGTATTCCTGATTTAGCAAGAACATGAGGGGAATCCAACACGGTAAATAAACTGTTATATTTCTTTCTCTTTTCCAGGCAAAAGCTTGTTATCCCAAATGGAAGTTGCCCTGTTATTCTGAATACTTACTTTTGTCAGAAAATTGTCACCAAAGAAGATTCAAAAATAATACGGGAAGTGCACTGTTGGGACACACCCCTTCCAAGAAGAAGTATCACTTTGGCCCAGATGTTTACATTTAAGAACCTAACAATTAAATCTCCTGAGGGCCAGGTAAACTTTCATTGGTTTAGAGGTTTTATGCTTTGTAATAATATTGGGATTGAAAGTGAAGATGTTTACCTTTGGTTTCCCTTCAGATATTCAGCAAATATATATGCCCAAACAGCTTGTTATTATTGTTATGCCTGCTGTAGTTCAGTGTTTAGCTGTGAGCTTTCACAGTATTTCATCTAATTGTTCATTTTTAATCTTTCTCCTAATCTGTCAAAATAAATGAGTTTTCATTTTTTTTAATTCTCATTTTGTAATTGTCTAAGAATTTTGTTTAAGCTTTTAAGTTCTTAAATACGAAAAAAGTCACATGTTTTTCTTTTTCTAAGTATCTATATCCCTTGGGACAAAAAGAACCACATAAACTTGAGATTATACACTGAGATTATACATTGCTTTTTGGAATTTTATTGGCTTTCCATCATGATCATTTATCAAGATGAATTTAGGGAGCCCCTAAATTTCCCTTACAGCAGGCATGAAGGGCACTCTGGGCACCATTCCAGGCTCTAAGTGTCTGTGACTCCAGGTGCACCATCTCAGGTTCGCCTAGTTAGCTGAGTTAGCACCGAACAGAAGGCTGAGACTGACAGGTAGTGTGAGGGGACATAAGAAAGAGAAACGTACACAGACTTTCATGTTGTTTGTAAATGTTGTCAAGCATCCTCCCCCTTTGATAACCAAAAGAAGTGTATGAAGGGGATTATGGGAAAAGGAGTGCTCTCGAATCAATTTAATTTATGGCTCAAAGTGTATTACTGCTTTAACATATAGTTGTAAACAGCTACAGGATATTAAATTCATGAAATACTTAATTTTTCTGTGTCTCAATATTTTTATCTTTAAAATGGTAATAATGATAATCTACCTGCTTGGGTGGCTATGAGGTTAAATATGTTTGTTATATAAGTAAGCACAGTACATAAAGAAGAGTACCTGGGATGTGTTCTAGAAGTGTTATCTTATTACAATATTTAATATTATTGTAAAGCGTTGTTGGGAGGCTACATGAGCCTATAAAGTACCCAGCATAGTACACTGCATATAAAAAGCACTTAATAATATGATTTACTTTTTAAACCCTAGTCATTTTTTGTTTTTCACTTTGTCCTGCTGTGATTGCTACCTCATACAAGAATTTTCTAGATTACCATGAAGTACTGTAATAGCAGGACTTTCTGCATGTTTTCAAAGACTCAGGACAACGTGTGCTTCCACTGACTGGAAACACTTTTTGCTGTTTCCATGTGATTTCTCACATTGCCCGCCTCAGCAGCACTAGTTACGGGGCAGACACAGAGACACACACCATGTCTTTTATCTTCATCATTCCTTTGGTGTTGTACAGTTACATCAGAGAATTGCCTGAGAATATCATTACTTGGTGTGTGCCATGCTGTTATTAGTTAAACTGAGATTGTTCCTTTGCATGTCTTGGCCAGGTTATGTGTAGTGATCTCACTACCATGAGGACAGAATGCACCCGTGGACATGAGGAAACCAAGCAATGCTTCCCAGCTCAAGCTCCCCTGAGGGACTCTCTTCTGGATGCAGTGGAAAGCCAGGGAGCTGCCCCATGGTCAGGAGTCAAGGTCCGAGTGGTGATACAAAGAGTTTACTCTCTTCCCTGCAGGTATCAGCAGGGAGGTGGCTCAGCTGTTCCACCGGGCCCAGACCCATCCAGAGCTCGGTGAGTGACAAGACACAGGCATGTGTGCTAGAGTCACTTAGAGAAAGTAGAGACCCTTCCTAGAGAAAGCAGAAATTCTTGGCTACATTCACCATATACATGAGTTTTGGGTTTTTTGGGTTTTTTCTTGCATCAAAATTTGGGACATGTGGTGTAACAAAGGAATCCCCCTGTTTACTTAATATAAAAAGTCCTACTAAAAATTTAATTTGTTGCATTTACTTTTACCTTTAATGGTTCATATTACTGAAAGTGATACAAACAAGAAATACTGGTATTGTTCTAGAAAAGCCAAGATATGTGATCATGATACCTAAAAAGACCACTGCAATGTCTATCAAGTTTTATATATCTTAAAAACCTAATAAATGGCAGTTAGTAAATCCGTGGCTTTCAGAGAGTGCTATTCTAACCTATAGAACTTTCTACAGTGATGTAAATGTTGTATATCTGTACTATTCATTGAGGTAGCCACTGACCACATATGGTTACTGAGTGTTTGAAATATGGCTAGTGGAACTGAAGAACTAAATTTTAACTTTTATTTAATTTTAATTAACTTTAATAGCCCCGTGTGTCAAGTGGCTACCTTCGTATATAGTGTAGCTAGCTAGCTACATGAGCCAAACCTATAATTCAAAGTACTTTGTTTATACCAACTATGGGAATGACATCTTTCTACTTGTTTTTAGGTCCTTCCTGTGTTTTTTCAAATAGCTGTAGTCATGTCATTGACTGAAGAGTTTATGTCAGAGCCTTGGCATAACCTTTTGAGATTATATTTCTTTCTATGTGACATTGCCCTCAAAGCAGTGAGGTGGATTTACAACATAATAGAAATTAAAAGAATGGATATCAATTTATCAATCATTCTTTTCTGTCTAATTTTAAAAGAAAACACATATTGAAGAAATAGTAACTACAACAATATCCTATTTTTATAATGCCTTCTGATGCCATTCAGACAGAGTAACAGGAAACAGTTCTTTGTTAATTATGAATCCTCCTCAGGTGGATGGGCACTTTATTTGAAAGTCCTACGGATTTCAAAGTCTCCTTCAGATGTAGTTAGAGAACATTTCTTTTGGATTTATAGGAAAAGATTTATTTTGTTTGCAATATGTGCGTGTGAAATGATTTTATCATTTTCAAGGTTTTTATCATGACTTATAGCTATAGACCAGTCTTATACTCTTTATCTGAGCCAGTTAGAGATCAGACATAGGTTTTGTTTTGTTTTGCTTTTTTCATGGAATGTATCCAGCGTTAGGCTTTGGAGAAGGAACTACTGAGTAAGCAAGGCAGTGATGATCTTGGTAAAGCTCCTCCAGCCCAGCACACAGACCACCCTCAGAGAAGACTGGGGACGGTTGAGACTGAGTCACAATGATGAGAAGGCAAGGTGAAAGTGACAGTGAGTTTGCTTTGCTTAATTATGAGTGGCACCTTGAAGTCTGTCCCTCCAGCTCCTTTGGTGGTACTTGTTTTACTTGCTGAGCATGAATATCAGAGAAGGATTGGAGACCAAAGTCTGGTGAATTGCTGCTGGTGGTTGGCATTATGAATGCTGTGGGTTGTGCCTGAGAACATACACTGGGACATGTCACATGACACTGGGCTCAGTTGTGGATTGAAAAAAGGCGAGGCATAAACCTCAAAAACAAGAAAATAGCCTTCAGTTATTCAGATGTCATTAATATGCATCGTACGTGCTGTGTTTCCTGCAGCACACTTGAGATCGTACAGTGCTGAGGGTACAGGGTATTAGTCGTATCACAAATGAGGAAACTGAGCTTCAGAAAGGTTCTTACTTGCTGACAGTTATACAGGTGGACAAAAATAATAACATCATGAGATCCAGAATCCCAAAATGCCAGGGTTGCAGAGAGTATGGAGCTGAAAGAAAGAGGGTAAAATTGAGTTAGACCAAGCTCTGCTTAGTTTAAAGCTGACGGGGGGCGGGGGGGGGGGGGGGGGGCGTGGTCAGGTCACCCTGGGCAGCAGGAGTGGTAAAAGTGCCCAGCCCTGAGGAGAATTGACTGGACTGTGTAGGAAAATGAACCTTTGGACAGAAAATCATGGCATCTGAGCTTGGGTTCTTGAGGACAAGACTTCTGAGATGTCTTTGGGGTACAAAAAGGTATTATTGAATAATGATTATTAATGTTTTATAGATTCATAATGCTATAACAATGATCAAGCTCCAGTTTACACGTAAAATTAATATAGAAGTAAAATTATACTTAACATTGTACTAATTCTTTGCTAACGTATCTACTTAAAAAGCACATCAAAATATCTGCTTTAGAGAATCAGTTAGCAATATGTTTTCTAATGTAGAATTTTTAATTTATACACATGTAACATGTATATAAGAGAAAACATTATTTAAAAACTTAGGTTTAGGGGCACCTGGGAAGCTCAGTCGGTTGAGCGTCCGACTTCGGCTCAGGTCATGATCTCGCGGTCTCTGGGTTTTAGCCCTGCTTTGGGCTCTGTGCTGACGGCTGGGAGCCTGGAGCCAGCGACGCCTGCTTTGGATTCTGGGTCTCCCTCTCTCTCTGCCCCTGCCCTGCTCATGCTCTGTCTCTCTCTCTCTCTCTCTCTCTCTCTCTCTCTGCCAAAAATAAATAAACATTAAAAAAAATTTTTTTTTAAAGACTTAGGTTTATAGCTTGGAAGATTTCTATCTTTTCTACTTGCAACTTCTGCCTCTAACTTTGGGTGGACTCCTGTGCAACCCAGGGAGTCAGTTTGTCCAGAGGCATGACTGCAGCAGACAGGAAATTGCACAGTGACACCTTACACTGAAGGCAGCCCCCGGTCTGCTCTCTCATCATAACCTGCTATACTCCAAAGATCCAAAGATCTTTCTATCAGTGAACTGAAAGACAATCTTGGTCACTATGTGTTTTCTGTAAAGTGCCAGAAATTAAGGCCTGCAGAAAAAGAAATGACTGACATATAGTAGATATTTTGCCACAACAAGTTTCCCTTTTCTGCCCAAATGAGGTCAGATGACTCTTCATGGAGCACTGTAATGAGTCTTATATCTGACTTTACTTAGCACCTCAATCATAGATGTCAGTCTCAGTCTGTTCCCTATACTTTAGCAGTATCACTTTTCTAAGATCAGTAACAACTTATCTTCTGATGGCAGACCCCCAGATTGTTGCCAACTTTGAAATTAAAGGAAATTTATTTGAAGGTAATCAGTCCTGAACAGAGTCACATAGATTCAGTCAAGAGGCTCATTTCCTCTGAGCTGTGAAACGTTATCAAATATATACTTTAGATTTCAGAAATATAACATCTAAGAGCCTCCTGTCCCTTGTTCCTCTGGATGACTTCCTTTAACTCAGGCTAATAAAGAAAACACTTCCACAAGATTTCTCAGAGTGTTACAGGTCAGAATAACCAATACAAACTTAAGTTTTATAAAGCACTAAAATCAATAGTAACGAAAACCCAACTTCAAAGGCACTCCCTAACCAATAATCTAGGCGGACTGTTCAGAGCCCAGATCCACCTTTATCTAGATCCACTGTATATTGAATGAATGTTACATAAATGCATGACTAATAAAGTAACAGGCTTTTTTTTTAGTGGAATGGGAGCACTGGTCTTGCAGATAACTTATAGTGGAGGAAACTGAGGAAAATAAAAAGTAAGTGAATTCCCTAGTAACTGCCTACCTCATGGCAGAACAGAATCTGGACCATGTTACCTCACTCCCAGTCCATGTTGGCTGCCATTAAACATTGCCTTTCTTTCTCCCTTTCTGAAACATTGGCTTCCTTTCTCCTTCAGATATTTAACTTAGGGACAAGTAATTTAATTTTATCCTTTAAAGATGCACATTTTTTCTTGCCTGTCATTACAGAAATATTGATAATGGGAGAGTTTTTTGTGAGGGTATTTAATTCAAACACCTTGCTCAATGGTCTTGTGTTTGGACAAAAAGCTGGAAGGACAGAACCTCCCATTTACAGTTTTTTAACATCTTTTTTTTTTTAATGGTATTTATTTATTTATTTATTTATTTATTTATTTATTTTGAGAGAGAGACAGAGACAGAGTGCAAGGGAGGAAGAGGCAGAGAGAGAGGGAGACACAGAATCCGAAGAGGCTTCAGGCTCTGAGCTGTCAGCACAGACCTGTCAGCTCACGACCTGAGCCAAAGTCGGGCGCTTAAACAACTGAGCCACCCAGGCGCCCCTCCCATTTATAGTTTTAATAGCTGTTGTGCATTACAGTTGTATGGAAATTCATTGAGCTGAAGTCAGGGAAAGAGCACATTTTTCTTTCTCCGTATCTTGGTATTTTATTTTCTCTTTTCATCTTTGACCTTTCCTTTCGTCTCTTGTCCTGCATTTCTTCCTCCTTTTCACTAAGGGCGAAAAAAATCAAACATTGTCCTTATGCTCATGGAGCATATTGCCGTCGGGAAGTCCTGCACAGAACAATTAAAAACAAGTACATTCTTGATTATAAGTTGTGATAAGTGCTCTGGTGAGAAAAGTAGGACGCCATGAGGGAGGCCAGGGGAGGAGTCAAGGGTGGGTGTTGTAAGGCAGTACCGTTTCAGGTGGCACCTGAAAGGTAAGTGGATGTTAGATAAAAACCAGGTGGAAGAGAAGAGAATACCTTTGGAATCTCCTGGGCAGAAGAAGGAAGCGGATGTGGCCAAGGTGTGTGGGCCAGTGGGGGAGCCAGAGAGCAAGCCAGCCGTAGGCTGCACTCACAGTCCGCAGTGGTGTTGCCGTGGCTGCCCACTGACCCCAAATACAGTTCACAGGGTTTGAAGACGACTTTAGCTGCCAGGTGGAAAATGGTCAGGGCAGGGGAGGCACACGGAACACGCCCCAGTGGAAGCTGAGAGACCAGGAGGAGGCACGCTACAGGAGTACAAGTGAGCCTAGGTTCCAGAGTCTCAGACTCCCACATGGCACACTGAGAAATGGAGACAAGGGTCACCTTCTGGAGGCATGTGATGACTTAGGGGTGGCTTGGGTGTGGGGCGAGTGAAGTAGAAGGCAATATTAAGAATGATCCCCAATTTGATTGCTTGATGGAATGATGAGCTATTTACCGAGGTGAGAAAAACTGGAATGAGAAGAGGTTTGGAGGGAAGCTTGAGAATTCAGTTCGGGGCCTGTTTAGTTGGAGATTCCTGAGACATCTAAGGAGAGGTGTCAGATGAGAAAATTGGATATAAAGATCTCACATTCAGAGAAGGATTTTAGGTTGGAGATAAACATGTCAGCCTACAGCTGGTCAGTATGTATGTTTTGTGTGTATGCTTATTTTATTTGCTAACTTGAATAGGTTGTATTTGTCCATGGTGCTGCGCTAAAGGCACTAGACGGCATACAGCGAAAGGCACATCCCCCCAGCCCTCATCCCAGGTGGTGCCCCCTGCTCCTCCTCCCCACACCTCTTCTAGGTATGGTGTGTCACAGCTAGTAAGTCTCTAAAGCCAGAGCAGTGGATAAGATCGCATTAGGGAAAAGGTAGACACAAAGAAAAGAAGAAGTGATAGCATGGACTTACGTGTCCTATAGCATTGGAGGACTGGTAAAAGAGGGGGCCAGCCAAGGGAGACTAAAGAGGAAGGGCTAATGATAGAAGAGTGAAACCCAGTGTACTGTGACAGGCACTTAGAATATAGGATTTCCCGTATGTGCAAGTGGACAGCCAAGAGTGGTGGTGCAGAGAAGCCAATAAAATAAGGAGTGAAAACGTGTAGTGCATTGCTGAGAGGCTCCTATGTAACTTTATGAACAGGAGATGCAGGGGAGTGAGGCTAGAAGCTAGCTGGGGGGAGATGAAGAGTGAATGGGGTGTGGGGAGGAGGGACGGATTTTGATAGCAAGTGCTTTCTGATGCATAAGGGAATGAGAAAGTCAAACATTCAGCAGAATAACAAAACCGGGGAGGGCATTCTGGCTATCACTTTCGACACAGGTACCATTTTTCTTTTGAAAATGCATTGAGGTCCACTTATTGTGGTAAGCACTGAGTAATATATAGAATTGTTAAATTGCTACATTGTTCACCTGTAACTAATATAACACTGTACATTAAATATATTGGAATTAAGATTTTTAAAACTGCATTGAGGTAGAGGCAGGCCATTAATGGGAAGAGCAGAAGACGGTCTGGAATCAGACTGGTGCCAGGTTCAAATGCTGATTCTGCCACTAAGTAGGGAGACTTGGGGCAAATTCTGTTTCCTTATTTGTGAAATTTGAATTATAATACTTTCCACAGTTCAGCTTCATGATAAAGATTAACTGAGGTCATGTATGTAATGTGTTTAGCATTGCATTGTAATCTGACGCTTCCAATATAATAAGCACTCAATGGAAAGTGGCTTGCTAGCTCTTTAAAAGCAAGTGCGGGGGCGCTTGGGTGGCTCAGTCAGTTGAACATCCAGCTCTTGAGCTCAGCTAGGGTCATAATCTCAAGGTTCGTGGGATCAAGCCCTGCGTCAGGCTCTACACTGGGTGTGGAGCCTCCTTGGGATTCATTCTCTCTCTCTCTCTCTCTCTCTCTCTCTCTCTCTCTCTGCCCCTCCCCTGCTCGCATGTGTGCATGCTCTCTATCTCTCAAAATAAATAAACTTAAAAAAAAGTTTTAGTAAAAAAATTTTAAAAAACAGGTGCAAATAAAGATCGTAAAATACTGACAAATAATGTTATAATTATAGAAACGTAAAATAAGCAAAGAAGATCCTATTACAAATCAGCATTCTTGTTAGCAGTGAGTCTGTTGCCTTGGCTATAGGGGAAGCTTGATTGAAGGTGCTTTTTACTTCTAACCTTTTGCACCCCACCTTGCCGCACCCCCTCATCAACAAGGAGCTGCTGCCTTGAGAAACAAACATTGATGTAAATTCATACATATGACATGTGACTACAGCCTTCTAAATGATGGAGGAATAAAAGTTCCTCTGTAATAAACACCTTGCAAAAAAACTGCTGTAATGCTGGTTCCAGTACTGGACAGTGCTGATAATTATGGTTGGTATATTTTTGTCTTTGTCTAGAGCATTTAAAAATATCCCATACTCCTGGAGCACCTGGGTAGCTCAGTCAATTAAGCATCCGACTCTTAATCTTGGCTCAGGTGATCTCATGCTTCCTGAGTTCAAGCCCTGCTCCCTCTCTCTCTGCCTCTCTCTCTGTCTCTCTGTCTCTCTCTCTCTCTCTCAAAAATAAATAAATAAACATTAAAAAGAAGTAAAAAATAAAAACATCCCAGATTCCTGATGGTGAAAATGATCCAGTATTAAAGCAGTGTGAGGGACACGAACTAATAGATAGTGGATGAGATGATTTTTTTTTTTTTGTATTGTAGTTACAGATGTGTCATCATTCTTTACTATAAGGTTGTAAATTCCTTGCCGGTAAGGATTATGTGTAGTAGTGTTAGTATTCGTCAGTGCATTTTCTGCATATGCTGTTCCTGCTCTATATGTTCCTAAGTATATTTCTGTTATACCCGTCTCTTTTTTTCACATGGATAACTTTTGGCACCGTATTATGTCTGTGTGAGTGTCACTTCTCGCATTCTAGATGGCAGAAATGGACCCATTTTTCTATCCTTTATCTCATCTTTAAACTTTTATATTTTATTGATGGAGTGTCAGGTTTGTTAGCTGACTGAAATTTTAAATGCTTCCGAGTAGAATTAGAATTGTAGATAATTTGAAAACAGCATGTTTAAGTTAACTATTTTCTAATACCAACCCACGTCATTTGATTCATCTTTATAACGGACATAGCTTGAATATGTATCCTTAGTGAGTTTATTCATAACGTGAAATTGAAATGAAAGTTTCCATGTTCTTTTCTTATACATTAAATCATTGGTAGACTTGAAGAAAAAGATCAAAAGAAATGACAACAGCCTAGTGATGTGAGTACAGACACTCATGAAAATAAAATTTTCATACAGGATGAAGATAGCTAAAGTAATTTTCCAGATTCATAGCCAGACATGGTATGTGCAACCATAGTTCTAAGTTTGCATCTCAACCTGGCCTTAGTGATTTTCCAGTGCCTGTTATTCATCAAGATGGAGAATGATTTCAAAGTGACCCTATACGGAAGGCATGGAATTTTCTGCCTGTTCTTGACCTCCTTTCCCTGGAAACTTTTGTTGCTGAAAAAGGCTGGAGACCTCTAATGGTCTGCACCCCTGCGCTTCCGTGCCTGCAGCTGCAATCTGGAGCAGTGCTGTGGCCGCACTAGAACTTTCCTATGAGCTAGATTGCAGTTCTGGAATGTACTTTTCTGAGGTGACAGCATAAAAAACTATGCGAGACGGAACACAGACTGGCAGAGTCTGTAGGGGCAGCCACGTGCAAGCACACAGCGGCACGTGGCTCTGTAGCCCAAAGCCAGACAAGGTGAGATCGGATGCAGTATCCAAGTTGGCTGTGGCTCTTGCTAGGCTGCTGCACTTCGCTGTCCCCTTTCCACCCTGTCTGGCTCTGTCGAGTGACCAGTTCCTGCCTTGTCTTCCAGCTGCTGCCAGGCCCAGGGCCCTTGGGGCAGCCAGCTGGCCGTCTTGGCAAGCTCATCCTTGTGCTCGTTTCCTGGCTCTACAGTTCTAATTAGCTAGCGCCAAATCAACCCCATGCTCCATAGAAGACTGAGCACACAGAACCTCCACAGCAGTTCTTGGCAAGAGTGTCCTGCTTTACAAGCAAGGCATTGTGATATAGGAGCAGGTGCCCTTGTTTGTTTTGTTTTGTTTTGTTTTCTGGACCTTTTTGCCTGGCAGTGATATCATAAATGTTCTGAACCTTCACATTTATTCGCATAGGTACAAAAAGAGAGCGACAGATAAAGATATCTAGACAAGTGCTTGATTACATAGTGACGGTAATGGCCAGGTATTGCACACTCCATGGGTACTTGTCAGTGCCTTCAGAACAAGCTCGTGCATATTTCCTTAAATTTTGCTTTTCCTGTTTAACCCTTTGGAATCAACCACTGTGACTCATCATCTTTTGGTACCAGACCGTGAATGTAGTGGAGACTTAACAAGTACATGCAGATGGGGCAAAGTAGTAGCTGAGTGAGGAGCTGAGGGGGCGATGTGAAGTTGTGTGTTCTCCCCCTTTCCTTGGGATGTGCTGGTCCAGGGAGATGTACTACAATGCTGTTGTTTCTCTGAGGACACTGGCAAAGAGGCTAGTGCAGTGAGAATTGCCAGCAATCCTCTGCTTTAGGAAAAAGGTGAAGTCTGGTCTGCACCCGTCTTATAGGAGATGAGACACTTGCACCAGAGGCCCCTGTACAGTGTTAAGTCAGTGTAAAAGAAGGAGGGAAGTGGAAGAGAAAAGAGGAGATGGCAAAGGAGGACTATTAGCAGCTCTTGACTGAGGGTGTTTACAAAGACAGGAGAAGAATCCAGTCGACAGTGATTTAAGAGTTTAAAGCATGTTACAATTAATGCAGAACTAAGAGAGGTCAAGAAAAAATTAAGCAGCCATGGGTAAAAGATGAAAGGATGAAAACATACCTTTTGACATTAAACAAAACCGAATTACCGGAAAAGGAAGGAACTGATGATTTGAATTAAACGAAAAAGAAGACTGAATCATCCAGCGGAAAACAGCAGGGATAGGGATAGGTACAGGTCTTCAGTAGCCTTAGATCTCACAGCTGCCGTGTGAGCTGTGTCCTGGGCTGCCATTTTGTTTCCTTTAAGTGCATGACTATCCTGGTATGGAATCTGATGCAGATGTACCAAGCTCTGGGGGGTGGGGGTGGGGGTGGGGGTGGGGGGGTGAGGGAGGGAAGCGGGGGCAGGGAGGCAAAAAAAAAAAAAGACCAGACTTTACTTGTATGTTTGGGAGTGGGAAGAAGAATGGAATGGATGTCTTAATCTCCTGGATGTTCTGCCATTTAAACACACTTTTGGAAAACTTAAAAGTTATTTTATTCAACTCTGTACCTCAAGTCTTTGCACCCAGATGACTTATAATGTAAGAACACTGGCTTATCCAAGAAAACCACAGACACTGAATGGGGAAAATCCAAAGGTCTTGTGGGCCTGTCTTTATGTGAGCTATAGATAAGTGGAAAATAACTTAACTAACCAGTTTAAATAAAAACTCGAAACCAAAAAAAAAAAAAAATAGTGGAAAACTGCAGTGACAGCAAAGACTAGTAAGACTAGTAAGTCTTATCTCTACAACTTTTGGATGTAAGTAATCCAGTTTTTATTCTGCTCATTAAGGAATCTTCTTCAGAAAAGATTAGAATGACATACCCTGAAATGATATACTTTGCACAAAGGTTACTATATACAGGTATTCCTCGCTTTTCTTTGCTTTTACAAAAGACCTACTTTAGTGCCTGTTTTTACTAACCAAAAGAAATCCAAAAGAGGAATTTCGCTTTTACGGAAAAAAGTGAAAATGAAAAGCAAAAATACCCTTCAGCGTTTGTACTACAGCTAGCTCTTCTACACGCAGTACATGCCCCCCAAGAGGGGCACTGCACAGCGCCTTCCTCAGAACTACACCCAGCATCTCAACATCAAGCCACCATAGCCTCCAACTGGGTCTGTGAGCATCTGTGCTTTGTCGTGATGTATTTTGTGTGTCCCTTAGCAAGGTGTCCAAAGTATCAAAAAACCTAATAGAGGTTATTTTGGGCGTCTGAGAACACTCAGAAATTTTTCATGTAAATTAATGGTGATTGCTTCTTCACTTGATGAAGGTTTTCATAGGAACATTCTACTTCCAGATAGCAGAGGAAACCTGTGTTTAGTAGCAAGTGTCATTCCTCACACTAGGCTCTCTGGCAGTTTCTTCCAGGTGGTTCTTTTTGTTGTTGTTGTTAATTTTTTTTAATGTTTATTTATTTTTGAAAGAGAGGGAGAGACAGAGCATGAGCAGGGGAGGGCCCGAGAGAGAGGGAGACAGAATCTGAAGCAGGCTTCATGGGGCTTGAACTCACGAACCAGGAGATCATGACCTGAGCTGAAGTTGGACGCTTAACCGACTGAGCCACTCAGGCGCCCCTCTTCCAGGTGCTTCTTAAAGAAGAGTATCTGGTGTCTGTCTTTTGGGTAGGTGGAAAGTGGGGGAGAGTACAGCCTGAGGAGTCAGGGTGGAGCAATGAAATCCCATCTGCGAGGGCTTTCTGACCCTGGGGTAGTGTGACTCCACCATCTCCTCTGTTTGGGGAGAGCCTGCTCAGTTAACGTTTAGTAAAAACACCAACTATGCTCATTTTCATATATATGTTCATACATGCCCCCTTATGAATGCTTAGAAGTTTACATAAGAAGAGACTGTTTGGGGAGCCTGGCTGGCTTAGTCAATAGAACATGTGACTCTTGATCTTGGGGTCATGAGTTCAAGCCCCATGTTGGGCATGGAGCCTACTTAAAAAATAAAAACAAAATAAAATAAAAAATAAAGTGAAAAAGAAGAGACTATTTCTAGTCCCTGCCTCTTGAGGAGAAACTGGATGCTGTGGGACAGGCTCCCTAAATACCTGTTTAGAACATATGAGTTTTGTGTGTGTGCACACATTGTCTTTTCTTTAAAATTTTTTAATTGAGATGAAATTCACATAACATAAAATTAACCTTTAAAATATACGGTTGAATAAAGTGCCTGGGTGGCTCAGTCAGTTGAGCATCTCCCTTGATTTTGGCTCAGGTCATGATCCCAGGGTCATGGGACCAAGCCCCTCATCAGGCTCCACACTGAGTATGGAACTTGCTTAAGATTCTCTCCCTCCCTTCCTCTACTCCTCTCCCCACCCCACCCCCAAATTAAAAATTAAAAAAAAAAAAATTTTAAGTATACATTTGAGTGGTATTTAGTACTTTCACAGTGCTGTGCAACTTCCATTTCTGTATAGTTCCAACACATTTTTATCATGCTAAAGAAAAGCCTGTACCCATTAAGCAGTCCCTCCCTATAAACCCCTCTCCCAGCCCCTGACAACCACTAATCTGCTTTCTGTGTCTATGTATTTACCTTTCTGGATATTTCATTTAAATGGAATCTTACAATAGGTGGTCTTTTTGTGTCTGGTGTCTTTCAATTAGCATAGTGATTTCAAAGTTCATTCATGGGGTAGCACGTATGAGTACTTCATGTCTTTTTATGGCTGAATAATATTTCATCATACAGATACATCAAATTTTGTTTGCCCATTTATCAGCTGGTGGATATTTGAGTTGTTTCTACTTTTTGGCTATTATGAATGATGCTGCTATGAACATCTGTCTTGAAGTTTTCCACTTCTCTTGGGTATATCCCTAAAAGTAGAATTGCTGGGTCATATGGTAATTCTGTGTTAACTTTTTGAAGAACCAACACCGCGTTCCCACTGTTCTATCCGAGGGTTCCAGCTTCTCTACATCCTTGCGAACACTTGTTATTTTCTTTCTTTTTTTTAGATAACAACTGTCCTGATGGCTATGAAGAGGTATTTTTACTTCTTCCTTTCCAAATTATTTGCCATTTATTTCTTTTTCTTAACTAATTGCTCTGAGTGGAATTTCTAGTATAACACTGAATGGTAGTAGTAAACACTGCACCTTTTTTTATTCCCAACCTTAAGGGTGAAAAACTTTCCGTCTTTCACCATTGTGTAAATGTATTTTTTGTTTCTTATAAATGCCCTGTGTCAGGTTGAGGACGTTCCCTGTCCTACTTTGTTGTGTGTTTTTATCATGAAAGCACATTACATTTTGTCAAATTCTTCTTCTGCATAGCCTAAAACACGCTTTTTGTATTATGCATTATATGGTTAAGAATCAGAGAAGTTAGTTACGTATGATGATTCTTAGTAGAGAGTGTGTTATAACCAAATTATTAAAAATAACTCTTTTGAGTCATCAGGTTATGGAACTCGTTCCATTCTGCTTGATCCTTCTTTGCACCAGTATTTTCTGTAATAGGAGTTTATAAATGTATCTTTGCTTTTGCGTTTAATTAGATTTGATAAACTTTTTATTTCAGAGTGGTTTTAGATTCACAAAAGTAATAGAGAGTTCTCACATACCCCACACCCAGTTTCCCTATTGTTAACATCTTACATTAGTGTGTAAGACTAATAAGTCTTACGCTTATTAAACCAATATTGATATTATCTTATTACCATACTATATTAAAGTACTTTATTATGCTATACTATACGCTATAATATCACTATACTATATTGATACCATATCAACCAAAATCCATACTATATTCCGATTTCTTTAGGTTTTCTCCACTGTTGTTTTAACGTTCCCGGATCCCATTCAGGACACCACATTACATGTTATTGTCATCTCTTCTTAGACTACTTTAGACTGTCAAGTTTATAGATAGTCTTTGTTTTTGATGACCTAGACAGCTTTGAGGATTTCTGCCCAGGTATTTTGTAGAATATCCCTTAATTTGTGTGTCTTTGATATTTACACCAGTGTAGGTTTGGGGGTAGAAGATCATGGAGGTAAAGTGCCATTTTCGTTGGATCATATGAAGAGTACATACAATATGATATCAACAGCGTATCTCTGTTGTTGTTGACTTTAATTGTTAATGAGTTAGTGTTTGTTAGGTTTCTACACTGTGAAGTTATTTTTTAAAAAATTAATGTACGTTTTGGGGCGCCTGGGTGGCGCAGTCGGTTAAGCGTCCAACTTCAGCCAGGTCACGATCTCGCGGTCCGGGAGTTCGAGCCCCGCGTCACGCTCTGGGCTGATGGCTCGGAGCCTGGAGCCTGTTTCCGATTCTGTGTCTCCCTCTCTCTCTGCCCCTCCCCCGTTCATGCTCTGTCTCTCTCTGTCCCAAAAATAAATAAACGTTGAAAAAAAAAATTAATGTACGTTTTAACACCCATTTCATAAAGTCCTGGGAGCAAAGCTGGAGCATACATGGCTGCCTTCGTTGGTACCTAAGGGAGTCTGAAGCAAGAGCGTCTGTGATTTTTACAGGATCAGAGAAGTAACATACAAGCCAAATTTCTGAGAAGTCTTTGAAGGTCATTTCTTATTCATGTTCATTTCTGTATTGAAAGTATAAGGTTGGGATTTCTTCCTTAAACATAAGTGTGTAGTGAGAAGAACGTTATTCTGGACATCAGAATACCCAACATCACCCTTTGGTAATGTCAAATGGGAATAATAAGGCCTATTTTTGCATGGGTTAAATAGCGTAGTAGATAAGAGGTATTGTTCAATTAGCAGACCTTTATCTAGTTCCTATTGTGGCAAATCACACTGCAGTGCAAAAATTAAAAAAAAAAAAATGGCATTTACAAGAAAGAGAATATGGAAACTGGAACTCCTGTCCTAATATAATTGTTTTAGGACATATGAGCAGAAGTCACCTCCATATCAAGACGTGCCCTGGATGACACACTAACCTTAGATTACTTAATGCCATTTGAGAGATAGGAAATACTATGTTGGAATGAATGTCATGTCTCTGTTGGAGCAGCTGTGCGCACACTCCTGGAGCTACGTTGCTGCTTTGTAGGCCTGCACGCCAGAGATGCACCTGAGTCTGCAGGGCAGCTGCCCTGAAAAATTGCCTTTAGGCCCCCGGTGTATTTTTAGTCACTGAGTAGCAGTAAAAATTTAGTGTTGGATGAAAATCTCCGAAGTCAACAGATCACTGCAGAGTTAACAGGCTTTTATATTTGTGGTTTGTGTTTCAATCAGAATCCCTCCCCTGTGTCATTTCTAGTTTATTTGTCCAGCTGTTTTTTTTAATGTTTATTTATTTTTGACAGAGAGACAGAGCATGAGTGGGGGCGGGGGGAGCAGACAGAGAGGGAGACACAAAATCCGAAGCAGGCTCCAGGCTCTGAGCTGTCAGCACAGAGCCCGACGCGGAGTTCCAACTCATGGACCACAAGATCATGACCTGAGCTGAAGTCAGACGCCCAACCGACTGAACCATCCAGGCATCCCTGTTTTTTTCTTTTCTTTAATTAATGAACTAGCTTCCATTTCTTTATCTTTTGTAAGAAGCTGTATCTATCACTGTAAGACTTTTCCTTCATCCTATTAGTTCAAAACATTTTAGCGGCTTTTATTCAGTCTTGAAAGAAAACCAAACTGAATTTATTCAAATTAGAATCATTTGAGTTATAAGTGTGTTGTTCCTTTTCAGGTGCATGCATTAACTCAAAATGAATAAAATACAATGTTTCCAAGGATGATAGGCTGCACACTGAACAGGAGTTAATTTTTTTTTTAACAGGAGTTAATTTTTCTTCATAGAGCTATATTTTTTCATGATTTAATTTTGTGACTAAACTTTCACAAACATGTTTTACAAAAACAAGATAAACAAATGTGTTATTTTCCCATAATGAATTGGGAAGCAATTTATTACTCTATACAAGGCCTTATTTTTTAAAAGGCTGTAGATATTATTTTGTATAATTATAATTTTTTTTTTTTAAAGATAGCTGTATGCTTTGAGGTAAGAACAAAATAACTGACTTTGATGGCAATAGTTATTGGAGCTGGAAGTCAGGTTGGACAGATTAGCCCCGGGGGTGGGGAAACGGAGGCCCAGGGTGAGGGGAAAGAAGATGGAGGATCCTGGCTGCTGCTCTGAGTCGCTACCGACTGTCTTAAACCCAGAGACACAGAGAAAGGGAAGGGTGTCTCACCCCCTTCCTCCCCTCCACCCTCTCCTCAGTCTTAGCCATGGGGCCCGGCTGAGCGAGACCTTCACTGAGAGAACTGAGCCAGAGAGACAGAGAGAGGACAGGAGACTAACCATC
The DNA here is from genome assembly GCF_022837055.1 of Prionailurus viverrinus. Lineage (NCBI taxonomy): Eukaryota > Metazoa > Chordata > Mammalia > Carnivora > Felidae > Prionailurus > Prionailurus viverrinus. The sequence continues at coordinate 747,450 of NC_062578.1, forward strand.
AAACTCCAGAAACAGAAGCCAGAGAAGATGGTAGAAGGGACAAGTGACACTGTGGACAACAAGCACATGGGGCACCACCCATCAAAGGCTGCTGTCATTCATGAGAAACCTCGGGCATTTGGTGTGAGCTCCATGGAGAGTGATGAAGAAGAGAAGGGCTGTGGTCTTGCTGTGTGCAAGACCACAACAAAGGACAGTGTCGTAGAACCCCAGGACCAAGTCCCAGCACCCTCCCCGGCCTCCTGACCACCCCCCCCCCCCAGCCCCCTCCAGGGTCAATGCAGCACTAAATTCCTCTCTCCCCCATCATTCCTGTGTCTGTCTGGCCCTGAATGTATTCATGTGGCTACTTGGGGACTAAACCCATGGTTTGACCCCTTCTCTAGCCCCCTCCTGCCCTCTCTTCTGCCTGATGGAAGGAAAAGGAGAGGGTACACAGAGATCCTGGAATTCTGACTTGCTCCTATGCCAGAACCCAGGCTCCTGGGTTCTCCCAGCCTTCGTTTCTCCTTCCAGTTCTCATCCTCTTCTCTCCAGGGATCCAGGCATCTTGAGTCTCTTCCCCTCGTTCTCACTGCCAAACTGCCTGTCCTGGTATCCAGCTTTCTTGGCCCCTTGCATTCTCTGTTTGAGTCCAGACGCTTAAGTTGGGTTTTCAACAGTCCCAGCTTTCACTGCCAGGGTCCCAGTCAGATTCTGGGCAATCTTGCCCCAGCTATGCTTGTTAATCCTGGCTTAGAGCTCTTCCAGTAATGTGTTTATATAATCCAAACTCTTAGTCCTTGCTGTGGGATGTGCAGCCTCATGGGAGACCTCAGGGCTTCCAGCCCTTCTCCTCTCCTGCCCTCTGCTCTCATGCCCTCCAGAGGAGTTGGGAGAGAGAGAGGTCTCTGCTTTCTCACCTTTCATAGAAAATGGAAAAGGAAATAGTCATGGCCTCTCCTCACCCTTCTCATATGATACAGGATCTCCAACAAAGCTGGCTTAGACACTGGCTCCTTAGAGCCAACTCTCTCCTCCATCTTTCGGCTTCAGAGACAGATCTAACATAATCCCAGGGGCCTGGGTCCGTGGGAGAGAAAGGAAAAGGGAGGAAGCAAAGAGACAGGGGTGCATCCCCTACCCTACACTCTCATTCCTTCCTTCCTAGGCTTTGATGTTTCTGCTAGCCCAGATGTCCAGCTCTCAGCCCTCCCCACTCCTGACTGGGATCTTGATATCATTTTCTAGGCCTCATGCCATGCTCAGTTGCAGAGCTGAGTCAAATCCATACCACCACTGAGATCTTAGTAACTGCCACAGATGCACAAAATAAATAACCTAACATCACAGAACAAATTTTAAAAAATAAAAGTAATGGTTATTATTTAATTCCACTGGTCTTCAGCTTTATTCATGAGGAATTATAGTCTATTTTAGGAACCGTATCCATGTCAAAAATGAAATAGTATACTGTCACTTAGAAATAAGGAATGTGAAAGCTCTTTATGTATTAATATGAAATGATTTTCAAGGATGTACTATTAAAACAAGTGAACAAAGTCCAAAACAATGTACAAAATATACTACCATTTAGTTAAAACAGCGGTTGGGCACAAAATGGATTTAAATGCTTTAGATGCATAAAATATCTCTGGAAGTATACACAAGAAGCTGGTAACTTTAGTTGTCCCATGGGAGGAGAACCAGGTGGTTGAGAAGAGGGAAAATAAGAACGTATTACCTATTTAAAAAAAAAAACCTCTCATAATAAATGATCTAAAACAGAAGTCGATTGCCAGCTTTAAGTTTTGTTGATAGCGGAACCTCACTTTCAATTATTCTTAGTCCTGGAGTCAACTTTATGTGCTGTAAGGTACAGCTCAATACAATGAACCTCTGAATATTTGTTTCCAGGTGGTAGGATTTTTCAGCCTTGGTTTGGTTTAATGTGGTGTTCTGGGTTTAAATGTCTTCTAATAAAAATGTTGCAGAATCATAGAATCTTGGAGTTAGATTGGCCCTGAGGTACCGGTTGCAAGTTACTGGTTTGATAGTTGAGTCTCGGCTGCAGCAGAGGATTGAACTCGTCGGGTGCCAGACACCAGACTCTGACACAGGCCACTCATCGCGTGTACAGTTCTCACTCCGAGAAATTTCTCTCCTGTCTTGAGGCTCCATCTCTTTTCCTGGCTCTTGTGACCCTCGAAACCGACACTTCCTCTTTGGGTCATGTAGAATCTGTTTGCTTTTGTTTATGCATGATGGCCCTAACTATGCTGCATATTACACACACAATACATGGTTCTCATTATAATCCTACTTCTTCCCCTGTATTAAAGCCTCTGAGGTTGCTGATGAGTGTCTCTATACTTGCCTTTGGAGTTACTGTTGGAGCACCTTGTCTCTCTTAAATTTTGTTTTTGGAGATTCCGCCCATGAATCAGTTCGTGTTTTCATCCTGATTCTAACATCGGACAATTACGTTATTCCTCCCCACTTTCTTTTTTAAGAATTACCGTTTTAGAGCAGCTTTAGGTTTACAGCAAAATTGAGGGGAAAGTACAGAGGGGTCTCATATACCTTCTTACTAACATTACTTGCCAGAATGGTACCTTTTTTTTTTTTTTAACCAAGGATTAACTCTCACTGATGCATCATAATCACTCAAAGTTCATACCTCACATTAGGGTTCGCCACTGGTATTTTATATTCTATGAGATTAGAGGGACATATAATGACCAATATGCATCATTATAATATCATGCAGAGTATTGTCACTGCTCTGAGAGTCCTCTATACTCTGCCTGTTCGTGTCCCCTGCCCTACCCACCAATCTTTTAACCATCTCCATGGTGTGACCTTTTCAGATTGGCTTCTTTCACTTAGTCACAGGCATTTAAGTTTCTTCCGTGACTTTTCATAGCTTGATAGCTCATTTCTTTTTAGTGCTTCATTATATTCCATTGTCTGGATATACTACAGTTTGTTTACTTTACTCATTTACCTACTGAAGGATATCATGATTGCTTCCAAGTCTCAGTAATTACGAATAAAACGGCTATAAATATTTGTAGGTTTTAGTGTAGACATAAGTTTTTACCTCATTTAGGTAAATATCAAGCAGTGTGACTGCCAGATCTTATGGTCAGGGTGGATTTACAAGAAACTGCCAAACTGGGAGTGCCTGGGTGGCTCAGGCGGTTAAGCCTCTGACTTCGGCTCAGGTCATGATCTCACAGCTCATGGGTGTGAGCCCCGTGTTGGGCTCTGTGCAGATGGCTCAGAGCCTGGAGCCTGCTTTGGATTCTGTGTTTCCCTCTCTCTCTCTACCCCTCCCCTATTCATGCTCTGTCTCTCAAAAATAAATAAACATTAAAAAAAATTGTTTTTGGGGCGCCTGGCTGGCGCAGTCGGTTAAGCGTCCGACTTCAGCCAGGTCACGACCTCACAGTCCGTGAGTTCGAGCCCCGCGTCAGGCTCTGGGCTGATGGCTCGGAGCCTGGAGCCTGTTTCCGATTCTGTGTCTCCCTCTCTCTCTGCCCCTCCCCCGTTCATGCTCTGTCTCTCTCTGTCCCCCCAAAAATAAATAAACGTTGAAAAAAAATTAAAAAAAAAAAAATTGTTTTTAAGAAACTGCCAAACTGTTTTCCAAAGTAGCTGTACTGGGGGATCCCAGGGTTGTGAGATCAAGCTCTGCGTCAGGCTCTGCATTGAGCATGGTGTCTGCTTAAGATTCACTCTCTCTCCCTGCCCCTCTCCCCCACTTGTACTCTCCCTCTCTCTAAAATAAAATAATAATAATAATATTCAAATAAACATAGGTTATACCACATACAAAGAAAAACATCATCCATACTGAATCAATCACCTGACACCACCTAGACGGGTGAAATATGTGTGCATAGACTACAGTAAGTTCTTACACAATGGAGTAAAACATCCTACTGTAACAGCAATGCTATGTTTAATAGAAAAATACTTTTTGAAAAGTAACCGTACTATTTTACATTCCCACAAGCGATGAATGAGACCTCCTGTTGCTGCACACCCTCACTAGCGTTAGGTTTGTCAGTGTTCCTGATTTTAGCCATTCTAATAGTGTGTAGTAGTGTCTGATTTCATTTTATTTTATTTTATTTTATTTTATTTTATTTTATTTTATTTTTGTTTGGGGGTTTTATCTAAATTTTAGTTATTTAACATACAGTGCATTATTGTTTCAGGAATAGAATTCAGTGATTCATCGCTGACATTCAACACTCAATGCTCATCACAAGTGCTCTCCTTAATCCTCATCACCCATCCAGCCCGTCTTCCTCCCATGTCCCTCCATCACCCCTCAGTTTGTTCTCAATCCTTAAAAGAGTCTTTTGTGGTTTTTTTCCCTCTCTCCTCTTCTCCCCCCTTCCCATATGTTCATGTTTTCTTTTTGTTTTTTATTTTGTTTCATGTTTATTTTTGAGAGAGAGAGAGAGAGAGGGAGGGACAGAGAAGAGAGGAAGACACAGAATCCAAAGCAAGCTCCAGGCTCTGAGCTGTCAGCACAGAGTCCCACATGTGGCTTGATCCCACAGAGCCACAAGATAATGACCTGAGCTGAAGTCAAGACACTTAACTAACTGACTGAGCCACCCAGGCACCCCTCGTGTTTTGTTTCTTAAATTCTGCATACGCATGAAATCATATGGTATTTGTCTTTCTCTGATTGACTTATTCGCTTAGCATAATACATTCTAGCTCCATCCACATCATTGCAAATGACAAGATTTCAGTCTTTTTGATGGCTGAGTGAAATATTCCATAATAAATAAATAAATGTGTGTGTGTGTGTGTGTGTGTGTGTGTGTGTGTACACACCACATCTTCTTTATCCATTCATCAGTCGATGGACATTTGGGCTATCTCTATAGTTTGGCTGTTGTTGATAATTCTTCTCTAAACTCTGGAGAGGTATATACCCCTTCGAGTCTGTATTTTTGTATCCTTTGGGTAAGTATCTAATAGTGCAATTGCTGGGTCATAGGGTAGTTCTATTTTTAGTTTTTTGAGCAACCTCCATACTGTTCCCCAAAGTGACTGCACCAGTTTGCATTCCCACCCACAGTGCAAGAGGGTTCCCCTTTCTCTGCATCCTCACAGCACCTGTTTCTTGTGTTGTTAAGTGTAGCCATTCTTACAGGTGTGAGGTGGTATCTCATCATGGTTTTGATTTGTATTTCCTTGATGATGAGTGATGTTAGCATCATTCGTGTGTTTGTTAGGCGTCTGGATGTCTTCTTTGGAAAAGTGTCTACCCATGTCTTCAGCCCATTTCTTAACTGAATTGTTTGTTTTTTGGATGTTGAGTTTGGAAGTTCTTTATAGATTTTGGATACTAACCCTTTCCTAGGTATGCCATTTGCAAATATCTTCTCCCATTCCGTAGGCTACCTTTTAGTTTTGTTGATTGTCTCCTTCACTGTACAGAAGCTTTTTATCTAAATGAAGTCCCAGTAGTTCATGTTTGCCTGTGTTTCCCTTGCCTTTGGCGACGTAAGAACTTGCTCCTGCTGAGGTCAAAGAGGTTGCTGCCTGTGTTCTCCTCTAGGCTTTTGATGGTTTTCTGCCTCACATCTAGGTCTTTCATCCATTTTGAATTTATTTTTCTGTATGGTATAAGAAACCAGTCCAGCTTCATTCTTCCACATATCACCATCCAGTTTTCCCAACACCATTTGTTGAAGAGATGGTCTTTTTTTTCCATTGGATATTCTTTCCTGCTTTGTTGAAAATGAGTTAACCATATAGTTGTGGGTCCATTTCTGGGTTTTCTATTCTGTTCCATTGATCTATGTGTCTGTGTTTGTGCCAGTACCATACTGTCTTGTTGACTACAGCTTTGTAATATAGCTTGAAATTCACAATCATGATACCTCCAGTTTTGTTTTTCTTTTTTGGGATTGCTTTGGGTATTCAGGGTCTTTTGTGGTTCCTCTTATCTCTGTTATAATTTGTATTTTCTTCATGACATATGATGTGAAGCATCTTTTCATATGCTTATTTGCCATCTGTGTGTGTGTGTGTGTGTGTTTATCCTGTGAGGTGTCTGTTAAGGTCTTTGGCCCATATTTTAATCAGGTTGTTTTTGTTCTTATTGTTGAGTTTGTAAAAGTTCTTTGTAAATTTTGTATAAGACTACTTTGTCAGATGTATATTTTACACATATTTTCTTATAGTCTGTGGCTTGTCTTCACATTTTCTTCATAAATTGTTTTTCACAGGTCAGAAGTTTTTTATTTTAATTAAGTCCAGCTTATAAATTATATCTTTCATGGATCATTTATTTGGTGTTGTATCTAAAAAGACATCACTGAACCCAAGATCATCTAGGTTTTCTTCTATGTTATCTTCTAAGAGTTTTATAGTTTTGCATTTTGCATTTAGATCTGGATCCATTTTAAGTTAACTTTTGTGAAGGATTTAAGGTCTGTTTTTAGATTCTGTTTTTGCATGTAGATGTTCAGTTGTTCAAGCATCATTTGTTGTAAAGACTGTCTGCTCCATTGTATTGCCTTTGTTCCTTTGTGAAAGAGAAGTTAACTATGTTTATAGGGGGTCTGTTTCTCAGCTGTCCATTCTGTTCTATTTATCTATTTGTCTGTTCTTTCACCAGTTCCACACTGTGTTGATTACTGTATCTTTATATCATAAAGTCTTGAAGTTGGCTACTGTCAGTCCTCCAACTTTGTTGTTCTTCAATATTGTGTTGGCTGTTCTAAGTCTTTTGCCTTTATATACAAACTTTAGAATCACGTTGTCAGTATCCATAAAATAACTTGTTGGGCTTTTGATTGGGATTGCTTTGAATCTATAGATCAGGTTGTGAAGAAATGATATCTTGACAATATTGAATTTCCCTACCCATGAATGTAGAATAAATTTCCATTTATTGTTCTTTGATTTCATTCATCACAGATTTGTAGTTTTTCTCATGTATATTTGTGCATAATTAGTTACAATTACAACTAGGTATTTTCATTTGAGGGGGGTGCTAATGTAAATGGTATAATGTTTTTAATTTTAAATTACACTTGTTTGCTGTAGGTGTATAGGAAAGCAATTAATGTTTGTATATTAACCTTGTATCCATCCTGCAAGCTTGCTATAATCACTTCTTTTTTTTTAAATTTTTTTTTTCAACGTTTATTTATTTTTGGGACAGAGAGAGACAGAGCATGAACGGGGGAGGGGCAGAGAGAGAGGGAGACACAGAATCGGAAACAGGCTCCAGGCTCTGAGCCATCAGCCCAGAGCCCGACGCGGGGCTCGAACTCGCGGACCGCGAGATTGTGACCTGGCTGAAGTCGGACGCTTAACTGACTGCGCCACCCAGGCGCCCCTATAATCACTTCTTAATTCCAGGTGTCTTTTTGTTGATTCACATTTTCTACATAGATGATCACGTCATCTATAAACAAAGGCAGTTTTATTTCCTTTTCTTTTTTTTTTCTTTCTTCCTTCCTTCCTTTCTTTTTTTTTTTTTTTTTTTTTCATTATTTCATTAGCAAGAACTTCCAGTAAAATGTTAAAAAGGAGTGGTGATAGGGGGCGTCCTTGCCTTGTACCTGATCTTAGTGGGAAAGCTTCTAGTTTCTCACCATTGAGTATGATGTTAGCTGTAGGTTTTTTGTAGATACCCTTTTATCAAGTTGAGAAAACTCAACTCTATTCCTACTTTACGGAGAATTTTTATCATGAATGGGTGCTAGATTTTGTCAAATACTAATTCTGCATCTATTGATATGATCACATTTTTCTTTTTTTAGTCCCTTGATGTAATGGATTGCGTTAATTGATTTTCAAATGTTGAACTAAGTGTCTTGCATAACTGGGGTAAAATCCCACTTGGTGGGATCATGGTATTTAACTCCTGCTCTACATTGTTGGATATGATTTGCTAATATTTTGATGGGGGTTTTTGCATCTATCTTAGAGAAATATATTGGTTTGTATTTTTTCTTTCTTGTAATATCTTTGTCCAGTTTTGGTATTAGGGTAATGCTGACCTCACAGAATGAGATAGGAAGTGTTCTCCCTGCTTCTGTCCTCTGAAAGAGATTATAGAGAATTGGTATAATATCTGCCTTAAATGTTTGATCAGATTCACCAGTGAACCCAGCTGAGCCTGAATGATTTCTGTTTTGAAAGATTATGAATTATTTATTCAGTTTCTTTTATACATACAGGCCCATTCAGATTATCTGTTTCTCCTTGTATGAGTTTTGGCAGATTGTATCTTTCAAGAAATTGGTCTTTTTTATCTAGGTTATTAAATTTGTGGCATAGAGTTGTTCACAGTATTCCTTTAGTACCCTTTTAATTTCCTTGGGATCTGTAATGATATCCCCTCTCTCATTTCTGATACTAGTAATTTGTGTCCTCTCTCTTTTTTTCCTTAGTTAACCTGGCTAGACGCTTATCAACTTTATTGATCTTTTCAAAGGATCAGTTTTTGTTCCCATTGATTTTGCTCTATTGATTGTTTGTTTTTTATTTCACTGATTTCTGCTCCCATCTGCATTATTTTCTTTCTTCTGCTTACTTTGTATTTAGTGTGCTCTTTTTCTAATTTGTTAAGGTAGAAACTTAGATTTTATATTATTCTTTTTTTCTAACGAATGCATTCAATGGCATAAATTTCCTCTAGGTACTGTTTTGGCAGCATCCCACATATTTTGGTAAGTTGTGTTTCCATTTTCATTTATTTAAAAATATTTTTTAATTTCTCTTGGGATTTCTTCTATGACCCATGTGTTATTTAGAAGTTTGTTCTTGAGGTGCCTGGGCGGCTCAGTCAGTTAAGCGTCTGATTTCGGCTCAGGTCATGATCTCATGGTTCGTAAGTCCCGCATGGGGCTCTGTGCTGACAGCTCAGAGCCTGGAGCCTGCTTCGGATTCTGTGTCTTCCCCTGTCTCTGCCCCTCCCCTGCTCGCACTCTGTCTCTCTCAAAAATAAATACACATTAAAAAAAAAATTCTTTTTAAAGAAGTTGTTCTTTAAGCTCTGTGTATTTTTGGATTTTCAAGTTATCTGTTACCAGATTGTAGTTTAAGTCCACTGAGAGCAAACACTGCATAGTTTCTATTCTTTTAAATTTGTTACAAAGTGTTTTATAGCCTGGACTGTGGTCTGTCTTGTCTTATATACGTGTCTTTAATTTAAAGTGGGTTCTTGGGGTGCCTGGGTGTCTCAGTCAGTTAAGCGTCCGACTTTGGATCAGGTCATGATCTTGCGGTTTGTGAGTTCCAGCCCGGCGTCAGGCTCTGCTGACAGCTCAGCCTGGAGCCTGCATTGGATTCTGTCCCCCTCTCTCTCTGCCCCTCCCCTACTCATGCTCTGTCTCTGTCTCTCAAAAAGGAATAAAGGTTAAAAAAAATTTGAGTGGGTACGTTTCTTTTTTGTTGTTGTTTATTTATTTGTTTGTTTATTTATTTATTTTGAGAGACAGAGACAGCATGAGTGGGGGAGGGGCAGAGAAAGAGGGAGACAGAATTCCAAGCAGGCTTCACGCCTCCAGCAGGAGCCTGACGTGGGGCTTGAACCCAAGAAACCGTGAGATCATGACCTGAGCCAAAACCAAGTATCAGATGCTTAGCCCACCGAGCCATCCAGGTGCCCCTAAAGTGGGTTCTTTTTATAGTCGGGTCATCTCTTTTGATCTACTCTCATAATCTTTTAATTAGTGCACTTAGACCATTGACATTCAGAGTGATTAGTGATAGTTGGATTAATATCTAGTATTAATTGTTTTTTTCTGTTTTGTAGTTTTATTTGAGCATTTTATATGATTCCCTTTTTTCTCTTAGCATGCCAGTTATACTTCTTTTTTTTAATTAAAAAAAATTTTTTAGTGATAGCCCAAGAATTTGCAGTATACATTTACAACAAATACAAGTCTACTATCAAATAACTCTGAGCACTTCACAGATAGTGTGAGTACCTCGTAAGAAAATAATCCTAATCCCTTCTTTGCTGTCATTCACTTCACTTATCTATAAGCATACATGAGCATATATATATACATATGCATGTGATATATATATAAACATATATAATTGAACACATTGTTGCTGTAATTATTTTGAATACACTGTTATCTGTTAGATTAATTAAGAATTAACATAATTTTTTTAACTTATTTCTTTCTTGGTGTTCCTTCCTTTCCTTAAGGAACCAAGTTTCCCACCTATATTCCTTCTTTCTGAAGAACCTGTTTTACCATTTCTTACAGGGTGGGTCTACTGGCTACAAATTACTCCAGTTTTTCTTTGTTTGAGAAAGTCTTATTTCTCCTTCACTCGTGAAGGATAATTTTACGGAGTACAGAATTCTAGGTTGGTGGGTTTTTTCCTCTCAACACTGTAAATATTTCACTTAACTCTCTTCTTGCTTGAGCAGTTTCTCAGGTAGACGTTAGGTATAATTCTTAGCTTTGTTCATCAATAGGTAAAGTTTTTTTTTTAATTATTATTTATTTATTTATTTATTTTACCCCCCTCTGGCTCTTTTAAGGATTTTTTCTTTATCTTCATTTGCTCTGATTTGGAAATAATATGGAGAGGTGCAGGGTTTTAGGGTTTTGTTTTTTGGGTTTTGGTGGGCTTTTTGGCATTTATCCTGCTTGGTGTTCTCTGAGCTTCCTGGATCTGTGGTTTGGTGTCTGACATTAATCTGCATGTGAGTGCCTCAGCAGAATGTAGAAATGGAGGTGATGACAGGACACCCTAGTGGGATGTCACACAGGCAGATGGAAGTACAGGACTGGAGTTCTGGGGAGGGGTGGTGATGACATATGAATTAGCATCTGCACTGCAGATTAATGCCTCTGGCACAAGCATCAGCCCTGCACATCCAAGGCAAAAACTCTTTTATCCAGCAGAATAGTTTATTGAATAACACTTCCAGCCTATTCAAGACCGTGAAGAAGTGCCAAGGAAACTCCCTAAATTTTCAGTTGACGTTGCAAATAACCTCATACATTAAAAGACTCAGGTCAAAACCCATGATGTTATGAAGTCAGCCAGGCTCTCTGTTCATTTTATTCTTGGCTATGTTCATTTAGCCACATGTAGCGCAAGATGGAATAGAGAAACAGTTTGGGGTGCCAGGATATCCAGGTTTTTTATGCCACCAAGCAGTGTGGTCTAAGGCAGGCGGGCTAAGGATCCTCGGAGCCCCAGATGATCCCTTTGTGAGATGACAAGATGGGAGAAAATCACCATGATCCCTTCTTGCACTAACTAAAAGTCTGGACCTTTTAGCTTGTATAAAGAATTAAAATAGTGATAATTTCTTCATCAAAAGATTGCTTCCTCTTGGAAAGTAACTCACTTAATAATAAATTATTTACAGTTACTTAAGAATTTAGAATATCTGATAAGGCATCAGTTTATCTCAGCTTTAATGATACATTTTCATAACAAAAACCTAAGTATTCAAAGTGTGTATTTGTGTGTGTGTGTGTGTGTGTGTGTGTGTGTGTGTGTGTTTAAGAAATTGCTCAAAGTACTTTAGCCCTGCTGTTGAAAATTTTCTCTGCCCCCTGTTTATTATAGAACTAAATCCAAGATCATCTGGAAAGTTGGCTTTTTGCACTAATAGATCATGGGATTCCTGCCCTCCCCCACCTCAGTGCTCAGTGAGTCCTTGCACACACTGTTCAGTAAACAACTTCAGAAAACCAGGCCCAGCCAGTTCATTCACAGAGAATATTTGGAAAGGGTTGTCTTTGTGCAGGCTTGACGTCCTGGCTGAAGTGGAGTAGAGATTTAGTGTTTGTGTTTTCATTAGTTCTTTTTATAGCATTGAACCAGCTGTAGCTGGTTAATGTTAGCCTGGGCCGCCTATTAGTGTACAGGTCTCTTACGCAGGATAAAGGGCTTCTGATGGAAACAGATTTTGTTACTCATGATACCACTGACTGTGTTTACATGAACTCACTCAGTCTGTCATGGGATGTGATTTAGAATGGCTCTGTTAAAATACAGGAACTCCCTGAGGTCCATCCTTGAAAACAAACAAGGAACTCAAAAATATAGATAGCTTTCCCTATTAAACTAGCCATCCTTCACAGATTTTGCTTCCTTGGATGACACTTTTGAAGAGAGCTAGAATGTTTTCCCATCAGCATCTTAAAAATTGGGTGGAGAAGTTGTTTTTCCTCTAGTCACAGCAAGTAATCATCATCCTATAGGGGGTGGAAAATAATTTACCCAACCATTTCTGAATAAGTTAAATAGAACTGTTCATATTGCTTTAGCTTTTCACAAGTTGAACTTTGACTAAAGGCAAAATTTAACTTTTTAGGAATCATTAATAGCTAGATAGAAGTGAAAAAATACATATGTCTATCTATACATATTTCTATTTAAATGATTTCTAAAAAGTTAAATATAGAAATGTAGAAATAAAATAGAAATGGATATATATTATTTACATTATATTTCTTAATTATATATTCATTTCTATCTAGAGTTATGGAAATGGGAAATGGAAAACATTTGAATAGACAGTGTTTATTTGAATTCATGTGTACCTTGTTTGGGGATTAAAGTAAAAACCAATTTAGCCAGTATTCTAATACTGGCCGAGAATCTGTGGAGCTCAGCTACTTCCTAGATCAGTCTCATTAGAAAGTAGAAAATAGGGGCGCCTGGGTGGCGCAGTCGGTTAAGCGTCCGACTTCAGCCAGGTCACGATCTCGCGGTCCGCGAGTTCGAGCCCCGCGTCGGGCTCTGGGCTGATGGCTCAGAGCCTGGAGCCTGTTTCCGATTCTGTGTCTCCCTCTCTCTCTGCCCCTCCCCCATTCATGCTCTGTCTCTCTCTGTCCCAAAAATAAATAAACATTGAAAAAAAAAATGAAAAAAAAAAAAAAGAAAGTAGAAAATATATCCTCCTTTTAAACTTAATTTATATGCAAAAATGAGCTTAGGCCTTTGAAAAGCACTGAATGATTAAGTCATGAAAATATGAAAGCTAAGATTTTTTTTTTTTTTAACGTTTATTTTTGAGAGAGAGAGAGAGAGAGAGAGACAGCGCAAGCTGGGGAGGGGCAGAGATAGAGGGAGATACAGAATCTGAAGCAGGCTCCAGGCTCCAAGCTGTCAGCACAGAGCCCAAAATGGGGCTTGAACCCATGAGCCATGAGATAATGACCTCAACTCAGCCACTCAACTGACTGAGCCACCCAGGCGCCCTGAGGGCTAAGATTCTTTAAGGGAGCAGCTGTTTGAAGAGATACAGCCACCTCTCATAGGATCCCAGCCTGGATAGGTCTCCTAAGAAGAAATTTTCCTTGATTCTTCCCCTCTCTCCTTCCACTTTCTTTCTCCCCAGAAGAGAGTATGACAGTGTTAGAGATTGAGTAATTACATGTGTTACTCTGATAATAGGTACTCAGCTATCACCTAACTCACAGGATTATTTAGGAAATTAAATGAGATAACAAAGATGAGATGCCTGCCACACAGTAGGTCTTAATTTTTTTTTTCATTTATGTAGACCAGGAGTTGGCAAACACGGTATTTTAGGCTTGGTAGGCCATACCACAGTTTCTGTTACTCAACTCAGCTATTGTAGTGTGAAAGCAGCCATAGACACACAATATGTAAACAGATGAACATTGCAGTGTTCCAATAAAATTTTATCTACAGAGATAGGTGACAGGCAGTATTTGTCCCATATGTCATAGTTTGCCAACCCATGACCTATACAAATAGATAATTTTTTATGTCTTGTATTTCCTTTGAAGGGTAAGAGAATTTTCAGCCACTGTTTACTACAGTTTCAACTTCCCACCCTACACATCAAAATAATACTTGAAGGTACAAGTGTATGCTTATGTGTTTTCGAACTACATACAGAAAAGAATGTGTAAAATTACAGGACTTAATGTATTAATTTTCAGATAAAATAGCTACTGTCCCATGTGGTAAAATTATGTGACATTTAGAAACATTGGGATTTCTCTGCATACTTTGTCTCTCAAATATGTTGAACTACAAAATGATATACCAAAGGGTATATACCAGAGGGTATACCAAATTTGTGAACCAAAGGAAGGTAAAAATCACAACTTTTATACTGGGACTTCTGGTTTGCAAGTGAGAGAATGAACACACCAGGGCAAATGGAAAGCACATGATGAAAAAGTGTAAATAGTATAAAAATATGGATGAAAGCATTTTAATGTACATCCTGAGAAAAGCAATAGAGAGGGGTGGGAAAGAATAGCATTTGTATTTAAAGTCCCTAAATTCCAGTGCCAGCTTTGGTACTCCACATGGTCTTATGACACGGGGCAGCTTAATTACTGCTTCTGAGCTTTAGTTTTCTCACTATTAAGCAGAGAGAACAATATTTTTATTACACATTTACACATTGTTTTATAGTGTTGAAGAGATGTGTAAAGTGCTTTGTGGGCTTTAGATTGCTGTGGAATATCATTATTGATTGTACATGTAACAATGTACTTACCAAGGGCAATTTGGAGCTGCCTTCTGATGAGTGTAGACCTGATCTTTCCAGAGGGGTAGAACTTGAGAGGAAATGTAGCTTCTCTTAGTTACCTACACGTGTCATCATGGCTCACATATCCAACCTTGAGAGGTACGTACGGGCTAAGTGTTCTACAGAAAAGATGACTAATTTCTTATTCAGCAAATGTCACTTGACCTGTAACCCCCTGCACTTGGGTGAACCTGTGTGGCCTATGTGGTTCTTATTCGTGTGGAGTATAGATCAAGTCCATTTATTAGCACTTCAGAGTGAAAAAATAGAAAACTGTAACCAGTGGAAGGAAGACACAGTGCCATAGTCTGAAATGAGACCTTAAAGGGAGACCTACAGACTAGTAAGAGCGAAAATGTGACCAACCCCAGGCATCCTCAGGGAAGGGGGAGGCAGGAGGAATGAGGGGCTCCATAGGAAGGGAGGGAGCCATAAAGAGACCAAGGCGCACCCCAGTGAGAGTGCCAAAACTTCCCAACACTCAAACTGCTGAAGCTCATGTAGGTCCTGGGTAGTAGAGGGTAAGTATGAGCCCAAGTCTCTGCTCCTCCCTGGGGCAGACTCCAGACCAGAACCGCTACTGCCCCAGGGCCTGGTAATACTGGGAGAATGAAGGACACAGTCTTTGATTTAAGGCTTTGAACTTATTTATAACAACAGATTTTAAGGAAAACCTGTATTAGGATTAATTTACAAGCAGCTCTTAAAATTAAAATGTAGGCGTTTCTTTATAATCACTTGGGTCTTACCTCCTAATATTGCATACTTCATGAATTAGTTAATGAATTTTAAAAGCACATAACTGTGACTGCATATTTTTAGAGTAAAAAGTAGCACAGAAGAATACTGGATTCACAAATCATCACAATAAATATATCAGGCAAATGGTGAAAAAGGAAATTTGTGTCTCGAAAACAGACTTAGATTTTATTTGCTTAGAATACATAAAAGGAATGAAGAATAGGGGCGTCTGGGTGGCTCAGTCGGTTAAGCCTCCGACTTCGGCTCAGGTCATGATATCACGGTTCATGGGTTCGAGCCCCGTATGGGCTCTGTGCTGACAGCTCAGAGCCTGGAGCCTGCTTCAGATTCTGTGTCTCCCTCTCTCTCTCCCCCTCTCCTGTTCACACTCTGTCTATCTCTCAAAAATAAATAAATGTAAAAAAAATTTTTTTAATAAAAAAAAGGAATGAAGAATTGACGAATAATTTTTGTTTGATTTTTCAGAGTTCACAATTCATCAAAAATTCAGAATATCAAAATGCAGTTTTCATTGATACTTGTAGCTTATTTTCTGGAAAGCCAGTGAAATACAGCTCCTTGGTTTATATGAAATTTACTCTGTGACAAACTAGATCTTAATAATGAGACCAGAGGCCAGAATTCAGCCGTTACCTTGGGATGATATGAGAAGACTAAAGGGCCAACAGTTTTATTGCTTTAGATTAGTTAAGTGATGATAACCATGAGCACTTATAATATTATTTTTAAATTGGCCCTGTGAGGTTTTAAGACACAGAACTGAATGTACTGCCAGATATTTTTGCAGGAGTCACAGATGTAAAAGAGAATTCTGCACACACATCCCCCTCCCCAACACCCAAATGGAACATATTTTGAGTTAAACCCTTTGGAATGGACTATTTTTAGAAAAATGGCAGGGGGTTAGGAAATGTTTTCTCACAACTTTTTTCATTGCATACCATAACAGCTATTTACATTTTAATTCCATTTTGACATGTTCTGCAATGTGATTGACTCCTACTGATAGTGAAATACCCAGTCGAACTACCACACCATCTTTTTCAAACGAACGACAAAGTTTTGCCTGCTCTGAAATTTGAGTTAACACATGGTACCCAAGCATAGGCTAGGCTTGGCAAAACTCAAAATACAAACGGCATTGCTCAACACTGCACTCTTTCACTGTTTGTGCATGAAGTAATAAGGCCATGCAAGTGACAGCCTGGTCCATTAATATTTTCAGTGTAACCTTAAATGATAAAAGCAATATAGTGACACTATAGAAACTTTCAAATTTTGCACAAATAGAAAAATTGTTCTAATTCCACCGTATGTATAATCATTTTGTATGTTATCTTCTGTTTATTTATTTATTTATTTTAATTTATTTACTTATTTTGAGAGAGACAAAGACAGCGTGAGTGGGAGACGGGCAGAGAGAGAGGGAGACTGTGAATCCCAAGCAGGCTCTGCACTGTCAGCTCAACGCCCATTGTGGGGCTCCAACTCACGAAACTGCAAGATCATAACCTGAGCCAAAACCAAGAGTCCGATGCTTAACCAGCTGAGTCACCCAGGCACCCTTCTTTTAGTCTCTTTTGAAAATTATTTATTTATTTAAGTAATCTCTGTACCCAGTGTGGGGCTCAAATTCATGACCAAGCTGAGCCAACCAGCCACCCCTCTTCTAGGCTTTTTTATACTACTTCTTTTAAGTTCAGGTCATGAAACATTTTGTTCCTAGCCCAAACAATGTCAGCAAACTATAATTGTCTTCATTCATTCTATGCAACATTTCAATTTGACTATGTACTGGGTGGGGAGAAGATAATTTGGTTGGAAATTTACGATATGCCAAGTGCTTGTGTTTTTCTTTGTTTGTTGAGGAACTAATGAAAGAAAGCACATAAACTATCCATGTAGTACCTGCTGGTGGCACTCAGCACTGCACTAATGGAAAAGGCTAGCAAGTTGGAGATGTGCGTGTGAGTGTACCCCTTGCTCAGTAGTCTGCTGAAAGGGCAAGAGGCTGAAGTCTCGTCTCAGGCTAAGGTAGAACTCAAAACCAGGTCCATTTGACTTTGAGCCTTTTTAAAAAAAATTTTTTTTTTAATGTTTATTTTTGAGACAGAGAGAGACAGAGCATGAATGGGGGAGGGTCAGAGAGAGGGAGACACAGAATCTGAAGCAGGCTTCAGGCTCCAAGCTGTCAGCACAGAGCCCGACACCGGGCTCGAACTCATGGACCGTGAGATCATGACTTGAGCTGAAGTTGGACACCCAACCAACTGAGACACCCAGGCGCCCCGACTTTGAGCCTTTAAAGCAAATAAGGGCATAGAGTAATTTGATTTTATAAATATAGCAGCTAAGTTGTTTCACATTCTGTAGCTCACTAGAACAGTGATCATATAGAACCACTGGCTAGAGCATAAGAATGGTTATTCTTGTTCACTAGAATGGAAACCTGCACTGGTACAGGTAATAGAAAAAACAAAAGTTACGACTTTTTATTTGAAATACAAGTAATTTACTGTCAGCTCCACTTGTAAAGAACCCAGATGTTGAAACAGGTGTCTGAAACAGTCAGTCAGTCTGTAGTCACAGTCAGTCTGTGTTTGGAAAAATTAATATGAATAACACTGTCTTATGATGTCTAAAACATTTTTATTTATTTTTATTTTTTTAAGTTCCATGCCCAACACCGGACTTGAACTCATGACTCTGAGATCAAGAGTCACATGCTGTACTGAGTCAGCCATGCCCCCCTAAAACATTTTTTTTTTGAGAGAGAGAGAGTGGGGGAGGGGCAGAGAGAAAGAGGGAGAGAGAATCCGAGGCAGGCTCTGCACTCCCAGCGCAGAGCCCAACACAGGGCTCTAACCACAAACCATGAGATCATGACCCGAGTTGAAATCAAGAGTCAGACACTTAAGCAACTGACCCACCCAGGTGCCCCTCCCCCAAAACGTATTTTTGAACCAAAGTCATCTTTTCAATCAGAATGTTGCTCAGACCGCTTGATGAAGAAAAAAAGTAAACGTTACTGAACATTTCAGTGTCACACCTCTTGCTTTTCGTAGCTGTGTGAGTAGCAGTGAAAGGACTCAGATGGTTTTTCGTTGGGAAAGGAATGATAACAGAACCAATAGGGCCAAGTGTTACTCCTTGCTGTTGTTAAGCCTTCATGCCATGCTACCTATTGTGCATGAGATGATGTAGAAAGTTTTTTTTTTTTCTTTGTAAGGTTAGACATGGAAGTGATAATTTAAAAAACAAAACAGGTATAAAGATGTGGAAAAGTAGATTTCAAATGTGAAGTAAAGAGGAAAAGTAAAAAAAGGAAAACGATGGAAGGAAATCACTTCTTGTCAGATATCACTGCATGGAACTATTACTCATATATTTTAAGAGTAAAGTGTTACCACTTGGGTCAAAACTGGAAGAGATGAGTCCACGTGTCCACATTCTACCTCAGACATGGGGACACATCGCCTAGACCTTCCTGAGCCGTACGTGAAAGCAGCTCACGTAATACCACGGAGGGACATGACTGGGAAGGTTCCATCATGTCCTTTGTGAATAAGCATCTTGGGTTCTAAGTCTCTATAAATATTATAGATGCTTAAACCTGCTTTATTACCAAACCAAAGTTGTGATAGAAAGATACTACTTGGACAGATGCTCACTTTGAATCTCACTATTTCTTGTGTCTTGTTGGTAGATGTGTGTATGATGGAAACAATAGTAATTTTAATTATTGCCTGACGCAGAGCCCGCAGGCATGTTTTGGTAGTGAAAGCTATAGAGGTGTTCAGTAAAGTTTTAACGCTGTGTTATTTTTGGTGTTTTTGTCTTTTTTATTATTTTTATTTTTATTTTTTGAAAGAATGTGATCAATTTTATTGTTGAGAGACTTAAATCAATAAATCTGAAAACCGTCACTAACATATTAAATATTTATTTTCTTTTTTATTTTTTTTTTACCGTTTTATTTAATTTATTTTTTAAATTTACATCCAAGTTAGTTAGCATGTAGTGCAACAATGATTCCAGGAGTATATTTCTTAATGCCCCTACCCATTGAGCGCATTCCCCCCCTCCCAGAACCCCTCCAGTAACCCTCTGTTTATTCTCCATATTTAAGACTCTCTTATGTTTTGTCCTCGTCCCTGTTTTTATATTATTTTTGCTTCCCTTCCCTTATGTTCATCTGTTTTGTCTCTTAAAGCCCTCATATGAGTGAAGTCATATGATTTTTGTCTTTCTCTGACTGATTTCACTTAGCATAATATCCTCTAGTTCCATCCACATAGTTGCAGATGGCAAGATTTCATTCTTTGTGATTGCTGAGTAATGCTCCATTGTATATATAGACCACATCTTCTTTATCCATTCATGGACATTTGGGCTCTTTCCATACTTTGGCTATTATTCATAATGCTGCTATAAACATTGGGATGCATGTGCCCCTTTGAAACAGCATACCTGTATCCCTTGGATCAATACCTAGTAGTGCAAATGCTGAGTCATAGGGTAGTTCTATTTTTAATTTTTTGAGGAACCTCCATACTGTTTTCCAGAGTGGCTGCACCAGTTTGCATTTCCTACCAGGAGTGCAAAAGAGATCCTCTTTCTCCACATGTTCCTCGCCAACATCTGTTGTTGCCTGAGTTATTAATGTTAGCTATTCTGACGGGTGTGAGGTGGTATCTCATTGTGGTTTTGATGTGTATTTCCCTGATGATGAGTGATGTTGAGCATTTTTTCATGTGTCGATTGACCATCTGGATGTCTTCTTTGGAGAAGTGTCTATTCATGTCTTTTGCCCATTTCTTCACTGGATTGTTTTTTGGGTGTTGAGTTTGGTAAGTTCTTTATAGATTTTGCATACTAACCCTTTATCTGATATGTCATTTGCAAATATCTTCTCCCATTCCGTTGGTTACCTTTTAGTTTTGCTGATTGTTTCCTTCGCTGTGCAGAAGCTTTTTATGTTGATGAGGTCCCAGTAGTTCATTTTTGCTTTTGTTTGCCTTGCTTCCAGAGACGTGTTGAGTAAAGAGTTGCTGCGGCCAAGGTCAAAGAGGTGTTTGCCTACTTTCTCCTTAGGGATTTTGATGGCTTCCTGTCTTACATTTAGGTCTTTCATCCGTTTTGAGTTTATTTTTGTGTATGGTGTAAGAAAATGGTCCAGGTTCATTTTTCTGCAGGTCGCTGTCCAGTTTTCCCAGCACCACGTGCTGAAGAGACTGTCTTTATTCCATTGGATATTCTTTCCTGCTTTGTCAAAGATTAGTTGGCCATAGGTTTGTGAGTCCATTTCTGGGTTCTCTATTCTGTTCCATTGATCTCAGTGTCTATTTTTGTGCCAGTGCCATACTGTCTTGATGATTACAGCTTTGTAATACAACTTGAAGTCCATTTTTGTCTATTTTAAATTAGAATTTTTATTGAGATAGTTGTAGAGTCACATATAGTCGTAAGAAATAATACAGAGAGACCCCATGCTTCCTTTACCTCATTTCCCCTGTAGTTAACATTTTGTGAAACTATAGTACGATGTCACAACCAGTATATTACATTGATATAATGTACTTGTCTTGTATGTGTGTTTGTATGTTTAGTTTTATGCAGTTTTATTACATGTATAAGTGCATGTATGGGCCACCACAATTGAGACACTAAACGTCTTCAATACTACAATGCTCTCTCCTGTTGCCTGTTTATAACCACATCCCCTTCCCTCTTGTCCCACCTTCCTCCCAGTGTACTTCCTCGTACCCGACCCTTCTGGCCACCACTAAGCTTGTTCTCCATTTCTCTAATTTTCTCCTTTCAAGAATATTGTATAAGTGCTATATAAATATACAGTACATAACCTTTTGGTACTGGCTTTTTTTCACCCAGCATAATTCCCTAGAGATTCATCCAAGTTGCTGCAAGTATCAATGATTTGTTTTTGTCTTTTGCTGAGTAGTGCTCCATGGTATAGACCTACTACAGTCTGATTTAACATTCCACTGTTGGAAGACAGCTGGACTGATTAAAGTGACTATGAACATTCCTGTACAGGTTTCTGTGTGAACCTGAGTTTTCGTTTCTCTGGGATAAAGGCCCAAAAGTGCAGTTGCTGACTCATGAGGTAGTTACACATTTAGTTTAGTAAGAAACTGCCAAAATGTTTCCAGAGTAGGAGGACCAGTTTACATTCCCAGCAGCAAAGTATGAGTGACCCAGTTGCTCTGCATCCTGACCAGTATTTGGTGTTTTGGTGTTTTGTTTTGTTTTTTTCAGTATTTTTTTATTTAACCATTCTGATTCATGTCTGTGTGTTGAATTTTAAACTAAAAGTTTTGGAATTTTTGGTATTTTTTTTACTTTTCCCCACTTGGGGCATATCATATGAGCTACTTTATTTATTTTTTTTTTTTCAACGTTTATTTATTTTTCGGACAGAGAGATACAGAGCATGAACGGGGGAGGGGCAGAGAGAGAGGGAGACACAGAATCGGAAACAGGCTCCAGGCTCCTAGCCATCAGCCCAGAGCCTGACGCGGGGCTTGAACTCACGGAGCGTGAGATCGTGACCTGGCTGAAGTCGGACACTTAACCGACTGCGCCACCCAGGCGCCCCATGCTACTTTAGAATAAAATCTGAGTTTATCTTTCTGTAGATCTCCCAAGACTACAAACTTCATCAGCATAAGAAATTTGTTTCATTGAGGTTTGCATCTCTAGCCTAGGAAGCAGGACATGACAGACACTCACTAAATGTGGTTGAAAAGAGAGGGGAAGGAGACAGAGAGTGTGCTTTTGACTAACTGCATTCATCATTACTATCGCTTAATATGTATGAGACACATTCAGGGTACATGGCACAATAGTACGATTTGAAAAAAGCATAGTGAACTTAAGTTAAAAATAATCTCAAGTCTGGTCTAGATTCTCATCTAGATCCCAGATGCAGCTCTTAAAAGCAAAGAGAAAAGAATTTTTTTTTTTCAAATAGAAAAGTGAGACAGAAGACTTCATATTCTGACTCACGGTGTCCCTAAGGGGAAAACCTGCACTCTTTATATACCCTGAAATCAGCAAAAATATTCATTAAAGACACTATTTCTCCTTGAGCATCATTCCCTAGCCTGAGTCAGAGGATAGCCTGACTGCTGGGCCCGGGCTTGACCAGCCCAAAGGAGCTGCGCTCACTTGGCCCAGGACCTGTGCGGGTACCACCTAGTCTATGCAACATTCACTGACTTACGTTTCACAAAACATTTGTCAACTAGATCACTGCTTCTGATTTCTGCTTGTAGTTCGTCAGTCCCACAGAAATAGAATAATGAAGTAGCAAACAGCTAGAGGAAAAGTTTTATCATCCATGAGGATAACTAAAGTTTCCTGTGAATCTCTTATATTTCTGGCTATAAAAGTTTGAACACCTTGACCCAGAAAGCATATACAGTATATCATCAGGTAACATGTTAGCTGAGAGTAGGACCCTGAGGTTTGCTCTATTCCCAGGTAAAAGAACTTTGGAAGAACTATAAGCAAGCATCAAATAAAAAAACAGATTACCTTTAAGAAGAAATGGTTTGGGCCAAGCTGCCTTGACCTCTGGGAGGGAATAGGAAGCTAACATGCTCACCTACTTCCCAGTGGGTAAAAATCAGACAGACATAGTTGGCGGCGGTCTGTGCTGCCTTGGGCAAGAAAACCCACCCACAAAGGGAATGATTTCCCTCTGTGTAGAGAAATTTAGCCAGAAATGCTTTCTAAGGAATTGATGAATGCTGTACTAAGAAATAAGATTGGGGTGGCTCAGTCGATTAAGCATCCAACTCTTTTTTTTTTTAATTAATTTATTTGAGAGAGAGCACAAGCAGGGGAGGGGCAGAGAGAGAGAGAGAGAGGATCACAAGAAGCCTCCATGCAGTCAGCGCAAAGCTTGCTTGGGAATTCTCTTTCTCTGTCTCTCTCACAAAATAAATAAATAAACATTTTTAAAAAAGAAATAAGGGGCGCCTGGGTGGCTCAGTCAGTTGAGCATCCAACTTGGGCCCAGGTCACGATCTTGCAGTCCATGAGTTCGAGCTCCGTGTCAGGCTCTGTGCTGACAGCTCAGAGCCTGGAGCCTGCTTCAGATTCTGTGTCTCCCTCTCTCTCTCTCTCTGCCCCTCCCCCGCTCATGCCCTGTCTTTCTCTCTCTCAAAAATACATAAAGATTAAAAAAAATAAAAAATAAAATAAAAATAAAGTAAAATAAAGAAATAAGATTGAATCTGAAATTGTAGCAGTTTGGAAACATATTAGTGACAAAATAGTAAAATAGTCATGCCAGTCAAGAAAAATATTATCCCATTATGCTGTACACTTTTAACTAATACAGTGTTGAATATCAATTATATCTCAATAAAACTGGAATATGATAGAATTATCCCTTCCCTGTGTACTGATCACCAAATGTCTACCAGAAGCCTCAGCTTTAGGGCTAATATCTGACACAGACCTGGACTAGTTTTTGAACATATGTCAATGTGCTTTTTTTAATCATCTGAAATCCTTGCTTTTTTCACATTTTTTAGGTTTTTACCTATTGTTTTATTTATTACTCATTGTCCCAGGGTCCTGCCCAGAATAGTACATTACATGTAGTCATCAGTCATCAGTCTCCTGAGGCTCCTCTTGGCTGTGACAATTTCTTAGACTTCTCTTGTTGTTTGATGACCTTGATAGTTGTGACAAGCACTGGTCAAGTATTCTGTAGAATCCCCTTAATTGATATTTATCTGGTTTATTACTCATGATTACACTGGGGTTCTTGGAGGAAGATCACAGAGGTAAAGTGACGTTTTTATCACACCATGTCAATGGCATATACTGTCAGCATTAATAATTGTTGATATTGGCCTTGATCAGTTAGCTGAGGTATTCTTGTCAGGTTTCTCCACTGTAAAGGTACACTTTTGTGCCCTTTCCATCATGAAGTCTTTGGAAGGAAGTCACTATGTGTAGCCCACACCTAAGAAGGGAAGGTTTCTGATCCCCCTCCATGTAGTAGAATGATTGTTTGGAATTCTTCTCCCCCACTTTTTTAACTACTTTTATCAGTATGGACTTGTGATGTTTATTTTGTACTTTGGGTGATGTTTCAATACTATTTGATTTATTTTGTTGCTCAAACTTCCATCTTTTGCCACTGAACCTCTTTCGGTCTACTCCCTTGTCTCTTTGCCTTAGCCCTGTCCTTGTGAGTTCTCAGCTTTGTTATGAGTACTTTCTTACTTCCTGGCACCACAGGATACTCAGGCTCATCTTGTACATTTCCTGTCTCAGTCCAAGAATCAACCATTTCTCCAAGGAGTTCAGGTTCCTTTTGTTGAAGAATGGCTTAAATACAAGTTCATTTTAAAGCATTATAGAATTGATACTAGCTTCAGTAATCATGGCCAGATAGAGACTTTGGAAGTAGGAATGCTCTGTTTTGGAACATTTGATATGTAGCTCTGACTACTGGGACGGATTGTCTATAGCCCAAGGAAAAGATCTTTCACTCAAAATTGTTCTATAGATAGAGCTTTTGAAAATTATTGTACTCATTTATTATTTCTTTCCTGTCGCTCAGAGAGTTTTCAGTATCACCACAACCATAAATGGCACTTTTACCATTTACTGTCATCATGAACCATTTCGGGAGGAGCTTGTATACGAACTTCTGTCTGTGAGCCTCGGTGACTGTGCAATTCCTGATCCCCAGGGGGCCTCTCTTCTCCTTCATCTCTGTTAGTCTTCTTTACATGCCAGCGTTATCACATGCTCTAAATCATTTCAGGAGGTCATCTGCACGAAAAGTCCCTATTTGAAAGAAGGCTCCTCTGAATGGTTTACCATTTGTTTATGAGTCTCTGGTGCCTAGATGCTATAGTTTCTATGATCTGTGACTGTGATATTGGAAGAATGTGCATTCTCAAATACTTCTTAAAATATTGTTTGGTCAGATAGGAACTAGGTATTCTTAGCTACTGGCTATCAAATACTGAGAGCATTTTTAACATCAGAAATTGTTTTTATGAAAATGTGGGATCCTTAGCTGAGGAGCATTTTAGTTGTGGTTGCCTAATC
Source organism: Prionailurus viverrinus (assembly GCF_022837055.1). Lineage (NCBI taxonomy): Eukaryota > Metazoa > Chordata > Mammalia > Carnivora > Felidae > Prionailurus > Prionailurus viverrinus. Next base: position 772,846 of record NC_062578.1, read on the forward strand.
AAAACTGTACTAAACAATAAATAGAAACATAGAATTATCTGAGTGTACTCTTCCTTTTTTGTGTGTGTCACTCATTTTGGCATTTTTTTCAGGATGGATTCCCATGTAGAAATTCTTTAATTCTTGACACACATTTTAAATAATGTTTTCTTGCAGATTTTTTCTTACAAGTCATCAAAATTACATAGTAAGAGGCCCACGTCCAAAAAATTAATTAGGTGTCTGCTTTCTCGGCTAGATAAGTGAAATCGTTCATTTCTGATTTCACCTGCCTCTCAAAGAGATACATTATTTCTACCAAAGTGAACACCAAGTTTATTTTGTTCCTGATTTTGTTCTTGCCTTTTCAGTTGTTGATGATTTACCAGAGAAGAATATATAGAGTTCCCTCACCCCCCAATTCCACTTTTCAGTAGAATGTGCATATCAGAGAAAAACAGTCAGGCTCAGTGACAAAGAAGTCTACTATATCCAACTCAAGCAGAAAGATATTTATTAAAGGATTCAGAAGGTGTGTAGAATCATTGGGGAAACTAAAGAAACAGATGATACTGGATTTTTAAGAAATACTGTCAGAGCAACACTGACGAACCAGGCCACCGTGGGAGCTGCGGTCTCTTCTACAACCAGGTACCTGGTGCTTCGCTTCTGTACCAGTTCCAGAGCCACTGCTGACAGTAGGCGGCTGTATTATCAGAAAACTCTCACTACCGCTTCCCACTCTAGAGCCACTCTGTGTGAGCTACAAGCTGAATCAGCAAGCCAGATGCCACATTCTTGTCTTTTACCCTCCAAAGCAATCCGTCAATCCCTGAGAGCTTTGTCACTGTTAGGCTTGCTGGCACAAGTGGCAGAATCGGGCGCTCGGACTTGGTATCACTTCTGACTTTGATTGACAGGCCCTGAGTCACACTGGGGACTTCAGCCACAGGGGAACCCCAGACACAAAGAGTTTGCTTCCCAGTCTCTGGAGTTTAGGGAGGCCCATAGAAGGCAACTGGAATCGTTCATATCCACCAAAAGAGTTAGAAAGAGCTCACTAGGAAGAGGGCAATAAAAATACATGAAAGAAGTATAGGAAAACAGCAAATCTCCACAGTCTTAAAATTTCATTTTAGAATGCCAGTAGCTACGGAATGCAGAATATGCAAGACTAGATTTCTATCTTTTAACTTAGTGTTCTGTCTTTTTAAAAGAATTCAAAGTCCCAAAATTACTGGATACATTACTTGGTAACAAATGTTAAAACTATAAACTCATGCTGTAGACTACAGCTATTGAGCTGCGATTTAAAAGGGAAATTTAATTAATAGATGCTAAAAGTGGTTATGCACAGTTGACGTGCACTTTAAGAATTTTTTGGAGATAAGCAAATCTTAGTGTGCATAGATATTCCATATATTAAGAAATGTGTCGAGACAAGCTGGGGGCACCTGGGAGGCTCAGTCGGTTGAGCGCCCAACCCTTGATTCTGGTTCAGGTCTATGTATGATCTCACGGTCGGGCTCCATGACAGAAGATGAGTACAGAGGGGAGACAGGCAGCTTGATGCCAAGTGTGATGAGGAAACTTTAAGGTTTTAAGTATGGGATTGGATTGATGTGATCTGATCTGTACTTTGGAAAGATTGCTTTGGCTGCTCTAGATCAAATGGAATGTTGAGGCACGAGAGTAGGAACAGGAAACAAGCTAGGAGGCTGTGTCAGCAAATCAGACAGGTGGGACTGGTGGCTGGACCAGAGTGCTGGTGAGGGGGTGTTGACAGCTGAAAGGTTGGGATCTGTTTTAAAGATGGAGTGCATGTTATTTGCTGATGACTGGGTGTGGGGTGGTAGAGGGAAAGAGGATGACTGTGAGGTTACTGGTTTGGTGGTTGTCAGTTAACTGAGGTGGTGGGGACTTGGGAGGCTCAGCAATGGGAGTCTAGAGTTCAGTATGGCTTTCTTGAAATAGAGGTGCCATTAAACACTGAGCTGAAAAAAGTAAATTGGTTATGAACTTGTAGTGGAAGAGAGACCAGAACATGAGAGTCCGGTGGGAAAGAACTCCCAGGTAGGAGTTAATTCCTTTACTTTTCACAAAAACACATTAGATGGGTAACATCTGGCTATTAGAAGCAGAAATTCATGAAAGCCACTTCTTTTTAAATTTTTTTTTAATTTTTGAATTCTAATGTAGTTAACATTCATTTCACAGTATCGTGATTCAACAATCCCATATTTTACTCACTGATCAACAAGATACGTGTACGTGTATTCTTAATCCCCTTTACCTATTTCCCCCACCCCCACCTCCTCTCTATTAACTATCAGTTTGTTCTCTATAGTTAAGAGTCTGTTTTTGATTTGTCTACCTTTTTTTCCCTTTGCTTAATGAAAGCCACTTTTTAAAATTAAAGGGTTTTTCTCCCTTCATGTAATAGATAAACCAATGGAACAGAAAAAGAAAATCCCAGATATACGTAGGAATTCTGAAAATAATACAAGTATTTCAGAAAACTGGGAAAAGATTAATCAATAAGTGGCATAAAGACAATAGATGAGTCATCTGGAAAAATAAAATAAAATGGGATCTGTGTCCCTTATCCCACACCCGGGTAAATTCCAAGTGGATCAAAGATCTAAGGATAAAAACTAAAACATTCTAGAAGAAATCATAGGAGAGTTATCTTGAGGTGGAAGTTTTTCTAACTGTGGCTTAGCATCCAAAACCTCCAAAAGAAAATAATAATAAATTCTATTAAATTTGCATGGTAAAGTCAAAAGTATGGCAAATTGGGACCATATCTTTGCAATCCATTTTACAAAGCCAATTTCTCTAATATGCAGAGTGCCCATAGAAATAGAGAAAAAGCCAATACCCAACATAAAAATGAGCAAAGGATATGAACACACAGTTCATAGATAAAAAGAAGCATATAAAAGAGACAGGGAGAGACTGACAGGGAAGGAAGGAGAGGGGGAGAGAGAGAAACTGGGGAAGGATACATGAAAACAAACAACAGTGAGTATCTGTGAGGGTATAGGGGGACTAGGGGAATGGGGGACAAGAATGGGACAGAAACTTTGCATCACATGCCTCTGTAATAATTTAAACTTTTGAATTATATATATTATTTAGAAAAACTATAGGACTTTCTATACACAATTATTGCTCTTGTAATTTGTAAACATTACAAGTATTTTGGAGAGCAGGGCATAACGTAACAATAATGATAAACTCTTTTACCCCAAAACTCCTAGAAGTTTCATTCATGAAAAACAAAAAAATTCACACACAATGTTCTTCATGATAGCAGTGCCTTATAATGGGGGACAAAAAGAAGCAACGTAAACATCCATTAGAAGGAGAATTATTTAATTATGACATACTACATGATAGAATAGTAAGCTACTGTGCAGTGTAACTAAGAAGACCAGGAGGAAATGTTCATTCGCCAAATATTTACTGTGTACCTACTCTGTGTCACACATCGTTCTGGATGTTAGGGATACAACGATAAATGAGACCAAGAAAAAAAAGAAAACCTATGAAATCTATGTGCTAAAGGAACTTATGTTACATTGGGGAAGACTGGTAGCAGGCAAAGAGCTACAATATAAGAAAGTTGTAGTGGTTATGACTGTAAATAAAGTTGGATAAGGGGATAGTGAATGTCAAGGGGTTACTATTTTTACATAAGAATCAAGGAAAGCCTTGCTGAGAGGATACTATTTGAGAAAAATCCCAAAGGAGGTGAGAGAACAAATCATGCAGGTGTTCAGGGGAAGAGAGGGCGAGTGCAAAAGGCTGAGAGGCAGGGGCATGCTTAGTATGTTTGCACAGCAGCAAGGAGGCCAGTGTGGCTTTCCATACGTTGTAAATGAAGGCAGACAGAATAGGGGTTCTGGTCATGAGAAGGTCTGGACTGCTATAGCAAAGCCTTTGGTATTTTTTCTGAGTGTGATACAAAAGCTCCTGGAAGTTTTTGAACGGAAGTGGAAGTAGCCACAAATGCCTGTGTGAAAAGCGAGAAGTCTAACTCATCCGTTAAGACAAGCTGGTGGATAAAAAGACGGTGCACACCCGGAGATAGGCGAGAAATGGAAAAGGCAGGACTCCGTGAATGATTGGATGTGGAAGGTGGAGGCAAAGGAAGAACCTAGAAAGATTCTAAGGTTTGGGCATCAAGATAAATGGTATTAAATGAGATGGGAAATTAGGTGGGTGAACAGATTTGGAGAACTAGAAAAGTTATGTTTGGTTTTAGATGTGCTGAATTTGAGGTACCTCTGAGTTACAAATGTAGAAAAGGGGAAAACTAAAATGAACCTGGTTGTAGTATAAACTCATAGTTTTCAAGATGGATGAATGGATGAATAAACAGAAGTAAATGTGTTTTACTCGTGTGTGTGTGTGTTTGTGTGTGTGTGTACATTCCCTAGCTCTCTCTACTAAGAGGTCCTGAGGCAGCAATACTCCAGTATCAATGAGCACATTTAGCACCCAGATATTAGCTTTTAAATATCTGAAAGAAACCCGGGCTCCTTGGTGAAATCACTGATTTCAGGTTTGGATGAGAGAAAATATACGATGAGCTTTGAACGTTTCATTAGGTCAGAAAGTGACAACATTCTCAAAGAATGATGGAGACATGGCAAAAGGACACAGGAGCTAGCTTGCAAGAGGCTGCCACTAGCAAAATCTGGCACAATTAGAACATCAGAATAAATGATAGTTACGGATTGCAGCCCAGAGTATACGAATCCATGAGTCCACACTGACATATAAAAATGAATGAGTGAAAATTTTGATAAGGAATAGGATATTTACTTATTTTCAAAGTATCTCCCACATAATATTTTTTAATTCCAGAAGGAAAAGTAACCAATAGTTGAGAAGCCTGGCAGACATCATCTTAATCAAGTAGTAAGTGAACATTATCAGTACTGGAACAAATTGAAATAGTGTGCCAATGATTCAGAAGAACATAGCACCAATTTTGTGTTATCCTTACCAGTGATACATAGGCTAAATCTCCTCGTGACAAAACATCAGACAAACACAAATGGAAGGCTTCTGTACTACAAAATTACTGGCCTGTATCCTACAAAAATGTCAAGGTCATGAAAGTCAAAGAAAGACTGAGAAACCCTTCCAGGTTGCAGAGGATTAAAGAGACGTGACAACTGAATGCAATACATGATTCTGAATTATCTCCTTTTGCTACAAAGAATATGATTGGAACAATGGGCGAATCATGAGTGGGGTTTGAGAATTAGGTGTAGGGATATGTCAATATTCATTTCCTCCCCTTGATGGTTGTATAACAGTTATGCAAGATATAGTCCTTGTTTGTACAAACTTACTCCCAAATGATTCGGGAAAAAACATGCTTTGTACTGTATTTAAAACTTTTAGTAAATTTGGGATTGTTTCAAAAAGCCTCTAAATTATCACAAAAGTGAATTAGAAGTGAGTAAATGGGAGTAAGTGAGGCACATCCATACTTTCTAGAAGGTTGACAGGAAAGAGGGCAGTGCAGGCTACCAGATGAGAGGAGACTGCTCCAAGTTTTCAAAGTGTGCTAGTCTGCTCGTCTACATGCAAAAGCTGGTGTTTGGAGAGCAAACAGATGTAGGATAGATGGTAGTCATTGCAAAACGAACACCTACCTGTAGGTGGTGGGTGTCCTGGGTGCCCAGGGTAGGTGAGAAGTTGAAGCTGGTTTATAAGCTGGGAGGAATGTCAGCTGATGTGGCTTGCGGTCCTGTGGACTGAGGTAGGCAAGCTGGAAATGGAACAAATTCATGCGTGAGAACCTTCCTTCTCTCTGAGTAATAGAGTTGTATTCTAAAAACGACCCCTTGTCTGTTCTCAAAATGGTAAACTAAATATGGTTTGGTCTTTGAAACTGAAATTACCTTATTATAAAATATCTTAAAACAACTTAATATTTTTCTCAGTGATACTGTTCCCAGAACAGGTATTCTTAAGACTGCAGAAAAAATTAGAACGTTTCCTTTGATATTTAAAAAAATAATAAACAAGCTTTATGTGTATGCCTTTGCCTAGGTAATTTGTGTTTTATTTGGTAGGGTCAGAGCAGGTAAAATATGTCCATGTACTTGATAAACACAGATGATTTATAAGCCATTGCATGGGACAAGACTGGTTTGTAGGCCAATTAGCAACCTAGAATGTGAAACCCTGACTCAGAAGCAGGTCATCTAAGAATGATGATTAAACTCTGTTCCCCATTGTTTCAACAGGCCCTATACAGTAGTGCTGTTTACTACCAGGTCCATTTACTCTAGACTGGCTCCCTCATTGGGAGTACAGAACCCTGAAGCTTATTCAAATGACTGTCTTCTCATTTCGCCTAAGACTGCACATAACCAGTGCCATTGTAGATGCAATGAAGGGTCCTTATCTATTACTTGCAGTGCAGCCATAGAGTTTTAGGGTTTAATCCCCATTCAGAACGCTGGTTGAGAATATTATTTGGTGATCTGGAAGAAGCAATGGGATGCTATAACTTATCTATGGCACCACCAAAACTATGCCCTTTGCTTGGTGCCTTTTTCCTTACTCTATACTCAGTTACAGACCCTTGTCTCTTCAGGTTTCAGTGCTGAGTAGACATGAAAAGTGGGAATACCAAATGACCCCTCACTCGAGAGTGAATTGGGGAATTAATGAGAGAAAACAAAACCACAGTCTTCCCAGGGCTGCTGGGTTAATTCGGTACGTTTTGAGTAATAAACTTTCTTAGCTAAGATCCCTCCTTCCCTTCCTCCCTCTCTCCTTTCCTTCATTTATCTTGTTCTAATTCAGTATTTCACTAGGATACTAATACTTCCCTTCCCACACCTTTACGTTAGAACAATGTAGAGGTCTCACCTTGTGAATTACCTGTATAAATCATTTTAAATACCTGTTATTGTTCCTGAGGGTAGGAACTAAGTCTTATACCTTGTATCCCCAAAAGTCTGAATAAATACTCATCAATTAATTCAACTTGGTGTACCAAGCATATGTTGATCACCTATAAAATCTAAAGCTCTGGGCTAAGAGTTGTTTTAGGCACATAGGGGATAAGAAATATGATCCCTGCCCTCAAGAAACTTCCAGGCATGGATGTCTGTTGGCCATCTGTTTGTCTTCTTTGGAGAAATGTCTGTGCCTGTATTCTGCCCATTTTTAAATTGGATTATTTGTTTTTTGGGTGTTAAGTTGTATCGATTCTTTATATATTTGGGCACTAACCCTTTATCAGATATGTCATTTGCAAATATCTTCTCCCATTCAGTAGGTTGCCTTGTTGTTTTGTTGATTACTTCTTTTGTTGTGCAGAAGCTTTATATTGTGATGTAGTCTGCATAGTTTGTTTTTGCTTTTGTTTCCCTTGCCTCAGGAGACATACCTAGAAAAATGTTGCTACTGTTCATGTCAGAGAAATTACTGCCTGTGCTCTCTTCTGGGATTTTTATGGTTTCAGATCTCACATTTAGGTCTTTAACCATCTGGAGTTTATTTTTGTGTATGGCATAAGAAAGTGGACCAGTTTCATTCTTTTGCAGGTAACTGTCCAATTTTCCCAATACCATTTGTTAAAGAGACTCTCTCTTTCCCATTGTATATTCTTTCCTCCTTTCTCAAAGATTAATTGACCATATAGTTGTGGGTTTATTTCTGTATAACCAGGGAAATGCACATCAAAACTACAGTGAGCTATCACCTCACACCTGTTAGAATGGCTAAAATAAAAAACCTAAGAAACAACAAGTATTGGCAAGGGTATAGAGGAAAAGGAAACCTTATGTACTGTTGGGATTGCAAACTGGGGTAGCCCCTATAGGAAAGTTGAAAATAGAACGTAAAAAGTTAAAAATAGTTGAGAAAGAGAATCCCAAGTAGGCCTCTCGCTGCCAGCACAGAGCCCAGCGTAGGGCTCAATTCCATGAACCCTGAGATCATGACCTGTGTCAAATCAGTTGTTGGACGCTCAACCCTTAAGTCACCAGGCACCTCTATCCATGTAACTTATACACAGATGTTCATAGCACCATTATTTCAGTAATGTAAAAAAAAAAAAATAGAGACAACCCAAAAATGTGGTATATCCATATGATGGAATATTATTCCACAACAAAAATGAATGATGTACTGACACATGCTACCATGTGGATTATCCTCGAAAACATTATGCTAGGTGAAAGAAGCCAGTCACAAAAGGACACATATTGTGTGATTCCATTCATGTGAAGTATCCAAAATAGGCAAATCTATAGAGACAGAAAGGAGATTACGTGTCTCTGGGTACTTGGGGGAGGGGAGGATGAGGAGGCTGCTTAGTCGACTGAAATTTCCTTTTGGGGTGATGAAAATATTCTGGAATAAGGTAGTGTTTATGGTTGCAGAACATTGTGAATATACCTAATGCCACTGAACTGCACACCTTAAAATGGTTAAAATGGTAAATTTTATGCTATATGTATTCTGCCCTGTTAATAAAAACAGGGTGAATTTTGTGGTATGTGAATGATGTCTCAAAACTGCTATAGAAATGAAAGGCATAATAGCTTGGATTAATCACCAGGAAACTGTGCTGAGGGAAAAAAAAATCCAATGCCAATGACTATGTACTGGACAACTCTGTTTTTATAACTTTTTGAAGTGGCAGAATTTTAGAAATGGAAGACAGATTAATAGCGTCTAGATGTTGGGATAGGGGTGGGGAGATAGTGGGAAGTGGGTTATAAAAGGCAGCATAAAGAATTCTTGTAGTGATAGAATTGGTCAGTGTCTTTGTTTTTTTAGTGTTTTTTTTTTTTTATTTATTTAAGCAATCTCTATACCCAACATGGGGTTCAAACTCACAACCCCAAGATCAAGAGTCTCATGCTCTTCTGATTGAACTAGCCAGGTGCCCTGGAACTCTTCAGCGTCTTGACTGGTATTGGATATAGGACCCTACACATGTAGTAAAACTGTAGAGCACTGAACACACACATGAACACGTGCACACGAGCACAAGTGAAATGTGTTTTTCTGAAATCTGAATAAGACTGGTGGATTGTATCAATGTCAGTGTCCTAGCTGTGATGTTGTACTATTATTTGCTAGTATAGTACTACACTAGTGGGGGAGACTGGGCAAAGTGTACATCCGAGCTCGATAGCATACCTTATAGTTGCATGTGAATCCATGGTTACCTTGTTAGAAATTTGCAATACAGGTTAGAGTCTGGAACTGTGAGCCCTCCCGCTTTGCTTTTCTTTTTCAACATTACTTTGGCTATTCAAGGTCTTTTCTTCTTCCATACAAATTTTAGGATTGTTTGTTCTAGCTCTGTGAAAAATGCTGGTGTTATTTTAACAGGGATTACTTCTTACTCTTGTCTTGGCCCAGTTATAGTCTTATCTCCACAAGCAATGCCCCAGATCATACTCCGGGATGGACCAAGCTTACAGCAGGTTTTGTTTTAGTTTGGCTTGGTTAATTCCAGTAATGCAGTATTTTCCAAAAATAAATAGGATGTGCAAGTAAAGAAAAGGCCTTTCTCAGGCTTTTTTGGCATCCTTTACTTAAGTCACTTTTACCAAAGAGAGATTGTTATTCCTTCCCGTTCCTTGATATTAGAAAGTTTGTATGTCACACTTGTATTTTAGCAAAGAGAAAATATCATTTTTTAAATGAATAAAAACCACATTTCTGTGCAGTAGAAATCATCCTGTTAACATCTCGTCATGTTACAAAGATAAACAACAGGATTAACTGTTTACTTTAGGAGCGCAGTCTGGTTGTTTTTCAGGAGAAGAACACAATGTCCTGCTGTATCTGGTTTCCCGTCTGTCGAGCGGGTTGGTGGAGCTGGGGAAAGGCCCTCCACCCACTCAGCCCTCTGCTGTCCCTCTCTCCTCCTTTTCTTCCTCTTCCCTCCCTCCTTGCTGTGACTTTTCCTCCCCCTGTTCATGTTCAAACACTTCTTCTCTCTCCTCCCTTCTCTTCCCTTTTCCCTCCCCCCCTTCCTTTCTCCTGCTTTTTTCCCCTCACTTCATCCTCCGATTTCTTCCATTTCTTCCTTAAAATAGAGGCTTAGCAAGAAATCATAATGTGGCGAGAAAGATCCTGTTGATCTTTAGAGGCTGCTTAAGTTGACACTGACCTGGAAGAAAGCGGCTGGACTGACTCTGATTCCGGGAATTCTTGGTGGACTGCTAAGAACTGCTCCCATAACCCGGGCAAACATCCCACATGTTCACGTAATCTCCCCTCTCACTGTCCATGCGTACACACACACACACACGCACGCACGCGCAGACACACACGAATCTACTGTTTCTCTCTCTTCTTGTGTTTCTGTGATACTGAGTCAGTGAGTGAAAAGAAAGGGAAAAATGAATATTTTTCCAAAGTGGGGGAGGGACATTTAAAACTTCAAAGAATAATTAAATTACAGTTTCTCTGAAACTCCCTCTACAACAGTTTTGCTTTCCTTATTCCTAGTGCTTTGTTCTGTTGCTTTTGCAGATTGACAATATGTGAAGTTTTAGAATTCTTAAAGTATTCCTCAATTGGCGTGATGCGCCATTAAGCTGGTAAGAGAAGGAAAAGAAATTCTTAAAGATAAATATTAACTCCATAATGGACTTTTATACTTCCAACATGATGTGGATGGGATTGAACAGTGAACCTCTTATCTGTATTATTTTATGTTGCTGGGAATGCGCAGTGGAATGTAGTTTCATTTGGCACCCGTTTTAGTCAGTTCTTCCAACATGGTCCTGGCCTCACCCTCGTGGCTCAGAAATGCATAGAATCAAAGTCCTGCTGAATGACTCCTGATGGCTGAAACGGGAGATTCTTGAACTACTTTTTGACTGTCTTATATTCCCAGCTGGGAGGGGTGGAGCGTGGCTGACGGGGGGCAGGAGCACGCTGAAGACCATGGGCATTTTCACAATTGTTTCTTGCTGTCCCGTGGATGACCAGGGCAGCATCGCAGGGCCGGGCACAAGTTGGTTTCATGGGTAGCAACACCCTTTCTGTGTGGGATAATGCACCCCCGTGCTGCTCTTGTGCACTTTCCTCAAGCCCCTTCACCAAGGTGCACACGCCTACTACAGACTTAGGAGAGCAGGCACATGATAAGAGAAAAGAATCTTGTCCATGAAGTGCATTTGTAGTAGTGAATTTGCCTGGTGAGCAAAGGACACCAAGATTTTGAGCGCAGATTAGGTGCAAGCATTTACTAGGTGTGAAGCAGACTTCAGTTAATCTCCATTGTACCCGTGTGGAGCCGGGGGCCCACATCCAGCAACAGCAGAGCTCAAAAGAGAGCCCGTCTTCTCCAGACCTGCCGTTCCCCTGCCCCACGTGCTTCCAGTCACGAAAATGAGAGGAAGGATCTCATGTGGGGTCAGGGTCTACATTTTAGGCATGGGTGGAACATTGATTTTAAATAAGTGGCATCCACTTGCCAGACTTTTATTCCAAGAATTTTGAATGGCAAAGTCTGTCTCATGGAATGAATGCAGTTCTGAGGCACTTATTCAAACCACTAACATCCTATTTCCTCCCTGTGACACATTTTCTCTCTGCTGTTGGAAGTTTATCGCTGCTAAGAATAGCAATGCCCCCCTCAGGCTACGTGTATGGTACCCACCAGCAGTGCTCAGGGCTCAGTGATACGTGGGGTATGAAAAGTCACCTAGACCTGAGCCCTAGCTTGCACGGATTTGAGATTACTGATCGTGCACATCTTCCTTGCCCAGTGGGTATTCTGTGGCAGGAAAGCAAAAGGATGTACTCAACCTGCTTTTCCAAAGTGGAAGCCCAGTTTTATTAACACTGACCATCACATCACTTTAAAATGTCCGATCTCCTAATCTCCATGGGGCTTGGCTAGCAGCTGAGCTCACAGCATTTCAGACGTTACTAAGAACAGTGCGAGTGTCAGCTGGTTCTCCCTCTGAGCATAACCACATGCCGATACAGTGTCTGCTCAGATGCCTCCGATGCTGGTCTGATATACCTTAGACTGAAATAATTGAGAAGGCCACCAACGAGTAAGCAAGAGAGAGGTGCCTGGGTAGCTCAGTCAGTTAAGCATCCAAATCTTGATTTCGGCTCAGGTCACAGTCTCATGGTCGTGATCTCACAGTCATGGTGTCGCAGTCGTGAGAGTGAGCCCCCAGTCAGGCTCTGAGCTGAGCATGGAGCCTACTTAAGATTTTCTCCCTCCCCTTCCCTTTCCCTCTGCCCCTCCCCCACTTGGGTGTGCTCTTGCTTACATGTGCGCACTCTCTCTGTCAATAAATTAAAAAATGAAAGGAAAAAGAAAAAGAAATCGTAGGCTAGTGTAGACCCTTCCCTGACCCTCACCCATCATCGTGACCATGTTCTTCTGTCTCCTCCCTGAAATGCTTTTCTAATGCATTCTCACATGCTGACAGAGGCCAAGAGAGAACAGCAGTCGTACAAGGGTTGGGGATCAAGGGTGAGGGCCAGGGCCCATGGGATGAGCTCACAAGCTGGTGCCTCATCCACGAGCGTTCACTCAGTGTTGCCAGACTCTAGGTTTCTTAAGACCACAGGAAATTTGAGGTTTGCATAAAATCTCCCAATTTTTGTTATCTGTTAACTAATTTAGAAATGTTTTAACACTGTATAAACCAAAGAAAACCTATCAACCAGCTGGACTTGGCCCGTGAACACCACTTTGCAGCTTCACTATTTTCTGTGAGACAGTTGCCATTGATCAGAGCAGTGACCTCATGCTGGTCTAAGGAGACCCTCTGCAAAGTTCTCCGTTCAAGCCATCCTCCACCCTGTGCCAAGACTTCTGTTTCTGAAACAGTGATTTTATCAAACCCCGTCCGGTGTCACCCTGTTGTTGACTCATTGATGGCAGGAGGTAGGTGTGCTGCCTGGCACACATGCCCGTCATTTGTCACCCCTGGTTTCCTCTCAGGTCAGCCTCCACCAGGCCGTCATCACATGGCCATTGCCTCCAGCCACTACTGGGCGTCACGGTACCAGCCACGTCCAACCACGAGACGCCTCCACTAGGTCAATGCCTCTCTTTCCTACCCCTACCTGGTCCTTTCCTTCCCGTCCCATTTTCTCCTCTCTTTACAAATGCTTGTCAACATTTTAATTTTATTATTAATATAACTTTGATTATAAATATAACTTAAATTTACAATAATGCATTGGAAAAAAAAGAACAATGCAAATTGAAATCACAATTATTAGTCTTTACCCTTTTTGCCACTTTACTAATCTCTCTTTCTTTGTTTTTTTTTTTTTCTTCCTCTCTCTCTCTTTTTCTTTCTTGTTTTCTAGCTTTCTTTCAATTTCGTAGTCATGGAAAAGCTCTTTCCCATTACAGGATTTTGTATATGTTGTTTTCTATGTTTTAAGTCCTCTTCTCTCAAACTTTTGCATGATTGGCTTATCCTTCTTCAGGACTCAGCTCTTTTTAAGAAACCTTCCCTGGTTAGACCATCCCACCCTAAGTTGTATCTAAAGGCACTCTGCGTATTGCCTTGCTAGCACTCCCACAGTTTGTGATTGTATATTTATGTGCATATTAGGTGTTTCCCGAAGGAGGCACAGAGGGCAGGGTCTATGTAGCTCATTGCCAGATTCCTAGTGCCTTGCAGGCAGCCAGAGCCAGCAGCAGTCCTGCTGTATTTAGCACATAAATAAGTGGATCATAGATTTACTAGATGCCACCCAAAAGCCAGAGCACTGTTTTGGTATACAGTGAAAAACCCACAAGTGCCATTGTTATTAAGAATCTTGTGACATTTATATCATGGCTCTGTGGACCTCTGTGCCTCACTGCATTTCTTTTGTCTGACATAGCAATTGTGTTCAAACAAATCAAGATGTCTTTTAAGAAAAAAGAACAACTCACACTCAAGTCTGCAAATTTAGGATGGAAACTTTCCAAATACTCTCAAAACTTATAAATAATGGCTAAAGAGCCATTATGCTTTCCTATATAGCACAGGCAAAATATCCATGGGATCATAATTTCTCCTGGATGTAAATTGAAGAAAAAAATAGAAGATTGCCTTCAGAATAGCAGAGTGAGGACACAGTGAATTCTGTCCCTAACAAATATTTTAGTTGGAGAAAACTTTAAAAATCATTTAAAGCCTCAGGAAGTTTTCCTAAAGGCATACAGCAAATGGAGAAACATTCCATCAATAGAACCAAGAAAGTCTACTAAGTGTCAGAAAGAACAAGGAGTCCGTGGCCCTTGAGACATGATCCATGCCCCCACCAGCCCAAGTTGTCTTAAGAAGACTGTTCTGGGGGCACCTGGGTGGCTCAATCGGTTAGGCGGCCGACTTCACCTCAGGTCATGATCTCACGGTCCGTGATTTCAAGCCCCGCGTTGGGCTCTGTGCTGACAGCTCAGAGCCTGGAGCCTGTTTCAGATTCTGTGTCTCCCTCTCTCTGACCCTACCCCGTTCATGCTCTGTCTCTCTCTGTCCCAAAAATAAATAAACGTTAAAAAAAAAAAAAAAAAAGAAGAAGACTGTTCTGGGGTTCTGCTATAGTACTGCAGTCAAGAAGAAGCCCCCACTCCCCTCAGCTCACACAGTCTAGGGTAGAGTTTCACTGTGGGAGATCTCCTAGCCCACGTTGCAGCTCTACCCCAAGTGTGGTGGGCCAAGAATACTGGCCCAGTTGTCCTATCCCAGCTCACCCATAGGACAGAGGCACCAGAGCAGAGAAGCAGTCCCAGATCAGTGTTCCCACCCCCACCCCAACACACACTCTGGATCCGAAGTGTAACTCCAGGAGAAGGAGACTCCATCCTCACCCCCGGGTCTGTGAAGTGGCACAGAGGTTCTGCCCAGAGGACAAGAGGTTATAAGGAAGAAGAGCCCTATGGCACTGCCTGAGAGAATTGACCTGTTTTGAAACAGAGTACAATCCTCTGCTCAAGGGTGTTGTTGAAAGTAATGGGGATCTTGGTGGAGAGCAATTCCAAGACCGCCTATAGCCCTGTGATACTGTGTCAATAAAGAGATGACCAAGCAATCAGCAGTTTTAACAGAGAGCATCAGGGAAAAGACATAGCCAAGAAGAACCCTCCTAGTATCACAGTAAAACTTCCAGACTCAAGAAGGGTGTGCTCAGCTGCCCCCACTCAGGAGCAATCAGAGCGACCCACAGGGAAGATTTGGAGTGCAAGCCTCACTGGCGCTGCAGGCCTCAGCACCCCTGCAACCATACTAGGTGAACAGTAGGCTGCTCTGACCCAGGAGCAGCTCCTAGGAAGCTAGACTTTAAAATAAAGGAGACGCATCCCTGGCAGTTTGGCAGCCCAAGGCCATGCCCTCCCAGGAGTGACTCCGAAGGAGTAATACAAGCCCTGGCTGATGGAGAGGCAGGAGCACAAAATCCCACCTCCTTGAACCATGATAGCAACCTCCAAGGTGTATACACCCAACGGCAAAGAGTAAAAACCTAACTTCCAAGCGGGCTTAAGCACAACCTTTCAAAGTAGCTTATGCTGACCTATGGGCGACCCCTAGGTAACCATGTGAAAAGATTAAAACCAAACAAACAAACAAAAAAAATCGGAGCAGGAACATCACATACTGCAGCCTGCAGGAAAAAGTTCAGACAAGTCACTAAATAACTGATTAACAACAGTACCAACCCCCTGGGGTAGGCGAGTTATCCATATCTAGAGTTGCCACAATACACTGTCAAAAATGCTCAGTTGTCAACAAAAAATTACAAGATTTATGAAGAAACAAGGAAGTGTGGCCTATACACAGGAGGAAAAAAGTGCAGGCAGCTGAAGGGGCCCATATGTTGGACTTAGCAGACAAAAATTTCTTTTCTTTTATTTTATTTTATTTTATTTACATTTTATTTATTTTTGAGAGAGAGAGAGAGAGAGAGAGCACAAGTGGAGGAGGGGAAGAGAGAGGGAGACATAGAATCTGAAGCAGGCTCCAGGCTCTGAGCTGTCAGCACAGAGCCCAACTCGGGGCTCAAACCCACGAACCATGAGATCATGACCTGAGCCGAAGTCAGTTGCTTAACCGACTGAGCCACCCAGGCACCCCAGCAGACAAAAATTTCAAAGCAGCCATTATAAATATGTTTAGAGAATTGAAGGAAGCCATACCTCAGGAGTTAAAGGGTGGAATGTTGACAGTGTCTAATCAAATGGAAAAAATCAGTAAAAAGATACAACTCTAGGAACACTTGGATGGCTCAGTTGTTTAAGTGTCTGACTTCAGCTCAGGTCATGATCTTGCAATTCATGAGTTCGAGCCCCACATTGGACTCCACTCCTGTCAGCACAGAGCCTGCTTTGGATCCTCTCTCTCTCTCCGCCCCCCCCCCCCCCCATTTTCTCTGCCTCTCCACCATTGGACTCATGTGCTCTCTCTCTCTCGCTCGCTCTCTCTCAAAATAAACAGAAGAAAAAGATATAGCCTATAAAAAAGAACCACATGGGATGGGGCGCCTGGGTGGCGCAGTCGGTTAAGCGTCCGACTTCAGCCAGGTCACGATCTCACGGTCCGTGAGTTCGAGCCCCGCGTCGGGCTCTGGGCTGATGGCTCAGAGCCTGGAGCCTGTTTCCGATTCTGTGTCTCCCTCTCTCTCTGCCCCTCCCCCGTTCATGCTCTGTCTCTCTCTGTCCCAAAAATAAATAAACGTTGAAAAAAAAAAATTTAAAAAAAAAAGAACCACATGGGAAATCTAAAGTTAGAAAGTGTAATAACCAAAATGAAAACTTCACTAGATAGACTCAGCAGTAGATTTGAGCTGACAGAAGAAAGGTTGTGAATATGAATCCAGAGTAATTGAGCTTGCACAATGTGAAGGAGAGAGGGGGGAAAATGTCGAGTACTCACTTTGGCAGCACTTACACTAAAATTGGAATGGCACAGAAACTGCTATAGCCTCTGCACAAAGATGACATGCAACTTTGTGAAACATTACATATCTTTTTATTTAAAAAAATTTTTTTAACATTTATTTATTTTTCAGAGAGAGAGAGAGCGTGAGCAGGGGGAGGGCAGAGAGAGACAGAGAGAGGGAGACACAGAATCCAAAACAGGCTCCAGGCTTTGAGCTGTCAGCACAGAGCCCGACAAGGGGCTCGAACTCGGGAACAGAGAGATCATGACCTGAGCTGAAGTCAGACACTCAACCAAGTGACCCACCCAGGCGCCCTGAAACATTACATATTTTTAAGACTTTCATCAAATTTAAAATTCTTCCCAAAAAGAGTATGGTAATTTCAATAGGATGTTAAAACTCAATCTCAAATTTATGACTACAGAGTATTTTAGAGATTCAGAGTACTTGTGAAGACTTTTAAATAACTCAATCTTGGCTCAGTTGGTTAAGTGTCTGGCTCTTGATCTCTGCTCAGGCCATGATCTCACAGTTTATGAGTTTGAGCCCCACTCGATTCTGTCTCTCCCTCCCTCTACTCTTCCCCTCTGCTCTCACTTTCTCAAAATAAATACATTTTAAATTAATAAATACTCAATCTTTATGAAGAAAGAGGACACACCAAAATAAATCATTTCTGTATGATTATAGAAATCTCCCAAATAGCAAATATCCTTAGAGGGGAAATAAAAGAATGAAGAAAATGAGGGGTGCCTGGGTGGCTCAGTCGGTTAAGCATCCGACTTCAGCCCAGGTCATAATCTCGCAGTTCGTGAGTTTGAGCCCCACATCTGGCTCTGTGCTGACAGCTCAGAGCCTGGAACCTGCTTCCCATTCTGTGTCTCCCTCTCTCTCTGCCCCTCACCCACTCGCACTCTGTCTCTTTCTCTCAAAAAATAAACATTTAAAAATATTTTTTTTAAGAATGAAGAAAATGAAACAGAACCTCATAGAGATGTGGGACACCATTAAGTGCACCGACATACATGTAATGGGAGTGGTAGAATGGCAGGAAAGTTGGGAGGAGGGTGCAGAAAAACCATCTGAGTAAATAGTAGCTGAAATGTTTCAGATTTGACTGGTAAACTTTACTCATCTGGAAGCAGCTCAAGTGTCCATTAATAGATGAATGGATAAAGATCTGAGGGGTGTGTGTGTGTGTGTGTATTTACTAAATTTTTTCAAACTTTTGATAAATCATTCAAATCTCATACAGATTTTTCAAGGAAAAAAAAAAAGAATCCCTGTCAACTTATCATATGAAAATAATATAGTCAATTGCTTTGAGAAATGAAATTAAATCTACTATGAAAAGTAAAATTAAAGGTCAGTATCACTCATGGACATAGAAAAATCCCAAACAAAACATAGCAAATAGGATCTTGGCTTTATCTCAGGAGTAAAAAACAAAAAAAAATTGCTTTAACTTAAAAAGCTATAATTGTCATTTACAACATTATCAGAGGAAAGAAAATCATATAGTCATTCCAATTAATATGGAAAATGCATTTGATAAGATCCTATACCCAGGCATGATTT
The DNA here is from genome assembly GCF_022837055.1 of Prionailurus viverrinus. NCBI lineage: Eukaryota > Metazoa > Chordata > Mammalia > Carnivora > Felidae > Prionailurus > Prionailurus viverrinus. Next base: position 791,317 of record NC_062578.1, read on the forward strand.
AAAAAATTTTTCAGCAAACTAGGAATGTTTAACCTGATGAACAATATCTACCAAACATCATTCTTAATTATAAATGTTTTTTTTTTCACCGTTTATTTATTTTTGGGACAGAGAGAGACAGAGCATGAACGGGGGAGGGGCAGAGAGAGAGGGAGACACAGAATCGGAAACAGGCTCCAGGCTCTGAGCCATCAGCCCAGAGCCCGACGCGGGGCTCGAACTCACGGACCGCGAGATCGTGACCTGGCTGAAGTCGGACGCTTAACTGACTGCGCCACCCAGGCGGCCCTCATTCTTAATTATAAAACACTGAAGACATTTTATTCAAAATCAGGATAAGTATGCCCAATGTCACTAGCTTCTCTTCAGCACTGTGCTGAAGGTCCTAAAGTGCAGTCAGAAAATATAAATTAAAAAAAGAAAAAAAAACAAAAACATAAGGGTTAGGAAGCCTGAAGCAAAGTTGTCATAATGCACAGAGGACATGATTACATAAAACTTCATAAAAAGTATCACAAATAATATTAGTAAGATTGAGGGATTAACAAAAATTTTCTGTATAAAACTCCAACTGTATTTGTTTACACCAGCAACATGGCAACAAACAAACAAAAAAAACCATTTAAAATAGCAAACAAAATTGCAAGTGATATAGACATAGATCTAACAAAAATGTTCAAGAACTGTATGGGGGAAAATCTTATTATAAAATTGGCCTAAGGACCCTGCCGAGGAAAAATTGGTCTACTTGTGCCAGTCACTGTGCTAAGCCCTGTGTTACTGTTTTAATGCTCACAACAGCCTCTCAATTAGGATCCCTTATTCCCATGTTAAGATGAAGAAATTCAAGTTCATGCAGTAAGTAACTTTTTCAAGGTCCCAGAGTTACTCACATGGTATTTCTTTCCTCCCTGGGAAGCCATTTGTGTTCCCTTAAAACATGATGCGCTTCATGGGGAACATCTCTGGTGAGTCAGGAAAAACAAGTTGATCAGGGAGGGGGCCCTTCTCTGCTGACACCTATCACACTAGCACTGATTTTAGGAGATGGTATCTACTGAGCAGGAAGCAGCAACGAGTGGGTGGAATTTTTTGTATGCTGCTGATAAGCTAACTCTGGTTTGGACTGTTGAATGCCACAGTTCCAATCCATTTGAACTAATGAGGACAGTGACTCCACCTCAGGCCTGAGCTGGTGAGCCCTGAGCTTCAGCTGAGTGAGCAGGGCACGGCGGGAAAGCGTGTGTGGCCAGGCATGAGGAAAAAAGGGAGAAGGGAAATATTACTAGCTCTTCTCTAGGGCAGAAGAGTAAGAGCACCATTCCTTGGTTATTTGAGATAAAGGCAAATACCAGAACAGATTTAAGGAAAGGGTATTAGTTAATTCCTCTTCTCGCCTCAACACAAGCAAATCTCTCTAGTTTTATAAAGCAGATCCATGGAAGTTTTTATATTCATCTTGACTTTTGCATATATTATTAAGCAGTAATGCTTACAAAACTGTGCAGGACACATCAGTATAGTCAAGCAGGCATTAACTGAACTCGTATAGGACCACTCTTACAGGAAGTCTAGGACTTCCTCCTTAGGAAATGGAGCCTGATTCCCCAAGACTCTGCCTTAGCCTCCCTAATTAGACATGGAACAGAGAGGCAAGTTGGTGATGGGGTAATTAAAGGTGAATAGACCTTTGAGGAAAAAAACAAAACAAAACAAAACATTAAAGCACTTACTCCCAAAGGTTATGATAGGAAATGGTCTGCGGACCAAAAAAGACATTATAAATTCAACACGAAAATGTATACTTTTATCCTTGCTTTCACATAGCATACTGTTTTAAATAGGATAATATTATGAAAGAGTAATCTTGTGTTCTTTCCCACTTGGGTCTTGGATTAAAGTCATACAGTATCAAACAGTTAATAAAATTACTTTCAAGTGATTTAAGAGTATTTCTTTTTCATTTTATTACACTAGCAGACTTAGAAAATAATTAGCATAAATTCCTTACATTCTGACCTTAATATTCTAATATAATTCTTGTCAAAACATTTAAAAGTATCTTTTGAAATTTGTAGAGTGGATAAAGTTCTTCTAGATATGATTTACGTATATTTTAAATAGTTTGACTTAGCAGTAGGAAAAATCGTTGCCTCTCTATAAAGATTAGATTAAGATATTCTGGAGTGTCATCATGCAGTTTGCCGTGAGCTAATTCCTTGTTGCATTCTTGGTGCTTGCCTTGCAAACTAGAATGCTAGTTGCTCTCAGATGTTCTCTTCTGTTCCACTCCACAAAATTAATCACTCTTCTACATTCGTACAACTTGTTACTGTAACGTGATATTATGGCACAAAAATACCAAATCAAGTGCCTTGCATTTAAGACCTGGTTCAGTTATCTCCATATGGTCTTGGCTAGGTTTTTTAAAAACATTCTAAGCCTCACTTTACTCATCTGTCAACAATGCCTAGTTTCCTCAGGTGAAGGATTAAATAGACACTATGACAATGCTGTAATTAGCCATAATACATTATATTAGTGTTAGGTGTTAACGTTGCTCAAATCTTTTGATTTTCAAGTATATTTCTATTTGACTCCTTCCCTCCTTACATATCCTACAAAGTTTAAGCTCAGTGAGCTTTAAATGAACTCACTAGTGAGTGAATAAGTGATTGAATATTTCTGTGAACACTGTATACAGTTAAGTATTATGTGAGTTTGCTGTGTGTGTGTTCACAACACAGCCTCATTCAATCTCTCAAGCATGGAAAGAGTTTTTATTGAGAGCCTGCTCAGATAGAGAACACGGGAGCATTTTCAACCCTAATGTTTTCAGGGTGGAATTAATAGTTAATTTGCTTGTGGTTCCTTGTAATGGAGATTTCATGAAAAAGGTAAGATTTTAAGTTTTGGTTCATGAAACACTAATAATGTATTTGTTTCCTTTTTAAAAATATCCAAATGTATTTATAATTTCATACTCTGAGAGTTGTCTCTAAAAGCAAGTGGTTTTCAGGGGCGCCTGAGTGGCTCAGTTGGTTAAGTGTTCGACTCTTGATCTTAGTTCAGGTCTTGATCTCAGGGTCGTGAGTTCAAGCCCCACGTTGGACTCCATGCTGGGCATGAAGCCTACTTTTAAAAAAAGTGCAGAGAGCAGTCAATTTAAATAAATGTATGTATGTATGTATGTATGTATGTATGTATGAGATCATTTTCAGTATTTGTTGAAGATGCACAAGAAAACATGTGCTTAAGTTATATCAGTTTTCCTTTGAAAGTTCATAATGACAAGGGGAAACGCCTCTTTGCAAAGGATAATATTTTTCTAGTGGATTTTTAAGCATTTGATTCTTTCTCATTGTTTGCCTGTTGTTAGCACAATGAGTTAGAACTGTAGCAACTTCCATAGGTAACAATAAGTTTTCCAATCTCTTCTCCATAATTATCGTATGTTTCTCCAGTGGAATTTTCTTCAAGTTGTCTCCTCTACCCTTTTTTTTTCCTTTAAACAACTTTTTGAAGGTACAATTTATATGCAATACAGTTTACATACATACAATAGAGTGCACCCATTTAAGCATATAGTTCATTGGGTTTTGACAAATACATTTACCATGTAGAGTCACTTCATAGTGAAGTCATAAACTATTTCCGTCACCCCAAAAAGTTTCCATATGCCTTCTGCTGTCAATCCTGCCTGGCCCCAGTTCCAGGCAACTACAGATCTGTTTGCTGTTACTGTAGAGTCATTTGCCTTTTCTATAATTTGATATAAACTGTTTTTTATGTTTTTTCCACTCAGCACACTGTTTTCAAGATTCATCCTTGTGTCAGGTGTTTGTTTCTTTTCTCTACTGAGTAGTATTTCATTATAAAGATACATCACAATTTATTTATCCATTCAACTGTTGTCTTGTTACCAGTTTGGGGCTGTTATTTAATGAAGCTACCATCAACACCTATCTGTAATTTTTTTGTGCAGATATATTATCTTATTTATTTTGGGAAAATCCTAGAGTAGAATGACTAGCCATGTGATTAGTATATGTCTAACTTTATTAGAAACTGCCAAAGTTTTTTCTAAAGTGGCTTTAACATACATATTTCCACCTAAAATATGATTGTTTCAGTTCTTCCATGTCCTCAACAAAACATGATACCGTCAACCTTTTTTTATTTCCCTCTTTCCAGTATATATATATATATATATATATATATATATATATATATATAGTGGTATCTCATTGTGGTTTTAAGTTGCATTTCCTTTTAAGTTGCATTTCCTTTTTGCATCTTTTTATGTGTTTATTGGCCACATGTGTTTATTGGCCATACTCTTTGATGAAGCATTTATTCACATGTTTTGTCCAGTTTGTTTTACACTGAAGTGCGATTCACCTGATATAAAACTTACAGTATTATACAGTCACCATTTCCTTCTGTTCGAAAACATTTTTATCAGTCCAAAAGGAAATCCCATATATATAAAACAGTTACTCCCTATTTCTGTCTCTTCCTACCCCCTGGCTACCACCATTCTCTGTTCTGTCTCTATGGATTTAACTGTTCTAGATATTTCATAGAAATGGAATTCATGATATTTTGTATTTTTGTAATGTTTATTTATTTGAGAGAGAGCATGAGCAACAGAGGAGCAGAGAAAGGGACAGAAGATCTGAAGCGGACTCTGTGCGCCCGATGTGGTACTCGAACTCACAAATGCAAGATCATGACCTGAGCCAAAGTCAGACATTTAACCAACTGAGCCAGCCAGGTGCCCCATGATTTTGTATCTTTAATCCATTTTTGATTGGATTGTCTTCTTTTATTCCTCGTAATATAGAGTATTATTATATTATTATTATCAATAATAAGTTCTGTAGTTCTTTATGGAATCTAGACACAAGCTCTTTGTCAGTTTAGCGCTTATGGTTTGCCTATTCATTTTCTTAATGGTGTCTTTTGAAGAGCAGAAGTTTTAATTTTGGTAATGTCAAAATAATTTTTTTTCTTTTATAATGTGTGTTTTTGTGTCTTAATTGAGAAGTATTTACCTACTCCAAGGTTAACAACAATTTTTTCTCCTGTGTTTTCTCAAGTTCTAGATTTTATATTTGGATATATGATCCATTTTGAGTCAATTTTTGTGTATAATGTGAGATAACGGTTAAGGATTATTTTTGTTTGCATATCCAATTTTCCTACTACCACTGTGGCAGATAAAAAGGACTAAAATAAGAAAAACAATTAGTTGCAAGTCTGTCCAGGAAGCGATCATATCCTGTCCCCCTAGTCTACACTGTTGAGTGGTCATTCCTGCCTTACCCTGGTATGTAGTGGGTATTTAAACACAAGTCTTTTCTGAGGAATTTTCTCATCAACAGGAGATATAAAGATATTAACATCTGAGATTCCCCAACTATAAAATCACCCAGCTCATTCAACGCATGGTTGATGAGTTCCTCTTCCTACCCTTTGGGAGAATCCAGGAAGCTTGTTAGAGCTTGGTCTAAGATAGGAACAGATAGGAGAGGCCTGAAGAAAGCTTCTTAAATGAAGTTACGATATTGCAACCATAAAACAAAAAAGAACACTGTCAAGGGGCGAGAAAACATCTTTCATAGCTTAAAAGAGAACTGTTAGAATTTAAACATATGAAAAGTAGAAATTATGAAAGTTCTAATTAGAAGCATTGAAAGCCAAAGTTGAAGAAACTGCCAGAAAGAAATGGAAAATAAGAGAGAAAAGTTAAGAAAATTAAAGAACTTGTCCAGGATGTCCAATAACCAGAATGAGAGAAAAGAAAAAATAAGAATTGTCAATGAAATGACTTAGAGTAGATGTGATTCCACTGTGAAGGGGCTCAGTAAGGATACCACTCACCCAGTGTACCGAGGAATTGTCACTATTCAGTGTCAGCACCCTGGGAACTAGAACAGAGCTCAGCTCCCCTACAGAAAGGAGGAAGACAAGCAGTATTGGATTTGGAATGGAAAAATTATTTCCAATCTAGAAATCTATACTCAGCCAAACTACCCGTAAAGTTTGAGGATAGTTTAACAAAAATTTCATGAACGTTTAAAAAATTTTAGCTCCCTGGGGCGCCTCAGTGGCTCAGTCAGTTTAGCCTCCGACTTCGGCTCAGGTCATGATTTCCCAGTTCATGTGTTCAAGTCCCACGTCAGGCTCTGTGCTGACAGCTCAGAGCCTGAAGCCTGCTTTGGATTCTATGTCTCCCTCTGTCTCTACCCCTCCCCTGCTCTCTCTGTCTCTCTCTCTCTCTCTCTCTCTCTCTCTCTAAAAAAAAAATAAATATTTTTTAAAAATTAAAAAAAAAAAATTTAGCTCCCAATCCCCCCTTTTCAGGAAGTTAGAAGATGTGACCTACTAACTTACAGTCAATTAAAAAAGGAAGATATGAGGGATGCCTGGATGGTTCAGTCAGTTAAGCGTCCAACTTTGGCTCAGGTCATGATCTCATGGCTCGTGAGTTCGAGCCACAGAGCCCAGAGCCTTCTTCAGATTTTGTGTATCCCTCTCTCTCTCTCTGTCTCTCTCTGCCCCTTCTCCATTCGTACTCTGTCTCTCTCTCTCTTAGAAATAAGTAAACATTTAAAAAAAAGTTTAAAAAGGAAGGTATGAGATATGGAAAGTAGGACACTGAACATGCTAGAGCAGCAAAGGAAATCCCTCAGATTTTCGGACAAGCGATCCCAGGTTAACTACCATGCCACAGGTGGATGTTAACCAGTCTAGACTGGAGTCTAGAGGCTCCAGGAGCAGAGGCTCCAGGAGAGCCCTTTCAAGGCAGAGTACCTGTAAGGTTCAGCACCCTGAAGGAACACTTTGGTAGTTGACAGAGGTATATAACTTATGATAAGTACATAGAAAACTAATTCAAAGAGGCACCTGGGTGGCTCATTCAGTTAAACCTCTGACTTCGATCCAGGTCATAATCTTGCTGTCTGTGAGTTCGAGCCCCACATCAGGCTCTGTGCTGGCAGCTCAGAGTTTGGAGCCTGCTTCAGATTCTGTCTCCTTCTCTCTCTTCCCCTCCCCTGTTCACGCTCTGTCTCTCTCTCTCTCTCTCTCTCTCTCTCTGTCTCTCTCTCAAAAATAAATAAACATTAAAAAAGATTTTTTTGGCTCTGTGCTGACAGCTCAGAGCCTGGAACCTGCTTCACATTCTGTGTCTCCGTCTCTCTCTGCCTCTCCCCTGCTTGCACTTGTGTGTGTGTGTGTGTGTGTGTGTGTTTTCCTTCTCTCTCTCTCAAAATAAATAAACATTAAAAAAAAGATCTACATAGAAAAGGAGAAGTGATCATGTTTTATTATATTTAAAGCTACAAATTCCCTAAAGCATCATTATAATCCATAAATTTTGGCATGTCTGGTATTTTTATCCCGTAGTTCAAAATACTGTCTCTTTTCTACTGAGATTTCATATTTGACCTATGAGTTGAAAAGGATTCAAATGGAGGATTTTTAAAGATACCTATTTTCACTTGGTTTCTCTTTTAATTATATTATAGGCAGACAATGTGTCCCATACAATACTGACTCTTCGAAATTCATTCAGACCTGTCTTCGGCCAATTGGTCACATTTTATAAATGTCCTATGTGTGCTTGAGAATGCATTTTCTGTAATTGTGGGAAGTTTTTCTGATTGCCTATCCAACAAATCAAACTTTTTAGGTATATGCAAGTTTTCCAAATCTTTACTAATTTTTTCCTCAGATTGACTTAATACTTGGCAGAGGTATGTTGAACTCTCCCACAATGGTGTTGGGTTTGTTCACTTCTCTCTGTAGTTGTGTGACTTTATATATTTTGATGCTGAGAACATAAAGATTTAGAATTATATGCCTTCCTGGGAAATTAAACTTTTTTTGAAATCAATATTAGTGACCTCTCTATCCTTAATAATGCTTTCTGTCCTAGAATCTATTTAGTTAAGTCTCAGAACTACCTCCTCGGCTTTCTTTTGGTTAATATTTACCTGAAACATTTTTTTTTCACCCTTTAAACCTTTCTGTGTTTTAGAAGATTTCCTGTTAACATTTTTTTTCTTCAAACTGACCATGACAAACTGTGCCTTTTAATTGACAAGTTTAAATCATTTTTATTCCATTTCTAATATACATAGACTTATGTCTACCATTATACTTATTACCTTACATTTTCCTGCCCTTTTTTTATGTGTGCATTTATGTGTGCATTTTCTTGAGGTTGTACTGTTTCTCGTTTGTTTGTTTTGGGGTGTTTTTTTTGGTCTATATTTCTCATTCCATTTTTTTCCATCTAGTAATTTGGAATTTATACACCTATTTCTTTTCTTTTGGTGATTATCCTTGAATTTTTACCAGATGTAAATATTTAATGAAATCTTGAGTTAATATCTTAATCCTGCTGTGAGTGATATGAGCACTTGGAAACATTTGAACTTCATCACCCCATTTGACCTACTTGCTCTCCATTTCCCATTTTTCAGCTCCCCCACATTAATTGATGTTGTTGATGGTGGTGTTATTTTATTCTACTGTGTTTGTTTTGTTTATATTGTTGGTCAGTAGTCCTTGTATCTTTGACCTTTTTTTCCAGAATAATGTCCTTCTTCCTAAATTACATAATTTAGAAATTATTTTAGTAATTATCTTAGTAACTAGTAAATATTTCAGGCTGTGTAGGTGGAAAATGTAGCTAGTGTTTATCTAAAAATGACTTTATTTTACCATCATTCTTGAAAGATAGTTTTGCAGGTACACAGTTTTGAGATGGCTTCCAGAATTCTTAAAATATTTCACTGTTATCTGGCTTCATTCATTGCTCTTGAGGAGGTTGGTGTAAATCAAATTTTTATTCCTTTGTAGATAGTCTGTCTTTTCATGCTTTTTGCTTTTAGAATCTTTTCATCGTGTTTGATATTCTCTAGTTTTATTACAGTGTGTGTCCTAGGATGGGTTTCCTTTTAGTTGTACTGCTTGGTATTTGTTTTTCTTCCTGGATCTTTGGATTCATTTCTTACATTAGATTTCCCAGTTACTAAATCTACAAACTATTGCTTCTTCTTCCTCTCTCTTGTTCTTCTGAAATTCCTATTAGACAAATGTTAGACTTTCTCATCCTATCCTCTGTACTTCTCTTTTCTCTCACATTTTTTATCTCAGCTCTCAACATACATTCTAGGTAATTTATTCAAATTTGTAACCCAATTCACATATCCATACTCTTCAGGGACATGTAACCATTTGTCTACACCTATTTAATAACATTTTTATTTCAGTAAGTGGAGTGTTTCCTTTTTGAAAGTTCTAATTTTATTCTTCAAACCTGCCAAGTCATTTTGTACAGCTTTTTGTCTTGTATTACATCTTCATGAATTTCCTTTTTTTAAGATAGTTATTCCATACTTCATATCTTTAAATTCTAATATGTCAAGTTCTCAAGAGGTCTATTGTTATTATTATTTTTTTTACTCTTCCCATGTAGTGGTTTGTTTCCTATGAGGTGATTTTTATTGGAGTGCATATTTATTTGATTTGGCTTTACTCCATGACAAGTAATGATCAAATTAAAGGTGGTTTCCTTCACACAAGATTTCCATTTGCTTTTTTTGTGAACCAAGGGGGCCCTGTGGGCCTGAGAGGGGAGACTTAATCATGAAGCCTAGTTTCTAAGCATGTTTATAGTTCACTACTTCATATTTAGTATTCCTTTGTTCATTTGTCATCTTCTCTTACCCAACATGCACTTTCCTGTACACCCTCATCTTTAAAATAGTTTTGTTCCTCACACTCTCTTTGGTGGTGTTATTTATTACCTAAATTTTCTTCAGGCTTCAGTAAATATTTTCTGAGAATGTTTCATATCATAATAAGTAAGACTTCATTTCCCTGAATTATGAAGTGAGAGGATTGGAAATTCAGTGATAAATAGGTTTTTATAGGGATGCCTGTGTGGCGCAGTCAGTTGAATATCTGACTCTTGATTTCAGCTCAGGTCATGATTCCAGGGTCATGGGATTGAGCTCCAGGTCAGGCTCTTTGCTGAGCATGGAACCTGCTTAAGATTCTCTCTTTCCCTCAGCCTCTGTCCCCTGCTTGTTCATCGAGAGAGAGAGAGAGAGAGAGAGAGAGAGAGAGAGAGATTTTTTTAAGAAAAAAGAAAAGAGGTGTTTATAAGTACTGCCCTTTGAACTTAAAAGTTGGGGGGAATCCCATCATATCACTGGATATCCATCATGTCTCTGTTGCTGCCAGCAAGGATACTGGTTTTTATCCTACTGGGATATGCATGTCTGTGAATATGTACTTTCTCAGAGAAAGCCCCTTACTGTTCTCATCATAATGTTAACACTGAAGGTTTTTCATTGTTGAGCATCCATGCAAAATATAAATGTTTCCTGTTATAAAAGGCAAGATAAAAATGGGGAAGAAGGATACCCTTTTTGGGACAGTGGCAATATATTTTATTTGAAAGGATGATCTTCCTCGTGTGCTTTTAAACCACATTTGGCTTAGGGTTTAGTTTTATGCCAAAAGAGAATTCTGTTTCCTTCCATATGAGGTGGATATGGATCCAAACACCTGTAAGTACAAATCTAAAAGCGCATGTTTGAATTCAACTTCATTTACCCTGATTTATCCATTCAGGAAGATGATTTCAATGGATTCCTAGTGAAGAAGAAGGGAATCCTATTCTCTGTAGTGAATCAAAAACTATCTTCTTAAAAAAAAATGTGAATATTCTTTTGTAGAGTCTGCCTTCTCGTGCAAGATGCCTATGGAATGTTCAGTGAAGTATACTCTGAGGGCGCCATCTTGAAAGACCAACAGTTGGAAGGGAAATCCTGCAGCCTGATGGGAATGAAGGTTCTACAGAAGGCCACCAGAGGAAGGTGAGGACCCTCTGTAATTGCTGCAGTGACTGGCTCTTTAATTAGTGATTTATCTCTTAGTTTTAAGGGCAATAAACCAGGATCCTGGAGTTTGTCTATAAAACTAGGTCAGAGTTGAATAAAGCCCATAAAGTACTTCTAGGGGAAAAAATTATAATTAGCAACAAAAACAGTTATACAGGTTTAGTGACTCCTAATTTTATTAAAAATTAAGAAAATACAAAATGTTATATATATGTGTTTTAATCATAAAGATTTATTTTCTGTATACTAATTAAGAAATAAAACAGCTTCGCATGAGCCAGTTTATATAAACGAAAATATAACTTAGTGTACAGGCAGTTTATAAGCTTTAAATAAAACTCTTTAAGTTGTCACATCTTTTTGCTTTCCATAGTAAGAAAGTTTTGTTCTCTGTTAAGTTTCATGGTACCTTACCTTAAAATATGATTTTGGATAAGCAAGGTAGAATGGTACATAGATCTGGTCCAAACTGTGGCTATTATATCTCCAGTAATCATCTGAAATCTATGAATTAGGAAAAAGAAGGAACATTTTTAATCATTCTATTCAGTCATATAGAGAATTAGTATAAACAGTAAATTTGGGATGTTCTCTATTTTATTATAATCTCTCCTTCCTTGAATAGTGTGTTATTTTAACTCTTTTGATGTTAATTTTTTGTCTAATTGTAGGAACATCTGAGCTTATACCAGTATCTGGGAAAGAGAGAAAAAAACCATTATGAGTATATGATATTCTGATTTTAAAGCAGTTATGGATAGCATCCTCCACTGGTTTGCATAATGAACATTCTAGTCACAGTCATTCTAAATTGTGAGCATTTGGGGCACCTGGGTGGCTCAGTTGGTTAAGTGCCCAATTCTTGATTTCAGCTCAGGTCATGATCTCCCAGTTATGAGATTAAGCCCCTTGTCAGGTTCTGCTCTGACAGTGTGGAGCCTTCTTGGGATTCTCTCTGTCCCTTTCTTTGCCCCTCCCTACTCATTTGCGTGCGTGCTCTCTCTCTCAAAATAAATAAATAAACATTTTTAAAAAATAACTAAATTGTGAGCAGTCAGCATTCCCATTGGCCACGACTCTGTGTACCATCTGGCTTTCATATGGTACTGTGCAGGTGAGAGATGGCTCTGCCCAAGAGTTTGTTTTTCTAAAAGACATGTATTTCATTGAAAGATCCCCTATAAGCCCTAGTTAGATAGATAGGAGAACATTTTATTGAAGCATGCAGATTTATCTTATAACAAATGCTTTTATTTATGAAAGGGTGGCTGTATTATCATGCAGTTTCCTTATGGGTGGGGGGCAGTGCTCATTTGGAAAGCATATCTGTGTGTGTGAAAAGTTTAATTGGATCACATGAACCTTGTCTTTATTAAGGCTGAACCTCATCTGAGTCCTAAGTCTGAGAACTGCAAACCCCTGACAGACTATGCAGTTACAGTAAGTGGTATCGCTGCCTTCACAGGTGGACCTGACAGCCTTAACAGTATCAGGACCATGTGGGAGGTAATCTTCCTTGACGTCAACTCTACACATGAGCCTCCCACCTGAGAACACCAGGATACAAGCGGGGTCCCCATCACAGGAAGTCCTCCCTCCGAGGCAGCAGCCTTGCTCAGGGGCCGGGTTTCCTGTGTGCTACAGGCCAGACAGAGGCTGCTCTGGGAGGCTGACTTCTTGCCAGAGACCACATAGCACACAACTTCTCGTGGCATTCTACCGGAGAATGACAGAGCCAGGACTGCCATCCAGGAGTCTTTGGCTCTGTAACGTTCATGCTCTTTTACGACATACACTCTATATATGTGTTCCTAATATTTAATCTACTTCTTTGAGGGTCACACTGGGAGCCTTACTGCTACCTACAACATTCCCATAGAAAATGTTTGTTTGTTTTTTTTTTTTTTTCCCACAGGAAATACACTGAGTGTGGCAAATAATTCATTTACAAACTTTTGGAACCCATACCATTTTTCAGTTGGTGGCTAAATATTTGATTTTTTAGGTTGGAATTAATTCCTTTACTTCTATATTTAATTTTATTTTGACGCACAGCTATCCAAATAAATGTTTAGATTGTCTTTTAGAAGCTATATTTCTTCAAAACAAATTATTAGATCATTTAGGAATGCTGGATGTTATAATTGCCTGTTGGTGATATCATCCATTGTCAGTCATCCATCCATGGCCCCGTCAACACAAATTGTCTCTTTTATTTTCCCCCAAATTATTGTGTTTCATAGCAACTCTCGTAAACTCTAACAAAATATACTTCTCATAAATCTGAACAAAGTACTTTTTCCCAAAATTGAAGCTAAAATGATTAATTGTAATTATATAATTCCAGTACCTAATACAGAAAATAACTTTTTTGCCAGTTGGAAAATAGGGTTTTTTTGGGGAAAAATCATGAAGTCTTTTTGATCTTGGCTACCAGAATTCATCTAATCCATACTTCCAGTGAGGGGGAAAATCACTACTCCCCTACAAGGCTGTGAAGGGGACTGATGGCCTCAGAGCTGTCCAGTCACACAGACGTGTTTTGGACCAGTGTGGGGGGGACACTGCTCTGTCCACCTGCCTCGTTTGAGAAGACTTGCAAAAACAGAGCAATCATATATTTTGCACTTCCCTGACATAGTTTTGGAGTTGTGTGCCCATACTGACTGCTTAAAGCAAAAGACATCAGAAAAGCAGCCTGAATTTAAAGGGAAAGAAACACTATTTTCAAAAAAAAGAAAAAACCCCCTGCTGAGGCATGCTCACTGAGCAGAATGTGGAGTTCTGCCTATGCTCTCTTCCCCTCCAGAGTTCTTCCTGCTCTTTCTCCAGTGACTTTCTTCTCCTAAGGCATGTCCCCTGACCTTTGTCTTCCCACGTGGCCTGTGCAGCAGTTTAGTAGGTCAAATAAGCTGAAAAGTCACATGACTTTGATGTCATGATTCTATGTATGACCTTTATCTTTTTATTGTTGATTATTATCTGTTTTTATTTTTATATGACAGAGCAATACTGAAAAGGAAATTTTGTGAAATATATGTTAACCCCATAGGTATGGAAAATATAGCTAGCCAAATTTTTTGTGGGGGAGGGAAAGTTCTTTCAGTTCAAAATCCTGCTATATTTATGTCCCAGCTTGTTAAAAACCCATTAAGCTCTCTGTATCTAAAATGATTAACCTATAGGTGCTATTTGATTTAGATCTGTGGATTGGCCCTTTAAGAGAAAATTTTATATAAGAGCACTTAGTACTCACTATTTACAGAAGACTCTGCCTCAGTGCCCAGAATGACGAGGAAGCAGCTGGCATGATCTTTGACCTTGACTGGCATCCTACTGAACAGAAAACTAGACGGGCACAAGTATTGAAGCTGTTAATGTTTTAAGTGACTAGATCCTGACTGGCTGATGTCAGATTTCATGAAAGAAGGTAGTCAGAACAAATGCTTTAAACATTCTGACCTGCCAGGAAAAAAAAAAAGCTGTCTTCAAATTGGTAACATGTTATCTGTGAGGACATATATATATATGTAGGATCAGGAAGGATGTTTGCAAAATAGGAAATGAGAGGGTTTATTGAAAAGATAATTCACTCATTTCTTCTGTAACTATTTAGTGCCTCTTGGTGCTATGCCCCTGGCTAGTGGCTGTAGGTAGCACTGAGCTCTGTGTTAAATTTTTGGGATTTATCCTAAACCAGAATATACTAAGGTATAAAGTCAGCTAGATAAAGCCTTAGGTTCTATTATTAGGGATTCTGCATCAATCCAAGAGAGAATTAGGGCCTGTGTGAAATTTTGAGAGAAGAGGTCATAAAAATGAAAGTGGAGTTAAGATGATCCTGCTGTTGTACCTCTAATGGATTTAAGATAGAAGGAGAGCTTGTGGCAGGGCTACAAATTTAGAAACGTCTGTAGCAGTTGAGGGGAAAGAGAACAAAAAACTAGTTAGGAACTAATCTTGAATTTCTGGTACCTGCAGGCATCTTTACCAGGAGTATAAAAATAGACCATTCCCTCCAAGAGCTCATGGGCCAGCAAGAGAGCCAGGGGTAACCCAAGCAGGCACTAAATTGGCAAGTGCCTGATACAGAAAGCTGTGGGCTAATAGCTGCCACCTTTGAAGGGGGCTCAGAGGGCAGGTCAAGATTTCAGAACCCTGAAGACAACAGGAAAGGCCTGGGGCTAAGGACTAGAATGAGGAAGAGAGAAGACAGGCTCCATTGTCTAAATATCCATTTACCTCCTTTGGAAGCCAGACTGGAGAT
This sequence comes from Prionailurus viverrinus, assembly GCF_022837055.1. Lineage (NCBI taxonomy): Eukaryota > Metazoa > Chordata > Mammalia > Carnivora > Felidae > Prionailurus > Prionailurus viverrinus. The sequence continues at coordinate 806,509 of NC_062578.1, forward strand.
CAGGAAAGCACAGCTGTCCCATCAGCTTTTGTGATAGAGTAAGGAGGTGGGCACTATGTGTGAGCAGGTGCGTTTCAGAAAATGATCCAATTAATAGTTACTGTTTTATAAGTTTTTGGTTTTTTGTTTTGTTTCGTTTTCTTTTGTTTTTGAGGGAGAGAGCATGCTCGTGTGGCAGAGCATGAGTAGGGCTGGGCTGGGGGGCAGGGGTGGGGACAGAGAGAATGAGAGAGAGAGAATCCCAAGCTCCAAGCTGTCCATGCAGAGTCCCATGCGGGGCCTGATGCCACGAACTGTGAGATCATGACCTAAGCTGAAATGAAGAGTCCGACGCTTAACGGACTGAGCCACTCAGGTGACCCAATTAATAGTTATTGTTTAGATGTCAACTTTTGTTTTCAAAGTAACAGATTAATCACTGATAAATTTTATACCAGAAGCCAAGCCTAGTCAACATGCTCAAATACTAACCCCAGAGCCAGGATACCAACGCCTTTTACAAGCCCCCATGCTGGTCCCCAACCAGCTGCATGTGTAGCCTTTTGTCCCACCACTCATGCATGCACCGTGTCCTATGCCTAGAATGCTTCGCTTTTCTCCTGGGCCTCATTGAAGACCTACCTTTCCCTCACAGGCCAGTCTTCAGGTGCTCCTTCATGAAGACTCCTGTCACCCGCACCCAGCACTGCCTCCTTTGTCTCCTGTAGCAGTTACAGCTGGGTCACCTCCTCCAGCAAGGCACCCAGTGGTCATCATGATACTCACTTCGGGGCCCATGCCCAGGGCACTGTGGGATTCCTGCTGACCTGTGTCCCCCCAGAGAGCATATGTATACTCTAACGTAAATAAGAGTGACATCATAGGCATAAGTTTGAAGGTGTCCATTTTTTAGAAATGATATGCAAACATCAGCATTTATATGAGGAGTCTTAGATGGCTCTCCCAAGCTGGCCTGCACTATGTGCCTGGCTCTGAGTCACAGCAAGACATCAGACCTTGTCTTGGTCATTGTCACACTCCTTTGCATGGTATAGACATTGGTAAAAGTCGACATTGATTAAAATGCCTGGTAGCCGGTATTTCAGATTGGCCTGCCAACTGTTAGGCTTTATTAGGGCAGGTGCTATTTCTTGCTCATTTCAAGGCACATTGTAGGTTCAAAATATTTGTGAAATGGACATTAGTTGTTTGCTTGGGTTTCTCCTAGAATTTTCCTAAACAAGATTTGGATTTTTGCACATAATACGTGGTAATTATTGAAGCTCCATTTTAGCAGGAAAAATGCAGACCATTTGGTCCCAAGACTTGGCATCCAGTACAGGTGAGGATCATGCTCTCTGTGAGTCTCCGGACACAGACCTCTGGTCTCCTCACAAAGTCAAAGGAGACATGTGTGGGGTTGTGCTGTGAGAATACTTTATCAAGGATGGGGAGACTAGGAATGTCCATTACTTAATATTTCACAGAAAAAAGTTTTCCATGTATTGGAAAAGTGGAAAACTTTCATTTTCCTATCCTTTCTAGTCCTCACAAGAGTCAGTGAGGGAAAAAACTCTGTTCTCACTCCTGTCTTAGAGGTGAGGATGATTGGCTAGGGTTACACAGTGGGCCAGGGGTCAAGCTCCAGGGTGACGTGAGTCTGGGCAGTTGGCACCAGGGTGTTCAGTCTACTGTGGAGACTTCCCTCCAGCTGGGTGTGACCGAGAGTGCACAGAAGTGCAGTAGAAGGGAATCCTTAGGGATTATTCAATGCAAGTCAACTGGGTTGGGTTAGGTTATTACTGAAGAACCATTTCAGATGCTCCTTTAACAGGAAATATGTGGTGGTGAGAGCTGTCTTTGGGTAAGAAACTTCAGTAGTAATTCCCTTCCTTTGATTTTCCCTCTTCAAAAAGGCCACCCTTTTAAAGAGCCACACACTTCCCTTGAGGTTTGTCCAGAATCTCTTTGTAATTGCTGTGGTTGGAAACCCTCCTCTAAAGGACATTCTTAATCATCCTTCCATGATTTTGAAAAATAAAATTGTTCCTGGAGGTCACTTAAGTTTCTGGAAGGAGAACAAAATGTCAGTGAAAGAGAATGTACTTGAAACCAGTGATGCTCAAAGAAGCAATAGAAAGCTCCCCGTAAACGAAAAGCGTGCTTAGTTCAAGCCCTCAATCAGTTTATGGTATGTTTTGTGTTTTCCCGATAGACCTTATTGTTTTCTCTCTACCAGTGTTTCCTGACATGAGTATTTTAATTCAAAATTAAATGTTTCTATTGTCCTTTAAAGTTGGATTATTTTTGGTCTCCATTTAACAATTGGTACAGGGAAGCATAAGCAACAATAGAATAGTAAATAGAAGTTCAAGTAAGCAGATCTCTTCAAGATTATATCCCCCCTTTGGGGCGCCTGGGTGGCTCAGTCAGTTAAGTGTCCGACTTCAGCTCAGGTCACGATCTCGCGGTCCGTGAGTTCGAGCCCCGTGTCGGACTCTGGGCTGATGGCTCAGAGCCTGGAGCCTGCTTCCAATTCTGTGTGTCTCTCTCTCTCTGTCCCTCCCCCATTCGTGCTCTGTCCCTCTCTGTCTCAAAAATAAATAAACGTTAAAAAAATTTAAAAAAAAAAATATTATATCCCCCTTCAACTTTTCTTGGTTGTTAATATTGTGTATGTGTTGTTTTTGCGTTCTGATGAATTTCTTTATGTTATTTCTTAAAGAATTTCTTGTATATCTGTGCTGCCAACACCCTCTTCTTTTGTCCCCATGGTGTTCTCTAATTTGAGTGTGCCCAAATGGACATTCTGCATAGACTGGAAAGAGTCTTAACTGGAAATTAGGACACCTGGATTGTGCTCCTGGCTATGCTACCAATACCAGTAGCCCTGGCCCCGATGCATCTGAAAATGAAATGACTACACCAAATAACCTTCAAGCCTCTTTAAGTTTGAGGTGATTGCTTTCCCTTTCAGGGTTAGGGTGGGAGGCTTTTCTTTTTAGCTTTGTACACAAAGATACTTTTTCTATTTGAACATCTTTTCCTTAAAGGAAATACTGAACCTGTTGTTTAAACAATCTTCTTACAGATTAATTTGCAAAGTTGCCATCTACTTGGTAGGTATGGAGCATACATCTTTGGCTGAGCATAATTAGCATAATGAACCTTGTAAGGTCTTCTACTGAAGTAAGGTTTCCAATCATCTAGATTGTGACTTTCAGTGTAGAGCATTTGGGAATGCAAAACAGGCTGTATAAAACCTTTCTCTGGAGTAGAAACATTGCAGGAAGATGAAGGCTCTTTTCCTAATTATTATTTGCTTTAATCACTTTATTTCTGAGTGTCTTTGTTACTGTGAACTGACAGTTATTTTTATTAGATTCTAATCAAAGATTAATAGAAATCATACCTTTTTATTTAGAGGAAAGGTATTTTTTGAAGTCTGAGTTTATAATCCCAAATGACACAAACCTAAATAATTAGATTTATGACTCCCGACTTCCACTGTTGAATTGCTTCCTTATGTATTTGGTTGTTTTGCTGTAATCACATTAATTAATTCTGATACAAGGAGATCTTTATATACTTAATAACTTAATCTGTTAAAATAGTTTTGGTACAGTACATTTTGCATAATAACAGAAAAAATAGGAAAAGCTGAAAAGTTTAATCTTTAACTTATGAAGACCTACTTTCTCATTTTAGTATAAGAAGGAAATGTGTAGAAAAAGGTAACCCACAGGGCACCTGGGTGGCTCAGTCGATTGAGCATCCAGTTCTTGATTTCGTTCGGCTCAGGTCATGATCCCAGGGTCATGGGATTGAGCCCTGTGTCAGGCTCTATGCTGAGCGTGGAGCCTTCTTAAGATTCTCTCTGTCTCCCACCCTCTGCCCCTCTCCCCTGCTCACATGCTCTCTTTCTCTAAAGAAAAAGTTTAGAGACGCTTGGGTGGCTCAGTCAGTTAAGTGTCCAACTTCAGCTCAGGTCACGATCTCATGGTTCATGGGTTCCAGCCCTACGTTGTCGAGCCCCACCAACCTGGAGCCTCCTTCAGATTCTGTGTCTCCCTCTCTCTCTGCCCCTCCCCAGCTCATACTGTGTCTCTGTCTCTCAAAAATGACTATACATTAAAAAAAAATTTTTTTAAGTTTAAAAAAGAAAGAAGGTAACTTGATCAGAGTGTCATGCATCCAATCTTAGTGTATTTTTATCACCAGCTAAATAATCATGAGTAGGCAGTGGCTTAATTAAGAAAAATAAAAATAAAAGCAGGAAGGGATTTATTGGCCCAGGCCAGGAGAATACGGGGCATTGCACCAATAATAAAATTCCAAAGGATACAATTAAATGAAACTGAATGCGTGAGGTATAGGAAGGGAGGATGAGCAAAGCAAGTGGTCAATATGTGGGCAAACCCAGTGTCCCCGAGGAACAGCGACTGTACAAAACATGTTTGCACTGTACACTGGAAGTTAGGAAAGGCTTCATGAGAACCTGTTTAAATAGTTTGGGGCAAGAATACTCCCTGAGGATGTTGTGTCCTTCGTGTTGCATCCCGTTAAGAGGCACACAGCATCTAGTCAGTGATGGCAAGGCTGGGTCTGGGTGGAACAGCCAAACTTCTCTATCCCAAAGTCCTAAATTTCTCACTCTGTGGGGTGAGACCCTAGCTGAAGAAACAAGTACAAAGTCTGTGAGACAAAAGTGTGTGTGGTGTGTTTGAGAAATAGTAAGGAGAAAGATGTCTTGTAGTGCAGCCCTTGGCTTAAACCAGTATCTGAACAGTATATCTGCTGACAGTTCTTTTAAAACAAAAATGGATCAGAATCACTAAATGAATTATTTGTTTAATGACTGAGAATCATTTAATTAGAGTTAATAAATAAGTAGCAGACAGCTGTTGATATTGAACCCAGATCCCCTTAAAGCCCTTCGGCCATTTCTTTTGTACCCACCCCACCCCCATCCCCAGCTTCTTTGTGGGCCCACATCTGTCCCTGTCTTCAAAAGACTGCCCTCAGCCACAGACACCACTTTGCCTGCCTGTGCAAACAGCTGGGAGCATCTGACAATTTGGGTCCCCCTTAGTTTAGTTTAGGTAACTCTTAGTGAGTGAGTACTTACGAAAGCCCAATTCCTGTCCAACTTGGGACAAAATATCAGCTATAATTCACTCTCCAAAGCTCTCCTGTATTACCCAGCTAAGGCTAGAACTTTACCAGAAAGAAACAAACTGGATGTCATCCCCAAAACATTACCCCTGTGCAAACACAGAAGTTGAATCGCAAGCCTGTGTAATATTCCACTGTATGTATGTGTGTATATGTCTTCCTTATATATTCTCCTATTGATGGACCCTTAGATTGCTTAGATATCTTGGCTATTGTAAATAATGCTGCAATAGACATAGGGATACATATATACTTTTTAGTGTTTTATGTTTTCTTTAGGTAAATCCCCGGTAGTGGAATTATTGATTCATATGGTATTTCTATTTTTAATTTTGTGAGGAATCTCCACATTGTTTTCCACAGTGACTACACCCATTTATAGTTCTATCGGTGGTGCACAAGGATTTCTTTTTATCCACATCCTCGCCAACATGTTATTTCTTATCTTTTTGATTTTAGCCATTCTGACAGGTGTGATATCTCATTGTAGTTTTGATTTGAATTTCTTTGATGATTTGTGATGTTGAGCATTTTTGCATGTGTTTGTTGGCCATCTGGATGCCTTCCTTAGAAAAATGTCTTTTCAGGTCTTCTGCCCATTTTTTAATTGGACTGTTTGTTTTTTTTGGTGTTGAGTTGTATAACTTCTTTATATATTTTTGGATCTTAGCCTCTTATTGGACATGTCATTTCCAAATATCTTCTCCCATTCAGTATGTTGCCTTTTTGTTTTGTGGATAGTTCCCTTTGCTATGCAGAAGCTTTCTATTTTGATGTAGTCCCAATGGTTTTTCATTTTTGTTTCCCTTGCCTCGGGAGACATACCTAGAAAAGTGTTGGCTACGGCCAGTGTCAGAGAAATTACTGCCTGTTTCTTATCTAGGATTTTGATAGTTTCAAATCTTACATGTAGATCTTTAATCCATTTTGAGTTTATTTTTGTGTATGATGGTAGAAAGTGGTACAGTTTTATTCTTTTGAATGTAGCTGTCCAGCACCATTTATTGAAGAGACTATCTTTTCCCCCATTGTATACTCTTGCCCCCTTTGTCATAGATTAATGGACCATATAAGCATGGGTTTATTTCTAGGCTCTCTGTTCTGTTCCATTGATCCATGTATCTGTTTTTGTGCTAGTACTGTGCTGTTTTGACTGCTAGCTTTGTAGTATATCTTAAAATCTGGGACTTTGATATTTCCAGCTTTGTTCTTCTTTCTCAATATTGCTTAAAAGGTGAAATCTTTTCATTCATGACAACACGGATGGACCTATTATGCTAAGTGAAATAAGTCGGACACAGAAAGACAAATACCATATGATTTCACTCATATGTGGAATCTAAACAACAAAACAAATGAATAAACAGACTAACAGCAGAATCAGCCCTATAATATACAAAAAACAAACTGACAGTTGCCAGTGGGAAAAGGGGTGGGGAGATGGGCAAAATTGGTAAAGGGGAGTGGAGGTACAGGCTTCTAGTTATATAGTGAATAAGTCACAGGAATAAAGGCACGGCATGGGGGATATAGTCAATGAGACAGTAATAGTGTTGTATGGTGACAGAAGATAGCCACAACTGTGTTGAGCATCACATATAGAGAGATTGAATCACTGTGTTGTACACCTGAAACTAATATAATGTTGTATGTCAACTACACACAAAATTAAAAAATAAATAAATAAATGATCCCAGCCTTAAAAAAGAAAAGGAAATATAATTAGAAATAAAGGAAGGCATGTATTCCAAAGAAGGAATGAAGTGGCAAACAAAAAGGGTTTTTAGTGAGTCAGAAGTAAACTGAGTAAAAAGAATGAAATGTTGACACACGGTACAATATGGATGAACCTTGAAAACATGCTAGATGAAAAAAAACCAGACACATATTATATGATTCCATTTATATGACATGCCCAGAAGAGACAAATCCCTGAAGACAAAAAGCAGACTGGTGACTGCCAGAGGTTGGGTAGAGGAGAGAATGAGAACGACTGTTCATGGGTATGGGGTGCTTTAGGGGTGGTGAAAATATTCTGGAACTAGATAGAGGTGATGGTGGCACCACATTGAGAATATAGTAAATGAATTGTGTAATTTAAAACGGTTAATTTTATGTTGTATGAATTTTACCTCAATTTTTTTTTGAGGGAGAGAAAAGGTGCAAGTGAGCAAGGAGCAGAGAGAGACACAGAGAGAGAGAGAAGAAGGGCTCATCCAATGCAAGGCTCAAGCTCACCCAGTGTGGTACTTGAACTCATGAGTTCCACATCATGAACTGAGTCGAAGTCAGATGCTTAATGACTGAACCACCCAGGCGCCCACCTCAATTTTTAAAAAGGAAAAAAGAAAAATTAACTGATTGCCTAAAAAATGCTTATACTGAGTTATGAAAATGGGCACAAGGAGCACCTGGGTGGCTCTGTCAGTTAAACGTCTGACTCTTGATCACTAGTTCAAGCCCCATGTTGGGCTCCATGCTGGTCAAGAAGCCTACTTTAAAAGAAAAAAGAAAAAAAAAGTTACAGATGTTTCCTAAGTCCAGTTGAAGAAGGTTTCTAAATGGAACCTCTGGGCATAATTTCACATATCTCAAAAAGACACAACTAGGGAGTAGGGGCTCAGAAAGGAATGCCAGTTATTTCTTAACTGTTATTTTGGGGAACTTAGGACAAAGATTTATTAAAATGGAAATTCCTGTAAATCATTAATTTCCTTTGTCTTTCAATGAAAGATCCTTAATGTAAGAAAGCTATTTTCTATCTCCTCTAATTTGTTTTTATTATCAGTGATAGTGAAAATCAAGACATTGATTAAAGCATACAAAGAGAAAAAAACAACAGATTGCATCGAGCCTTGGCAAGTTGATCACAGGAAGATGACAACCACAACCCACCTAAGAGATTCTCTTTGACTTATTTATTTATTTTTAGAGAGGAAGAGAGCGTGAGTGGGAGAGAGGGACAGATGGAGGGAATCTCAAGCAGTCTCCATGCTCAGTGTGGAACCCTACATGGGGGCTTGATCCCACAAGTCTAGGATCATGACCTGAGCCAAAATCAAGAGTTGGGCACTCAACTGAACCACCCAGGTGCCCAGAGATTCTCTTTGAACTGCACAGGCCAAGCATTAACCATTGTTAAGATTATTACCCTAATAGTCTTTAGAAAACCTGTTCTAAATAACATAAATAATAAACATAAATAACATGATTTATGAATAAACATAAATTCACAATGTTGTCCATTAGATATAGATTCTGTTTTGACTATATATTTTTACATGTTTCTTTCTCTTCCCTTATCCGTCCATTAACACACCAGCTTACTGTGTATACATGGATAGTGTCCTAGTTCCAGTCTTCAAAGATATTCTATCAGGTAGAATGAAGATAAGTGATAACAGTATCATAAGGTTTTTGCTGGATTGGGTGGATATTCCCCTCATCTGCTTGGGTCAGTAGGAAGGCTTCAACCAAGAAGGCCTTCAGGGTGTGACTTGCAGGTTCATCAGGTTTCCAGGCAAACACCCATAAGAGAGCATTTTCTCAGCCATAAATTTATTTTCCCATTATCTTTTGACCAAAAGCAGACTACCATTCAGAAGCCAAGTGTTATTTTTCCTTGTGTCCTCAGTAGCAGTTAACATAGTTTTCAATAAAAACCTGACAAATAAATGATAAAGTCAGAACCAAGACATTCACAAATATTTCTTGGCCATATAAAACAAAAATTTTAGTAGTACTCTCAAACCGGTCTTTGATGTTCGTCCTTCACTTCACTACCTGCTCCCCCATAACCAAGAGACAGAGTAGAACCAAGTTAACTTGGAATTGTTTAACAATGGCAGCCAGGCCTATGCCAGGGGACTTGCTTGTTAAAAACAAAACCCACACTTCCAAGAGCTTTGCTGGTCACTGAGTAGAGGCAATTGGCACTTTTTGGCAATTGTTAATTGGCAATTGGCAATTGTTAATAAAGGGCACTGGTCTCAGAATCAATATATCTGAGTTGTATATTAGCTCTTGGGTTTGCTGATTGATTGAAACTGATCCTAGCCTTAGTTATCAGTCAGGATAAATAACATTTACTTCCCAAGGTTGTTAGGTTAACTTTATGAAATAATACATAAAAGTACATGAAAATGTTTTGTACACTCTAAAACACTATATAAACAGGGTCCTTTCCTTCTTCCTCCTACTTTATTTTTTCTTTTCTAAATAACTGAAAAGTACAAATCTGGCCTAAATTGATCTAAGACTTTGTTGTCTTGTTTTTACAAACACAATGGAAAGAGAAAGACAATAGAGTAATTTAGAAGAATGATAATTAGAAGTTGGAAGTGGTCCACTTTTTTCTAAGAAAGAAGAGAAATCCAGTTGGAAATTGCCAGGCCTTGTCAGTTGCTCCATCATAATGGGAAAGGATGGATAGTGAAACCAGTGGAATTAAAAGTACAGAGAGATTTAGTTAAAACAAGGATCAAAGAAACCAGAAGGAAGATCAGCCGATACATGAACATAAAAATAACTTGTACCTGTCCCTCCAGCTTAGCAGTTTATCTAGTTAATTTGCATTGCAGCACAATAAGTCTAGAATTCAGTAAAGGGCAGGAGTTTTGTTTTGTTTTGTTTTGTTTTGTTTTGTTTTGTTTTGTTTATTCATTCCTTCTCATGGAAATCTCAACAGTTCCACTTTCTTCCCCCTGCTGTTCTTTTCCTCACGAAAATCATAATTCTCTATAGTGGGAGGCCAGTAGTTTTCAAACTTTTGAATTTTTTAAAAAAATAGAAATCTAAAGTAGTGTTAAAACAAATCTGTGTGGGAGCTGTTTTGTTAAAAACTGGGAAGTGGATGGATCAAGGCCACCAAGCCTCCACCCATCTCCTTAGGGCTCCAGCAGCATAGTTTCAAAGTAATTGTTGAGGATTCTTTGCTCCTATAAACATTTTACATATCAATATATATATTTACCCCCCTTTCTCAGGTTAATAGCTTGTGATAATAGTTATGAGGGTATGGGTAACAGTATGCTTGAGAAACTGAGTGGGAGTGTGTTCCTAAATTAATCTCAAATGTGAAATAAAAATACTTAGTTTAAATATGCTGCCATTAACTGGTTTTTCAGATTTGGAAAATCTTTAGGTTTTAATTTTATTTATTTTTAAAAATTTTTAAGTTTTTTTTTAAGTAATCTCTACATCCAACATGGGGCTCACACTCATGACCCCAAGATCAAGAGTCACATGCTCTTCTGATGGAGCCAGCCAGGCGCCCCTTATAGGTTTTAATTTTAGATAGAATACTCTTAAATCTTTATGAATGTGCCAAGAAAATATCTGTCTGTTAATATGGGGCAAAGAAAGTGAAAAGGAAAGTTTCAGTGTCACTAAGGTCGCTCTTTCACTTAGTCCTCCAACTAGCTGCCAAATTAGGTGATATTATTCTGTTTTCAATGAAGATCCTGAAACTCACTGAAATTAAATAATTTGGCTCCAAGTATGTGAGCTGGGCCTCAAGCCAGTCCATCAGATTCCAAAGCCTGCATTTTTGGTACTGCAGCTGACATTTAATTACTTCCAGTTTTAGGGGAATTCATTTCTGTAAATTTCCCATTTGCTGTATGGTTATAATCCCTGGCCCTTAAATAAGAAATCTGATTACTTCTTGTCAGTGACGTTAGTATTAATTTAGATTCTTGGTGTTTTCCAGTGTTTTCTCTAAATGATAGCAATAAGCTATCTATGCTAGAATTATCTTGAGTAACCAGGAATAGTATCAGATCCATAGTAAATACACTGAATGCTTCAGGTTTAGTTACAGATTTTCTGTTTCAGGTACTTGGATATTTATTAATGAAAACGTCAATTCTGAGAAAGGTAATTTTCATTACCATTTTAGAAACAGGCAAGAGAATTTGCTTCTTTCCTAGAATTGCCAACAGTGGAATGGATCATCATGAAGGCCATTGAGCCTGGACCACACATTTATAAAAAGTCTCACATTAGGACTTTCAATATTATCTGTAGATGAGATAATAATATTAGCCACTGTTAGCTGTTGCTGTTCAAATAATTAATGTATAAAAGGTGTAAAGGATATTAATAATCTCCCTTTTCTCTTGTTATTCATTCCAGTGAGTGTGATCTTCCACACCTTTCTTCATGAATGTACACATATCTTTATTTTTTATTTTGTTTTTTTAAATGTTTATTTTTGAGAGAGAGAGAGAGAGTACAGGGGAGGGGGAGAGAGAGAGAAAGACAGAGGATCTGAAGCAGGCTCCAGGCTCCATGCTGTCAACGCAGGCCTCGAACCCACCAACTGTAAGATCATGACCTGAGCCAAAGTCGGATGCATAACCGACTGAGCCACCCAGGCACCCCAACACATCTTTAAATAAGGAGATAGAACTTGCTTTTTTCACTTAATAATCTCATCAGGGTGTCCCTTTCCTTGTGGACATTCAGGCTGTTTCCAGTTTTTGCCACTTGAAAGCTATGCTGCAACAAACATCCTTGTATGTGTGCATGTCTCCTTTATTGATCTTTTTAAGTTTATTTATTTATTCTGAGAGAGAGAGAGAGAGAGCACATGCACATGTGTGAGCGAGGAAGGGGCAGAGAGAGAAGGAGACACAGAATCCGAAGCAGGTTCCACGCTCAGAGCTGTCAGCACAGAGCCTGATGCTGGGCTCGAACTCAGGAACCGTGAGGTCGTGACCTGTGAGATCACAACCTGAGCCGAAGTCGGACACTCAACCTACTGAGCCACCCAGGCACCCCGAGTGTAGAGTGATTATAAAGCACACCCATGGGACACCTGAGTGGCTCAGTGGGTTAAGCTTCCAACTTTTGATTTTCGCTCAGGTCATGATCTCACAAGTTGGTCACACTCTGCGCTGACAGTGTGGATTCGGCTTGGGATTCTCTCTCTCCCCCTCTCTCTCTCTGCCTCTTTATCTCTCTCTCTCTCTCTCTCTCTCTCTCTCTCTCTCTCTGTCTCAAAATAAATAAATAAAACTTTAAAAAAAAAAAAAAGCACAGCCATGAAGCCACTACCAAATTCAAGAACAAAACATGATCAGTGTCCAGAAGCCACCCCCAGGATGTGACATCCTGGTGACATCTCCTGTCTCTCCACTGGAGATCATTTCATTCTTCAGATTTCTTCTGGTTTTCTTTATAGTTTTGACGTTTTGAATACATTCTTAAAAATATGGTTAGCCTGGCCTATTTCTGACCTTTATAGAAATGGTACCATAGTTGTATATTCTTAAGTTGTGCTTCTTTCACTCACCAAAGAGATGCCACAGGCCACAGCCATGTGCAGCAGCCATCAGACTCAGGGTGGGGTCCCTCACACTGAGCACCTGTGTGTTGTTGATACTTGGTTACACCAATAAACTTTGTAAGATGCATCCATTGATTGTAGGCAACTCTGGCTTGTTCATTTTCATTCTAAACGTATGCATTTACCACAGTCTCTTTGGCCACATAATCATTCTCAGCATTTCTGGACATTACAGACAGTGGCATGTGGCCCTCGTGCACAGGTGAGTGCCTATCCTGGTGAGGTAGAGGGGAGGAGGGTGCTTCTTCACCCTGCGTTCCAGTCTCCTCACCTGTTAGCATTGTGAAGTATTCCTGCTGCCCTACTTTCTTTCCATCATTTGGTGTCTTTAGATTTCTTTTCCCGATTTTTTTCAGACTTTGTTATTTTTCAGCTTGATGACTCTGTAGTGGAATGTGATTGTGGTTTAAATTGCAATTCCTTGATTACTTGCTGAGGCTGAGAAACTTTTGCTATGTTTATTGGTCCTTTCTGTTTCCTCTTTGGTCTTTTCCCGTCTGTTGCTTGTTTTCCCTTTGGAGTGTGGAGCTTTGTATATTCTGAATAGGAGTCTGTCAGTGGTTCTATATGACTTATGTGTCATATAGGTGGTATGTCTGTTTGTTCTTTTTTATTAGCTGAATTACTTAATTTATCAAAGTCCTCAATCTTTTCTTTTATGGTTAGTGCTTTCTTTTACTTGTTTATGAAATCTTTTCACACCCCAGAGTCATGAATGACACTTCAATTTGGGATAGCTTTTCCAAAGCAGAACTGCTTAGGCCAAGAACACCTAACTAGACTTGTTTTCATGACCTTACAGGCAGGGCCACACGAAGCATCATAAGTGACTTTGGAATGACCCTTAGCTCTCCTGGGACCACCCCTAGCATAGTGGGAGGCTGGGTCTCCTTCCCCCAGGTCCAAGAAACCTGCTTATGGGTAATGAGATTGACCGAGGCACCAAGGGAGACCATGAAATGTAAAGACGTCAAATGTGTGTTTAGAATTACAAGGGTTACCATTTATCTTATGTCACATATCATGCTGCATATGCACAGTGTGTATAATCCTCAAAATAACCCCTCAAAACAAATATTATTTTATCCATTTCACAGATGAGGAACTTAAAGCTCATCAAGAGTAAATATTTTACCCTAAACCCATCTTTAAATGGCTCCAAGGCAAGTTCTGCTTCTGTTACAGCATCCTGAAGCATAGCTTGATTGTACTTGAGTTGCAGTTAGGGGTACAGGATGGTGTGGCCCATCACAATTACAGACAAACCACCATCCCTACCCTCAGTTACTGTCTGTGATTGGATGCGATGGGGTGGAGGTAAGGCATTAGATCCCCCAGTGCAGGCTGCCTCTCCAATGACATATGCTCAGAAATGCCAGTTTCAGAACTGGGGGCTTACATTGCTTCCTGCCCCAGTAGTGTGGGGGAAAGGTCCTGTACCTCTGTGTTTCCAGCACCATAATTTTCTGCCTGAAACTGTGCACGCAGTAGTGCAGATTGATTTACCAACTAGGTTGGACCCCACTCACTTGGTAAAGAGCATTTTGTTGTTTTCCTCTTCATTATTTGGCATGCCATTGTCAATTATTTCAATCTTATAAAGAGTATATGAAGGGAGACCACTTGATATGTAAAGTCATGGTAATAGATTGCTAAGGAAGCAAGTTTTTCATTTAAGTGTCAGCACACTTGTGATAATGTTTGGTAAAAAATGTGTATCTATCAAAAAATATGGGCTGACAGATTTTGTGTGGAAACGTGGGTGTTCCTGCCTCCACACTGGTGAATAAGTAGATGACATGACACTTTTGAAATACCACCTGGGACATGAGAAAGACCTACAACTTGGCAGAGTTCTAGATAGCAACATGTTGGAAGAATTTTTTATTTCCCTTATAATGGTGTGTGTGCATGATTTCCTGCTAAGGTAGACCAGAAACATGCAAGAACTTGTTCTATACAAAACCGTGCTAGTTAATATGTGTGTGTGTGTGTGTGTGTGTGTGTATTTTTAAGTAGGCTCCACACCCAGTGTGGAGCCCAACACAGGGCTTGAACTCATAACCCTGAGATCAACACCTGAACTGAGGTCAAGAGTCAGACGCTTAACAAACTGAGCCACCCGGGCACCCCTGCACTAGTTAATACTTTTATAGCCCAAATCTTGAAGAAAGAATAGAGATTGAGAAGGACATTTTTTAATAAAAGTAGATATCCTATAAACTAAGAGGCATTCCATATTTATAAATTTTTCTTACATAATCATAGCAGTTTAATCAGTGATTGAAAGGAGTAGAGCAAAAGGCTTAATTTCAGGTGTGTATTTAATTTACTTTTTTCACTTTCTCCAACAATCTACAGTTTGAAAAGTACCTTCCTGAAATTCTGTGGACTAACCTTGGAAAATGTTATTCCATACATCTACAAGGTATTTTGGGGATATTCTTAGTAGACAAATGTGTCGGGGTCAAAGTGCCCCATTTGATGCCCTTGCTGGCTACTTGACCTTGGGAAAGGTATGTCCCTGCAGGAGACTAGCTAGAGGGCTACATAAGTATGTGTGTACAGGTGCTGAGGTCCAGGCCCAGCTAGTGGTACATCCACAGTAAATACAACCATCCCAGCGACATTACTAAAAAGCTGTTATACAGTATGCATTGTTACTTTCAGTATCTCTCTCGTCACCAAAGAAGGTTTAAATCTGAAATTGCTTCTTGAAATTCAGCCATCAATCACAACAACCTTTTCTGAAAACTATCCGTGTCTTTTTACAGATGTGTATGTAAACTCAGATGAAAAATATGTCTTTTTCCTAATGTTAATGTTCTCCTTAGCCTCAGCACACTTACAGCTTCTGTCCCAGAGTTCAGGGTGGGCCTGTGCAGGGCCACGGACTCCCTCCCGTGGTTCAGCAGCATGCCTGGCTCACCTGGGACGTGGAGGCACCCATGTGGGGGAACATGGAGCTAGTGCCCCATGTCCTGCCTGTCTTGACTTAGAAAAGGAAGAGCAGGCATTGTAAAGGAAGGGCGTGAAGGATTGTCTAGCTTTCCCCAGTCTCTCTCCTCTTTCCTCCCAGCTCTCCTACTGCCCAGTGGGTCCCATGTAAACTTGCCAGTGAAGATGACAGCATCACTATTTGATTACAAAAGTACTCAACCTTTTGTTTTCCAGAAGCTTTGGGATCAGCTCGGGTGAGAGCTTCTAGTAAAGGAGAGAAAGATGATATTTGTGGCAAAATAATTAAGCAGAGCCGAAGGGGGTGTGACACTGGACACATTTCAGGTCAGGGTTGAAGGTCTCTTTGCTAGAGATCCTTGTCTCAAGGTAGTTAGACTTTTCAAATAACAACTTTATTGAGATCCAGTTTACCCTCCATAAAACTTACCCTTCTAAAAGTAAACCATTCAGTGGGTTTTATAGTCACAAAGCTGTGTGAGCATCATCACTGTCTAATTTCAGAACATTTTTACACCCCAGAAAGAAAGCCCGTACCCATTAGCAGTCACTTCCTGTTCCGCTCAGCCCCTGACAAACATCGTCTGCTTTCTGTCCATATGGATTTGCATATACTGAACACCTCGTACAAATGGAACCATGTGTATTGTCGCCTTTCGTGCCTGGCTTTTTGCACTTAGTATAATGTTTTCGAGGGTCACCCACGTTGTGGCAGGTAGCAGTGCTTCTTTCCTTTCATGGTTGCCGGATACGCCATTACATGGATATACCGGACTTGCTTATGTTTTCACCAACTGATGGACATTGGGGTTGTTTCCACTTGCTAGCTATCGTGAATGATAATGACTTACCCTGTGAGCACTCATATACAGTTTTTGCACAGACACAGTCTATTTAGGGTAGATACCTAGGATCAGAATTGCTGGGTCACTGCCAAACTGTTTTCCAAAGTGACTTCCCCAATGTTACTATCTTACCAGCATTACATTTTATTTATTTTTTTTTAAATTTTTTTTAACGTTTATTTATTTTTGAGACAGAGAGAGACAGAGCATGAACGGGGGAGGGGCAGAGAGAGAGGGAGACACAGAATCGGAAACAGGCTCCAGGCTCCGAGCCATCAGCCCAGAGCCTGACGCGGGGCTCAAACTCACGGACCGCGAGATCGTGACCTGGCTGAAGTCGGACGCTTAACCGACTGCGCCACCCAGGCGCCCCACCAGCATTACATTTTAAATCACCGGTTACCTAATCTTGTTAGGATCTCAAGGTTTCCATGGCTCCTATCGATTTGTTAAGGATCTCCTGGGCCATCTAATAAGGTCTTCTCTAGTGGATCAAACCTTTTTCAAGGAAATGCACTTGAGTGTCATGACAAATGCTTGTTTAATTCATTCAAAGTTCTCTTTTGACTGTACGAAGGTGACATAAAAGGACATAATGGGACATAAGCTGCCTTCTGGAAGACAGTCTTTTTTCTTCTTAAATTAGGTCAAAACTGTATTTATAATTAGCACAGAGTCTGACACTGAATTAATTAAATGAATAGGTGTGATTAGGCCAAAGAAAATCAGAAACCATAGGTTTCTTGAAAGGAAAGTCAAGGGCTTATGAAAAATTCTCAAATGGAAGCATTGTGGGACAAGAAAGCCAGCCTCCTGAGAGTGGACCCGATGTGTCTGTCCTCTGCGGAATCCTCAGCAGCCAGATGGGGATGTGCCCAAGACGCACTTAATGCCTGGATGGTGGCGTAAAGGCATGTGGTCTGGCCACCCTGTGCTCGCTGGAGCACCCATCTCCTCCCCAGTCACTTTCCAGTACTGCATAGGGAAGGCACACAGCACACTGGCACCTGTCACACACAGCGAGTTGCTTCAGTGCTTCCATTTGAGAATTGTTCATAAGCAAGCTGATTTCAGATGGCAGCAGGCCTTGGAAAAAAGGGGATGAGGTGGGGTTTAGGTGGGGTGGCGATGATGTGCTCTGGGCTCCTGGGCTCCGCCCTGCTGCCCAGGTCAGTGCTCTGAGTGCCCCCAGTGCCACCCCAGCAGCAAGCTGTCCTCAGGCATAAACAGCGTATTAGACAACGAAGGCACATCTTTAAAGAGCCTTCTTATTGAACCTTGAAGATACTTGACGATCCCTCTACAGTCTGAGAAAGACAGGGAGTGAATCACTTTTTATGCTGTATTCACTTTTGGTGTAGGATATACGTAGTGAAGGTTTAACATTTCCTTCTTCTCTTCGAGCATTTTCACTTGTACCAAATAAAAGCAGTCATGCCTAGAAAGATGGCCTGTGCAAGGTGACTTACACACTTGCCTTTATGGAGAGGGGCTGTGTTGTTCCCGTCCCCTACCACCTGTAACATGACACATGACTAATTCTGTTGCTGCAGCAGGCATGTCCGCACACACCCCTCCTCCCAGCCTGTCCAGCACAAGTCTCCCAGGGCTCTCCTGTTACATTCTCACTTCTAGGACCTCCTGGGGTGCAGTGATGCCCGTGTTTATGGAGCAAGAGGTAACTTTGACCCAGATCATACGTGTCACGGGAGAGTTTTAAATGTCACCAGATCCTGGTAGGTTGGTTTGATCTGGAGTTGGCTTCAGCCTCAGGCTGTTGGTGGTGGCGCCTGGAACTTCTGTGCTCTCCCCACGGAGTGGTTTGGCCATGGCGTGGGTGGTCTGCAGGGGGTGACATCCCATGGAGTGTGGTGGGGTTGCGTGGGTGCTCTGCAGGGGGTGACATCCCCTGGAGTGTGGTGGGCGTGGCGTGGGTGCTCTGGTGGAGTGTGGTGGGCTGACGTGGGTGCTCTGCAGGGGGTGACATCCCCTGAAGTGTGGTGGGTGTGGCGTGGGTGGTCTGCAAGGGGTGACATCCCCTGGAGTGTGGTGGGCGTGGCGTGGGTGCTCTGCAGGGGGTGACATCCCCTGGAGTGTGGTGGATGTGGCGTGGATGCTCTGCAGGGGGTGACATCCCCTGGAGTGTGGTGGGCGTGGCGTGGGTGCTCTGCAGGGGTGACATCCCCTGGAGTGTGGTGGGCGTGGCGTGGGTGCTCTGCAGGGGTGACATCCCCTGGAGTGTGGTGGGCGTGGCGTGGGTGCTCTGCAGGGGTGACATCCCCTGGAGTGTGGTGGGCGTGGCGTGGGTGCTCTGCAGGGGGTGACATCCCATGGAGTGGTGTGGGCATGTTGTGGATGCTCTGCAGGAGGTGGCATCCCATGGACTGGTGTGGGCTTGGCCTGGGTGCTGTGCAGGTGGTTTTAACACTGCAGGAAAAGGAGCCACCCCTGCAGACCACAGGCACCTGGACGCAGGCAGTGGAGGACACGTGGTGGCTATAAAACCTCTGTAAGAAATACTTTCTTTTTATCTAAGTTAAACTGCTGTATCTTACTAGAAAGGGTAACCTTAAGTAAGTCAATTAATTTGCTATGATTTTTTTTTAAGCCTTTTTTTTTCATGTTTATTTCTGTTGAGAGAGAGAGGGAGAGAGGGAGAGAGCACGAGCAGGGGAGGGGCAGATAGACGGGGAGAGAGAGAATCCCAACCAGGCTCACACTGTCAGCACAGAGTCCGACGTGGGACCTGAACCCACTTAATGTGAGATCATGACCTGAGCCGAAACCAAGAGTCAGACTCAACCAGCTGAGTCACCCTAATTTGTGCCCTAATTTGCTGTGATTTTTATCTGTACAAAGAAGGTTGTAAGTGAAACTTAATATATGTAAATATGTTTACATATTAAAACAGTCCTTGGCCCATAGTAAAATTACCAAGTAATTATTAGTAGCTGTTACTATTATGCTTATATCTGGATTTTCAAGAGGGAATATCTTTCTAAGAAAAGAGGATTTGGTGGCACCTGGGTGGCTCAGTTGTTGGAACGTCCGACCTCGGCTTAGGTCATGATCTCAAGGTTCATGGTTCGGGCTCCACATCAGGCTCTGTGCTGACAGCTCGAATCCAGGACCCTACTTCGAATTCTGTATCTCACTCTCTCACTCTGCCTCTCCCCCACTCATGCTCTGTCTGTCTCTGAAGAATGAATAACTGTTAAAAAAAAATTTTTTTTTTTTAAAAAGAGGATTTGTTGCCTTTCCAGGATTTCTAGAGTGGTTTTGAACACCTACAAGTGATATTCCCCTACCTATTCTCATACCTGTGTTCTTGCACAGACATTAACAATGGTCCCTGCAGGAGTAGTCATGTTAAGACTGCTTCACCTTTGCTGTTCTCTTTGGCACGGACAAGATGTTCACAGTGTGGAGTGCAGGGCCTCCTCCCTTGGGTGAGCAGGTGTGCACCCACCCCCCAGGAAGACATCTTCCTCAGGATCCCCATAGGTCTGGCTCAACATTGCCAATTGGCCTGCTTCTAGAACTACTGTATTCTTTATTTTTTTATTTTATTTTTGAGAGAGAGAGACCAAGCACGAGTGGGTAAGAGGCAGAGAGAGAGGGAGACACAGACACAGAATCCAAAGCAGGCTCCAGGCTCTGAGCTGTCAGCACAGAGTCTGATGCAGGACTCAAACTCACAGACAATGTGATCATGACCTGAGCTGAAGTCGGACGCTTAACCGAATGAGCCACCCTTGCGCCCCTAGAACTACTATATTCTTGTTGGGTGTTGGGCCACAAGAAAGTATAAAGTGATAAGAATTGTTATATTATTTGCAAGTAACCAGATGCATTGATCTAATTTTATAAAGAGTGGAAAGTTATCTTTATAACTGAAAATAATATTCCTGTCTAAGTTGAGCACTGTTAATAAGGATTCAGGAAAAAGGAAGAAATTATATCTTAGGCTGCATTGAAATTGTATCTAAACATACAACTGACCAGAAATGCCTGAAGCCTATTGTCAGGCACATAGAGCCAGTGCTATGAGCTGGAACATGTGTGACCTGTGTCTTCTCATGGTGGGCGGCCATCGTCCAGCGCACACAGGGAGACAGAGACATGCCAGGAAGGTAGTGGACTCAATCTTGAGCAACACTGAGGTTTAAAGAACAGTTGCAACTTCTTGGTCTCAGGAGCCCATTATTACTCTTCAAAATTAATGAGACCCCAAGGAGATTTTCTTTTAGTGTGGGTTATATTGATTAACATTTACCGTATTTGAATGGAGAAAATGGAAAATAAAAATCCCAATAATAAGCCCATTAAATAATAACATAAATAATATTTTTATAAAAAATGTTTTCTAAAACAAAACCACTTTAGTGAGAAGAGTAGTATTGTTTTATGTTTTTTGTTCTTTTTTTTTTTTTAATTTTTTTTTTTTTCAACGTTTATTTATTTTTGGGACAGAGAGAGACAGAGCATGAACGGGGGAGGGCCAGAGAGAGAGGGAGACACAGAATCAGAAACAGGCTCCAGGCTCTGAGCCATCAGCCCAGAGCCTGACGCGGGGCCCGAACTCACGGACCGCGAGATCGTGACCTGGCTGAAGCCGGACGCTCAACCGACTGCGCCACCCAGGCGCCCCTATGTTTTGCTGATCTCTTTAATGTCTGGACTAATGGAAACAATGGAGTATCATTTCTGCTCTGCATTCAAACTGTTGTAGCATCATGCATCCTGTGGCCTCTGGAAAACTCCATTTTGCACACATGAGAAAGGAAAATAAGGTCTTAGAAAATAGTTCTGGCCATGTGGGCCACCTGAAAGGGTATCCCCAAGCCCCTCTTTGAGAAACATGGGTCTGAAGTATTCCATTTTTCAGATAATCTGTGTTGCAGAGTTTAAGTGCTACTGTAATAGTAGGTATGGAGAAATTACCAACCAATAGTAGGAATGGAAAAAATTGCCATTTCCAATGGCAAATTTCAGGAACATTGTATACCCAAAATATATGCTTGATTTAAAGAAAACAAAAACAAAAAAAAACCCCTAAGTATGAACTAACTCAGTGGACCAGGTACTTCCTTACATGTTGCCTTCCTATTATAGTTGATATCACCATTGTAGTTTAAATCTCCTGGAGCAAATTCCACTCTATCCGCACCCAAAAGAAAGTGGTTCAGGCAGTCTTAGATTACTCAGGGAACACTTGGGAGTAGTATGTAGATGAGACTATATAAGATGGGGAAAATAACTAAGAAAACAGGCCAAGCAGGCAGGTAGTATCAGTTAACAATCTGGTATGCAGAGGGGAAAACCTGCCCCCTTTGCCTTCTTCCAGTGGACTGGAGGCCATGAACGTCTTCGTTTCCCTTGCTTCGAGTGGTTGGTTTTCCAGATAGCGTTAATTATCTACTAGTCAAAATAAAGAAGATTGGATATAATGAAACCAGAGGAAGTCAATCATTTGCTGCAGCAAAACATCTATAAAATTTGTGTGGAAGTATGTAAATTTAGCATTGTTTCAAATGGCATTGAGGCTGGAACGCCAGTTCCAGTTGTACATGTTTCTGACATTCCTTTCTGATATCGTCCCCAGCCACCCTCCTTACTCTCGCAGCCTCCTTTTCAGTGCCAGGCGGAGGGCCTGCTGTTGCTGCTACAGGACTAACCCCAGGACTC
The DNA here is from genome assembly GCF_022837055.1 of Prionailurus viverrinus. NCBI lineage: Eukaryota > Metazoa > Chordata > Mammalia > Carnivora > Felidae > Prionailurus > Prionailurus viverrinus. Next base: position 828,505 of record NC_062578.1, read on the forward strand.
TTTAGCGCATCACATGACCCAGAGCACGGAGAGCTGCCTTTCTCAGCCACAAGTTCTCTAAGTGGATGTACCCACTGGTGTTCTCTGAGTGTGCATAGCTTACTCAATTCCATGCACCGTTCTTGCACAAGGATGGGGTACGTTGGCTCTTACTAACCCCAGGAGAGACATCCGAGTGTGGACACCATTTCAGATTCTTATGCCAAATTTATGAGACTTTTTTCTGGAGATGCTCTCAAGTTGGTCCCCTCCCCCTAGAAACTCCTTTGTGTACTTCTACTTAGATTTTAACAGTTTCTAGAATATTCCCCAAATAACAAACTATAGGCAAGAAAATGAATTTTTTTTTTCATTCTGAGTAATAAGTGACTTTGCTTCTTAACCAATACCCAAAGCCTTTTGCAGCATGAGAAGAAGTCTTCGGTCAGCCAGGCTTATAGATCATTCTGCGGAAGGCATTTAGCACAGATGGTCGGCTGTTTCTAGCTGCTCCATACTGTGGCACTTTCATAGAAAGGACATATATCTTGTTCCCACTCCTCTATCAGCCACTGCAAACTTCACCTGTACCTAACACTGGAGATTTGGGAATCACATTTCCTTCTCAAGCAGAGACACACGTCAGCAAGGAATGCTAGCATTATAAACTGGAGAACCACCAAATCCTAGAAGGGAGGAAAGTGAGTCCAAGAGAGATTTCAGGACTTGCCCACATTATGTATGGAAGGTGTCCTCTCTATACCCCATTCTGCCTCCAGCACTCCATCAAAGCAAATCCCATCTCCAGCAGCATTGGTGGGACTGGAGATGTGTACCCCAAGGCATGATGGGGCAGTATTCCTTTCTGAACAACCTTCACCTCTATTGCAATCCTAAGTTTCAATCAATCTCTGGGACCTTAATTAGATTTAAAAAAGTGTGATACTCTTCATTCTATTGTATCTCTCCTAAGGGGTCACTCCAAGAGCTTTTTCCTAAGTAATCTAAGAAGGCACCTTGTATACTGTAACCAGTCCCAGTTAGGGGTGGCGCTTGCTTTAGAGAGAGTGGAAGAGTTGAAAACCATTTTAAAGGAAATCTCTGGTCCCACATCCTGCTTATGCTGTTGGTCATAGGAGTAAGTATCTTCGAAAAGAGTATACTTTGGGGGTGCCTGGGTGGCTCAGTTAGGCATCCAACTTCAGCTCAGGTCACGATCTCACAGTTCGTGAGTTCGAGCCCTGTGTTGGGCTCTGTGCTAACAGCTCAGAGCCTGGATCCTGCTTCAGATTCTGTCTCCATCTCTCTGCCCTTTCCACCCCCCCCCCCCATGCTCTGTCTCTGTCTCTCTCGTGAATATGAAAAATAAAACTTGAAAAAAAAATTTTTTTAAAGGAAAAGAGTATACTTTGCAATTATGAATAATTGTATCATTAGTTTATTCTATGCTAGTACTCTACACACCTAGACTATTTATAAGAAAGTGGGTGAAGGCCACACAGGATCTCTGTACTATCTTTGCGACTTTCCATGAGTCTATAATTAGCTCAAAATAAGGTTTTTTGAAAAATCAAACGAATTACTGATTAAATAGTTTAAAATAGTAATAAGTAATGGTGAATTAAATTATATTACTTTTGGGGGACTTTATTTGAATGTACCTAAAAACACCAATAATAGCAATAGCAGTTACCACTTATGCCACAGTCAGGCACAAAGGATACATTCCATACAGAATGTATGGAAACATGGAAACATGTCCACAGTCCCGTGGCTGGGTGGATCACAGCTAGGCTCAGACCAGACCTGTGTGAGACTAAAGATGATGTGCTCTTCACTTTAAGATACTTCTCTCCATTGGTTACCACTGTTTTGTTTGTTGTTGTTTTGTTTTGTTTTTTAATTTTACTTTTTATTTTTTAAAATTTACATTCAAATTAGTTAGCATATAGTAAAACAATGATTTCAGGAGTAGATTCCTTAATGCCCCTTACCCATTTAGCCCATCCCCCCTCCCACAACCCCTCCAGCAACCCTGATTGTTCTCCATATTTATGAGTCTCTTATGTTTTGTCCCCCTCCCTGTTTTTACATTATTTTTGTTTCCCTTCCCTTATGTTCATCTGTTTTGTCTCTTGAAGTCCTCATATGAGTGAAGTCATATGATTTTTGTCTTTCTCTGACTAATTTCACTTAGCATAATACCCTCCAGTTCCATCCATTGCAACATAGTTGCAAATGGCAAGATTTCATTCTTTGATTGCTGAGGAATACTCCATTATACATACGTACCACATCTTCTTTATCCATTCATCCATCAATGGATATTTGGGCTCTTTCCATACTTTGGCTATTGTTGATAGTGCTGTTCTAAACATGGGGTGCATGTGTCCCTTCAAAACAGCACACCTGTATCCCGTGGATAAATGCCTAGTAGTGCAATTGCAATCCAGTAGTGCAATCCAGTAGTGCAATCCAGAGTGACTGCACCAGCTTGCATTCCCACCAACAATGCAAAAGAGATCCTCTTTCTCCGCATCCTCCTCGCCAACATCTGTTGTTGCCTGAGTTGTTAATGTTAGCCATACTGATAGGTGTAAGGTGGTATCTCATTGTGGTTTTGACTTGTATTTCCCTGATGATGAGTGATGTTGAGCATTTTCTCATGTGTCGGTTGGCCATCTGGATGTCTTCCTTGGGGAAGTGTCTATTCATGTCTTTCGCCCATTTCTTCACTGGATTATTTGTTTTTTGAGTGTTGAGTTTGATAAGTTCTTTATAGATTTTTGGATACTAACCCTTTATCTGATATGTCATTTGCAAATATCTTCTCCCATTCTGTCAGTTGCCTTTTAGTTTTGCTGATTGTTTCCTTTGCTGTGTAGAAGCTTTTTATTTTGATGAGGTCCCAGTAGTTCATTTTTGCTTTTATTTCCCTTTCCTCTGGAGACATGCTGAGTAAGAAGTTGCTGCGGGCAAGATCAAAGAGGTTTTTGCCTACTTTCTCCTCGAGGATTTTGATGGCTTCCTGTCTTACGTTTAGGTCTTTCATCCATTTTGAGTTTATTTTTGTGTCTGGTGTAAGAAAGTGGTCCAGGTTCATTCTTCTGCATGTCGCTGTCCAGTTTTCCCAGCACCGCTTGCTGAAGAGACTGTCTTTATTCCATTGGATATTCTTTCCAGCTTTGTCAAAGATTAGTTGGCCATACGTTTGTGGGTCCATTTCTGGGTTCTCTATTCTGTCCCATTGATCTGAGTGTCTGTTCTTGTGCCATGGTTACCACTGTTTTAACACAGCCCCAGCTTTTTGGTTTTCAAAATAGATTATAAAAGTGTTGTATATGTTCTGTTAAAATTTCAAAGCATCCGAAAAGCATAAAAGTGAATATAGGATAAAAAAACCAAGTGTTCTTTTATAAATCATTCCAGATATAAAATTTCATGTTTCCAAATTTTTTAAAATATGTGTAATAACTTACAAACAAAATTGGATTTATAACCCCACACATTGTTGGGATGTAAAATGGTGCAGTGCCAACACTATGCACCACAGTTAGGTAGTTCCTCAAAAAGTTAAACACAGAATTACTGTATGACCCAGCAAATTACTCCTAGGTTATCTGCGTAAGAGAATTGAAAACATGTGTCCACACAGAAACTTGTATATGGATGTTCATAGCAACAGTTTTCATAACAGCTGAGAAGTGGAAACAACCCAAATGTCCATGAACTGATGAATGGATAATAAAATGTCATTTATCCATACCATGGATTATTCAGCCAAAAAAGGAATATAGTACTGACACATGCTATAACATGGATGAACCTTAAACACATGATGCTGAGTAAAAGAAGCCAGACAAAAAAGACCACATTTAATATTATTCCATTTATATACAATGTCCATAAAAACAGCAAGTAGATCTGTAGCAAGAGTGACTGCTGATGGGCACAGCACATGGTGTACCTGGGATGGTATTGGCATGAGGAAACATTCTGGAAGAAGACAGTGGTGAAAGTTCCACAAGTCTATGAATACACTAAAAACCATGCACTGTACACTTTAAAAGGATGAATTTTTTGGTATGTGACATATCTCAGTTTTAAAAATTAGATTTAAGGGCACTTGGGAGGGTCAGTTGGTTAAGCGTCTGACTCTTGATTTCAGCTCAGGTCATGATCAGGCTCATGGGATCAAGCCCCAAGTTGGGCTCTGCACTGACAGCATGCAGCCTGCTTGGGATTCTCTCTCTCTTTCTCTCTCTGCCCCTCTCCCACCCACAAGCACGCAGTGTGCACACGCTAAATAAATAAATCAACAGTTTAAAAACTAAATTGAAAAATAAAATAAAAATTGTGTCCTGCTGTAAAGAATTTGGGATGCTCATATTATATCACATCTCACATAGAAGGGAGTATAACTCTTTCCATGAGCTGTCAACAATCCTCAACCAAAATACTAGGTACTCATTTTCATGGTAAATATAACTTTTTTATGAAAAATGAGTATACATATATATATACATATGGATGTATATATATAACAAAATACAATTTTAACCATTTTAAGTATGCATTTTGGTAAATATAATTTTAATATGTGCGTATATCTTGATGTCTTCCCATTTAAATACTACCCTGTTGCTATAAATAAAATATAGCTATGGAAGCTTTCTAGTTTTCTGAGATGTGGCCCAAATTTTTCTGCAGATTCACTTTATGCAATCTATAAATTAAGATATATCCTAAGAAATTTATTCTGGCAAAATGATGTTTTCAGATTTTTTTTCATATTTTTTTACCAACTACTGGATGACTTTTTCTGTATGTCCTTTTCCCCCTCTATTTTAATTAAACATATATTTTACAAACTTTAAAAAAAATGAAAATATAAACTTTTGGTGGCATCTACCCATCAGATAATTTTTTTGTTGTTTTAAACATATTTTAAAGGGATGGCTTTTTAGAAAGAATGAGTTTCCTATGCAACAAAGTGAAACCTGATACAAAAATGAATAGGAAAGACTGAAGTGAGAAGAACAATACACTGTAACTGTGCCAAAAGTTAGCTTCGGCACAAAGTCTGTCCCAGTCAGAGGCTGGAGTCATTTCGAGGGATGTGCGTGCTGCCTGAGACGAAAGCTCTAGTTCACAGAGCCATCTGAATCATATCTATTTTTCAAAACAGTAGAGAAGCTGATTTTTTATAAAACTGTTTTTTATTTAATGCATTAAAGTATAAATGTGTAACCGGTCCAAACTTTTAAAATTAGCCACTAGCATCCTCTAGATAAGTAAGCATCATTAAATTCAAATAGAACTTCTCTAAGGCTATATTCATAGTATAGCACTTGTCAAAGAAAATTCCAAGGGAACACTGCTTCCAAAAAGGACTTCATGGTTATAAATTGAAGAAACTTCCATTTGTCCAGATCTTACATGTATCTTTTACACCAGGTTTTCCAGAGTCTCCCACTCCAGTGTGTCTGGCTAAGCCACAGGTAGGCTGCATGGGACAACCCTAACCCACCATAGAACCTTGTCTTCTTGGAGTCTATGGACTCCACACAACAGAAACTCTAAAACTTTAGGAAAATCGATAAACACTTGGTCACTCTCTGGAAAGTGTTATTTTCCTGTTCTGTATAAAGATTCATCTTTTCATCATACCTTTAACTTGACTCTGTTCCTTCACAAAGAAGGTCACTCTGGGGTTAAAATCTTGTCTTCAACTGGGAAATTTTTGAACAGAAAACAGCATAGAAGTTAATAGCCTAAGGGCACTTGGATGGCCTAGTCGGTTAAGTGCCTGACTCTTGATCTCGGCTCAAGATCTTGGGGTCGTGAGATCCAGCCCTACGTAGGGTTCAGCGTGGAGCCTGCTTGGAATACTCTCTCTCTCTCTCTCTCTCTCGCCCCTACCCCCCTCAAAAAATAAATAAATAAACTTTTAAAAAAAGAAGCTAATAGCCTAAACAATTAGCAATATGAATAATTACAAGAGCATCAGATGCCCAACATGTTGAGTACTTATTCTGAGCATAGGAACCCTAGTAGATGCTGTACTCACAGTATGTTTTTCACCCCTTGCAGTAACACAACAGGTGTGTACTGATCTCTCCCAACTTTACAGAAGAGGAGACGGAAGGTGCAGGAATTAAGCAAACTTTCTTAAGGTTTCACAGGATATAAAATGCAGAACTAGAACAAGAGACAGGTCTTGTTGCAAGGCCCATGCTGTACGCACTCCGTCGTAAACGAGGGGCTTGAGCAAAGTCTTAGCTTTGCCTTTGAAATGTAGTCAGGTCTAAGGTGAGAAATGGACATATTTATTGGTGTAGAAAATTACTGTTTGCCCGCCAACCTTGCATTTCTCCAGACTGCAAATAGGAAATGAGCATATCAAGTGTGTTAGGTCAGATTTCTGCAGTGAAGTATGTAGGTGTTTGTGATAGCTGGGTGTCAGTTCCTCATCCGCCAAGTCTCTTGACCACTTTGTCTGGGCTGGCACTTCTCTGCAACCAGGACAAATTGATGCCCACCCACTGGGGAGCTCACATCAAACAGTGAGAGGACGGCAGAGGAACATGAGTCAGGTGGCATGCTCCCGGAAAAGAAAGGAGCCAGGCCAGGAGCAGGAAGTACTGGGCACGTGGCAGACAGAGAGCAAGAGGCAAGTCTGTGTCCCATGTCCTTCCTGCCACCCCACCCACCCCCGGGGAGAGACATCATGGGCCCACCCCATTCCTTAGTCTTGGGGAAGGGCAGTGAGAGGTCAAATGAGCTTACCTCTGCACCTTCCCTGACAGCTTTTCCTGACCTTAGGCAGCCCTGGGTCCCCCAGCCCTGTCCGTCACTCACACAGACAGCTGCAACAGGGTACTTCTCAGAATTAATCAAGAGTAAATTTTCACTAGGCAATCCCTTTTTACCATGTGTTACCCACATTTTGCTTATTTGTTTGCTTGATTTTGACCCAAAACCTAAAAATTCACAGGAATGCTATTGAGCTTGGTGTTTGTCACAGGCCATGCCCTACGATTCTATTGAAATTAATTTGAGGAACCCAAAGGGGGTGGGGAGGTGCTTGTGTTGTCTAGTGCAAGCTAAGACCCTCATCTTCAGGTTCTGAGTTCAGTTTTGTTAGCTGCTAGATCCTAAGCACCTAAAACTTGCTGTTAAACATTGAAAGAAATAAGAATATATAGATATTTACTCACACATGCATTCTATCTTGTTGAGAGAGCAAAATCTAAGAAGGCTTTGTGAGATTTGTGTGTATGTGCACACGTGCATGCATACCAACTAAAACGGGGGAGGGGGGGGTTTAGTGTGATAAAATGTAAATAGCATAAATTTTCCACCTTAACCATTAGTAGTGTCATAGAGTACATTCACACTGTTCAACATCCATCACACCCCTCCAGCTCTAGAATGTTTCCGTCTTCCCAAACTAAAACTCCATGACCATTCAACACTAACCACCTGTTTCCCACCCCCTCAGCCCTTAGCAACCATCATTCCACTTTCTGTTTGTACAAGTTTGATTGCTCTAGGAACCTCATGAGTGGAATCATATAATATTTGTCCTTGTACGTCTGGCTATCTTTTTTACTTTAGATAGCTTATTGATAATTTTTCTTCTTATGAGTAATACATACCTATTTGGAAAAAGATAGGAAACACATAAAAGCCAAAGGAAGAAAGTGTTACTTCTAAGCTGCACTCAGATAACCACTAAAATCATTTGTATATCTTTTAGTATCCTTTTCTTTTGGCTTATTACACGTAGGTATGTGCATAGATACATACATAGAGAAAGACATTATAGTTTGTTGCCTGCTTTTCCATTAGCAAGGTATCAGAAACATTTTCCCATTTTCTTAAACACTTCTATGTAACCACTTCAATGGCTGTACAATATTTGATTGGAGGGGCGCCTGGGTGGCGCAGTCGGTTAAGCGTCCGACTTCAGCCAGGTCACGATCTCGCGGTCCGGGAGTTCGAGCCCTGCGTCAGGCTCTGGGCTGATGGCTCAGAGCCTGGAGCCTGTTTCTGATTCTGTGTCTCCCTCTCTCTCTGCCCCTCCCCCGTTCATGCTCTGTCTCTCTCTGTCCCAAAAATGAATAAACGTTGAAAAAAAAAATTTTTTTAAAAAATGATTGGGGAGCTGTATCACAATGTAATGGACAAACTCTTTCCTGTTCTTGCGCGATTTCAAAGGCCCGCTTGTCTGTGTGACAGTGTCTTCCCCATCCGAATCAGCACACATCCTGAATGGTGTCTCCTTGGCATTAGGGATAGTACCTGTTAAGCAAAACTGCACATGCCCAGATCATGAACAGGCACTTAAGTGATGAATACCATCAACAGCATCTTTTTTTTTCCCAGGACAGCAGGGCTTTTCAGCTTGATTGACACCATGTGGCCTCCAGCCATGCCTCTGAAAGCACCTGGCCGTGGCCAAGCCCATGAAGAGGTAAGCCAGCATCTCAGGGGCTTCCCCTGACTGACACCTGCACCATGCCAGGTGCTGAGTCAGGCCCCACCCACAGTTCACATCCCCGAGAAGCCGAGGTCCAGTGACTATCAGCCAGGAGGACAGAGATTCAGACTAGTTCACCTCAGTCTAAAGTCCAGCCTCTGGCTGCTTTCTTTGCTATGCCACACTCCATTCTTCTTGAGGTTAATTTATGACGATGTCTTAAAACCACAACCACTGCATGCCATTGTAACAATTAGGGTCTTAGCCTCGTACTAAATAAGACACAGGGTGTTTTCCCCTCTGCCTCCCAGATACTGTTAGAACCAACATTCAGTTACCAATTAGAGCACAAACTCATATAATGTGGTGAATAAAACCCATGGTATTGGTACAACTGCCCGGTTAGCCAGGGATTTCCCTCCTACTGCATCAAATTGTTTGTGGTAGTTGCTCACAGGTAGTAAAACTGACTGATTAAAATGTGTCCCTTCTTCACCATCCTCAAATATATCCACCAGACTGGCCAGCGGCTGCTTTGGGCCATAGCTCTGAAAGCTAAAAACTGGGGACTGTCTTGTTTGTGTGGTAGCTGAGTTCCTAGCAGACTGCTAAGACTATAACTCTGTACTGTGCTAGACCAGTAAACAGTTGTCAACAGTACCCATGTTTTTTTAAAAGGGAAGAAGTGTACTTATTTATTTATTTATTTATTTATTTATTTATTTTTAATGTGTATTCATTTTTTGAGAGAGAGAGAGAGAGCATAAGTGGGGCAGGGGCAGGGGCAGAGAGGGGTGGGGGAACACAGAATGTGAAGCAGGCTCCAGGCTCTGAGCTGTCAGTATGGAGCCCGATGCAGGGCTCGAGATCATGACCTGAGCTGAAGTCAGACACTTAACGGACTGAGCCACCCAGGCGCTCAGAGAGGAAGAAGTTTCTAAATGGTGTTTTCAGATATACTCTGAAGAATGGTTTGTTTTTGTTTTTGTTATTTAATTTTTTTAAGTTTATTTATTTACTTAGAGAGAGAGAGAGCTCGGGAGGGGCAGAGAGGGGGAGAGACAGAATCCCAAGCAGGCTCCACATTACCAGCGTGGAACCTGATCCAGGGCTCGAACTCACAAACCATGAGATCGTGACCTGAGCCAAAATCTAGAGTCAGATGCTTAACCACCTGAGCCACCCAGGTACTCCTGAAGAATTTTTGTTTTTAATGAAATCTTGAATCCGTAGTAAATTCAAAAATTGTAAAAGTTCTTATGTTTGTTCCCAGAGATAAACAACATACCAATTTCTTATATAACCTTCCAGGGAGATAGAATGCATCTGTGAATAAATACCTATATATTAAGGAGGAGATTTTAATAATGTATTTGAATCTTTACCAGCACACTTATGTTTGCCTTTGCCTTCCTTTTAAACAGGTAGAAACTCGTGTGCCTCCTCCTAGCTTCTGTTACATCCTCTCTGCTCATCCAAGTGTGGGACAGATTGATGTCATAGAAGAAGACCGCATTTCTAAGCTTTACCAACCTCCAGTTACCCGCTTCTTAAGAGAAATTCTTCAGGTATCGTCTGTGTTTCTAATAGGGTCTTTAACTACTTTCACTGTATGTATGTGTTTTGTGTCATGTTCTAATCATTTTCAATGCCTTTACAGACCGATGACCGCAGTACACGTTGCAGTTTCTATGCCAGAGTGATTTATCAAAGATCACAGGTAATCGATCCCTCTCCCTCTCTTTCCGATAAGGTGTTAAAAAGTTTACTGAAGGATAACCCCTCGTAGAAATTAATGGAGTGCTAAAATGGAAAAGCATTTTTAAAATCCAGTTATGCGTGCTCCTAGCCTAGGCAGCAGTATGTCCATTTCTTGTGCAGGTGCAGCCTGCCAGCCAGTGTGGTATGTCCTGGGTGTGAAACAGCCTAGGCATAGCCTGCCTGAGAAGGTCTCAGCCCCGCACTGCGCGTTCCTTTCTGGCACACAGGCAGGTCGTAGGAAGGGGGTAAAGGGAGGACTCTCAGGACTGAGCTCAGCCCCTGCCAGAACTGTCCAAGAGCTCTGAGTTAGCGACAGGTGACGGAAGCCCTGTGGCCCCTGGGAGGCTTTGGCAGTCCTGGGGAGATGCTCATTTGCCGCCTTGCCACTCAACAAATCAGCTAGGAGCAGAAAAGGGAAAGAGATGTTTTTGGTAAGCGGAACACCTGCCGTAAGTTCTGCCAGGAAAAAAAAACCTCTGCTGGACCTTAACTCAGAGAGGAACATCCATGCAGATCTGTCACCGGAGGAATACAGACCATCCCGCTGTTCAAGCCTCGCTTTCCTTTTCTCCGTTCACCTCTCAATCATTTGACAGTGAATTGATACCCCTCCTGAGGAATAAGAGAGTGACTGACATCAGTCATTCACAGTGCTTCCTATGAGCCACCCAGTATTTGGCTCAACAGGCAGGGCGACAGGCCCTCACTATATCCAGGTACCTGAGGTGCCTCTTACCTTCCAACCCTGAAGCAAACCGAAGGCTGACTGCAAATTCCCCCCACCCACCGTCTGCAGGACACTTAGTATGTTAAGACATGCTTGGCACCCGGCACATTGCCTATTATTCTAACACACATTCCAGGTCGTATGACTGTGTCATAGGCAGTGGTTCACTGTGCAGCTGCCATTTACTCTGCAGATAGACTGCTGTCCTCGGGGGCAATATAGCGCACGTTGGTGCCCGTAGAGGCTCACCTGCCCACAGCCCCAGCTGACAGCAGAGGTGGGAAGTAAAGAGAGAAGGTGTCCGATATACCATAGCTAAGTCTCACTGCTAGCCCCAGTGGACAGAGAGAGACAAACTACAGGTCGTCTGCCTCACTGCATGAAGGAGCCTTGCCTTCTGGCCAATTGAGAACACTGATACCCTCCTATCCTGAGTTTTCTACCAAGAAATAGGCTTCCATTAGCACAGGTGCAGCCTGCCAGCAAGCGTGGGTTTCAGTGGGAGTATGTACCGAAGGATTGGTAGTACTTAGGTGACAGGGGCTTGGAACCCAAAGGAACAGATTCCTCAATGCGTTATAATTCTCTGTACCTCCTGTGTTCTGCTTTTGTGGGGCAGAGAATCACCAGAAACCAACTTCCTCGGGGAGGAATTGAAATAAGCTAGGTCCTGGGGCCACAGTGTGGTCCAGCCAGTCACCTGTACATTACAGTGCTGGTTGACTTTAAGAAGGGCATTAGTAGTCACTGCAAGAACCTGAGTTTTTAAAGAAGATTCTATTGTATCTCCATTATACAAATGGCCAAGTCATGCAGGTGAAAAAGATATTTACCTTTTTTTTAATGATTTTATCTTTAAGTAATCTCTACTCCTAACTTAGGCTCAAACTTACAACCCTGAGATCAAGAGTTGCACGCTCTACCCAACTTAGCCAGCCAGGTGCCCCCTTGACTTGTATTTTGAATAAAATTATTCTAACCTTTTAGATTAATAGTAATTATAGATTCATGTAGGCTGCAAAGAAATAGTGTCCTCCCATGTAGCCTGCCCTGTACTAACTTCTCATACCCAGAGTAGCCACCATTTAACACCCTAACCAAGAAAGTGACATCAGCCACTAATCTGGTGTCATCTTCATAATTAGGTCATTTCATGATAGTTACACAAATGAGACCACACAATATATATCAGTGATGTCTCCTAGGCCAGCTGCACAAAGTACCAAAAGCTGGATCGCTGAAAACAACAGAAATATATCATTTCACATTTCTGGAGGTTAAAAGTCTGAAATCAAGGAAGGTATCAGCAGGGCCATGCTCTCTGTGACGGCTTCAGGGAAAATCTCCTTGCCTCTTCCAGCTTCTGGTGTTTGCTGGCAATCCTTGGCGCATACACGCATCACCCCAGGCACATGGCCGTCTGTGTCTTCACATGGCCTTCCCTCTGTGCCTATCAGAATCCAAATTTCCTTTTCTTTTAAGGACACCAGTCATATTGGATGAGGGCCTGCTGAAATGATCTCCTCTTAACTTGGTTACATTTATAAAGACTTTAGTTTCAAATTAGATCACATTCTGACATACTAGAGTTAGGACTTCAACCGATCTTTTTGGAGGGACACAATTCAACCTGTAACAGCTCCTTTGGGAGCTATTTGGTTGGGATTATTTTTCCCCCAATTAATAAAATTCTCTAGAGATTCATCCAGAGAACTAATAACGTTGAACATCTTTTCATGTGTTTATTTGCCATCTGTATAACTTCTTTGATGAAATGTCTATACATGTCTTTTGCCTATTTTCTGTTTGGATTATTTGTTTACTGCTGAATTTTTATTTATTTTTTCAATATGGCATTTTCTTTTACATTTATATTTTTATTTTTTATATTTTGGTTAGATAACATACACTGCAGTATTGGTTTCAGAAGTAGAATTCAGTGATTCATCACTTACATATAATACCCAGTGCTCATCACGAGTGCAGTCCTTAATGCCCATTACCCATTTAGCCCATCTCCCACCCATGTCCCTCCATCAATCCTCAGTTTGTTCTCTCGTTAAGAGTCTCTTGTGGTATGTTTCCCTTTCTTCTCTTCCCGTCCCTCCTTTTCATATGTTCATCTGTTTTGTTTCTTAAATTCCAAATATAACTGCTGAATTTTTTAAGTTCTTTATATAATCTCTATACAAAGCCTTTGTCAGATATGTGATTTGCCAATATTTCTCAGGGTCTATAATCTGTGTTTTCATCCTTTCAACAGGGGTTTTGCAGAGCAGAGTTTTTCAGTTTTATGTGGTCAAATGTATTAACTTTCCCTCTTATAGATCATGCCTTTGTCATTAAGTCTAAGACAAGTCAAGTCTCTTTGCCTAGTCTTAGGTCCCAAAGTTTATCTTTTTTTTTTTTTAATGTTTACTTATTTTTAAGAGACAGAGAGCACGCGCTCAGCGCGCGCGCACACACACACACACACACACACACACACACACACACGTGAATGGGGGAGGGGCAGAGGCAGAGAGACAAAAAGAATCCCAAGCAGGCTTCTCACTGTCAGCACAGAGCCCAGGATGGGGCTGGATCTCACAAACTGTGAGATCATGACCTGAGCCCAAATCAAGAGTCAGATGCGCAACTGACTGAGCTACCCAGGTACCCCCCAAATTTATGCTTTATGTTCTTTTCCAGAAGATTTATAATTTTACATTTGAGTATGCTGCATTTTTGAGTTGGTTTTTTAATAAAGTGTGTAGTTTAGGTCAAAGTTCATTTTTTTTTTGCATAGAGATGTCCAGTGTTCCAGCATTATTTGTTGATAGGTTGTCCTTCCTCCATTGAATTGCTTTTGCAACTTTGTCAAAAATTAATGGGGCATTTTTGTGTGGAAGAGATCTTTTTTTGTTGTTGTTGTTCTTAAGTAGGCTTCACACCCAGCGTGGAACCCAACACGGGGCTTGAACTCACAACCATGAGATCAAGACTTGACTGAGATCAGGAGTCGAACACTTAACTGTCTGAGCCACCCAGGCGCCCCAGAAGAGATCCATTTTTAATAAAATTTTAGTAATAATAATGGTACTACAGCTTTCAATTAGTTAGTTATTTGTGTCTTTTTACAGAGGATATTATTTGTTACTGATTTTATTCATAACCCCAATGGTAACAATAAATTGATAGTTAATTTCAAAGGAAGTTAGACCATTTTGGCTCATCAAGAAATTAAAAAAGAGACAGTAAGCCAAATCCAGGGTATTTACAAAGAGTATCTAAAATCTTTGAATGCTGTCAGAAGAACTCCCAACTATAGATAATCTTATAGAAGTCTTTGCCCTTCCTGAGATATCTACCATTTTTTAAAATGTGATTTTGCTAGTTGTTCCCCTAAAATCATTTATAATTCCATGGTCCAATACAGGATCTTGCATTGCACTTAGCTGTCATGTTTCTTTCCTCTTCAAATAGAACGTTTCTGCATCTTTGCTTATTTTTTAGGACCTTAACATTTTTGAAGAATAGAGATCAGTTACTTAGCATATCTCTCCCTTTGGATTTGCCTCATGTTAGCTCATGACTAGATTCAAGCTATGCATTTTTTGTCAGGAATACCACATAAAAATACTGTCTTCGTATCAGAAAGCACACAGCTGATTTGTCCCAGTGCTGTAATATTTTATCAGCTGATTACAATGGTGTTATCTAAGATGCTCAAAATCACTCATCATCAGGGAAATACAAATCAGGACTACCATGAGATACCACCTCACACCTATCAAAATGGCTAAAAGTAACAACACAGGAAACAACAGGTGTTGGCAAGGATGTGGAGAAAGGGGAACCCTTTTGCACTGTTGGTGGGCGTGCAAACTGGTGAACTCTGGAGAACAGTGTGGAGGCTCCTCAAAAAGTTAAAAGTAGAACTACCCTACAATCCAGCAATTGCACTACTAGGTATTTATCCAAAGGATACAAAAATACAGATTTGAAGGGGCACATGCACCCCGATGTTTATAGCAGCATTATCAACAATAGCCAAATTATGAAAATAGCCCAATATCCACTGACTAATGAATGGATAAAGAAGAGGTGGTTGATATATATAATATTAGTTGTGAAAAAGAAATCTTCCTGTTTGCAATGACATGGATGGAGCTAGTGAGTATTGTGCTAAGTGAAATAAGTCAGAGAAAGACAAAGACCATATGATTTCACTCATATATGAAACTTAAGAAACAAAACAAATGAGCAAAGGGGGAAAAAAAGAGAGAGGCAAACCAGAAAACAGACTCTTAACTATAGAGAACAAATAGGGTTGCTAGAGGGGAGGTGGACAGGGAATGGGCTTAATGGGTGATGGGTGTTAAGGAGGGCACTTTGATGATCACTGGGTGTTATATAGAAGTGATGAACCACTAAATTCTACACCTGAAACTAATAACATACACTGTATGTTAACTAACTGGAATTTAAAGAAAAACTTTTGAAAAAAAAATATGGTGTTTTCTAGTTTTCTCCACTCTAAAGTTAGTAACTATCTTATCCATATAAAGGAAGATATTTGGGTGGGACATGGGTGGGAAGATATTTGTATGTAGGAAGATACATTGAGACTATGTAAATATCCTATTTTCATCAAACTTTTACTCACTCATTTTAATATCCATATGATTCTTGGCCTGAATTATTACTCTGATAGTGACCTAATGGTAGTTTTCTAACTCTAGCTTACCTTCTATATTTATTAGTTGCATTCAGCTATACTTAGGAGCTTTTTATTTCCTTGATTTAATTATGTATTCACTTACTTATATCAGTATGGACCAGTGAATTCAGTTTTTATTCAATGAGTTATAATCTTACTGTTGTTTATTTGGATGTTCAGATTTACCAGATTCAGGCTGGCTCATGTGCCCTTTGGGCATGTTCCTGTATCCTTTTAAGTACTTGCTTGCTGTCTGACACAATAAGATGTTTCAGACTCACCTTGTGCTTTCTCTGCTCTGGAAACAGCCATCTCTTCAAGGAGCCCTGGTTGATTTTAATGGAAAACAGCATTTAAACAAAGGTCTGGTAACTAGATGGGCTCATTGCCACTGGCATGTTATTGCCTTCAGACCCTCTCAGTGAACAGAACAAGGAAGTATTACGTGTGTAAACCCATGCACACATACACATAAATCTGTATCTCTTTCCATCTCTCCATCTATATCTGAAATCTTAATTTTACACCAATATCTCCAACTGTAGATCATTACCACAGAATGACTTTAGCTTTTCCCCATTTCCATGTTTATAACTCCCTTATCTAATAGTGAGAAACCTGGCTCTCATTTTCCTCCATATAATTTACTCTAATTTCCTATGTGTAATCAGCATTTCAACCAGGTGAGCTCCCCATTGACCCAAACCCACAGCTCCTACCATGCAAGTCACTTTCTCTGCCCATTCCTGTCAACCAGCCAAATGGAATCCTCAAACTGACCATGCCATCAATCCACGCAAGCAACACCAACTGAACCTCAAGCCAGCCAGGTTGTCATGGTCCAGCCCTACTGACTACAAGGGTCTTCCCAGGCAAATCCTTGGCCTCATTGGATCTACTAAATCCTAAACTCTGACCAAGGGTAAAGGGCAGAATACCACTATAATGAACTTTAAAAGACATTACAACTTTTGCAGATGAAAGAAAATTATAGGGGTGCCTGGGTGACTCAGTTAGGCGTCTGAGTCTTGATTCCAGCTCAGGTCACAATCTCACAGTTGGTGAGTTGGAGCCCCATATTGGGCTCTGTACTGACAGTGCAGAGCCTGCTTGGGATTCTCTCTCTCCCCTTCTGTCTCTGTCCTCTGGCTCTCTCTCTCTCTCTCTCTCTGAAAAATAAATGAACTTAAAAAAAAAAGAAAATTATTATCAGGTCCAATTGTTTGCTAGTGACCAAGACACGTAGATTCTATTATATACTTGAAAGAATAAAAAAGAAAAAGAAAAATTGTTGCAGATACAACAGTTATTTTATACCTGCTTTATACCACGGCCCTATGCAAAGTCTGAGGTCAGTAATAAATATTCCTGTCTTAGTCAGTTTGGGCTGCTATGGATTAAGCAGCAGCAGTTCATTTCTCACAGGTCTGAGTTCAAATTGCCAACATGGTCAGGTTCTCAGTGAGGCCCCTCCTGTTGATTTACAAAAGGATATGTCTTTGCATCCTCGCAATGTGGAAGGCAGGAGAGGAGACAAACTGCCTCATGTGTTACAAGGACCCTGATTCCACCATCAAGGTGACACCCTCATGACCTAATTACCTCCTGAATACCGCACCTACCATTACGATCACACTGGAGGTCAGGAATTCAACTTATGAATTGAGGATGTGGGAGTGGATGTGAACATTCAGTTTATAACAATCTCTGATCCCTAGGAAACCTACGTCTAACAGGAGAGAAGAATGTGTGTGGACTAAATATAAGACAGTGTGGTAATTCACATTCTGGGTATGGGAACATGAGATCTGGACAAAAAGAGCAGTGAAATCTCCCTGAGTAGGTCAAGGACAATACATTAGTGCCAAGGAAGGGCAGACTGTATCCCAGCAAAGGAGCCCTTTAAACAAGTACAGGGTTGGGGTTCCCAGGGCTCAGCCGTGTCAATCAGGTTGGATTGTTTGCTAGTGACCAAGACACGCAGACTCTATTGCATATTTGAAAACATTTGTGGGAATGATATCTAAAATAGTGTTGTAATAATCATCTAACATTATTGCTTTTAAAAGTTTGGATATTAGGGGCGCCTGGGTGGCTCTGTCGGTTTAGCGTTCAAATTCGGCTCAGGTCATAACCTCACAGTTCGTGAGTCCGAGCCCCACATCGGACTCACTGCTGTCAGCCTGTCGGCTCACTTCGGATCCTCTGTCCCCTCTCTCTCTCTGCCCCTCCCTTGCTTATGCTCTCTCTCTCAAAAAATAAGTTAAAAACATTAATTTTCTTTTAAGTCTTGGACGTTAGAATAGCTATTAAAGTTAATAGACTTGACTGTGTCTTTGAATTGTAACTAAATGATTTGCTTCTTCCGCAGCAAAGGGAGATTTGGCTGATGGTGACTGATGTCACCCTGCAGATGCAGGATGAGAATAACTCTGGCCTCCCCAAAACTGTACCAGTCTGTGTGGCCCCCTCATGTGTGCTGAGCCAGGAAGTCGTGGAAGCGCTCGCCGAGGCTACCCCTCACAGCTTCCTCTTCAGGGACACTCTCCGAGCCCAGGGTATGCTTTCTTCTTCCCAGTTTTGACCCAGCAGACACTGATAAACGCCACAGAATGGCATTGTGGCTTGTCAGTGCCTCTGACTTACTTGGAACTGCGTCCCTTCATGAAGCCAACTGCGGACGTAGTGTGTGGAGTAGAAGAGACCCGTGGTACCAGCCTGGGGCTTCAAATGACCCCTGTCATGGCCACCTGGACAGAACTAGAACACTTGCAGTGCTGACACCTCCTGTGAAAGATGCCGTTGGTCACTCAAAGATGGTCTCTTGGTGGCACACTTTATAGGTGCAAAAGCCACCTGAAGCCATTGCCTGAAACATCACTTTTTAGAACAAACAAATGCCTGGAACATTATAAATATATGCTTAGATCAATCAGCTCTTTTTTTCCAGGAATCAAATTAGAATCCTGCCTAAACTACATATTTTTTATTTGATTGAGGTGTAATTTGCATACCACAAAATTCACCTTTCCAAATTGAATTTGAATCTAGTATTTGTGTGCTTTTCCAGCTTAGCACACTGGTGGCTTTAGGACTTCCTTTCTGCACAGTGGGTGTGTCGTAGGACACAAGGGAGGGGCCGCAAAACTGTGCCCTCTGCCCACACAGCCTGTAGGAGGCTGGCAAAGGACACTGTCCTCACTGGGAGGAAAACTCACTTTCTCTTCAGTGCTTCCATAATCCGAAGTGTCTCTGTCGGCAGGTCAGATTGTTTGTGTTGAACGAAGTGTCCTTTTGCTTCAAAAGCCCCTTTTGGGTATGGCCTCCAGTGCTCCCTCCTGTGAACTGACCAGCCCTGTGAAGCTCAATGAACTGGATTCTGTCACTCAGGTCAACTCCATTTGCAGCGTTCAAGGTGGGTAGTCAAGTCAATCCTGGTGGAAATGGAAATGATATTTACATTTTGTTAAATATCATAATTCATATTCATTTCCTCATTCCTTAAGCAAGTATTTATTGTTGTCTCACATGTTCCAGACTTTGGATACATAAGGAACAAAATCAGAAGAAGTTCTTGCCTCTTCGACTCACAGTCTATATAGAAAGACACCAGTCAGCTATGCACACGATCAGACTTGGAACTGCAGCGTTCAGAGTGCTCCAAGTACTGATTGCTGGGACCTCACGTTGTTAGGGAGGTCACTGTAGCTGCCCCAAGGACAGGAGCTTTGTGCTGCAATCTGAAGCAGGAAGTAGCTAAGTAGGTGAAGGAGTAGAGGCAGGAAGAATGTCTGAAGGGAAAAAACCAGGACACGTAAAGGCTGCTGACAGGGCAGTGTCAGGGAGCACCAGAGTTTGGAAGGGGGCCGGAAAGGCATCTGGATGGAGGGAATGACTGGAGACTAGGCTGAGAGGCCAACCACTGCCCAAGTGGGTGGCCCTGGCAGGAGTGTGTTCTGTCATTGACAGGAGGGTGATCCAGTGTTTGTCTCTGCAGAGCAGAGTGGAAGGGCCAGGGCCTTGGGTAATAGCCAGTGGGAGGCCAAGCAGCAGTCCCAAGGCATGAGATAAGGGAAGAGGTGAAGTAAACATGGAAGAGGGTTTAGTTGGGGGAAACTGACAGGTTGGGTAGTGAATTCAGTACAGAGGAAGCAAGGCACAGATGAAGGCTGGGGACATACCTGGTGACGTCTGAGATCCCGGTTTAGGCCGCAAGGTGATAGTAGAGCTGTTGAAGGGAATCGGACATGGCAGAAGAGGCCAGCTTTGAGAGCACAATTTTAGCTATGTCTTGACGAGTTTAGATGTTTTGATCCATCCGAAAAGACATTTCAGTAGCTGATTGGATATGTGAGTCTGGGGCTCAACATAGCATTAATATTCTCCTTTTTAACTTTTTAAATTTTTTAGTGAAAAAAGTAGTGCCTGTCCAGTGGAACTAGTGAAAGATGAATAAAGAGAAAGAGAAATTATTTCCTACTGTGCACCTGCCATGCTGCACTCTGTACACACAGGAGCACATGCCTTTGCCCCCTTCAGAGGGAGTGTGTGCGACTGCACGACTTTGTAAAACACATTATCCTGGCGCTTGCTTTCCTCACTTAGGACTCTAGCAGGGATGTCCATCCAGATGGGTAGATAAAGATCTAACTCAAGATATTAATTGTTGCATAATATTCCCTCCTACGAATAAACTGTCTCTCCACTGATGGACATCAAACATGTTCCCCTGTTTTTGCAATTATAAACAAGGCTGAAATAAACACGCTTTACATCAATCCCTACTGATTTCTTTGCAGGAAGATTTCAGGGTCTTAGGGTTCGTGTATTTTTTAAACAACTTTACTGAGGTATAACTTACATCACTACAATTCATTCATTTAAAATGTTTTAGTATGTTCACAGATATGCAACTGTCACTACAATCTAATTTAAAACATTGTTGGGGCACCTGGCTGGCTCAGTCGGTAGAGCATGTAACTCCTGATCTCCAGGTTGTAAGTTTGAGACCCATATTTAAAAAAAAAAAAAAAAAAAAAAGGCACTGTCATCATTCCAAAATAAACCTCATGCCCATTGTCAGTGCCATATGCTCTCCCACCCCAGCCACTTCCCCTGGTCTTAGGAAAACACTGATCTACTTTCCGTCTTTATAGGTTTGCTTTTTCTGGATATTTCACATACACAAAGTCATACGTTGTATGGTCTTTCATGATTGGCTTCTTTCATTTGGCATAACGTTTTCAAAGTTATCCATGATGTACTATGGGGTCAGCGCTTTATTTCTTTTTATGACTGAATGTTTCATTGTATGGAGGCACCACATCTTGTTTTTTCCATTCATCAGTTGATGGACATTGGGTCATTTCCACTTTCTGGCTACTGTAAGTAGTGCCGCTATGAATATTTATGGACAAGTTTTTTGTTTGAACCCCTGTTTTCAAATTTTGGGTATGTATCTAGGAATGGAATTGCTGGGTCACATGGGAAACCCTGTGCTTAGCCTTTTTGAAGAAATGCAAAAGTGTTTTCCACAGTGGCCACACAATTGGCTTGTGTATTCTTAATATTAAAAGATATTAAGTTAATTTCCAAAAAATATACAGAAATTCATATTTCCAAAAGGCCTTCTAAGAGGACCTGTTCCTACCAGCCTTGCCCATCATAAGATTCCTGAGTCTTTTTATAATTTTTATAAACAGCAAAATCTCTGATCCCATTGTGGCTCTAATTCACATTCTCCTGCCTGCTTGTGAGGTTGAGCACTTATTCATTGTGTTCAGGCGATTTGGATCTTCTCTTCTGTGCATTTTCTTTCAGTGTTAAGGCCAAAACATAACTAAAGTTGTGATTCAAAGTGAGAAATGAGAGCAGGATAGCCTGGTGGTCCCGAAGAAAGCAGACTCTTCCATTTTGTCACCTAACACAGGGCTAATAGAATCCACCTTAAAGCATTTGGAGGGTTAAACGAGATAATGCACATGAGGCTTTGGGGGCTTGGAGTGCTCACCGACTAGTGGAGAAGGATGACCGCCCCTGACAAGGAGGGCTGGATGACAGCAAAAGCCCATGAGGCAGTGGGTGGGTGGCCTTGGGACCGTCAGGATTTGTCAGGCAGAGTTGGGGAAGGCCTTCCAGACAGATGAAGGCCATATAGAAAACCCACGGAGATGCCAAGGGCAGTTGTAAAAGCTTTCTGTGCTGGAGGAGTCAGGGACCTCTTGGGATGGAGCTGTTTCTGTCTCATTCTGCTATTCCCAGTCATGCCAGCCACGGAGGCTGTGTGATCAGTTGTCTTAAATGAAGCAATTCTGTGAGCGCTGTAGATAGACTGTGGTACAGAGCCAGGGTTGGTTGCTGGCGGGCTGTTTGGAAGCATGCCGGTAAGGAAGGGCTGGGAGTCTGCAGAGGCTGACTGGACTGTTGGGGCATCTGAGCGCTGGCTGCGCTGGGCCCCTGGGCACACAGGCTGTGAGGACCGTGCACGCTGCAGATGTATGCCCCGGAGCAGATAGATGCGTTGCGCATTTGTCCTCGTCACTGTGCCCACAGCGTGCTACCGCTGGCACATCTCCTCCACCTCCAGAGGCCCCCCTTGCACCTTCATTCTCTCCAGCGGTTGCGCCTGTTCTCCCAGCCCTCACCTCTCTCAGAGCCCAGGATTGGTCAGGGGCCCAGAGGAGAGAGAAGGGTGTGGGAGCGGTGTTCTCTGCCCCACATTTGAGGGGAACCACCATGCACCCACACTGCTTAAGCTGTTCAGGACCCTGTTATTGTAAGACCATAAGAATTGCTACCGCCTGTAGCACCGTTTCAGCTAGAACCGCAGTATAGAAGTGAGCAGACATGGGGCCAGGGGGGTTCCTTGCTCTGTTTCTGATCTTAAGGGGAAAGCATCTACTTAGTCAACCAGCTGTAGGGGTTGTGTTTATTTGTCATTCTTTCTGGTAAAGATAGTATCTCTTTATTCCATACTTTGCAAGAAAAAATATTAGCTCTTTTGTGCTTCTTTTACTCCACTCTTCCTTGCCACCTTCCTACAGTTGTTTCTGTACTTTATAGTATAAAGATTGGTGATATTCTCTTCTATAACCATAATTAAGCCTTGAACACTGTCTACAGATTGATTTTCTTTTTAGATTTTCAAAGGTGAAAATCAATAAATGGTATTTTTAGTGTTATGATTATATAAATATTTTTCACTGAATAGGAAAATAGTATACTGTACTTCTGTTTCCTTGTTTGTTTGGGGTTTTTTTTTGTTTGTTTAATTTACATACAAGTTAGTTAGCATATAGCACAACAATGATTTCGGGAGTAGATTCCTTAGTGCCCCTTCCCCATTTAGCCCATCCCCCCTCCCACAACCCCTCCAGTAACCCTCAGTTTGTTCTCCATATTTATGAGTCTCTTCTCTTTTGTCCCCCTCCCTGTTTTTATATTATTTTTGTTTCCCTTCCTTTATGTTCATCTTTTTGTCTCTTAAAGTCCTCGTATGAGTGAAGTCATATGATATTTGTCTTTTTCTCACTGAGTAACTCCATCCACAGAGTTGCAAATGGCAAGATTTCATTCTTTTTGATTGCCGAGTAATACTCCATTGTATATATATATACCACATCTTTATCCATTCATCTGTTGATGGACATTGGGTCTCTTTCCATACTTTGGGTATTGTTAATGGCGCTGCTATAAACATTGGGGTGCATGTGTCCCTTCAAAACAGCACACCTGTATCCCGTGGATAAATGCCTAGTAGTGCGATTGCTGGGTCATAGGGTAGTTCTATTTTTAATTTTTTGAGGAACCTCCATCCTTTTTTCCAGAGTGGCTGCACCAGTTTGCATTCCCACCAGCAGTGCAACAGAGATCCTCTTTCTCCACATCCTCGCCAACATCTGTTGTTGCCTGGCTTGTTAATGTTAGCCATTCTGACAGGTGTGAGGTGGTATCTCATTGTGGTTTTGATTTGTATTTCTCTGATGATGAATGATGATTTTTCATGTGTCGGCCATCTGGATGTCTTCTTTGGAGAAGTGTCTATTCATGTCTTTTGCCCATTTCTTCACTGGATTATTTGTTTTTTGAGTGTTGAGTTTGAAAAGTTCTTTATAGATTTTGTACTAACCCTTATCTGATATGTCATTTGCCAATATCTTCTCCCATTACATTTGTTGCCTTTTAGTTTTGCTGATTGTTTCCTTCTCTGTGCAGAAGTTTTTATGTTGATGAGGTCCCAATAGTTCAATTTTGTTTTTGTTTCCCTTGACTCTGGAGACATGTTGAGTAAGAAGTTGCTGTGGCCAAAGTCAAAGAGGTTTTTGCCTGCTTTCTCCTCTCGGATTTTGATGGCTTCCTGTCTTACGTTTAGGTCTTTCATCCATTTTGAGTTTATTTTTGTGTCTGGTGTAAGAAAGTGGTCCAGGTTCATTTTTCTGCATGTCACTGTCCAGTTTTCCCAGCACCGTTTGCTGAAGAGACTGTCTTTATTCCACTGGATATTCGTTCCTGCTTTGTCAAAGATTAGTTGGCCATACGTTTATGGGTCCATTTCTGGGTTCTCTATTCTGTTCCATTGATCTGAGTGCCCTTTCTTGTGCCAGTATCATACCGTCTTGATGATTACAACTTTGTAATACATCCTGAAGTCCGGGATTGTGATGCCTCCAGCTTTGGTTTTTTCTTTCTTTTCTTTTCTTTCTGGTTCCACACAAATTTTAAGATTGTTTGTTCTAGTTCTGTGAAGAATGCTGATAGGGATTTTTTGATGGGGTTTGCCTCGTGGAATTTTATATTGACTTTCATTTTCCTTGCATTGCCTGTACCACACTTTTTTTTTTCAAATCTCCAAAAATTATGACAAATCATTGGAGTTATCCTTTTCCTTTATAATTTCCCTCCTAGAGCTTTCTCCCCCACCAAGACAGTCTTAACTATTTGCTTAACTCCTGTCCTAGGACTCCCTCATATTAATCATTTAAGTTTGAGTCACTGTTTCCTACATATGACTTCTTTATTGGTTTCTTCCACCTGTAGGTTTTTGTGGGTGTTCTTTACCAAGTTAAGGAAGATCTTCTCTATTCCTGGATTGCTGAGAGTTTTTATCATGACTGGGTATTGGATATTGCCAAGTTATTTTTCTACATCTTTTGATATGACCATATGATTTTTCTTCTTTAGTCCATTAATATGACAGATTACATTAATTGATTTTTTTAAAATATTGAACCAGCCTTGTATACCTGGAATAAATCCCACGTTTGGTTATGGTATATATTTTTTTATATAGATTAGATTTGCTAACATTTTTTTTTCCAACGTTTATTTATTTTTGGGACAGAGAGAGACAGAGCATGAACGGGGGAGGGGCAGAGAGAGAGGGAGACACAGAATCGGAAACAGGCTCCAGGCTCTGAGCCATCAGCCCAGAGCCTGACGCGGGGCTCGAACTCACGGACCGCGAGATCGTGACCTGGCTGAAGTCGGACGCTTAACCGACTGCGCCACCCAGGCGCCCCGATTTGCTAACATTTTGTTAAGGACTTTGCATTTATGTTCATGAGAGGTGTTATTCTGTATTTTTCTTTCATGTAATGTCTTTATCTGGTTTTATTTTAGGGTAATGCTGTCTTCATAGAATGAGTTTAGGAAATATTCCTTCTGCTTCTATTTTCTGAAGAGATTGTAGAGGATTGGTATGATTTCTTACTTACAAGTTTGGTAGAATTTGCCTGTGAACCTTCTGGTCCTGGTATTTTCTGTTTTGGAAGATTATGAATTATTTATTCAACTTCTTTAATAGAGATTAGCTTATTCAGATCATCTGTTTCCTCTCGTGTGAGTTTTGATAGACTGTGTATTTCAAGGAATTGATCCATTTCACGTAATTTAGCAAATTTGGGGGGTGGGTAGAGTTGTTCATAACATTATTTTATTATCCTTTTACTGTCCATGGGATCAGTAATGATGGCCCCTCTTTCATTTCTGATAAAATTAATTTGTTTCTTCTGTCTCTGGTACTGTTGATTAGACTGTTAGAAGTTTATCAGATAATTTTTATTAATCTTTTGAAGGGATCAAATTTGGGTTTCTTGAATTTCTCTTCTTGATTTTGTGTTTTTAATTGTATTGATCTCTCTTCTAATTTTCGTTATTGCTTATATTCCCTTTGCTTTGGTTGTAATTTGCTTCTCTTTTTATTTTTCCTAAGATGAAAGCTATATATTAGATATTTTCTTATATATGCATAGAGTGCTATAAATTTCTCTCTAAGCACTGGTTTTGCTACATCCCACAAGTTTTGATATGTTTTAATTTTCATTTAGTTGAAAATATTTTAAAACTTGTCTTGAGATTTCTTCTTTGACCCATGTGTTAGTTAGAAGTGTATTGTTTAATCTCCAGTTATTTGGGGGTTTTCAGCTATCTTTCTGTTATTGACTTCTGTTTAATTCCGTTGTGGTCTAAGAACATACTTAGTATGATTTCTTTCCTTTTTTGAGAGAGAGAGAGCACATGAGCAGGAGAGGAGACAGAGGAATAGAGAGAGAATCCTAAGCAGGCTCCACGCTCATGACCCAAGCTGAAATCAATAGTTAGACACCCAACTGACTGAGCCACCCAGGTCCCCCTGATTTCTATATGATTTCTATACTTTTAAATGTGTTTCATGCCCCACTTTGTGGTCTGTCTTGATGGATATTCCATGTGAGCTTGAGAAGAATGTTTATTCTGCTGTCATTGGATTGAGTATTCTATAAATGTCAATTAGATCCAATTGATTGATGATGCTGTTCAGTTCAGCTGTCTTTATGATTGTCTGCCTTTGGACCTTTCAGTCATTGATAGAAGGGTATTGAAGTCTTGAAGAATAATAAATAAAATATAATAGTGGGTTTCTTTATCTCTCCTTGAAGTTTTATCAGTTTACTTCACATATTTTCACAGTCTGTTGTTAGGTGCATACACATTAAGAATTGTTATGTCTTCTTGGCGAATTGACCCCTTTATCATTATTTAATGCCTTTTCTGTCTTCTCTCTAATAATTTTCCTGGATCTGAAGTCTGCTCTGTCTAAAATTAATATACCTATTTTAACTTATTAGTGTTAGCAGGGTATATCTTTCTTCTATAATTTTACTTTAATCTCTATGTGTCTTTATAGTTGAAGTAGACAACAGAGTTAGCTCATGTTTTTTGTCCACTCTGACAGTCTCTTTTAATTTATGTTTTTAGACCATTCACATATGAAGTGAATATTTGTATAATTGGATTAATATCTATCGTATTTATAATTGTTTTCTATTCAGGGAACTTGTCTTCCACCCTCCTGCTTTATCTCATTTTATTGTTTTATTTTTTTATTTTTTTAACGTTAGAGTGCGAGCTGGGGAGAGGGGCAGAGGGAGAGTGACAGGGGATCTTAAGCAGGCTTCATGCTCAGTGGGAAGCCCGATGTGGGGCTCAACATAGTGGCTCAGTCCCATGACCCTGGGATCATGACCTGAGCCAAAATCAAGCTGCTCAATGAACTGAGCCATCAGGCACCCCTGCATTTTCTCATTTTATTTATTTATTTTTTTTTTTAATTTTTTTTTAACGTTTATTTACTTTTGAGACAGAGAGAGACAGAGCATGAACGGGGGAGGGTCAGAGAGAGGGAGACACAGAATCTGAAACAGGCTCCAGGCTCTGAGCTGTCAGCACAGAGCCCGACGCAGGGCTCGAACTCACGGACCATGAGATCATGACCTGAGCCGAAGTCGGCCGCTTAACCAACTGAGCCACCCAGGTGCCCCTGCATTTTCTCATTTTAATTGAGTATTTTATGACTCCATTTTTCCCTCTTTCTCAGCATATTGATTACACTTTTCTTAACATTCTTTTTTTTTTAATGTTTATTTATTTATTTTGAGAGAGACAGAGACAGTGGGGGGGAAGGGCAGAGAGATAGGAGAGAGAGAATACCAAGCAGGCTCTGAGCTGACAGCACAGTGCAGAGAGGTTGATCTCACAGATCTCAGATCATGACCTGAGCTGAAATCAAGAGTTGGATGCTTAACTGACTGAGCCATCCAGGCGCTTGCTTTTTTTTTTTTTTTTTTTTAACATTCCTTAGTGGTTGCCCTAGATACTGCAATATATATTTATAACTAACCAAGTCCACTTTGAAATAACACTATCCTGCTTCAAGGGTAGTACAGGTATCTTGTAAGGATATTCTCAATTCCTCTCTCCCATTCCTTAGAACATTGCTGACATTCACTTATCCATAAGGTATAATCTCTGAATACATTGTTGTTATTAATGACCTAAGCAAACTATTATGTTTTACATTAACTTTTATTATTCCTTCTCTGATGCTCTTCCTTTAGTTTATGTAGATCCAGTTTCTGACTTTTATCCTTTTCTTCACATGCCACCACTTTAATGTAGAGTTCCCTGTGGATCTCTATCTGAAGGTATCCTGCAGGCCTCTGGGTGGGTCAGGTGGATATGTAAACACTGTTATCACAGAGCTGCCAGATCCCCTGATAAGAACCAGTTAACTAGGGATTTAGAGAAAACAAAACCCCAGCTGCAAAATAGCAAAGATTGGCCCAGTCTCCCATGCAGGAACAGCCCAGGTAAGGTAGAGGCTGGGGCAGTGAACAGATCCCACTGATGGACAAAGGGCCATAGAGGCTTCCCTGCTTTCCAGCAAGCTGTGGACTTGTCCAGATCTGACTCCAATCAAAGCCACACAAGCCTAGAGTCCTTACTACTCAGTGAGGTAACAATAGCAGACACCCCTTTCTCCGTAACTCAGCCTTGCTCTACTCTGCCCTTCCCTGTCCTGGAAAGCCCAGTGATGGCTTGTCCAAAGAGAGCTCCAAGCAGGCTCTTTCACCATCTGCAGGAGGTCAGTGCTGGGAGGTGGACAGCTCTCTGCAGCAGCTAAATCAGGTGGGCATCAGGGTCTCCAACAGTGGTGTGGACCTTGCAGAACATCGAGCATTTTCCCCGAGTAGAGCTTGAACAAAGTCAGGGTATGGCCCTGTGAGCTAGTCCTTCACTGAGAACAAACATCTCCACCTGCACAAGTGCTCCATCTGTCTGCTTGAGTCCTCCATCTGCTCGAGTGCTCCAACTGTAGGAGTGTTCCACATGCACGAGTGCTGTATCTGCACGAATCCTCCACCGGCACGAGTGCTCCACCTGCACGGGTGCTCCATCTACTCGAGTGCACCATCTTCTCAAGTGTTCTACCTGCACGAGTGCTCCATCTGCTCAAGTGCTCCATCTATCTGCTAGAGTCCTCCATCTGCTCGAGTGCTCCACTAGCACGAGTGCTCCATCTGCGCAAGTGCTCCATCTATCTGCACGGGTGCTCCATCTGCATGAGTGCTCCATCTGCACAAGTGCTCCACCTGCACAAGTGCTCCATCTGCTGGAGTCCTCCATCTGCTCGAGTGCTCCATTTGCACGAGTGCTCCATCTGCTCAAGTGCTCCATCTACACATGTGCTCCACCTACACGAGTGCTCCATCTGCATGAGTCCTCCATCTGCGCAAGTGCTCCATCTGTGTGAGTGCTCCACCTGCACGAGTGCTCCATCTGCTTGAGTCCTCCATCTGCGGGAGTGCTCCATCTGCTCAAGTGTTCCTGGAAAATGGAGCCCCCGTGGGGGACAGTGCTCACTGTCGCGCTTGGGTTGCCAGGCCTTCTGGTCTCATTTCCCAATCATCAGCATCCACACTATGCAAGGGCTCTTCTCAGTTCACTTTTTTTTAGGATAAAAAAGTTTTGCAGCATTGATTTTTATCTCATTGCGTTGCTCAGCACTTGTTTATATTCCCCTTGCTAGTGGGTGGTGGTCTCGCTCACTGCCAGGGGCACCAACACAGCAAGGGTAGATTGTACTCTGCCTCCCTGGAAATGTGTGGCCAAGTCCTGTCTTCAGACCAGGCTTTGGCCTCACTTCTGAGCCCCAGCTTCTGTCCGTTAGAAAACAAGAGTGGAGAGGAGGGTGTGCCAGAGAGTTGAAAGTCACTGAAGAAAATACCGGAGCCTGTAGCTGCCCTGTCCCCTACTGGAAAGGAGCCACTGCACTTCCCAGGAGGGAGCCTGTGAAAGAACCTTTTTGAAAACATGTTTTAATGTATCTGTGATACACCTTTCCCAAACCTGATTACAAGAGATTTCTGTAAATAAGACAGGGAAAGTAAAAAGTTTATTTTATTTTATGTTTTAAGTAAACTCCATGCCCAGTGTCGAGCACAATGCAGGGTTTGAACTCAGGGCTGTGAGATCAAGACCTGAGCTGGAATCGAGAGTCCATGCTTAACTAGCTGAGCCACCCAGGCACCCCAAAAAGTAAAAGCTTCTAATAGTGCATTGCAGCCAAACAATGAGTATGGTTACAACCCTCAAACTCTAACAAAAATGGGGTTTTTTTTCCCTTTTGTTTTCATTTAAGCAAATGTTCTAGATGCTAACAGTTTAATAGTACGCTTCCCAGCCATCCCTTGGAATTTATTTCGAGTTACTGGAAGGCATCTCCAGTGGTGTGTACCCCAGATGAAATATATTTCTTCAACTGTGTCTTGTTCCCTGCTGGAAGGAAATTGCTTAATCCCATCTAAATGTAAGTGCAGTTAACACCCAAAGATATCTTAGGATACAAAGGAACTTTAGTTGGTAGCAGTCTTCTTTTAATTAGTTCATGTAGCATACACTTAGCAAGTACTGCTGTGAACCAGCTGGCACTGGGCACACACACCCGTGGCATGGGAACCCCTCATCCCGCTTGGCCCTACTTATGCCTCTGCCTCTTGTGAATTGGTCAACACTCCTTTCCGGCTGTATTATAAGCCGTTATTGACTTTACTTTTTATCCCTTTGACTCAATCTTGATTAGATTTGCAAGGACAATGAAATTAGCTGGGACAGCCTTTTCAAAATCAAGATCTATTATTTTCATTTTTAAAAAGTCATTCAAGTAGGCTTGCATGAATGCATTTTAATAAATCAAGCCTACTTAGTTGTAACAATTGTTTTATCCCCTACAGATACGTTTCTCCTAATGCTTGTTCTAGTAGAGAATGAAAATCTTTGTTCCAGGACTAGGAGGGATGATTCTTCTATTTTTCTGGAAACTTAAGTCACACCTTTTCTAATGTCTAATCTCACCACTTTTCAACAAGAATGGTCTATGGTTTGCTCATGTATCTAGGTGATATCTATAATGCTTCACATTTCAAGACAATTAGAGCATCTCAGTCTCTTGTTTAAAATTCCTCACTGACTTCTCATGCCTTCCAAGTCTAACATCCCTAGCAAGACCCTGAGTGACTTGGGTTCCCAACCTCTCAGCCATATCATTTGCCTTTCCTTCATGCCTGTTTGGCCTCCAGCCTCACCAGCACCTGTCACCCACCTACAACCACACCTCGTGCCTCTTCTTTTGGGAAACCTTCCCTGACCTCAAGCTAGCTAGAGAGCCTCTCTTCTCTGCCTCCAAGGGTCTTTTCCATTTCTCAATTTAGCATTTATTTTATGATAATATTTAATAGACTATTTTTATTTATTTATGAATGTACTATATATTTGTTTATTTATTTTAAGTAGGCTCTGTGCCCAATGTGCGGCTTGAACTCACCACCCTGAGAGCAAGAGTCATACTGAGCCAGCCAGGCACCCCCTTAATAGACTATTTTTAGAGCAGTTTTAGGTTTACAGCACAGTTGAGCAGAAGTTACAGAGATTCCCCATACCTCCTGCCCCTGCACATGCACTGCCTCCCCCATTATCAACATCCCCCACCAGGGTGATAAATTTGTCGCAGTTGATGAGCCTACATTGTCACATCATAATCACCCAAAGTCCAGAGTTGACATTAGAGTTCCTTCTTGGTATTGTACTTCCATGGGTTCAGACAAATGTACAACATGTATCCAATGTATCCATTATCACAGTATCAGACTGAGTAGTTTCACTGACATAAAAATCCTCTGCTCCACCTATTCACCCTCCCTCCCCTTTAACACGTGGCAGCCGTTGATCTTTTTACTGTCTGTGTAGTTTTGCTTTTTCCAGAATGTTGTATAGTTTAGAATCATGCAGTATGTGGCTTTTTCAAACTGGCTTCTTTCACTAAGCAATATGAATTCAGTTTCCATGTATGCTTTCATGGTATTATAGCTCATTTCTTTTTAGTGCTGAATAATATCCCATTGTATGGATGTACCACAGTTTATCCATTCACCTGCTGAAGGACATCTTGGTTGCTTCCAAGTTGTGGCAATTAAGAATAAAGCTGCTGGGGCGCCTGGGTGGCTCAGTTGGTTAAGTGTCCAACTCTTGGTTTCGGTTTGGGTCATGACCTCATGGTTCGTGAGTTCAAGCCCCGCATAGGGCTCTGTGCTGACATTGCGGAGCCTGCTTAGGATTCTCTCTCCCTCTCTCTCAAAATAAATAAATAAAAACTTAAAAAAAAAAAAAAGAAAGCTGCTGTAAACATCTGTATACAGGTATTTGTGTGGACATAAATTTTCAACTCCTTTGGATGAATACCACCAAGCACAATTGCTGGGTCATTTGGTAAGACTATGTTTGGTTTTACAAGAAATTGCCAAAACTGTCTTCCGAAGTAGCTGTACCATTTTGCATGCCCACCGACCATGACTGCAAGTTCCTATTGTTCCATATCCTTACCAGAATTTGGTGGGGTCAGTGTTCTGGATTTTGGCCCTTCCAATAGGTGCGTAGTGTTATCTCATTGTTGGGTATTTTGTTTTGTTTTACTTATTGAAGTGTAGTTGACTCACAGTGTTACAGGAGTTTCAAGTGTACAACATCGTGATTTGACAACTTTATCCATTGTGCTGTGCTCACTGCAAGGGTAGCTACCATCTGTCACCATACAGCTCTATTATCGTCTCCTCATAACATTTATTCCGTGACTGGAAGCCTGTAACACTTCACCCGTTTTGCCCATCCCCCACCCCTCTCTCCGCTAGCAACTACCACTTTGTTCTCTGTATTTATGGGTTTGTTTCTACTTTGTGTTTGTTTGGTTGGTTGTTTCGGTTTTTAGATTCCACATATAAGCAAAATCATATGGTATTTCTCTTTCTCTGACTGACTTATTTCACTTAGCATAATACCCTCTAGGTCCATCCTTTTATTGCACATGGCAAGATCTCATTCTTGTTTATGATTGAATAATATTCCCCTGTGTGTGTGTATGTGTATCACATCTGTTTTTATCCATTCATCCATAGAGGGACACTTGGACTGCTTCCATAAATTGGTTATTGTAAATAATGCTACTATAAGCATCAGAGTGTATATATCTTCCAATTAGTGTTTTTGTATTCTTTGGTTAAATACCCAATAGGGGAATTACTGGATTATATGGTGTTTTTATTTTCAATTTTTTGAGCCACCTCCATACAGTGGCTGCCCTCGTTGGCATCCCCACCAACTGTACATGAGGGCTCCCCTTTCTCCAAGTGCTTGCCAACACTTGTTATTTCTTGTCTTTCGGAGTTTAGTGATCCCAACAGGTATGAGGTGATATCTCGTTGTTCTGATTTGTATTTCCCTTTTAGTCAGTGATGTTGAGCATCTTTTCATGTGTCTGTTGGCCATCTTGATGTCTTCTTTGGAAAAATATCTAGTCAGGTCCTCAGCCCGTTTTTAATTGGATTATTTGGAATTTTGTGTGTGTGTGTTTGTGTTCTCCTTGTTTTAATTTGCATTTCCCTGGTCATATGATGTTTGACATCTTTCATATACTTATTTGCCATCTTATATTATCTTTGGTGAGGTATCTATGAAGGTGTTAGGCCCATTTTTTAATTGGGTTGTCTGTGTTATTGTTGAGTTGTAAGAGTTCTTTGTGTATTTTGGATAACAGTCCTTTATCTGGTATGTTTTTGTGAATGTTTTCTCCCATATTCATATTTTTCTCATTATTTGTTTGTCTCTCTTCTCAACCAGACTGGAGAGTCCACAAGAGTGAGGATTGTAGTATTCATCATTATATATTTCATGCTACATGTATATCCCACACTAAGTAGCATTGTATACACATTTGTTTGTTGAATAAATAAATCACAAATATTGGGTTACAAAAGAAATAAGGAAACCAAAGAAATCACATAAGAGGATAACAAACCAATAAGAATACTTCTCTTTCCTTACCAAAGAAGTGGAAATGAACATAAGGAATTCCATTATACTTACCAAGGAAGCAAATACTGAGGTGAGGCTAACACTCTGTGAATGGATGGTGACAGTGTGAATCACCGTGAACCTCCTTGTGGGAGACAGCTTCTAACAGGGTGTTTCTGTATCTCCAACACTCATACTCTTTTTTTTTTTTTTTTTTTTTTTCTGAAATTTATTGACAAATTGGTTTCCATACAACACCCAGTGCTCATCCCAAAAGGTGCCCTCCTCAATACCCATCACCCACCCTCTCCTCCCTCCCACCCCCCATCAACCCTCAGTTTGTTCTCAGTTTTTAACAGTCTCTTATGCTTTGGCTCTCTCCCATTCTAACCTCTTTTTTTTTTTTTTTCCTTCCCCTCCCCCATGGGTTCCTGTTAAGTTTCTCAGGATCCACATAAGAGTGAAACCATATGGTATCTGTCTTTCTCTGTATGGCTTATTTCACTTAGCATCACACTCTCCAGTTCCATCCACGTTGCTACAAAAGGCTATATTTCATTTTTTCTCATTGCCATGTAATATTCCATTGTGTATATAAACCACAATTTCTTTATCCATTCATCAGTTGATGGACATTTAGGCTCTTTCCATAATTTGGCTATTGTTGAGAGTGCTGCTATGAACATTGGGGTACAAGTGGCCCTATGCATCAGTGCTCCTGTATCCCTTGGATAAATTCCTAGCAGTGCTATTGCTGGGTCATAGGGTAGGTCTATTTTTAATTTTCTGAGGAACCTCCACACTGCTTTCCAGAGCGGCTGCACCAATTTGCATTCCCACCAACAGTGCAAGAGGGTTCCCGTTTCTCCACATCCTCTCCAGCATCTATAGTCTCCTGATTTGTTCATTTTGGCCACTCTGACTGGCGTGAGGTGATACCTGAGTGTGGTTTTGATTTGTATTTCCCTGATAAGGAGCGACGCTGAACATCTTTTCATGTGCCTGTTGGCCATCCGGATGTCTTCTTTAGAGAAGTGTCTATTCATGTTTTCTGCCCATTTCTTCACTGGGTTATTTGTTTTTCGGGTGTGGAGTTTGGTGAGCTCTTTATAGATTTTGGATACTAGCCCTTTGTCCGATATGTCATTTGCGAATATCTTTTCCCATTCCGTTGGTTGCCTTTTAGTTTTCTTGGTTTTTTCCTTTGCTGTGCAGAAGCTTTTTATCTTCCTAAGGTCCCAGTAATTCACTTTTGCTTTTAATTCCCTTGCCTTTGGGGATGTGTCGAGGAAGAGATTGCTACGGCTGAGGTCAGAGAGGTCTTTTCCTGCTTTCTCCTCTAAGGTTTTGATGGTTTCCTGTCTCACATTTAGGTCCTTTATCCATTTTGAGTTTATTTTTGTGAATGGTGTGAGAAAGTGGTCTAGTTTCAACCTTCTGCATGTTGCTGTCCAGTTCTCCCAGCACCATTTGTTAAAGAGGCTGTCTTTTTTCCATTGGATGTTCTTTCCTGCTTTGTCAAAGATGAGTTGGCCATACGTTTGTGGGTCTAGTTCTGGGGTTTCTATTCTATTCCATTGGTCTATGTGTCTGTTTTGGTGCCAATACCATGCTGTCTTGATGATGACAGCTTTGTAGTAGAGGCTAAAGTCTGGGATTGTGATGCCTCCTGCTTTGGTCTTCTTCTTCAAAATTCCTTTGGCTATTCGGGGCCTTTTGTGGTTCCATATGAATTTTAGGATTGCTTGTTCTAGTTTCGAGAAGAATACTGGTGCAATTTTGATTGGGATTGCATTGAATGTGTAGATAGCTTTGGGTAGTATTGACATTTTGACAATATTTATTTTTCCAATCCATGAGCAGGGAATGTCTTTCCATTTCTTTAAATCTTCTTCAATTTCCTTCAGAAGCTTTCTATAGTTTTCAGCATACAGATCCTTTACATCTTTGGTTAGATTTATTCCTAGGTATTTTATGCTTCTTGGTGCAATTGTGAATGGGATCAGTTTCTTTATTTTTCTTTCTGTTGCTTCATTGTTAGTGTATAAGAATGCAACTGATTTCTGTACATTGATTTTGTATCCTGCAACTTTGCTGAATTCCTGTATCAGTTCTAGCAGACTTTTGGTGGAGTCTATCGGATTTTCCATGTATAATATCATGTCATCTGCAAAAAGCGAAAGCTTGACTTCATCTTCGCCAATTTTGATGCCTTTGATTTCCTTTTGTTGTCTGATTGCTGATGCTAGAACTTCCAGCACTATGTTAAACAGCAGCGGTGAGAGTGGGCATCCTTGTCGTGTTCCTGATCTCAGGGAAAAAGCTTTCAGTTTTCCCCATTGAGGATGATGTTAGCTGTGGGCTTTTCATAAATGGCTTTTATGATGTTTAAGTATGTTCCTTCTATCCCGACTTTCTCAAGGGTTTTTATTAAGAAAGGGTGCTGGATTTTGTCGAAGGCCTTTTCTGCATCGATTGACAGGATCATATGGTTCTTCTCTCTTTTTTTGTTAATGTGATGTATCACGTTGATTGATTTGCGAATGTTGAACCAGCCCTGCATCCCAGGAATGAATCCCACTTGATCATGGTGAATAATTCTTTTTATATGCCGTTGAATTTGATTTGCTAGTATCTTATTGAGAATTTTTGCATCCATATTCATCAGGGATATTGGCCTGTAGTTCTCTTTTTTTACTGGGTCTCTGTCTGGTTTAGGAATCAAAGTAATACTGGCTTCATAGAATGAGTCTGGAAGTTTTCCTTCCCTTTCTATTTCTTGGAATAGCTTGAGAAGGATAGGTATTATCTCTGCTTTAAACGTCTGGTAGAACTCCCCTGGGAAGCCATCTGGTCCTGGACTCTTATTTGTTGGGAGATTTTTGATAACCGATTCAATTTCTTCGCTGGTTATGGGTCTGTTCAAGCTTTCTATTTCCTCCTGATTGAGTTTTGGAAGAGTGTGGGTGTTCAGGAATTTGTCCATTTCTTCCAGGTTGTCCAATTTGTTGGCATATAAGTTTTCATAGTATTCCCTGATAATTGTTTGTATCTCTGAGGGATTGGTTGTAGTAATTCCATTTTCATTCATGATTTTATCTATTTGGGTCATCTCCCTTTTCTTTTTGAGAAGCCTGGCTAGAGGTTTGTCAATTTTGTTTATTTTTTCAAAAAACCAACTCTTGGTTTCGTTGATCTGCTCTACAGTTTTTTTAGTTTCTATATTGTTTATTTCTGCTCTGATCTTTATTATTTCTCTTCTTCTGCTGGGCTTAGGCTGCCTTTGCTGTTCTGCTTCTAGTTCCTTTAGGTGTGCTGTTAGATTTTGTATTTGGGATTTTTCTTGTTTCTTGAGATAGGCCTGGATTGCAATGTATTTTCCTCTCAGGACTGCCTTTGCTGCGTCCCAAAGCGTTTGGATTGTTGTATTTTCATTTTCGTTTGTTTCCATATATTTTTTAATTTCTTCTCTAATTGCCTGGTTGACCCACTCATTCGTTAGTAGGGTGTTCTTTAACCTCCATGCTTTTGGAGGTTTTCCAGACTTTTTTCTGTGGTTGATTTCAAGCTTCATAGCATTGTGGTCTGAAAGTAAGCATGGTATAATTTCAATTCTTGTAAACTTATGAAGGGCTGTTTTGTGACCCAGTATATGATCTATCTTGGAGAATGTTCCATGTGCACTCAAGAAGAAAGTATATTCTGTTGCTTTGGGATGCAGAGTTCTAAATATATCTGTCAAGTCCATCTGATCCAATGTCTCATTCAGGGCCCTTGTTTCTTTATTGACCGTGTGTCTAGATGATCTATCCATTTCTGTAAGTGGTGTATTAAAGTCCCCTGCAATTACCACATTCTTATCAATAAGGTTGCTTATGTTTATGAGTAATTGTTTTATATATTTGGGGGCTCCGGTATTCGGTGCATAGACATTTATAATTGTTAGCTCTTCCTGATGGATAGACCCTGTAACTATTATATAATGTCCTTCTTCATCTCTTGTTACAGCCTTTAATTTAAAGTCTAGTTTGTCTGATATAAGTATGGCTACTCCAGCTTTCTTTTGGCTTCCAGTCGCATGATAAATAGTTCTCCATCCCCTCACTCTCAATCTAAAGGTGTCCTCAGGTCTAAAATGAGTCTCTTGTAGACAGCAAATAGATGGGTCTTGTTTTTTTATCCATTCTGATACCCTATGTCTTTTGGTTGGCGCATTTAATCCATTTACATTCAGTGTTATTATAGAAAGATACGGGTTTAGAGTCATTGTGATGTCTGTATGTTTTATGCTTATAGTGATGTCTCTGGGACTTTGTCTCACAGGGTCCCCCTTAGGATCTCTTGTAGGGCTGGTTTAGTGGTGACAAATTCCTTCAGTTTTTGTTTGTTTGGGAAGACCTTTATCTCTCCTTCTATTCTAAATGACAGACTTGCTGGATAAAGGATTCTTGGCTGCATATTTTTTCTGTCTAGCACCCTGAAAATCTCGTGCCAATTCTTTCTGGCCTGCCAAGTTTCAAAAGAGAGATCAGTCACGAGTCTTATAGGTCTCCCTTTATATGTGAGGGCACGTTTACCCCTTGCTGCTTTCAGAATTTTCTCTTTATCCTTGTATTTTGCCAGTTTCACTATGATATGTCGTGCAGAAGATCGATTCAAGTTACGTCTGAAGGGAGTTCTCTGTGCCTCTTGGATTTCAATGCCTTTTTCCTTCCCCAGTTCAGGGAAGTTCTCAGCTATGATTTCTTCAAGTACCCCTTCAGCACCTTTCCCTCTCTCTTCCTCCTCTGGGATACCAATTATGCGTATATTATTTCTTTTTAGTGTATCACTTAATTCTCTAATTTTCCCCTCATACTCCTGGATTTTTTTATCTCTCTTTTTCTCAGCTTCCTCTTTTTCCATAACTTTATCTTCTAGTTCACCTATTCTCTCCTCTGCCTCTTCAAGCCGAGCTGTGGTGGTTTCCATTTTGTTATGCATTTCGTTTAAAGCGTTTTTCAGCTCCTCGTGACTGTTCCTTAGTCCCTTGATCTCTGTAGCAAGAGATTCTCTGCTGTCCTGTATACTGTTTTCAAGCCCAGCGATTAATTTTATGACTATTATTCTAAATTCACTTTCTGTTATATTATTTAAATCCTTTTTGATCAGCTCATTAGCTGTTGTTATTTCCTGGAGAGTCTTCTGAGGGGAGTTCTTCCGCTTGGTCATTTTGGATAGTCCCTGGCGTGGTGAGGACCTGCAGGGCACTTCCCCTGTGCTGTGGTGTATACCTGGAGTTGGTGGGCGGGGCCGCAGTCAGACCTGATGTCTGCCCCCAGCCCACCGCTGGGGCCACAGTCAGACTGGTGTGTGCCTTCTCTTCCCCTCTCCTAGGGGCGGGATTCACTGTGGGGTGGTGTGGCTCGTCTGGGCTACTTGCACCCTGCCAGGCTTGTGATGCTGGGGATCTGGCGTATTAGCTGGGGTGGGTAGGCAAGGTGCTCGGGGGCAGGAGGGGCAGGCTTAGATCGCTTCTCCTTAGGTGATCCACTTCAGGAGGGGCCCTGTGGCAGCGGGAGGGAGTCAGATCCGCTGCCGGAGGTTTGGCTCCTCCGAAGCGCAGCGTTGGGTGTTTGCGCGGAGCGAGCAAGTTCCCTGGCAGGAACCGGTTCCCTTTGGGATTTTGGCTGGGGGATGGGCGGGGGAGATGGCGCTGGCGAGCGCCTTTGTTCCCCACCAAACTGAGCTCTGTTGTCAGGGGGCTCAGCAGCTCTCCCTCCCTTTGTCCTCCAGCCTTCCCGCTTTCCGAGCAGAGCTGTTAACTTATGACCTCCCAGACGCTAAGTCGCACTTGCTGTCGGAACACACTCCTTCCGGCCCCTCCGCTTTTGCAAGCCAGACTCGGGGGCTCTGCTTGGCCGGCGAGCCGCCCCTCCGCCCCGGCTCCCTCCCGCCAGTCCGGGGAGCGCGCACCGCCTCGCCGTCCTTCCTACCCTCTTCCGTGGGCCTCTCGTCTGCGCTTGGCTCTGGCGACTCCATTCTGCTAATCCTCTCGCGGTTTTCTGGGTTATTTAGGCAGGTGTAGGTGGAATCTAAGTGATCAGCAGGACGCGCGGTAAGCCCAGCGTCCTCCTAAGCCGCCATCTTGCCGCAACTCTCAACACTCATACTCTTGACAGAGTGATTCTGCTTCCATGAATCTAGCCTGAGGAAGAGATCTCAGTACAATAAGGACCTTACGTGGAAAGATTTCCACTGCCTCAGACCTGTATGTCCAATATGGAGGGAACCGTGACTTAAATGGAATATCAAGTAAGACAGTCCTTGCAACGGCTCTCCAGCAACCTACAAAGTAGTGTGAGACACTGCCCCGACAGCTTGCTTGTAATGATTTCAGTATGTACACATCTGGAAAAAACCTGAAAACAATGAGGCAGAATGGAAATACTTGGTTAGGTAGCAATACGGGCAAGTTTTAAACAACTTACTTTTTATTGTTGTAGTTTTGTTTGTGCAGTACATGGAAATTATAAAAAGCTGGGGAACATTTGTATAAACGCACAAGGGAGAGAACAACCTGAGGAACCTCACACTAGCATGTAGGGCCTGAGGGACAGAGAGAAGTTGGGAGGGCGGACACTGCCCCTGAGACTCCATCTTTGTTTCACGTGGGCCCAGGCACTGTGGTTGGTGTGGATGAGAGCACAGCTTTCTCATGGCCCACCTGTGACCTGTGTGGCAACGAGAGACTGGAGCAGAGCCCGGGAGACAGGTAAGCATGCAGCAGCTGTCCTGAAAGACCCCAGGGCAGCCGCAGCCAGTCCCAGGGCCCCAGTGCCACGCTGCCTCGGGCCAGCTTCCCCTGCCAGGGCCCAGGCATGACTCCCACCCGGAAGCCAAGTAGCGGCACTGCAGCTAGAAGGCCGTGGTGCAAGGTGAGCTTGCTTCCTCATGGCAGGGCGTGTTGCTGGTCCTTGCAGTTCACCAAAGAGAAAAGAGCCCGGTTTTGTACTCGGCTCCTTTATCTTCGGTCAGGAGTAAAAAGAAAAACTCGGGGCAAATGTGAATGAATGAGACAAACTTGGTGACTCTACAGCTTGTCCTCTGCGGGGGTACAGACTTTTCCAGAGACCAGTGAACATCTGTGTAAACAGACATTCCTTCCCTGGACCAGCGTTACTGCATACCCTCCCTTGGGCCCCAGGGGGTTGGGTATCAATGTAGTTCTCTGAGCCGGTTCCCCAGCCTCCCAAGGTGACTTTGTCACCTGACAGGAGGAGGCCCGATTGTTACTTTTCTGCTTCTTAATAAGTAAAGGACAGCTGTCTCCTTGACGCCTCCTGGGCCGGTGGCCTTAGGTGTAAACAAGTCATTACTGGATCATATTTAAGAGACAAGAAGAGTTTGAGTCACAGGTTTACTTGGTGGCAGTAAGGAGCATAGCTACTGGTGACAAGGAGGAGGTTGTCCTGTTGAGGCAGAAGGGAAGCCCTGACCTCTGCTTGCTGAGCCCAGGGCCTCCACTTGGCTTCGTGGGATGTTTGCTGTCCCCCCTCTCCCAGCTCGAATGAGACTGCCCTGCCCGTGTCCCTTCCGTCCCTTGGGGCATCAGTTACCTACGCAGCCCTTGGCGGGAGGCTGACACTGGTCCCTCAGAACATGCTGAGCCTGGAGCTTTTTCTGGCCTATTTCAGGAATTTCGTTTCTGAGGGTAAATCTGTCTCAGCAAACACTCGTGTTTAGAAAAAATTGTCTACCACTAGACTCTTCTGATTTGTGCTTTCCAAGTCCTGTCTTCCCTGTGTGTTTCCAAACAACAGAGGCGCCTTTTCCTGTGGGGACTGCTCCCGCGTGGTCATCTCTCCTCTTCTCAGAAGGCACTTGCAGGTGTTCCTGGACTGCCCTTCTCGCCCCCAGTGCACAGTGAGGGTCAAGGTAGGAGGCGGGCGGTGCTCGCATGCGTCCCACTCTGTGTCACAGAGCCCCTCTGCCGCACCGCCAGCTGGGAGGGCGGCCTCTGTTTTTCCTTCCCTGGGGGAGGGGAGGGAAGGGCTCCCCCTCAGGAACACTGTCTTCCCATGTCTGTGACTTACAGTCACGTTGGACTTAAGACTCGGAGAGGGAAGCTACCGGAGAGATGAAGACTCGACATGAACCCCGGGCGCGGGCCTGAGCACTGGCACCCGTCCTGGGGTTTAACCTGCCTGCCCCGCTGTCGTTGCAGCTGTCCCAGGCCAGTATTTCTTCGCTCCTGAGGTTCGCCGCCTGCGAAGATGGGGTAAGTCCAGGGACACGCAGCCCAGGTGTCCAGCCCTGTGCGCTTCAGCCCGAGTCAGTGGATCATCCCCAGGTGCAGACCCCTGCCTCCTGCACTCTCGGTTACAGCGGAGTGCCGCAGTATAATCGTGCGCGTCCTCGGTGTTTGGAGTAGGCCAAGACGTGGGCACGCCACACCGCTGTCTCTTCCTGACAAGTGCCGTGTCTGTTCACGAGACCTTTCCCTTGTGGGATCGAGGCTCTTTCCTAACCAGTCTTGCAGTAGATCCGTGAATCTATCTCCCTGGCTTTGATTTTAGTAAGACAGTTGACACTTCAAGGCCTGCCATGGTTTTACATTAATAGAACGGGAATGTATGAGGCACGCATCTTGTGTTTGTTAATTGCTGGGTATTCCAGAGTCTGAGTAACTGGAACGTTACCGTTATTTCTCAGAACCGTTTTGCCTGCCCTGAGAGTTGCTGTGGTGTGAGGCTTAGTAAAGCGGTGTGCTCCTTCAAGAAAACCACCACCTAAACATACATAACTTACGGCCCAGAGACAGTTTCTTCCTTGTAAAATTTGGCCCTCATAAACAGGAAAGGTCTGTCCTTGACATGTCTGGTCAAAACCATCTGCTAGCACCACAAGTGGCCCGTGGAATCACTGAACCCCAGAGAAGAGCACGGGGGACTGACCACTGCAATGGTGCCAGGGCACAGTTCCCAGGTCACAAAAGGTATCTGTGGCCAGTGGTGGGGTCCACATCCAAGTAGCAGACTTGGGCCAGCTGGGCAGATTGTGGCGAAAAGCGGGCTGGTCATCTGCAGAACTTTCTGATGGGATCCCATGGCCAAATTCCAGCTCTGATTGCAGCCAGAATGTGGGGCTCCTCTGGAGGTGCGAGGGGCTTCTGCCTCCGGCAGCTGCCAGCCCCTCCTGAGGGGCAGAGGTCGGCAGCACAGGAGGTGGAGCAGCCATTCACACTCCTCCCTCAAAACCATGGCTCTCAAAGTTTGGACTAAACTGGGACGCGGATAAATCCATGAATAGGATCCTAGGGGAT
This sequence comes from Prionailurus viverrinus, assembly GCF_022837055.1. Lineage (NCBI taxonomy): Eukaryota > Metazoa > Chordata > Mammalia > Carnivora > Felidae > Prionailurus > Prionailurus viverrinus. Next base: position 871,622 of record NC_062578.1, read on the forward strand.
CGCTGGTCCGACCAGCTTTCAGGGCGGAACTGCCCGTGGAGCCCTAAAAAGAGTTTCTGGCTCTCTCCCTGGGATACAGCGCACCGGCGGGGGCATAGCTCCCTAGCGCAGCATGGGGACACCTCCAGCCCCACGCCAAACCTGTATCCCAAGGGCTGCTTCGCGTGTAGGGACTGATGGATGGGCTCATGAGCAAGTACTCCCTGACTGTGTCCAAGTAAAATGTGAGTCGGTAACTACAGTGGGCCACCAACTGTGCTCACCGTTTTTCGTACACCTTTGCCTTATTGAACGTCCCCAACATCTCGGTAGTGCAGAATCCACACTTTACCACTAAAGAAACGAGAGTGCAGGGCCCGCAGCCACAGTCTTCATTGGGTACATTGTTATCCCCAGAAGTGACTACCTAGCAGAGTGTGGGAGGGTGACGGATCCTTGTGTGTATGTTTCTGTTCCCCCTGAAGTTTCTGGGTGACAAGACAGCAGTGCCTGCTGACTGATTCCTCGTCACCTTATCTCTCGGTCTCCGGGGTGGGTGAGGCGGAAGAAAGAAGGGCGTGATCCTGGGTAAGGCTGATGGGATTGGAGGGGGCTTTAAACAGGTGTGAACAGATCTAGGTGGCAGATCTAGGTTATCTGGGCAAAAAGTTGGGAAGTGTTGGGAAAACTTCTGCTTAAGGAGAACACATAGCGAATGAACCCAAACCCACAGCCTCAGCAAACAAGAAGCAGCACTTGGGATGGTGCACGGCTCCCCGCAGGCCCACATGGGCGCAGAGGCCCAGCACCTGCCCCGCAGTTCCTCAGGGGGCCCTGGCTGGGCCCTACCAGGCTCAGGCCTGTTCTCCCTCCGGTTCCCCACAGGCTCCTCCAGAGAGCAGCCTGGTGCTCCCCCTGGGAAGCCTCCAGCCACGGACTGCTCTTGAGTCCCCAACCTCTCTGTAGGGACCTGGGGATCAGGAGGAGGCCCCGGCAGAACTGTCTCTTCACTTGATTTCCTTCTGAGTGAGGCTGACTTGTACCTCTTACACATCACACCTCTCAACTACGGGGCACCTGTAGGCAAAACCCTACTTATAAAGAGCTCAAGGGTGTGTGTGCAAACGTGTGTGTATCTGAGCGTGGGTGCGTTTGCCGGTGGATTTGCCTGTGGGTGTGCTTGAGCGTGTGTACACACCTGTGTGTGCCTACGTGTGCACATTTGCACTGGGTGAGGGGCACAGGGTGGCAACAGTCCTGGGTGTCACCTTTCTGGGTGCTCTGTTATCAGAGCTGACGCCAGTAAAATTAGGGTAAATTGCAAGCCTGGGGGCACATTTTAGTCACCTCCTTCCCCCTCCCCCAGCTTTACCCACAGTGGATAATCAGGGCTTTACATCTGACCTGCAAGGAGCTGAGAGAAGATGGGTGTAAGAAGGTCCTCTGTGGAGACATGAGCGTGAGTTTTGCAGTCTGGATTGTGTCCATTTTCTGGGTGAGAATGCACATTTGCCAAAATCCAAAGAATCAAATTAGTCTTTCCATGAGAACCATAGCTCCACTCCCTGGAACAGATGTACTGTTTCTGGTTAGGACACCGGAGTGTGAAGTTTTATACCGAAACTTTGACGTGTTCAGGCTACAGAGGTGAGAAATGGAGCGGCTGCTGTTGTACATGTTAGTTGTCAAAGGTCACATTATAGTGATACGAAATTTGGAGTTTGTTTCCTAGCTTTCAGAAAAATAAAAGCTGAAGGGAAATGTAGTGCGCCTTTTCAAAACAGACGCATTTTACACATACGTACATTCAGTCCGTTCATACGAACAGTGCACTTGCGTTTGCTAGTGCGACTGCTCTGTACCTTCCCATCTTAATTCCCCCCAAACATAATTATCACTTGATTTCCACTTATCAGTGATATAGTTATTATTGACTATGATGTGGTTATTATAATCTATCGCTGCCAAATCGGATGTGGTAAGAAGGAATGATCTGTTCCTGACTTTGTTTACAAGCCAGAATTCTCCGCCTAAGTGAGTGTAGGAGTGCCTGGGCCTCCTTCTTCCCCACGCACGAATGTACAAGTAGTGAGAGACAGCAAAGAAGTACCCAGCCGGCCTACCTCAGTCCTCCCAGCCGGGGACGGCGACCCCTTACCCTGCACGGCCCTATGGGCGCCCTCCACACCCCTCAGTCCTGCGGCTGTCTGGTTCTCTGCCATCTCTCCAGGATCAGACCCCTCTTGGTTTATAGCAAGTCCTTGACGAATGATCAAGGCAGTGGGCCACGAACCTGACATCAATGGCACAGATGAGCTGGGGCTGAGGAAGGCCTCAGCCTCGGTTGTCCAGTGAGAGACTTTACTTCCGCCTCTTCATCTGTCTTTTTTTGTTTGTGTTTGTGTTTTAGAGAGGGAGAGAGTGCACAAGTGGGAGAGGGGCAGGAGGGAGGGAGGGAGGGAGGGAGAGAGAGAGAGAGAGAGAATGAGAATCTCAAGCAGGCTCCACACTCAGCACAGAGCCTGTTGCGGGGCTCAATCCCATGACCTTGGGGCCACGACCTGAGCTGAAATCAAGAGTTGGGACACTTGACTAACTGAGCTGCCCTTTGACCCCTCTTCACCTGTCTTGACTGCAACTCTTACTCCCCCATCCCTCCATTAAGCCACTGAAGAAACCAAAACTACTGATCACATTGAATAGGCTGGGTGTGTTGCAATATGCCTTCAAAGATGGGGAAGCAGAACGATCTTGTGGACTGGCGGTAGAGCAGTGTTCGCATCCCAGGTTGATCCCAGGTTGAACATCATGTTACTGCTTCAAAACCCACCACCCCAAAGCTTAGGTGGCCTCCATACTTACTCTGCATACAGACCTGCAGTTTGGATAGGGCTCTGCCAGGACAGCTCTGCGGGCCATCAGTTGGTGCCCCAAAGGCTAGGCTGGACTCACAAAACGCCCTTCAGTCCCCCACTGACTGCTGTGCTCCTTTGCCTGGGACCTTCTCGGGCTCTGGCCACACAGTCTAGCTTCTCTCACGATATGTGTCTGGATCCCAAGAGATGTAGGCAGAAGCTGGGCTCCTTCCTGACCAAGCTGGGGATGCCACTCAGTGTCCTTTCCACCATACTTTCCGTGAGAAGTAGTCACTAAGTCCAGCCCAGGAGCCAGGGTGAGGGCAGTGAGGTGCCCACCTTCGATGGGAGGGCACCAGGGAGCCACAGACATGTGCCTACTTTTGCCACGTTGTCAGAGCCCTCCAGCCTCCATCTCCTTCGCGAAGACACATTAACGATGGAAGGAGCGAGCTAAAACATACAGACCTGAGCTACTGTAGAGTTGTGTGAAGGGGTCTTGCGCAGAGGAGGGGTGATGCACCTCAGATAGCATTCTGCAGGTGGCAGCAAAGGAGCCTCTGAAAGAACCTGTTACCTTCCAGGGCTTCCGTCTCTGCTGAAGCCAGAGATGGGATTCATCCCAGCGAGTTTGAGCCGCTCTTTATTTTCAGTCCCACTTCCCCCCAACCCCTGGAAGAAAGTGTTCTGAGGTTTGAAACCTGCCACACCTTCCTAGCACAGTCATCTGGTTCCCATGCTGTCCAGTGCCCTGAGTTCTCATCTAGAGATGAAACCTGCCTGTAAGATACTCCTCAAACAAACAGTGTGAAGGAAAAGCTTTCTGCATGTTTGGCCTGAGAAGAGTTACTCTAGAAAAAACGGGATCCTGTTAAGGAGGGAAGTTTGGGGCAAAGTACCAGGCAATCCTTTGACCAGAAGTGTTGCTAGATTGGGGAAGTGTCCCAAAGGAAGTGGAAGACAGCTGCAAGCATGATGCGTGCCCTGCCCCCAGCCTTCCCACTAGAGACCGGGGCACATCCCTTTGTATGTCAGTCCCCAGTTCCTCTCCGAGGACAGCCAGCTGGGACGTCCTTGTCGTTGCATCCACTAACAAAGATCAGAAAACAGGAGCTCCTTCGTTTGCCATAATCAACAGGGCTTTTATCTAGCCTGTCACTTTTTTTCTTCCTCACCCTGTTGTTCTCACCATTTGAAAAGTGGAAGGTCACAGACTAAGGGAAGGACCTTCTGCTCTGCTCTTTGGTGTTCTGTGTTGTTGGGAACAGGACGTCCAGGGCTAGCTCTGTTTGCTTTAACCAGCATGCCTTCTGTCACTGCAGAGTTATGAAGTGAAGAGTGTCCTCGGAAAGGAGGTGGGGCTGTTGAATTGTTTTGTCCGGTCCGTAACCACCCACCCGGCTAGCTGCGTTGGATTGGAGGAAATTGAGCTCCTGACTGCAGGAAGAGCCTCTTCCCGACACTGCCCCTCGCCACAGGAGCTGTGAACTTTGTGATGCGGCGGAGGTGGTGGTGGTTGGGATAGTTATTTGTTAACTACGGGCAGAGTGAGTGTACTGTATGATCTTGAAATGGAACTTAGATTTTTCTAGGGCAAATGTTAGCAAGATAATTTTGTAAACTATACCTCAAAATGCTTTTCTCTACAGTTATATTTTACGACCTCTGTGCAAATTCAGGAACATGTTATATTAAAACTTAACTAAGCTTGAGGCCTTCATTTTGTACTTCATCTTAGGCAGTATTAAAACAGCAAGAAAAAAATTCTGCTCACTTGTAATTTTTAAGTGTTTAAAACTGTTACTCCTAAAGTATAGATAAGTTACCTGCTGTGATTCTCGCTATACCGATAGGCCTGTTTAATCATGCTGGGTACTGTGCACAGAGAGCCGAGATTACAGACTCAAGAGGAGTGATTGGTTATTGTTGGCTTTGTTGGCAGAGATTTAAATTAACGCGAAATGATGAATAAATTGTCTTTAGACAACAAAGATTTTGTTTCCTCCTTTATAACAAGACAATCATGATAGGCCACGGTTAAATTACATAAGATAGACCTAGCAGTCCAGAGCAAGAAAGGGCGCCGAGTACCCGCTTTAATTGGGGGAAAGGTGAACGGCTTGATTTGTCCTGATGAAGCTTTGAAACATTTCAACGACCGGCAGGACTGCTGCTTTTGAGGAGCTTTTTGACCGTCTTTTGCATCTACCACAGAACTATCTTATGTTTACACCCACTCGGAAAACCTACTGGAAGCTGTACCTAAGACTGAGGAAAGTGAAAGCAAAGTCCCATGGAAGCCAAAGACGACTCAGACATGCTGTGCGGAGAGCCGGATCCCTCCCCTCACCCCTCACCCCTGCAGCAGCCAACTGAAGTTAGGGAGCCCCTGGGGGCTCTTGCCTACAGAGGAGCCCCTAAGTCAACTGCAGGACCGGTCATCCCGCCAGCCTCCTCCCCAAGTCCCGGAACTTCTCTGGGAGCACCTTCCACCGGAAAGCTACTAGTCTAGCACGAGTTCCTTTATTCGTGCTTCCTCGATCTTAAGCAAACAAAACATCTGGAGGTAGACTCTGGCAGGTTTCAAAGAGCAAAGCAGATCCCCTCTTCTAGGGAGCTCAGGTCCCCCCTCAGGGACACACACCTGAGTCCCGCGGCCTCCCCGGTGCCTTGCTGCATGCCTGGCACTGGAACGTGCCCTTCCCCAGCGAGGTCCTGGGGCCACCAGCATTCAGGAGTCACTGTGAATACGGGAATCGGGGGTGGTTTTAAATGCTTCTTTATTCTTACAAATGCTGTAAAAATTAATATAAAAAAGTGAGCATGCTCAGTCTTTTCCTCTTATCTACAATACAAAGGGTTTGTCTGAAAAGTTTTTCCTTTTTTTTCTTTTTCTTTTTTTTTTTTACAAATGTACCTTAGCTGCATCAACAGGAGTAAGATGTAGAAAAGCTACCATTATAAAAATAATTTAAGGGGAAAGAAACACGTATAGCTTCTCTCGAAGTTCAGTGGTGGTTCAGTCCAGGCCGTAGGTTCCTCCGTGGGCGCGTCCCAAAGACACTGCGGCCGGCGCCCAGCGGCTCTCGCGGCGTCCGGGCGGGGCGCGCTCCGCTCCCGGGCCCGTCGGGTCTGAGGTATCGGTCGTTGGTGAGTCTCTCCCGCCCCCCCCTCCCCCCCGGGGCCGCGCGTTACCGGCAGTCGGCGGCCCCGGCGGCCGGCAGGAAGGGCGGGCTGGGCAGCTGCTTGAAGAACTGCCGGAGGCCGGCCAGGTCCCGCGTGAGCTGCTCCACGCGCTGGTGCAGTTTCTCGTTTTCGGCCGACAGCTCCACCAGCTTCTGCTGCATCTCCTGGTTGCGCCGCTTGGCCTTGTCGCGGCTCTTGCGCACGGCGATGTTGTTGCGCTCGCGCCGCTGCCGGTACTCCGGGCTGCCGCGGTCCGGACCCCTCTTGCCGGCGCTCTTCTCCCGCGCCGGGCCCGGGGCGGGGCTCGGCCCGGGGCTGCCGCGCGGCGGCTCGGGCGACGTGGGCGGCGTGGGCTGCGCCGCGGCCGCCAGGCTCACCACCGTCTGCGCGCACGCGGCCACCTGCGCCGGCAGCAGCGAGCCGGGCGCGTCGCCGTCGCCCCAGTCGGGCTCGCGCTTGAGCGGACGCGGGGCGGCCGTGCCCGGGCCGTGGGGGCGCGCGAGGCCGCCGGGCAGCAGCTCCAGGGCTCCCGCGGCGGCGCCCGCCGCGCCCGCCTTGTGGTTGCTGTTGAAGAGGTCGGCGAAGAGCTCGTCGTGGCACAGCTCTAGGGTGGGCACGGCGGCCATGGAGTCGATGTAGGCGCTGAAGTCGATGGCGCTCTCGTCGTCGTACATGGCGGGGGCTACGGCGCCCGGCTCGCCCAGGCTCCCCGGCTCGCTCCCGCGGCCTGGCTTGCCCGCCCGGCCCGGCTCGTAAAAGGGCGCGGGCTCCGCGGGCCAGGGCGCGCCGCGCGCCGGGCCGTCCAGGCTGAAGAGCGCGGCGCTCATGGCGGCGTCGGGCCGGCCTCCGTGTCCGAGCGCGGCTGTCACCTCGCTGGGCCGGGCCCCGCCGCCTTTTCTAGCTCGAGCTGACGCGCACGCCCCGCCCCGGCTCCAGAACCGCGGGGGCGCCCCGGGGCCGCGGGGAGGGGGAGGGGGAGGAGGAGGGGGGCGGCGGGCGGCGGCGCCCAGGGAGACCCCGCCCCGAGCACCCCGCCCGGCCCCGGAGCCGCCCCCGAGCCACCCCCCCCCCCGCCCCCGGCCGCTGTCCTCTCGCTGCCCCCACCCCCACCCCCACGCCCCGGCCCGCGCGGGAGGGGAAGGGGCGCCACTTCCTCCCCGTCCGCGGCCCGGCCCGAGCGCCTCTGCTGGGAATGGCCCTCCCTCTGCCCGCACTCCGGCTCCTTCTCTCCTTCCTGTTTGTTGGGTTTGGAGCCTCTTTGCTCTTCGGAGCGGCAGTGAAATCAAAACCAGGACTTGGCTGCGGCGCGCGCGTCCCGGGCCGGTTCCCGTCGTTACAGGGAGCGCCAGCTGGGGGGGGGCGACTGCGGGACCGAGGACAGAGCGCTGGGGCGTTCTCCAGCCACGGCTCCGGCCCTGGGGACCCCGGTCCGCGCCACGAGCGGCAAGGAGGGCTCAGTGGAGGAGAGGGGGGGGCTTGCACGTTTCCGGAAACCCGGGGCCCAATTTGGCCCTTCTCCCCCGGGTTCCCGGGGCCCAGTCGGCCCTAGGGGTCGAGGCTCGGCGTCGCGGCTGGAGCTTCAGGCCGCAGGGACCGCGGGGCACAGCAGACGGGAGACGAGGAGTCCCGACGCACGTTGGAGCCGCCGGCCGCGCTAAATGCCGGGGGCTGCCGCGCTCGCAGGCCCCGACGGCCGGCTCGACCCCCGCAAGGTCCCGCGGCCCCGCGCTCCCCGCGAGCTCCCCGCGCCCTGGCGTTCGCGCTCGGCCTGCTAAAGCAGTGCCATCTGGCGGTGGCGTCTTGCTCCAGTCCTGTGTTTAGTTCCGGGCTCTTTTCTCTGTGCCCGGTATTCCAAGAAGAAAGAAGTCCTTCTGAGTCTAAAGCGGGTGGGTCCTCTTTAGGAGAAAGAGATTTACACGAGCAGCTCTGACAGCGTATCACGTTGCTGGCTCTTCATACTGTAAAATGCATGAAGAGACGGTATGGATTGATTTTGTTCGTTGTTTCCTGCAATTTGGGGCAGGCGTTTCTGGGCAAGTGCACTTATTAAATCGCTGACCTTATTCCAGCGTGGCCTCGTTCTCACATTTGTGCTTGGCTTCGGCTTCTCACTCACCAGACTTTTAACGCTCCAAAAACTGCACCGGAGTTAATGCAGGCAATTCCAGAGGTAATTTCTAATGATATACTATGGATGTTTTATAGGTTTTCTACAAGGACAAACATGTTGCTTTGGAATTACTTGGAGAGGGCACATGATGTTACACTATTGATTAATTTCCTATGAAGGGTAAAACCCAGGGACACATATAGTGTGGGCTCATGCCTAAGCGAAGAAAAAGCTGACGACATATGTCTCGGTTCTTATTTAGGAACCTATAGAAACACTATCGAAGCTCTCTCCAATCAGAGAATGTAAAATGAATATATGGAGGAACCATATTCGTATGAAAATGATTCAGTGAGGTGATTAGTCGATTCACATATCAGATTAGGATTGAGCTTGAAAGGTATGGGAGGCCAACATTTTTTTAGTGTATTATGCACTAATGATAACTTTTGGATTTAAATTTTTTTCTTCCCTTTTCCAGAAGTAGGGAGAAGGGGAGAGATCATAGACCAGCAAACTATGGATTTGTTGTGACATTTGAGGGAAAATTGAAGGCTTTTTAAAAAATAATAGAGCAGTTGAAGGTTGAGGGGCTGTCAAAAAGACAGTTGTTCGTAGTCCTTTCTTAAATGCCTCCACTTTCTGCCCTTTCCCAGCTCTACTATAAATTTATTCAAGATAAATACCGATCTGTTCATTTCTCGTTGTTAGGGATCTGTTTCAAGTAATTACTTGAGCCTTCTCGAGTCTTCAGTATTCTGAGCAGAAGGGGCCAAATGAAGGCGTCAAGAAAGCACACCTTCAAAACGTGGAGGCTTTGGGTTCCCGGTGTTTATGAAGGTGCTCCTATGTTGCGCATAGTTGAGACTTTCCGATGAAGTCCCCTCCCTGTGGACTTTCTAAACACATCAGCCTTTTAGAAAAGCCAGGAGGCTGAAAATGCTTAAAATATGCTCGAGTATTGAGCACTGTCAGAATTAGAAAGTCCTGCGCATCCATAACAGAGTGACCATAACTCGGTTCTGATGAGAGATCATTTTGGGGTGCTTCGTATGGCACAAGATGTGAGCCAAGAACAGGTCTCCTCCAAATTAAAGTCTGGAACAGTGCAAATGTTCTGGGAGCGGTGCTATCAAAAATGTAAAAATGAAGTTTCGAGAGAGAGACTGTTGACTTCAGCGCCCTCTTTAGATTATTATTCTCAACCGTCACATTAGATATTTTGTTGACCTGCCTTAGGACTAATTTTAACTTCTTGGTCTATTTTCATGCGTTTCATCTCAGTCAACAGTGAGGTTACAAATACAGACTTTTTTGGGTAAAACTTATTCAAATATATATTAGTTTGAAAAGGCAAGACGGGTTAAAGTAATGAAAACACAAGGTCCGTGTGAATTGGAGTCACATCCTTGGTGCTGTTAAGTCCTGTATATTTATTAAAAACCGACCCCGGTTGGTAAAAATTTCTGCATTCAGCCTCTGGAGACTGAGCCCCCAGATCACACAGTAGCCAGAGCTGAAAACGGGTATTTGGTTATGTCAGATTGTGTTGCTCATTTGTCCAACCTGCCATATATTTGCTCACGTTCCCAGTAATAAAAACACAGAGGAGGGGCGGTTTGCCTTCCCAGCCTGTTTTCTTGTGGACTTATCCCGCCGTCAGCCCACACCTGTCTGTCCTCCCTGCCACGACCCAGCTCCTCAGCCACCCCCTTGGTGGCACTTGCCCACCCCAAATCAATCCGTTTTGCACATGGCCTCCAGGAGGGCTTCCAAGAGGAAGACATCATCACATTGCTGTGTTCCTCAGAATCTCCTGAAAAGTCCTTTGCTACAATAGTGTGTCACTTTCTGAGTGTGAACCCTCCACAGCCCACTCTTTTCAGTCCATTTCCTACCACGAGCAACTGACCCGTGACTCAACTCTGAATATCCTCCAGACCCGCCTGGTCCCCTGCGGGTGATGCCGACCGTTCTGCTGACGGGGCTTTTCCTCTACTGCTTGGCTGGCTGCGTCCTTCCATCAACTCTCTAGCCCTCCCGAACGGCACCTCTCTGTTGCCTTCTGTGACTTACTTTAGCCAAATTAATCATTTCCTCATCTGGTTTTTCCGGAAAAGTACATCCCACGTAGTGCCAATTGTTACAGGTATTTTTTTTTTTTAATTGAAATTGGGATTCACATGACAATCAGCATCGGCCAACGAGTCAGTTAGGGGGTTCGTCATTGCTTGTACCTGGGTGTCGGGCTGGGAGTGAAGTCCCGGGGATGACAGTGGAGCTTTCAAGGAATTCCACGTCCCAACTCTCACGGTGGGACAGACAGCAGTGTCGTGTAAAAAGCCCAAGCGTCAGTGACTGAATTGAAAAGTGATTCAGAGGAGGAAAACGGTGAACGTGAAGTGTAGAAATGTCCTAAGCAATGAACCCGGCTTGTATTTTCCTGTTCACCCATGCATTTGTGCCACAGATTAAAATCAGTGTCTGTAGGAGACTAAGTTCTTCGTAGGACAACCTGGTAATGTTAAGAAAAGGAGAGGAGCCAAGTGTCTAAAAGTCGTGGAGTAGGGAGCACCAGGGCTCCGTCCCTCCACAGTAACAGCTGGTACACTGTCCGAATCAACTAGCGTGGAAGTCTGAAATCTGGCCCAAAACCTGTACAGGAGGAAAGCGCAGTGAAGAAGCCGCTCCGCTGCCACTAAGCGAGCGTGGTAGCATTTTGCATTTCCCGCGTGCTGTCCCCCACCCTCCGGGCCGCTGGCGGTCGTGAAGACGGCGGTGGGAGCTCCTGGTGCAGGCTGCTGGTGCCGGAGGAGCGATGCAGACTCTGTTCTCAGTGGACTGACGAGCTGTGGATCTGTCCAGTGACCCCCTGAGGGACTGGGGCGAGGGGTGGCCTTTGGGCATTTGCCAAAAGCACGTAGGAGCAAAGCTGGCTGTAGCAGCCTAAGACGAGCGAAAGGGAGACCAAACCCCTGGGGAAAGAAGACTTTGGGAAAGGAGATAGGTGGGGGGAAAGGGCTTTTAAAAGCCCCTGCATATTCCAGGAAATCAGGAAGTGCACAGGCATGCCCCGGACGGGCTGCATACGCAGGACCGAAGAATGCCCCCGACTTTCACTTCTGGCTGAACTTCATGCTCCACTCATTCGGGAAGTGAAAGCTGAGGCAGAATTCATTTTAAAAAGCCTAGCTAAGCATTGAAGGAGTATCCCAACACACAAACCAATCTGCAAAAACTACAAGTGTATTTTTTGTGTGTGTGTGTGTGTGTGTACACATACAGAGATACTTTTGGCTTCAGGCATTTAAGGTAACCATTAAAACAGACTATATTCACGAATCAGCATGATACATCAGGAACAGGATAAAAACCTTGTGATCATGTCAATAGATGCAAAAAAAAAAAAGCATTTTCAAAGTACATCCATTCATGAGTTTTAAAAAAACCCTCAACAAAGTAGATTTAGGGGGAACATAACATAATAAATGTCTTACATGAAAAACACAATGAACATCATACAGTGGGAAGAAACTGAGAGTTTTTCCCTTAAGGCCAGCAATAAGACAGGGATGTCCACTCTCACCATTATTAACATAGTGCTGGAAGTCCTAAGCCACAGTAATCAATGAAAACAAAAACCATCTGGATCACTAAGAAGTCAAACTGTCACTACTTGCCGATGACAGGATACTATATATAAAAAACCCAAAAGACTCTACCCCAAAATTGCTAGAATTGACAAATGAATTCAGGAAGTCACAGGATATAAAATCAGCATACAGAAATCTGTTGCATTTCTATATTCCAATAATGAAGAAAGAGAAATTAATAAAATAATCCCAGCTACAAATTGCACTGAAAAGAATAAGATACCTGGGAATAAACCTACCTAAAGAGGTGAAAGACTTGTACTCCAAAAACCAGAAAACACTGATGAAAGAAATTGAAGATGGCACAAAGAAATGGAAAGACATTCCATGCTCATGAATTGGAAGAACAAATTGAAAGGGCGGGCCTACGCCGGCCGACTCCATCTTGTTCTGTGTCCTCCACCTTAAGTGACTATGTCCCCGGCATGACGCCTTTTCCGGGAAAATCGCAGAAACCTCAGACCGCGCCTCCTCTCCTTGAGTAACCTCCCACTCACCCAAACTTCCTGATCAAAACACGCCCAGCAACCTGCGTAACAGGACTCCGACCCTTCCCCAGCCAATCGGCTGAGGCCGCAGCCATTACCTCACCAACTGCCCCTAGACCCCTATAAAACCTTTGTCCTTTTGAAACTCGCTCTCTGTCCGGTATCTCACCGCTGCGTCGGTGCAGGTAGGGGATTGAGCTCGAGCTAGCTCGAATAAAGGTTCTTTTGCTTTTGCATCAGACTCGGCTCCCTAGTGGTCTTTGGGGATCACAAATTCTGGGCATAACACAAATATAGTTAAAATGCCAGTACTACCCCAAGCAATCTACACATTTAATGCAATCCCTATCAAAATACCAACAGCATTTTTCACAGAACTGTAACAGTTCTGTAATCCGTATGGAACCACAAAAGATCCTGAATAGCCAAAGCAATCTTGAAAGAGAAAAACAAAACCGGAGGTATCACAATTCCAGACTTCAAGTTATATGACAAAGCTGTAGTGACCAAAATAGGATGGTACTGGCACAAAAATCAACACACAGTTCAATGAAACAAAATAGTAAGCCCAGAAATAAACCGACAATTGTATGGTCAATTAATCTTCAAAAAAGGAAAGACTATCTAATGGGAAAGTCTCTTCAACAAATCGTGCTGAGAAAACCGGACAGTAACATGCAAAAGAACGAAACTGGGCCACCTTCTTATACCATACACAAAAGTACATTCACAATGGATGAAAGACCTTATGTGAGACCTGAAAACATAATCTAGAAGAGAACACAAGCAATAATGTCTCTGACATCAGCTGTAGCGACATTTTTCTAGATACGTCTCCTGAGGCAAGGGAAATAAAGGCAAAAACTATTGGAACTACACCAAAATACAAAGCTTTTGCACAGCAAAGGAAGAAGTCAACAAAACTAAAAGGTGGCTCAGTCGGTAAAGCATCACACTTCAGTTCAGGTAATCAGCTGGTGAGTTCAAGTCCCACCTTGGGCTCTTTGCTGTCAGCACAGAACCTGCTTCAGACTGTCTCCCTCTATCTCGGCCCCTCCCTCCCCCACTCATGCTTGCTTGCTCTTGCTCTCTTAAAAATAAATATTTAAAATAAAATTTATAAAGAAAATAACAAAAAGGTAACCTCTTGAATGGGAAAAGATATTTGCAAGTGAAATATCTAATAAAGGGTTAGTATCTAAAATATGTAAAGAATTTATACAGTTCAACACCCATAAAACAGCCCAATTTGAAAAAATGGGCAGAAGACATGAACAGACATTTCTCCAAAGAAGACATACAAATGGCCAACAGACACATGCAAAGATGCTCAACATCACAAATCAGGGAAATGCAAATCAAAACTACAATGTGATATCACCTCCTGTAAGAATGGGTAAAATAAAAAGCTTAAGAAACAAGTGTTGGCGAAGATGTGGAGTAAAAGGATCCTTTGTACACTGTTGGTAGAAATGCAAAGAGGTGTAGCCACTCTGGAAAACAGTATGGAGGTTCCTCAAAAAGTTGAAACCAGAAGCACCCTATGATCCAGCAATTGTGCTACTGTGCCATCCACCCAAAAGAACACAAAAACATTAATTCAGACAGATACCTACACCCTTATGTTTATAGCAGCATTATTTACAATAGCCAAATTATGAAAGTAGTCATGTCCATCAGATAAATGGATAAAGAAGATGTGGTATATATACACAATGGAATATTATTCAGCCATAAAAAAAAAAGAATGAAATCTTTCCATTTGCAAGGACATTGATGGAGCTAGAGAGTATAATGCTAAGTGAACTAAGGAAGGCAAATACCATATAATTTCACTCATGTGGAATTTAAGAAACAAAACAAACAAGCAAAGGAAAAAGAGAAAAGAGACAAACCAAGAAACAGACAACTATAGAGAACAAAATGATGGTTACCAGAGTGGAGGTGGGAGAGGGGATGGGTGAAACAGGTGATGGGAATTCAGGAGGACACTTGCTGTGATGAGCACTGGACGATGTTTGGAAGTGTTGAATCACTATATTGTATATCTGAAACTAACATAAGCACTATATGTTAACTATACTGGAATTAGAATAAAAAATTAAAAAAAAAAAGGTCTACCGAGGGGCATCTAGCTGGCTCAGTTGGTAGAGTATGCAATTCTTGATCTAGGGGTCATGAGTTCATGCCCTATGCTGGGTGTAGAGCCTACTTAAAATTTTTTTTATTTTTATTTATTTATTTTATTTTATTTTTTATTTTTTAAAATTTACATCCAAGTTAGTTAGCATATAGTGAAACAATGATTTCAGGAGTAGATTCCTTAGTGCCCCTAGCCCATTTAGCCCATCACCCCTCCCACAATCCCTCCAGTTTGTTCTCCATATTTATGAGTCTCTTCTGTTTTGTCCCCCTCCCTGTTTTTATATTATTTTTGTTTCCCTTCCCTTATGTTCATCTGTTTTGTCTCTTAAAAACCTCATCTGAGTGAAGTCATATGATTTTTGTCTTTGACTAATTTCACTTAGCATAATACCCTCCAGTTCCATCCACATAGTTGCAAATGGCAAGATTTCATTCTTTTTGATTGGCGAGTAATACTCTAGTGTGTGTGTGTGTGTGTGTGTGTGTATACACAACATCTTTATCCATTCATCCATCGATGGACATTTGGGCTTTTTCCATACTTTGGCTATTGTTGATACTGCTGCTCTAAACATGGGGGTGCATGTGTCCCTTCGAAACAACACACCTGTATCCTGTGGATAAATGCCTAGTAGTGCAATTCCTGGGTTAGGGTAGTTCTATTTTTGGTTTTTTGAGGAACCTCCATCCTTTTTTCCAAGGTGTCTGCACCAGCTTGCATTCCCATACTTAAATTTTTTTAAAAAGGGACTAAATGGGAGAGCATGCAAATAATATATCCAGTAGGGGGTTAATATCTAAAATATATAAAGAACTCATACCAATCAACACCAAAGAAACAATCTGATTAAAAGATGGGCATAAGACTCAGACATTTTTCCAAAAAAAGCCCATACAGATGGCCAACATACACATAAAAAGATGCTCAACATCATTCATCGTCAGAGAAATGCAAATCAAAACCACAAGATATCACCTCATATCTGGCAGAATGGCTAAAATCAAAAAAGACGAGAAATAAAAGGGTGGGCAAGGATATGGAGGAAAGGGAACCCTTGTACTGATGGTGGGAATGTAAAACTGGTACAAACTTTATGGAGGTTGTTCAAAAGTTAAAAATAGAACTGCAGTATGATCCAGCAATCCCACCTATGAGTACTTATCCAAAGAAAAACACTAATTTGGAAAAATTCATGCACGCCTATGTTCACTGCAGCATTAGTGAGCAGAGCCAAGATATGGAAGTGATTTAAAATTGCCCATCACTAGGGCACCTGGGTAGCTCAGTCGGTTAAGCTTACAACTCTTGGTTTCTGCTCAGGTCATGATCTCATGGTTTCGTGAGTTCAAGCCCCACATCGGGATCTGTGCTGGCAGCACAGAGCCTGCTTGGGATTCTCTTTCCTTTTCTCTCTGTCCCTCCCCCACTCATGCTGTCTCTGTCTCTCTCAAAATAAATAAAAAAATTTTAAAGTGCCCATCAACAGATGAATGGATAAAGAAAATGTAGTATGTGTGTGTGTGTGTGTGTGTGTGTGTGTGTATTCCACATGGAATGGAATATTACTCAGCCATAAAGGAGAATGGCATCTTGCCATCTGTGACAACATGGATGGAACTTGAGGGAATTATGCTAAGTGAAGTAAGTTAGACAAAGATAAATACCATAAGATTTCACACATATGTGGAATCTTAAAAACAAAACAAATGTACAAACAACACAGGAGCAGAGTCATAAATACAAACTGATGTTTGCCAAAAGGGGATGTGGGGGAATAGGTGAAATAAGTGAAGGGGATTAATGGGTATAAAATTCCAGTTATAAAATGAATAAGTCCTAGGGATATAAAGCATAGGGAATACAGTCAATAATACAGTAGTAACTTTGTTGGTGACAGATGTTAAATAGATTAATGGTGATCATTTCATAATGTATAAAAATATCAAACCACTGTTGGACCCCCGAAACTAATACAATATTGTACATCAACTATACTTCAATCATAATCATAAATCACCTGTATTAAAAGTGTTTAAAGAGCTAAGAGAAACCATGGACAAAGATCTAAAGTAAACCAGGAGAATAACGTATCACCAAATAGAGACTATCAAGAGATTCAAAAGTGATCAAAAAGGAACTAAATCCTGAAGCTGAAATTCAGTGAAAATTTTACTAGAGGGTTACAATAGAACTGAACAAGCAGAAGAAAAGACTCAGCAAATTTGAATATGGGACAATTGAAACTATCTGATCAGGGAATCATAAAAATAAAAGAATGAAGAGAAGTGAACAGAACCTGAGGGGCCTTGGCACACCATCAAGAACACCAGCAGGTGCACAGTGGAAGTCCCAGAAGAAGAGGGAGAGGCAGGGGTAGAAAGATTATCTGAAGAAACAAGGACCAGCAATTTCCCACATTTTGTGAAAGATCTGAGTCTACACAACAAGCCCAACAAATGCTAAGTGGAAACTCAAAGAGATCCACATCAAGAAAGACTGTCATCAAATTGTGGAAAGCCAAACACAAAGAGGATCTTGAAACCAGCAAGAGTAAAGTGACTCATCACAAGCAAGTGATTCTCAATAAGGTTCATAGTCAATTTCACCTCAGCAACCATGGAAGCCAGAGCATCATGATAAAAGAAGTATATGCCAATAAAGAATATGTCCAGCACAGATGAAGGAGAAATTAAGACATTCCCAAGTAAACAAAAAGCACTTTGGTGGTCTTTTGGGACTTAGTACCTTACTCCCAAGGAACCCAAGAAGCATCTCACCATCACAGCCTTACTAGAACCAGACAAACCTCCAAACAGGCTGAAGAACAAGCTAAGCAAGCAAAGCAGCCTGGACTCTTCCCATCACTGTCAGACAAAAATTGGGTGAGTGCTGACTTATGCAGGCACTCACTCATGAGACAGAAATTGCAGAACACCAGCCTTCCTAAAGGGAGACTCCAGCACATTATTGGAGGGAAAAATACAAATATGGTTGCAGTGGAAGCACTGGGAGAAACTGTCCCAACACTATCCCTCCCCTAAGGAAACACTGAATATGGCTGATTTGTCCGGTGGAGACACCCTCTCCCATGGGAGAAATGGAAGGTAGTGAATAAATGCCTCGTTACCTTAGACAGGAACCCTTTTGTCTCCAACAGTACCTGGAGTAGTAAGGTGGGAGCTCTACCACTGGGGAGAGGGAGGATATTGGGAAAGAGGCAGATTAATTTCAAAGGCCTTAGAGGGACTCTACGAAGTAAGTTCACTCAGTAACCTCTGGGATTACCACCCCCTGGAGATGTCCCTATAGGATACAAGGGCACCTCCAACATGCCAAGTGCTAACACCACACCTCCCCCCACTCTCCTGCTGGTTTCTTGTGCACACTCCACAGTATGACTTGAGAGCAAGCTCTGGTAGACAGGGGAGCACACTCAGAAAGCAAGCCACAGTCAATGGGCAAGGTAGAAACTATAAACTTGAGCTATAACTATAGCACCACCTTCTAGAAAAAAAGGAGAGGTTTCCAATAGCCAGCTTGGTGACTGGTAAGAACCAAAGAAGACATAAAAGTTTAAAAATTTGGCAAGATAGAAGAGTGGAACAGGTTTACTTTCACAAACACAGAGGAAAACTCAGATAACAGTAATACCACAGAACATAACACCTCATCTGCTAAAGGCAATCACCACAGAGTTAAGGAGGTGTCTGCTACTTTAAATGTGAAAGCATCAATGCATAGCCACAAGAAATATTAAAAAAATCAAAGAAATATGGTGTCTAAAAAAGAAAACAACCGTTGTCTAGCAACCAAGCTCAAAGGCATGGAATTTTGCAATCTAATGTATAAAGAATTCAAAATAGTGATTATAAAGAAACTTAACAAATTATAACAAAATTAAGAAAGGCAATTCAATAAAATCAGGAATGAAATATATAATCAAAATGAATTATTTTCCAAGGAGATTGAAATTATAAAAAAAGAACCAGCTGGGCTGAAGAATTCAATGAAGGAGATGAAGAATGCAATAGAAAGCCTCTGAAGCAGAGCAGACAAGATGGAAGAAAGAGTAAGTGACTTCAATGATAGGAATTTTGAAATAACACAGAAGAGATGAAAGAACAGATTTAAGGGAGTGAAGAAAGTCTACATGAACCATAGGATTCCATCAAAAAGATAAATGTCAGAATAATCAGGATGCCAGAAGGAGAAGTGAGGGAGAAGGGGCAGAGTTTACTTAGAGAAATAATAGCTGAGAACTTCCAAAATCTGAGTAGAACTGAACATACAACTCCACAAAGTGAATAGATCATCTTGTTATCTCAATGCACAAGGACATTCTCCAAAATACATTGTAAAGAAACTGTCAAAAATCAATGGTATAGAAAGAATCTTAAAGGCAGCGAGAGAAAAAAAAATGAATGTAACCTACAGGGATGCCTGGGAGGCTCAGTCTGTTAAGCGTCAACTCTTGGTTTTGGTTCAGGTCATTATCTCATGGTTAATGGGTTTGAGCCCTGTGTTGGACTCTGCTGACAGTGCTGAGCCTGCTTGGTATTCTTTCTCTCCTTCTCTCTCTGCCTCTCTAGGATACATGCTCTCTCTCCCTCTCAAAAATAAACATTTAGAAGAAAAAAAAAAAGAATGTAACCTACAAGAGAACTTCCAGTAGGCTTCCAGCAGAATCTTACAGGCCAGGGGAGAGTGAAATAACGTATGCAAAGTGCAGAAACATAAAAAGTGCCAACCAAGAATGCTTTCTCTGCAAAGTTATTCAGATATGGAGAAATAACAGCTTTCCCAGAAAAACAAAAGCTGAGGGGAGTTCATCACCACTATACCTTCTTTGCAAGAAAGATTGAAAGGAGTTCTTCAGGCCAAAATGAAAAGACATTAATCAGTGACATGAAAACATATGAAAGTACATAACACACTATGAAAGGTGGGATCATAAATATATATGCATCCAACATGGGAGCACTTGAATATATTAAGCAAATACAGAAATAAAGGGGAAAACAGACAAGAATACAATAATCATAAGGGACTTTAATACCACACTTTCAACAAATGGATAGATCACCCAGAAAGAAAATTGACAAGGAAGCATGGACTTGAACCAAACCTTAGACTAAATGGACCTAACAGACATCTATAGAACATTCCATTCAACAGCAGAATATTATTCTCAAGCACACAGAGAATACTCTTGAAGATAGATCATGTGACAAGTCTTTGGAAACTTAAGATTGAAATCATACCAAGTACCTTTTCTAACCACAATGATATGAGATGAGAAGTCAACAACATGAAGAAAGCTGGAAAACCCACAAACACATTAAAACTGAACAGTATGCTCCTGAAAAACCAATTGATCAAAGAAGAAATCAAAATGCAAATCAAAGAATATCTGAAAACAAATGAAAATGGAAACACAACAAATCATAACTTATGAGATGCTGCAAAAGCAGTTCTGAGAGACATGTGTATATATTAAGAAATTTTAAAGACTGAAAATAAACACTCTAACTTTACACCTCAAAGGATCAGAAAAAGAACAAATGAAGCCTAAAATTAGCAGAAGAAAGGAAATAATAAAGATCACAATGAAAATAAGTGAAATAGAAACCAGAAAAACAATAGAAGAAGATCAACAAAAATAAGAGTTGGTTTTTCAAAAAGATAAACAAAATTCGCAAATCTTTAATGGAACTAAGAAAAAAGAGAAGAAATAAAGTAGAAATAAATGAAATCAGAAATATAACCAGTAGACACTACAATAGACACTGAATTCCAATAGACACTACAGAAATACATAGGATCATAGGTGATCACTATGAGCAAGTATATGCCAACAAATTTGATAGCCTAGAAGAAATGGATTAAGTATCTAGAATCATACTATCTACCAATACTGAACCAGGAAAAAATAGAAATTCTGAACAGACCAATAATGAGTAAAAAGAGTGAATCAATAATAAAAATTGTTCCAACATAGAAAACTTCAGAACCAGATGACTCCACTGGTGAATTCAACCAAACATTTAAGTAACACAAATCTTTTTTTTTACATTTTATTTTTTCTAATATAATTTGTTGTCAAATTAGCTAACATACAGTGTGTACAGTGTTCTCTTGGTTTTGGGGTAGATTCCCATGATTCATCGCTTACATACAACACCCAGTGCTCATCCCAACAAGTGCCCTCCTCAATGCCTATCATTTTCAAACTCTTCCAAAAAATTGAAAAGGAGGGCATAGTTCCAAACTTGTTCTGTAATAACAGTAATACACAGTAATAACTTTTTTTTAATGTTTATTTATTTTTTGAGAGAGACAGAGACAGATGCAAGTGGGTTAGGCGCAGAGAGAGAGACACACACAGAATCTGAAGCAGGCTCCAGGCCCTGAGCTGTCAGCACAGAGCCCAATCCGGGGCTCGAACCCACGAGCTGTGAGATCATGACCTGAGCTGAAGTCAGACGCTCAACTGACTGAGCACCCAGGCGCCCCCACAGTAATAACTTGATACCAAGCCAGATAAGGACACTACAAGACAACTACAGGCCAATATCCCTGATAAACATAAGTGAAAAACCCTCAAGAACTCATTAAAATGATTTACTACATGACCAAGCAGTATTTACCTCTGGGATGCAGGAGTGGTTTAACATATGCAAATCAATAAATGTGATATACCACAATAATAGAATGAACAATAAAAGTCATACTATTATCTCAATTGATGGAGATAAAGCATATGACAAAATACATCATTTTATAATTAAAACACTCAACAGACTCAACAAACCAACAGCTAACGTACCCAATGGTAAAAAATGTAAAGCTTTTCCTCTAAGATCAGGAACAAGACAAGGGTATCCACTCTCACCATGTATTCAACATAGTACTGGAAGTCCTAGCTAGAGCAATCAGGCAAGGCAAAGAAAAGGCATCCAAATTGCAAAGGAATAAATAAAATGGCCATTTGCAGATGATATGATCTTATATCTTGAAAATCCCAGACTCAATTAAAAACTGCTGTATATAATCCATGAATTCCATAAAGTTAAAAATATAAAATCAACACACAGAAATCAATTGCATTTCTATACACTATGAAATAGCTAAAAAAATAAAAAATAAAACTATGCCACTTGAAATAGCATCAAAAACAACAAAACGCCTAGGAATAAATTTAACCAAGGAAGTGAAACATGTATACAATGAAAACGATAAGATTTGCTGAAAGAAACTAAAGAAGACACAAACGGAGGGACAGCCCATGTTCATGGACTGGAAGAGTTAATATTGTTAAAATTTCCGTGATACTCAAAGCCATCTATACGCTCAATGCAATGCTTATCAAAATCCCAGTAGCTTTTGGTACTGGCACAAAAATAAGACACATAGATCAATGGAACAGAAAAGAGAGCCCAGAAATAAACCTATGCTTATATGATCAACTAATCCATGACAAAGGAGGCAAGAATATACAATGGGGGAAAAGACAATCTCTTCAACAAATAGTGTTGGAAAAACTGGACAGCTACATACAAAAGAATGAAACTGGACCACTTTCTCACAACATACACAAAAATAAACCCAAAATGGATTAAAGATCTAAGTGTGAGACCTGAAGCCATAAAACTCCTAGAAGAAAATATGGGCAGTAATTTCTTTGACATTCACCATAGAAATGTTTTTCTACATGTCTCCTGAGGCAAGGGAAACAAAAGCAAAAATAAATTATTGGGACTCCATCAAAATAAAAGCTTTTGCATAGCAAAGGAAACCATCCACAAAGCAAAAAGTCAACCTACTGAATGGAATATATTAGAAATGATATATACAATAAGGGGTTAATATCCTAAATATATAAAGAAATTATACAACTCAACACCCCCCCCCAAAAAAAACCCAAAAATCTGATTAAAAATTGGCAGAAGACGTGAATAGACACTTTTCCACAGAAGATGGATGGATGGTCAACAGACACATGAAAAGATGCTCAACATCACTAATCAGGGAAATGCAAATATCACCTTACACCTGTCAGGGTGGCTAGAATCAAAAAGATAAGAAATAAGTGTTGGTGAGGATCTGGAGAAAAAAGAACCCCTGTGCACTATTCATGGGAATGTAAATTGGTGTAGCTATTGTGTAAAACAGTATGTAGGTTCCTCAAAAATTAAAAAGAGAGATACCATTTGATCCAGTCATTCCACCACTGGGTATTTACTGAAAGAAAACAAAAACACTAATTTGAAAAGATATGTGCATCTTTATGTTTATTGCAGCATTATTTTCAGTAGCCAAGATATGGAAGTAATCCAAGTGTCCACTGATCGATAAATGAATAAAGAAGATATGATGTGTACCCACACGCTCGTGTGCACACACCACACACAGTGCAATATTACTCAGTGATAAAAACCAATGAGACGTTGCCACACTTGTAACAACATGATTTACCCATTAGTGAAGCAAGTTGGAGAAAGACAAATACCATATAATTTCACTTATATGTGGATTCTAAACAATCGAACAAACAAATGAAAAGCAGAAACAGACACATAAATACAGAGAACAAACTAATAATTGTCGGGGGGGGGTAAGGGTGGAGAGATGGGCAGAATGGGTGAAGGGCAGTGAGTGATACAGTCTTCCAGTTATGGAATGAATAAGCCATGGGGATAAAAGGCACAGCATAGGGAATATAGTTAATGATGACATTGTAGCTACACTTGTGGTTTACAGAGTTGTTAAATCACTATGCTATACACCTGAAACTCATGTAATATTGTATGTTAACTATACTTCAGTTAAAAAAATACAATGTAGGGGCACCTGGGTGGCTCAGGTGGTTGAGTGTCTGACTCTTAATTTCAGCTTAGGCCATTATCTCATGGTCATGAGTTCAAGCCCCCTGTCAGGCTCTGCACTTGAGATTCTCTCCCTCTCTCTTTTCTCCCACTGTGCTTGTGCACACAATTGTTTTCTCTCCCTCTCTCTCTCTTTCTCTCTCTCTCAGAATACATAAAAATTTAAAAATATGATTTAAAATGTTTTAATTCTGGATAGATCTTAAAATAATGACAATGATAAAGTTAATATATCCAACTTTATACATACCATATGATCAGTATTAAAATTCCAATGGCATTCTGTATGGCAAAGACCCAAACAGCTAAAGCAATCATGAGGGGAAATAAAAACCCAGAAGGATCACACTTCCTGATTTAAACTATACTAGTAAGCTATACTAATTAAAACAGTATGGTACTGTAATAAAAATAGACACATGGGCCAATGGAACAGGATAGAGACCCCAGAATTAAGCCCCTGCATAAATGGCCAATATTTATAAGAAAGCCAAGAATGTCCAATGGAGAAAGGATTGTCTCTTCAACAAACAGTGTTGGGAAACTGAATCAACATATGCAGAAAGAAAGAAAGAAAGAGAAAGAAACGGGACCCCCATCTTACACCACTCATAATAGTTAACTTCAAATGGATCAAAGACTGAAACATAAGACCTGAAACCATAAAACTCCTACAAGAAAACATAAAGAAGCCCCTCAACATTAGTCTTGACAATGCTTTTGTGGACATGACACCAAAAGCACACCAAAAAATAAAGGAAAATTTCCATAAGTGAATTACATCAAACTTAAAAGCTTCTGTACTGAAAAAGGAACAGTGGACAAAACGAAAAGGCAACTCTGGAATTGGAGACACTTTTTTGCAAACCATATATCAGATAAGGGGGTTAATATCCAAAATTCAAAAAGATCTCATACAACTTAATAATGTTAAAATCTGATTAAAATGGAGAACAGAAACCATAGTCAAATTTTTTCAAAGAAGACATCCAAATGGTCAACAGGTATATTAAAATGTGTTCAACATCACTACTCATCAGATAAATGCAAATCACAACTAAAATGAGATATCACCTCACACCTGTCAAAATGGCTGTCATCAAGAAGACAAGAGATACAAGTGTTGGCAAGGATGTGGAAAAAAAAGGGAACACTGTGCATTGTTGGTGGTATCATATACTGGCTCAGCTATCATGGAGAACAGTATGTATCTTCCTGAAAAATTAAAAATAGAAGTACTACTTCTGTGTATATATCCAAAGGAAATGAAAGCAGGTTATCAAAGAGATATACACACCATCATGTTTATTGCAGCATTATTCACAATAGCCAAGATAGGACACAACCTAAGTGTCCTTTAACAGATGAGTGGATGAGGAAGACGTAGTTGATATAGACAATGGAGCACTATTCAGCCATGAGATAAAAGGAAAGCTGGCCCTCGCAACAACATGGATAGACCTCAAGGACATTATGCCAAGTGAGATAAGTCAGACACAGAAAGACAAATACCGTATGACATCTCCTACAGGTGCAGTCTGAAAAGCACTGAACACACACACACCAGAAAATGGAATTATGGTTATCAGGGAGAAGGGGATGAGGGAATAGAAGAGATGTTGTTTTAGGGTATAAATAAGTCTGGAGATCTAATACATAGAACAGGAATTACACACAACAAAACTGTATTATAAACATTAAACTTGGTAAGAGACTACATCTCAATTTTTCCTACCATAAGAAGAAATGATAGGGGTGCCTGGGTGGCTCAGTCGGTTGGGCATCCGACTTCGGCTCAGGTCATGATCTCGTGGTCCGTGAGTTCGAGCCCCGCGTTGGGCCCTATGCTGACGGCTCAGAGCCTGGAGCCTGTTTCAGATTCTGTGTCTCCCTCTCTCTGACCCTCCCCCGTTCACGCTCTGTCTCTCTCTGTCTCAAAAATCAATAAATGTTAAAAAAAATTAAAAAAAAAAGAAGAAATGATTGTAATTTGGCAGAGGTGCTAGCCAATGCTACAATGGAAATCATGTTGCAGGATGAATGTATCAAATTGGTATGTGGTACGTGTTAAAACCTACACAATGTTATAGATCAGTTAGATCTCAATTTTTAAAAAATTGTATATTGCAAACAAATAAGTAAAAGAATAATTAAAATTTGTGTTAACAGGCACAAATTATGTAAAGATGCAATTTGTGATATTATGACATATTATGAAATAAAGGGAGGGACAACAGAGTTTTAAAGTAACAGAGTTCTTATATACTACTGAAACTTCATTGGTATTAATTAAAACTTGGTCATTATAAATTTAAATATTAATAGTAATCCCCAGGGTAACCACTAAGAAAAAAACCTTAAAAATATACGGAAATAGAAACAAGAAAATCAAAATCCTATTTAGAAGATGTCTTTTACATGGACAAACTGGTACACCCATGCAATGGAATACTATTCAACACTAAAAAGAAATGAGCTATCAAGCCATGAAAAGATGTGGAGGAAACTTAAACACATATTACTAAGCGAAAGAAGACAATCTGAAAAGGGTACAGCTTGCTGTATGATTCCAACTATATGACATTCTGGAAAATATAAAACTATGGAGACAATAAAAAGGTCAGTGGTTGCCAGGCAACAGTGGGAAAGAGAGAGGGATTAATAGGCAGACCACAGAGGATTTGATAGGATTCTGTATGATGCTGCAATGGTGGATACATTTGTCTAAACCCAGAGAAGGCAGAACACAAGAACAAACCCTAACGTAAACCATAACATTTGGTCAATAATGTGTCAGTGTTGGTCCATAGATTGTAAAAAATGGGGGCACCTGGGTGGCTTAGACGGTTGAGCGTCCCAACTCTTGGTTTCAGCTCAGGTGCCAGGGTTGCTCAAACCCTGCATCAGGCTCCACGTGGAGCCTATTTAAGATTCTCTCTCTCTCTCTCTCTCTCTCTCTCTCTCTCTTTCTCTCCCTGCCCCTCCCACACTCACATGCACTTTTCCTCTCTCTTAAAAAAATAAAATAAAACAGGCAGCTGAGGGCCCAGTCAGTTAAGCATCTGACTCTTGGTTTTGGCTCAGGCCACGTTCTCATGGTGTGTGAGTTTGAGCCACTCATCCAGCTCTGTGCTGACAGCAGATTGGGACTCTCTCTCTCCCTCTCTGCCCCTCCCCTGCTCACTCTCTCTCTCTCTCTCAAAATAAATAAACATAAAAATAAAATAATAAAATAAAATAAAATAAAATAAGATTGTACAAAATGTACCATACTGGTACAGGTTATAGTGGGGGGAGATTGTGAGGGGGTGGAGAGAAGAGAGGGAATATATGAGAATTCTGTATTTTCCACTTACTATATCTGTGAACCTAAAACCATTATTAAAAATTGAAGTGTATTAATTTTAAAATATAAAATAAAAAGAGGAAGGCAGCAGGTAAACCTTGAGATTTAAATACAGAAGAAAACTTGGTCTCTTTAATACATGCAAACATTAGGAGTTAAGGACTATGAGACTTTTTCCTTTAGTATCTCTAACTCTTCTGGTTACATATCTTGTACTCAATAAGATTTTCTGAAATAAAGAGAATTTTGTATGACCTTAGGCAAATCATTTCACTTTTTGTACCTTATAACTTTTTAATGTAACAAATAAAGATGACACATGGGGTGGGGGGAATGGTACATTAGAAAAAGATCATTTGAGGAAAAGAAGGCAGTGTTGAAAGAATTCAGTAACAAAGATATGAAACTTATAGAAAAAAATAGCAAAATAACAGAAATGCTTCCTAATCAATAATTATGCAAATAATAACAAAAGCTGGGGTATTTATTCTAATATCAAACAAAACAGACTGTCAAAACTTGTTATAGGAGACAAAGAAATACATTAAATTTAAATGTGGATTAAAAAGATCAATCCATCAGAAAAAAATATACCAATTTTATTTTTTTAAGTTTATTTATTTATTTTGAAAGAGAGAGAGATTGAAGGAGGGACAGAGACAGAGAGGGAGAGAGATAATCCCAAGCAGACTCTGCACTGCCAGCCCAGAGCCCAACGCAGGGTTCGAACTCACAGTGAGATCATGGCTTGAGCCAAGATCAAGAGTTGGACTCTTAACCAAGTGAGCCACCCATGCACCCCCAAAATACAACAGTTTTAAAGATGCATGAACAAAGAAATACAGCCCCAAAATATAGCAAGCAAATATTGACAGAAGTGAAGGGAGAAATCAACAACTTTGCAATAATAATTGGATACCAAATGCCTTATCTTTAATAATGAGTAGAAATATAGAATGAAGATCAATGAGCAAATAGTTACTTGAGGGACATATATACCAACTAGACCTAAAGAGCATCTACAGAACACTCCACCCAACAACAGCATTCTTATCAAGTACTAATGAAACACTCTTGAGGACAAATATGTCAGGTCATAAAAATACTTCAATATTTCAAAGACTGAAATAATAATGTGTTCTCTGAGCATAGTGAATCGAAGCTAGAAATCATAACAACAACAACACCCTGGGATATTCACAAATACGTGGAAATTAAACAACATTCTGTTAAAGCATCAATGGGTAAAAGAAGAAATTATAGTAACAATTGGAAAATACTTAGACATAAATCAATACAACGCAGGATGCTCAGACTTACAGGATATAGTGAAAGCAGTGTTCAGAGGTAAATTTATAGCCATAAATGTGTACATTAAAAATGAATGAAGAAAGATCTGAAATCAATGACTTCACACCTTAGGAAACTTAAAAAAGAAGAGTAAGCTAAACCCAAAGCTGGAAGAAGCCAGGAAATAGTAAAATTAGAGCCAAATATAAACAAAATATAGAACAGAAAAGCACTTGAGAAAATTAAAAAATCCCAAACTTGGTTCTTTAAAAAGATTAACCAAAAATGATAAACATTTAGCTAATATTACCAGAAAAGGAAGAAAAAAATATGACTCAAATTACTAAAATCAGAAAGAAAGTGAAGGATTTTGGGCATAAGCAAGATGGCAGAGTAGGAAACCTTGGACCCTTCTTCCTTCCAGAAATACACTGATTCAGCAAAATTCATAGACAATTCATGGAGAAATTATGTGAAAATGTGAAAACTCATGTAAAAAATCAGAAAATAATGTTCCAGGTGCTCCTGCATCGTGAAACAACACAAAACCAAGCTTACAATAGCCTGTAGGGAGATTTTAAACAACCTTGCTGGAAATCCTGCCCCTAACACACCATATAATCAAGAAGAGATCTTCTCACTCCCAGCTTCATCCAGAGAGTTGGTTCACCCAAGGGAGTAGTTAGTTCATGTATCCAGTGCCCAAACTCTACTGATAGGCTCTCCATTCGACTGGCTTCTGTCCAGAAGTTAAGTTTCCTAAGATTTCCTCTCAGAAATCTTGGATTTCTGACAGGTCCAGCACAGTCTAGCCTGAGGAGAACAGATGGTGTGGGCTGGTAGATGCCATCGATCCTCCTCCCTGCTCAGCACAGAGTGTACAGATTAAAAAAAAAACAAACCCTAGCTCTGCGTTTCCTCCTAGAGAGAAAAAGAAATCCTTGCATCCGGCACCCAACTTTTCTTTGGCTGCCCAAAGAATTGACACCTTACTCGCCAGTCCTGGAGTTCTGAAGGGTCTGGCACAGTCTACCCAAATAGTAGAGAATGGCAGTGGCAGCTTGGGCTGGTAAACACCCTAGTTCCCTACTCCTGGCTCAGCAAAGAGAGAGCAGTCAACAAATACAGCTGCCTCAGAGAAAGCAGGCAAATTTCCCACCTCTCAGTTCTTCCTGGAAGATGCTGAACTACATATTTTCCTAGCTGTTGCCTGAGGATCCAGCTTCTAATCAGGCTGCATAATATAGGTGCTGACTGCAATCCTCCCCATTTTCTCACTGGCAGATCTTGGCACATCCTCAAATACTGGGACCACTAAGAAAAAGGAGGAGGCTTGGACAATCACAAAAGTTTGAAAGACAATTAGTAGCTCATGGTGGCCTGACCACTAAGGTTCATCTCCTTCATGAAATCATGCTATTTAAATGATGAGTGGGAATGCAAGCTGGTGCAGCCACTCTGGGAAACAGGATGGAGGTTCCTCAAAAAACTAAAAATAGAACTACCCTACGACCCAGCAATTGCACTACTAGGCTTTTATCCACGGGATACAGGTATGCTGTTTCGAAGGGACACATGCACCCCCATGTTTATAGCAGCACTATCAACAATAGCCAAAGTATGGAAGGAACCCAAATGTCCATCGACGGATGGATAAAGAAGGTGTGGTATATATCTACAACGGAGTATTACATGTCAATCAAAAAGAATTAAATCTTGCCATTTGCAACTATGTGGATGGAATTAGAGGGTATTATGCTAAGTGAAATTAGAGAAAGACAAAAATCCTAAGACTTCACTCATATGAGGACTTTAAGAGACAAAACAGATGAATATAAGGGAAGGGAAACAAAAATAATATAAAAACAGGGAGGGGGACAAAACAAAAGAGACTCATAAATATGGAAAACAAACGGAGGGTTACTGGAGGGGTTGTGGGAGGGGGGATAAGCTAAATGGGTAAGGGGCATTAAGGAATCTACTCCTGAAATCTTTCTTTCACTATATGCTAACTAATTTGGATTTAAATTTTAAAAAATAAAAAATAAAATTAAAAAAAAACACTGTAAGAAAAAAAAAAGATGATGAGAAGTGGTATTTTTTTCTAATGAACAGAAACCAACCAACAGAGAGTCAAGGAAAATGAAGGAACAGAGGAATATGTTCCAAACAAAAGAACAAGATAAATATCCAGAAATGTAGCTTAATTAAATGGAAATAAGTGACTTTCCTAATAGAGAATTCAAAATAATGACCATAAAGATGCTCATTGAGGTCAGGAGATCAATACATGAACAAAGCGAGAATTTCAACAAGAAGAAAAAAAAAACTTAAAGTACCAAATCACAGAGGTGAAGAATAACTGAACTGAAAAATTGAATAGAGGGGTTCAACAGAAGACTACATCAAGCAGCAAAAGGATCAGTGAACTTGAAGACAGGGTAGTAGAATTTATCCAACCAGAGGAGTAAAAAGAAAAAAAGAATGAAAGAGTAAAGACGGCTTTAGGGTCCATCAAACAAACCATATTATTCTCTATATGAATAATAGAGATAGAGGAAGAAGAAGAAGAAGAAGAAGAAAACTTATTCAAAGAAAGAATGGCTGAAAACTTCCCTAACCTGGGGAAAGAAACAGACATTCAGGTGCAGAAAGCTCAGAGAGTTTCAAATAAGGTAAATCCAAAGAAACCTGCACCAAAATATAATTGTCAAAAATTAAGGACAAAGGAACCCCTATAAGACCATCAGCAGATTTTTCAGGATAAACCTTGCAGGCCAGAAGGGAGAGGCATGATATATTTAAAGTGCTAAAAGAAAGAGACTGCCAGCCAAAAATACTCAACCCAGCAAAGCTGTCTTTCAGAACTGAAGGAGAGATAAAGAGTTTTTCAGTCAAACAAAAGCTGAGGAGTTCATCACTGATCCAGCCTTACCAGAAATGTGAAAGGGAGGGCACTTGGGCAGCTCAGTTGGTTAAGCATCTGACTTTGGCTCAGGTCATGATCTCATGATTCGTTAGAGTCCCACATCAAGTGAACTCAAGCCCCGCTTCCAGTGAGTTTGTGCCCTGCTTTTCTCTCTTTCTCTCTCACTCCCTCCCTCCCTCTCTCTCTCTCTCTTTCTCTCTCTCCCCCTCACTCACTTGAGGACTCTCTCAAAAAAAAAAAAAGAAAGAAATGTGAAAGAGAGTTCTTCAGACTGAAACAAAAGGACACTAAATTATTAACAGGAAAACATATAAAGCTCATCTGTAAAGGTAAATATATAGTTAAATTCAAAATACTCTAATGCTGTAATAGGAATAGGTAAATCATTTATGACTCTAGTATAAAGGTTAAGGGATAAAAGTAGTAAACAATAACTGCAAACACAGTAAATTTAATGGATATACAATGTAAAAAGATGCAAATTGCGACACCAAATCATAAAATTTGGGGGTGGGGAAGTTTTGTGTGTTTTCAAAGCTATTGCCAGCTTAAAATAAGCTATTATAAATGTTTTATGTAAGCCTCATAGTAACCAGAAAGCAAAAGCCTATAGTATATCTCAAACAATTTAACTTTACACCTCAAAGCACTAAAAGAAGCATAACGAACTGAGCCCAAATTTGGCAGAAGGAAGGAAATAAAGATCAGAGAAGAAATAAATGGAATAGAGACTAAAAACACAATAGAAAAGAGCAATGAAACTAAAGCTTGTTTTTTGAAAACACAAATGACATAGACATATTGTTAGCTAGACTTAATTGCCAAGAAGAAAAGAGAGAGGACTCAGGTAAAATAACCATAAATGGAAGAAACGGACATTATGACTATGAACAACTATATGCTAACAAACTGGACAACCTACAAGAAATGGATTAATTCCTAGAAGTGTAAAACCTACCAAGACTGAATCAATAAACAGAAAATCTGAAGAGACCAGGTTACTAGCAAGGAGACTGGATCGCTAATCAAAATCCTCCCAACAAACAAAAGTCCAGGACTAGACTGTTTCACTGGTGAGCTTTCCCAAAACATCTAAAGAAGGATTACTACCAATCCTTCTTTAGCTTCCAAAAAATGTAAGAGGGAATACTTCTGTACACATTTTACAAGGCCAGCTTTATTGCCCTATATGAAAACCAAAGATACCTTAAGAAAATTACAAGTCAATATCCCTGATGAACACAGACACAAAATGCTCACCAAGATATTAGCAATCGAAATTCAACAATACATCCCTAAAGGATCGTATACCATGACCACGTGGGACCTATTCCAGCGATGCAAGGATGGTTTAACATCCACAAATCAATTAATGCGATATGCTACATGAAAGATAAAAATCGTACAATCATCTCAATAGATGAAGATAAAGACAAAATTTAACATCTTTTCATTATAAAAACTCTCAACAAACTAGGTATACAGGGAATGTACTTCAACATAATAAAGAGATAATACGACGTGCCTACAGCTAACATCACACTGAACAGTGAAATCCTGTAAACCTTTCCTGTAAGATCAGGAATAAGACAAGGATGCCCACCCGTTCCTGCCTCTTTTATTCAATATAGTAGTAGAATTCCTAGTTAGAGCAATTGAACAAAGGCAAGATGGGGAGTGGCTGCTTACTGGAAAGAGGTTTCCTTTTGGTGTGTTGAGAACTTAGAACTAGGTATAATGATTTCATAACGTTGTGAATGTACTATATACCTCTGAATTATACACTTTAAAATGGTTAAAATGGTGAGTTTAATGTTACATGGATTCTTTCTCAATAAAAATGTAAATACACATAAGTACATACAAGGCTTATAATTCAGCCATTAATGTAACAACAGAGAGCACGAGTCTTTAGGAAATAAACATAGTCAATTTTTTTTTTTAGGATTTTATTACTAAGTAATCTCTACACCCAATGTGGAACTTGAATTCACAACTCTGAGATCAAGAGTTGCACGATCCATCACTGACTGAACCAGTAAAGCGTCCCGACATAATCAATTTTTTAAAAAGAAAATTGAAAGCTTCAGGTTACTGTTTAATTGGAAACCTGTTTTTCTTAGAGTATATAAAATTTTGATGCATCTCATAATCAGTTTCATCTTAGATCAAGTGTGATACCTCAATTATAGAACATATTTTTGTATTATTATTTATTGACATACATGGCTTTTACTAGGTGAATGCTCTAAGATTATATTGTATTGAGGTATTGCCCTCCTAAAGAGCCATGTCCCTCTGAGTTAAGTCTGAATGTCTTTTTCTCTCTCGTGTAAAGTAAGTCCAGAGATAGGTCATTCGGAGCTGTTTTGCGCTACACGTTAAGGGAGCCATCACTGTTGTTTCTCTTCCACCTTTGGCACCCTCTCACCCTGATGCATGCTGTGACTCTGTATGACAGCCTACAGGAAGGAGGCATGAGGATAAAGCCTCTCCCCGCCAGGATGCTTCCTCAAACTTGCAAATGATGCTGGGAAATAGACTTTATTCCATGTACAGCTTCCAATCAGTGTTTCTTAGGAACAATAGGAACAATGAGCGTACCCCCAACGCAGATCTTGGTTTCTAATAACAGAAACTAGGGCTCCTTGGAGAAACAGGAAACACAAGAGGCTGGAACATCTTGTAGTGACAGAAAGAAAGTGAATTTGAACAATCAAATGACACAGTATCAGATTATACACCAAAGTACATAATACATACAGTAAATCTACACCGATATAGATTATCCCATATAAAAATAAATAAAGGAAGAGGGATAAATTTTCCTCATTGTGATTGTCAGTTTTGTTTAAACTTGGCTAGGCTATATTTCATGATTGTTCAAACACTATCTGGGTGTTGCTGTGAAGGTATTTTATAGATGAGATTAATAACTACAATAAATTTTTTTAAATTCCAAGTCATCCAAATTAGCTTCAATTTACTTACTAGTTTTAAGTTAAATTTGTTTAAATGTTTATTTTTGAGAGAGAGGGAGACTGAGCACAAGAGAGACGGAGACACAGCATCCAAAGCAGGGTCCAGGCTCCGAGCAGTCAGCACAGAGTCCCAGGCAGGGCTTGAACCCACAAACTGTGAGATCATGACCTAAGCCAAAGTTGGATGCTTAACTGACCAAGCCACCTAGGTGCCCCTATTTTTTTTAATGTTTATTTATTTTTGAGAGAGAGAGAGAGAGAGAGAGAGAGAGAGGCTGAGCACGAGTGGGGGAGGGGCAGAGAGGGAGACACAGAATCTGAAGCAGGCTCCAGGCTCTGAGTTGTTAGCACAGAGCCTGATGCAGGGCTCGAACTCACAAATGGTGAGATCATGACCTGAGCTGAAGTCAAACAATTTAACCGACTGAGCCACCCAGGCACCACTACAATCGATTTTAAATAAAGGAGAGTATCCTTGGTAATCTGGGTGGGCTTGATGTAATCAGCTGAAAGGATTAAGAGGTATCCCTGAAGAAGAGATTGTCCATGGGGACTGCTTCACTGCAAGCCTGAGAGTTCCAGCTGTCCTTCCAGACTGCTGCCCTACAGATTTCAGACTTGCCCAGCTGAACCACAGCATCACATAAGGCAATTCCTTGCAGTAAATCTCTCTCTCTCCATATATGTGTATACGTATGTGTGTACGTGTGCCTGCATGTGTATCTTACCGGTTGTGTTTTTCGGCTTGAACCTTGAATGATGCACTGAAGAATTTGAAATATTATCTATAGATTGTCCCCTCACCAGGAGCTTCCCCTTGAGTATGAGCTGGACTTAATGCTTCCCTTCCAAAGAATGGAGTATGGAAAGGGAAACATATTAACTCTATGGTAGAGGAAGCTGGTAGCACCACTTACCAGGTGATCAGGACCAATATCACCAGTGATGTCAGGTGATGTCACGTAGCCCTGATATACTAGGATGAGAAGGGCACATCACCTCCTTTGTTGTCTTCTCCAAAACCCATATCCCAATGCAACTATGAGAAAAACATCAGACAGCACAAATTGAAGGACTTTAACAAAAACTGCCTGACAAGTACTAGTCAAAATGGGCAAGGTCATGAAAACAAGTCTGAGAAACTGTCACAGATCATAATAGACTAGGCATGACAACTATATGTAATGTATATTTCGTTCTCAAATGAAACCCAAATAAAGTCTTTAGGTTGTATTTTCTTTAATTGGAGTTTGTGTTTTCTGAAGCTAGGAGGATTGAAACTGTGTCTATCCAGAGCTACCAGGCTCTGCCCCTGAGATAAGGGCCAGCTGCTTAGCCAGGAGTCTGTAGAGCCCTGGGGGCACAGGGTGAGGCAAGCAGCTCGGTCTTCAAGCACAAGGAGCACTGTGGCGTCTGTAAGCCTCCCACAAGGAGACACAACGGAGCCATCTCTAGCCACTGGAGGCAGGGATAGGGAGGGGTCCACACTCCTGAGAGCCAGCTGACTGTGGAAGGACCAGACCTTCCTCTTCCTCTGAACTTGGTTCCCTGTGGTGTCCTTTCTGCAAAAGCTTCAGGCAGTCTGAGGTATGCTTGGAGATGGAGGAGGTTATGGTGGGGTCGGGGTGATGGCACCTGCAGCGCGGGGAGAACACCCTGTGAGGAGACACGACCCT
Source organism: Prionailurus viverrinus (assembly GCF_022837055.1). Taxonomy (NCBI): domain Eukaryota; kingdom Metazoa; phylum Chordata; class Mammalia; order Carnivora; family Felidae; genus Prionailurus; species Prionailurus viverrinus. The sequence continues at coordinate 907,146 of NC_062578.1, forward strand.
AGGGCCTTCCCACTACCACTGCTACGACCGTCCTGCCCCGGTTTACTCCAAATGCTTCTGGTCTTTTTGCCCAGAAGACCCCGCCAAGGCAGGGGGGCCAAGAACAATTTCTGTCCTCAGGTGGAGGGAGGACCTTCAGAGACTCTGACTCTCAGGGGGCCGGGCCAGCACGCCCACGGGTGGTTCTGGATTTCTGAGGCAAGTGTGTTGGTGCTGGCTGCAAGTTCTGTCCCTCCTCTCATTTATATAACCTTTCCAATTTACTAAATCTGCCATAATTTATAACATTTCCTTCAGGCTTCATTTTAGTTACTTTATTTCCCACCATTGCATCTGATTTCCCTCATAACGAAATAGGAAACACCCAAATGGTTTTCTCCTTTGGCCTTCTGTTGTCTACATCTTTCTACACAAGATTTTCATTTTTGATCAGTTCAACCCATTGTTTTCTTCTTCACCTCAAAGAAAAAACACAATAATATTTTTCATTCACTACTTTGTGTGTCAATAGAGTTTAAGCAAATTCAGTTTATTGTTATGAAGTTAATGTATGAATTAATCCCACAATTAATTAGAAACAATATTTTATCCATAATATAAGCAATTAATACATCTTCCACATGAAGGAATAAAATCAGCTGAAGGCAAAACCTTGGCTTCTCTGACTGACTAGGGCCTGGCAAGTGCAGGACAACTGACTGACTAGGGCCTGGCAGGTGCAGGATGGAACTGAGGGTCTGACTATTCACATTTAAAATTATCCATCAAGGAGCGCCTGTGTGGCTCAGTTGGTTGAGTGTCCGACTTCGGCTCAGGTCATGATCTCACAGTTCATGAGTTCGAGCCCCGCGTCAGGCTCTGTGCAGACAGCTCAGACAGAGCCTGGAGCTGCTTCGGATGATGTGTCTCCCTCTCTCTCTCTGCCTCTCCCCAGCTTGCACTGTCTCTCCCTCTCTCAAAAATAAATAAACATTAAAAAAAATTTTTTTAAATAAAATTCTCCAACAAGAGACCAAGCTGTAACTGAGCAGAGGAAAACTGCCAGGTTATCTCAGGGAAGATTCAGTATCAAACTGCCTTTTTACCTTAAAAAAAATTATTTTGCACCTGATTACTGAAGGATACCATCACATTTTAGAGGTTTAAGAAAAATAACAAGAATTTAATAATGTAGAAGATGATTCTTAAAAGTACAAAAACTACTTTTTAATAAAGCAAAATAGAGGCTTCTAAGTGGCCTAAAAATCCCAGCAAAAAGTAACTTAAGCTTGACTGGGTGTCATCTGCCTTATCCTAAAAATTCACGATCCAAGCTTATCCTCTGTTCTTCCCTACCACTGGAACGACTGCGGCTTACTGCTCTTTCCCAGCTCCCAGAGACTAGCTTTCCACTTTCTGCACTCGTCAGCAGTACCTCTTTCCAAGAAAGATGCCTCTTGAAACTTTCCAGCTGATGTTAAGAAAAATAACTGTTTGGTGTTTAGAAAGAAAGAGAGAAAAAGAGAGTGAGAAAGACTTCCTTCTTATTTTGCAAATAGGGAGGTAGCTGGCTTTAGCCTGAGAAATGGTAGGTTCATCATAGTCTGAGAACGGTAGGTAGGTATGGATTGTTGACAATGCAACTTTGACACACATAAAAGTGATTCATTTACACAACTGTGGTCATGAAGTCAAAGGGAATTATTTGAATGATACAGAGGAATTAAAATCATGTCTTCCTCAAAGTGTCAGCATTGTGCTTGTAAAAGTTTCTAGCTCCAGCAGCTTCCATAGTATTTTGTGCGCCCTCTTGCCCACTCAAGAAAAATCTGTGGCAGCATTTGAAGTGACACTCTCACTTCTTTTAACTGACCAGCTGGGGAATGTGACAACGCAGACTAAAAGTTGAGGGTGTAGAGTAGAACTCCAATGAGTTCTTTCAAAGTCATAGCCAGAGATTAATTTTATACCTAGTGACTTTTGCTTATCATATCACAATAAGGAAGTAAGGGTCATGAAACTGGCATAAATCTTAGTTTTACAGTTAGAATTTCAAAGGGTTATTCTATCTAATTTTTAAAAAAATTTTTGAAGTTTATTTATTTATACTGAGAGAGACAGAGACTGCATGAGTGGGGGAGGGGCAGAGAGGAAGACAGAATTCCAAGCAGGCTCTGTACTGTCAGCACAGAACCCAACATGGGGCTCGAACTCTTGAAACCATGAGATCATGTCCTGAACCAAAACCAAGAGTTGGATGCTTAACTGACTGAGCCACCCAGGTGCCCCTCTATCTCATTTCTTAAGTAAAATACATCCATTCCTAACAATCGTAATTGAAACAATCATAATCAAATTCTATTTTTGCTAACAGAGTCACACAATATAAGAAACTAAATACAATTTAATCAAGAAATAACCCAAAAGAGTAAAGAAAAGGAACCTAAATGGGTGAAACAAGAAAACCAAGAGAACACCCTAGTTTATACCTAATGTTCCCTCTTCCCGTGATTCTCAAATGCCTGACAAACACCTCAAAGGCAAAGTTATACTAATACCTGGATTCAGTAAAATCAGTAAGTTCAGAGCCTTATTGACCTACTACTCATTTTCAACCTTTAAGAACCAGCCAGTCATAAAGAGTGTCTATCATATATCATATACAATATATGATATATATCATCTACCGGTGGCCAAACAGAATTTTTTCCCAGAACTGTTCATAAGCTTCAGTGAATACAAATACAAGGAGATGAGGCACCTGTCATGGGAAATATTGTAGAGAACATGCCAGAATAGTAGCCACTAGCCACATACGGCTATTTAAATTAACAATACTTGATCCTCATTATTTGCAGGTTCTGTGTTTGCAAAAATTCACCTACGTGCTAAAATTCATGTTTAATCCCCAAATTGATATTCACAATGCTTTGTAGTCATTCATGGACATGTATGGAGCAGCAAAAAAATGTGAGATGGGATGTTCCCGGTGGAGGTTGGGTAAGGCACAGTTCTGCCCTCTTGTTATTGTCTCATACTGTAAACAAGTTCCTTTTGACGTCTATTTAGTGTGATGTTTTTAGAATTTTTGTTGGTGCTTTTTCTGTTTAAAATGACCTGCAAGCATAGTACTGAAGTGCAGTAAAGCTGTGATGTGCTTTGAGAAAATAAGTGTGGTAAATCAGTTTTGTTCAAGCACAGTGAAAGTACTGTTGGCTAGGAGTTCAAGGTTAATGAATAAAAATATATATATTAAACAGGGTGTCTTTATCAGAGTTGAAACAGATGAAACAGAGGCTGAAAAGATAATAGAAAAGATAAAAGAAACTGAGAACTGAGTTTTAAAAAGATAAATAGACAAACCATTAGCAAGATTCACCAGTAAAACCTGAGAGAACTCAAACTCAGAAATGAAAGAAGTGTTACAATTGATACCACAGAAATACAAAGGACATGAGACCACTATGAAAAATTATATTCTGGTAAACTAGACAAGAAGAAATGAATTCCTAAAAAGGTACAACCTGCCAAAACTGAATCATAAGAAACAGAAAATCTGAACAGATCACTTACTAGTAAGGAGAAGGAATCACTAATCAAAAATCTCCTAACAAATAGAAGTCCAGGACCAGATGGCTTCACTAGTGAATCCGATCAAATATTTGAAAAGAACTAATACCATTACTTCTTGAACTCTTCCAAAAAATAGAGAAGAGGAGGGAACTCATTTTATGAAACCAGCGTTACCCTGATACCAAAGCCAGACAATGACACCAAAAGAAAAGAAAATTACGGACCAATATCCCATAATATCCACAAAATATTAGCAAACCAAATTAAACAACAGAGGAAAAGGATCATATACCATTATCAAGTGGGACATATTCCAGGGTTGCAAGGATAGTTCAACATCCACAAATCAATCAATGTGATATACCCCCTTAACAAAACAAGGGATAAAAGTCATACAGTCATCTCAGGAAATACAGAAAAGGTATTTGACCAAATTAAATATCCACTTATCAAAAAAAAAAAAAAGCACACTATCATAAACTGGCTATAAAAGGAACATATCTCAACATAATAAAGGCATTTACGACACGCCCACAGCTACCATCCTCCTCAATGGTGAAAAGTTGAAAGCTTTTCCTGGAAGATCAGGAAAAAACAAGGATGCCCACTCTTGCCACTTTTATTCAACACAGTATTGGAAATCCTAGCTGAGCAAATAGGCAAGAAAAAAAAAGGCATCCAAATCAGAAAGAGAAAAGTAAAACTGCTATTATTTGCAGATGCCTTATCATACACAGAAAACCTGAAAGACTCCAGGGAAAAACTCTTAGAACTAATCAATAAGTTCAGTAAAGTTGCAAAATACAAAATCAATATACAAAAATCAGTTGTGTTTCTATGGGCAAATAGTGAATATCAAAAAGAGAAATTTAGTAAATAATCCTATTAACCAATGCATGAAAAAGGGTAAAGTGGCTAGGAATAAATCTAACCAAGGAGGTGAAAGACCTGTGCACTGACAACTGTAAAACATTGATGAAAGATAGTGAAGAAGACACAACCAAATGGAAAGACATTCTGTGCTCATGGATTATAAGAATTGATTTTGTTAAAATGTCCATACTTCCCAAGGCAATCTACAGATTCAATGTAGATTCTACAAAAATTCTAATGGTATTTTCCACAGAAATAGAACAAACAATCCTCAAATCTGCATGGAACCACAAAAGATCCTGATTGCCCAAAGCCATCTTAAGAAAGAACAAAGCTGGAGGCATCACACTTTCTGATTTCAAACTATATTACAAAGCTATAGTAATCAAAAAAGTATGGTATTGGCATAAAAACAGATACATAAATCAATAAAATAATAGCTCAATAAATAAACCCATGCAAATATGGTCAATTAATTTATGACAAAGGAGCAAAGAATATGCAGTGGGGAAAGGATAGTCTTTTTAATAAATAGTGGGAATACTGAGCAGCTACATGCAAAAGAATGAAACCAGACCCAACATTACACCATATGTAAGATCCAACTCAAAATGTACTGAAGACTTGAACATAAGACGTAAGGCCATAAAACTCCTAGAAGAAGACAAAGCAGCCATCACTCTTGGCAATGATTTCTTGGATTTGACAACAAAACAAAGGTAATAAAAACAAAATTAAACAAGTGAGATTACATTAAACTAAAAAGCTTCTGCACAGCATAGGAAACCATGCAAATGAAATGAAATGAAACTATGGAAATGAAAAGGTAAGGCACAGAAGAGGAGAAAAAATTTGCAAATGATATATCTAATAAGGCGTTAGTATATAAAGAACAGGAAAAAAATTAGAAAACATGACTTATAAATGAGCAGAGGAACTGAATAGACATTTTTCCAAAGAAGAGGTACAGATGGCCAACAGACACATGAAAAAAAGGTGCTCAACATCCATTCATCATCAGGGAAATGCAAGTCAAAACCAAAATGAGTTATCATTTCACACCTCTCTGAAGGGCTAGCATCAAAAAGATGGGAAAAAACAAGTGTTGGTGAAGACATGAAGAAAAAAGAACCATTGTGTACTTTCGGTGGGAATGTAAATTGCTATAGCAACTATGAAAAACAACTAAATAGAACTACCATATAATCTGGCAATTCCACTTCCAGGTATTTATCCAAAGGAAATAAAACACCAACTTGAAAAGATATGAACACCCCCGTGTTCACTGCAGAATTCTTTACAATGGCCAAGACATGGAAGCAATCTAAGTGTCCACTGATGGACAAATGGATAAAGAAAAAGTGGTGTGTACGTACACACACACACACACACACACACACACACACACACACTGGAATATCATTCAGTCATAAAACAGAATGGAAGCTTGCCATATGTAACAACATGGATGGACCTTGAGGGCATTGTACTAAGTGAAATCTGTCAGAGACAAATATCCTATGATCTCACTTATATGTGGAATCTAAAGAGTAAAACAAAATAAAACAAATAAATTCACAGATACGTAGAACAGAAGATTGGTGGTAGCCAGAAGCGGGGTAAAGGGTGCACAAAAGAGATGAAGGTGGTCAAAAGGTACAAATTTCTAGTTAAGTCAGTCCTGGGGACATAATGTACAGCATGATGATGAATAAATAGTAAAGTGCTTTAAATACAAACACACATAAATCAAGTTGTATACTAATCATTTGATGAAAATTTTCTGGCCAGTGGCTTACAGAAACCTAATCCTATTTATGTCCCCTGGGAACAATGGTTCCATATTCACTAATCAGTGTTTGTGGTGACTTTAGAGAACATTAATCACTGTGAATAACAAGAGTTGACTATACTTTAAATTAAATGATTTAAAATTCAGGTATTAGTTACAATAGTCACATATAAAGGGCTCAAGAGCCACATGTGGCTAGTGGCTAACATACTAGATATAGAAGATTTCCATCAGTGCACAAAATAAGTATTGAACAGTGCTGTTTTATAGTTATTCTAGAGAATTACTAGAGGGCTAGCAAGTATTCAGAGAACAAATCCTGATCCTCTAGGCCTGGTCACAGGACACTTCTCCTAGTGGCAGTAACTTCTGGACTACCCTTGATGTAGTGTTTTCTCACTGTACATTATGGATCTTTGTATACAAATATTACCTTCATTTCCTGAGTTCTGAACACCTGTGGTTTGGCCTCTCCTATAATACATCTTCATTTCTCACCTAGTGGTCTTCAAAAACAGATGCATATAAGAACTCAACTGCAGAAATTCCCAATAACCAGGAGCAAAAAAAAGATAATCCAAGTTACGACATGGAAAATAAATAAGAATTCTCCAAGAATCAGTACCTCCACTGAAGCAACCAGTAAACTGAAAAAAAAAAAAAAAAAAAAAAAAAGGCAGAATCAACAGTTTTTGGAACTCTGGATTCTAATCAAGTACTTACTGAAATCAAGGTAGGACTCATTGAAGAGACTGAAAGCTGGATGGAAGTGTCGTACTGCTTTGTTTACCTGCCCACCACCCTCCACTTCCCAGGTTTCAGCAGTGACCATAGGGACAGGAGGCCATGTTCTTGATGTGGCTTGCTGGTGCTGGGGTCAGGAGTGGGGGGTGGCAACACGGACCTTGTTCTAAAACAATTGTAGTTGCACATTTGACCTGTCTGGTGATGACCTGAGGGACCATCACCGACACTTCCCTTTGTTTTGCATCCTCAGCAGCGTTGCAAGAGGTGTCAGACAAATTTAAAAGACATACTACCCATGGGTACCTGCAGCCAGGGAGGGTAATGGGGCAGTTAGCAGAAAGAAACAACAGCCTGGATAGGAGGAGGCTGAGAAGGATCATCCTTGGAGGAATAAGGGCTTTGAAGAGCTCCTGAGTGCACTGTGCTTGCCAAGCCCTGACATATGCTCAGAAAGGACCTGAGAGAACCTAAGACATATACCTCTAGCCAGAGGGTCACCTGGGTGGCTCAGTCAGTTGAGTGTGCCACTTGTGATTTCAGCTCAGGTCATGATCTCGGAATTCATAGGATTGAGCCCCATGTTGGGTTCTGCACTGACAGCTCAGAGACTGCTTGGGATTCTCTCTCTCTTCTCTCTCTCTGGGCACTTGGGTGGCTCAGTCAATTAAGCGTCCAACTTCTGCTCAGGTCATGATCTCGTGGTTCATGGGTTCAAGCCTGGAGTCTGCTTTGGATTCTGTGTCTCCCTCTTTCTGCCCCTCCCCATCTCGTGCTCCGCCTCTCTCTTGAAAATACATAAACATTAAAAAAAAAAAACTCAAAAAACTTATACCTCTAGCCAGTCCTTGGGTTCCACACAATCAGGAGGTGAAGGCTAAGGGAGAGTTGCGGGTAGTCTGGTTGAACATTCAAGAGTACCCCAGGTCAAAACCAACCTGCAAAGTATGGGAGAGGGTTTTTTCCTTTATTTTATTTATTTATTTATTTATTTATTTATTTGGTGACAGATATTTAAGGAAATCTCTGTCATTGGCTCACTGCTGAAATAGTATAACAGTTTGGTGATCACACATGACAAGGAATATAATCTCTGCAAAACAACAAAAAAAAGGTGTTTGGAAAAGTCACTTTAAAAATAGACTCCTGGTAGAGGTGTGTGGGTGGCTCAGTCAGTTAAGCGTCCAACTCTTGATTTCACAGTTCATGAATTTGAGCCCTGCATCAGGCTCTGTGCTGACAGCATGGAGCTGGAGACTGCTTGGGATTCTCTCTCCCTCCTTTCTCTACCCCTCCCTCACTCATGCTCTCTTTCTCTCTCACTCAAAAAAAATAAAATTTTTAAAAAATTAGACAACTTCAGCTTTCAGGAAACAAAAACAGTAAACCTTGGGGAGAGAGAAAAAAGAGTTTTCCAGCATTATGATATTCGAAATATCCAGTTTTGAAAAAAAAAATAGATCACAAAGCTTACCAAGAAACACTGGTAAAGTTAACTATATACATAAATATTGGTTTGTAAATCCAGTTTGTGTTTATATAATTTAAAAGACAAATTCCTAAAATAATACAAATAAAACTAAATTAATGGAGATATGAGATACAAAGATGTAAGGATGGAGATTTCCTGGAGCAAAGTTTTTGTACACTATTAAAACTAAGTATTAAGTCAAACCGTGTTGTTATAAAATTAGGATGCTAATTATAATCACCAGAATAACCTCAAAGAAAAAACTTGAAAACAGACAGAAAAGGAAACAAGGAGGGAATTCAGATAGTACATTACCAGAATTCGTCAAACACAAAAGAAAACAGTGCTGGAAGAATTCGGGGAAAAAGATGATACTTGTAGAAATCAAATAGAAAAACGACAGAAGTGCTTCTTAATCACTTGAAATGTGAATGAATTACACTCATTAATTAAAAGAAAGAAACTGGCACAATGGATTATAAAAACATGATCCAATTATATACTATATACAACTGAATCATTTTATTTTTATCTTTTAAATATGAAATTTATTGTCAAATTGGTTTCCATACAACACCCAGTGCTCATCCCAACAGTGCCCTCCTCAATGCCCATCACCCACTGTCCCCTCCCTCCCACCCCCCCATCAACCCTCAGTTTATTCTCAGTTTTTAAGAGTCTCTTATGGTTTGTCTCCCTCCCGCTCTAGTTTTTTTTTTCCCTTTAAGTTTCTCAGGATCCACATATGAGTGAAAACATATGTTATCTGTCTTTCTCTGTATGACTTCTTTTACTTAGCATAACACTCTCCTGTTCCATCCACGTTGCTACCAAAGGCCATATTTCATTCTTTCTCATTGACAAATAGTATTCCATCGTATATATAAACCACAACTTCTTGGGGCGCCTGGGTGGCTCAGCCAGTTAAGCATCCAACTTTGGTTCAGGTCATGATCTCACGGTCCGTGAGTTTGAGCCCTGCGTCAGGTTCTGTGCTGACAGCTAGGAGCCTGGAGCCTGCTTCAGGTTCTGTGTCTCCCTCTCTCTTCCCCTCTCCTGTTCATGCTCTCTGTCTGTCTCAAAAATAAACATTAAAAAAAATTTATAAACCACAACTTCTTTATCCATTCATCAGTTGATGGACATTTAGGCTCTTTCCATAATTTGGCTATTGTTGAAAGTGCTATAAACATTGGGGTACAAGTGCCCCTATGAATCAGTACTCCTGTATCCCTTGGGTAAATTCCTAGCAGTGCTACTGCTGGGTCATAGGGTACATCTATTTTTTCCTTTTTTGAGGAACCTCCACACTGTTTTCCAGAGTGGCCACACCAGTTTGCATCCCACCAACAGTGCAAGAGGGTTCCCGTTTCTCCACATCCTCTCCAGCATCTATAGTCTCCTGATTTGTTCATTTTAGCCACTCTGACTGACATGAGGTGATATCTTAGTGTGGTTTAGATTTGTATTTCTCTGATGAGGAGTGACATTGAGCATCTTTTCATGTGCCTGTTGACCATCTGGATGTCTTCTTTAGAGAAGTGTCTATTCATGTCTTCTGCCCATTTCCTCACTGGATTATTTGTTTTTCAGGTGTGGAGTTTGGTGAGTTCTTTATAGATTTTGGATACTAGCCCTTTGTCTGATATGTCATTTGCAAATTGTCTTTTCCCATTCTGTTGGTTGCCTTTTAGTTTTGTTGATTGTTTCCTTTGCAGTGCAGAAGCTTTTTATCTTGATGAGGTCCCAATAATCACTTTTGCTCTTAATTCCCTTGCCTTTGGAGATGTGTCAAGTAAGACTGCTGTGGCTGAGGTCAGAGAAGTGTTTTTCTGCTTTCTCCTCTATGGTTTTGATGGTTTCCTATCTCACATTCAGGACCTTCATCCATTTTGAGTTTATTTTTGTGAATGGTGTGAGAAAGTGGTCTAGTTTCAACCTTCTGCATGTTGCTGTCCAGTTCTCCCAGCACCATTTGTTGAAGACACTGTTTTTTTCCCATTGGATATTCTTTCCTGCTTTGTCAAAGATGAGTTGGTCATACATTTGTGGGTCCAATTCTGGAGTCTCTATTCTATTCCATTGGTCTATGTGTCTGTTTTTGTGCCAATACCATGCTGTCTTGATGATGACAGCTTTGTAGTAGAGGCTAAAGTCTGGGATTGTGATGCCTCCTGCTTTGGTCTTCTTCTTCAAAATTACTTTGGCTATTCAGGGCCTTTTGTGGTTCCATATGAATTTTAGGATTGCTTGTTCTAGTTTCGAGAAGAATGCTGGTGCAATTTTGATTGGGATTGCATTGAATGTGTAGATAGCTTTGGGTAGTATTGACATTTTAACTATATTTATTCTTCCAATCCATGAGCACAGAATGCTTTTCCATTTCTTTGTATCTTCTTCAATTTCCTTCATAAGATTTCTATAGTTTTCAGCATACAGATCTTGTACATCTTTGGTTAGATTTATCCCTAGGTATTTTATGCTTCTTGGTGCAATTGTGAATGGGATCAGTTTCTTTGTCATTCTGTTGCTTCATTATTAGTGTATAAGAATGCAACTGATTTCTGTACATTAATTTTGTATCCTGCGACTTTGCTGAATTCATGTATCAGTTCTAGCAGACTTTTGGTGGAGTCTATCGGATTTTCCATGTATAATATATCATCTGCAAAAAGTGAAAGCTTAACTTTATCTTTGCCAATTTTGATGCCTCTGATTTCCTTTTGTTGTCTGATTGCTGATGCTAGAAATTCCAACACTATGTTAAACAACAACGGTGAGAGTGGACATCTCTGTCGTGTTCCTGGTCTCAGGGAAAAAGCTCTCAGTTTTTCCCCATTGAGGATAATATTAACTGTGGGCTTTTCATAAATGGCTTTTATGATGTTTAAGTATGTTCCTTCTATCCCGCTTTCTCGAGGGTTTTTATTAAGAAAGGATGCTGAATTTTGTCAAATGTTTTCTGCATTGAGTAACAGGATCATAGGGTTCTTATCTTTTATTAATGTGATGTATCACATTGATTGATTTGTGAATGTTGAACCAGCCCTGCAGCCCAGGAATGAATCCCACTTGACCATGGTGAAGAATTCTTTTTATATGCTGTTGAATTCAACTTGCTAGTATCTTGTTGAGAATTTTTGCATCCATATTCATCAGGGATATTGGCCTGTAGTTCTTTTTTTTTTTTTTTTTTTTTTTTGCTGGGTCTCTGGTTTAGGAATCAAAGTAATGCTGGCTTCATAGAATGAATCTGGAAGTTTTCCTTCCCTTTCTATTTTTTGGAACAGCTTGAGAAGGATAGGTATTAGCTCAGCCTAAATGTCTGGTAGAATTCCCCAGGGAAGCCATCTGGTCCTGGACTCTTATTTGTTGGGAGATTTTTGATGACTGATTCAATTTCTTCGCTGGTTACGGGTCTGTTCAAGCTTTCTATTTCTTCCTGTTTGAGTTTTGGAAGTGTGTGGGTGCTTAGGAATTTGTCCATTTCTTCCAGGTTGTCCAGATTGTTGGCATATAATTTTTCATAGTATTCCCTGATAATTGCTTGTGTTTCTGAGGGATTGGTTATAACAATTCCATTTTCATTCATGATTTTATCTATTTGGGTCATCTCCCTTTTCTTTTTGAGAAGCCTGGCTAGAGGTTTATCAATTTTGTTTATTTTTTCAAAAAACCAACTCTTGGTTTCATTGATCTGCTCTATGGGTTTTTCTAGATTCTGTATTGTTTATTTCTGCTCTGATCTTTATTATTTTTCTTCTTATGCTGGGTTTGGGGTGTCTTTGCTGCTCTGCTTCTATTTCCTTTAGGTGTGCTGTTAGATTTTGTATTTGGGATTTTTCTTGTTTCTTGAGATAGGCCTGGATTGCAATGTAGTTTCCTCTCAGGACTGCCTATGCTGCATCCCAAAGCATTTGGATTGCTGTATTTTCATTTTCATTTGTTTCCATACATTTTAAAATTTCTTCTCTAATTGCCTGGTTGACCCATTCATTCTTTAGTAGGGTGTTCTTTAGCCTCCATGCTTTTGGAGGTTTTCCAGACTTTTTCCTGTGGTTGATTTCAAGTTTCATAGCATTGTGGTCAGAAAGTGTGCATGGTATGATCTCAATCCTTTTATACTTATGAAGGGCTGTTTTGTGACCCAGTATGTGATCTATCTTGGAGAATGTTCCATGTGCACTAGAAAAGAAAGTATATTCTGTTGCTTTGGGATGCAGACTTTTAAATATATCTGTCAAATTCATCTGTTCCAATATATCATTCAGGGCCCTTGTTTCTTTATTGATTCTGTGTCTAGATGATCTATCCATTGTTGTAAGTGGGGTATTAAAGTCCCCTGCAGTTATCACATTCTTATCAATAAGGTTGCTTATGTTTGTGATTGTTTTAAATATTTGGGGGCTCCTGTATTTGGCACATAGACATTTATAATTGTTAGCTCTTCCTGATGAATAGACCCAGTAATTATTATATAATGCCCTTCTTCATCTCTTGTTATAGCCTTTAATATAAAGTCTAGTTTGTCTGTAGAAGTATGGCTACTCCAGCTTTCTTTTGACTTCCAGTAGCATGATAGATAGTTCTCCATCCCCTCACTTTCAGATCTGAAGGTGTCCTCAGGTCTAAAATGAGTCTCTTGTAGACAGCAAATAATTGGGTCTTGTTTTTTTCATCCATTCGAATACCCTGTGTCTTTTGGTTGGAGCATTTAGTCCATTTACGTTCAGTGTTATTATTGAAAGATAAGGTTTTAGAGTCATTGTGATGTCTGTAGGTTTCATGCTTATAGTGATGTCTCTGGTACTTTGTGGTCCTTACAACATTTCACTCACAGAATCCCCCTTAGGATCTCTTGTAGGGCTGGTTTAGTGGTGATGAACTCCTTCAGTTTTTGTTTGTTTGGGAAGACCTTTATCTCTCCTTCTATTCTGAATGACAGACTTGCTGGATAAAAGATTCTCAGCTGATATTTTTTTCTGTTCATCACATTGAAGATTTCCTGCCATTCCTTTCTGGCCTCCCAAGTTTCAGTAGATAGGTCTGTCTTATGGGTCTCCCTTTATATGTTAGAGTAGTTTATCCCTAGCTGCTTTCAGAATTCTCTCTTTATCCTTGTATTTTGCCAGTTTCACTATGATATGTCACGCAGAAGATAGATTCAAGTTACGTCTGAAGGGAGTTATCTGTGCCTCTTGGATTTCAATGCCTGTTTCCTTCCCCAGATCAGGGAAGTTCTCAGCTATGATTTGTTGAAGTACACCTTCAGCCCCTTTCTCTCTTTTTCTTCTATGATTTCTATGATACGGATATTGTTCTGTTTGCATCACTTAGTTCTCTAATTCGCCCCTCATACTCCTGGATTTTTCTTATTTTTTTCACAGGTTCCTCTTTTTCCATGATTTTATCTTCTAATTCACCTATTCTCTCCTCTGCCTCTTCAATCCAAGCCGTGGTTGTCTCCATTTTGTTTTGCAGCTCATTTATAGCATTTTTTAGCTCCTCCTGTTTCTTAGTCCCTTGATCTCTGTAGCAATAGATTCTCTGCTGTCCTCTATACTTTTTTCAAGCCCGGTGATTAATTTTATGACCATTATTCTAAATTCTTGTTCCATTATATTGCTTAAATTTGTTTTGATCAATTCATTAGCTGTCGCTACTTCCTGGAGTTTCTTTTGAGGAGAATTCTTCCGTTTCATCATTTTGGGTAGTCCCTGAGGTGACTCCAAACTGCAGGCACTTCCCCTGTGCTGTTTGGAGTAACTTGTGTTGGTGGGTGGGGCCACAGACCCGATGTCTGTCCCCAGCTCACTGCTGGGGCTATAGTCAGACTGATGTGTACCTTACCTTCCCCTCTCCATCAGGCAGGACTCACTATGGAGTGGTGTGGCCCCTGTCTGGGCTACTTGCACACTGCCAGGCTTGTGGTGCTGCTTAAGTGGGATCAGGCCTATTAGCCAGGGTGGATCTGCAAGGTGCACCGGGGCAGGAGGGGCAGACCTAACTAGCTTTGCTATAGGTGGTCCTCTGCGGGAGGGGCCCTGCAGCATGGGGAGGGAGGCAGGCCTGTCGGAGGGATGGATCCATAGAAGCACAGCATTGGGTGTTTGCATGGTGCAAGCAAGTTCAGTGAGGGGAACTGGTTCCCTTTGGAATTTCGGCTGGGGGATGGGAGGAGATTGTGCTTGCCAGTGCCTTTGTTCCCCCGCCAAGCTGATCTCTGTATCCCAGGGCTCAATAACTCTCCCTCCTGGCATCCCCTCTCCCTCCCCACTCACGGAGGGCAGTGCTGTTGACTTTTAACATTCCAGATGTTAAGTCCCACTGGCTGTCATAACTCACGCAGTCTGGCCCCTCCACCTTTGCAAGTCAGACTTGGGGGCTCTGCCTTGCCAGGTGGGCTGCCCCTCTACCACCCCGGCTCCCTCCCGCCAGTCTGAGTAGCACACACCGCCTCTCCGCCCTTCCTATCCTCTTCCATGGGCCTCTTGTCTACACTTGGCTCTGGAGAGTCTGTTCTGCTAGTCTTCTGGCGGTTTTCTTGGTTATTTAGACAGATGTGGGTGGAATCTAAGCAATCAGCAGGATGAGGTGAGCCCAGTGTCTTCCTCCACCACCATCTTCCCAGAACCCCCAATCCAACTGAATCATTTGAGAGCCAAAGTCACAAACAGACTGAAAGTGAAAGAATGGATAAATATGTTCCATGCACTAGTAACCACCAGAAAGCTGACATGGCTACTAATATCGGAAAATAGACTTGAAGTCAAAACCTGTGAGAAGAGACCCAAAAAAGCATACTATATGTCAGTAAAAAGGTCAATCCATCAAAATCATTAAGACACACGCACCAAAAAGCAATCCCCCTCCCCCAATATGAAGCAAACACTGACAGAATTGAAGGGAGTAACAGACCTACAATAACAGTTGGTGACCTCAAGACCCCAATTTCAACAATGGAGAGACAGAACATCTAGGCAGAATAATAAGGAAATTGAAGACTTGAACAGCACTATAAACCAACTAGACCTAACAGACATATAGAACACTCCACCCATAAAAAGAAGAATGCATGTTCCTCTAAGCAGGCATGGAGTATTCTCTAGGACAGACCACATGTTAGGCACCAAAGAAATCTAAGTAAACTGAAAAAGATGGAAATCTTACAAAGTATCTTCTCTGACAAAAATGCAATGAAGCTAGAAATCAATAAATAAGAATAGAAAATTCCGAATATTTGGAAATTAACACACTCTTAAAACACTGAGTTAAAAAGGAAATCACAAGGGAAATTAGAAAATAGCTCGAGACAAATGAAAACAAAAACACAATACACCAAAACACAATAGTCACATTTCACACCTAGGTTAAAAAAGAAAGATTGCAAATGAATAACCAAAGCCCACACCTTAAGGAACTTAAAAAAAAAAAAAGCAAACAAAACCCAAAGCTACTAAATGAAGGAAATAATAAAGATTAAAGCACAGATAGAGTATAGAAAAATAACAAAGAACCAACAAAATCAAAAGTTGGGGCTTTGAAGACGTCAAAGAAATTCATACACCCTTTAGACTAAGGGAAAAAATACATAAATAACTAAAATCAGAAATGGAGAAAGGTGAGGATACTATGAATCTTACAAATATAAAAATACTAACATGTCAGATAATGTAATTCAAAATGGCAAATTCCTAGAAACATATAAATTATCAAAATTGACTCAAGAAGAAATAGAAAATCTGAACAGACCTATTATCTGACAGGATTGAACTAGCATAAAAAACCTCCCAACAGACATGAAACCATAAAACTCCCAGAAAAAAATAGGCAGTAATCTCTTTGACATGTCACAGAAACATTTTTCTAAATGTCTCCGGAGGCAAGGAAAACAAAAGCAAAAATAAACTGTTGGGAAAACATCAAAATAAAAAGCTTTGCACAGCAAAGGAAACAATCAACATAAGGAAAAGGCAACCTACTGAATGGGAGAAGATATTTGCAAATGATGTACCCAATAAGGGGTTAATATCCAAAATATATAAAGAACTCCTACAACTCAACACCAAAAAACCCCAAGTAATCCAATTAAAAATGGGCAGGGATGCCTACGTGGCTCAGTTGGTTAAGTGTCTGACTCTTGATTTCGGTTCAGGTCATATCTCACAGTTCCTGAGTTTGCCCAATGTCGGGCTCTGTGCTGACAGTGTGGAGCCTGCTTAGGATTCTCGCCTTCTCCTTCTCTCTCTGCCCTTCCCCAACTCACGCATACTCTCTTTCTCAAAATAATAAACATTTTTAAAAAATGGGCAGAAGACCTGAATAGACATTTTTCCAAAAAAGACTTAAGTATGGACAACAGACACATGAAAAGATGCTCAACATCACTAATCATCATGGAAATGCAAATCAAAACCACAATGAGATATCACCTCACACCTGTCAGGACAGCGAAAATAAAAACACAAGAAAAAAGGGTTGGCGAGGATGTAGAGGAAAAGGATCCTTTGTGTACTGTTGGTGGGAGTGCAAACTGGTCTAGCCACTGTGGAAAACAGTATGGAGTTTCCTCAAAAATTTAAAAATAGAACTACCCTATGATCCTGTAATTCCACTACTTGTATGTACCTAAAGAAGACAAAAACATTAATTTGGAAGTATATATGCACCCCTATGTTTATTGCAGCATTACTTAGAATAGCCAAGATATGGAAACAGCCCAAGTGTCCATAGATTGATGAATGGATAAAAGAAGACGTGGTGTATATACAGTGGAATATTACTCAGTTGTAAAAAAGAACAAAATCTTGCCATTTGCAACAACATGGATGGACCTAGAGGGTAAAATGCTAAGTGAAGTCAGTCAGAGAAAGAGAAATACCATATAATTTCACTCATACGTGGAATTTAAGAAAACAAAGAAAAAAGGCAAATAACCCAGACTCTTAAATACAGAGAACTGGTGGTTGCCAGAGGGGATGGGATTGGGGGGAGGGTAAAATAGACAAAGGGGATCAAGAATACACTTATCTTTTCAACGTTTTTTTATTTATTTTTGGGACAGAGCGAGACAGAGCATGAACGGGGGAGGGGCGGAGAGAGAGGGAGACACAGAATCGGAAACAGGCTCCAGGCTCTGAGCCATCAGCCCAGAGCCCGACGCGGGGCCGAACCCACAGACCGTGAGATCGTGACCTGGCTGAAGTTGGACGCTTAACCGACTGCGCCACCCAGGCGCCCCAAGAATACGCTTATCTTAATGAGCACTCAGAAAGTACAGAATTGTACACCTGAAACTAATATAACGTATTGTATTCAATTAAAAAAAAAAAAAGAAAGAAAACCAAGACAAAAATAAATACAAAAAAAATCTCCCAACAAAGAGAAGGCCAGCACCTAGATGACTTCACTGGTGAATTCTACAAAACACGTACAGAAGAATTAACACCAACCCTGCTCAAACTCTTCTAGGAGATATCACAGAAGGGAAAACTTCCTAACTCATTCATCAGAGACCAGTATCTCTTATGAACTCTGATGCAAAAATCCTCAACAAATTACCAGCAAACAGAACCCAACAGCATATCAAAAGGCTTACTCACCATGGCCAAGAAGGACTTATCCCAGCAATGCTGAGATGTTTCAACATCTAAATATCAATCATTCTAATACACATTCATAGACAAGAAAAAACAGGTCCAACTCCATTAATGCAAAAAACAAAAAAACACTGACAAAACAACACTATTTGATGATGAAAACCTCAGCAAACTAAGAACAGAAAGGAACTTTCTCAATATGATAAAGGGACATTTATGTAAATGTCCCACAGCTAACACAGTACTCAATGGTGAAAGATGAAAATGTTCCCCTTAAGATCAGGAACAAGAGAAGGATGCTCATTATTCAACATTATACTGGATGTTCTAGCCAGAGTAATTAGGCAAGAAAAAAGAAATAAAAACACTCAAATTGCAAAAGAAGTTAAACTATATCTATTATCAGAGGACATGATCCTATGTTGAGAAAATCCCCCAAATATTCATATTGATATTATTCATATTTCCTTATAATAGCACAGATGTCTTCTTTTATTTCCTGGTTTCCAAACCAAATATCTTTATTCAGCAAAAACCATAGGGTTGAAGTTTGGAGATGAGGTATGGGTTAGACATGTAGTCTCCTGTGTGTAATGAGGTCCTTTACCATCCTCAGTGGTTGTGCAAGTGTCTCTGAATACTACACACAGTAACTTTTTACCACATTCTCATGGGTTCAGATATAATTTGAAGCAGACAGCTATGAAACTGGACTCATCTTGCAACAATGAACTTTTACTGATATGAAAGTAGTCCTTAAAAAACAGAATTTCTCATTAACATGGGAATCTAGTTAATGAGTATATCTCACATCATCAGGACTCAAGCATATATTATGGTTAATTAGTTGTTACAGAAAACAATATATTAGAATCAACTCAACACCAAGGTAGGTTTGTTTTGGTTGTTTTTGTGCTTAGCAAAAAACATTTACTAGATCAGGTGTATACGATTTTTCACACACGTGATCACTTATTTTTCTTTAGAGATGAAATTTCTTTGGTTGAACCTGACACCATTTGTTGAAAACATAATGGTTTATTAAAAAAAAATTTTTTTTTAATGTTTATTTATTTTTGAGACAGGCAGAGACAGAGCGTGAGCAGGAGAGGGGAAGAGAGACAGGGAGACAGAATCCAAAGCAGGCTCCAGGCTCTGAGCTGTCAGCGCAGAGCCCTACATGGGGCTCAAACTCACAAACCGAGAGATCATGCCCTGAGCCGAAGTTGGACGCTTAACTGACTGAGCCACCCAGGTGCCCCCATAATGGTTTATTTTTAATGACATAATGCATTCAACCTGTATTTATCAGAATGACTTTGTCAAGTACATTTTATAAATGAACATGTTGTTTTTGAAACTGCCTGAGAGCTATATATATAGCTATATAACAAGAGTTTCCAAATATAAATGTTTAAAGAAATAGTAACAAAAAGCTCAGAGCCAACCTGAAAACAGTTCAGGGGTTTGCCGGATTAGAGGAGGGGCAGTGATTCTATGAAGGAAAGAAAGCCATTTTTGTTTCATAATTTGATCTTGCTGTTTTAAAATGCATGTTCCCTGGGGTGCCTGGGTGGCTCAGTCGGTTGAGCGTCCGACTTCAGCTTGAGTCATGATCTCACGGTCCGTGAGTTCAAGGCCCGAATCGGGCTCTGTGCTGACAGCTCAGAGCCTAGAGCTGCTTTGGATTCTGTGTCTCCCTCTCTCCCTGCCCCTCCCCTGCTCATACTCTCTCTCTCTCAAAAATAAATAAACATTAAAACATTTAAAAAAAAATAAATAAAATGCATGTTTTCTCTCCAAATAAGGAATTCATTTCCAATAGGGATTTCTTTTTTCCCCTAAAACTGAAATGCTCTGTGCTACCCCATCATCACACTTGCAATTTCTGAAGCTACTGGATGCAAAGCACATTTATCTATCTTCCTGTTGTGGATCAGTGTAGCAAAAGTGAGTGCTAAGACCAATGTTTTTCTCTCTCCTAAATACTTTCTCTTCTAGAGAACAATTCTATCATAAAATGTCTAAGAAGAGAATAAAATGAGAAAAAAAACTAGAAAAATATCGTAAAATATCAAATGAAACCATTTCTAAATATTATAAGCCATACCATTCCTTATTATTCCTGTATTGCTAATATAATGTAACATCGTATCATAAAATCTTAGTGATGAAGTCTTCTGGGTGTTACTTCCAATGCACCAAATTACTAACAACAACACTGCATGGGATGTTCATACCTAAACCATTTATTAAGATAGCTGGTTTATCTAAGTCATAGCACTTGTAATATGCTATATTCTTGATTTAATACTTATACAAGCTTAGATATATTTTTCTATTATAATTCTAATCGTTGTTTATAATCTAATCATTCATTTATTTCTTTAGTGCATCAGGAAAATCAGCACATTGATTGCTGTAGGTGAGAGTTGAGATTCTTTAAACACTTTCATGCTTTTTATCCACTGACTCCCACAGTCTTCACATCCAGGGCTCCCATCCTATCCAAGTTCTGCCAAGGATATTGGGGTCTGTTGCTTGGTCAATCAAGCACTTCACTTGAGCCTCTTCTGACAGTCCACTCTCTGGTTGCTGGGCACGGATGTTGTGATCTTTGTTCCCTCGTGCTACAGCCACATAATCTGCAAAGGCAAGTACGTTCTCATGGCCCAGGAGGAGCTCATCACTGGAAAAAAGATTAAACAAACTCAAAATCATGAACCATGCATTATTTTTCCTTTGTTGCCTGCATTCCTAGCTATCCTATCCAAATGTTTCCTCTCATCACTTATAGAACATTTTCTGTGGTTTATGATCTTGAAATCAAGAGACTGGATTTGTAGGAACACAGAACACAAATAATGTTGCTATTAACATTTGTCTACAGGTGCCTGGCTGGCTCAGTTGGTAGGGCACGTGACTCTTGATCTCAGGGTCATGAGTTTGAGTCCCATGTTGGGCACAGAGATTATTTAAAAAAAAAAATAAAGCTCATCTACTAAAAAATCCTAAAAGAAATAAATATGTATCTATATATGTAAACATTTGACTACAAGTTTCTGTGTAAATGTATACTTTCATTTCTCTTTGGTGTGTGCATAAGACTGGACTGGAATTACAAGCCCAAATGGTGATTCTATATTTAACTTTCTGAGGAAATGCCAGACTGTTCATAGCAGCTGCACCGTTTGCCATTCCCATCAGCAACATACAAGGGCTCCAAATTCTCCACGTTTCCCAACACAGGTTATATTCCACTTTTTTATTAGAGCCATTCTAGTTGGTCTGAAGTGGTACCTCACCTGTATTTCCCTCATAACTAATAATGTCAGGCATCGTTCCATATGCTTATTGGCCATTTGTACACCTTCTTTACAGAAATGCCTGCTCAAATCCTTTGGTCATTTTTTAAAGGGGGTTGTTTGTCTTTTTATTAAGTTGTAAGAGTTTTTTAATGTATTCTAGATACAAGTCCTGTATCAGCTGTGACTTTCAAATACTTCCTCCCATTCTGTGGGTTGTCTTTTTACCTTACTTTCTTGATGGTATCCTGTGAAGCACAAAGCTTAAATTCTGATATGAATTTACCTATTTTTTTTCTTTTTTTGCTGTGCTTTTTGGTGTTATACTTAAGAATGACAAAAGTCATTGCCAAATCAGGTCATGAAGATCTACCCCTGTGCTTCTGAGTCTTTTATAGTTTTAGCTCTTACATTTAGGTCTCTGATCTATTCTGCATTAATTTTTGTGTATCGTGTGGGATAGGGATCAACTTTTGTTCTTCTGCCAGAGCCATTTGTTGGAAAGACCACTGGTACCCCTGTCAAAAAAACAACTGACCACAGATTGACAGCTACTATTACTTAATTGTAAAGTCCAACTTTTATCCCTCTTGTGAAGCATCTCTATAAATTTCTATTTGCTTTAGACCTCAATGAGAAAAATTTTCTTTTACGTTTATTTGAGAGAGAGAGAGAGAGAGAGAGAGAGAGCACGCATGCACGTGTGACTGGGGAGGGGCAGAGAGGAGAGAATCCCAAACAGGCTTCGAGCTGTCAGTGCAGAGCCTGATGCACTCACGAACCGTGAGATCATGACTGGAGACAAAATCAAGAGTCGGATGCTTAAGTGAGCCACCCAGGCGTCCCAACAAGAACATTTTTGAAGCTAACCTAAAGGCTAACTCAATTTGGATTCTTGCCAACAATGTGGATTCTCCACATCTGTGTGCTGTGCCAACCCAGATCATATTTTCTCCTAAAAAGGACAAAAGCAATTTTAAAATCTAAACCTCCTCTTACATACCAATATTATTGTAATTGCCTAAAAATGCTCCTGCTGTTCTTCACATTGGTACTGGTTATTCCAGGCACCGACTTGAAGCCTGAAGACTGTGCCAAGAGGGCAGAGGCCAAGCACACAGGCTTCGGAGATACAGACCCTGCCCAGCCTTGCAGAAGTTCACCTCCTTAAGCCATGCTTTTTTCATAAAGCCATGCTTTATATGTTAGTCATTCTTTAGTAAATAGTAGCATGTTGGTGTTTTGTTCACAAATAACCATCTTACCAAGTAATAACTGCCGGATTAGCACCTGCTAACTTTCTCTTAGCATAATGTATTTTCTGGCGGGGATACCAATTCTTTTCAGTTACGTTTACTTCTTGAATCCATGATCCTCCTTTTTTTAGCATTTTCTGTTCAAAATTCTAAAGGAAAAGAACATGATGTTCTCTGCTTATTATAACAGTATATATGATCACATTAAAACACTGAACCAGTAATGATTTTAAAATAAATATCTATAACTAGGGGGAGCTTTATACCTTTTTATACACATTCTAATAGTAGTAATACACATAACAGGGACAAATGACATCCCTATCAAGGATGCCATCACTAAGCTTCATTCTTTTGGGGCTTACTATTTATGAAAGCATCATGTATCTTTATAATCAAGGAAGACTTCACATGAAACAGATTTTAAGCTAAAAGTTGTCTCAGAAATCAGACCTAAATCCCAATAGGTCTACATTAACTCCTCATTAGAAATATACTCATTTGAAACAACAGTTTTCTCCAAATGACGATTATGTCTCTTATCTGGTTTACAGGTCAACTGACCCCAAATGTTAACTTTAAGAAATACTGCACAAAACAATGTAAATATTTTAATAAACAAAATTTGATACATTTCCAACATATGACAGGAGATGCCAGATCAGTCACTGGTATGTTGTAATGAAAGTAAAAAGAACAAATAACCCTACTTTCCAGTCGAAGGAAGGTTCCTTTACAAACACGTCCATGGTGTTGATAAGCAGGTCTGAGTGTGAGCGGAAGGCTCTCAGTGCATGCACCATGACACTGCACATAACACCTGCTTCTTTCATTGGTAACATCAGATTGATAAATTGGCGAGTCAGACGAAAAGGCATCAACTCAGGGACAGGCAGAAACTAAGGAGGGAAAAACATGGACAAGAAGGAGGACATATGAACTAGAAACCTCAGGGAAAAGGCACAGAGCATCTTCTCATAGTTATTGTTCACAGTGAGTGAGAAATGATATCGGCTGCACAGATGTGAACCCACTGCGCCCAAGAGTACCCAACACAATCATCTTTGCACAAACCTGTGTGTGTGTGTAGGACCACACAGCCTGCAGAGATTTATAAGTGCAGCTGAAAATATTCAGGGTTTAATGTCAGAGAAAAGATTTGTATCACATCTTGTGCAAGGCATTTTGATTATGGGGCTTCATAAAACCTTATAGTCTTCCCTTTTAATAGGAACACACTTTATTCTTGGCTCTAGTTATATAACTCATCACACCTTTTTTTGTTGTTTATATTCTTTTTTCAAATTTTTATTTAAATTCTAGTTGGTTAATATAGAGTACAATATTGGTTTCAGGAGTAGAATTTAGTGATTCATCACTTACATACAACACCCAATGCTCATAACAAATGCCCTCCCATCTAGCCCATCTCTCACCCACCTCCTTCCATCAACCCTCAATTTGTTGTGTCTTTTAGAGTCTCTTATGGTTTGCTCCCCTCTTTATTTTCCCCCTCGCATATGTTCATCTGTTTTATTTCTTAAATTCCACAAATGAGCATCATCATAGCTTCTATAACCTGTCTGAACAAGGCCAAAACAAAGTTGAGATGATCCTTTATTCTGCAAGAATGTCAAATTTTATGACCATGACAAATCAATCTAATTGATTTAAAATCTATCCATTTCCAGAAGGTCCTAGGACTATGGTTCTAAATCAGGCAAGAACAATGAGAGCAAAGTGAGCATACCTGAGTAGCTGATCCAAATGCATGTCCAAAGTCGATTCCAATCATTTCGCCTGTCTCCATGCTTACCATGAAATTGTTCAGATGTCTGTCGCCAATGCCCAGAATCCAGTGGCTAATGCACAGAAGAGCATGAGAGCTGGCAAAGTGGGAGCGGAGTGCCAGGAAGGCCTCAGGGCCCGTGCTCATCTTCAGAAAGGCCCGCCTGGGGGAGGGAGACATGATCTCTGTAGTCTCTGCTACACCACCAGCTAGTTTGTAAAGTCAGAAGGATACTCACTTTAAGAGATCAGCTGGCACTCTACTTTCCCTTCTTCTAAAAGATGTGACTGTTTCAGTACGACTAGCTGCCCTATGATTTAATAATAGGAAATACCTAATTAGAACAAATTCCTATGACTTGAAATTTAAAATTTGAAATAATTTACACTGAAGCTCAAATATCAAACAGCTAGATTTTGATGATCTCTCGGAAGCAAAACGTTCTAAGAAACAAAAGTAAATGCACAACTTTGAGAAGAATGAACTAGTCACTAAAAAGGAAAATCAAAACAAAACTTACTTAAACATTGACACGTAAGCGCCCACATCATGTTTCCCAGACATCTTTGCCAGCCATTCTCTATATTCATGTGGTGGTGCTCTGGGATCACTAACAAGTAGGAAAAAGGGAACCAGCAGCAGGAAGATATTTAGCATTGTAAATTCAGAGGCAAAGATCACCAAGAATTAATTGAAAAATAGTGAAAAGGCAGGGAAATAAATATGACTTTCAATCACATTTAATATTAACACTGAACCCATGTTACTCTGGATCTAGAATCTCAATATATTGTCATTTATTCTTAGTTACTCTGAAAGAGACAAAAGCTATTTCCTATGCAAAAATTCAGGCACAAAGTGATCAGATACAATAAACTTCCCACCTCACATAGAGAGGAACAAGATGAATTAAATGGAAGTGCTAATGATCCAGGCATACAGTTCTAAAAATCTGGTAGTGGAAGAGAGCCTTAACAATAAGGCTCTTTTTGGCTTGCCATACTCTTTTGTCGCCATTTCCAGTATGCAGATACAAACAAAATCAATATTAAATACAATAAGGTATTTTCTTTTTTTATTATTATTTTTTTTTAAATGTTTATTTATTTTTAAGAGACAGAGAGACAGAGTGCGAGCGGGGAAGAGGCAGAGAGAGAGAGGGAGATACAGAATCTGAAGCAGGCTCCAAGCTCTGACCGGTCAGCACAGAGCCCGATGCGGGGCTCGAACCCACCAGCTGTGAGATCATGACCTGAGCCAAAGTCGGACGCTTAACCGACTGAGCCACCCAGGTGCCTCCCCCCTCTTTTTTAATGTTTATTTTTGAGAGAGAAAGAGAGAAAGACAGAGTGTGAGCTGGGGAGGGGCAAAGAGAGACAGAGACACAGAATCTGAAGCAGGCTCCAGGCTCTGCCCTGTCAGCACAGAGCTGGACATGGACCTCAAACCCATGAACTGTGAGATCATGACCTGAGTCAAAGTCGGATACTTTACCGACTGAGCCACCCAGGTGCCCCAATACGGTATTTTGTTAAATGACAATGGTTTTGAATTGAATTTACAAAGCTGTTTTCAGTAATGTTTCACAGGCAAAACGCCGTATTGGGCTGTTGGAAACACGTTTTTTGCACGTTCAGTCACTTTGGGGTTGTGTCAAAAGCTTTAAGTTTTCCTAAAAAGAAATCTGAAGACAGAACTATATCATATGTTACTTAGAAGTTCAATCACTTAAGATGAATCTTTTCTGAGTTACTACTAAGTTAATTTCACAACAGAGCTCTCCATTTCAATCTAAATTCTCTCCTAGTTTCAAATGGGATGTTTAGGCCAGGAAACAAAACAAAACAAAAAATCAAATAAATAAATAAGGGGGCCCAGAAATGACACTGGAAACACGAGGTAGAGGAAACGTGATCTAAAACAACGTTACTCCGAGGTATTATGACTGGGGAGTAACAGGCTTGCAGGACATAAGTACCCAGGGAAGGGCTGAAGGAGTATTGGGGCTCTAAGTCACCTTGTATAAGCTGCTTTCTCCTCTTGTGACATGTGACTCAAAAGAAGGTCCTTCAAGGTAAAAGTATTTTCAATCCACTCAATTAGTCCTAATCTGAAAAGGAGAATGAACAGTTTATGAACACAAACCCAAACTGTTCTTTCTAGTCCTGCAGAAGCAAAAGCAGATTTCTTCATGTCAGTTCTTCACTTACCATCTCCACATTAAGTCTGGAAAGCAGAGGTTTACAAGTGCTTATTATTCTGTTTAGCTCTTTGTGAACGCTAAATAAAACACTGAATTGTCAGGTGACTTTCAAGCCCAGCTCTGTAACCTTAAATGGGGACTGGGCTGAGTGCCAGAATTTCCATTCATGTAAGTCTGTTCTAGAATGACCATGTGCATTGGTCTCACCTGGAGGTCATGGGTATGACACGGTAGGTCTTCAGCTGCATGTTTCTCTGGCTACAGGCGGCATCCTGAGAAAGGAGGACATTCATGACCTCGAAGAGCTGCTCAATCCGCTGGTCCTGGCGCAGGTCTTCACCCCCCTTGACAAGGAAGGGGTACTCTTTCTCATCATGGCCTCGGATGATGATGCGCTTCGGTTTTCTGATAGAAGCCATTACTTTTACCTTCAAGATTTATTAAAATATTTTAGGTGCAGTCTAAAAAACTGACAAAAAACCCGATCATATTATCAAAAGAGGAAAAGTAAGGCTGGTTGGTACTCATTCCTCAAAGAGAGACTCTCTTTGAAGACAGAGTCAAGCGACAGAAAAATAACAGACTCTAGGACCAGCAAAAGATGTGTTACCTGTTCAAGCCCTACTGCTGTGCCTCCAGAAACTTCATATTCCTTGCTACATTTAATTGCTTATAAATGTGGATATCCTTAATAATGAGCAACATATATACATGTTAACTTCCTAAAATTACTTAACCTAACCCCACATATATTTTATAGAAGATACATACATACACATGCATACACACAGTTTACGTTTTGAGTTTGTTACATTCTTAAATATGACGGATGTTGACACATCAAAACATTATATTAAGAAATTCAGTAGACTGTTGGGAAGGCGAGGAGAGAATATGGCGGCGTAGGAGGACGCTGGGCTCACTGCGCGTCCTGCTGATCGCTTAGATTCCACCTACACCTGCCTAGATAACCCAGAAAACCGCCAGACGATTAGCAGAACGGAGTCTCCAGAGCCAGGCGCAGATGAGAGGCCCACGGAAGAGGGTAGGAAGGGCGGAGAGGCGGTGCGCGCTGCACGGACTGCCGGGAGGGAGCCAGGGCGGAGGGGCGGCCCGCCGGCCAAGCAGAGACCCGGAGTCTGGCTGGCAAAAGTGGAAGGGCCGGATGGAGTGTGTTCTGACAGCAAGCGGGACTTAACATCTGGAAGGTTATAAGCTAACAGCTCTGCTCGGAGAACGGGAGGGCTGGAGGACAACGGGAGGGAGAGTTGTGGAGCCCCGGACGACAGAGCTCAGCTTGGCGGGGAACAAAGGCGCTCGCCAGCACCATCTCCCTCACCCATCCCCCAGCCAAAATCCCAAAGGAAACCGGTTCCTGCCAGGGAACTTGCTGGCACCCCACAAACGCCCAACGCTGTGCTTCTGCGGATCCATCCCTCCGGAGGGTCTGACTCCCTCCCGGTGCCGCAGGGCCCCTCCCAAAACAGATCTCTGAAGGAAAAGCGAGCTGAGCCTCCCTCTCCCACCCCTGTGCACCTTGCCGATCCACCCCAGCTAATACGCCAGATCCCCAGCACCACAAGCCTGGCAGTGTGCAAGTAGCCCAGACGGGCCACGCCACCCCACAGTGAATCCTGCCCCTAGGAGAGGGGAAGAGAAGGCACACACCAGTCTGACTGTGGCCCCAGTGGTGGGCTGGGGGCAGACATCGGGTCTGACTATGGCCCCGCCCACCAATGCAAGGTAATCAAGACAGCACAGGGGAAGTGCCCTGCAGTCCCGCACCACTCCAGGGACTATCCAAAATGACGAAACGGAAGAATTCCCCTCAAAAGAATCTCCAGTAAATAACGGCAGCTAACGAACTGATCAAAAAGGATTTAAACAATATAACAGAAAGTGAATTTAGAATAATAGTCATAAAATTAATCGCTGGGCTTGAAAACAGTATACAGGACAGCACAGAATCTATTGCTACAGACATCAAGGACTAAGGAACAGCCAGGAGGAGCTAAAAAATGCTATAAATGAGCTGCAAAATAAAATGGAGACCACCACGGCTCAGACTGAAGAGGCAAAGGAGAGAATAGGGGAACTAGAAGATAAATTTATAAAAAAAGAAGAAGCTGAGAAAAAGATAAA
Organism: Prionailurus viverrinus; assembly: GCF_022837055.1. Taxonomy (NCBI): domain Eukaryota; kingdom Metazoa; phylum Chordata; class Mammalia; order Carnivora; family Felidae; genus Prionailurus; species Prionailurus viverrinus. The sequence goes on from NC_062578.1 coordinate 935,872, forward strand.
AAAAATCCAGGAGTATGAGGGGAAAATTAGAGAACGAAGTGATGCACTAAAGAGAAATAATCTATGCATAATTGGTATCCCAGAGGAGGAAGAGAGAGGGAAAGGTGCTGAAGGTGTACTTGAAGAAATAATAGCTGAGAACTTCCCTGATCTGGGGAAGGAAAAAGGCATTGAAATCCAAGAGGCACAGAGAACTCCCTTCAGACATCACTTGAATCAATCTTCTGCACGACATATCATAGTGAAACTGGCAAAATACAAGGATAAAGAGAAAATTCTGAAAGCAGCTAGGGATAAACGTGCTCTAACATATAAAGGGAGACGGATAAGACTCATGACGGATCTCTCTACTGAAACTTGGCAGGCCAGAAAGGAATGGCAGGAAATCTTCAATGTGATGAACAGAAAAAATATGCAGCCAAGAATCCTCTATCCAGCAAGTCTGTCATTTAGAATAGAAGGAGAGATAAAGGTCTTCCCAAACAAACAAAAACTGAAGGAATTCGTCACCACTAAACCAGCCCTACAAGAGATCCTAAGGGGGACCCTGTGAGACAAAGTACCAGAGACATTGCTACAAGTATGAAACCTACAGACATCACAATGACTCTAAACCCATATCTTTCTATAGTAACACTGAACGTAAATGGACTAAATGCACCAACCAAAAGACACAGGGTATCAGAATGGATAAAAAAACAAGACGCATCTATTTGCTGTCTACAAGAGACTCATTTTAGACCTGAGGACACCTTCAGATTGAGAGTGAGGGGATGGAGAACTATTTATCATGCCACTGGAAGTCAAAAGGAAGCTGGAGTAGCCATACTTATATCAGACAAACAAGACTTTAAATTAAAGGCTGTAACAAGAGATGAAGAAGGGCATTATATAATAATTACAGGGTCTATCCATCAGGAAGAGCTAACAATTATAAATGTCTATGTGCCGAATACGGGAGCCCCAAATATATAAACCAATTACTCACAAACATAAGCAACCTTATTGATAAGAATGTGGTAATTGCAGGGGACTTTAACACTCCACTTACAGAAATGGATAAATCATCTGGACACACGGTCAATAAAGAAACAAGGGCCCTGAATGATACATTGGATCCGATGGACTTGACAGATATATTTAGAACTCTGCATCCCAAAGCAACAGAATATACTTTCTTCTCGAGTGCACATGGAACATTCTCCAAGATAGATCACATACTGGGTCACAAAACAGCCCTTCATAAGTATACAAGAACTGAGATAATACCATGCATACTTTCAGACCACAATGCTATGAAGCTTGAAATCAACCACAGGAAAAGGTCTGGAAAACCTCCAAAAGCATGGAGGTTAAAGAACACCCTACTAAAGAATGAGTGGGTCAACCAGGCGATTAGAGAAGGAATTAAAAAATATAGGGAAACAAATGAAAATGAAAATACAACAATCCAAACGCTTTGGGATGCAGCAAAGGCAGTCCTGAGAAGAAACTACATTGCAATCCAGGCCTATCTCAAGAAACAAGAAAAATCCCAAATACAAAATCTAACAGCACACCTAAACGAAATAGAAGCAGAACAGCAAAGGCAGCCTAAACCCAGCAGAAGAAGAGAAATAATAAAGATCAGAGCAGAAATAAGCAATATAGAATCTAAAAAAACTGTAGAGTAGATCAATGAAACCAAGAGTTGGTTTTTTGAAAAAATAAACAAAATTGATAAACCTCTACCCAGGCTTCTCAAAAAGAAAAGGGAGATGACCCAAATAGATAAAATCATGAATGAAAATGGAATTATTACAACCAATCCCTCAGACATAAAAGTAATTATCAGGGAATACTATGAAAAATTATATGCCAACAAACTGGACAACCTGGAAGAAATGGACAAATTCCTAAACACCCACACACTTCCAAAACTCAATCAGGAGGAAATAGAAAGCTTGAACAGATCCATAACCAGAGAAGAAATGGAATCAGTCATCAAAAATCTCCCAACAAATAAGAGTCCAGGACCAGATGGCTTCCCAGGGGAGTTCTACCAGACGTTTAAAGCAGAGATAATACCTATCCTTCTCAAGCTATTCCAAAAAATAGAAAGGGAAGGAAAACTTCCAGACTCATTCTATGAAGCCAGTATTACTTTGATTCCTAAACCAGACAGAGACCCAGCAAAAAAAAGAGAACTACAGGCCAATATCCCTGATGAATATGGATGCAAAAATTCTCAATAAGCTACTAGCAAATCGAATTCAACAACATACAAAAAGAATTATTCACCATGATCAAGTGGGATTCATTCCTGGGCTGCAGGGCTGGTTCAACATTCACAAATCAATCAATGTGATACATCACATTAATAAAAGAAAAGATAAGAACTATATGATCATGTCAATCGATGCAGAAAAAGCATTTGACAAAATTCAGCATCCTTTCTTAATAAAAACCCTCGAGGAAGTCGGGATAGAAGGAACATACTTAAACATCATAAAAGTCATTTATGAAAAGCCCACAGTTAATATCATCCTCAATGGGGAAAAACTGAGAGCTTTTTCCCTGAGACCAGGAACACGACAGGGATGTCCACTCTCACCACTGTTGTTTAACATAGTGCTGGAAGTTCTAGCATCAGCAATCAGACAACAAAAGTAAATCAGAGGCATCAAAATTGGCAAAGATAAAGTTAAGCTTTCACTTTTTGCAGATGATATGATACTATACATGGAAAATCCGATGGACTCCACCAAAAGTCTGCTAGAACTGATACATGAATTCAGCAAAGTTGCAGGATACAAAATCAATGTACAGAAATCAGTTGCATTCTTATACACTAATAATGAAACAACAGAAAAACAAATAAAGAAACTGATCCCATTCACAATTGCATTGCACCAAGAAGCATAAAATACCTAGGGATAAATCTAACCAAAGATGTAAAAGATCTGTATGCTGAAAACTATAGAAATCTTATGAAGGAAATTGAAGAAAATACAAAAAAATGGAAAAACATTCCGTGCTCATGGATTGGAAGAATAAATATAGTTAAAATGTCAATACTACCCAAAGCTACACATCCAATGCAATCACAATCAAAATTGCACCAGCATTCTTCTCGAGACTAGAACAAGCAATCCTAAAATTCATATGGAACCACAAAAGGCCCCGAATAGCCAAAGTAATTTTGAAGAAGACCAAAGCGGGAGGCATCACAATCCCAGACTTTAGCCTCTACTACAAAGCTGTCATCATCAAGACAGCATGGTATTGACACAAAAACAGACACACAGACCAATGGAATAGAATAGAAACCCCAGAACTAGACCTACAAACGTATGTCCAACTAATCTTTGATAAAGCAGGAAGAACATCCAATGGAAAAAAGACAGTCTCTTCAACAAATGGTGCTGGCGCCAGAGTGGCCAAAATGAACAAATCAGGAGACTATAGATGCTGGAGAGGATGTGGAGAAACGGGAACCCTCTTGCATTGTTGGTGGGAATGCAAATTGGTGCAGCCACTCTGGAAAACAGTGTGGAGGTTCCTCAAAAAATGAAAAATAGACGTACCCTATGACCCAGCAGTAGCACTGCTAGGAATTTACCCAAGGGATACAGGAGTACTGATGCATAGGGGCACTTGTACCCCAATGATTATAGCAGCACTCTCAACAATAGCCAAATTGTGGAAAGAGCCTAAATGTCCATCAACTGATGAATGGATAAAGAAATTGTGGTTTATATACACAATGGAGTACTACGTGGCAATAATAAAGAATGAAATATGGCCCTTTGTAGCAACATGGATGGAACTGGAGAGTGTTATGCTAAGTGAAATAAGCCATACAGAGAAAGACAGATACCGTATGTTTTCACTCTTATGTGGATCCTGAGAAACTTAACAGAAACCCATGGGGGAGGGGAAGGAAAAAAAAAAGAGGTTAGAGTGGGAGAGAGCCAAAGCATAAGAGACTGTTAAAAACAGAACAAACTGAGGGTTGATGGGGGGTGGGAGGGAGGGGAGGGTGGGGGATGGGTATTGAGGAGGGCACCTTTTGGGATGAGCACTGGGTGTTGTATGGAAACCAATTTGACAATAAATTTCATATATTGAAAAAAAAAAGAAATTCAGCAAATAATAGGATCAATAATAGGATCAGAAAACTGCATTTGAAACCAAGGTGGGAAGCTGTCTTTGTTTGGTAAAGACAAATACATCATTCTCATACCTGAAGAACTAAATACCACACTTGCAATCCACACACGGGTACCTACCCGCTCATCAAACCCGGTGATTCGTGCATGGTATTCTGGCACTGGCTTTCCTTTGCCATCATACTGACCTAAGACAAACCATAGAAGCTTTCTTTAGGTACAGTTTGTTACAGAACCCTGTATTTTAACACATACCTGTTGATCTAATTTTAAAAAGTTATACAATAAAATTTTTTACTGAAAGTTGTCTTTTAAAAAAATCTGACTTTTTAAAAATAATGCTATTATTTTTCAATTTGACTAATGGAGTCAATTATTTTTCAATTTGACTAATTAATGGAGTAGACTCCTAATTCAAAGTAATTATAGATTCTCCTAATGACAAAAAAGTATGGCAAAATTTTAAATTCTTAATAAATTTATTAAATTCTTAAAAAAAAAAAGGTAACTATCAAGATCCCAATATTACTATTTTAGAAATCAAAAGTCCTTGCTACCCCACTATTCTCCTTAGAGTCCAGTTTTGTCACCCTAAGGGTTAACTCACCAGGAATCTCCAGCTCATTTCTCAAGAATTCTACTTTGAAATCACTCATCCAGGGTGAACATTCTTTCAGATTCCCAGGTGGCTTTGAGTCTCTGCACATTTTAGATAGTAGTGAGTTGGTAATGTCGGTGAAGTCACGGAGTTTCATTCCAGGTATCTTAGAACCTCCTTTTCCAAAGTATTTATCAAATTCTTTTCCAAAAGCCTGAAATTAATAATAATTTACCTTAAATATTAATGTTTAGTTTAAACTTTGAGGAAGGTTCTAGGCTTACGTTTATAACAAGTATCCAATTATTTAGGCTTTTTTTCTGTTTTTAAGGTTTATAGTTTTGCTTTCCTTGAATGTTTCAATACTCTAAACATGAGAAGCCTGTCTTTTGTTTGTTTCTTTGTGTTCCTTTGAAAAGACAGAAAGGCGTCAGTGGGGACTTACAGTCATAAATTCTAATCATAAATTCTAATAAGGGCTTAAAAACCTTTCAACCTCTTTGTGTTCATTATCTAGTTACTGGTCTGCATCGTTATGACAAGAAGAATACTTACGAATGAGGTACTGAGGTGCCTGGGTGGCTCAGTTGGTTAAGCGCCAGACTTCAGCTCAGATCACGATCTCACAGCTCATGAGTTTGAGCCCCGCATCAGGCTATGTGCTGACAGCTCAGAGCCTGGAGCCTGCTTCCAATTCTGTCTCCCTCTCCCACTGTCCCTCCCCCACCCACACTCTGTCTCTCTCTCTCAAAAATAAATAAATATTTTTTAAAATGAAGGAATGAGGTACTAGAGTAATTCAATCAAAATGAAAAGCCCATGATTCTTCATCACAGCTGAAGAACAAAATATAAAAATACTCCTTTCCTTAATAAGGGTTTTTTAAGCCATTATTCTGGATCATAAACCAGTACAAACATTTAGATAATTTATATTTCTAAAAGCAATAATTGTAAGTCCTTTATCTTGGAACCTAACAAATATTTCTTTGTATTAGTCTCTAATTGTATAGTCTCTATATTTTTGATATAAAATAAAACAAAAACAAAACTCAAGAGTATCATTAATAGTGACTTAATAATAGTCATCAAAATTTACCTACTCGTCTTTAATTAGAAATTTTTTACAAAATTTCAAACTCACCCCAAAACACAAATCTGGTATAAATGAAATATTTGCTCTATTTTAAGACAATCCATTATAGTAAAATTGACATCTATAAAACAAACTTATTCTTTAATCTGTAAATAGATTAAAAGTATAGAAACAATCTGCAATTCTTAGAATACATGGAAAGATTATCTATTTCCCAAACATAGTCAGTACCAGCAACATATGTGAATGGCATAATGCCCTCTGAAGTGAAATTCTGTTTTGACAGATCATTATTTTAATCAATTAATGCAAATCGTATGCTGATTTGGTATGAAGCATAAAGTTCTAGACTGGTTTTCCAAGGTACTAGAAATCAACCTCAAAACAAGTATCATGCCTGGTAGGAATGATCGAGGTTCGTTTCTGCTGCTATGACACGCTCCCTCGGTTAGAGTTGGCAGAAGCTGTGCTCAGCAGCAGCTGGGAAGAAGTGGTCCACCCTAACAGATTTCCAGGGTAAAGCCTTCCCAGCACGCAGGGAAAAGTGGCCATGAATTCAAGGGATAACACACAGTCTTCACTGGGGACACAGGTGATAAACAGGGTCAGACATTCTCACACTGAGGAGACAGACAGGCAGCAAACTGGGGTGAGGGCAGGGGTCACAGCACCCTGAGAGCAGGGCAGATGGGGGAAGGCTGCAGAAGAACGGTACTGCTGAAACGAAGTCTCCTCCCAGGTGATGGATTGGCTCCACTGCGGTGGGGGACCTGGTGTCAGTTGCCATTCTGCCATTCTCTCCATTTGACACTGGGCGAGTCTCTGTTTTTCAGATCTAGCTTCTCTGTGTAGAACAAGGCATGAAAAACTACAGTCTGCAAGTCAAAGCCCACTGCCTGTTTTTGTAAACAAAATTTTATTGGGATCCTGTCAACAATATCCATTCACTTACACACCGTCTAGGGCTGCTTTTGTACTAGGGTGGCAGATCTGAGTACTTGGAACATGAGTCTGGAAGGGCCTGAAAGCGGAAAATCTGGACCTTTACAGAAAATGCATGCAGACTACTGGTTTAAGACAAAACCAACACAAATACTTTTCCAAATCTAGGATTCTACAATTCTATAAATTTCATTAATGCTAGTACACTGATTTTAAGTAAAGTATGTATACTTTCTGTTATGAGGCCCTTGCATATTCAGTACTGTGAGACAGACTTCTTACAATGTGGAGCCTAATATATGTCATAATATGGAATATAGAGAAGTTAGGGTTTTACCTTCACTTTCAGGATACATCCCTGGTCACATTCAGGCAACAGATAGTCCTGTACGTTCCCACATTCATACCATTAACTAAAACTACCCTAAGTAGGAAGTACCCACCAAAATCTATCTCTACTTACCAAAACTATATCAATTATTCATCTAATTCAAGATGCCAGTTTCATGTCAGGCAGTATTTAGTAGGTGGAAAGAAAAATCCCTGTCTACAAGTCTAAATCAGGAGGCATAAATTAAAGAAAGAATTAAATATGGTTTCCCACTCCTGAGGATCTAGACTGGTTTTCCAAGGTACTAGAAATCAACCTCAAAACAAGTATCATGCCTGGTAGGAATGATCGAGGTTTGTTTCTGCCGCTATGACACGCTGGTTTTCCAAGGTACTAGATACACAGATACTCACAGCAGCAGTATTCATAACAGCTAAGATGTGGAAATACTCCAAACGTGCATCAGCTGACAAAAGGATAAAGAAAATGTGGCAGGCCCTAACAGTGGAATAGCATACAGCAATAAAAAGGAATGAAGTCCTGACACATGCTGTAGCACGGATGAACTCTGAAAACATTATGCTGAGTGAAGGAAGCCAGTCACATACTGTAAGATTCCATTTATACAGAATGTCCAAAAGAGGCAATCCACAGAAACAGAAGGCACTTTGGTGGTTGCCTGGGAGTGGAAGCAGCGGGTGGGGGTGGGGGATTGGGAGCACCTGCTAACAGGTATGGGCTTTCTTTTTGGGGTGATGAAAATGTTAAAAAATGTGGTGATATTTACACAATTCTGAGTATAACAAAACTACAGTATTGTACCCTTTTGCTTTTTAAAGTTTATTTATTTATTTTGAGAGACAGCGCATGCATGAGAGTTGGGGAGGGGCAGAGAGAGAGAAGGAGAAAGAGAGAATCTCAGGCAATCTCCACAACGTCAGCGTGGAGCCTGATGGGGGGCTCGAACTCACAAACCATGAGATCATGACCAGAGTTGAAGTCAGATGCTTAACCGACCGAACCACCCAGGCGCCCCTTCAGTATTATACACTTTAAATAGATGGATTATAGGGTGTGTGAATTATATCTTAATAAAGCAGTTACTTAAAAAAACACTAGAGGCGCCTCAGTTGGTTAAACATCTGGCTCTTGGTTTCAGCTCAGGTCGTGATCTTGCAGTTTCATCGGTTCAAGTCCCTCATTGGGCTATATGCTGACAGTGCGGAGCCTGCTTATGATATTTTCTCTCTCTCTCTCTCTCTCTCTCTCTCTCTCTCTCTCTCTCTCTCTCTCTGTCCCTTACCCACTAATGCTGTCTCTCTCTCAAAATAAACTTTTAAAAAAATGTCCTAAATAAATAAATAAATAAATAAAAATAAATAAATAAATAAATAAATAAAAAGATTCTCCTTTGCACTAGAGACTGAAACGGAGAACTCTGGCAGTATGAGTCCCAGGACTTCTCCACATGCTTTTAAAGTTTACTAAACAAAGGTAATTTGACCAAAGTTACAACAAAAATCAGTGTGATTAATGCTAACAAAGGTGTACATAAGGTTGTTACACAACACAGAAGGAATATCTAATTCTTGTCCGGGAAGGAGGTTCAGGGAAGGCTCTACAGAAGAAATGATGCATACGTCAAGTCTCAAAAGTGAGTTCTCCAAATGGACAAGGGAGAGAAGGTAAACCCACTTAGAGGGAACAACAAGCACAAGGCATGGCAGTATGAAATCTGGACATTTCAAGTTTCATTTTGATCTCCACTGGCTCCCAGGAGCTTTTCCTGAACTGAAGGGCAACTTTAGAAACAGCTCTCATGTATCCACACTTGTCCTCAAGCCACAGTTCTTTATATACTGTATTTGTCAGCCAATCCCTTTGAATTCAGGAACTGGGTCTGTCTTCTCTTTGTATGTCCTGTAGCACTCAGGAGTATGCCTTGGACAGATATTAAGTGCTCAAAATGGTTATCAACTATAAAATGCAAATATTTTCTTGATCCAACATACACATCATTATGAAAATTATAATTACTAAACTACACACAACCTTCAAATCTAAAAATCTGAGCATGAAGAAAATAATGGAATAAAAACTCCATGGTTTTTCTATTGCCTCACCTGCCACCATCTGACATAAATACATGTATCACTATCTCACAGAAAGTATCAGATCTAAAGAAAAGGTTACAAACTCAACAGACATTTTAAAACCAGAATTATTAACAAGCCAGCAAATGTACAAACTAATCTTCACAATGGTTCCATTATCATAAAAGCAGACTACCCATACCTGAATGAACCTCTTTCTGAAAGCTCCAAGGCCTGGAACCTCTGGGTCTCCCAAGGCTGCATACATTCTTTCATACATCTTTTCAATGTGTTTTTTATTAACAGGGGTTTTTGCTAGTTCAACCTTGATATCATCAGTCCAGTCCTGTGCAGGAAAAAAAAAAAAAAAAAAAAGGGAAAAATTAAGTTGACTACAAGTAGATTTTATCCAAATTCTATGTTTTATGAACTGGAAGCTATTACATTACCTTAAAGAGCATTTCAGGATTAGAGAGCTGCTCTAGGGCACTAATAAAATCTTGAATCACTCCTCCTTGATCCAACTTAATTTTAATCCTATAAAACAATTACCAAGTTTAGGTAATCAAACATCTTCCAAAGATCAAAGCCTATGGTTTTTGTATATGACAATTACTTATATTTATATATAAAACTATACACACACACACACACACACACACACACACACACACACACACACAAATAGTCTAGGGAAGGAGCAATTTTAAAATTCTGTTCAATATTAGATGAAGAACAAAGTATGTATTCTATCAAGAAGTGAGGTTCTTTTTCTTTTTTTTTTTTAATTTTCTTTTTTTAAATTTACATCCAAATTAGTTAGCATATAGTGCCAACAATGATTTCAGGAGATTTCTTAATGCCCCTTACCCATTTAGCCTATCCACCCTCCCACAACCCCTCCAGTAACCCTGTTTGTTCTCCATATTTAAGGGTCTCTTATGTTTTGTCCCCCTCCCTGTTTTTATATTAGTTTTGCTTCCCTTGCCTTATGTTCATCTGTTTTGCATCTTAAAGTCCTCATGTGAGTGAAGTCATGTGATATGTCTTTTGCTGAGTAATTTCGCTTAGCATAATACCCACTAATTCCATCCATGTAGTTGCAAATGGCAAGATTTCATTCATTTTGATTGCCGAGTAATACTCCATTGTATATATACACCACATCTTCTTTATCCATTCATCCATCGATGGACATCTGGGCTCTTTCCATGCTTTGGCTATTGTTGACAGAGCTTCTATAAACATGGGGGTGCATCTGCCCCTTTGAAACAGCACACCTGTATCCCTTGGATAAATATCTAGTAGTGCAATTGCTGGGTCATAGGGTAGTTCTATTTTTAATTTTTTGAGGAACCAACATACTGTTTTCCAGAGTTGGCTGCACCAATTTGCATTCCCACCAACAAAGGAAAAGAGATCCTCTTTCTCCGCATCTTCCTCGCCAGCATCTGTTGTTGCCTGAGTTGTTCATGTTAGCCATTCTGACAGGTGTGAGGTGGTATCTCATTGTGGTTTTGGTGTGTATTTCCCTGATGATGAGTGATGTTGAGCATTTTTTCATGTGTCGGTTGGCCATCTGGATGTTTTCTTTGGAGAAGTGTCTATTCACGTCTTTTGCCCATTTCTGCACTGGATTATTTGTTTTTTGACTGTTGAGTCTGAAAAGTTCTTTATAGATTTTGGATACTAACCCTTTATCTGATACATCATTCGCAAATATCTTCTCCCATTCTGTCGGCTGCCTTTTAGTTTTGCTGATTGTTTCCTTCACTGAGCAGAAGCTTTTTTTGTTGACGAGGTCCCAGTAGTTCATTTTTGCTTTTGTTTCCCTTGCCTCTGGAGATGTACTAAGATGTTGCTGCGGCCAAGATCAAAGATGTTTTAGCCTGCGCTCTCCTTGAGGATTTTGATGGCTTCCTGTCTTACATTGATGTGTTTCATCCATTTTGAGTTTACCTTTGTGTATGGTGTAAGAAAGTGGTCCAGGTTCATTCTTCTGCATGTCGCTGTCCAGTTTTCCCAGCACCACTTGCTGAAGAGACTGTCTTTATTCCACTGGATATTCTTTTCTGCTTTGTCAAAGATTAGCTGGACATACGTTTTGTGGGTCCATTTCTGGGTTCTCTATTCTGTCCCATTGATCTGAGTGTCTGTTTTTGTGCCAAGAAATGAGGTTCTTAGATAAGGTAAAAGCAAATATCCTTGCCAATGATGCTGACATTTTGATGCACATAATCTGATACATATAGTTTCTGAAGTTATATTATAAAAGAAAAGGCCACATTCTCAACGCACTTTCAAACCTTTCTCTTTTCTTTCTTTCAAAAAAAATGAATTATGTTGCAGTAGACTGTGTTGAGAGACAGGTAGGTGGGTGGTAGGCAGGGCACCAGCAGTGGCAAATGGGATATGCACAGCCAACCCATCCACAAATCATGACAAAAGCTGTATCTTACTCTTGTCTTCTCAGAAACAAACACTCTAAATAATGAAACAAATGAGGTCATGACAAAAAAAAAAGCTCGTAACAGAGAATGTCAACTAGAACACCATTCCTTTTCCAAGTTTCCCTGTAAAAGTAATACACTATTGCTAGTTATATCAACAGTCTCCACTTATAAATCAAATGGAAAAATGAAAAGGATGACACTTCAGGCAGTCTGCTGAATCTTTGAATTAAAGAATAATTTCAATAACTGATTTCAAAAAGTATCTCATCTAGTCTCAACCAACAAATTACTGTCAACTATTACTATTATAAGGACAGAATGTCTCATGAATAAAATTCTAAGATGAAGCATATTTTATTTTTTTAAGTTTATTTATTTTGAGAGACAGTGTATGTACATGCACAGGAGGGGTAGAGAGAGAGAGACAGAGTCCCAAACAGGCTCTGAATTATTGGTGCAGAGCCCAATGCAGGGCTTGAACTCATGAAACGTGAGATCAGACCCGAGCTGAAATCAAGAGTCGGATGCTTAACTGACTGAGCCAGCTAAGGTACCCCAAAGATGAGATTTATTTTAAAAAAGGAAAGGGGCACCTGGGTGGCTCAGTTGGTTAGGTGTCCGACTTTGGCTCAGGTCATGATCTCACAGTTCGTGGGTTCAAGCCCTGTGTCAGGCTCAGTGCAGACAGCTCAGGGCCTGAAGCCTACTTCAGATTCTGTGTCTCCCACTCTCTCTGTCCTACCCCACTGACGCTCTGTCTCCCTCTCTCTCAAAAATAAATAAACATTAAAAGAAAGGAATTTGGGGGCACCTGGCTGACTCAGTCAGTAGAGCATGCGACTGTGCATTGTAAATTTGAGCCCCATACTGGGCATAGAGTGCACTTAAAAATTAAAAAAGGAAAGAGGGACGCCTGAGTGGCTCAGCTGGTTAAGCTTCTGACTCTTGATTTTGGCTCAGGTCATGATCCCATGGGTTCGAGTTTAACCCCACATTGGGCTCTACTTTGACAATGTGGAGCCTGCTTGGGATTCTCTCTCTCCCTCTCTCTGCCATCCCACCACCTCTACCCCTGACTCAAGCACGCTGTCTCTCAAAAGAAATAAATAAAATTTGGGGTGCCTGGGTGGCTCAGTCGGTTAAGTGTCTGACTTCGGCTCAGGTCATGATCCCACAGTTTGTGGGTTCGAGCCCCTCATTGGGCTCTGTGTTCACAGCTCAGAGCCTGGAGCCTGCTTTGGATTCTGTGTCTCCCTCTCTCTCTGCCCCTCCCCACTCATGCTCTGTCTCTCTCTCTCAAAAATAAATAAATATTGAAAAAAAAATTAAAAAAAAAAAAAGAAAATTAAAAAAAAACGAAAGAAATTCTGTAACAATATACCAGGAGTAGGTACATTCAACAAATAGATGTCTAAGATTTTCTATTCTCCAAGGATGGCTCTAATTAATTTGAAGACAAACATAAGCTTCCATGTGTTTGCTTTTTTTTTTTTTTTTTACATAAGCTGTACACCCAAGATCAGGAGTCACATGCTCCCCTGACTGAGCCAGCTAGGAGGCCCCCACGTGTTTGCTTTTACCATACACTTTTTAAAATAACCTATCATATTTAACCAACCCACCTTGCCACAAACTCCTTATTCTTATGACCAGCAGAAGTATCTTTGAAGGAATAGCTTTCACTACTTATTATAAATGGGTAGATAATCGCCTGTGGATAGTTATCAGCAATTTCTTCCACAGTGTGCTGGACAGCAACAGCTTCCTCTTTGTCCAGTAAGGCCACCATATGGCTGATCCAGCCAATGAACTGCCAGCAAGGAATGGAAGACATCTAAAACACAGAGAAGTATAACTTAATGATGAATAAAATATTTAACAGTTTTATTATAAAAGTATTATGTGTTCATCTAAAAAAATATGTATCTATATACAGAAGTATAAAAACAGGCATAAGTCTAAATAAAACAAAACATCTTCTCTCCCTCAGTCCTCTCAGTTCTTATTCCAGTGAGGCAACCATTCCACTGTTTTGGATGTTTTGCCTGCAAGTGCACCCATATTCTTTCTTTACTTGAATGGAATCAGACTCCATATACTGTCTGACAGAGATTCACCCCATTCCTTTTAGCAGCTATATAGTATTCCATTTTGCTTAACTACTGCTATATAATCAATTTTTACGTTATTTTCCAAGTTTTTCTATTATAGATAATGCTATAATGGAAATGCTACACGTTTATCACTTGTGCTATGTGTGCCCACTGGATAAATTCCTACAGGTAAAACTACTGTGTGAACATTAATAATTGTAAAAAACGTTGCTAGATTTCCCTCCAAAAAGATTTTTCAAATTTTCATTTTTCAACGTTTATTTATTTTTTGGGACAGAGAGAGACAGAGCATGAACGGGGGAGGGGCAGAGAGAGAGGGAGACACAGAATCGGAAACAGGCTCCAGGCTCTGAGCCATCAGCCCAGAGCCCGACGCGGGGCTCGAACTCACGGACCGCGAGATCGTGACCTGGCTGAAGTCGGACGCCCAACCGACTGCGCCACCCAGGCGCCCCACAAATTTTCATTTTTAAAAGTGTAATGAAAACTCCTATAACTCAATACCAAAAACCCAAATAATCTGATTAAAAAATGGGCAGCACAGCTCAGAAAACCGAGACTCTCCCCCTAAGGTCAGAAACATGACAGGGATGTCCACTCTCACCACCGATGTCCAACACAGTCCTGGATGTCCTAGCCTCAGCAATCGGACAACAAAAAGAAATAAAAAAGCATACAAATTGGCAAACTTTCATTCTTTGACAAAGAATGTCAAAGATAAAGACATACAAAGCATACAAAGCAGACCTACAAAGGAGACATACAAAGCAGACAAAGCACACAAAGACAAACTTTCATTCTTGACAAAGAAGTCAAACTTTCATTCCTTGCAGATGACATGATACTCTATGTGGAAAACCCGAAAGACTCCACCAAAAAACTACTAGAACTCATCCATGATTCAGCAAGTCACAGGATATAAAATCAATGTATAGAAATCCATGGTGGTGGTTGCATTTCTACACACCAATACACACCAATAATGAAGCAGCAGAAAGAATCGATCCCATTTACAATTGCACCAAAAAACTGTAAGATACCTAGGAATAAACCTAACCAAAGAGGTAAAAGAGCTGTATGCTGAAAACTATAGAAAGCTTATGAAAAAAACTTAAGAAGACACAAAGAAATGGAAAAGCATTCCATGCTCATAGATTGGAAGAAGAAATATTGTTAAAATGTCTATACTACCCAAAGCAATCTATATATTCAGTGCAATCCCTATCAAAGTAACACCAGCATTTTTCACAGAGCTAGAACAAACAACCCTAAAATTTGTATGGAGCCAGAAAAGACCCTTAATAGCCCAAGTAATGTTGAAGAAGAAAAGCAGAGTGGGAGGCATTACAATTCCAGACTTTAAGCTGTATTGCAAAGTTGTAATCATCAAGACAATATGGTAGTAGCACAAAAACAGACACATAGATCAATGGAACAGAACAGAGAATGCAGAAATGGCCCACAAACGAATGATCAACTAATCTTAGACAAAGCAGGAAAGAATCTCCAATGGAAAAAAGGCAGTCTCTTCAGCAAACAGTGCTGAAAACTGGGCAGTGACATGCAGAAGAATGAACCTGGACCACCTTCTTACACCATTCACAAAAATAAATTCAAAATGGATGAAAGACCTAAATGTGAGACAGGAAACCATCAAAATCCTAGAGGAGAACACAGGCAGCAACCTTTTTGACTTCAGCTACAGCAACTTCTTACTAGACACATCTCCAGCAGCAAGGGAAACAAAAGGAAAAATGAACTATTGGGACCTCATCAAGATAAAGCAAAGCAAAGCAAAGGAAACAATCAACAAAAATAAAAGGCAAGAAATGGGAGAAGATATTTGCAAATGACATATTAGATAAAGGGATTAGTATCCCAAAATCTACAAAGAACTTATCAAACTCAACCCCCACCCCCCAAAAAAAATCCAGTGCAGAAATGGGCAAAAGGCATGAATAGACACTTAGCCAAAGAAGAAACCCAAATGGCTAACAGACACATAAAAAGATGCTCAACAATACTCATCACCAGAGAAATACAAATTAAAACCACAATGAGATTCCACCCCACTTCTGTCAGAATGGCTAAAATTAACAACTCAGGAAACAACAGATTTTGGCAGGATATAGAGAAAGGGGAACTGTTTTGCACTACTGGTGCAGCCACTCTGGAAAACAATATAGAGATTCCTCAAAAAATTAAAAATAGAACTACACTGTGACTCAGCAATTGCACTACTAGGTATTTTTCCAAAGGATACAAAAATGCTGATTCAAAGGGGCACATGCACCCCAATGTTTATAGCAGCACTATCAACAATGGACAAATTATGGAAAAAGCCCAAATGTTCACTGACTGATGAATGGATAAAGATGTGGTATATGTATAAAATGCAATATTACTTGGGATCAAAATGGTGATGAAATCTTGCCATTTGCAACAATGTGGATGGAACAAGAGTGTATTATGCTGAGCGAAATATGTTGGAGAAACAAATATCATAGGATTTCACTCATTTGGAATTAAAAAAAAACAAAACATGAGAATATGGGAAGGGAAGTAAAAAACAGAGAAAAACAAAGTGGGAGGCAAACCATAAGAGACTAAATACAGACAACAAACTGAGGGTTGCTGGAGGGGTGGTGGGTGAGAGGATAGGGTAAATGGGCAATGGGCATTAAGGACGGCATTTGTTGGGATGAACACTGGGTATTAGATTTAAGTGATGAATCACTGGGTTCTTCCCCTGAAACCACTACAACTGTATGTGAACTAACTTGAATTTAAATAAATACATTTTTAAAAATAGGAAGGAGAGCTGAATAGATATTTTTCCAAAGAAAACATAGGGATGATCAACAGACACATGAAAAGATGTTCAACATCACTAACCACAGGGAAACGGAAATCAAAACCACAATGAAATCTCACCTCACTAGCTAGTCAGAATAGCTAGTATCAAAAAAACAAGAAACAAGTGTTGGCGAGGATGTAGAAAAAAGGGAACCCTCCTGCATGTTGGTGGGAATGTAAATTCCGCTATGTAAATTTGGTGGGAATGTAAATTTCCACTATGGAAAACAGTAGGGAGGTCCTCAAAAAGTTAAAATTAGAAACACCACACAATCCAGTAGTTCTACTTGTAGGATATTAACTCAAAGAAAACAAAAACACTAACTCAAAACGATATCTGCACCCTCATGTTTATTGCAGCATTATTTACAATAGCTAAAATACAGAAGCAACCCAAGTGTCCCCTGACAGATGAATGGATAATGGAGATGTGATATATGCATTTAATGGGTTATCACTCAGCCATGAAGAATGAATTCTCAGCATTTGCAACAACAAAGATGAACCCAGTAGGTATAAAGCTAAGTGAAGTAAGCCAGACAAAGATTTTACTTACATGATTTTTACTTATACGTGGAATCTAAAAAACAACATAAATGAACAAACAAAAAACAGAAACAGACTCATAAATACAGAGAACTAGTGGTTGCCAAAGGGGAGAGGTGTGGCAGGATGAGCAAAATAGTTGAAGGAGATTAAGAGGTACAAATTTCCAGTTATAAAATGAGATCCCCAGCCCCGTGCAGCCCACTCTGGATGCCTGCCCCTCACTGACCCGAGTCCGAGGACGTGGTGAACCAGGTTATCAAGTGCAAGACTGCAGTTGCCTGGGAGGCAGAAAAGCCTGTCTATAGCGGACGTAGAGGTGTCACCCCCAAAGGCTCATGAAGTTCAAATTAAGATTATCACCACTGCAGTTGCCACACCAATGCCTACGAGTGGGGCTGATCCTTAGGGGAGTTTTCCAGGGATCTTGGGACATGAACGTGCTGCAATCGTGGAAAGTGTTGGCGAAGGAGTGATGAAGCTGAAGGCCAATGATACTGTCATCCCACTTACATCGCAGTGTGGAGAATGCAAATTTTGTCTAAACCCTAAAACAAACCTTTGCCAGAAGACAAGAGTTACTCAAGGAAAAGGATTAATGCCAGGTGCTACTAGCCGATTTACTTGCAAAGGAAAGACAACTTTACATTACATGGGAACCAGCAAGTTTTCTGAAAATACAGCTGTGGCTGGTATCTCTGTTACTAAAATGGACCCTTCGACAACTTTGGATGACGTCTGCCTTCTGAGTTATTGCATTTCAACTGGTTATGGTGCTGCTATGAACAGTGCCATCTTGGCCTAGGAGGAGTTGGATCAGCGGTTATCGTGGGATTCACAAGGGCCAAGGAGTCCAGACCCCCAGGACTTCGGGAAACCCATCCAAGAAGTGTTCACTGAAATGACTGGCAGAGGAGTGAACTATGCCTTTGGGTGTACTGGTAACCCAGAAGTCACAAGAGCAGCACTGGAGGCGTGCCACACAGGTTGGGGCATCGGCGTAGCAGTTGGAGTAGCTGCTTTGGGTGAAGAAATCGCCACTCACCCATTTTAGCTGGTAAGAGGCCGCACGTGGAAAGGCACTGCCTTTGGAAGATGGAAGGGTGTGGAAAGTGTCCTAAAGTTGGTGTGAATATATGTCCAAAAAGGTAAAAGTTGATGAATTTGTGACTCACAATTTGTCGTTTGACCAAATTAACAAAGCCTTTGAACTGAATAGATGCAGAAAAGATCATTCAAACTACTGTAAAGCTTTAATATTTATTTTTTTCAATGTTTACTTACTTTTGAGAGAGAGACA
Organism: Prionailurus viverrinus; assembly: GCF_022837055.1. Classification (NCBI taxonomy): domain Eukaryota; kingdom Metazoa; phylum Chordata; class Mammalia; order Carnivora; family Felidae; genus Prionailurus; species Prionailurus viverrinus. The sequence continues at coordinate 954,351 of NC_062578.1, forward strand.
GAGCATAGCAGGGGAGGGGCAGAGAGAGAGGGAGACACAGAATCTGGGGCAGGCTCCAGGCTCTGAGCTGTCAGCACAGAGACTGACCCAGGGCTCGAACTCTCGAACCGTGAGATCACGACCTGAGCCGAAGTCGGATGCTTAACTGACTGAGCCACCCAAGCACCCCAAACTGTTGTAAAGCTTTAAATTCAACAGAGAAAAATACGTCCATCCTTGCACCTAAGTCTGCTGGTCCAGCTGGAACAGCAAGACAAGCAGGGAGAAGCTCTTCCAAGTTTAGTCTCTTAGACCTTCTCTACTACTACTTCTAGAGTAACCTACTCTGGGGAACACTATGTTGTATATAATTCATAAATCTCTAATCAAGGACAAAGCTAATACAGTCATGAATTTATTTTCTGAACTCTCTTTTACATGAATAATTGCTAGCTCATTAAAGAATATTCTAACATAATAAAAGTAATTTCTTCATATGTGAAATAAATGAGTATGTCATGGGATAGTAAAGTATAGCATAGGGAATACAGTCAATAATACTGTAATAACACTGTATAGTGACATACGGGAATTACACTTATCGTGATAAGCACTGAATAATGCACAGAATTATTGAATCATTATGCTGTATGCCTAAAACTAATATCACATTGTTATGTCAACTTAAACTTCAATTAAAAAAAATGTATTAGATTGACTAGTCTCCAAAATCTTTTCCAATTCTGGAGACAATAGTTTTTAAAATTTATTGTCAATTTGAGAGGTGAAAAATACCTAATTTTAATTTTCACATTTCATTATTAGTGAGGGTACACAGTCTGTTTATTTTCCTTACATATTTAATCATACATGTGTTTCCTCTGACCATTTTCTAGTGTCTATTTATTTTATAGAGGCAGACATCAGCTCTTTTTTTGTTTGTTCCCCTGGATAGAAGTGTTGATTATTTTCCTTTATAGCTTCTGGTTTTTGTATAGCTTCACTCCAAGGCCATTTTTAAATTTGCTCATGTTCCCCACCGCCCCTGCCCCCGCCCCATGCTTTTTAATGTGCTAGTTTTAAGATAAAATCTGATGCACTTGGAATGTTGGTGTAAGAGTGAACTTGGCAAGTTCCTCCTTTCAACTATTAAATGAGGAAAGAGCAAAGTGTGTGGGGATAAAAGGCATCAGTCCATATAGCCACAGGGAGTGCTCAATAACGGTTAGCTCCTCATCCCTGGTGCCATAACAACATTGACTGAACATTCCATTTATTTCCTCACAAATTCGAAATGCTACTTTTATCATATGTAAATAAAATATTATTTTGGAAAAACTAAAATCATAACTTATTTAATGATTTCTTCATTTGTCTTTAAGGAAAACACATACACATATATATATACACTACATTTCTGAAGTTACTTTCATCTCCTTTTTAGGATCTTTTTTTTTTTTTTTTTTAAATTTTTTTTTTAACGTTTATTTATTTTTGAGACAGAGAGAGACAGAGCATGAACGAGGGAGGGTCAGAGAGAGGGAGACACAGAATCCGAAACAGGCTCCAGGCTCTGAGCTGTCAGCACAGAGCCTGACGCGGGGCTCGAACTCACGGACCTCGAGATCGTGACCTGAGCCGAAGTTGGCCGCTTAACCGACTGAGCCACCCAGGCGCCCCAAGGATCTTTTGGAAAAATCCCTACTCTTCCACAACCACAAGAGGGTCAGAGGGTGTAGTATAAAGCCCTGCCAGGCACGGAGTCTCCACAGCTCAGATACCAGCATTGTTTAAAAATATACGATGTAAAGCTAATAGAGTACTATGCTACCCTTTTTAAACTATCATATTATTAACTCAAAGCCTGGCCCTATTTTCTAGTTAAACATCTAGAAAAGTCATTAAGGAGTCTTTCAGATGGCCCCTATGACGGGAAGGCAGCAGGCTGATGCAGACCTGTGGGGGAGGCCTTCATGGGACACACGAATGGTGAGCAGACCGTGTGGGGGAGTGCCCGCGCACCCCGGTTGTTCGCCGCGCGCTCAGAGGACTCAGAATCCTGTGAACACGGTGCTGCCAGAAGGCACTACGGTCACGGGGGTGGGAAGCCAGCTGAAATGTACTCCCTCTCCCTGAGATAAATAATAAACTGAGCATAAGGCACCAACAGATGTTCCAGACTACAGCTTACTCGTTATGGGCAGCAAATTGTGTTCCAGAAAGTTTCCGCCTCTGTCCCAAACATAACTCCTCCTCTTCCTGGGGTCCTTGTTCAGACACAGTGTTCTTATCAACACCCACAAAGGAAAACTGGTAAATGTGAACACTCTTTTATATAGCTGTATACAACTTTAAGTTCTATATGTTTTTGGAATGTAGTAAAATTCAATCTGGTTAGGAAAAAGTGTAACTTGTGCACCACACATACTAACGTGTTTAAATATAAACAGAAACATGTCTTCACGTACTGTAAAGTTGTCTTTACCAGAATTCAAATACTAACCTCTTTTGTCATTAGGCTCAGGGTCTCCTCAGGATATAGCTCTATAATCTGCAGCAGTCTGGGAAACTTCAGCCTGGCTTCACTGGAATGCAATTTTAAAGCTTTCAACATTTTGTCCACCACAAGGGCTGGATACATCTGCAGTTGTACAGACTCAATAACTACCAAGGACAGGAGAGAAGAAAAAATGGTCAATATATCCACTTATATAAACTGTAAAATTTAACAAATGACTATATTTCCCTTTTTGGTTTATATTTTGTATTATGTCACTGTTCTCTTTTTCACACGTATTTAGATCAACCAACACCAGACGTAGTTTTGGGCCATATGTGAAAGCGTCCATCTTGAACCTGACTCTTGTGTTAGATCATGCATTCTGCATGAAGCGCAGTTTGCTCTCTGGGCTGGGTGGGAACACAGGACAGCTTCTGGTCACTGAATTTATTTCAGGAGCAAGAGGAAGGCCACGTAGCCAATATTACCAAAGCAACAAGCAAAATGTAGAAAGTATGAACTAAACAAACGGAAAGACAAATGATAGCTAGACTCTGTGTTGTCTGAAGATGTCACTGCCTCTTAAAAAGACAAGACCTTGGGGCACCTGGGTGGCTCAGTTTAATGTTCAACCTTGGTTCAGGTCATGATCTCAAGGCCTGTGGGTTTGAGCCCCACGTCAGGCTCTCTGCTGTCAGCGCAGAACCCACTTCAGATCCTCTGTCCCCCTCTTTCTCTGCCCCTCCCCCACTCGTGTGTGTGTGTGTGTGTGTGTGTGTGTGTGTGTGTGTGTGCACTCTCCCTCAAAAATAAATCAACGTGAAAAAAAAGGGCAAGACTTTTCTCAGAATAACTGCCACTTAAAAACAAACAAGCAAACTGGAAACCTAAAATATCCACAAAAGTCTTAAGACTGGTTAACACAGTGTGACAAACTAAATGGCTTTTCCTTCTGTGATTCACCTGAGGCACTCTCCTCTTCCTTGCGAAGCTGCTGGTCACAGAAATCCACCAGTGTCATGTAAGCCTCTGTCATGCTGGCTACAGGCCCCTGGCCCTCGAGGGAAGGCTGGGCCTCCTCTTCAGCTGTCCGTACGGCCTCAGAAAGGTGATAGAATGCTCTCTGGTATAGACCTGCAATCACCTAGAATTCACAGAGGTCTGTGAGTACGGCTGAAGTTTTCTCGAAGAACTCTACCTTCTACTTGTGATGATACAGAAAGATTACTTGTGATTTCTGAGTCGTGAGATATCACAGAAAGCTGGTTAAATGGAAAAGGGAGTTTGTCTGCCCTGATTGTGAAACAGTAAGTGATTCCAGTACGATCCTCAGTACTTTTAAAAATCAGATGGTCCACTAATCATGCAGAACTGGCACCAAAGGTCACTGGGGGTCATATAGCCTGTCTGAAGAAGAGACAGAAGATGGTGCTTTAACCTCACCACCCTGAACAGATATTGCTAACACTGTGGAGGAAAAAGGCAAGGCTAACAACTGAAGTGAGATGGGCACAGTGAGATGAGAAGCTGCTAACTATGGAAAATAAAAATTCATTTTAAAAAGGCTAAGCAAAGCAGACACTACATAAAAAAGGGAAGAAAAGCCTGGTTTGCCCCACAAGCTAGTGGGATGTCTGAATGGCGGCTGGTGGTGAAATTTCATTAAAAAAATCCATGGAAGAACTGTTCCCATCAATCTGACACAAATTTCTGATTTTTAATACTAAAACAGTCTGTATTGTTCAAATAAACAGGAAACACATGGAGTATGTCAGTTTCCACATAAGAAACTTGGCTGTGCATAACTGTCAAATATATTTCCAAACACAAAGCAATCATCATTCTTCATTATTTCTTTCATGTAGCCAGAAGGCTGCACATTATAGACACACAACACACAAACATAACAAGCTCACTCTTCCTGTGTTCATTACCTTGTCTGTATTCTCTGAACTGGATCCAGAAAGGTCCAAGATTCTTCTAGCCTTGCTTTCCTCGATTTCAGCAAGGCAGGTTGGTTCCTTGCTGAGAGCATCAGCTATGATTCTGTAAGTTGTACCCAAGAGAATGTTCTGGTCATGGAAAGCCAGAACATTTTTGCTTAAGTAACTTGATATGCTCTCACCTGTTGGATGAAAAACATACAACACACATGATTTTCTCAGAAATAAATGAATGCCATAAATAAAAAAAAAAGATATTCATAGCGTACAAAAGTTGTTTTCTATTAAAAAAGTAAAATAAATCTTGAAGGGATAAGAAACTGACTTCAAACATTGGTTAGGGAATTTCTTGAATTCACATTAATGAAAAATGTTCTTTGTTAGCAGTGGCTGTATCAACGCCTACAGAAGCTAAGCAATTAAAACGCTGAATAAACTTTTATTCAAGCACCATCGTTCTGCATTTTGTCAAAGCACCAAATTCTCTAATCATGCAGAACTGGCACCAAATTCTCTTATGAAGAAAATCGTTCTTTTTAATGTGATTTGTGCATGTATCTTAATAGCGCAGAGTACATTTTTAAGTTGATAATGTGGCCTATAGCTGATAACACCACAGATGCTACTACATTCAAAGGTCTAGTTCTACGTCTTACTGTGTGGTTCTAGGAAAGGAACTTATTAGCCCTGGTCAAGCCTGCAGCTTGCACAGGTGTGAGAAGGGACGCAAGCAAAAGAGAAAGGGCCGTCACCTAGCAAGTCCCGTCAACTACACTGCCATGTTCATCTGTCCATGAAAATTCTCTGCCAGATTTCCCTCAGACACATAATCAAAACTACTGGCCCTGTTATTTCACAAGACTGTTACAAACCACCGCCATACTAGGACACTAAAACTGGGTCATTATTATGAGCACTAATGTTTTCTCAGGATCAGCAAACTCCTCCTCCTCTCCCCTATTCCCCCCACCAAAAAACCCTAAAAATATTTAAGCAATCATAAGGGTGATGTTCTAACCCCGATCAAATGGAAGTCCTGTTTCCCCTATTTGCATTTTGACTGAGACTGATATCTGATATAACACCCTGTCCTACTGAAGAGTCAGATTTGGGAATAGGATTGTAGACACTGTCGATAACAGTGCCATGTACCCTTGGACCCAGGGCAGCAGAGCAGGTGGAGTGGATCCAAAGCTCTCAAAGAGAAAGGTTTTCTCCCCTCAGCCTTAAAGGCTATGTTATTATAAAAAGAGAAGAGCTGAGAGAAAAAAAGGCAGTTCAACTTCTTACAAGGCAATTCTTATAAGTAAATGAGGTTTTCAAAATAATTAAGCTATTAGATTCATAATTTGCATTAAGTATTAAAGGAAAAAATTTTAATTTCAATTTTATTTGATCGATAAAGAAATAAAACCTCCAAATCCACATTCAGTAGCATTACTAAGATAAAAACTACCTTGGCTCCAAAGAGTTAGTAAAATTATCACAAGATTTAATTCGCAAATATAAGATAAAGCAGCAAAAGAAGAGTTCTCATAGACACAGAGACGTAAGATAAAACAGTGCTGCTGCGCGTATTTAGGTAGGAAGAGCATCCTGGTACCCAGCAAGGAGACTGTTTTCAGCGCCGTGAGGACCTGCTCCGGGCAGCTCTGGGCCCGGCTCCGGCTGTGGCTGAGCCGGGAGTAGCTGTGCACCCACTTCACCTGCCAGCCATCTCTTGTTTTGGAGTCTCTATGCAGCTCCTTCAGTAGCTTCATGGCAAGTGAGAAATTGTGCTACAGAAGAGAGAAAGAGATACGATGACATACAGGTGGTAACTTAGAAATAAAACCATTTAATGTAAGTTTTTAACTGGCCTGCTTTCCTTTTTGCATGACACAACTCACCTTAGAGCAGCGAACCCCTCCTCCACTGAAATTATGTAGATGTGTTCTTATTCATCGTGGGGATAGATTCATCACATTTAAAGTGTACAATTCTGTGTCTCTTGGTATATTCACAAAGTTGGGTGACCATCACCACTAACCAGTTCCAGAACGTCTGATCACCTCAAAAAGAAACTCTTTGTCCATGAGCATTTGCTCCCCATTCCCCCTGGCCATGGCCAAACCACTAATCTACTTCTGTCTCTGTGGATTTACCTATTCTGGACATTTCATGTCAGGGAAATCAGAAAACATGTGGTGATTTTTACCTGTCTCCTTTCACTTAGCATAGTATTTTCTGGGTTCATCCATGTTACAGTTTGCATCAGTACTTTATTCCTTCACATGGCTGAATAACATTGTACTGCATGAATATAACACAGTTTATTTACCCATTCATCTACCGATAGATTCTTGGGCTGTTTACACCTTTTGGCTATCTTGAATACAGATACATACAGATTTCTGTGCATACAGATTTCTGTGTGGACACACACTCTCTTTTCTCCTGGGAGTGGAACTGCTGGGTCACATGCTAACTCTATGTTTAACTTTTCAAGGAACTGTCAGACTGTTCTCCACAGCGGCCGCACCATTTTACGCGGTCATCAGCGTATGAGGGTTCCAATTTCTCCACATCTTCACCAACACTTGTTACTGTCTCTTTGATTACAGTGGGTGTGAAGTGGTGTCTTGTGTGGTTTTGATTTGCATTTTCCTAATAACTAATAATGTTGAACATCTTCTCATGTGCTTGTTGACCATCTGTGGATCTACTTTGGAGAAATGTCGATTTAGATCCTTTGCCCTTTTTTTTGTTGGGTTGAGTTTTTGTTGTTCAGTTATAAAGAGTCCGTTAGGTGTTCTGCATAGTGGATCCACAGCAAACATATGATTTCCCAGTATTTTCTCACACTGTAAGAGCTGTCTCATCACTCTTTGTAGTGTGTTATTTACGGCACAGGAGTTTTTAAATTTTGGTGTATAAATGTTGGTTGTTGTGTGAACGTCTTTTAAATCTTCCCTATCAAGGTTCAAAGACATTTTCCTCAAACTGGTGCCTTCGTAATTACCCCCCCTTCCAACTGCAAAGGCTAAAATTCCGACGCATCCTCAGCTGCACCTTCTCCATCATTCCCAGCATCTCTGGGCTTCTTCTATCGCTAACAGAGCATCTCGCACGCTGTCTGCGTTCCCACCACCACCTCCCTACATTGAGACTTCACAGTCTCTCTGCCTTTTCCCTGAGCAGCCAATCTTCCAAACAGCTTCTGACGTAGTCAACATGTTCAGAGCAGACTTCAATTCCCAGTTTCTCACCTCCATGATTTTATTTGAATTTATCTTGTATCTATAACATCTTTCTCTTTTCTTCACGTGCAAACCCTGCTGTTTCCATTTTAAAGCCTTGCCCAAATGCCTCCTTCTCCAGGAAGCCCTCTTACCAGGCAGAATCTCTCTTGTTCCCTGGGCTCTCCTAGCATGGTGACCTCTCTTTTCTTTGCCCACCTTGAACTTTTGTTGGGTCAAAGTGCAGCTCTTGTTCTCTCGCTAGACAGTGACCACGAGAGAAAGAACAGTAGCCTTTACCCAGACATTGCTGGGTACAGTTTCTGAGCCGCACCGTGCTACTCATCACTACTCACAACTTCCTCCCCACCAAATTCCTAACCTCAAATCACCCCATTATGACCACAAACCCAGTCTATTCACCAAACTCCTGTTATGTCTGCTTTATAATCTTAAGACCTCTGGTAACTTTACCTGCCTTCTTTCTGCTTCCGCTTCCTTCCATGTGCAATTAAGCCAGCCACCACTTTCATAGCAAGATCATCAGCCGTTGTCCCTGTGTTACACCCACCTGGCAAAACCACACTCTGGGTATATCGAGGGCATGCCTTGTCCGCTCCTACACACTTACAGATGCACCAGAGACACAGTAGCCAGGCTCTCTGTGTGCCCCAACAGTCCTTCCGTGGCTTTCCAGGCCCTCCACCACAGTCCACAATAGCCCACCACTCTCTCACTGTCCTCAGCTCTCCTCGGCTCAACCTCTGCAGAGGGCCTCACGGCCAGTTCTCAGAGAGAACAGATGAGCTCTCCCACTCACCTTTGCCTGAATCCTGTCCCTGCAAACTCCACAAGAAATCCGATTTCCCCAGTGACGTCCTCTCTCTCCCTAGCGTTAGGCTTTAAACACCCTCAGGCACCTCCACCCTAAAGACCAAACTCCTCCCTGAACCCACTGGCTCCTCTGCATCTTGGCCTACTTAGGGACAGCCTGCGCTCACTGTCCCTGAATCTCTACCTTCTTCTCTTCTTCCACCCATTATGATCTGACTTCTGCTCTCGTGAAACGATTCTCACCAAAGTCAACACAAGCCTCCCCTCAATGCAAGGGCACTTTGGTCTTTGCACACCTTTGCTCTCCCAGGTAATGACTTCTGCCCCTTCCTGTGGGCTCAGCCCCTCGGGGTCATCATCTAATGTCACCGTTTGGTTTCAGCTCCTTTGTGGGCACCTCTCCCTTTGCTCCTCCCAGAGCCATAGGTCTGTTTTGGCAACTGGTCTTGGTCACCATATCCACTCCAGACAGTCCACATGCCAGTCACACATCATACCTCTATCGGAAGCATAATTCTTTTTCTCCAGAACTTTAGATTTCCTACGTATAAATTATCGCATAGAAATCACAACTTGTTTGTCTTAAACGCCTCACAAATTCAGGATGTCTTGAAATGAATGCACCATCGGCCACACAAAACACTCCTCCTCCTGCACCCCATCCACCAAATGACACAGGTGGAAGCAGAACCAGTCACACTGCCTCATCCACGCCTCCTCCTTTTTCTTGGAGGAGAACCTAGACTGGCTACCCGTATCAATCACGTGGATTGATACTGGGCAAGCCTTTGCCCTTCCTCCAATCTTTCTCCTCACTACAATCAGAATACTGTTTTAAAACTGCATATCTGGTCACCTCGATCCCAGGGCTTTAAGTAGGGGCTAAAGTTCAACCGTTGCTCCACTCAAAACACCAAATGTCCCGAGCCACTTCTGGGTCTTATATGTTATTCCCTCCACCCATCTCACCTCGCAATTCCCAACTTAGCTATGACCTCCTACTCCAGGAAGCTTTCTCTGTTTCCATAAGGCTGGGTCAGGTGTCCTTCCCATATGACTGTCCTTTAGTATTATTGTACTATAACTGCTCATCTGTATGTCTATATTTTATTCAATTTAGTATCTCCAGCACCTAATGGTGTGCTTGGTAATGAAAAAAAGGCAAAACTCAAATTTCAGTTCTGCTACTTTTGGAGAGTTTCAAAGAGCATGGGCAGGTAAACTGAAATGCACTGAAGGCTTTATGTGATCTTCAGACTAGAACTATTTTTCTCTCTTCACGTCTAATATTGCTGGTACTGGTACTACCTCTCTCTAGCCCTTATTTATATGGGAACATATTGTTGACAACTTCCTAAGAAAAGCCAGCGTGCCACATGGAAGGGTTTTAGCCATCTTAGTAATTCTTACACATTTCTAAGTAATGCACTTGCAGCTCACTTCCTTCCCCTCTCTCACCAGAACCTTCTCCCAGTTTGGAGAAGTCTGAGCAGTAGTAGGGAGCACACACGTCTCTGCATCTGGCCCAAGCACCCTAACTTCCTGCTGAGAAGCCACATGCACTCCTCTTTAGCCATGTGCCTTAGAAGATGGCCCCAGCTGTAAGTAGAGCTAATGAAAAGAATCTTCCTTTTTTCTGCAAGAAATAGAAACTGTTGGGGCGCCTGGGTGGCGCAGTCGGTTAAGCGTCCGACTTCAGCCAGGTCACGATCTCGCGGTCCGTGGGTTCGAGCCCCGCGTCGGGCTCTGGGCTGACGGCTCAGAGCCTGGAGCCTGTTTCCGATTCTGTGTCTCCCTCTCTCTCTGCCCCTCCCCCGTTCATGCTCTGTCTCTCTCTGTCCCAAAAATAAATAAACGTTAAAAAAAAAAAAAAAAAAGAAATAGAAACTGTTTCTAATTCCAAGAAGATGTAGTATGGAGGAAGGAAGATATGAAACATCCACAGCCATTTCCAACTACAAAGGGTGAGCCTGGGGCTGCTAGACAGACTTACTACCTAAGAATCTGAGAACAGGAGTGCCTGGGTGGCTCAGTTAGTTAAGCACCCAACTCTTGATTTCAGCTCTGATCATGATCTCACAGTTTGTGGGATTGAGCCCTGCATCGGACTCTGTGCTGACAGTGAGGAGCCTGCTTGGGATTAGCTCTCTCTCCTCTCTCTCTGATCCTTCCCCACTCATGCACACTCTCATCCTCCTTCCCTCCCTCTCTCTCTCTCTCAAAATAAACAAACTTGAAAAAAAAAGAATCTGACGACAAATCAGTAAGGTAGAAGAGAGAACTGAGGGAGAGAAAGCAGGCCCTTGCTGACAATATATTTCAGAGTATCTGAAAGCCAGATCTTCTAGACTTTACTCATAGGAACTAACAGATTTCTTTTATTCACCTAGACTGCTCTGGGTTGGGTTTTCTGTTATTTGAAATATACAAATCCCTATCTGATAAAATACCCATCTCAAAGAAAAACCGAGAAACTAGCACTTAAACTTACAGAAATATTAATTATTTCTACTAGAATAACATTCTTTGCTTTATAATAGCAATCTATCAATATAGGGTCATTAAAAGAGTAAGCTCCCCTAGTATATTCAAATATAATTTAAGTACATGAAAAATATGATTTAATATTTTATATACAAAAAATAAACCTAAATATATTTTATATTTTATTTTATAAATAAATATTTTATCTCCATGAAATAAACCTAAATATAATTTGTAACTAACTGGCAAACATTCATTTTGTTAAACAGGATCCAATCTGATATTGGGTTTATTTTCTTTTTTTAATAACAGAAAATAATTATTTTCTAATGATTAACAAGTATGCAATAAACTTTAGAACTTTCTGGATAATTTTAAGTGTTTCTTCAAGTTTACTTTCTTTTAAAGAGAACAAAAATACTAAGTACTCAATTATCTTTGAGCTTCAGATTTTAAGGAGAAGTTTAAAAACCAGCTAATTTAAAGAAATAGAGGACTACAAACATGAGTACTCACCTGCTTTCTTGCACTTTCTACCATCTTCATTTTCATAGAAAACACACAGTTCTTAATCAGAGAACAGACCTCTTCTCCCTGTTCCTGGACTTCCATCCCATCACTGGGATCTCCATCACCATCCATGGACATACTATGATCATCTGGAGGAAGAGTAAGTTTCTCCTCGATTTTGCTGAGAAAGAAACAGCTACAAAAAACGAAGAAAAGTGAGAGTTAATGCCATAGATTCCTGAAAGAAATCTTGGACATACAGTAAGCTACTGGATGGTATTAATAGAAATTCTACAGCTATTAAATTTTTGGTCATTTTTTAGACTGTAAATGTACACTCTAGGCACCAGATTTAATATCTATTTTTAATTAACCAACCCTTTAAAAGATATTTTTCTAGATATCATTTACTGCATATACCTCCACAAAACAAAGCATTTAAACGCACAATGTTCTCTCCATGAATGGGTGACATGACTATGTTGGCTCAGAAGCCATTTCCCTTTTCATATCTCCCAATCTAAGGTCCTACCCCAAAGATGAAAATTGTAAAGCAGCAAACAGGTTATAATCACTGGGAATATGAAAAGATAATGCTATATTGCTACAAAAATTATTTTTATTTGTATTGTAATTTACATATCTGACTCTGTTCCAGTGATTTCATTTTCATTATTTTCATGTTAGTAAACACTGACAAAGGCCCTTAACATATACAACCCATCCCTGATCAATATTGTGGTAGGGTCCCCTCCCTAAGGAAAAACAAACAAAAAACAAACCACAAGGCAACCTGGTTATATGTGTACATGACAACATCCCTCATGACCTTGTAACATGAGACCACTTAACCTAATCAGACTACATGTTTGTGTGTTACCATGTATGGGAGACAATAAAGTAGAAAATATATAAAAAACTACACCACGTGGCACTCTGGGCTCAGTTCTTTGGGTAGGAACCCAACTGAGCTGTGCCAGCACGAATAAAGTTGCTTCCTGGACAAGCCTCAGTGTCATGACTCCCTGTGTGAGAATCCCATGACATTACTTGGAGGCTCATCCGGGATTTGGAGATGGTGCGTTTCCACCTCCTTTGCCACTGGGGATACGAACCTCAGAGTGCCGGGGGAGGCAGCCTCACCAGGGGCTAGCAGACCACTAGATCCACAGGAGGCTAGCCCTCCTGGTGTGTCAGGACGAGGATGCCGTGTACACCAATGGAACCCGTGAGTCCTAAGAACCAGCTCAGGGAGTGCCGCCCATTAGACTGGTAAGAACCTGGGTTCGTTCTGGGAGACCTCCGCTAAGAGGCAGAAGGGGAGCCTGATCACCTCCCAGAGTTGCCCTAATCATTCCATAGGGACGAGGAACAAAGCCACAACTCTCAGGCGCTGAATGTAGGGTGGTGGGTTGGAGTTGCTGTGTGACTGTATGTGGGGACTTGTCTCTCATTCATTTCCTGGGTCAATGACTATGATAATTAGAGCCAACTGTCTCTGGTTATTCTACCTCAGAATAGGGACTTTAAGGAATATTCCCAAAGAGCTGCTGAAACTCCCTTTGTTTTGGAGAAATTCCTTGTCTCTTCCAAACTGACATGGACTGCCTAATTCCACTAGTGGAAAAGAGAACAAAAGAAACCTGGAGTCTGCTCCTTTGTCCGAGCTGACAAGATTTAAAACTGGGAATTCTCTTTCTCTTCCTTCTGCTGGCACCTCGTCTCTTCTCCCTTTCCTTACCACCACCCCCCCCCCCACCTCCTATTTCTGCGCCACCTAGGGTGAGGCCTACATAATTGGCTCCTCCTCCCACTCTAGAGATAGAAGTTGTGGAGCAAAGACCACCCATTTCAGATTTCCCCACCAGTTCTCTAGGTAAAAACTAACCATGGGGAACAAACTGTCTTACATGGACCCAAGTAAAACGTATTCAGTGTTTACGCTAATTTAAGTTTATTGGTTTCAGACAATTTTATCAACATTAATTAAAAAATTTTTTTTTCTACCTAGATTTGCTGAAGGTCAAATAAGCTCGTTATCTCTGTTCCAATTTATCAGCTAAAGAATGACTTAAAGTAATGGTTAACTTTATCTGTCTCATAGTTTTCATAGGTAATTGTTAAGATAGCTTTCAAAGTCTTTAGTAACCTAAAATGTTAAAGTTTTCGCTTGCATGATAAATTAGGATTACATTCACTGGATATCATGCGAGATAAGAGACTAAAGCACTAATTACCAGATGTAGGTTTGTGGTTCTGACTTGTTGCAGAGAAACTAAGGATATTGAGATCTCTTGGAAAATATGCCTCATGCTTAACTGATTCATAAGTTTGCCATCTAAGAAATTCTAATGTAACTGTTATAAAAATTATACCCAATAAAACTGCCAGAGCTCTTAACTTACTAGCCAAGCAGCAAACCAAAATGCGCAAAGCTATCTATCAAAATCTCTTGGCCTTAGATTATCTGCTTGCTTCTGAGAAAAGAGTATAGAAAGTTTAACCTGAGCAACTATTACCTACAGATAGATAATGAGTAAAAAGTCATAGAGAAGATCACAAATCAAATAAAAAGGATTGTTCACGTCCCCATCCAGACCTAGAACGGTTAAAACCCTGGGGAGTTATTTGGAGGATGATTTTCAACTTTTGGGGGACTCAAAACTCTCATAAAAATTATCCTCCTAATTCTGGGAGGTACTTAATCCTACCCTGCCTAGCTCCCCTGGTTACATGGTCTGTCTCCAGTCTCATTGAGGCCATGATTGAAACAAAAAAGATAGCCACTCATGTAATGATGTTATGAAAATATAAACCTCTAAACAAAGATGATACTCTTTGACCCAAAATAATAGAGGGGTCCAAGCATCAGAGGTGGGAATGTGATAGGGTCCCCTCCCTAAGGGAAAAAAAACAAAAATCAGGGGCGCCTGGGTGGCTCAGTCAGTTAAGCGTCCGACTTCAGCTCAGGTCATGATCTCATGGTTCATGAGTCCAAGCCCCGTGTCGGGCTCTTTGCTGACAGCTCAGAGCTTGGAACCTGCTTTGGATTCTGTGTCTCCCATTCTCTCTGCTCCTCCCCCACTCGCACTCTGTCTCTCTCTCAAAAATTAATAAACATTAAAAAAAAATAAAAACAAAAAACCACAAGGCAACCTGGTTATATGCGTGCATCCGTCATGACCTTGTAACATGAGACCACTTAATCAGATTGCATGTTTGTGTGTTACCATATATGGGAGACAAGGAAGTAGAAAATACATAAAAAACTACACTATGTGGCACTCGGGGCTCAGTTCTTTGGGTAGGAACCCAACTGAGCAGTGCTGGCAGATATAAAGTTGCTTTCTGGAAAGAAAAGCCTCAGTGTCACGACTCTGCGAGAATCCTGCTACAATATCAATTAAGTTTTTGTTCATCTAGCGATTAATGTCAATTTTCTTTTTTTTTTTTTTCTTAATGGTTATTTATTTTTGGGAGAGAGACAGAGCACAAGTGGGGGAGGGGCAGAGAGAGAGGGAGACACAGAATAATCTAAAGCAGGCTCCAGGCTCTGAGCTTTCAGCACAGAGCCCGACACAGGGCTTGAACTTAGGAACTGCAAGATTGTGACCTGGGCCAGAGCTGGATGTCTAAACGACTGAGCCACCTAGATACTCCTAATTTCAATTTTCTTAGAAACACTGTAGCCAGAGAGACTAGCGTGTCCCACACATCTTTCTTTTGTTTTGTTGTTATTGTTATTCCCAACGTACAGGTCTTTCTAGTCATCTGCTTCTGCGTTCCTGGCTCCCTACCTAATCTACAAGGGTCCCTGCCCTCCCAAGAGCTGCTACAGTTTAAAAAAAAATTTTTTTTAATTAAAAAAAATTGTTTTAATTTATTTTTGAGAGACAGAATGCAAGCGGGGGAGGGGCAGAGAGAGAGAGGGAGACACAGAATCTGAAGCAGGCTCCAGGCTCTGAGCTGTCAGCACAGAGCCTGATGTGGGGCTCTAACTCATGACCTGCAAGATCATGACCTGAGCTGGAGTCGGATGCTTAACTGACTGAGACACCCAGGCTCCCCTAGTTGCTACTGCTTTTTAAGCTTTCACTGGTTTTAGTTGAAAGAATAAACAAGCAAAAGTTGTATAAGTACTTGATAAACATTTGAGGAAATAATTTATGAATGAAACATGAATGTTACACTATCAGTATGAGTCAAGTGCTCTGGGCTCTCAGAAATGGAGGAGTGAGGTGGCAAAAAGGGGAGGTGGATACGTTTTCACAAAGTGAGATGGACGTTTTCCTGGGCTTTGAAAAATAGCCAGGTATTTTTCGATTTCGATTTCAGGTATTAGAGGAGGTAAGGAAGTTCCGATAGAGGAAACAAATTAAAAAAGGCAGACAAGTGCTGTGGTGTATGACATGTTGTTCTGTCAGACTGGGGAGGATAGAACCAGGGAGAGGACCATCTTTCCACAAGTAACAAGAGTCCCCCTCTTATATGGCAATGTAAACATCTTACAGACCACCTTTCTGCTGATAATTAAAGCTCTAGATAAAATACCAAATACAACCACCTGAAGCCACGGAAAGTAAACACAGCATGGGCAGGGAAGTCAAAGCTAGGAGAAGGTGCTGCCATTTGGATGAGCTTCTGGTTTTCTCTTTCTTTTTCCGGTTTTGCCTTGAGGATAACCTTAGCTGCGGAGGGCTATGGCAGCCTGAGTGACTAAGATTCTGACAGGAACCCTGCTGTATTATGCCCAGAGAAACCTAGAAGGGAGCCTAGGCAGACCAAAGGCTGCAGTGAGAATCCTCTAATTCTGTATATGAAGCCATACAAGTTTCAGCCTGCCTCCTGAAGTATGCATGTTCAACACTGACTGGAGACAGTGAAGAAAAGACTCAACTGAGGTGTGAATCAAGAAGGCAAGACAGAGTCCACTGTCCGAATCTAACTGCACTGATTGCTCGCTAAAGCAGTTATTCCTGGGAATTATAAAAGGGATTAGAGTATCCACAAGATAATATTAACAATTTCTAGATCCAAAATTAGTTGATATACAAAGAACCAGGAAAATGTACCCATTGTCAGTGAAAAAGACAGACAACAGATGTCAACTCTGAGATGACCCATACGCTGGAATGATCAAGCAGCTATTTTAATGATGCTCCAAGAGAGCAAAACAAAACCATGAATAATGAAAAGGCAGCTATCTCAGTAGAAAGTATGAAAAAAAGACAAATGTAAATTTTGCAACCGAAAAATCCACTAATCAATAAAAGATTCACTACACTGACTTAGAGAGGAATTAAGAAAATACAGGAAAATGACAGTGACTTTGAAAACAGTTCAATAGAAATGATTTAATCTGAAGAATAAAGAGAAAAAAGATTGAATAGAAAATGAATGGAGCTTCAGGGACATGTGGGACAATGTCAAAAAGTATAATATATGTGTAATGGGCACCCTACAAAGACAGAAAAATTATAGCAGAAGTATTTGAAGAAACAATAACCAAAAAGCCTCCACATTTAGTGACAAAAATGTAGATTTGAGCAGCTCAGTGAACCTTAAATAGGTAACTTCAAAGGAAACTACACCTAAACATATCATAATCAAACTGTTGATTACCAATGATAATGAACAAAAATCTTGAAACCAGTCAAAAGGTATGATAGATTAAACACAGGAGAACAACAATTTGATTAATCATGACTCTCTTTTCAGAAACATGAAGGCCAAATGATACTGCTGAGGAGGAAGGAGGGATCCACCCAGAATTTCATATCCACGGAAAATAAAAAAAGTGAAATAAAGGTATCCTCAGATAGAGGAAAACAATAAAAGGAAAATAATAAAGCTATAATGAATGACAATAAAGATATGGAGATCTATGAACCATCAGGAAAAGAATTCAAAATACTTTTATAGAAATTTAGTGAACCAGAAGAACACAGACACAGACAACTAAACGAAATTAGGAAAACAAATGTATGAATAAGAAGTTCAACAACGACAAAAAAATAGAAACCATAAAACAAAACAAAAAACCAGTAATCCTAGAACCAAAGAATTCTATGACTGAATTGAAGAATTCAATAGAAATCTTCAAAAGCAGACTCAACTGGGCAGAAGAAATAATCAGTGAAATGATCCAGTGAGAGGACCAAAAATAAATGAATAAATAATAAGTAAATAAAAATAAGTAAAAATAAAATAAAATAAATAAAAAACAGAATGAGTGAAGAGAGTCTATGGGACAACATAAATGAAACAATAATACCCACTACGGGAATCCTAGGAGAAAAGGGACATAAAGTATATTTAAAATAATAATCGTGGATGGAACTGGAGAGTGTGATGCTAAGTGAAATAAGCCATACAGAGAAAGACAGATACCATATGGTTTCACTCTCATGTGGATCCTAAGAAACTTAACAGAAACCCATGGGGGAAGAGAAGGAAAAAAAAAAAAAAAGAGGTTAGAGTGGGAGAGAGCCAAAACATAAGAGACTGTTAAAAACTGAGAACAAACTGAGGGTTGATGGGGGGTGGGAGGGAGGGGAGGGTGGGTGATGGGTATTGAGGAGAGCACCTTTTGGGATGAGCAATGGGTGTTGTATGGAAACCAATTTGACAATAAATTTCATATATTAAAAAAATAAAAATAAAAAATAAAATAAAATAAAATAATAATGGCTGAAAACTTCTCAAAACTGGGCAGAGAAATGGATTTCCAGATTAATGAGGCTCAAAGCACCCTAAACAGGTTGAATCCAAACCAAGCCACACAAGACACATTATAATTCAATTGTCAAAAGTCAAAGACAAAGACTTTTGAAAGCAACAAGAGAAAAGTGGCACATCACATACAAAGTAACCTCCATAAGACTAGAGGTGGAGTTCTCAAAATAAACTTTTCAGGCCAGAAGAGAATGAGATGATATATTCAAAATAGTGAAAGAAAAACATGTCTGGGCACCTGGGTGGCTCAGTTGGTTAAGTGTCTGACTTTGGCTCATGCCATGATCTTGCGGTTTATGAGCTCAAGCCCCAGTTGGGCTCTGTGCTGTCAGCTCAGAGCCTGGAGTCTGCTTCGAATTCTATGTCTCCCCCTCTCTCTGCCCCTCCCTGCTCACACTCTGTCTCTCTCTTTCTCTCTCTCAAAAATGAATAAACATTTTTAAAAAATTTAAAAAGCAAAGAAACAAAAACTGTCACCAAAGATTACTATACCTGGCAAAACTGTCCTTCAGAAATAAAGGAGAAATAAAGACTTCCTGAACCATCAAAAGTTAAGGGAGTTCATCACCACTAGATCTTGCTTATAAGAAATGATAAAGGGAGTTTTCAAGCAGCAATAAACCACTGCTAATTAATATGAGAACATATGAAGTTAGTACAAAGCTCACTGTTAATGGTAAACATGTAGCCCAAGTCAGTTTCTCTAATATGGTAATGACAGTGCATAATTCACTTATAATGCTAGTTTGAACGTTAAAAAACAAATGTATTAAGAATAACCTTGACTACAAGAATCTGCTATTAGAACACAACATAAAAAAACATAAATTGTAACATCAGCAATCTAATATGTGAGGGGCATGGGGAAGTAAAAGCATAAAGTTTAAAAATGCTATTGCAGTGAAGTTGTTATCAGCTTATACTAAGGTGTTATAAGATATTTTATGTAAGCCTCATAGTAACCACAAAGGAAAGGCCTTAGTAAGTACATAAAAGATCATGATAAAGAAGTCAAAGTGTATCAGTACAAACAGTCATCAAATCAGAAAAGACAGCAAGAAGCAAGGAACAATAGATCTACAAAACTGCCAGACAACAAAATGGCAAAAATAAGTCCTTACCTATCAATAATTGCTTTAAATGTAAATGGATAAAATTCTCCAATCAAAAGACAGAACAGCTGAATGGATAAAATAAACAAAAATCCAATATGTGACTAAGAGATTTACATTAGCTTTAAAGACAACACTGAGAATGGCTAACATTAACAACTCAAGCAACAACAGATGTTGGCGAGGATGTGGAGAAAAAGGATCTCTTCTGCACTGCTGGTGGCAATGCAGACTGGTGCAGCCACTCTGGAAAACAGTATGAAGGTTCCTCAAAAAATTAAAAATAGAACTACCCTATGACCCAGCAATTGCACTACTAGGTATTGATCCAAGGGATACAAGTATGCTGTTTCGAAGGGGCACATGCACCCCAATGTTTATAGCAGCTCTGTCAACATTAGCCAAAGTATGGAAAGAGCCCAAATGTCCATCGATGGATGAATGGATAAAGAAGATGTGGTCTCTATATACAATGGAGTGTTACTCGGCAATCAAAAAGAATAAAATCTTGCCATTTGCAACTATGTGGATGGAATTAGAGGGTATTATGCTAAGCGAAATTACTCAGTGAGAGAAAGACAAATATCATATGACTTCACTCATATGAGGAATTTAAGATACAAAACAGATGAACATAAGGGAAGGAAAGCAAAAACAATATAAAAACAGGGAGGGGGACAAAACATAAGAGACTCTTAAATATAGAGAACAAACAGAGGGTTACTAGAGGGGTTATGGAAGGGAGGGATGGGGTAAATGGGAAAGGGGCATTAAGGAATCTACTGAAATCATTGTTCCACTGTATGATAACTAACTTGGATATAAGTTTAAAAAAAGGTTAATTAATTAATTAAAAAAAAATAAAGACAACACTGACTGAGAGTGAGGGCATGGAAAAAGATTTCAAGCAAATGGTAGCAATAAACAAACAAATAATAATAAATAAATAAATAAATAATAAAAATACACCTTAAGCTAAAAATGGTAAAAAGGTCATTATATAATGATAAAGTGGTCAATCCTATAAGAAGATGTAATAATTATAAATATTTGTGCACCTAACATTGAAGCATCTAAATATATAAAGCAAATACTAAATGGAAAAATTAGACAGCAAGACAATAATAGTTGGAGACTTTAGTGTCTCACATTCAAAAATGGACAGATCATCCAGACAGAGAATCAATAAGTAACCAGTGGATGTGAACAAAACTGTAGACTACATACCTAAGGCACATGATCAAACAGATGCAGGAAAAAGCATTTGACAAAATTCAACACCCATGCATGCTAAAACAAAATAAAACTTTCAGAAAATATGAACAGCAAATAATTGGAAGGGTACTGAAAAACATAAAATACCTAGGAATGAATGTAACAAGACACCCAACACATCCATAAAAAAAAAAGTCATTGCAATTAAAGTAGTAAAACTTTCACTATTTGCAGAAGACATGACACATATATAGAAAACCATAAAGATGCCATCAAAAAAACCCTCTTAGCAGTATTAAAAAAATTCAGTAAAGCTGTAGGAAACAAAATTAATATACAGAAACCTGTTGTGTTTCTATACACTAATAATGAAGTAGTAGAAAGAGAAGTTACAGAAACAGTCCTGTTTACAATTGCATCAAAAGGAGTAAAATACCTAGGAATAAACTTAACCAAAACAGTGAAAGATCTTTACTCGGAAAACTGTAAAACACTGATTTAAAAACATGAATATGACAAAAACTAATGGAAGATATTCCATGTTCATGGATTAGAAGAAACAAAATTGTTATAATCCCCATACTACCCAAAGCAATCTACAGATTTAATGCAATTCCTATCTAAATACCAACATGTTTCACAGAACTAGGAAAATAACACTAAAATGTGTTGTAGAACCACAAAAGACCCCAAATATTCAAAACCTTGAGAAAGAACAAAGGTGGAGTTATCACAATCCCAGATTTCAAGCCATACTACAAAGCTGTAGTAATCAAAGCAATATCATACTGACACAAAAACAGACACACAGATAAATGGAACAGAACAGTAAGTCCAGAAATAAACTCACACTTATCATATGGTCAATTAGCCTATGACAAAGGAGGCAAGAATATACAATGGGTTAAAGACAGTCTCTTCAACAAATGGTGCTGAGAAAACTGGTCAGCTACATGCAAAAGAATGAAACTGGACCACTTTCTAATACCATACACAAAAATCAACTCAAAATGGATTAAAGACCTAAATGTGAGACCTGAAACCATAAAACTCCCAGAAGAAAACATAGGCAGTAATATCTCCTACAACAGCCACAGAAACATTTTTCTAGATATGTCTCCTCTGGCAAGGGAAACAAAAGAAAAAATAAACTGCTGGAACTACACCAAAATAAAAAGGTTTCGCACGGCAAAGGAAACAATCAATAAAACTAAGAGGCAGCCTACTGAATGGGAGAATATGTTTGCAAATGATATATCCAATAAGGAGTTAATACTCAAAATATATAAGAGCTTATACAATTCAACACCAAAACAGCAAATGATCTGATTTTTAAAATGGGAGTAGGACCTGAATAGACATTTTTCCAAAGAAGACACACAGACGGCCAACATATGAAAAGATGCTCAACATCACTCATCATCAGGGAAATGCAAATGAAAACCACGAGTGGCTCACTCAGTTAAGCATCTGACTTCGGGTCAGGTCATGATCTCACAGCTCATGAGTTTGAGCTCCGCGTCAGGCTCTGGGCTGACAGCTTGGAGCCTGGAGCCTGCTTTGGATTCCATGTCTCCCTCTCTCTGTGCCTCCCCTGCTCACGCTCTCTCTCTCTCTCTCTCTCTCTCTCAAAAGTAAACATTAAAAAAAAAACCCACAATGAGATATTACCTTATACCTGTTAGAATGGCTAAAATAAAAAAGACAAGAAATAACAAGCATTGGTGATAATGTGGAGAAAATGAAACCCTCATGTATTGTTGGTGGGAATGTAAATTGGTGCACTGTGGAAAACAGTATGGAGGTTCCTCAAAAAATTAAAAATACAGCTTCCATGTGATCCAGCAACTTCACTACTGGGTATGTATCTGAAGAAAATGAAAACACTAATTTGAAAAGATATATGCACCTCTATGTTTATTGTAGCATTATTTATAATAGCCAAGCTATGGAAGCAACCCAAGTGTCCACTGATAGATGAATGGATAAAGATGTGGTGTTTGTGTGTGTGTGTGTGTGTGTGCGCACGCACACACATATACACACAATGGAATGAATATTATTCAGCCATAAAAAAGAATGAGATCTTGCCATTTGCTACAAAAGGGATGGACCTAGAGAGTATAATGCTAAGTGAAATAAACAGAGAAAGACAAATACCATGTGATTTTACTCATATGTGGAATTTAAGGAACAAAACAAATGAACAAAGGAAAAACCAGACCAAAAACAGACTCTTAAATGCAGAGAACAAACTGGTGGTTGCCAAAGGGGAGGCAGGTGGGGGCATGAGTGAAACAGATAAAGGGAATTTAAAAGTACACTTATCATGATGGGCACTAAAAAAAAAAAAGAAAAAGAAAAGAAAAAGAGAAAGAAAAGAAACCTAAATAAATAAACCTAGATAAATGGAAGAACTATATACATATTAGAGAACTCTATACTGTCCAGATGGCAACTCCCAAACTTGCTCTATAGTGAAAACAAAATCCCAAACTCTGAGTTTTTGTTTTTGGCAGCAATGGACAAGCAGAGGGGCACCTGAGTGGCTCAGTAGGTTAAGTGTCTGACTCTTGATTTTGGCTCAGGTCATGATCTCATGGTTCATGAGTTTGAGCCCTGCACTGAGCTCTGCGCTGACAGCATGGAGCTTGCTTTGGATCCTGTCTCTCCCCGTCTCTGTTCCTCTACTGCGCATGCTCGCTTTTCTTCTCTCTCAAAATAAATAAATAAAATTGACAAACAGATTCTAAAAATGTACCTATAAATACAAAGAACCTAAAATAGACAAAGCAATTTTCATAAAGAAAAAATTGGAGTACACACCCTATCTGATTCAAGACTATTTTAAAGCAACAGTAATGAGGACAGTTTGATATATGAAAAAAATATATATGTATATATAAATAAGGAATAGCACAGAGCATTCAAAACCAGACCCACACATATATGGTCATTGATTTTCAAAAAAGGTGCCAAGGCAATTCAATTATGAAAAGACTTTTGAACAAATGGGACTAAACAACCAGACAGCCATACAAAAAAGCCATCAGAATATGTACCCCCACATCATACCATCTACAAATATTATCTTCCTTTAGATCATAGACCTAATGTAAGAACTAAGACTATAACATTGCTAGAAAAAATGCAGAATAATTTTGCAAGATGTGCCTGTACTGTCAGTTTGAAGGGGCTCCTGCTGGGCAAATCTGAGACAATTTGAACATGAAATAAATAAGAATAGCAACAGATTACATTCCATTAAATAAAACTGGAATCCATGATTCTGTATTGATAGCTAAAATTCAAGTAAATGAATAAACAAATAGATGGAGAAGGGAAGGCTCTTCCTTACACTAAGATGTATTCTGATAAATATGGAACAAGGGCTGGAGTTAGAAAATAATCACCTTGCAACTATCATTGTTAAGACTGGTTTGGGCTACAAGTCATCCACAGATACAAAACACAGAGGGCTAAGTCTTAGGAGAAGCAGGATATATGCATGTTTCAAAGCTTCTCCCACCCTTTTTATTAGTTGCAAAGAAAAAAAAAACAGGCTTAAAACAAAAACAGGCATTATACACCGAACACCAGCTAATATTTTTTCTGAGTTCTCATTTTTTATTATGTATGTATGTATGTATGTATGTATTTTAAGTTTGTACTTTAATTCCAGTTAGTTAACATACGGTGTTATGTTAGTGTCAGGTGCACAATATAGTGATTCAACACCTCCATACAACACCCCATGCTCATCAAGCCAGGTGCCCTCCTCAATCCCCATCACCTATTTCACCCATGCCCTGCTCCCCCCACCACCCCCTCTGGTAATTGTTTGTTCTCAATAGTTAAGAGTCTGTTTCTTGGTTTGCCTCTCTTTTTTTTCCCCTTTGATCATTTGTTTTGTTTCTTAAATTTCATGTATGAGTGAAATCATTTGTATTTGTATTTCTCTGACTGACTTCTTTAGCTTAGCATAATAATACCCTCTAGCTCCATCCATATTGTTGCAAATTTCATTCTTATTATGGCTGAGTCTATTGTGTATATATATACACCACATCTTCTTTATCCATTCATCAGTTGATGGATACTTGAGCTGTTTCCATAATTTGGCTATTATTGATAGTGCTGCTATAAACACTGAGGTGCATGTGCCCCATCGAATCACCATTTTTGTATCCTTTTGGTAAATACTAGTAGTGCAACTGCTGGGTTGTAGGACAGTTCTATTTTTATCATTTAATTAATTTATTAAATAATTTTTTTAATGTTTTATTTTTGAGAGAGAGAGACAGAGAGACACAGCACGAGTGGGATGGGACAGAGAGTGAGGGAGACACAGAATATGAAACAGGATCCAGGCTCTTGAGTTGTTAGCACAGAGCTCGCTGGGGGACATGAACCGTGAGATTATGACCTGAGCTGAAGTTGGACACTCAACCAACTGAGCCACCCAGGTGCCCCTATTTTTAACTTTTTTAGGAACCTTCATACTGCCTTCCAGAGTGGCTGCACCAGTTTACAGTGTATTACCTACAGTGTAATAGAGTTCCCCTTTCTCCACATCCTCACTAGCCCCTGTTGTTTCTTGCGTTGTTGACTTTAGTCATTCTGACAAGTGTGAGGTAGGATCTCATTGTAGTTTTGATTTGTATTTTCCTGACGATCACTAACATTGAGCATCTTTTCGTGTGAAAGACCAGACAATATTTTAACCAGGCAATCAAAATTACTATTACCAGTAAAAAGCACATGTACATCCTGCTTCTAGATGTAATACCCTGAAAATATTCACTTAAGTAGTATTTTAACTATGGATGTACCACCTGAACCTAACCGTGAGAATATACAAACGCAAACTGAGGAACATTTCTCTAAAATGTCAATGTCATAAAAGATGGCTAGGAAAGTGTTCCAGATTAAGAGGCCAGAAAGACATATCGATTAAATGCAATATGAGATTATGGGCTGGATATCGTCTTAGAAGGGGAGAAAATGCTTTAAAGGACACAAATGGGACAACTGACAAAACTGAAATTGGGGCTGTATTAAAAAAGAAAACAGTGAAGTTATTATTGTCCTGGTGTTATATAAAACAATACTCTCTTAGGAAATGCACACTGATAAAGAGACACATATATGTACTTTAACTTCAAATGGTTCAGAACATAATTATGTATGTGTCGGGAGAGAAAATAAAAAAGCTAATGTGGCAACATGTTAAAAATGTTTGAAAACATTGGACTGCGTAAAAGGTACGCAGTTCATGGGAGTTCTACTTTTCTTTCAACTTTTCTATAGATAAGAACTTACCTCAAAATAAAGAGTAAAAAAAAAAAAAGTACAAAAAATAAAAAGCAAAAACAAAACAAAACCAAACAAAACACCTGTAGTAGCAGAGGAAATAGGATATAATGGCAAGAACACCACACGGGGCCACAGTCCTTGAGTCCCACTTCCTGTGCATACTTGCACAAAATAATTCACGACCTCTCTGATTCTGGTGCCTTATCTCTGAAATACATGGCTAGTATCTGCCTCAGGGATTACCTGGGTTTCCACAGGGCAAGGAAAAGCTGAGTGTATGAAAATGATCTCAAATCTGGTAAAGTGATACATACAGTTATGAAATAAGAGTCAGGAGGTAGGAGGCACGAGTGTCAAAAATCCAAATTATGATAGAATAGTAACAAATCACGAAGCAGTGTTTTCTTTGCTGCCATTTCAGTTGCTAACATTTGGCCCTGAGACAGAAGCAGGTGGACCACTGCCCCCGCTGCTCCCCTGCTTTCTCTCACTGCCAACAGTGTGTTCGCAATCAACCTCCCAGCACACGATGAATTCAATGTCAGTGGGCAGCAATTCCCTGGCAGGGGATAAGCTGGGACAAAGGACACACTGCTGACATGGAGAGCTGTATGAGAACAACTTACACGAGAAATCAGCAAGATGAGCCTGATCTATACACACTAGGCTCAAACCCCACATTTTCCTAAACACCCATTTTGGAGACAAACCATTCTGGCAATTTCGTAAAAATCCACATTCAGTTCAAAAAGATCACATCTTGGGGCGCCTGGGTGGCTCAGTGGGTTAAGCATTCGACTTCGGCTCAGGTCATGATCTCATGGTTTGTGGGTTCGAGCCCCGCATCAGGCTCTGTGCTGACAGCTCAGAGCCTGGAGCCTGCGTCAGACACTCTGTCTCCCTTTCTCTCTGACCTCCCCCACTCGCACTCTGTCTCTCTCTCAAAAATAAATATTAAAAAAAAAAAAAAGAGATCACATCTTACCGATTTGTGATGATGTCATCCCAGATGTTCATTGGATCCATTGTAGCATCAGGGTATCTGTTCGTCCAGGTTTTTAGAAGTCTCCTAAGGGGAGCTTGAGATGATAAATTACCTAAAAATATTAGAAGATGGCTATATCCACAGCTCAATGATAAGAGCAACTTACAAAGTAGGGCTGATATTAGTAAAAAAAAAAAAAAAAACTTAATTCAAATTTCTTGACCAAATTAAAAATTTTTGTTTTGTCTTTCACAACAGGAATACAAAGTTACCATAGTAAACCTAATACAGTTTGTCATTACAACTCAATTTCTTAAGACACAGAGTAAAAATGGGGAAATAAACACACACAATTTTTGCATTTAGCACAGATCCACAGTCTTTCATCTGCAATTCCAAAATCTATAAAGGATCGAAACCTGAAAAGCTTTCATAGGGCTGCAGCCAATTTTCTTGTTGGCAAAATCTGATCTGAATCAGCATAGGGATACTTATATTATAGTCTTAGTTTATGCAATTTTTGTGAATTTTCATCACTTAAGCCGGAGATGCATCATTGTGTTGAATGACGAAATACTGCCTCCGACCTTGGTACCTGTACAAGGTTACATGGTAATAATAATAACCAAAGCAATCGGGACTCAAGAGATTCATGACAACCCTCAGGAAATTTAAATTTCACATTGATAATGCTTAAAGCTTTAGTTTCTTTCTGTTGGTGGGAAAGTAGTGGTTAAGAGCATAAGCTTAAATCAGACAGTCTTGGGTTCAAAATCTGAATCTTTCACATATTAGCTTAGGTAAGTTATTTATAAAATGAAAAAGCAAGGAATCTACCTCTCTTAAGGCTGTCATAAAAACTATGCATTATAGAAAAAAAAGATTAACATACGTCCTAGAAGGTAGAAAACACTTAATGAATGATCTGTCATTAATAATATGCGCTTGAAAAAGAATTCTCCAAATTTAAAGCAGAGAATGATTAATTGTAGATATATACGAATATCAATTTTTATCAGTACTCTGAGAGGGTCTTTCACAATTATTTTAAATTATTTAGGACACAAGTTGAAATTCCAGTTTATGACTAAGACATATTACCATTGCAAAGATGTACTCTTTCCCTTTGACTTTGGGTGGCCTCTCACAGGTGCCAGGATAAAATCCACTTGTTTGTAGCAGAAAGACCTTCAGGGTCTGCACACTGCCACCAGGAGCTTCACCTCCCCTCAGGCCAGGGTATGTGGTACCCAGTCACTGAACTTCTAGCCCCTCTGAGACACTGCAGGCTTTCGATAAGAAAGGTCCTCTGTGAGCCCCTCTGTTTCTCCACCATCAACTCAGGCCGTTTCTCCAGGAGCCTCCTGCACCGTTCAGTCCAGGGCAGATTCTGTTTTACATATTTGACATGGGAAATCCCTCTGCCTCAGTATGGGTCATATCGTGTGGGGATTACCCCACTCTTCTGAAAGCTTCTTCAAGCTAGGCAATATGTTTTATTTGGCTTTGCATCCCCAGTGCCTAGAATAGTGCTTGTCCATCTTAAACATTTATTTCAATGACCTCAAAATATGTATTTGCAGCATGAACTCAAAGTATTTTCTAACCCACCCATTCAGTACATGTTTCACTTTCACTAAGCAAAATAATCATACCAAAACCTTTCCATAAGTATAAAAGAAAAAAAGGTAGTCTAAAAAAATTACCTTGTTTGCTTATAAAACTGATGAACTCCTGAATTTCTATAATAGTTTGTACAGACTGCACTTTGGTGAGTCTACTTCTGTGTAAGAGAACGTCAATACTTGAGTAATTCTAGAAAAAAGATATTTAACATTGTTTAAAAATCAATTTCCTACTTTAAATTTTAATACAGTTCCCTAAAACATGAAATACAGCAACTACCTTACATCAATTACAAAAATGTGTCTCAGAATAGTTAATAATTAGCTCATAGAAGCAATTAACAAATGGTTTAAAGTTTTTTAAATAATGCAGGTTTTTAATCACATTTTGGCTCAATGAAGTCAATAAAATCAATACAACTGGGCTACTGTTGCCTCTATTGACCACCAGTTTTTAAAAATCACAACATCCTATAAAGTAAAACTGCCAACTACAGAAGCCAACTCCTTCTTCTCCAATAAACTTCCTCTACTAAACAAATTCAAAAATTTTTTAAAATAACGATAACGAATGAATATGCTTCTATGATCAATATCAGCCAATGATAAATGTTAATTAATAGGCTCTATAAAGACACTGACTTTAAAACCAAATATCAGAAGATTCTCATAAAAGCAAAAAGGAAAGAAGGTATAATGGTGGAAAATGATCAGGGAAGATTAGTTCATACCCTCCACAAAGCAACCAAACTTCCATTCAGCCACTCTAGATGAAAAGTCTACTCTCAAGTGTTCTTTAACAGCACAACCCTATGTGTTAAGTAACTTGAATTTAAACAAAATCTTGGAAGAAAAAAATAAAACCCAAGGAAAAGCAAAAAACAAAAAAACAAAAAAAGAACTTCTTAAACAGAAAAACAAAAGGGACTAAAAATGCATTAAGCCATTTGCAACTACATGGATGGAACTAGAGGGTATTATGCTAAGTGAAATTAGCCAGAGAAAGACAAAAATCATGTGACTTCACTCATATGAGGACTTTAAGAGACAAAACAGATGCACATAAGGGAAGGGAAACAAAAATACTATAATAACACGGAGGGGGACAAAACAGAAGAGACTCATAAATAATGGAGAACAAACTGAGGGTTACTAGAGGGGTTGTGGGAGGGGGATGGGCTAAATGGGTAAGGGGCTTAAGGAATCTACTCCTGAAATCATTGTTGCACTAGATGCTAACTAATTTAGATGTAAATTTAAAAAAAATAAAAAATAAAATTTAAAAAAATGCATTAAGACAAAGGACAAAGTGAAAAGATTTTAGAAGAAACTTTTTGTGTGTTGATTTTTTTTGTTCATGAGTTTATGGACTTAAAAGTATCATAGAAATGGTACATTTCAGATGGGTGTATCTGTATTACCTGCATAAAAATCTGAATGCAATTTTCAATATAATATTTGGCTCTATCAACATCGTCTTGTAAGATGTAAAGAAGACTCAATTCCTGACTATAATGCAGCTCAATAAGAGCCTTCTGAACCTCCTTGTTCACAGCCTCATCAATAAATGTCAGCAGGGACTGGTCAGCCTCCCCTTGAAGCAGTAACTTCAGCTTGCTGCGGATCATGTAAGGTAGATAGGTCTCCTAAGGAAGAGAAGACTACTTTAACTTCAGAAAACCAATATGAGTATTTTAGTACTACAATATCCATTGGTATAATTTTGTAGGTCCAGATTTAGATGCAAAGTGACAACGTTTGATGTTTCAAACCTAAAACTACAATTCTTAGGACACATTCACTTAAAATTATTGATTTTTGTAACCACAAAATACACAGAAACATGTTCTATGGAAAATGGGAGCTACTTTTAGCTGAAAGATCTTTGGATGTTACACACAAGTGAGGAATCTACAAGCACAGCCAAGACAGTTGCTTTGTGGGGACCAGGTGAGTCATTTCCCTCCAAGAGTTGGGGTGATCCCATGAGAGGGGAACCATGTCACCTCAGGGGTAAGGGCTACCCCATGTGTATCCTGTGTCTCAGGGCAGAGACACCAAGAAATATTCTTCCATGTAGTTATACTATGGATATTAATGTTTATTTTTAAATGCATCCCATATACTTGGAAAGGAGTGGCCAAAAGTGGCTAAAAAAGAGATAAAAAGAATGGCTAAAGAGATTTGACAATATTATGGAGTTGTTGGGGGGAGTCAGGTTATACAAATGTTCTATGCTTTATAACTACTACCTTGTTTTTGAAGTTTTAAACAATTTCATTAATTAGAAAACAGCTATCTATAATATTTATCTCAGTGACTTCAAATGTAATTCTACCCACCTGATAAAATGGTTCACTCCACATTTTATTTAGATCTGGAGGGTTTTCATTGTCAACGCTGACTATAGAACAGTATGCCAATGATTTCCACTCAGCAAGCTGGTTGTAACAGTCAAGGGATGCAAGTTCCCAAAAATCCTTCTCAGCTTCAGTAGGCTCACCATCTACCCAATCTTGTTTATTGAGAGCCTCATGAAGAAAAGTTCATACATTTATTTTAAAAGTTGGAAGGAATATAAATGAAAACATTTGTATTATAGGTAGTAAACTATTCATGCTAAGGACAATAATTTTCAGATTTATGACAAGGGGAGAGAAAAGAGAAAACAGAGTAACACTAAATGGAAGAAAAAAAACCAAAAGAAATCTCATAGGAACAAATCAACATAAAAACCAAGAGGAAACGATTTCTCTGAGAAACTTACCAATGAAGCCAATTAATAAACTGAAGATTCTGAATGACCCAAAATTTGATCTGAATCAATACTGTGGATTATTTACTACTTAAAGAGCTCTTAGATTGAAAATTAGAAAATAGGACATTTACAGAAAATTGCAAAGGACTTTACAATCTGGACTGCTCATTCAAGAATCTCATAGGTCATGGACTCTGAATTTAAACTACTTACTTGATATCTATACCTAGATAGCCACTGGCAACTCAAAATACAAACTGTACAAAGCTGAACTTAGTCATCTCCAAACCAATTTTTACCTATCTCTTTATAAAGTTTTTACTTACTGAAGGAAAACAATCTACCCTAAGAGAAATTATATAATAACAGCAGATACTGAAATAACATCTTAACAGTTTTACAGCATTTGGTATGAAATGTTTTCTCCTTTATTCAATGATGTTTTCTTAAAAAGAGTAAAAGATAAAGCAATAGTTATTTCACATTTTGTTATTATGAAACTATTCTCTGCTACTAATTTTTGTGTAAAAACCAGGAATAAAGTTGAAACATTACAAAACTCTAAATTCTAAAGGTAACAGTTTTTCCAATCAGAAAACAAAAGTGCTTAAGCAACTGGCATATTTGCTAGTGATCAGTTTTACCTCATTATACTGTTTAGCAGCTTCAGAGTAATCGCTTCTTGCCTCTGCTAATACCGCATTCTGAGTGATTTGCTTTGTTCCTATCTCACTACTAAAAATACCACGGAGGACGTCATATTCTCCAATTGATCTATACAGTCTAAAAACAAGCCAAAAAGAAAGTCCAAATCAATGACTACGTCAATATTTTTAAAGTTTTTATTCTAATGAAATGATATTAAATCCAGATGTCACATTATCTTAGCCAAAAAGGATATATGTTATTTTTGTTCTATAAATATAAAATCTTACACACTATGAAGTTACCATTAGGTTTTACTACTTTAGTCACACAGGAAGCAGAGATTATTCTAAAGTGCATTTAAAGTGAAATCTGAAAATATTGTAAGTTTACAATGGATAAATTGTGTCATTAAATAAGACCATTCTGTGTTAATCCATTACAGTAATAATGCACATACCAGTGGGTGACCTATTTGAAATCCTGTCTAGACCTAAAATTTGGAACGTAGCCAAGAGTCCAGAGTGAGTAAAAATTAATCCTGGTTCTAATAAAGCCATGTTTTAATCCACATTCTATGGGCCATCTTGATTCTACTGACAAGTAATTTTATTACAGCCTTACTATATGCTTGAGCACCCATTCTTCTCTTCACATTAACAAAAATCTACTTTACCCCTTCAACCAAACTTCCTCTGTTAAGACATTCTCAAGAAAATTTTTAATAAGTTTGTTCCCTTCCCCTACAATTTTTTCCCCCTCTTTTAAGTTTCAACACAAATGTTATCTCTTCCTGATGCTGCAGTCACCTGGCCAGCCAGTGAGGACTGCTTCCTCCTTGGCTTTCCTGCAGTTTGGTCCTTTCGCAGGTATAAAATCTCATGTACTTATTACATCAAAAAAGCCCCACGGGCTCTCTCAGAGCCTAAGGATTCCAAATTTAGATAAAAATCTAGTAGACATGGCCCTCTCTTTGCCCTGCTCATAGAGGCTTATGGGTAACAAGTCAGAGGCAGAGGTGGGGAGATGGGAGGTAGGACAACAGCTCACAGTCCAAGAGCTCAAGAGGAGATGAGAATTACAAACATTTTTCAGTAGCTGGAAAAGAGATCAGTCTCACATCCACCTTGCACTGGCCCCATGGTCCCAGGATGATACGCACTATAACATGGTCAAAATGATGACCCAAATCATCAACAGGCAAAATTATGTTCTCACTACTCTGTTTGAAAGGAATGTAAAATATTATATGTAAACTATGAAGAAGTATTAAATAAAGTTAGAAAACAGTGTTTAAAGTTTAGGCTCTAAAAGTTGTGTGCTTCATTTACCCAGAAAATACACACGAGTTTCTCATTCTCTGAAAATATTAAATATACAAACTGTTACTGACTGTTCATCTACACATCTGGAACAACAGGATAACAACAGCTCCTTAGACAGAAGCAGTGTTAGCCAAGACGCACCCTCTGAACTGCCCTCTGTCTTGCCTCTCAGAGATCTCACCACCTCCCATTTCATGTTATGGTTAGTTATACAGGAAAGTACATATATTTCCTACTGGTTGGCTACTTTTGTGAGTCTGGGAGATATGTTTAATTCTTCTTAGCACCTGACATAATGTCTTGTTCACACATAATGCTCAGGTAAGATATGAATAGTACAAGGATTCCTCACGTTTACTTTTATTCTCTTTTTTCCTAGAACCTGAAGATCTAAAAATCAGCACTAAAAAATATAAGTTCAAATTTAATTTTAACCTAATCTAACATCCTTCTCAGAATTAGACACTGGCTTTTTTTTTTTTTTTTTTTTTTTTTTTTAATTTTTGGGACAGAGAGAGACAGAGCATGAACGGGGGAGGGGCAGAGAGAGAGGGAGACACAGAATCGGAAACAGGCTCCAGGCTCTGAGCCATCAGCCCAGAGCCCGACGCGGGGCTCGAACTCACGGACCGCGAGATCGTGACCTGGCTGAAGTCGGACGCTTAACCGACTGCGCCACCCAGGCGTCCCGACACTGGCTTTTTTATAATGAAACCACAAGTAAGGAAAAAAACACACATAATGCAAAATGGCATAGAATGGCAAAATGGAACTTGTTTTTCCTAAATAAAGTAATTGGATTAAATTGTCTATAAGAGTTTGAGTCCTGCTGAAAATAAATTATCCTCAATTCCGTTTAAGTAAAGCAGTAAAAACATACAAAACTAAGTAACGGCCACACTTTACAGGAAACTAAACTTGGTAGTTAACACCCTGAGTCCTTTTAAAAGGACTGTGTATGTTTAATTAATTAATCTTTCCTGGAGCAAGACATTCCTTGTTGTGACAACTATTCTTAACTCATGGAATGGTACTTAGCCAGAGAGATTTTTCAAAAAATTTCACAGAAGTGTTACGATCAACTTTATTTGCTCATTTTCTGCCAAAATGAAACGATTTTTGTGTATTACTTTAATCAAATTCACTGTTCTCCCAACAGTGGATCACAAAGCTTACTTAGCAAGTTCCATCCATCTGACGACATCAGGTGAGAGGCGAGTCCTCCCCTGAAACCGCTTGGCAGGTGGCTCTGGTGGTAGCAGCTGGAGCAGGGCCTCTTCAAGGAGGCGGATGCCCACGGGCTGCTGCAGGCTGGCCAGGCAGCCAGCACTGACAGAAGCTGGGTTGAGGCTCAGCAAGTCTGTGTGTTGGCAACTGATTTCCTAGGAAACCACAAACACATGCAGCTATTTAGGCTGTGATGCTTTGACCGTATCTTCACAAGTGAGTAACTCATTTTACTAAACATGAAAGAACATTTTGATGTAAGTAGTGATAGAACCAGAAAATTTCTCTGTGTAATTCTATTAACAAAATTTCCTCAACATTCAGCTTGCTCAAAGGAGGAAATGACCTTTGATTTTTACACTATCAATTTAGAGATTACTTTAAGGAAAAGTACTAGCAAATTATGAAAAATTATATACTCTGTATATCTAGGCATCAATTGCAGTTTCCAGGAATATTTAGCCTGAACGGGTGAGAAAAGCGGCTGAAACACAGATTTCATATCCAAACACCAGAAAGTAGGTACTGATTTCCATTACTCTAATTAACATCTTTTTTTCCATCTCCTTCCACCCAGGGGCTAACCGATTCACAATAATATTGAATAAGAGGATTTCAGGAATTATATTGGCCTTTACTTTGTAACTCTCAATTTGAGAGTCCTATATACACCAATAAAAAATAAACTACAAATCAATATGCAGAACAATATAAATAGTATGGCAGGGTCACCTGGGTGGCTCAGTCATTTGAGCAGCCAACTTTCAATTTCAGCTCAGGTCATGATCGCCCAGTTCGTGGGATTGAGCTTCCCATTCTACTCTGTGCTGACACCATGGAGCCTGCTTGGGATGCTCTCTTTCCCTCTCTCTCTATCCCTCCCCCACTCACATGCACATGCACACACACTCTCTCAAAATTAAATAAACTTAAAAAAAATACATTTGATTAAAAAAAACAGTATGGCAGCATCTTCATTAAAACACAGCTGAATGTATGCATATAGTTCTTGTGTGGGTGTGTACGTCTGTGTATGCACATATACGCAGGTATCTGGAAAAGTCAGTGAAGACAGTCCCCACTAAGCCACATCCACACCACCTTCCTCCCAGCTGTGCCATGCATGGACTACTTACTAAGTCTAACTAAGCCAACTTAAATTCTACATTAGAGGTCTTGAAAGAATACAGATCTCCAAAGCAAGCTAGCAAACAAAAATGTCTATTAGAAGGAACTAGTGGTACAGGAAAAAAATCCAAATAAAATTAATTAATAACACAGCGAAGCCTCAGTCGTAGTTGAGGTGTCAGATTTTGAGACAACATCTGCTAATTTAGAGAGAGAAACCCTGAGTTACACAAGACTTTTTTAAAATAAATATACTTTTAAGTTTCAAGGAATCATTTCATTCTATAAATATTTATCGAATGCCTTCTATATTCTAGACACTGTAGTAAACAATGTTGCCCCTGACATTAAGATTTATTCCCATTGCCAATAGAAGTCTTTTGTGAAATAGTTGTAAATAAGTAAACAACTATTACTGGGATATTACTCCTCTATATGTAAATGCATTCTCACAATTTGAGTTCTGCGAGTATATTTTCAAGAAGACTGACTCTTCTGTATAATCTTGTTGCCAGTATCATTTTACTTTATAAAGAGTGATTTGCTAAGCCAAAAAAACTTCAGCTGACTGATTACACTTCTTATAAATTCCAAAAGAGAATAGAGTAATGAAGTCTAATTTGTAAAATGGTGACTGCCTAATAGAATTAATAACAATATTTTTTGTTTGGACTCTTATCTCACTGCAGTAGGTGAAGGCAAGGGCCATTTCTTCATTTCAAATATTCCATAGTTGTTAAATAAAGATTTACACATAAAATATCCTCATTAGGTGTTTTGTAAAGAAAGCCAAGGGGCGCCTGGGTGGCTCAGTCGGTTGAGCTTCCGACTTCGGCTCAGGTGGTGATCTCACACTCCATGAGTTCGAGCCCCGTGTCAGGCTCTGTGCTGACGGCTCAAAGCCTGGAGCCCGCTTCCGCTTCTGCTTCTGTGTCTCCCTCTCTCTCTGACCCTCCCCCATTCATGCTCTGTCTCTGTCTCAAAAATAAATAAACATTAAAAAAAAAATTTAAGAAAGCCAAAAAAAGTTTTTTAAAGTTTATTTATTTTGAGAGACAGAGAAAACAAGCAGGAGAGAGGCAGAAAAAGGGAAAGAAAGAAAATCCCAAGCAGGGTCCACACACTGCCCGTGCAGAGCCCAATGTGGGGCTCAAACTGACAAACCAGGAGATCATGACCTGAGCCAAAGTTAGATGCCCAACCAACTGAGCCACACAGGCGCCCCAAGAAAGTTAAAATTTTATATGAAGTTCAAACAAGCGATGAATAGCATAAATGTATTTAACATCTGTTAAATTAAACCAAATTAACATCTGTTTGCCAGTCACTGACTGGGATACAATCAGGATAGTCTGACAAATACAGGATATGCAGCAGACAAGAAACTCATTCTGAGATGTCATGGTGGGGCAGTGGCATCTCAAAGAGACCCTACCCCTTGCTAGAACAAGAAGTCACATAAATGCCATGCCAAATGTGCTAAGACATCATGGAGAGAGGGAAAATAATCATAGTTTCAGAAATGAACCACAAACAAAGTCGTAACAGCAAATGCTGCAAACTGCAGCACTAACTTGCAATCATGTTGCTTTTCCCAAAGGCAATGCCAAATTGCAAGCTCTAGAGCGAGTAGAAGTAATTTATTTACTTAATGACGGTTAATGACTCTCTTAAAAAACAATGGAAAAAAACAGCTTTTAAAAAGAAATATAGGGACAAAACTAGGAATTCAGATTTTTAAAAAATCACTTCAGAATACAGTGTAAAGAGAAACTTCTTTTGAAATACTGACTGATTCAATGCAATTTCTCAAATCTTATCTTTAGTGTAGCCAGGAGGGAAATAATGAAGGAATTCTACTTGTAAATTATAAACCAATAAAAATAGAACTAATATATAAAAAGAAACTGTATTAACAGTTTCATGCTACATCAGAAAGAACAAAACAGGAAAACCAAGTGTTTCATCTCAGGGAATTATTACCCAATTAGTTTGCAAACCAAAGCTACTGATAAATAATATTAAATAACATTATTTTATTTTAAAGTTTATGTGTTTACTTTGAGAGAGAGAGCATACAAGCTGGGAAGGGGCAGAGAGAGAAGGAGGGAGAATCCCCAGCAGGTTCCATGCCTTCAGTGCAGAGCCTGACACAGGGCTCAATCTCATGAACCATCAGACTATATCCTGAGCTGAAATCAAGAGTCAGATGCTTAACCGACTGAACCACCCAGGTGCCCCAAGAATATATATGTATTTTAAATTACCCCAGGGAGGTTACTAGTTATAAAAATACTAAAATGAATTGGTTTTCCGTTAGGGGTACCTACGTGGCTCAGTCGGTTGAGCGTCCAACGCTTGATTTCGCTCAGGTCATGATCTCAAGGGTTATGAGTCTGAGCCCCACATTGGGCTCTGTGCTCTCAGTGCAGAGCCTGCTTGAGAGTCTGTCTCCCTCCCTCTCTGCCCCTCCCTGCTCTCTCCCTCTCTCTCTCAAAATAAATAAATAAACTTAAAAAAATAAAAAATAAAAAAAGGCTTTCCATTAGGGAATTTGTAATGATCGTGTTTTGAACAGCAAAGGAAACATTTCTTATATGAAAAAGTAACCTTCCAAAGGCATGTTTAAGTAGTAACTCAAAGTATGCCTCTATTAACATCTGCTCAAACTGTATTACCTTAGCATGACTTCTCTGACCACTCGGTCTAAGTACACAGCCCCCACCCTGATCAAGAGGCTGTCTCCCTCCCTGCTTCATTACTACCCTACATTACTTTAGTACTCCCGTAGTACTCAAGTTCGATGACACTACTATGTTATGTTATCTTCTGTATTTGTTTATTGTTTGTCACCCACTGTAATTCTAGGAGGGCAGAAATTTGTGCTTCTTCCATCACTCACTGTCCCCACAACTTACAACAAAGTCAGGAATATGCGCAGTCCACATTTCTTAAAGGCACTCAGGAGGCAGGAAATAATTTGGAGAAATAGTACCTAAGGAAAAACTACTAACGACATACAGGGT
Organism: Prionailurus viverrinus; assembly: GCF_022837055.1. Lineage (NCBI taxonomy): Eukaryota > Metazoa > Chordata > Mammalia > Carnivora > Felidae > Prionailurus > Prionailurus viverrinus. Next base: position 992,916 of record NC_062578.1, read on the forward strand.
TTAACCAAAACACTAAAGGGACTGGCATATTAAAAATCAGAACATTTTACACCAAGGCTGATTTCTAATTATCCTGCCATATATAAGTTTTTTTTTTTTATTTTTTTAATGTTTATTTTTTTGAGGGGGGGAGGAGAGAGAGAGAGAGAGAGAGAGAGAAAGAAAGAGAGACAGAGACAGAGCGTGAGCAGGGGAGGAGCAGACAGAAAGGGAGACACGGAATCTGAAGCAGGCTCCAGGCTCTGAGCTGTCAGCACAGAGCCCGACGCGGGGCTCGAACCCACAGACTGTGAGACCATGACCCAAGCAGAAGTCGGACACTTAACCGACTGAGCCACCCAGGTGCCCATATAAGTTTGTTTAAAAAACAAAAAAAACGAATAAATTACACCTCATCAGGGAAGAGGTAACCATACAGAATACACCTAAATTGTTAAACACCTTGTGCTTTGGCCTGTGGAACAAATGAAGTTATTGTGACACAGTCAGGTCATGGCAAAGTAGATAATGCAGTTTATGAAGCACATGTGTAGACGCTCACCTGGATACAAGAAACAAAAGGTGGAAAGAAAGAGAACGTGGTGTTAAGAAAATGATTGAAGTCCTGGAGCAACTTTTGAGTAATGATGTTTTTCTCAGACACGGTCTTGTGTTTATCCATCTCTTTTATAATTCCAGAAAACAAGCTGCCAAAGAGCTGTTTTGCAATTATTGGGTCTCTCTGTAAAATATTCAAAACAGACAAATTAGGATCTGAAGTAAAAATGCTATAGAAATTACTGCTACCATCAGAGCTTATTTGAAAATACAAACTCCTGCAAACATATCTAATTTACATCTCAGTTTTGTTTAGAAAGTTTTATCAGGCACTGACGTGGGGAGTATTTGAAATTTAACCAAATACATCTGTGGTACCATGGATTTGGGGCCCACAAGTATATAAGCTGACTTAATCACATACGGAGACATAGCTTAACTCACGAGTGAGTCTGGACCTTTGGATTCCTTATCTTTAACGTGGGCATAACACAACACATCTCAGGGTTGTAGTGAGGATTAGCCAAGATGATACACATCAAGCGATCAGTGCCGTAATTGGGAAGGTCTTTCAGAGAGGTTAAGTGAGGTTTTTAGGTACTATCCTCACATCAGCATTACTGCAAAGCTTAAGAGAATAAGCGATAAGCTTAAATAAAATGCCAACTTAAAATTTCAAAGTCCCATCATTATGACAATTTAAACTGTTAAAAACCATCAGTAGCCATTTTTGTGCTTTTCATGTTTGGTGGCTTCAGCCCTAAAAGCATGCTACCTTTAAAGGCATCTTTTATGGCATTAACCCTCACACTCCATGACCACAGGAACATTATCCTGTATCTGTGCCTATGACACCAGTATTAAGAACAGTCCTGGCATGCAGGGTCTATATTTTTTAAATGAAGGCACGAATGCATGAATAAAATTTAAAAATTATTTTGCTTGATAAAACTGTCTGAATAAAAAGTACAATTTGATCTGTTCTTTGTTATTTATTTTAAGTAATGTATTTGTCTTACAGAAAGTTGTAAGGTTGCAATGTAAAATTTCAGAAAATATAGATTAGGAAAAAAGAAAGCAAGTATCACTCATAATTCTACTACATGAAGACAGCCACCGCACAGGTTGGTCTCTTATGGACATGCACACGTCTGCTGTTCGCTAACTTGCTTTTTTCACCTAACCTGTGGCAGACAGGCTCCCAGGTCTACAACCCCAATTCTTGAGTCTTATGCACAAATTCTCTCATTTCCCAGGGAGTCCCAGATGCTCCTGCTGTTACAGTAATGCAGTGATGATTAAGATAAATAACATCTTCAGAGAACAGAATGCTGCTGCTGGACATGTCCCATCCCGGCTGGTTTACAGGTTCCCCTTTAGTTCTCTCACATGCAAGGCTCATGATGAAGAAGGGGAGCCCCCGGACAGCAGAGGAAGCCTCATCTGTTTTGTCCACAGCTGCACCTCAGTGCTTAGATGAGTCCCTGTCATCCAGAAGGATGCTCCATACAGAACATGTGTTGAATAAACAAAGTATTGGAATTTGAGAAATATAGGAAACACGTTCCTCCTCAAAGAACAGAAAAAATGTAGTCCTTTTTTTGAAACACTATTCAGCATCTTAATTTTTTCCAAGCACCAATGAGGTGAACTGACTTGGACGTGGGTCTCTACGCAGCATCAGGCTTTTAACCTGCTCCCATCCGTACACACCACATACCTCTCCAACATGGGCAGGTGCAAACCATGCCCAGGAGAGCAGGTGGCAGCACCGCTTCTGAGGCAGTGATGTGAATGCATGTGTGCAAGGCACGAGAAAAACTGGGAAATGGTGGCGGGGAGAAAAACACGGGGCCGGGAATCAGAACACAGGGCTGGGGTTTGTCTTAGTTTCACACCCAGCAAGACATGTTGCTTTAAATCATAACATCCATTCTTTGCTAACTGCAATTCTTCATCTGTAAATGTGTCTAACAACTGCCTTTATGTCACAAAATTACTGAGAGGATCTAATGAGAGAAATGTGAAAGCACTCTGTAACAAACAAGGGTTCTTTCTTCTGTGACAGTAGTTACATGAATCAGCGTGTATAATACAATCGCATAGACTCTGTCTCTCTACACACATGCGCGCACGCGCACACACAAATGCAGGGAAAAATGCAGTCCAGTCAATACTCTTGTTCCTACGTCAATTTCTAGATCGAAATAACGTATTACAGTTATATAAGATACCACCCATGAGGGTGAAGGGTACATGGGAATATGTACTATTTTTGCAAATTCCTGTCAATCTATAATTATTTAGGTTAAATAAAAAGCTTAAAAAAGAATAAAAGGCGATGCAGACATACCTACTATATACAACATTAGTTCTGAAAATTTAATTACAATAAAATTTATGGCATTATATTTCAGCACCTAGCATAATGCCACATATATATTATAGTACTCTTCAACTTTAAAAATTATTTTGATAAAAGTCAAAAGAATCTTAATTGGCCTTTTGGGGAATATATACCTGTTTTTTTCAGAGAACTCAGCTAGAAACTTCATTCACTCTCAATACTTTTATACCCTAATGACTTAGAAAAATATTTCCAATCCTCTACTATTAAGAAAATTAACAGAGAAGGAAGAATACTAATCCCGCCCATAAACTGATACTCCCTGGATTCCCGCCCCCCCCCCCATACCAAAAGGATCCCATATAAGCAATGATTTAAGTGGCTTAGCACTTTAAAGTTTATAGTAATTTTTTTATACATTATTTCATTGACCAACATTATTGGTAAGAAGAACAGATTTTGCTCCCTGGTTTTACAGATGAAGACACTGTGGCTCAGAGCATTAAGTGTCTTGACAAGAACCCCAAGTGCAGGGCTATCTTCTGGATGAGTTGAAGTAAGTTGCACCAGCGAGAAGCAGGTTTAGAGCCAAGACTTGGACCAATGTCTTTTAACCAAATCCACTGTTTAAGACAAATCAACACCTCAGTTATGTTACAGAGTAGCATCAGCCATTTTTTCTTACACCTAGTAGATCCGTGGAACTGTTAAATAGTTTTTATCTGTCAAAAGAAGAATGCAGCATTCAAGGACCAACCTGGGCCACAGCTTGCAAGGGGGTGATCAGGCTACTGTATTTAATCTGAATGTCAGGAAGGTCTCCTTGACGGTAACTTCTATACAAAATGACTTGAGCATCGTGCTTCATTTTTAACTCACTCTTGATCTCCTATAATCATTAGAACCAAAAAAGGAAGATTAGAATTCTTATTTTAAAAAATCAGTAGTGCATGAAATATGATCCTTAACATAAAGGTGAACTTGATGACAATTTTTATCCAAAACAGTTTGGTCACTATGCTTTACCAATCTATGGTAGACAATAAAGCCAAAATAAAAATCACTGGTAAATGAACAGCAAAAAGATGAATTAAATATGCATCACAGAGTAATGGGAATATCTAAAATCAGAGAACTTGAATTAAAACTTTTTAAAGCTATCTCAGGGGGCTGTATTTCCTATTTTTTTTTTTTTAATGTTTATTTCTGAGAAAGAGAGAGAGAGAGGCAGGGAGAGGGTCCGAAGCAGGCCCTGTGCTGAGAGCAGAGAGCTCGAGGTAGGGCTCAAACTCATGAGCGGTGAGATCATGACCTGAGCCAAAGATGGACACTTAACTGACAGAGCCACCCAGGAGCTCGTTTTTCCTTTTAATTCTTCTTAGAAAAATCTTGGGCTCCAAGGCCCAGTGAGATCACCACAGCCTCCAACGCCTGTTCACCTGCTCAGGCCAGGCTGACCTTGCACCTGCTCTTGAGTCACCCCCACTCCCCACCACACAGGGCTGTGGGACCTGCTCATCTCTGCCTAAAATGTCTTTCCACAGCTTTTCACTCCTGGTTCCCACTGCAGACATCATCTGCAAAGAGGCTTCCTTTCCTACTTCCTCTTAATAGTCTCCCCTACGTGCTCATTACATTGGTTAATTTCCAACACCGCACCTGTTATAATCTTAACTCATTCTGGGCTTGTTCTGTTTTACACGCTGGGCTGTAGCCCCCGAGCGCTTACATCATATTTACCTCTGTACCCCTAGCATTCAGAGTCGGGCCGGACACTGAGCACAATGCTCCCAACAAAGGAAGTGCATGGCCTTCCGATGCCTGATCACCACCACGCATCCTTACTGAGAGGTCAGCCGCTTCAGATGAGAACACGTGCATCACAGGGCATGAACAGCCCCACACAGCAGGCCGTTCCACATTTATTGATTATTAAAAGGACTTTCTTTGTGTCAGACCAAAATATCTCCCTGTGATTTCTGCCCAATGATCCTGGTTTTCTCTCTTCCCTCTGCTCAGAGTCTGCCTCTTACTTCCTTCAGGCAAGCCCAGCTGGGTTTCAGGTTTAATTAGGGGCAGTGGCTACCTCTCTGAGTGGACGGAGCAGAATGCCCTGCAGGTGGGGAGGGGCCGCTGACAGGTAGCGTAGGAGGATCCCGGGGCACTGATATTTTGAACCCTCTTCTTCAAGAGAATCGCTGTACTTACAGAGACAAGAGAAAGATGCAAAGTGCATTTTCTTACCACAGACAATATAGTGGAACCATTCGGCCACTTCATACTCAGATGTGGAAGTTAATTAAGTGATTGAGGATTTAAACTGAATTAATACAAAGCCAGTTTTTTTTGTTAACTCACAATCTCATCTTTCTTGAAAATTCTGTCTTAACTACTGATTTATAAGTAATACTGAAGCTATGGCTAAACAACCTCTTTCATTATTTCCACATTTTGAGAAATGTTTAATTCATGCCACACAAGGTCCTCAAGTTCCTGCTTTCAGCAGATAGCCCTGAACCATCCACCAACCTGCCCACCCCTTTCTCTGGGCTCACCGTTCCCTCTTCATCCAGGCACCCCCATGACAGGGGCTGGTTGTAATGTGGCCTCACCCCTCTCACTACAGCTTATTGATTCCACAGTAGCCCCAGACCAAAGGTGGGTCAAGGCTCTGGCCAATCCCTCCCAGAGGCTAAAGCTGTAAGATGATTCAGGAATGAGTGGGGGCTGCGTCCGTCTCCACCACATGGAGAAAGCCAGTCTGTACACAGAGAAGAACAAAACCATACTGCAGTGAGCTCCCGAGATAAAGGGCAGAGCTGAGGTCCCGGCAGTGCCCGTGAGCCACACCATACCGCAGACTCATGGGACTACTCACACAGGTCCCATTCCAAGATTCCCATGACTTCATCAGTGAGTCATGACTGTCCTTTGCATCTACATTAGAGGACTAATCTTTGGTTCAGAGGAACTTTAATTCATATGGTGGCTGCTTCTGTAATTTTGTTTTGGAACAAATATCTGATGGGAAGCTTATTTCCTTAGTATATATCCTTTGATATAAAAGAAGTATTTCTGACCAAATTCTCAAAACAGATACAAACCTTCTCTCGTTTTTGTTCAGCAACACCTTTTCTGGCATAAATCAAACTGAGCTTTTCTTGGTCCTTTATAAATCGCCTGCGTAATCTTAATATTTCTGCCCGACTGTCTGTACCTGAAGAATATAAAGCAGGTTTGTTACAGATGGCCAATTCGCAGTTGGCTTTACCTCCTTTCTAGAATCTTCTAAAAGTGGAATTGTTTGCTTATCTCCATTTTTTACTTTCATCCAGTTGTTCTGTTTTGTTTGTTTTAATGACAGAGAACAGCACAGGAGACCACTAATCAGTTTTGGAAGCTAGAGAATAGAAAGTTATAACTACGCAGCCGAACCCACTGCCACCATGCAGAGAACGAGGGACAAAGCAATGACAGTGGAGAAGACCTGGAAGGCTCAGGGTCTGGCAGCACCCGGCACCTCCAGGGGAAGGGAGGAAAGTGAAGCTACAGCAGGAGGTGTGGTTAGAAAGCAATGCCCTCACCCCCTGCCCACCGTGCTGCAGGTAGATAGCCTGGGAGAGGACACAGGGCCCACGGGTGCACAGGGGGGCATGGCTGCAGGCAGAGCAACTACTCCACCAGCGACCACGAGGGCTTCCGGAACCTGCAGTGCCTCCCCCTTCTTGGCCTCCAAGAGTGCTGGCACCCTGGCCTAAAGCCTGCAGGCAAGAGACTGGAGATTTTGCCTCTGGGTAATCCACCAGCACAAAAGCACAGACCAAAGTATCAACACATCAGGGGGTTCCACGTCCTGGTCTAGGCTGACCTCCACACGCCCAACATGCAGCTATTCCAAATGCCTTTTGAGTGCCCCTTCTGGGAATATAAGCGAAAAGCCAAGTCACCAGACATTGTGAGGAAACCTTCAAACATGAAAGACAGAAATGAAAATAAATAATAGGCAAAGAGCAACCATTTGAAAGCAGCCCATCCGGGAAAAAAAATTTTTCAAAAACTTAATCATTTATCAAAAAGAGTAGAAATTGCAACAGTGGATCAAGGACTGGGAGGGCATTCAGGGAACATAAAAAACTCATGGAAACTAAAAATATGGTATCATAACTTAAAAGCAAGAATTACAAGGTAAGGTTGAAGTGATTTCCCAGAATACAAAGCAAAATGAAAAAAACGAGAAATTTACCAAGGTGATCCAGAAGGTCTGCTATCCAAGCAAAAGGATTACAAATATAAAACTGGGATGAGGAAATCATCAACAAAATTATCAAGAAAAAATATTCCAAAACTGGAAAATGAGTTAGCAATGTGACAAGACCCTCCTTGTGCCCAGAAAACTGGACTGAAACAGACCTGCACGCACCAAAGGACACTTTTGTGAAATTTCCTAAAACTCTTAAGATCTGCAGAGAAAGGATACAATTCTTACAAAGGATCAACACAAAGAATGCCACCAGGTTTCCCTACCCAACCCTGGGGACTAGGAAACCCTGACTACATGTTCACACTCAGAATTCTATGGCTAAATTACCCAGCAGGGGTGAGTGTGATCAAAAACAACATAAGGCATCAAGGCTTCAAAAACAGCTTGGGGCGGGGTGGGGGGGGGGCGGTGGTGCCTGGGTGGCTCAATCAGTTGAGCATCCCACTCTTGACTTCAGCTCAGGTCAGATCTCACAGTTTAGTGAGTTTGAGCCCCCCAGGCTCTGCACTGACAATACAGATTTTCCCTCCCTCTTGCCCCTGCCCTGCTCACACTCTGTCTCTCTCAAAATAAATAAACTTAAAAAAAAAAAAACCCAAAAGACCCAACAGCTTACTGTTTCTGACCCTTTTTCTCAGGAAGCTACTCAGGGAGGTGATCCACCAGAAAGAAGGAACACACCAAGGAAGGAGAATCAGATCCAGGAGAGGTGAAGAGACCCTCAGGATGAGCAGGGTGTTCAGACCATGGCTGAACAGACTCCGAGAGCAAGCAGCCTGGAACAGGGCAACCCAAAAGCTCCAGGAAGATTCTTTTTTTTTTTTTTTTAAGATAAACCATTTATACGTTGGGACACATTAAAAGATAATTCAGAGGAAAACAAGTGATAAATATGTAGGGATCTAAACCAAAATAATTATTAATGCCCAGAAAAAATTATTGTACAAGAAAAATAGTCATAGTACCACTACGGCTTGAACACAAATAATATTTATGTAGCCAAAATAAGAGGAAAATACGATGAAACCAAGACCAAGACATAACCCTTTCCAGGAGGAAAGCACAGGACGAATTCACTGTCGTGTGTGTGGTGGACGGGGGTAACAGACAAGCTGGAGCCAAGACCTCGATGTCCATAATGCAAAAGCCAAAAGAGAACGACTCATACTGGACGGGAGGAAAAAGGCAGGGTGGTAATATACAAATAGTGTTCGGAGCTATGGAAGGGTGTAAGTGGTTGTGTCTGGAATTGGGGAAACGGGTATGGTTACTGTTTCTTCTTCTCCTTCTTCCTTTTTTTAATTAATTAATTAATTTTTAAATTTACATCCAAGTTAGTTAGCATATAGCACAACGATGATTTCAGGAGTGAATGGGTTACTGTTTCTTCTAACAAGCTTTGGCAAAGTATTTGGCTCTTTAAACTACATGCATGTATTACTCTAATACAACTAACTAAAGGAAACTGAAATAAAGAATTACAATAATGGTTGAAAATGATGGTATTTTAATTAGGTTACAATTTCAAACTTTTAAGTTTTAAGGATAATAAATAGTATCACAATAAGGATTAATTTACCATTTTTTTAAAAAGTTTCTTTATTTACTTTGAGAGAGTGTGTGAGCAGGGGAGGGGCAGAGAAAGAGAGGGAGACAGAATCCCAAGCAGTCTCCTCGCTGTCAGTGCAAAGCCCAATGCAGGGTTTGATCTCACAACAGTGAGATCATGACCTGAGCTAATATCAAGAGTCCCGTGCTTTACCGACTGAACCATCCAGGTGCCCCCACCATACTTTAATGAATTTCAAATATTCCTCTCTAGGCAAGAAAATACATAAACCCCAAGGAAGACAGTGTGCAAAACATTTTACATCAACAAAGGTACAGGGGAGATTCAAATATATTAATCGAGTTAAAATGGATAGCTAATAGTACTCATTTTACCTACTCAGTTCCAGCTTTTTCAAATTCACATATAAAACTTTTAAGGAAAATGGTTTAAAAGTTAGGTTTCACCTCTTACCGCCTTAATTTCTACACAAAGTCAGTGAAGACAGGGAAACACTGCTCAACAGCTTGAGTTGTGGACTATGCATCCTCAGCATTTCCCTGTTCCTGAGCCTCCTGCCCGTTCAGCAGAGTTGGCCACAGGCAGTCACCATGCATTAGCAGGACTGGAGGCTGCCCCAGATGCACACCTGCCTCTTCGACAATCCTATGGGAAGGTGCATGGCCATGGGTTTGAGGTGAGCAAGTACAAAGGGTGTGAAAGACAATTCATGAACCGTGGGAAGGTGACAGTCACTCTGGGACTTCATTTTAACTTCGGGGCTTTCATTGTCAAAGTTACGGAAGGACAGAGAGCCATGCACTCTGGCTGGAAGACAGTTTGGCAAAGAAACAGCAGAGGAAGAAGATATAAAAGAAAGAAGACTGGTGGAGGGCAGACGAGCAGGGTCAGGGCATACCAGGAATGCGCTCATGAGCTCCCTTCAAACCCAGAGTGCTAAGCAAAAGAAGGCTGGATTTAGCTCTCCTACAATCCAGAGAGTTGTGTATGGCTACAGACTTGCGACTAAATGCAAAACAGAGTGGTTGGAAGCGAGGAAAGCATTTCATGCATGTGTTCAGTTCCTATGATTCCGTTAAAAGGAATTTACCCTTATTTAAAATAAAGCATACCAGTGGCACTTGGCTGGCTCAGTCACTAGGGCATGCAACTCTTAATCTTGGGGTTGTGAGTTTGGGTGAGGTGGGTGTAGAGATTACTTAAAAATAAATCTTAAATAAAAGAAAGCATATCAGAGGGGAGGTGGGGAGAATGGGTGAAACAGGAGAAGGGGATTAAGAGTACTTAAAACATCACGAGCACTGGGTAATGATGTACAGAATTGCTGAATCACTATAGTAGACACCTGAAATTAATACAGCACTGTATGTCAACTACACTGGAATAAAATAAAAAACTTAATAAAAACATTTTTAAAAATAAAAGGAATTTACCCTTGCTCCTGATTTTACTTCTTTATACCTGAATTCATAAGGTTGGCATTTGCCCAAGGTTCTATGTTGGGACCTTTTGTCTCTCCACCTTCTTCCTCTGGGCTTTCACTCACTCCCAGAGCTGCCCTTCTCCCAAAGAGCTGACTTGAACCCTGGCCCTCAGCATGGGGTCTGCGTGTTCTGCCAGCACTTCCCTGCAGCCCCCATGGCGCGTCTCCCCTCATCTTCCCCACTGGGACCCTGGGTGTATGCGGGAGGGTGCCTGTGACCTCAACCTCCCGGGCCCCCTCGGGCAACCCACATGCTGCTCCATGCGGGCCCCTTAAGGAGTCATCCAGAGACCCCTGCTGTCTGTCTGGGTCACTACAGACAGCTGTGGTTGCCTCCATATCCCCAGCTGTCTGCTCTATGCTCCCGGTGGGCGTGTCCCACACCACCACTTTGGTCAGACTGCCACAGGGCCTGCCAGTCAGTACATGTTCTCGAGTTGACCTGGGTCCCTTCCACTTCCCAAACATGCTCCATACTTCCTGCCTTGGTCCTTGTTCACCCTCCCTCTTCCCACACCCAAGTCCACAAGGCTAGTCCCAAAGGTGGCCTCTTCCTCAGGTCCTTTCTGGTGCTCTCTCACTCTCTCTCTGAGACTTGCTAATTCTGCCTCATCTCAGCATCACCTACCTGTTGCCTTACCAAGCCCTGATGTTCAGAGAGTCACCACATGAACGGACTGAGTCCAGTTTATTCTATAGCTTTTTCTGGTCCACCTAAAATTAGGCTTTCAACATGGCAAATGCCCATTTATTAAATTTTACTATTACTATTATTACTTTTTTTTAAAGTAAACTCTACCCCCAACATGGGGCTCAAACTCACAACACCCAAGATTAAGAGTCACATGCTGTACTCGCTGACCCAGCCAGACGCCCCTGAATTAAATTTTAATGGTTTTATTTACAGGTTACAAGGAAATGTGAATGCAGTCAGAAACGCACTTTATCTAAGCCTCCGCATTAACTTATTTTAAATACATTTCAGCAAGCTTACTTTACCTTTTGCTTTGTTATCCACCTCGTCCCCTGGAAGTCCCAGTCTTTTTTTCCCAAAATCAGGGCCCACTAACTTCAAGGGTGATCTCTGTGCCTTTTCACTCTTCTTGTGGGCAAACAGCAAGGAGGAAGATGAGGAATCCGAGGATGAGACTGTATAATTCATCAGCGGGTCAATACTGCTCCCAGTCAGCCAATTAAAGGAGCTTCTGCCATCTGCAAATGTCACAGCATGCTCAGCTCTGCACAACCTGCCATACCCACACCGCACCACTGCACCTGCCACACTGGGAGCCACACCGTGGGACACGAGGTGTGCGCATCCTGGGGATGACACCTGGGGCCTCTGTGTGCTCACCTGCCATAGGAATGGGGACAGCTCCTCCAGGGAGACAGCCATGTCAGGGTAGAGACGCTGGGCAGAAGTTCTATCAGTTACTAGTGAGCGACCCGAGGCAGCTCAGGTGTCTGGGCCTCAGGGTCCTCATTTGTGAAGCAGGAAAATACTCCACCTGCTCCTTCAAGCAGTAACACCTTTTCTGTGTTATAAGGTACTAAGATCCATGTCTTCTAACATCAATATCATAAAATATCCATGGTAATTATTCAAATCAATCCTACTTCCAGAACCAACAGACATGAAAAAAATGATACAAAGGAAAAATGTTTGAAATATTTATATGAAATGATTTACGGGGCGCCTGGGTGGCTCGGTCGTTTGAGCGTCCGACTTCAGCTCAGGTCATGATCTCATGGTCCGTGGGTTCGAGCCCCGCGTCGGGCTCTGTGCTGACAGCTCGGAGCCTGGAGCCTGTTTCAGATTCTGTGTCTCCCTCTCTCTCTGCCCCTCCCCTGTTCATGCTCTGTCTCTCTCTGTCTCAAAAATACATAAATGTTAAAAAAAAAAATAAAAAATAAATTGAAATGATTTACGTGTTTTACTCTACAACTTGTACTTTGCTGATCAAAGGAAACAGGTGAACAATTTAAGAAAGAAAAATTTAATAACTATAAACACAGTAAATGATTTTGGTTTAGCTCTTCAGTACTTGCTTTTGAGATAAAGGATTTTAACTTTGTTGCATTAAACAGACTTTTCTGGACAAAACCAAAGCAAAACATAAATGTACTGTAACTTCCGCTTTTTCCAGTCAAAAATAATCCTTTTCAATTTTTTTATTGTGGTAAAATTTAGAGAACACCAAATTAACTATTTTAACCATTTTGAAGTGTACATTTCTATGGCATCAGGTATATTCACACAGTTGGGCAACCATCTCCACAATTTACCTCCAGAGCATTTCTACCTTCTCAAACAAAATTCCGTATCTTTTTTTTTTTTTTTTTTTTTTTTTTTGAGAGAGAGAGTGAGAGAGAGAGAGAGAGAATGCATGTGCATGTACTCACAAGCCTGCACGGGGGAAATACAGAGGCAGACGGAGAGAGAATCTTAAGCTGGAGCCCGATGGGGGGCTCGATCTCACAACCATGAACCTGAGCCAAAATCAAGGGTTGGACGCTTAACTGACTGAGCCACCCAGATGCCCTAAAATCCATATCCTTTAAATACTAGCTCCCTATTGCCTCTCACCCAACCCCTAGAGGCCCCCTTCCACTTTCTAACTCTAAGAATTTGACACCTCTAGGAACTTCAATCCTTTTCTCCTTTGACTGACATGACTTTTCTGTGGTTCTTAACACTTTTTTCTATTACTGTTTCACTACTCTTACAGCCAATGTTCTTGCAGTGGAGGCTGCTTCCATAGATCATACTGCCTGGTGCAAAGCAGGCACGTGTCCAGGCTGACAGGTACCTGCAGTTTGTGTAGGTGTGAAGTCATACTGCTGTTGGGTGGCCCGTATCTGCTTAGCCATAGCTCCTTGAACTGGGAGGGATCCCTCCTGGGTCCGGGTCTGGAGAACACTTTGGGTGGCCTGAGTCTCAATAAACATTGGAGTGAGGACAGTACTTCGGAAACGCCAGTCAGAATCAATGGTATATTCCTGTACGTAAGAGAGTTCCAAATGAAATCATGGTCCTTCTTTAGCAACACTGAAATAATTTTATTTAAAATCCAATGGTGCCATTAGCAGACAGGTATATAATTTCATATATCTGTGTGGGAAACAGCTGAAGAAGAACCCCTTCAAATTTAAAACTTTTAAATAAATTACTTGCCAATTAGAATATACTAATTAGTATTGGGGGAGGAAAACCATTTTTCTCCTCCATCACATTCTGCATGAAATGGCTTAATGCCACACCCAATAATGGCACCACAGCTGCAACAAGCTGAGAAGTCAGGCTATGCTGCCCGGCTCGGCATAGACGAACTGAGCACAACTGTTATTATTTCAATCATCACAGACCATTAAGGCTGCCGAGAGATAGCACAACCTTAGCATCTACCAAATGGATTGGGGGGTGCTGATGGGGAAGGGGGATGGTATTATGGTGAAAGGAAAACCCAAGTGGAGGCTGAAAGGGGGACAAGTGTGAGCATGTGAAGAGCGTGTGAGCAGATGAGGTTAAAGCAAATAGAAGTGTTTCAGAAAGGATGTGTGAGTATTCCAAATAAACTAAGAAGCCCAGTATCACTAATCACCAGGGAAACACAAATCAAAACCACAATGAGTCATCACTTCACATCTGTCAGGATGGCTATGCTCAAAAACGCAGGGGATAGCAAGTGTTGGCAAGGATGTAGAGAAGAGGGAATCCTCATGCACTGCTGGTGGGACTGTAAATTGGTGCAACCACTATGGAAAACAGTATAGAAGTCCTCAAAAAATTAAAAATAGAAATACCATAAGGTCCAACTATTCTACTTCTGGGTTAAAAAACCACTAACTTGAAAAGATATACGCATCTCTATGCTAGCTTATTAGTAATAACCAAGACATGGAAGCAACTTTTGTGGTCTATCAATGGATGAATGGATAAAGACGTGATGTGTGTGTGTGTGTGTGTGTGTGTGTGTGTGTGTACGTATGTGTATATATATATATACACACACATACACACACACATACACACAATGGAATATTATTGAGCCATAAAAAAGAAGGAAATCTTGCCATCTGTGACAACACGGATGGACCTTGAGGGCATTATGCAAAGAAAATACATCAAAAAGAGCAAGACAGATACCACATGAATCTCACTTACATGTGGAATCCAAAAAACAACAATAACAAAACAAAAAGCCTGAACTGATACATATAGAGAACAGACTGGGGACTGCCAGAGGCAGAGGATGGGGGAAAGGGACATGGGTGAAGGGAGCCAAAAGGTACACACTTCCAGTTAAAAAAACAAATGAGTCATGGCGATATAACGTGTAGTTGTAATAATGTAATTAATAATAATAATAATAATAATGTATTGTATATTTGAAAGTTGCTAAAAGAGAAGATGTTAAAAGTTCTGGTCACAAGGAAAGAAAGTCTGTAACTCCATGGTGATGGATGTTAGCTAAGCTTATCGTGGTGATCACATCACAGTACACACCAATATTAAATCAGTATGTTGTATACCTGAAACTAACATGTCACTTATATCGCAATAAAACAAAGACAGCCAGTTTAACTCTATTAGAAAATGTTTGCTGACTAACAGATAGGAAAAGCTTATAATATTTATTATTATTATTATTTTTTTAACGTTTATTTATTTTTGAGACAGAGAGAGAGCATGAACAGGGGAGGGGCAGAGAGAGGGAGACACAGAATCTGAAACAGGCTCTAGGCTCTGAGCTGTCAGCACAGAGCCCGACGCGGGGCTCGAACTCACGGACAGTGAGATCATGACCTGAGCCGAAGTCGGACGCTTAACCGACCAAGCCACCCAGGCGCCCCTATAATATTTATTATTGTAGAGACAAATACTTCACCTGAAATTCACATTCTGACAGAGGATGTTCAAACACAGGGTTTGGATAATCTGGGCTCATGCTGGTCATTTCAAGCAGAAAATCTGTTGCTAAACTTAAAAAATGCACTTCTATCTTTGGAGAATATAAGGAATTTAGTGCTAACAATCGGTCCAACGTATTTGAAGGTAATCTAGTTTCATGGCTCCAGAAATTTCGAATAATTAACCTGAAAAGCAGAGAGGAAAGATTTTTCAGATATCGTCAAATGAGAAAGAATGCCCTACACATGGTGTCATGTCGAGAAGATAGTCTTTCACCCTTATAAACCTTAACATGAGGAAAACCACATTCAAAATTGTATCAAGAGTGTAACATGGGTTATGAACACTAATATGCACTGAAGGAAGGGAATATTCCAAACTTCAGCATCAGTGAAAAACTAGATGTTTTTATTCTTATCTCTATTATCTGGGAAGTTTTCAATGATGAGTATACAATATTAGCTATTTTGAAACTGAGAAAACACCTTAAGAAATTTTATAAAATCCTTCACTGCCTTGCTAAAACAATTCACTCCAAAAATTAGTGCCATAAAATATTCAAAACTTAAACTAGTTAAAAGCCAGGTTAGGGTTTACAATTTATGAATGCTTATGAAATCCAAATGTAATTTGAAAAGCAAAAATGAGTTTAAAATTGTGACAGAATGGAAAATGAATTGATATACAGAATCATACAAAAAGCTTATGACCCTTCTTTTATAATTAGTACTTAACAAAACACTCATAAAATTTAGAATAGACATTTTAGAGCGTCATTTGTATTTTCCTATATAATCATTATAGTTTCCTCCTACTTCTGAAGTTTCAAATATTTCATTCAATATTAATATGTATAGTGTGATCTCAACCATGAGTTAAATGAGAAACATAATAATCAGCATTACAGATTTTTTTATTTTGAAACACTTTAATTCACTGTGTGAGCAGAGAGAGCTTTACCCACAGTTTTTCAGGAATTTTTTATTAAAATCACTTGTCAGAATTTTTAAGTCTTAATGTGATTCAAAATACATTTTTATTAAACATCATGAATGCAGAAAGCATAGAAAATGCTAATACTATAAATATAATTCTAAAACTGTGGACAAATACTCAATGCTAGTCTAGAAAGAAACATCCCTAATTTATTTGTCGTGGCCTTATTATTCGAGGAACACATACTGAAGCCCAACGTTCTCATCGATCAACCCTTGAATCAACACATCTTTCGCCAACTTAAATATTTCCCTGGAGTCCTCATCTGCTTGACTTTCTGGATCTCTGAGAAAAATAACAAAATGACAAAACATTAATATTGTCTTCTTATCACTTTTGTTCAACCGTCATAACACCAACCAGATTAAAGTAAAATAATCTGGCTTTTCCCGTGGAACTTTAACTTCCCAAACCATAGCAGAACCTACCCTCATACGGACATACCCTGACACCTTCCTTTGGTGCCTCTGCAAGCCCATCCAGGTGACTGTCATCACCCTTCCTACAGTGTGACAGGGCTCACGTGCACAGGACAGCGTGGGGGGGGGGGGGTAATGGGAATAGGGCTGCAGGGGTTCCCTGGGAACGCTAAGAGGTCCTAGGATGGGCTCAGACCCCATGGGAAGTGCTGTGGTGGCAGTCCTACAGGATGAAGACATCCCACAGAGTTCATTTTCTTAATTTTGTCAGATCTTAAAAGGAAAACTGTAAAAACAAATTACAGTATTAACTCAACCAAAAACTGCACATTCTGAATATTTCTCACGAATACATGAAATGAATTAAAATAAGGATACATGTCAATATACTAAAATAAACTTGTAATTAATAATCCTACGTTTAAAAATGTTTAAACATTTTATTATTTATTATAATCTACTCCAGATGGCTATTGGCACCCAAATGCTCCCTTGAAAAAAGTAATATAAAAATTAATGTAGAGCTTACCGGTAATTGTCATGAACCCACATAAGAATATTATACATTTGTTCCCTACACACTGGAGAAGGATGAGAAATGAATTCTACAACAGGATTCAGAAGTTCTCGGAGTTCTACTGGTTTCAATTTTGCCATCATCTTATAAATTATGTCCAAACACACTTTCTGTCTTTCATCATCTCTACAGTAAGAGAGGGTTTTAAAAACATACCAATTTAATAATTTTTATTATACTTTCAGATGTGACAGGTAACTTTTTCTTCTTTGTGCTGTTCTGTATTTCAAAATTTGTTACAATGGAAATATAAAAATTATATCTTAAAAATTTATCATGAGCTACAGTATTAAAAATAAACAAATTAATTCAATATGGTACCCTGTATTGGATCCTAGAATAGAAAAAGGACATTAGTGGGAAAATTGATAAAATCCAAATAAAATCTAGTTTAGTAAATGTACTAATGTTAATTTCTTAGTTTTGACAAATATGCCACAATCATGTGACATGGAAAAAGTGGGTTAAGGGTATGTGGGAATTTTCTGTATTGTCTTTCAACTTTTCTGTAAATATTAAGTCATTCCAAAATAAAAGTTCATTTTTTAAAAATCCGAAATGTCAAGCAACATAAACTAAATATAAAGGATTGCATGATTTTAAAACAATGATTTCAAGTGCTATTCAGGCTACCTGGCAGGTCATACAACGAGTCAAGGGTAGTCTGAGCCCCCAATAAGGTGCACGTCTATTTCCTTATTTTATGTATCTTTTCCTCCTACAGCTCCCAGCTTAATGCTTCACATGCAGTTGATATTCAGTAAATGTCTAATGAAGGATATCACGGCACCATAACATATATTCTTTGTTACTGGCACACTCTATATTTATCAATAATTTATCCCCATGTAAAAAAATACGTCCACAGACAAGGCTGGAAAACAGTACAGAGAAATAAAAATATTGTGAGCAACAGCATCTCTTTTCATACCTATTTTAATAGTATAATATGGGGGGCACCTGGGTGGCTCAGTCGGTTGGGTGTCCAACTCTTGATTTTGGCTCAGGTCCTGATCTCACAGTTCATGGGTTCGAGCCCTGCATGGAGCCCCACATCAGGCTCTGTGCTGACAGTATGGAGCCTGCTTGGGATTTTCTCTCTCCCTCTCTCTGCCTCTCCCCTACTCCCTCTCTCAAAACGGATGAATAGGCTTTAAAAAAAATATTAAAAACTAGTATAATGTGATTTTGAAAATAAATGAACAATTTTAACAAATAATGGATGCCTCCTAGCTGGAAAAAATGGTACAGAACTCAAAATCATGCATTTTAAATCTGAGAAGAGCCTTAGGTAACACTTGAGATGTGGCTTCCCCAAGGTGCCAGGTTAAAGAAGGCAGGAGGGGCAGGCCCCACCACTTTTAATTCTGATTAAAATTTAACAAGTACATATTTTTAAGTTTATCTATCTTGAGATGTACACATACACATAGTCGTATATAACGAATACATATTTTATGAAAACCTACAAGTTCTGAGTTGAAGGAGACAGTTGAACAAATCAAAATTTTATGTGCCAGCTGCACCTGAGAACACAGGGCTGGCTTTGCACTCACCTATATCTCATAACTTGAATGAAATCCTTGCTCTTTAACTGTAAGTAGAGATCTGTTATTTCCTCTGCACGACACAGCACCACCTCCAGACAGAGAGTCTTCATCACCCCGTGAAATTTGGGCAGCAGGAAGAACACAGTGTTCATGAACCTAACCAGTGGACATGGCCAATGAGGGAGAGGGCCGTCACAGACCCTCTCCCACAACAGGACGTCCACCATGACTGATATCCTACCTATCGGCAAGAGGAGGAAAGTTCTTCACAGCTTTGTTCAAGCACACAATAAATTTGTCCTCCATCGTATTTTGATGCTGCTTCAACTGTTTTACAATCAGTTCATACACCAAATCTTCCAGTATCTGAAAAATTAAGTTTCTTGTCAAATACACAAATGCGAAACTTACGTTAGTTACTGAAAACAGGTTTGTCTTAAATAGTTAATTGAACCCATGGAAGATGTCCAATGCTATCACCTACAAGGTAAAGGTGTTCACAAGGTACAGTGCCAGGAGTGTGCACATTAACCACTGGACACAAGAGGCTCTGGGGCTGTGAGTTCAGGCAGGCCAGGCCACAGCCATGACTGCTCTGTGCTGTCACCACTGGTGGCATCTAGCTCTTGTCAGATGGCAGGCTGATAAAGATTGGTGCTTCCTTTTCACACCCAAAATACTGCTAAAAAGTCATTTGAGAAGATGAACTAAAATCAGTGATCATTTTTCATTTGAGAAGATGAACTAAAATCAGTGCTGGGCTGCGTTCACCCCCACCCACAAATACATTTTATGATGCCAGTGTTCACATACCTGGTCAAATATTCACACAAACCAGAATTTTCAGGCAACTTTATCTAAAAAGCCACCTTCACCATTGTCTACCTCCCTATATCCTGTTTTCTCTTCATCATGTACTACTATCAATGATGACAGATTTGTCTATGTACTGTCTGCTTCTCTTCATCAAATGTTAGCTTCCTGAGAAGGGGGGGTGGCAAAGACTGCTCTGGCTACACCCCCAGAGCCCAGAACCAGCCAATAAGATAACCAACATATGTAACTGACCAACATACATAACCAACATTATAATACAGGTAACCAACAGAAGACAAACGCATGCACATATATACTGACAACTGGAGACTACCTCTCAGGTGCCAACAGCAATTCAGTGGTTGGAATAGGACTGATTCTCACCAACTTCTTTATATTTTACTCTGTTCTTCTAATTTCTACACTAAATCAATACCATTTTATATTCAGAAAAGTACAATGTAAAACCAAAGTGTTTATCATTACCACTAACTTGAAATTTAAGTGAAGAGACATTAAACTTGGGATCTACTGTAATTTGTTCCATCTGTGCTGAAAACTTAGCATACTATGTAAATTGAAACCTAACATCTAAGGATATTAGAATCATGTAAAAATAAGGTAATTCGGAATTTAAAATTTTTAAGCGTGCCTGGGTGGCTCAGTCAGTTAAGTGTACAACTCTTGATTTTGGCTCAGGTCATGATCTCAGGATCACTGATTGAACCCTGCATGTCAGGCTCTGCACTGACAGTGTAGAGCCTGCTTAAGATTCTCTCTCTCTGCCCCTCCCCACTTGCGCACACTCTCTCTCAAAAAAAAAAATTATTTTACAAAAATAGCTGGTAATTCCTAAAATAAATTATAAGCGAAGACTGACCTCCCCAAGTGGGTCTATTTCCCTTCATTTAATTTTCTTTTAAACCCAAATAGATACCTGAGGTGCCTGGGTGGCTCAGCTGGTTGAGCGTCCAACTTCAGCTCAGATGGTGATCTCACAGTTTGTGAGATCGAGCCACGCGTCAGACTCTGTGCTGAGAGCTCGGAGCCTGGAGCGGGCTTCGGATTCTGTTTCTCCCTCTCTCTCTGCCCCTAACCCATGAACATTCTGCCTCCATCTTTCTCAAAAATAAATAAATAAGCATTAGAAAAAAAAATTTAAACCCAAACAGATACCTAATTGTCAAAATGGGCAGGGGCCCAATACACTGTGTTGGGGTACTCTGGGTGCCCTTGGGACCTCCCAACTTCCCTAATCCTTTACTCCTCATCCACTCAGACAGTGAAAGTAGCCCACTCTCCACCTTTTCTTTCAGGAGAGGATGTGGACTGGAGATAGGAAGTTGGGAATCATGAACACATAGGCAGTTTTCAAAGCCAGGAGGCTAGATGGTTGGCAGGGGAGCAAGGAAGAAGAGGACCAACATTAGAGCTGGAGAGGTAGCTGGGAAACATGAAGCTAAGGAAGGGAAACAGCCAGGAAAATAGGAGGAGAGCCAAGACAGTGTCCTAGATGCAGTGACAAAGGGAATCAGGAGGAATGATCAACTGTGTCACTGCGACGAGACCTGGCAAGAAGGGATCATCACAGTGAGTGACAGCGGTTTTGGAGGCTCCAAAACACACAGCCCCTCACTGACCAACCACAGGAGAACAGCAGTGTAGCAGGAAGCATCACTCCACTACCCTACTTTCAAGTAAGTTAGAACATGTAATTTACATACATCTGTAATAATTATATTCTATGGAGACCTGTAGTACTCTGAACGTACACTGCACTGAAAGATTCAGTTGGGTTCTTCTAACAATCCTGGAAAGTGGGCAGGGCTCCCAAGACTGAGAAAGGCTCCCACAAGTGCCCTGTCCTGTCTGATAACTATATTACGTCCCAGATTGGAAATGGAGTATTTTATTAGTTAACATAGCCCTAACCATAGCAAGTATCCACCAGAATAATTTGCTCCAAAAGAAACCCTGACACTACTTTCAGAGGAATGAAAGCTGCTTAAATAATCCTTTCCTGGCTTTCACAATATAAGTAAGTTACCCATCTTTAAATGTTTACCAAGTTTCCAAGTGTTTTAAAAATCCTATGTCCTCTTTAAAAAAATTGAGCACTATATACGCTAGGAAAAAGCCAAGTATTAATAAATGCAGAATGCCCACTCTGGTTTGTTACAGTATAGAGGATATAAATAACAAGTGTTAGAAAAAATCAAAACTGAAAAAGCACTATTTATTTAAAATTGTATAACACACTTACATTTTCTTTCTTGGTAACATATTGAAGAATAAGTCCTAGAACTTCTGCAGCTGCTGCATACACTTCTTTATATTTTACAAAAGACATGTTAGTGACCAAAGCTTGAAAGTATCTGTAACAAATACAGAAAATATGCATCAAATAATACATTCTGTTGACATAAAAATATAACAACTTTGCTCCTCATGCCGTATTAAGAGCATAAATTGAGAAAATACTAAACATAGAACATGATCCAAATTATTTGTGTGAAAACATATATCAAGATGTACTTAAGGCTCTGACATCATGACCAGGAAGGCACATGAAAGTCCACAGTTCAATCACACAGGACCTGCTGTAGTCAAAGCAAAACACGATGCTGGATACTATAAAAAACACTGCAGTGAAAAAAAAGCTACTAACCAAGATCATGACTTACAGACACCCCTTGAAAGCCTCATGACTTCCTGACACCTCTTGACTGCTGTGACAAGAGGAGGACAATAAATGAGAAGGAGAGTGAGCACCAGTCCACGCTTCCAGGTTCTGTAGGCCACAGAACGTTAGCCTCCAGTTCCAGAGAAGCTCTATACACTTGTCACTGGGGGAATCAAAGCTCAAAAAAAGTAACTCATCTAAAAGCAAACTATTTCCCATGGACTCTTCATGGAGCCACCTGTTTGTCTATGATAGCAGGCAAATGGAGGAACTGGTGCCAGGAGGCTAACACAGGAGGACCGACCAGACGGAGTGAGACACTTCCAAAGAAATGGGAAAAGCTCGGAAGGGACATGCTGAAATCTACAGTCACCATAATGTGAATGCTGACTTTTCAGAACTCCTAACACAGTAGGACAATGAAGTACTGGTCAGTGATGGTAGAGGATTAGCTCACTAGCGCCCTCCCTCCAGACGCTGGGCTGCGTTCACCCCCACCCACAAAAGGCCCCAACGGAGGGAGCAGGGGCTGCAGCTGAGGCAAAAAGCACAGCGACAGGGCAGCACCAGGGCCCAGGCATCCATCCATGATCCTGTCATGAATGGTCCCACAGAGCTCATGCTGGTTTGGGGGCAAATGCTGAAAATGCAGTTGTAGAAAATAAGAAAGAAAATACCTAACACCTATTTGGTGAAACACAATTGAAAAAAAAATACTAATTTTGAAAAACTTAACTTCCCTCATTCATTCCATTAACATATTTCTTCTCCCAAAAGACCTCTAAGCCCAACTTACTAAATTCTGGTAGAAATATTTTTAACATGGGTCTAGGTCTTTAAATTTATAAAAACTAGGGGCACCTGGGTGGCTCAGTTGGTTAAACGTCGGACTCTTGGTTCCAGCTCAGGTCACAATCTCACGGTTTGTGGGTTTGAGCCCCACATCGGGCTCATGGTTCACGGGTTTTAGTCCCACATCAGGCTCTGCACGGACAGTGTGGAGCCTGGAGCCTGTTTGGGATGCTCTCTCTCTTTCCTCATCTCTTTGCCCCTCTCATACTCGCACATGCACTCTCTCAAAATGAATAAACTTATGAAAAAATTAGACCATACTCCAGTCCATCAACCCAATTCACATACACTTTAATCTAAAAAAGAAGCAAAGCAAAACTCCCTTGATACTCACTTTACGCTCTCTATGCCACATTTTGGGTCATAGGGGGGCAAGTTATTGGCCATTATAATGCCTAATAATTGAATTCCTACTGAATTGTCTTTGGAATTAGGATCTTTACTGGAAAACTTTTCAAATATTAACCTGAAACATAAGCATAAAGGACAAGTACAGATTATCATATGATAAAATAAGCACAGCAAAAAGATAATTTGCAGGGTGAGAAATACCTTATCTTTCCCCACGACTAACACCCTTCTTGCTAATACCCTGTTTGTATACATTCAAGTTATTCTAGCAAGTCTGTATTTCTTACGATCTAACTATTTGCCCCAATTCTCTGTTAGTTGATTCTGAAACCTTTGGAAAGTTATAGCTTGCCTCAGGCTGCGCAGTCCGACAGTTTACCCCTGCGCTGGGACGATGAAGGGCAGAGTGTACCCCATGTGCCCAGTGTCTGCTGGGCCAGAGGTGAGCTGGGAGACGGAGCAGGCCACCTGGAGGCAATGACCCGCACAGAGGTGCTTCGTCAAACTTTGGAGGCTAGGATTGTACTAGCAGCAATATTGTACCCTTACAAATGATTCAATTTCAAATTATATTCCTTCTATCATTTCAAGTAAACTTCACTGTAATCACCATTTACAACATGCTACATTTTAAAAATGTCTAAGCAATACTGCAAAATGTAGTAAATTTGTACCTGTAAGGGATAGATAAACAATCCTTCCAGCATTCAACAAGGGTTTTTATAATTTCAAGGTTATGTCTAAACACAGCTCTTTTTTGATGAAAAACATGTTTCATTAGGAAATGAAGCAATCGATTTGCTAACACTTCATCTTTAGGGACCCCCTAAAAAGGTATAGAAATTCTGTATTAATATGTAGCATTCTACTCTGGAAAAGCATTTTTTTAATCCAACAGTCCATTTATAAAAGAAACCTGCCAGTATACTGAAGCTTCTGGTGTAAAACCTATGTGTGATTTTTCAAGGACAACCACAGGCAATGACAAAGGCTTTGCTGGCAGGCCTTATGGGCAAGCTGCCCTCTGGCACCAGGCTGGAACACAGCCAGGGCTCTGCAGTCTCCAAGGGCAGATACAGTCACCCTTAGCCATCCACCCTCCACCCCCCAGACTGGTCATGCTTGTCACATATTTGCACTCGTAACCCCAGCACCTTCATTTCTCTTCATCTTCTCCAGGCGTCTCTGCTGAGAGAGCTCCTTATAAGAGGAAGGGCGACTGTGAAAACACTTTTCTTCTGACTCCTTTTATGGTCCCATAAAACTGCTGGAGCCTTTAATTCAGGGGTCCCTCAACAGTGAGATGACCCCCCAGATCTGTGCTAAACCACCTGACCCTCGACCAGACTAAGCTGCAATGTTCCATGGGGGAAATGGACAAGGGGAGTCCACTTCCTCTGGCTTTAGCCTCTACCGCAAGTGACAAAAGGCTTCACTTGATTCTTACTTTGACTCATTGCTTTATGCAGCTATTCTGACACCTAGCAGTTCGGCTCTCTCAAACTCAGCCATGCACCAGACATTTAACTCAATTGTTCCCAATGGTTCCTAAGTTAAACTAAATACTAAAATAATTCTACTCTGCTTAATAACATGAAAACATTTATCACCTTAAAACTAAGAAATCTAAATTTGGTTTACTGTGAAATAAGACAGGCACATCCAGATATAAACGCATGTAAAAGCTCTATGTCCATATATTATGTTTAGTAAGGAATGTTCTCAGAATATTACTACATGAAAACTCTTATACCTGATTAGTGCTAATGTTTTTATGTGAATGGCAAAGCTCCAGAGCACACAAATCTGTACTGGTGGAAGCCACGAGACTGCCTCAGGGTGACACAGTATCATTCACCTGGTGGTTACTTTTTTGGCAATTTCAACCATTAATGGGCCCATGTCAATACTAGGGAAGTAAGTAAGCTGGCAAAACAAATGCCAAAACATCCACAGACTTTAGTTACAACAGAAGTTTTCAAGACCTAATATTCAGGGTCTACTGACATTTATTTCACACTTATTTTTAAGAAATCATTAGTCTAGTTTCCAAGGTCCTAGCAAATAAAAGCAACAAACAAAATAAATACCTGATAGCTTAAAAATAAAAGCAAAGTCAGAGGCATTATCGAAAGAAATTTAAGAAATCAGAAATCTAAGAAAACAGACCTGAAGCAGTATGAAGCCATTTAGTATAACAGCACCACAGCAATATGACGATTAATGTTAAAAATGGTGACTCTTAAGTCATTAAGAGGAGCTTGGATTATCTGTCATCAATTTGTTTATGATATCAGGAAGAGACTGACATAGCACTCCATAAAAGACGTGCCCATTCTTACCACAGGAGTAGCTATTCCTGTCCACGAAAGAAGAGTCACCACTATCTCGACCACCATGTAGTGAATTCCTTCTCCTCCATTGTTTTCAGAAACCACCAGCTGCAGCAAGGGGCTGAGCCAATACTTCGCATAAGGGCGAAAGACCTGGAAGAGAATTTAAAAGTCAAACAGCAAAACAATTATTTTGAATAACCAAATTATTAATTTAGGAACATATCCTCCATCAGCTAAAATTTAATATTATGATTTGACCTAAATCCAAAACAGATGTAAATTCCAACAATTACCCTGCTCCATCAGATCAGATTCTCTGTTGAATTCTCTCCTCATGGGTCCTTGAAACCACAATTCAAGGGAAATGGACTTCTGATCTTTTTTTGTTGAAAACCTGATATAACTATGCTCTTAAAAATCAAAATGGGGGCGCCTGGGTGGCGCAGTCGGTTAAGCGTCCGACTTCAGCCAGGTCACGATCTCGCGGTCCGTGATTTCGAGCCCCGCGTCAGGCTCTGGGCTGATGGCTCAGAGCCTGGAGCCTGTTTCCGATTCTGTGTCTCCCTCTCTCTCTGCTCCTCCCCCGTTCATGCTCTGTCTCTCTCTGTCCCAAAAATAAATAAACGTTGAAAAAAAAATCAAAATGAAAGTACTCTTTATCGATCTTATCCTATCTGAATAATATGCAGCTCTAGAGAACTGTTATTTTATGCAAATGCATAGAGTATATGAAAAATGAGAATATAAAAATTAGGTAGATGCATATGGCTGATGTTCTTTCATTTCTTATAGAAGTCATTGTGTTATTGACTTCATTCTCTCAAGACCTCTGAAATCTAAAGAAAATGTACCCATATTCTAAATTCAATTTAGTTTATTTTAGAAACTACACGATAATGCTATTTTGATGCAAACGAACAGATTAAGATATAATTCAAGCTACCAATCTTCTTAACTTTCGCCACTTTGTTTTTACTAAACATATTTCCTCAGGGACTACTCTCACAGCTTAAATCTGTGTGGTCTCAAATCTTTGTTTATACACCCCATAAGTAAAAAAAAGTTCGAACACTCTCCATGTATGTATTGATTTATTTATAAATTACAAACAAAAACTTCGTTATTTTTTTGTTGTTGTTGTATAGTTTTATTTTTTCTTCTTTAATTTTTTTATTTTTTTTCAATATATGAAATTTATTGTCAAATTGGTTTCCATACAACACCCAGTACTCATCCCAAAAGGTGCCCTCCTCAATACCCATCACCCACCCACCCATCCCTCCCACCCCCCATCAGCCCTCAGTTTGTTCTCAGTTTTTAAGAGTCTCTTATGGTTTGGCTCTCTCCCACTCTAACCTCTTTTTTTTTTTTTCCTTCCCCTCCCCCATGGTCTTCTGTTAAGTTTCTCAGAATCCACATAAGAGTGAAAACATATGGTATCTGTCTTTCTCTGTATGGCTTATTTCACTTAGCATAACACTCTCCAGTCCCATCCATGTTGCTACAAAGGGCCATATTTCATTCTTTCTCATTGCCACGTAGTACTCCATTCTGTATATAAACCACAATTTCTTTATCCATTCATCAGTTGATGGACATTTAGGCTCTTTCCACAATTTGGCTATTGTTGGCAGTGCTGCTATAAACATTGGGGTACAAGTGCCCCTATGCATCAGTACTCCAGTATCCCTTGGGTAAATTTCTAGCAGTGCTATTGCTGGGTCATAGGGTAGGTCTATTTTTAATTTTTTGAGGAACCTCCACACTGTTTTCCAGAGTGGCTGCACCAGTTTGCATTCCCACATGCTTGTAGTGATGTCTCTGGTACTTTGTCTCACAGGATCCCCCTTAGGATCTCTTGTAGGGCTGATTTAGTGGTGACGAATTCCTTCAGTTTTTGTTTGTTTGGGAAGACCTTTATCTCTCCTTCTATTCTAAATGACAGACTTGCTGGATAGAGGATTCTCGGCTGCATATTTTTTCTGTTCATCACATTGAAGATCTCCTGCCATTCCTTTCTGGCCTGCCAAGTTTCAGTAGAGAGATCAGTCACGAGTCTTATTGGTCTCCCTTTATATGTTAGAGCACGTTTATCCCTAGCTGCTTTCAGAATTTTCTCTTTATCCTTGTATGTTGCCAGTTTCCCTATGATATGTCATGCAGAAGATCGATTCAAATTACGTCTGAAGGGAGTTCTCTGTGCCTCTTGGATTTCAATGCCTTTTTCCTTCCCCAGATCAGGGAAGTTCTCAGCTATGATTTCTTCAAGTACACCTTCAGCACCTTTCCCTCTCTCTTCCTCCTCTGGAATACCAATTATGCGTAAATTATTTCTCTTTAGTGCATCACTTAGTTCTCTAATTTTCCCCTCATACTCCTGGATTTTTTTAATCTTTTTCTCAGCTTCTTCTTTTTTTATAAATTTATCTTCTAGTTCCCCTATTCTCTCCTCTGCCTCTTCAATCTGAGCCGTGGTGGTCTCCATTTTATTTTGCAGCTCATTTATAGCATTTTTTAGCTCCTCCTGGCTGTTCCTTAGTCCCTTGATCTCTGAAGCAATAGAATCTCTGCTGTCCTTTATACTGTTTTCAAGCCCAGCGATTAATTTTATGACTATTATTCTAAATTCACTTTCTGTTATATTGTTTAAATCCTTTTTGATCAGTTCATTAGCTGTCGTTATTTACTGGAGATTCTTTTGAGGGGAATTCTTCTGTTTCCTCATTTTGGATAGTCCCTGGAGTGGTGCAGAACTGTGGGGCACTTCCCCTGTGCTGTGGTGTATAACTGGAGTTGGTGGGCGGGGCCGCAGTCAGTCCTGATGTCTGCCCCCAGCCCACCGCTGGGGTCACAGTCAGACTGGTGTGTGCCTTCTCTTCCCCTCTCCTAGGGGCGGGATTCACTGTGGGGTGGCGTGGCCCGTCTGGGCTACTTGCACACTGCCAGGCTTGTGGTGCTGGGGATCTGGCGTATTAGCTGGGGTGGATCGGCAAGATGCACAGGGGCGGGAGGGGCAGGCTCAGCTCGCTTTTCCTTCGGAGATCCGTTTCGGGAGGGGCCCTGCGGCACCGGGAGGGAGTCAGACCCTCCGGAGGGATGGATCCGCAGAAGCACAGCGTTGGGTGTTTGCACGGTGCCAGCAAGTTCCCTGGCAGGAACTGGTTCCCTTTGGGATTTTGGCTGGGGGATGGGCGAGGGGGATGGGCGAGGGAGATGGCGCTGGCGAGCGCCTTTGTTCCCCGCCAAACTGAGCTCTGTCGTCCTGGGGCTCAGCCACTCTCCCTTCCGTTGTCCTCCAACCTTCCTGCTCTCCTAGCAGAGCTGTTAGCTTATAACCTTCCAGATGTCAAGTCCCTCTTGCTGTCGGAACACACTCCATCCGGCCCTTCCACTTTTGCCAGCCAGACTCGGGGTCTCTGCTTGGCTAGCGGGCCGCCCCTCTGCCCTGGCTCCCTCCCGCCAGTCCATGGAGCGTGCACCGCCTCTCCGCCCTTCCTACCCTCTTCCGTGGGCCTCTCGTCTGTGCCTGGCTCTGGAGACTCCGTTCTGCTAGTCTTCTGGTGGTTTTCTGGGTTATTTAGGCAAGTGTGGGTGGAATCTAAGTGATCAGCAGGATGCGGTGAGCCCAGAGTCCTCCTATGCCGCCATCTTCCCCTGATCTCCACAAACTTCTTTATTATTAAACTACAGATAGTACCTGACTTCCAATGGTTCAACTTAAGATTTTTGGACTTAATCATGCTGTGAAAGCCACACACTTTCAGTAGAAACTGTACTTTGAACTTTTACCTTCTGGGCCAGCAGTGTGTGGGATGATAGCCCCAAGACGCTGAGCAGGGGCAGCGGCACCTGCACCATAGCTCCCCGTCAGCTATGCTATCACGAGGGTGAGCAACTGATACACTTAAAACCATCCTGTACCCACACATCCACTCTGGCTTTCACTTTCAGCACAGCACTGAATAAATTACATGAGATATTCAGCACCTCATTATAAAATGGGCTTTTGTTAGATGATATTACCCAACTACAGATGGACATAAACACTCTGAGCATGTTTAAGGTAGGTGAGTCTAAGCTATGATGTTCATTCAGCAAGGTAGGTGTACTACATGCATTTTCGACTTATGATAGCTTCAACTTATGCTGGGTTTATTGGGATATAACTTCATCGTAAGTCAAGGAAGATCTGTATGATAAATGAATAAGTTTAAAAGTTGAAATTTTTAACTGAAACCAGAAAAAGATTCCATTAAAAAAGAGAACTAAAAGGCAATACCCTGATAATTGTGGATGTAAAAATACTCAATAAAATATCAGGAAACTGAATCCAACAATACAATAAAATTGTGATTCATCACAATCAAATGAAATTTATAACTGGGCTGCAAGGGTGGTTCAATTTTCACAATTCAATCAATGTAATACATCACATTAATGAAGGGAAGGATAAGAACCATATGACCCTTTGAATAGATGCAGAAAAGCACTGGACAAAGTACAACATCCATTCATGACAAAAACTCAACAAAGTAGAGTTAGAGGAAACATACATCAACCTAATAAAGGCCATACATGAAAAACCCACAGCTAATATTATCCTCAATGGGTAAAAACTGAGAGCTTTTCCTCTATGTTCAGGAAAAAGATAGTGATGTCTACTCTGACCACTGTTATTTAACATAGTACTGAATGTCCTAACCATAGCACTCAAACAACACAAACAAATAAAAGGCATCCAAATCAGCCAAGGAAGAAGTCAAACTTTCACTATTTGCAGATGACATGATACTCTACATAGAAAACACAAAAGACTCCACCAAAAAAACTGCTAGAACTGATAAATGAATTCAGTAAAGTCACAGGATACAAAATCAATGTGCAGAAACCAGTTACATTTCTATACACCAATAATGAACTTGCAGAAAGAGAAATCAAGCAATTGACCCCACGCACAATTGTACCAAAACCCACAAGATACCCAGGAATAAACCTAACCGAAGAGGGAAAAGATCTGTACTCTGAAAACTATAAAACTTAATGAAAGAAATTGAGGAAGACACAAAGAAATGGAAAAACATTCCATCCATGCTCATGGATAGGAAGAACAAACAGTGTTAAAATATCGTTACTACCCAAAGCGATCTATACATTCAATGCAATCCCTAACAAAATAACACCAGTGTTCTTCACAGAGCTAGAACAAATAATCCTAAAATCTGTATGGAACTACAAAAGTCCCTGAATAGCCAAAACAATCTGGAAAAAAGAAAAGCAAAGCTAGAGTCATCATAATTTTGGACTTCAAGTTGTATTGCAAAGAAAGAGTGATTAACACAGTATGGTACTGGCACAAAAACAGACACAAAGATCAATGGAACAGAATAGAAAACCCAGAAATGAACCCACAAGTATATGGCGAACTAATCTTTGACAAAGGAGGCAAGAATATTCAATAGGAAAAAGACTGTCTCTTAAAAAAAAATGGTGCTGGGCAAACTGGACAGCAACATGCAGAAGAATGAAACTGGACCACTTTCTTACACCATACACAAAAATGGAACTCAAAATGGATATAAGACATAAATGTGAGACAGGAAACCATTAAAATCCTGGAGGAGAACACAGGCAGTAACCTCTGACATCGGCCATAGGAACTTCTTACTAGATATTATCTCCAGAGGCAAGGGAAACAAAAGCAAAAATGTACAGGGACTTCATTGAAATAAAAAAAGCTGCTGCACGGTGAAGGTAACAATCGACAGAACTGAAAAGCCTTTTGGATGTCTTCTTTGGAAAAGTGTCTATTCATGTCTTCTGCCCACTTCTTAAATGGGTTGTTTTTTGAGAAGTTCTTTATAGACTTTAGATACCAGCTATGTCATTTACAATTATCTCCCATTCCAAAGGTTGCCTTTTAGCTTTGTTGAGGCAACCTATGCCTAAAAGGAAACCTCCAGAATGGAGGTTTGCAAATGACTTATCTGATAAAGGGCTAGAATCCAAAGTCTATAAGAACTTCTCAAATTCACCCAACAAAACAATAAGCCAGTTAAAAAATAGACAGAAGACATGAATAGGCTTTTTTTCCAAAGGAAATCTACAGAAGACCAGCAGACACATGAAAAGATGCTCAACATCACTCATCAATCAGGGAAGTACAAGTCAAAACTACAATGACATATCACCTCACACCAGTCATAATGGCTAAAGTTAACAACACAGAGGGGTGCCTGGGTGGCTCTGTTGGTTAAGAGTCTGACTCTTGGTTTCAGCTCAGATCATGATCTCACGGTTCGTGGGATCGAGTCCCATGTCTGTCTCTGAGCTGACAGCACAAAGCCTGCTTAGGATTCCCTCTCCCCAGCTCACACATGCTCTCTCTCTCTCTCTCTCTCTCAAATAAATAAATAAATAAACATTAAAAAACAACAACAAGGAAACAAATGTTGGAGAGGATGGGGAGCAAGGGGAACTCTCTTACACTTTTGGTGGGAATGCAAACTGGTGCAGCCACTCTGGAAAACAGTATGGAGGTTCCTCAAAATATTAAAAATAGAACTAACTACCCTATGATCCAGCAATTGCACTACTGGGTATTTAACTAAAGAATATGAAAACACTACATCAAAGGGATATATGCAGGCGCTCCTGGGTGGCTCAGTTGGTTAAGCATCTGACTTTTGATCTTGGTTCAAGTCTTGACCCTCAGGGTCACGAGTTCAAGCCCCGCACTGGGCTCCACAATGGGTTTGAAGCCTACTTAAGACAACAAAACCAAAAACAAAAAAAAAAAAAACCCAAACAAAGGGATACGTACACGCTGATGTTTCTAGCAGCATTATCTGCAACAGCCAAGAAATACATGCAGCTCAAGTGTCCATCAATTGATGAATGGGTAAAGAAGATGGGGTGTGTGTGTGTGTGTGTGTGTGTGTGTGTGTGTATAAAACTCACCTATAAAAAAGAATGAAATCTTGCCATTTACAACAATGGGGACGGAGCTAGAGAGTAATATGCTAAGTGAAATAATTTAGTCAGAGAAAGATATATGCCATATGATTTCACTCATGTGTGGAATTTAAGAAAAAAAAACACACAAAACTTGGGGGGTGGTAAAGGGAAGAAACCAAGAAATAGACTCTTAACTACAGAGAACAAACTGAGGGTTACCAGAGGGGAGGTGGGGGGGGGGGGGGGAGGATGGGTTAAATAGGTGAAGGGTATTAAGAAGGGCCCTTGTGATGAGCACTGGGTGCTGTATTTAAGTGCCGAATCACTAAATTCTACACTTGAAACTAATATTACACTGTATGCTAATTGGAATCTAAATAAAAACTTAAAAATATATCAATAAAGAAAATAAATAAATGTTGAAATTTTAATAATAAATGTAAACGCAAGTTCTAATCTTTTCTTCTGTAAGACAACGGAGCCTCTGGAACATCTTTTGCAAACCATTCCCCTAGTCACTCCTGAGCCCCCGACACGCACAACACCCCAGGAAATCTCTCAGTGATGTCTCACAGGCAACTCACATCCACATGTGTGAACAAGTTCAGCATGTTTCCTTGTCAACCTGCTTACACGCTCCCAGGCTACCAAGAAATGACCCAGAAATAAAGACACCAGCTCCCTTTCTGGTAGCCATCAAGTCAGCACTCAGGAACATGAGCTAGAAATCACGTGTGACCCCAAGCGTTATGGGTTGTTCTGTGTCTTCCAAAAGAATACTGAAGTACTAATTCTCAACATCTATAAATGTGACCTGATTTAGAAATAGGGTCTCTGAAGATTATCAAGTTATGAGAGGTCATTAGGATGGGCTCTAATCCAATGACAATGTCCTTATTAAAAGGGAAAATTTGTACATACTGAGACAGATGCAAAGAGGAAAGCCAATGTGAAGACTCAAGAAAAACAGCATCTATGTGCTGAAAAAAAAAAAAAAATGCCTGAGGCCACCATAAACTGGAAGAGAGGCCTGGAACAGACTCTCAATCCCAGCCCTCAAAAGGAACCATCCCCACCAACACCTTGATCTCAGGCTTCTGGCTTTCAGAACCACGAGGCAATCAGTTTCTGTGGTTTAAGCCACCCGGTCTGTGGTTCCACTGTTAGAGCAGCCCTGGGAGCTAGAAATCAGGTGTGACCCTGGGGAACACGGGCCCTGCTGCAGCCCCTCAATTTGCAGTGCTGCCTAAAAGGACTTTGTATGGAGCAACGTGGATCACATCATTCCACCTGGCACCCATCAGTGGCTCCTTACTGCTCAACAAATGAGCTGCACCCTCTACATGAATCCTGATGACCTGGCCTAGCTCACCCGCCCAAGCCATGTGGCCACACTTCTCTGGACCATGTGCCCATGGTCTGTGCTGTCAATGGAGACATGCCTGGCTCTGTCAGATGCCGTCTCTGTCCACAGTGTTCTTTATACACAGAATATAAATTCCCACTGCACTTTTCACGTCACTCAAGGGCTCTCTTCCCTAACTGCCACCGGTGGAAGAGGTCTCCCCGGATGTGGTGCTATACATAAACCAACTGATAAATTCAGCAATTATCTAAAAGTCAGGTCTTTTTCAAATATCATTAATAGGAATATTTTCACCATTTTTGCTCCTATAAACTAATTAGGCTGGAACCCATTAGAAAGTGCCAACACATGTGCTTTATAAAAAGATCATTTCTAACACAATAAAATTTAATTTTCAAGTTGAAAAAATGATTAAAAGATTGATGTTGAACAAATTTGTTCAGAGAACAAAAATGTCATGCTCTGTTCCTTTACATCATTTCTTTATTAGGAGTTTTAAGTACATACATAAAACTGCAAAGAATTTTTAAAGAAATAATAAATTACTTACCTCTTCTGTATTAATAACAAGCTTGGCTAAGAAGAGACGGATATTTAATGATACTGATGGATTTCCTAGTTTGTCATGAAGAAATTTCATCCAAGGGGGAAGACTGCTTGGCACTGAACCCTGAAATAATCCATTCAAAGTTACCTTAAAAAGTGGAATAAAATAACTTCACACTTTGATATCATGAGATGACAAAATAAGAGACGAGTAACAAAAGGCTCCTGGGCGGCTCAGTCAGTCAAGCATCTGACTCTTGACTTCAGCTCAGGTCATGATCTCAGGGTTCGTTAGATCAAGCCCCATGTCTGGCTCTGTGCTGACAGCATGGAGCCTGCTTAGGATTCTCTCTCTCCCTCTCTCTCTCTGCCCCTCCCCTGGTCTCTCTCAAAATAATTAAATAAACATTAAAATTGTTTAAAAAATTTAAGACACAAGCAACAAAAATTACGTTTATTAGATACAGAATTTGGTATTTGACATTAAGTGTTCATTCTTACTGTGATAGCAATAAACAGTATTAAATGAGACACCATCAGATTAGCAGAAACAAACCTCTTCTCTTTTAGGTAGGATCTGATTTCTTTGCATGTGCTTAATCAGGGCTGTCATGGTGGCCATACATTCGTGCTGATTAAGCTCATCCATTTCTAACTCCAGGACAGCATCTTGGATCACGGGATCTTTATAATCCTAGGAAAAGGGAAGAATCTGATGATGCAGAGTACACTGTTAGATTAGTATACAGGGGCCTCTGGGTCGGTGGGCCAGTTGGTTGAGCATCCAACTCTTGATTTCAGCTCAGGTCATGATCCCAGGGTCATGGGATCAAGCCCTCTGTCAGGCTCCACACTGAGTGTAGAACCTGCTTGGGATTCTATCGCTCTCTCCCTCTGCCCCTCTCCCCCACTTGTGCTCTCTCTCTCTCTCTAAAGTAAATAAAAAATTAAAAATAATAAAATTTCAGTGCATGTGATATTCTGACTTTGGGGGCAATATCACAAAACACACACTTAGGTAACAACGATACTTGAGTAATAATATCAAATATACTTATTAGGTTTTCTTATTAAACAACTTAGAAAAAATTACAGGACCTCATATCTTCCTTAAGTTATAGATACATAATTCTCCTCTGATCTCCTCATGGGGAGAGATCTCCTTGGGGGTCATACTCAGGTTATAGCATCCATGCAGACATGTGTTGCTTTGTACAAACACAAAGATCTTTCCAAATGTTTCTGTCTAGGAGGCCCAAGAAAGCTCAATATCTTGAGAACAATAGTCTCCATGATTCTTAGTTGCCATGTTATGGAGAAAGTGGAGCTACTGACACATAATTTTAAGATAAACTTTTACCAACATTTCTTTTCTCAGTAAACTGAAAATGAGTTTTTCTCTGAAAAACTTCATAAAGTCCTTAATTTGCTTTGATACTTTAATAAAAGAACAAAATTTTTAAACCATTGTTGACCCTAAAATTCTCTTAGAAATTATAGCAGAGGTAATTATTTTATAAATGTAATGAATTGAGGTTTTATATACATAGTAAATTTTACACACACACACACACACACACACACACACACACACACACACAGAGCTGAACAATTTATCTGGATATTTCCCAGGAAGATAATTTTCAGAAAAGAAAGATTTGAGAAATCCCAAGAAGAAATTTTTAGACAGTTAAAGTACTTACAGAAACTGAGTAGAAAGAGGAATAAAATGGCCCTACATAATTCTGTAATTCTGTCTGCCCTGGTAGCAGGAACTATTTCAGAACATCACTTCCCAAAGATGTACAGTATTTGGAAAAGGAGTCTTCTTATAACCATTGTGGGTATGGTCTCTTTCCTCCCAAAGACAATGGATAATTTCTATAAACTGGGGGTTTTAGAAATGACAGGAAGTGATGTTATGTTCTACTAGGAACAGTGCTAAATGAGCACTGAAACAGTAAATTTTACACACTATCAGGTTTATAAGAGACAAGAAAAAACCACATTCAATCAGCCACAAAAATCAATTAGAATAATCTTAATGTCCCTTTTTCCATATACTTGGTAAGGTGTCAAAGGAGTTACAATATTTGACTGCATTCAGATCTACTCAACAGGTTTTTCAGTAAAAATTATTGTATATCAAGATGCTGCTCACAAGGACTAGATACATCTGAACTAGGACTCAGTCATGCGATCAAACTGAAGGCACGAGGATTGAACCCAAGATGCCTCTTTTGTTCACAAAAGAGGAGTCTCACTAGCCAGTGTAGCCATAACAGAACAAAGTCACACTCTTTTATTGCCCAGCAGAGATGTATGACATAATCTAGGTGAAAGAACTAATGAATGGCTCCTCTTTTAAACAGTCATTAAAAAAGAGAGAAGCCAACCCAAGAGGCAACGTAAGGTACAGACAAACTCAACTTCAAAAACGCTGCACTGCTCCCACCCTCCTCGGGCAA
Organism: Prionailurus viverrinus; assembly: GCF_022837055.1. Classification (NCBI taxonomy): domain Eukaryota; kingdom Metazoa; phylum Chordata; class Mammalia; order Carnivora; family Felidae; genus Prionailurus; species Prionailurus viverrinus. The sequence goes on from NC_062578.1 coordinate 1,029,940, forward strand.
AAAGCCGCTGGGCAGACCAGAGGGGGCAAGAGCTGCCTGGCAATGTCTGGGGATGGAGAAGGAGAGAGTGAGGTGCCCGCCTGCGGGTCAGGACCCACTCCGGGAGGACATCAGTATGGAGGAAAGGAAAGGGGTTGAGAGAAAGAAGTTAGTGCATATCAAAGAAACTGGAAAGGGAAAAAACTTGAATGAACCCTGGACAGGAATCAGATATATCTGTGGAACTCATGCTTTTACACATACGTACACATGTGTGTGTCTGTGCAGGTGCACAGGTGTCTGTCTACCTACAAGTTTCCTGTCTGTTTATGAGGTCAAGCTATTATTTGTGAATACAGATGCATTCAGTTATCTCAGTTAGATAACATCAAATATTCAAACAGCTTCTTCGTTTTCTGTAGAGAGAGAATGCAACAGTCATACCAGCAAGACCTCTTGAGTATGGTAGTCGTCTTTCTCACTGGAAACCCTTAAAGGCAGTTCTGATTTAAAACAGTAATCTCATGAAGACTGGTTACTGTGAATCAGCCCTTGCAGACAGCTTTCTTTCCTGTACTGACAAAATCCAATTGCTGAGTCTAGAGGATGGAAAGCTGGGACTCAGATGTTGGAAAATTCTCCGCACGCTATTCTCTGAGGACTACTGACACAGAACTAGTTTCCCCTAAGTATGAAGCCCCATTCCTTTATAAATGCCAACAATATTTTTTAATATGTGACATGTGATCACCCGTCTCCGAAAATGACCAGTGGTAGATTTAGGGTCTTGGGAACCGTATGAATAGCTCTGAACTCCAGTTGAGAAATCAAATTGACTCATTTCCTCACTCAGGCTGCTGTCTGCCAAATACGACAAGGAAGATATATAATGAGGGCCACCTAAGATATAAAGAACAAAATACATTTATTCAAATTAGTAAAAAATGTATTTCTCTAACCTCAAATGATATTAATAAAATTAAAAGACTGTGTTAACTAAGGCTTTTATCAATCCTGTGATCCTTCACTGATAATCCAGATTAACAAAGCAAAAAGGAAATGGGGAAAAGACACCTCCTCCTGCTTTTGTCATTAGTGAGCGGTTATTCTATACTGTCATGGACAAAGAAATTAAGTTAAACCACATACAATTTTTGAATATGATGTTAACAGAATTTCTTTGCAGTTAAAATTTTGACGGGGTACATTCTGCATAAAAGTATAACATAAATGTGGGAAAAGATACTACTGAAAAACAACCAATTCACAAATGTAAAGAATTTACAAAACTGGTCCAAAATTTATCCTCAAGTCAGGAAAAAAAAAAGGTATGAAGAAAAATTAAGCAAAAAAATGAAACAAGGAGCATGTGGAGCAAGAGACAGATAATTTTATAACAGGAAGCCAGGACAACTTCCTTCAAAGGCTGGCATTAAACAAAACGCTGATATCTGGGACCAAGATTATTCTAGGCTGAGGAAACATCATGTGCAAATGCCCTGGGGCCAAAAGGAGCCTGGTGCCTATAGGTACAGGCAGGGGGGCAGTGCTACTGGAGCAGAGTGAGCAGGACAGTAGCAGGGGGGCAGCAGGTGGGTCAGGGGTCTTAGGCAGCTCTGTCTTCAGGGAAGTGGGAGTTGACAGAGGTTTGGAGCAGAGGAATGGCAGGATGAGATCTGTATTTTAACACAGATTCTTGAATGTATTTAAACAACATACAGACATAATCCATATACAAACATAGATAACTATCAACCAATCTTGCACTTTTAAGAAAAAGCATACCATTTCTCAGCCCTCTTTGGCCATTCTGAGATCTTTCTGCATAGGTAAAAGTTTAGCTGATTAAATTTCTTTCAAAGTAAAATTCTACTTGCCACATAAAACCTTTTCAAACTCTATTTCAATGTTTTGGTGTACTTAAAATATTTTTTATTTACGTAACAAATACCAACTATTAGAATCTTTCTCATCTTTTAAAAACAACCTACCTGAATCCCCATTTCCTGCTTCCCTGGCTTCTTTCCTAATTTCAATGTACTTTTTCCTTCTTTCCATAGGAACCTATCAGGCAAAACAAATACACCACTTAAAACTTTGTAAAATCCTGATCACGATTTTCTAGTTTAGTAGCAATTGCCTCAGTGGGGTTCTGTGAGAATCTGTGGGAAAAGCATTCCTGAAGGGCACTCACCTGTATTTCTTTGTGGATTTTTTTTTTAATTTTTTTTTTCAACGTTTTATTTTATTTTTGGGGGGACAGAGAGAGACAGAGCATGAACGGGGGAGGGGCAGAGAGAGAGGGAGACACAGAATCGGAAACAGGCTCCAGGCTCTGAGCCATCAGCCCAGAGCCTGACGCGGGGCTCGAACTCACGGACCGCGAGATCGTGACCTGGCTGAAGTCGGACGCTTAACCGACTGCACCACCCAGGCGCCCCTCTTTGTGGATATTTTTTAATGCTTTTAAATTTGATAAAAGTCTTGTTTAAAAATTAATTTTTTGAGGCACCTGGATGCTCAGCTGGTTAAGCATCCAACTCGATTTTAGCTGAGGTCATTATCTTGCGGTTCCTGAGATCAAGCCCCGAGTCGGGCTCTGTGCTGATAGTGCAGAGCCTGCTTGGGACTCTCTCTCTGTGCCCCTGCTCATGCTCCCTCTCTCTCTCAAAATGAATAAATAAGCATTTAAAAATAAATAAAACTTTGCCAACCTGCAAAAATAATTTTTTTGCCAAATTGCTTGGGGACCCAGGGTGGGCTAAGATGTGGCAGCCACAGGCCCAAATTACTAACAGTCTGTACTTTACTTACGAGCTCAGTTTCCTCAACTGCATGGTTATGGTATATCATAGCACCTCACAGTGCTGTTGCAAAGTTTAGAAGTGACATATACCTAGTGTCTGAATGCTTAATACACTAGTGCTATTATTTTTTGGATTTTTAGTTCTTTGAACAGTGTTACACCTTGAGAAAAGTTCCCAGTCTTGTTCCAAAAGGGCACAAGGCAGGAAGCAACCATTTACACGAACTCATGAACGACTTAGATGTGGTCGAGGTCAGCAGCTAGGCAGGTGAACATGAATGATAGTTCCTGACCCAGACAACCCAGAGCTCTGGCACTCTGCCCGCCCAATTCCCATTTCCAATGGGCTGTGAAAAGCTGCAGTAACAATCTCCTACCAATCGCTGAGGTTGGCGTGTCAAACTCAGCTTGGCTAAAATCAAGCTTGTCACGTTTGCCACAGCAAGTTTTCCACTTATCCACATGACGTCAGCTCACAGCACCCCCATTATCCTGCCAAATCACCCAAGCAGGGCCAGAGCGTTATAATTCTGTATCTGGATGGACCTCAATTTCACAGAACGGATAAATTAACTCAGCAAAACACTGCTGGCATGTGTCCTCCCAGCTCCTTTTATTGCCATTTTCTATCCTTTACTAGCTAAAAGAGCAAAAAGTCGAGTTATGATCATGCTTTTATAGGTGCCTGAGAGGCTGAACTACATTAAACTACCAGATTTTATAGTTCAAAGCAGACTTGATACTGGGAGTTTTTGTTCATCATAACATATTGCTTTCTCTTCTATAAGCTCTTGGTAAATTTTTTAAACCTAGGAACACCATTAAAAATTTGACTCACCTCAACTTCTACAGGAAATGTGTAGCAGCGTTTCAGGTCAATCAGATTTTCAAAAATAAGCAAGTTCTGTAAGTCCAAAAAGTCGTAATAAAAATATCTGAATAGTGGAAATTGTTATTGCTGATGCTACTAAAGAGTTAACGCTACTTATAATTCATGGGGAAGCATTTTGGCTTTAAAATATATACATACAGAACTCAAAGAACTACATCTTTAATATTATAAGAAGGTGCAAATTATGATACAATTTTAATTCATATAATCTAACTTGCAATCCTACAATGGCAGCAACAGTGAAAATTTCAGAAGCCTACCTTTTCAGGTTTTTCACTCAACAGAAAACCTTGGTAAAATTTTAATTCGGTGAAGACACAGCAGATAACAGAAATGGCACAGTTGTACGCAGCACAATGGTACACTCTTCTCCTCTCTAGCAACTGATTCTCACCCGCCATGTTCTCTGTAAATGCATCATAGCACAATCTGCAGAGTAGATCCAGGTGAAAAATCAATTCACCTAACAGGGAAATCATCGCTAGAGCCCAACAATGCCCGACAACAGGATCTCAATTCAGTTTAGCCTTTTCCGAGTGTCAGGTTTGTGCCCAGTACAGTACCAGGTACCAAAAATAAAAGTCAAGCAAGTCACTATATTCACGCACACCTCGAGGGAAGACAGTGCCTAGGGATTTCACCACACTGTGGTATGCACAGCAACAGCAACAAGCACGGTAAGTTAAGACACGGAAACAAGGAAGATGGACAGTAACCCAGGCGAAGGAGACAACAAAGTTTTAAGAGAAATTATCAGAACCGAATTTTGATTTCTTAGTTATGTGAAGATTATGAGCAGAGAGAAGAGTGTCACTTCCAGCAAGGCATAAGCCACACTGCGTGTTCAGAAGATGAGGTGGGAACTGGCAGTGCCTGGCAGTGAGCCGAAGGTGGAGAGGCGGGCGTTCCCGGAAGAGCTCGCCTGCCATGCTAAGGAGCCTGGAGTGCATTCTGCACAATGCGATCTCCAAACAATGCCCAGGTGGCCAACTACTTTTGAAAACAGTGTTGTCAGAACACAGCCATGCCCCTTCGTTTCCACATTGTTTATGACTGCTTTCCCAGTACACTGCAGTAGTTGCAAGAGACCATATAGCCTGCAAACCTGAAAATAGTTACTATGGAGTGGGACGTTTACAGGAAAAGTTTGCTGGCCCCTGTTACTGAAGATGAGGTTCTTTTGAAGTGTTTCAGGTAGGAGGATGAAACAATCAGGTTCACACTGCAGAGGTATTATCAGACTAGCAGCAGCACAGGCAAAACTGATAGAGACAAGCCCAGGAGCGGGGAGAATAACGGAGAAGGAGACTACACTGCAGTGGTTCCCCAAAGAACACCAGACGCTACAACGCTAGATGAAGGAAGGAGGATGAGAAAAGGGCACCAGTCTTGGGAGTGCTGAGGAGATAACCCCCGCCAGATGCGATGACTGACAGGGTGGACATGCAGGCCGGAGAGATGAAGATGAAGGGAAATAAAACAGGACGCCCAAGTCTCTTGTTAGTGCAGATGAATGGATGCCGGGCACATCATTCCCCGAGGAGGTAAAAGAAGGGTGAGGGTAAGAGGACAGTACGGAACAGCTTGCTTGGGAAAGGCAAGTGAGGCCTGGCAATGTCTGTGTCAATATTAACTAAGAGGGAACTTCACGAGAAGGCCACTTTCAGAGAAAATGTATTGGACTGCTTTGTATTTTACAGAAAACCTGCTTAGACATGCAATATTCCTTTAATTTCAAATGGAGGTCAGGAAAAATAAAATACATAAATCCCTTCGTGCTGTAAATCATGCCACTAAAAATATATCAACCTATTAAGGGAGGAAAATGGTAGAAAAAAACAATAAAAGAAAAGAAGTTTTATTCCTTATAAAAGATGACTATAGGATAAAACACGTTACCCATAACCTGCTAAATTAAAGTACACTGAAGTAGTTTGTGCACAAGAAAAAAACCCAAGAAAACCATAAAAACTCATATTTAAATAAACATATATACATGCATAAAATACATGCATCAAAAATATTAACGAATCAAATACAACCCCAAATTAACTAAAAATCTTACTTAATAAGTGTCTTTGTAAGTTCACTTCCTTCTGTAACACATGAGCCATGGAAAACCTGATTAATTTTAGACTCCTTCGAGTGAACATCATCTTTTGGAAGACGAGAATACATCACATCTAGGATCTTGTAACAGCCCATCTTCTTGGTGATTTGAGTATCAAAGGTAGATTCATTTAGCTAAGGAAAAGTAACAAGTAATTGTCTTTGGTCTCATCAAACAAGAAAAATAGTTTTTTAATATATCAAATGTTCAATTTAATACTCAATGCTCTTTACATAGAAAATAATTTTAACAAACATGTTGAATCACTTCAATAGGAGACTGCCAAGGGTCAGAAACATGGGTATATTGATGTGTTACGTTGAATGTGGCAGGAAATAACACATAATATCCAAATAGAGAACTTAGGGCATCAATATAGGACTTTTACACAAAATCTTATCAAAGTCATGATGACAACAGGTGAAACTTCAATGTATTAAAAAACAAGATTTTCAACTATTTATAGTATTTCCTAAAGGTATCCAAGTCCTAACTCCCAGAACCTATGAGTTCTCATAAGGCAAAAAAAGGACTTTGCAAATGTGATTAAGTTAAGGATCTTGAGATTGGGCGACAATTTTGGTTTGGTCATGTGGGCCCTAGATGAAATCATATGTAACCGTATAAGAGGATACATAAAGGGATGAGACAGAAAGGAAAAGGCAATGTGATGACAGAATTAGAGGTCGGAGTGACACAGCCACATACAAGGAATGCCAGCAGCCACCAGAAGCTGGAGGAGACAGGAAGTAGACACTCAGAGCCACAGGGGCAAGCGTGGCCATGACAACACCATAAATTTAGGTCAGTAAAACTAATTTTGGACTTCTGGCCTCCAAAACTGGGAGAGAATAAATCTCTGTTGTTCTAAGCCACCAAGCTTATGGTAATTTATTACTTGAAGATTCAGGAAATAACACACATTTTGGCATTAAGAGTTTAATCTCCTGTAACAAATGCCAAAAATATGAAAGTGACTTTGGAATTGGATGATGGGTAGAGGCTGAAATTTGCCATGCATGACAGAAAAAGCCTAAACTGCCTGCAGAGACTGGTGGTAGAAATACCAGCACTGAAGGCATTGCTGGTGAGGGCTCAGAAGGAAGTAAAAAAGCATGCTAGCAAAACCAAATTGTCTTAGGGAACATCTCAATCATCATAAACACATCTTTGGTATAAATATGGATGTTAAAGTAGCTGCCGGTGAGGTCTCAGAAGGAAATAAAGAACATATTTTTTGACACTGAAGGAAAGGAGATCCTTGTAATACAGTGGCAGAAAACTTAGCTAAATAGTGTTCTATGGCTGCACACACAGCAGAACTTACAAGCCATGCACTTGAATATTTAACTAAAAATTTCCAAGCAAATTTTTAGAAGGTGCTACCCCCTTTCTTCTTTGCTGCTTAAAATAAAATGTGAGGGGCAAGAGATAAATTGAGTTAGGAACTGCTGGGCAAAAAGAACCAAAACTTGATTTGAGAAATTCTCAGCTTATCCAGACTGTAAAAGATGCTAACATTAGGAGATTCACTGTTAAAAAAGTGGCTCCAAAGACAACAAGGGTGTAGCTGGACAATCTTGGACTACTGCTAAAGAAATTAAGCATGGGACTCATGGATGCCCTCAATTATTTCATCAGAACCAGGAACAGAGATGGAATTATCCAGCAAAGATCTGTGGAGGACTCTCCTGTTAGTAAACCTCTAAGGCATACATAGGAGAGCTACAGAGTTTTTGAGAATGTCATACCAGAAGAAACACCACCAGCTTGGACTGAAAGGGACAGAGACAAAATGAAATGAAAAAAGGCTGTTATAATCCCTGAATTCTACAGGCAAGAAAAACAAATAATTTGTTTTCTAGTTTCACAGGTCCACAAATGGAAAGAATTTTGCCCCATGATGGATCATACCCAGAATCCCACCCATACCTGATTCATATGATTTGAATGATGAAAAAGGACTCTGAGCTGATGATATTCAGATGCAACCTTGGACTTAAAAGTTGATGCTATAATGCATTTAGACTTTGAGGGATGTTGGGATGGGATAAATGTATTTTGCAAGAGGGAACATTTGGTGCAGGTGGACTGTATTCGGCTGAATAATATCCACATACAAGTACCCACATTTTAATCACTGAAACCATGAATGTTACCTTATATGACAAAAAAGAACTATACAGATGAAATCAAGTAAAGGATCTTGAGATGGGGAGATCATCCAAGTGGGCCCTCAATACAACACATGCAGAGAGAAATTAGACAGAAAAGGAGGAGGTAATGTGACCAGAGAAGGAGGGAGAGGAGTGATGGGGCCACAAGCCACGGAATGCTGGCAGCTGCCAGAAGCTGGAAGAGGCAAAGAACGGATTTTCCCTTAGGGCCTCCAGAGCCTTGCAACACCTTGATTTCAGCCCGAGGAAACTGATTTCTGGCCTGCAGAACTATGAGAGAATAAGTTTTTGTTGTTCTACACCATGGTGGCGGTAATTTGTTATAGCACCCTCAGGAAACTAACACAGATCCCATGTAACTACAAGTTGTTACCAAACTGTTGAAGTAATGCTCCTTGAGCAACAGAGATCTTCTGACTGAACATACGGAAGTTTTTAAGAACACCAGCCAAGGAGATTTATCAATTCTTATTAATAGTCAATTTAAGGGGCGCCTGGGTGGCTCGGTTGGTTAAGTGTCCAACTTCAGCTTAGGACACGATCTCACGGTTCATAAGTTTGAGCCCCACATCAGGCTCTGTACTGACAGCTCAGAGAACGGAGCCTGCTTCAGATTCTGTGTCTCCCTCTCTTTCTCTCTCCTTCCCCTGCTCACACTCTGTCTTACTCTCAAGAATAATAAATGAAACACTAAAAAAAATGTAATAGTACATTTAATAACAGATGTACAATACCTTTGTAAATCTAGACTTCAACACATCAATGGCATCCACCACAATTTTGCTAAAGAATTCTATCAAGGCATTCGGGCTACAGTGCCACAGCAGAGTGAGAAGGCAGCGATCTACAAATGCTTGGCGAGTGACATTTGAAAGTAGGTCATCCCTCTTGAACATTCTGTACACACTTTCCAAAAGGGCTAATTGTGTGACACATGAACTCCTAAGAAAAAAAGAAAATTATATGAACATCCCTGCTTTGAACAAATATTTTGAGTGCCCACACATAAAACAAGCAAAATAAATACCAATGACTACAAATTAAAAAAACTTTAAAGATTATATATATGTATATATATATGTATATATATATACATATATATATACATATACACACCATGAAAAACAAGAAACATCTGTACATAAATCATATTATTATACTCATCCCCAGAAATCTTCATGCCAAATTTAGGCATTAAGAACAGTTTTCATTTACTTTCAAATCTGATGTTGTTTAGAAAACAGCTGAGGCTATGGGAGAGTCTCAGGCCTGAAGATGATCACAATTCCAGAATTTGAATCTCATGGATCATAATTTACAAATTCTAGTCTCTTCCTAGTAACAAACTGCCATTCATATTTCCTATACAGAGATACATTCATCTGGCCCTTTATGTTCTTATCTGGAATGAAAGATACTTGAATGATCATCTCTAAGATTCTGTCTATAAATCTATAAACTAAGAATACAGTTAGTTTCTTCACCTATAAAAATGTGAGGTTAGGACTAAATGATTATTAAAATCTTTTTCCGGTTCTAAAATCCTGATACTCCGAAGTTAAATAGGAACCAGAGTAAAAATATTAGATGAAGGTAATTCAGTCACAAAACTGTAAGGCTGCAGGACAGATGCTACATGGGCTTCTGTAACATTTATTTGGGCACGGTCTTAGATTTAAATTCTTCTGAAGAGCTTCCTGATACTGAGCACAACAGAGATGCACAGCCCTAAAACTATTACACAGAAAGTTAAAAAGAGGAGCAGGGAAAGAAAAGGAAAAAGAGCAAAAATCTGGTAACAAAAAATGGGCCAGCAGATAGTTTACTTAAAATAAATGCAAATGAGCTCTAAATATATGAGTATATGCTCTATTTCACTCATAATAAGAGAAATATAAACTAAAACAACACTGAGAGATCCCCTCTCACCTATATAATTGGAAAAAAATCCAAGTGTTTGACAATATACTCTGTTGGCAAGGCTGTGATGAGACAGACACTCTCATACATTGTTGAGGGAATGTAAATAATCACAGCCTCAAAATAAGGGATGTGGTAAAAGCTAGCAAGATTACAAATGCATTTAATTTTTGAATTATGTATAGGAATCCACTCCAAAGACATACTGGCAAAATACAAAATGACATATACACATGGCTATTCACTGTGACATTATTTTTAACAGCAAAAGACTGAGCCCAAGGGGGCTGCTTCAAAATAGTATGCTATAGTGAATAATTATACAGTTATTTAAATAAAAAAGGATTGAAGAAGATCTCTTGGTACCAACATGTAGTGATCTGTAGAAGACATGAGATGGAAAAAAAGGGAGGTGAAAAGGAATAAGAGAGGGGGCAGAGACAGAAATAAGACTCCTGAATATAGTTCATTATACAGATATGACCTTCAAATCATGTAAATGTTTTACATGTTCAAAAAGAAAATTAAATCAAAAGAAAAAACATAAACATTTCTAAAATCTGATAATTAAAATAAGCATACCTAACTAATTGGTATAACAGCTACGTATTGAAGAAAACTTTACCAAATGATTTTGGAACACAAAACTCACAGAGAGTATATTCTAAGTAAATTATAATTAAAATGAAAATTTTAAATTGCACACACACACACAAAAGTCTTGCTGGAATTTTGACAGCGTTCACATTAAATTTATATATCAACTTAACAGAATTGCCATGTTAACAAATGTTGAATCTTCAAATTCATGAACATGGGATGTCTCTCCATTTATTTAAATCTTTATTTTTTTATTTCCTTCAGCAGTGGACTATAATTTTTAGTGCACAGGTCTTGCGCTTTTGTTAAATTTATTACTAAATTTATTACTTTGTTTTTATGATGCTATTAAGAAAACAATTATATTCCTAGTTATAGTTTTGAAATGTTCTCAGCTCATATACAGAAAAGTTGATTTTTGAACATTGATCCGGTATCCTACAAACTTCCTATAATTGCTTATTAGTTCTGAAAGCTTTTTGTAGATCTTAGGATTCTCTCCCTCATGCCATCTGTGAATAAGGACAGTTTTGCTTCTTTCTTTCCAATCTAGTTGCCTTTTATTTCTTTCTCTTTCCTGACTGCAATGGCCAGAACCTCCAGTACTGTGTTGAACTGAAAAGAGTACACATCCTTGCCTTGTTCTCAGACTTAGGGGGAAAGCATTCAGTCTTTTACTATTAAATATTCTGTTGGCTGTTGGTTTTTCATAGATGACCTTTTGTCCTTTTCATCATGAATGGATGTTGGGCTTTGTCACAAATTTATCTGCATCCACTAAAATGGGAATGTGATTTCTGTCCTTTATTCTTTTAATATACTATATACTATTCATTGATTCTCAGATGTTAAATTAGTTTTGCATTCCTAGGACAAATCCCAATTAGCAACAGTGTGTAATATTTACATGTTGTTGAATGTGTTTTGTTTTGTTTTTTTAAATTTTTGAAAGACAGAATCTGATGGGGACAGGGTAGAGAGAGAGAGGGAGACAGAATCCGAAGCAGGCTCCAGGCTCTGAGCTGTCAGCACAGAGCCCAACATGGGGCTCGAACTCACAAACAGTGAGATCATGACCTGAGCCTAAGTCAGACGCTTCACCGACTGTGCCACCCAGGTGGTTCCCTTGGCTGGATGTGTTTTTCTAATACATTTTTGAAAATTTGTGTGTCTATATTCACAAAGGATTCTGGTCTATAGGTTTCTTGCAATGTTTCTTTCTGGCTTTATCTGTGTGATACTAGCCTCATAGGATAAGGTGAGAAGGATTCCTTTCTTCTGTATTTTCTGAGGAGTTTATCAAGTGTTGATATTTTTTCTTTAAATATTTGATGAAAATTCACCAGTGAAGCTATCTGGGTCTGGGCTTTCCCTTGTGAGATTTTATTCTTTTCTTTTTGTGAGAAGATTTTAATTCTATTTATTTACTTACTAAAGGTTATACTCAGATTTTCTATTTCTTCTTCAGTCACTTTGGTATTTTGTGACTTTTTAGGAATTTGTCCATTTTAGTTAAGTTGAATTTGTTAGCATAATGTTATTCATATTTCCCTATAATCTTTTTAACTTCTGAGAGGTCAGTGGTAACACTCCCTCTTTCCTTCCTAATTTTCATGAACTGTACCTTCTTTGTTACTCCTAGTTTGTCTAGCTAACAGTTCTTCATTTACCTTTTCAAAGAACAAATTTCAGTTTCACTGATTTTTCTCCACCATTTTTCTAATTTCAATTTCATTAATTTTCACTCTAATCTTTATTATTTCTTCCTTCTGCTTCTCTTCAGTTTAGTTTTCTTTTTCTTGATTTTAAGGTACAGGTTTATATTACTGATTTAGGATATTTCTTATTTTCTCTTTTTTAATTATTAAATATAATTTATTATCAAATTGGTTTCCATACAACACCCAGTGCTCATCCCAACAAGTGCCCTCCTCCCTACCCATCACCCACTTTCTCCTCTCCCCCACCCCCCATCAATCCTCAGTTTGTTCTCAGTATTTAAGAGTCTCTTATGGTTTGCCTCCTTCCCTCTCTGTAACTTTTTCTTATTTTCTAATACAGGTATTAAAAAATACAAATTCCTCTCTAGGCACTGTTTTAGTTCTATCTCATACATTTGGATATGCTTTATTCGTATTCATGCAGATCAAATTCTCATCTGATCAAATATCAGATCAGATCTGATCTGATCAAATATCAGATCAAATATCTGATTTCACTCGTAATTTCTTCTCTGACCCAAGGGCTACTTACAAATGTATTAATTAGTTGGTTATTTAGAAGTGTTTTCTTCCATTATTAACATATAAATAACTTCATTATGGATGGAGAACATACTTTGTAAGATTTCATTCCTTTTAAATTTATTACGACTTGTTTTATGGCTTCCATGTGTGCTCAAAAGAATGTGTAGTCTCCCATTGTATAGAATGTTCTATAGTTGGTTAATTATGGTTTTTTAAAATATCAATAAAAAGGAATGAATTATTGATTCACGCTACATCATGAACCTCAAAAACTTGCTAGAAAAAAAAAAAAAGCCAGACATAAGAGATCACATAGTCTATGATTCTATTTATATGAAATGTCCAGAAAAGGCAAAGTTATAAAGACTGAAAGTAGATTAGTGATTGCCTGGGGCTGGGAATGGGAATGTGAGTTAATATAGGATGTTATCAAGAGGATGAAATTATTCTATAGTGATGGCTGTACCACTCAGTAAAGTTACTAAAAATCACTGAATTCTATACTTAAAATAGGTGAATTTTATGATATGTAAAATACAACTCAGTAAGATAAAATACCATGGATGTTTACAAATCAATATAAATAATGTTGATAAAAAAACAAAACAAAACAAAACAAGGCACCTGGATGGTTCAGTCAGTTAAGGGTCCGACTTCATTTCAGGTCATGATCTTGCGGTTCATGAGTTCAAGCCCTGCATCGGGCTCTGTGCTGACAGCTCAGAGCCTGGAGCCTGCTTCAGATTCTGTGTCTCCCTCTCTCTCTCTCTCTCTGCCCACCCCCCCCCCCCCCCCGTTCACGCTATCTCTGTCTCTCAGAAATAAACAAATGGTAAAAAAAATTTTTAAAAAAAAGACTCACTGGCCACAATTAGAAGTAGCCACAGCGTCAAGCCCTAACTTTAAAAATTAATTAAAAAATTAATGATCAAATTTGTTCCCTTTTGTCCACTGTGATTTCCTACAACACTAAAACTATATTTGGGTAACCACATAGTCCCAGTAATAAAGGCAAGTTCATTACAACATAATTCTAGCTCTTAAATTTAGAAGGAACAAAAGGATTTTTTAAATGACCATTTGCAACTCCTGATAAAATAAATGATTTGGGGCAACTATCATAAATGGATGCTAGAACCTCAGGAAAAGCCCACGCCAAACATAACTGATTAATCTTAGCATCGTTAAAATTAAGACCACTTCACACCATGTGCCAAATGCCATGAACACGAAATACAGAGCATCCACTATTAAGTAATCTTGCCAAAACTTGAACCTGAATCTAACTAAGCTTTTAGACCTAACTTTCCACTTACAGGAAACCGGGGTTAGAGGAACGAGTTAAATGAAAAGAACAGACAAAAATCAGGTAAATCGAGGATGTAACTAACCGTGTAGGCCAAGTGTCCAGGTTTCTTTAACAACAACAAAAAAATAAGAGGGTAGGGGACTGTTCTAGATGAAGACAGACTGAGATACAACAGTGAAATGCCATGTAAAAAGATAATCCAACAGTCTAGAGCATTTAAGACAACTGGAGAAATCTGAAAACAGAATTACTGATAATTTTTCTCTGTTGATAACAGTACTATATAGCAACCCAAGAATAACAGTATAATTTTAAATATACATGCAGAAGTTATTAGAGGTGAAATGACATCAGGGATCTGCTTTGTTACAATAACTACAGCACAAGAGAAAAGAGACTAAAACAGGGGTGATGAGGCCGGAAAATGCTGGAGTGTGTTTGATTTGGATGCTCAGTTACAGTCTTACCCTTTAGCTTTGACTGTGCTTAAAATTTTCACAATAAGTTCTTTTTTCCTCCAAGAAAAACAAAATAAAATTTAGTTGTAAGAGTTGACTGCAATTGCCACTCAACCTTTTTTTGGAACAGAGAAGATAATTTCCCAAAGAAATAAAATGTATATGGTTCCTGGGGTCCCAGACTAGAATACTATGACTTACTTTCCAGCAATCTTTTTGAAAGTAGATTGAAATAATTCTTCCATAACATGTTGCTGTTCCCGACAAAGAATTTCTGTCATTAACTGCAACAATATAGGACTTTGAGATAATTCCAATGCATCTAGGAACTAGAAGAAACAACAATAATAACAATTTCCTTGGGTTTTTATTTTTGTTTTGAACAGTTCTAACAAAATTAAAACAGGCTTTCACAGAGAATTAACAAATGCTAATACTTCCACCATTTCTGCAGCTATAACGAATACCTGGCACATAATAAATGTTTGCTAAATATTTGAGTTTTGATCCTTTTAAGGTTTTGTAGATATGTTTCCCTCTTCGAGCGGTCAGGATCTTCTAAAGATCTGAACCCAGATTCTGAAACTCCACGATGATGTGCCTTCACTGAGGACTTTGTCTTCACCATTCCAGGTACTCTGGGGCTTTTTCAGTTTGGAGACCTGTGTCTTTTCCACATGACCTTCATCGCACAGCAGCTGTTCTAGCTACTCACCCAATGTTCTCATCTCTACTCTCCCATCTTCCATCTTGACATCCGTTTGTTCTACTTTCTGGGAAATGTCCTCAATTTTATCTTCTGTTTTGCAAAGTTGTTTTTTTTTTTTTTTTAATTTTGCTTTTATATATTTAATTTCCAAGAGCACTTACTTGTTCTACTTCATGGACACAATACCTTCTCTCCTCTCTGAAGTTACTCTTACAGTTTCTTTTATATGTTCTCATCTCCCATCTCCCTTTGTTGACTCAGTTCCCTCTCAGTTCCTTCTTCCTGTTGGTTTACATCTTTTTAGGCTGGAAGTTTTCTTCAAATGTTTAGTGACTGCACTTATATTTATATTAGAGCATTTACATTAAGAGAAAGTAATATGGATGCAATAATCATTAGGTAGCAGACTGCTTGGGAACAGGATACTTAGATGGTATCACTACATCAATGATCTGCTAATTGCAGAAATGCACCATTCAAGAGAGATGAGGCAGTCACCACTTTAACCAGGCCTCCAGATTTGAGGCCACTACCAGTGGGACAATGACAGTATTTGCCTCCTGATACACTACTGTTGCCAAAAAGATTAGCCTGAATCTCATGACCACGGATTAAGCCTAACTTCTAGTTCAGAGGAAATACAGGGGATGGTGGACAAGTTAAAGAACATCTCATGGAAACAATCAAACAGGGGACAACATCCAAGAGAAGTATTCAAGAGAAGATCTGGAAGTTTCCTCCAAAAACACAATGTCATGGAAAAATAAAAGGGATGGGGTGAACTAGTGCTAGATTAAAAGATATTAGAGACATGACAATTTGATGCAATCATTAATTAGGTACTGGTTTGAAAAAAAACAGCTAAACATGGGAACATTTAAAGAAATGTGAATACGCACTACATAACACATAGTGTCAGAGGAGGGCTAATTTTCTTAGGTATAAAAACATTATTGTGCCTTATTATTATTATTCTTAGAACATGTATGCTGAGGTATTTAGGGGTAAAGTATCTTGATATCTGAAACTAACCTGCAAATATTTCAATAACTAACATACCACATGCATACATATACAGATAAAGCAAGTATGACAAAATGACAAAAGGTGGTTATACAGATGCTTGACTGTTCTTTCCATTTTTCTGTATGTTTGGGGAAAATTATATAAAACAGACCCATCTGGGTGGATGGATGGTGTTTGTAAAATAGCCTTTCCATGTAGCTACTTTGCTTCCTTACAGGATGGTGATGGGTCCTACAGATAAGAAATCCAAGAAAGACAGAGTCAAGAGAAAAGTATTAAGCCTTTTGTGACTAGCCTTGGAAGTCACATAGCAACACTTCCACTGCATTTTTGTTTGTTTTGTTCTAAGTGAGTCTTCAAGACCAACCCATATCCACAGGGGGAAAATTAGACTTTGTCTCTCAATTGAAGAGTCACACCGTAAAAAGAACATGTGGGACAAAATATATTGGTACAGTCATCTTTGGAAAATATAATCTGCCACACCTATACCCTACGTTTATCTCTACCTTAGCATTAGTGTATTTGAATCATCTGTTTCTTTCAGTTTCTTCCTTGTTTTACTCTAAGATAATATCTTCATCATTTTTGAGTATTGAGACATTAGCCCAGGGCTCAATCCATCACAAGTATGGCAGACCACTATCCACCCTCCAATGGTCATTCTCTTAATTTTTTATGGGTTGAATCCAAGTTCCAGTCAAGTACCCATATCATCTGCTTTTCAAAAGTATGTGATATACCACCTTGCTCTTATGAAAGACCTATATTAGAACCTATTTTCACTAACTGAAGAAATCCAGAGGATTTTTGCTTTTATGAAAAAAAAAAAAGCAAAAATAGCATTCTGCATTTGTTTTGCAGTAAGCTGTTATACAGGCAGCATATACCCTGAGTAACGAGAGCAGCACCACCAAGCTCTTTCCCCAAGAACTATGCTAGCATCTCAGTCAGCATCAAACTGCCATAGCTGTGAAGTAACTGTGTCTGTGAGCATCTGTGCTTTATCTCAATTTATTCTACACAAGATGTGTCCTTTGGTATGAGAAGCACCTAAGAGACGATATTTTTTGGGTCTAGGAATGCTCAAAAAATTTCCATATAAGTTAATGGCAAATGCTTCTTTGTTTATGCCATCCAGGCTTATAAAAGGTTTCACAGAAATGCTCTACTTTTGGATAGCAAGGGAAACCTGTATCTAGTTGCTGAAAAAAACAACAATCTAGTACTATACAGGAGAAACAAATAATCCACCACCTTGTTTAAGCCACTGATATTTTAGAGACCTTCAGCTGTACATTAAATAATATAGGTGATAATCACTAATTAAATTTTCAAATAATCACTACTTAATTAAATTTTAGAAATTGAACCATATTGGTAATATTCCATTTCTTAGCTCTTTGGCATTATTTTTCTAAAAGTATATATTATGCATACAATACTTCACAATATTTTTCTGCATAAAATATTTCAAATTAAAATGGGAGGAGGATGAATTCTGAAAGATTTGGATATGCACCTGCTTCCACAGCTACCCAGCTTTCAAAATGAACTGAACTGAATTCTTACAGTTAGAATACTTCTCTGACTCAGAATATTTCACTTCTTTTCATCAAGAAATGTAACAGAAAAGCATTGTTTTAATTTTACTTAGTACTACTAAAAACTAACCTTTTTCATGCAATCTACATAATTATTGTAACGCAGAGTTCCCGGGGGAAATTCTTCAGACTTCATGGGGAAATTAGAAACAATAAGCTTTTCCAGAACATGCTTAAGGTCCTCAAGACTGCTTCCAGTAAGATTGGTAAAGAATGGAAGAAGAATTACAGCTTGACCCTGTGGGAGCAACGCAGACATATGAAACTGCACCAGTTGGTGCTTACGAATCCTACAGAATAAATAAAATTACTGCTTTCTAAAGGTTTTGCAAATAAAGCACTGTGTGGATTCAATGAATGACTTCAGAATACCTTCTAGATTACATTGAAGACCAACCTGAAGGCGATGCTGTATCTCAGCTTCTACTCTAGAGGCCAGTGGGCCAACTCAGGCCAATGTTAATTTAATTAATGTGTAATTAAACAGGATACTGTATATGACTCTGTGTGTGATTTTTCCTTCTACAAATATAGACTCTAGTAGAGATAAACTGGAAAAGTTTGGTGTGGAAAGTACATCCTGAACACCTATGAGGTAATTTATAAGTATTCCTTCACAGGACTAATTCAGAACTTCATAAAGAAGTAAAAGAAACTAGAAGAAACTAGATGCTGTTTTCTATCTCCCTTGTGTGGAAAGTAAGTTCTCAGACTCACATATTGAGAAATGAGAAATCTGATTAATCATGAAACAGAAAATTCCAAAGAAACATCTTCATGACCTAGTAAAAAGATGGCTTTCATTAAGGCCACATTTTATTAGAGCATAAAATCTAATTATTATAGGACTTCAAAATTATAATATTAAGTTTTTGACCCTAAAAATTACCAAGATATATTTATTAATAGAAAAATAATTGAGTAATAGTTTAAATTCTGTCATTTGCTAATACAGCAATTCTCAAAAAAGCCAATTTAAATCATACATATGCAAAGATAAATTTTAATTTTTCTAAGTATGGTAAGCTCATTGTGATTATATTTATCTTTTAGAGACATATAAAAGTATGCACAGATCAGATAAAATGGTACCAGGGGTTTCCTTCAAGGATGGGAGTGACTGCATAGTTGAAGAGAGATGGCCATAGACAGACGGCTATTGAGGCTGAATGACCGGTATGTAGGGGTTATTCTCTGCTTTTGAGTATGTTTGAAATTTGCCATAATAAAAAACAGAAAATATCACAGATATGCAAAAATATAAAATGGGAAAATAATGGAGAATGTAATCTAAAAGAAAAATCTTTTTCACCACTTACCTTTAAATGTAAACCCAACTTTGAATCACCAAGTAGACTAGCATATGTTGTAAAAACTTCAGGGAATGCACTGTGATTTGTATTAAAAGATGAATCAATCTAAAGGAGGGTAAATAAAAACATGATACATTTCTATATTATGCCTCTAATTTCTTTTAACACGTTTTCCAAGTTTTTTAACTTCAGAAATAACCTATAAATTTGTTCTTGGGCTTCAATAATATTTTAACAATTCTTATCCTGAAATATTTTGAATCTATCTGGCAAGATGACATATGCAAAAACACTGAAAAGATTAACGTATAAGATAAAGTATCAGAAAGGGAAAATGTAATCAGCAACTATCCAATAAAAATACTTTTTATTTATCAAACCAATGAGCTCTTAAGAAACCTCCATCAAATTTTTAAAGATACAACTTAGAGATTCCAAAACAACTGCATTTTTAATAGGTTTCTCAAGATACCTGCAAAATTTTTGCCAGTAAGGTCAGCACTGCCGTTTTACTTTCAGGAGCAGAATCTTTGGCCCACCACGAGTCCCACTTCTTCCAGTTATGCAGAATTGTACTCGCAAGTTTCAGTCCTTGGTGTCTCTGGCTGGCTCGATCCCTGAAGCTCTGATCTAACATACCATTCAAAATGGCGCTCACCTGAAACAAGCGTATGGTGCTTGAAGAAAAATCCTCAACATCAAGACTGGCAGGTATAGAACAAAATTTACTTTCGGTTCAAAGCTATTCTTGGGAAATAAAGATACTATTTCTGTAACAGCTGTTTATTTCACAACCCCTCAGATTTGAGAAGAGCAACTTAACATGTAAATTTTCCCACAAAAGCATCAGGTGGTCTCCTTTATGAAATCATGCTCATCCTGTCTCTTGTTTTCTTAGCTGGGGGCATTCTCGATGAGAGGAAGAATTAGCGCTCTTCTGTTGCATACGCACATGCACAGAAGCATACACAACAGGCTTGCACGCACACATTTCCTGTCCCACCACCTTTCCAATAGTGACATCCTAATTTTGGTTAGATTACTATTCAATATTCTTATCATTACGACAATGTAAACATTTTGCACAACATTTTGATCTCCCTGAAGTTAATATTTCCCTGCTTTCTTTCCTGTTTTCAATGTGCCTATCATTATTTGTCATCAAATTCTCCCAAATTAATGAAACCTCCTCAAGACATCTACACACAACAAGAAGTCTATCAGCTCCATCTCAGTGGCAGCACAGCTCCCACTCTGGAATGTCTAAGGTCACTGTTCTTTGGGTGTCACCTCAGCATCCTCCAGGAGACTGGTCTCCTTCTCTGTGTTTGAGCCAACTTCCCAGATCCAACATCTTCCTCTTTCTTGACTGACTGATGAGAGTGCAGGGGAGAGAAGATTCCTTTGAGATCTGGCACATCTGAAACATGTGCATTCAACTCTCACATATGACTGATGGTTTGGCCAGATTCCAGGCCAGAACTCCAGGTTGGAATCTTCTTCGCTGAGTTGTGAAAGAAATTTGGCTTACAGTCTTCCAGTGTCCTCTTTGCAGTTGGAAAGACAAACGGCATCTGATCTCTTGATGCCTTTAAATGTAATCAGGTTGTCTCCTGCAGAAACTTTTTAGAATCTTTTCTCGTGGTGAACCCCTGGGTTCTGAATTTTCAAGAAATTTACTCCATGTGGAGCTGCTTTCATACGCTGTGCTGGATATTCAATGGCCCTTTCCCATCTGGAGACTCAAGGCCTTCAATTTGGGCACATTCTCCTGAGCTGTGTTATGCATAAAGGCCTTTCCTTGGGCCTGTCTTCCCTCTGGGGTGGAGGTCCTGGTGTTACACCTTATCAATGGATCCCAACATTCTCTCTACTATTTTCTGTTTTGCCTTTTTACTTTATTCTCTCTGAGAGTTCCTAAATTTTATCTTCCAAACCCATTTCATTTTTAATTTCTGATGCCTATGCTTAATTCCCAAAAGTTTTTTTTGTATGGTATTCTTTTCAGTACCAATTCTTATTTTGTCAATGCACTGTCTCCTTTCATCTTTCTGAGGTTCTTTTCTCTTTACATTTCTATCTCACTGAATAGTCTCTGTGTCAAGTGGCTTTTTAGTTGCCTCTCCCTTTTAAAATCCATTTCCTCAAAGGCTGGTGCTCCTTGGCTGTCGACACATATTGAGGAACTGACTACAGGTACTGTGCAGTGGGCAGGGTTCACTGGCAGTAAAGATCTCTGTAGGTTGATCTGGCTGGGCAATGATGATACTTAATCTTTATTTTCTCTTAGGCTTGTCAAAATATTCTGATACCCTGCCTGAAGGTATATACCTAATTGACCATATTCTGGGAGCCAAACTGGGGGGAAAGAGCTAATAGCCTCAAAATTCAGACTTCAAGGAGGTTTTCACTCAACTTCCTTGTTTCAAGAAGGTATTCCTACACCAAAGATATACAAAGCATCATAAGAGACCACTATGAACAATCACCAACAAATGGGACAACCTAGAAGAAATGGATACCCTAGAAACATACAACTTTCCAGGATTGAATCATGGGAAGATAATCTGAACAAACCAATTAATAGTAAGGAGGTAGGATTAATAATCAAAAACCTCCCAACAAACAAATGTCTAGAGCAGAATGGCTTTACTGGTATATTCTACCAAACATTTAAGGAGGAACTAACACCAATCCTTCTCGAACTCTTCTAAAAAAGCTAGAAGATAAGACAACACTTCCATACTTATTCTTTGAGGCCAGCATGACCCTGGTACCAAAACCAGATAAGGAAACTACAAGAAAAGAAAATTACAGGAGAGTATCCCTGATGAACATAGATGTAAAATTCCTTAACAAACTATCGGCAAATCAAATTCAACGATACTTTAAAAGGATCATATACCATGATCAAGCGGGGTTTATTTCAGGGATGCCAGGATGTTCAACATCCACAAATCAATTGGTGTGATAAGCTACATTAACAAAGAATGAAAAGCATATACTCATCTTAATAGATGCAGAAAAAACATTTGATAAAATTCAACAACTACTCATGATTAAAACTCAACAAACTGGGGGCACCTGGGTGGCTCAGTCAGTTAAGAGTCTGATTTCAGCTCAGGTCATGATCTCATGGCTTGTGAGTTCAAGCCCTGTGTCGGGGTCTATGCTGACGGCTCAGAGCCTGGAGCCTGCTTCGGATTCTGTGTCTCCCCCTCTCTCTGTCCCTCCCCAGCTCATGTGCGCTCTCTCTCTCTCTCTCTCTCTCTCAAAAATAAATAAAAACACTAAAAAAAATTTTTTAAAAACTCAACAATTGGGTACAGAGAGAACATGCTTCAACATAATAAAGACCATATATGACAAATGTACAGCTGACATCATACTCAATAGTGAAAAACTGAAGAGCTTTTTCCCTACAATCAGGAACAAGAAAAGATGTCTACTCTCACTTTTATTCACCACAGTACTGGAAGTCCTACCCACAGCTATCAGACAAGAAAATGGAATAAAAGGCATCAAAAACAGAAAGGAAGTAGTAATACTATGTCTATTTGCAGATGGCATGATACTATATATAGGAAACCCTAAAGACTCCACCAAAAAACCTGTTAAAACTACTCAACAAATTCAGTAGAGTTATAGGATACAAAACCAATATACAAAAATCTGCTGCGTTTCTATACACTAATAACCAACTATCAGAAAGTGAAATTTAGAAAACAATCCCATTTACAATTGCATCACAAAGAATAAAATACCTTGGGGTGCCTGGGTGGCTCAGTCCGTTAAGAGTCTGACTCTTGATTTCAGCTCACGTCACGATCTCATGGTTTGCAAGATCGAGCCCCATGTTGGGCTCTGCACTGACAATGCAAAGCCTGCTTGGGATTCTCTCTCCCCCTCTCTGTCTTCCCCTCTCCCACCTGCAGATGCACACATGTGCTCTGTCTCTCAAAAATGAATATATAAGCATTTACTAAAACAATAAAATACCTAGGAATAAATTTAACCAAGGAGGTTGAAAACCTATACGATGAAAACTAGAACACATTGATTTAAAAAAACTGAAGATACAAATAAATGGAAGGATATTCATGCTCATGGAATAAAATAATATTGATAAAATGTTGATGCCATTCAAAGCAATCTACAGACTCAATACAATCCCTATCAAAATTCCAATGGCATTTTTCACAAAAATAAAACAATCCTAACATTTGTATGGAAGCACAAAAGACCCTGAATAACCAAAGCAATCTTGAGAAAGAACAACAATGCTGGAGGCATTATGCTGTAATCAAAACAGTATAGTATTGGCATAAAAACATAGGTCAATGGAACAGAATAGAGAGGCCAGAAACGAACATGTGCAAGGAGCCATATGATGATGACGGACAAAGGAGCTAAGAAGATACAATGGAAAAAGGATACTCTCTTCAATAAATGGTGATGGGAAAACTAAACAGCAACATGTAAAAGGATGAAACTTGCCACATATTTTACACCATACATAAAAATCAAGACAAAATGTGTTAAAGACGTGAACTTAAGATATGAAGCCATAAAATTCCTGGAAGAAAATTTAGGGCATAAGCTATTTGACTTTAGTCTTGGCAATGATTTTTTTTGGATCTGACATGAAAAGCAAAGGCAACAATAGCAAAAATAAACAAGTGGAACTACATTCAAACTATAAAGCTTCTGCACACAAAAGAAATCATCAACAAAATGAAAAGGCAAGCTATAAAATGGGAGGAAATATCTGTAAATCATGCATCTGATAAGGGTTAATATCCAAAATACATGAAGGATTCCTACAACTAAACAGCAAAAAATTAAACAATCTGATTTAAAAATGGGCAGAGGAACTGAATTAGACATTTCTCCAAACAAGACAGATAGTCAAAAGGTATATGAAAAGGTGCTCAGCATCAAAATCACCAGGAAAATGTAAATGAAATATCATCTCATCCCTGTAAGAACACCTAGCATCAAAAAGACAAAAGTGTTGTCGAGGATATGAAGAAAAACTCTTGTGCACTGTTGTTGGGAATGCAAACTGGTGCAGCTGCTATGGAATACAGTGTGACAGTCCCTCCAAAAATTAAAAATAGAAGTATGATTTGATCCAGCAATTCTACTTCTGGGTATACATCTGAAGAAAAGGAAACCACAACCTAGAAAACATATCTGCACCCCCATGTTCAGTGCAGCATTATGTACAATAGCCAAAGACATGGACACAATCTAAGTGTCCATCAACAGATGAATAAAGAAGATGTGGCATATACATATACAATGGAATATTATTCAGCCACTAAAAAAAAGAAAATTCTGCCAATTGTCACAACATGGGGTGGACCCTGATGACATTACGCTAAGTGAAATAGGTCCTACAGAGAAAGATTAAAAAAAAAAATGATTAAAAAAAAAAAGATAGAAAAAAAAAAAGTATCACTTATACGTGGAATCTACAAAATAGAACTCAAAGATACACAGAACAGACTGGTGCTTTTCAGAAAAGAAAATTAATAAATTTAATTATAATAAATTAAATACTTCTGTAGAGAACAAACACTCCAAGTAAGATTGAAAGATTAATGGCCAGTAGGAAAAAGGACTTTTGCGAAAAGGTATACTATCCTTCATATACAAAAACCCCTTAAAAACTAATAAGAAGGTTCACCCCAACAGAAAAATGAGCAAAATACAAAACATCAGCACACACCAGAAACATTTTGGTTGTTCAAAAATACTAGTGGGAGGGGCACCTGGGTGGCTCAGTCAGTTAAGCATCCAACTTTGGCTCAAGTCATGATATTGTGGTTCATGAGTTCAAGCCCCACATTGGGCTCTCCACTGCCAGCAAGGAGCCTGCTTCGGATCCTCTGTCTCCCTCTCCCCCTGCCCCTCCCTGTTTGTCCTTTCTCTCTCTTTCAAAAATAAGTGAATGTTAAAAAAAAAAAAAATACTAGTGGGAGACAAAGGTCAGAAGAGTTCGAGAACTGAAATTAAACTTGAGAGATTAAAATACAAAACAGAGTTTTCACTTGTGGAATAATAAAATGTTTTGCGTATGGTGCCAAGTATTTCAAACTTTACCTCATCACTCTAATACTGGTGTTACATACAGAACATGACTCTACTCTTAATTACAGGTCTTTCCCTAATAAACAACAAAAAAGACATCCTCCACTCAGCTCTGCCTAGGGTGCCCCAGCACAGAGATACCTATCCCTTGTAGAAATCTGGCTGCCCCGAGTGTCCTCAAGTGGGGAAGGATCAATCCCCTGAGGACAAGGCAAGGCCAGGTAACCTAGCAGGGGGGCAGGGGACAGCTACATTTCACACAGTCCTCCCCTCTTTGGCCTCTCCTTCACATCCTGCTCTTGGTACTCTGGAGGCCTGGGACTCTATTGCCAGACCCAAGAAAGCCTAGGCTCTACAGCACAGATCAGCTGTCTGTCTCCCCACTGCTATGTCATACTGCAGCTTTCTTGGATCCCAAAGTCTGTTACGACTTGCCCTTTTGCTAGAAATAGCTTCCAAAGTGTTGTCTCTCTTCTCTTTTCTCCTTTAATCTGTGTCTTTTAAGACTGTGTTTTAAAAAAAAAAACCACCACAAACCCATTTCTGTCACTTTAGAGGGAGCTGAGGAGGAAGTGGAGATAAATGTGTATGGCTTTTATCCATCACCTTCACCAGAAGCCTCAATAGGTTCAGAGATCAAAATGTTCTACTTATTAAAAGTTCATTTCTAACTTTAAAAAACATAAATACCTAGTACAATCTGACACAAAGTACTCTCCTACAACAGACAAACACTGTTTGGAATAAAAGCTTAATTCAATAGGAAATTATGTACTCTCCCTTAAAATGGCCATTCCCAATAGTTTCCAGTTCCTGACTGTCTACAGAGTGGGTTAAATTTAAAAATTTTACAAGTTTAACAAACCAAAGTCAACATATACTAAACACTGAGCTCCAAGGTTCAATGTGAGGGGGCCTAGTGGGCTACAGTAGGATTGCACAGGAAATGACGGCTCTCTGTGCCAACCTGTGAAAGGACCGTAACTATAGAAAGGAGACTGAATGTACGGGACCAACTGGCGGCTGGTGCAAACACAAAGGTGGGCTCAGGCCTCACGACGGGCTTAGGAGCTCCAACGCCATTTCTTCACAAAAGTCAACATCCTACATAACTGTGCCTTGTAATATTAGGCCTAGAAATTCTGGGGGAATCAGAGATTAGAAACAATAATCCACGTTTCAACATCCATTTAACACTATTAACTGTTCATAAAAGCTGTGTTTTCTTCCCTTTGATTTTGTTTTCAAACACTGGCAAAAGTTTTAAACCTTCCAGGAAGAGATCCTGTTTTGTTCTAATGACAATTTTCAAGAACATGGCAATCTTTTTATAAGCATTATACAAGAAAATATAGTTCATTTAAATAAAAATTCCACAAAGAACTCACAAGTGCAGGTAGTGTGCTACAGGAGCAAGTCTTTAGCTAACACCACAAGGGTCTCTGGACCAATGTGTGGAGTTTGATGGTAATTCTTGCTACAAGAAAAAATAGTAAAAATAATAAAGATAAAAAATAAAAATTTCATTACCATTTTGGGATTATCCACAGACGATTTCAGGAGTTCCAATACTGCAAGATCTAGATTTTTCAACAATTCAGTGTTGACTGTCTCTGAGAACAAGCTATAAAAATACTCCCCGTGACAGAAGCTGGCCATGTTTCTCTGGGACGCTCCTGAGGGTGGCAGAGACAACACTGCTGTATCCAGGAGAAGATTCACAAGGTGCTCGCACTGTGAAGAAGCAAGGAAAGGTACGATGATAAGGTACCTGCTATAGAAAGACTCCTGGGAAGCTGCTAACTTTGACAGTGGAAAATCACACGGTAAGGTCTAAAGAGAACCTCATATTTGAAGGTCTAGGTTCAAGTCTGAATTATATGCATTTCAATGACCCTGTACTTTCTAGGTTTCATTTTGGGAAAGAAATCTTCCCTGACTCATGTTTCCCCCAAATTCCCAGAGAATCTTGTTGTTTCTTTGAGGAGACAGGATAGTAAGAGTACTTTTAGACAATTTAAATACGTAACTTGTTGACATTGAGTGAACAAAGGGGCAAAGAAGAGCTTTCTGCTACAGGAGAAGGGAGGACAGATTGGAAGGAATGAACACATAGGACTGGTCAACAGATCTCAGCTACAGCAGAGACTGTTTGAGGCCAGCCCTATAGGGTTCAAAAAGCCATGAAGATATCTTTCTGTGGTGCCTCTGGAATTATCCTCCAGGGGTGCTCCCAAATCAGCCATCTGAAGATCACTAAGGACAGGGGGAGAGGAAGCCACTGTGTTATCAGTCCAGCTTTATAGACACAAAATGTTCTCTGCCCTCTAAAGTCTTTTTGGAAACAAAGTGGGATAGACAAAACCCCAGTTTAAGAAAAATCTTATCCTATTTCTTTTATCTAAAAAACCTTTTAGAAAGTAAGTCAGATCATGTAAATCTATTAAAGTACTTATGGAGCTAAGAACTTAACTAAATTCCAACTAAATTCCTGTTTTTAGAAACATGTTACGAATGAGCTATATATTTCCATCAGCAGGATAGCACAGCGTGCAGCTGCTGTTCCTACCTGTACTCCAAAAGCAAAGGCCAACTCCAGAAGTCCGCTGGCTAGTCGCTTACAACTGGGGTCTAGTGAAGGAAGGCACTGTCGTTCGTCCCCAGGTGCAATGCTTTTATAAACCAGGGAAAGAAGTTTTGTGCCAACAGAATACTGATCTGCAGACTAAAATAAAGTCAATACTAAAACATCCAGCACTAAGATATTTTATAAAAACACACAATTTCATACCTTTCATTAATTAAAAATATCCATGGTCATTAACAGTGACAACTACCTTCTAATTGTCAGGAAAATTTTCACTCAACTTTGCTCTGCATGTTATATTTTTTCATTTATATTGCCTAGCCACAGGGCACAATAGCAGTCTCCAAAGTTCTTCAGAAGGCTGTGGGAAATATACATGTCCTTATTTTCATTTTACACTTATAAATTTGTATATCTGTAGTCTAGGTCAGCACGTCTGGAACAAGTCATTATGTAATTCCCATTTCAGCATATCCCATACATACAGGATGTGTGAAACACACATATATACAAGGAAATGGACTGCTTATGTTAATCAACTAAGAGAAACGTAAAAACGCATTGGCTCTGTTTACCTGAAATGGTAAGACAACATGCAAAAAACCAGCTCTGTGAAGTTGTTTACAAGCCGACACGACAGAAGCCAGCTTGGCCCTATCCACAGAAGCATCAGGGCCATATAGGTCAACAGCACAAAGCTCCTCAATGCTGCCATGTTGAGAAAAACAAAAAGAAACTAGATGAGTGCTAGCTCACCAAATTAGCAGGATACACCAAAAAAACCGTGTGTGTTCTGTTATAAATGTGTTAACTGCCTGACACTCAAATTCATTACGTGACCTGGGAAAGCAAACACAGGTTAACACTGAACAAGGGGCCCAGGCACTAATCCAGCCATGGAAATCAACATGGGGCTGAGCCACACCTGAGACTTGCTTACCATAAGGCGCAGGGGAGGCATTTGTTAAATAGATGATTTTCAAACAACTAATGAGATTCTCTGCGTCAAACACCCCACTGATGAGATCCTTTACTCTAGGAAATGGGACTACAGCAGCCACACGTGTGGCTGCCAGAATACGCTGCAACCTTAAAGTGCACAACACTGATCCCAAGCACGATCTGAATGCCCACCTCTGTGCTGTTAGTTCTTCCTTGAGGTGCATCTCCAGGATGTCTTTGTACGGGGACTTCTTTAGTGCTTTCATCAGGTCCACACAAACATCAGGAAGACGATTCATAACTAGGACATCACCGATATTAAAACCTATGCTTGAGGGCGCACATAGGGTTTTCACCAAGAGTTTCATAAGGTTTGTGTTATTATGTAAATCCTTCTCAAGGAGCTGCAAAAGATGATTTGAATAAAAACACATCCATGAGTCAGCATTTAGATTTTCACTAGTGTAAGGTCCATGAGCTGGGAATTTTTGCCTGGCTGAAGCAGGGGTTGTCAAACTTTCTCTGTAAAGGTCAGACAATAAATGTTTTAGGATTTGTGGACCCAATGGTCTCCACCGCAACTACTTAACGAACTGCCATTATAATATGAAAGCAGCCATGGACAATACATGGACAAATGGACTCGGATGTGTTCCAATAAAACCTTCCTTACAAAAGCAGGCAGCAAGTGGGAAGTGGGCTGTGGACCATAGTTCTATGGCTCCTGGTTTAGGGCAATGCTGTACCTTGCATACAGTAGGCACTCAGCCTTGCATACAGTAGGCACTCAGTATGTATTAACTGGATGGACTGACTGGACTCTGTTTATATAATAAGCTTCACAGATACATTTACAAATATTTGCTAATGTACATTTCCTAAGGCAAATGTTTGATCGATGATAGCATAAAATGCAATATCCAATAGAACATTTAGAGAAACTATTTTGTACTTTATTCACACAGTAAGATAAAAACGCTGCATTTTATTACTTTTGAGAACACATAACTCCTACAGCAATGGGAACTTCTAAGGAAGCCAAAATCACTCTTAATAGGTACCGGAAAGTATTCTTCCAGTGCCAGGTGCTGACCTCAAACTAAAAGACCAGCAGCCAGTGACCCTACCTTCCAGCCTTCTGGGGAGATGCTGAGCAGTGTTGTGGTGAATTCCATAATCCGGACCACAATTGTGCATTTGCTGTAATTGTATCTTTCTCCCTCTTGGGGGCTGGGTCTGTGACCTACTGCCCCAGTGCCAAAGCACTTTTCTGCTGCCGTAATATCATTCATAGCAATGCTTTCTAAAAAGAAAGTCACTGCTTTCCAAAGCGAAGACTGTGTTTCAGTACCTAGAAATAAAAATTACACTCAAATATTAACATATGCTTCCTTCCAAATCCACTAAAATTAACGCAAAATTCCTTCTTTAAGTATAGGCATGATATACATTTAGTCAAAATTCAAACTTACAAAGCTTTTAGAAGATTATGACAATTTCTATCAAATGTTTAAAAAGCTCATATGCTTTGATCCAGCATCAAAATTTTATCCTAATGAAATAATGGCAGAATTATAAAGATGTGCTTGTAAGGATTTTCATTTTAGCAGCTTTTAATAATGAGACAACAGAAACAACCTAAATATCCTTCAAAGGGGCAAGAGAGACAAATCATGGCAGTGGTCTTTTTATGGAAACAACTGCATGAACTCCCAAATGGACTTTTTCATAAAAGTCGCCGTTCTGAAAACACAAAGGTGCTGGCTCTCCTCTCCCATCTCCACTCCTTTTATGATCACCCCAGTCTTGCTTACAGGAAGGAAGATAAAACACCTTTCTCCTCTCCTCAGTCCCACTATAGTTTTTATACCAGGTGTAAAGACCTCCCAAACAAAGGGACAATTTTAAAAAGTGGTGTACATGTTGAAAGAGAGAGCAAAGACAAGGACGAGTAAGAAATCCTTTTATAAGTCTAAGGGTTTCCAATTCTTTGTTTTCATACAATTTTAGTTCATCAAATTGCCAACTTGACAGATCATTAAAAATAATTCTGATGACAGGTCACTATCTATTCAAAAGAACTGAGAGAAAATATATTAAGAATTTCATTCTCAAACACCAAATATCCTTAAATTCAATGAACAATGTGCTGTATGACACATTCTAATTAACAGGTATGTTAAATGTGAAAAAAAAATGAACATTTTAGCATTATTCAAATATGGCACTCATTTAGGTAAGTTTTTCTTAGTAAAACCTAAACAAAACAAAAACAAAATTCTAACCATATAATTTTACTTCTTATATATAATAATTATTTATCAAAATATTATATTTATATTGTTATGGTGGTAATACACAAAATGTGCCCTAATAACAAAGGCCACGATAACCCAACACAGAAGAAACTTGTAACAGGTAGACGGTTTTGTTGCAAAGACGTAGAGTTATAAGTAAATAAAAACATAAGCATAATAACATGATACTTAGGATAAAAAATGTGAAGGGTATGGAACAGTAATAATAATTCAGGAGCTTTGCAAAATTGCCATAAAAAACTATTTTAAAGCAATTAAATAAAAATAAAGATGTTAAACAAAAAATCTCTACAGTAGTTAGCCTCCACTGAATACATTTTTTAAGTAATGTTAACAATTTTATGTTAAATGCCCACATTTACGACATACACCAGAAATTAATTTTTTCAATTACTTAAAGCAAAGAGGATTTTTTTTGGTCAAGTTTGAAAGAAGGTACGTTGTTTTTAATGTCTCCCACTCCTCACAAGGTAAATAAATAAAACAGTTTGAAGACTGCTTAATTGTGACACATTTGCATTATTTAGTATTACACGGTCATTTAAATTAGTTCAGGGTATATACACTGCCATAAAAAGACATCCAGTATGTTAACTTTCTGTTTAAAAGTTAAGTTTCAGGGCACCTGGGTGGCTCAGTCGGTTGAGCGTCCAACTTCAGCTCAGGTCATAATCTCACAGCAAGTGAGTTCGAGCCCTGCATCGGGCTCAAACCTGGAGCCTGCTTCAGATTCTGTGTCTCCCTGTCTCTCTCCCCCTAACCCACTCACATTCTGTCTCTGTCTCTCTCAAAAATAAACATTTAAAAAAACTTTTTTTAAAGTTAAGTTTCATTTTAAAAATCAAATTATAGGGGCGCCTGGGTGGCGCAGTCGGTTAAGCGTCCGACTTCAGCCAGGTCACGATCTCGCGGTCCGGGAGTTCGAGCCCCGCGTCGGGCTCTGGGCTGATGGCTCGGAGCCTGGAGCCTGTTTCTGATTCTGTGTCTCCCTCTCTCTCTGCCCCTCCCCCGTTCATGCTCTGTCTCTCTCTGTCCCAAAAATAAATAAACGTTGAAAAAAAAAAAATTAAAAAAAAAATAAAATAAAATAAAAATAAAAATCAAATTATAGCAAGGCATGCATATGACCCATTATGTTAAAAAATAAAAAAATTTTTTAATATATATATTATACGCATAGAAAAAGTTTTAAAAAGTAGACACTAAACTGTCTTAGTGTCTGTCACTAGGGAATGCAATTAGGTTTTACATATTTCCTATACTTTTTTTGTTTTCTTAAATTTTCAAAATGATATACGAGATCTCTTAAAACAACAAATTTAGGGGGCGCCTGGGTGGCTCAGTCGGTTGAGCATCCGACTTTGGCTCAGGTCATGATCTCACGGTCTGTGAGTTCGAGCCCCGCGTCGGGCTCTGGGCTGACGGCTCAGAGCCTGGAGCCTGCTTCCGATTCTGTGTCTCCCTCTCTCTCTGCCCCTCCCCCGTTCATGCTCTGTCTGTGTCTCAAAAGTAAAATAAACGTTAAAAAAAAAAAATTAAAAAAAAAACAACAACAACAAATTTAAGGTACTATTTGCAACTGAATAGCTACTATTGCTATTTTTAAAGTTTCAGAACTTTTCTGACCTATCCCTCTGAGAATCCCATACTAGAATCATGCAGAATCCCATATTAGAGAGTCAGATCTTCTCAAAATGGTATAAAATCTGTTTTCCGGAACTCCAGTGTGTGTGCGTGCACACACATTACACACACCCCACCATGTTTGGTTCCAACTTTCTCAAGCTAAAAGAAAGACAAGACAACCTGGTTCTTTTTCCCAAATCCCCAAGACACAGACCTCACCTCTGACAGAATTAAAGAGAGACTGGTAGTTCCTTTAGCCAACCAGCACCACTACCAGAATGGATGCTCTGTCTACACTGAAAATCATTGAAATAACATATCATGTTCTGAGTGGCAAGCTGGATATTTAGCCCACGAGAGAGGATTTCGGTGGACACCCCAAACAGCCTGCTCAGAGAACCTTGAAGCCTAGAGTGCACTTGTCAGCTACAGTTGGCTGCAGATGCTGTATTCTCAGAGATGCACCTCCCAGGAACCACCCCCCGCTTTCCCAGGTCCCGTTTAGATCACGTGAAGGACGGAGGCTGCCATCTCCTTCTTCCCGGCACGGGCCAAGGAGCACACCAAACACTCCACACTGCATTCGATCCTTTGCAAACAACACTGTTATCATCATACTACAGTAAAAACACTAAGGAATAGGAAAATGCAAGAAAAATGAAGACATGCTACTCAGAAACATAAGATCACAGAGCCTCATGTTAGGAGGAACTCTTATTTTATCAACACTTTTTTTTAATTTTTTTAAATGTTTTTATTTATTTTTGAGACAGACTGAGACAGAGCATGAGCAGGGGAGGGGCAGAGGGAGGGAGAGACACAGAATCTGAAGCAGGCTCCAGGCTCTGAGCTGTCAGCACAGAGCCTGATGTGGGGCTCGAACTCACAAACTGTGAGATCATGACCAGAGCTGAAGTCAGACACTTAACCGACTGAGCCACCCAGGCGCCCCGATAAACGCTTTTTTTTAAAATATTTTATTTTTAAGTAATCTCTACACCCAAAAGGGGCTCGAACCTACAACCCCGGGACGAAGAGTCACATGCTCTGTTGACTGAGCCAGCCAGGTGCCCAGGAAGAACTCCTGTAATGTGCTAAAGCAAACGACAGCCTCAGAAGGCCACTTGGTAAGAGGGCCATCAAGAACCTGTTCAGGACACAAAAGAAGTACAGACGCCAGACAGGTGTCCACGGCCTCAGTCGTGTGCACCAGACTCTCGCCCTTACGTGAGCTTAAAGGATAACGCAGCGACGGAATAAACGCTCCTCTTATCGCCCTTGTTAACTATGATGCTGACAGGGGCATCTGCCTAGTCAAAGACCCCGCTGCACTTTTGCCTGGAATGGCTCCAGGCAGAACTGGACCGCAGCAACGTGCGTAGGTGTTACCCACCCAGGACCTCAGGTGCCGCGAGGGTTTTCTTCTCAGTGAAGGTGTTGTAGCACTCCAGCGCCGCCAGAAGCATGTCCATCCACTGCAGGGCAGCTCGCAGGCTGAACGGCCCTTGCAGATGGAAGAGGGTGGGCTGAGCAAGGATGCCTGACGGCCGGCCACAGCCTCCTCCACCCCCCTCAAACATGTTTATGAGAAAGGAAGGATCTTTGCTCTTGAGAATCTCTTTCAGCCACAAAGAAGGTGGTTTGTTGCCTTAAAAAAGAAACAAGATTAAAACACACATACAAATGACTTTCGCATGATTAAAATTAATCACTGTAATAAATAATAATAATAAACAATAATAAAGCTAGAATTAAGTAGGATATGTTAACAAAAAGAACCAGAGCAGAACCAGGCTGGCAATATCAGAGTATTTCAAATATAGTTTCCAGGGGCGCCTGGGTGGCTCAGTCGGTTGAGCGTCCGACTTCGCTCAGGTCACGATCTCACGGTCCATGAGTTCGAGCCCTGCATCGGGCTCTGTGCTGACAGCTCAGAGCATGGAGCCTGCTTCAGATTCTGTGTCTCCCTCTCTCTCTGGCCCTCCCCCCATTCATGCTCTGTCTCTGTCTCAAAAATAAATAAATGTTAAAAAAAAAAATTAAAACAAAACAAAACAAAACAAATATAGTTTCCATAAAAGTCCCATATGAAGCATCTACCAGAGCAGTAACATTTCAGAATGATAAGGGATAATCTTTTTTTTTTTAACCATAGGAATCATAACTTGGTTCACTGTAATTACTGCCAAGATCTTTCCACAAAAGCCATTCTCTTCAGTTACTTTAAACATTATAAAAATGGCCGGATAACATTTGCACAGCTATAAATGTCCTATCCTTTCCCTTGCCTTTTTTCTTGAAAACTATTGTCCCTTTTCTCAGGAGTAATTTAAAGAATAAACACAAAAAGAGCACTGCCACTCTCAAGTTCCTATCCTACTTCCTGGCTGTGTGGACCTTGCCTCTCTTGTGTCTCGGTTTTCTCATCTTAACAATATTTACCTTTGAGGTTCCTTCAAAGATTAATGAAGTAGTTAATATTTGAAAAAGTGCTTATAATGTCACACAGTAAGGGCAGTTTTTGCTAAATAAAAGACTCAAATTATTTGTTTTAAAAGACATCTTTTCTTTCAGGTATCAATCATTTTCTAAACTGAAAATGAAAAAACATTAAATTTTATTTTGCATGCTCTGAAATCAGGGACTCTCAAAAGGTCAAATCATCCTGATTCTAATGAAGTTAAAGAAGAATCCAAAACAATAAAGTATTTCTGATGTCGTAAGAAACAGTTTCCCTATTGTGTTAAAAAAAATACCTATTAGCTATACAAGCAAAGATTCAATATCATGTTTTCAGGGTTTGTTTTAGACAGAAACATCAAACTTTCCATTATTTTCACTAAAAACTGACAAAGAAAATAAAACTAATAATGGGTAAAAATAATATTTAAGTTCTCTCTCACACGCTAGCTAAGAGTCATAGAAGAGAAAGTACAGGAAGGACAGAGAAAGACAGGCATAGAGAAAGGAGAGGACAAGGGAACACAGAGAACGGATGGGCCTGGGAAAGCATATTCCGACTGCTGGGAATTGTCCCAGATCCCTGCCTGCTCAGTCTCCTCCTCAAAACTATAGCTGCTGTGACCCTGGCTTTCCATCCAACATGAACATCAGAAGTCAGAAGCCCCCGACACATGTCATAGGGACATGCCTGCACATGTCATTACCTAGCACACCTGGTGACAGTGTACTCCTGTAGGGCACTAAAGAGTGGCTCAGCTGACTCTTGATTTTGTCTCAGATCATGCATGATCTGATGGTCATGGGATCGAGCCCCGCATCGGGTTCCACACTGAGTGTGAAGCCTGCTTGAGATTCTCTCTCTCCCTCTGCTCCGCCCCCACTGCATCGCTCTCTCAGTCAATCAACCAACCAATCAATCAATAAAGAGACACTTAACACTGTCCCTTAAAAATCACTGGAGGCGGCTTTACTGACAACAGCCAAGATATGGAAGCAGCCCAAGTGTCCACTGGTTGATGAATGGATAAGGAAGCGATGTGGTATCAATATTATTCAGTCACAAAAAAGAATGAAATCTTGCCATTTACAATGACATGGACGCAGCTAGAGACTATTATGCCAAGTGAAGTAAGTCAGAGAAAGATAAATACCATATGATCTCCCTCAAGTGTCGAATTTAAGAAACAAAACAAATAAACACAGGGGAGAAAAAAAGAGAAGCAAACCAAGAAACAGACTCTTAACTACAGAGAACAAACTGATGGTTACCAGACAGAAGTGGGGAGGGAGGATCAGTTAAACAGGTGGCGGGTAAGGAGTATACTTGGCTTGCTGAGCACCAGGTAATATATGGAAGTGTTGAATCCCTATATTATTCACCTGAAACTAATACAACACTGTATGTTAACTAACTGGAATTTTAAAAAACCTTCACAAAAACCCAAAACACCACTAGGAGTTAAATATAGCAGAGAGAGAGGTGGAAGCACAACTGGAGGGCACAGAGGAGATAAGCCAAGGAATGCTCATCCCTTTCATGCAAAGTATATGTCAGCAATAGGCCAAGGTTCACCTACTACTTGGCATGCTTTGTGTAACGGAAACAATTCTGAGAGGCAGAGCTCCACTTACTTCAGTGAAAATATGTGAGGTCCCTATTGTAGGCAGTTAAGAACAACAGAAATGTATGGGATCAGTCAAGCTGATGTCACTGGAAATTGTGTGGGCTACAGGAGAGCCAGAGACCCAACCTGGAGGGAGGACGGGTCTGCCAACTAGTTCCACTGACATAATATCTGGGCTGAAGTTTCCTTTAAAAATAAGGAAAACATGCCCCACCTCTCCACCTCATCCAATCTTCATGGACTTTACAGGACTGTTGTGACAATGACAACGTAAGAAAACTAACTTTGCAGGGGCACCTGGGTGGCCAACTCTTGGTTTCGGTTCAGGTCAAGATCTTGCAGTTTGTGAGTTCAAGCCCCACATCAGGATGTGCACTGATAGCATGGAGCCTGCTTGGGATTCTCTCTCTCCCTCTCTCTCTGCCCCTCCTCTAGTCATGCTCTCTCTCTCTCTCTCTCTCTCAAAATAAACTTAAAAAAAAAAAGAAACTAACTTTGTTAACTAGAGGCAATAAGCAAATATATACTACATGTTTGTATACCAAATAGTATATGTAGTACAAATAGAATTGTAATATATGCTATATAAATCTATAGTATGTGACAACATAATATATTCCATAGTATAAAAAATGTATAATCTTCTAAGTTTTAGAACTATACCAAGTAATTTTCACCTCTTCTTCCATGAGGAAAAAGCCCCAAAGTAGTACTCTACGCCATTTTCTAAAAAGACTGTCTCTTTCTCATGATTTGTAGTGCACTGTCACTTTTCTTATCCAGACACATGCACCACAGCACATCTTGGTTCTGGACTCGTGCACAGTGCACTCTACAGGGGGAAGCCAGGGCCTGGGTCTGTCCTGAGGCACAGCTTCCCTAGACCCACGCTCCCAAACCTCAGTTTGGACTTACTGGAGAAAACAGAACAATACATTTATTCCTAAGAAATTTAGTAATTATTTCCAGACTATAAGTACAATTTAATGACTTAGTGTAATAGTTATTTAATAAGCACAAGCTCATTGCTTTCCTTTAATCTCACAGTAATCTGAGATCATTCAGATTTAGGAGTCTAACAATTTCTCATTAATCACATGGTGAAATAAAAACATTGCAGTATTTCATTAACTATAAATAAAATTTCTAAATCTTAACTGAGTATCATGTTGACAACCACAATGGTTATCCAACTCTTCTTCATTTCTTTTAAATGAGATAGAAAAGCAAAAATGTAGTAGAATAAAAAAGATACTGGGATATTCTAAATTTATTTCCTTTGTATCATTTGACATCAAATTAGCATTTTTTTCTTTCTTTCTGTAAATCTTTGTGAAACGTACAGCCCCTAGTTTACCCTTTGCCATGCAAACGATCCATAATGGTTATTGAACATACTTATCTTTTTATTAGGAACATTTGTTACATTCATCTGAATAATGGAAAGCTTACATTTTAAATAAGTACACATCTCTAAACTACTGGTAAAAGCAAAACCCATAATTTATAAGACTTAAAGATCACAATACCTGGCAGTAAAGGAACGAATTTATAAAACAGTTCTATGGATTTGTGTCGACATTCCGTCTGGGGCCTCCCACAGTGGGCTAACAGCCAGTGGACCACATCTAGTAAACACAATGATGCCACGGGTGGAAATCCTCTATGTGGAGACGACACACTATATTTAATGCACGCCCCAACATTTAGCATTTAGCTAACCCAAGAATCTAGAAATCATATACTCAATTTTGCCATACTAATACATGTAGAAACCTCATCAAAAGGCATTCAATTTATTTTTAATGTATTATCATTAGCATACAATCAAAATGGCACAGGTTAAATAGGTCCTAAATGCTGCTTATCTTCAATTTTTTTTGAGGAAAAAATTTAAAAACATTTCTTAAAACAACAGCACCAATATTTTCATGTTTCCTTTTCAATGTACCTTAAAACAAAAGGGGATCTGAGACCTAAAGTAGTGCGTCTCAAATTGTGGCCCCTGACCTGGCTGCATCAATATATCTGTAAACTTGGCAGAAATGCAAATTACTGGCCCTGTTCTGGACCTGCTGGAAGATTCTGGGGCCAGGTCCCAGCAACTTGTGTTTTAACAAAACATTCAAGTAATTCTGATCACTGCTTCAGATTGAGAACCAATGATCTAGAGAGGTCAAAAGGTAACAACAGGATCTGAAAGAATCAATTTTAAAACAACAGAGGAAATACTAATATCCAATTTACATGTGCCAATATTCTACACAGTGGTAGCAGCCAGTGGACATCCCGGACACCCCGCACAGATCCACAGATCTAGAGGGGCTGACGCATGGCACATCCCATCCTGATGGGAGACCTTGCTAGAATGGAAAGAGAGAAGACTGGCTACCACTGGTTAATAAGCCAGTCTTAGCTTTAGGTAGCTTCATTTCATAATTCTAAATTTCCATGACTGTTAAAATGCTACCATTTCAATATTTCAGTTCTTATATTTCAAATTTACTCTACAATAGTTCATGCATTTTCTAGTCAAGTTAATTCCACACCAAATCTGTACTCAAAATAAATGTTTCAGTTACAAGTTTATACCTTAAACCAAGCATTTTCAAACACAAAGTTTTTAGTGTCCTAGAAATTGACTGCGCCTATTTCCACACATTCCACATTTCCACATTCCTTAAATTCTCTATGCTTCCACACATTCCTTCCAGATTTTCTTTCGTTAACTGAGAATTAGTTTTATGCTGGAAAAAAATTTAAAAAGGAAGCAATATCACCTACCGTGGCCTACGTCTTTTTTTAACTTTGTTTAAAGATACATGCTTCTTTTCAATGATACGCCTCAGGTGATCAATGGCATCACAACACTGCTGAATTGTACCTGTTCTCGAGTATAAGAATACATTTCCAAAGGAGTTATATAGCTGGTTATTGTTAATAAATTGGTATTATACATTTATCGACCTAATTTTTTAACTAAAAAGGTAATTTTACAATAGAGTTAATATCGTTTCATCCCTCAGAAAACAAAATTTAAATAAACGATTTACACTGTCCCAAAACAAAACCGAAACCCACATTTAAGACTGCAGGAGAGTATAGTGCACATGCACAAACACACAAACACACTCACACACAGCAACACTGTACCTACTAAGAAACTGTTCCAGCAGCCCTCAGCCAGTCAAAGCACAGACTCACATAATGGATCTGAGGTGGAGGACTGTACAGGCATTACAAAACCCGCATGCCAGGCCAGATCCTGTGTACCTCAACTTAAGGCTATTATTTAGGGGTTATAAATTCCTTGACCTCGCCTTCTTTGTATGTAGGTTAAACCATATTATAGCTTAGGGGCACCTGGGTGGCTCAGTTGGTTAGGCATCCGGCTTCGGCTCAGGTCATGATTTCACATGGGTTCGAGCCCTGTGTCGGGCTCTGTGCTGACAGCTCAGAGCCTGGAGACTGCTTTGGATTCTGTGTCTCCCTCTCTCTCTGACCCTCCCCCACTCACACTCTCTCCCTCAAAAGTAAACATTAAAAAAAAATTTTTTTTAAATAAAAAAAAAAACCCACTTGTATTATAGCTTAATACAGGCGCTGAAGGAGAATCAAAGCAAATGAGTAAAACCATTCACAAACATCTTGGGTTATTTAGGAAAGGAGCCTTACCCAACCTGAGTTCTATTACTAAGAAAAAGTTTTCTTTCTATGCTTTGAAAACATGGCAGTGATTTTTAAGAGTCAAGTTTCACTTGTTGACAAATACACCTATATAAGATGTCAAGATAAACAGAGCAATTTTAAGCTCTTTGATCGCAAGGGTCAAATTTTAAGCATTTTTACCCATAGCAGGCTATCAACATGAAGGATAATAGAGCTCAACCTGTCTTTCAAAAAAACAGAAAACAACAGAAAATAAAATCTGAGTAAGTCAAAGAGAAGTTCTGTCACACACAGCTATGTAAGCTACAGCAGTCACTTACGTTCTCTGGTAAGATGTCTAAGAAGCCTTCCAGCCCAGAAATTCCACAATACTCATACTGACTACAGGACAGAATATAATTGTAAAAACGACCATCTATTACTCTCATAGTAAGTCTATTTCTGACTATTTTACATTATTTCTTAATTATGGTAGAAATAGCTTTATCACATTCTTGTAATGAGATCTATATTCCCCTTTTCAGTGGCTATTACAACCAGCTTTCTTTACATGGTGCAATCGTATATTCTCACATTTTGTGTCATAGTAATTGGTTGGCTTCGTTGGAGCTGCACAATAAAACTGTCCCACCTGCCCTGGGTGGGATCTCTGACCAGCCAGGGGTCAAGCTCAGTGGCCACCAAGGGCACAAGGTGAGTCTTAGAGGCGGTGAGCATTGAAGACTTACACAAACTGCATTAGAGGTACTGGAGGGGCATATCCCCCCTTCACACTTATCATCCTAAATGAGGAGACGGGAGGAAAAAAAGCATCATCTTATGAAGAACTACCTGAGGCTTAACTCCTGAATGGAAAAGCTCTTGAAAACGTGTCAGGCTAACAAGTGGCATGCAAACAAAAAGCTCAGGTAAGACCTACCTAAGGATTTCTCATCTGTGTGTGCTAAGGCCAGACTTTCCAAATATATAACCAATGCTTCGAACACAAACTGTTCTACTAGAGATTCTTCTTCCCTGTAAAATAAAGAGTACTGAACTTCAATATTCTAGGAAAAACAATAAAGCAGAAGTGACAAAGGAAAAAAGTGTTATCAAAAAAATACACAAATTAAATTTGTCTTTAAAAAATGGCTCAAATGTTTTAAAACCTGTGACAACAAATGCTTTTCAAAGAAGAAAACTTCCTCAAGAGCAGATCAAAAACTACATAAACCAAAAGACGCGGTACTGGCTTTTTCTCTGCATACAAGTACCCTTCCATCTGTGGAACTGCTCATAGCACGTAACCTTGGAACCACGTTCTGACCACACTTCCACACACCTCATTAAAATTAATAGAAAAGAAGATCTCATACCATATCCACATTCTTTCAAAAATCAAAGAATTTCAAAAGCTCTCATCCAATCCAAAAGTAAGTTAACATCAACAGTAAACACTAAGCCTTTTAGAACCACGTCAGGCAAATGGAAATAATTAATTCAGTCAACAGTGTCTGTGGACCATCTTCTTATAAAGGGTAAACTCATGGGCGGGTGAAAGGCAGAGGCCAGGTCTCTCCCTGGAAATTTTGTCCCTTAATAACACAGGACAGTAAATGATTCAGTATAAAGTGACAGGGCTAGGCATTAAATCTTAGAGGAGTTCAGAGAAAAGTATGAATTGCAAGTTCTACTTGTGTGATGAAGTGCTGGGTCACAGTACCGCCCACTGGAAAGAAGCGCGTTCCTGGAGCAAACGAACTGGAGCGAGGTGCTGGAAGATGGAACCCTTACAGTAAGAATTACTAACTGGTGTTTGGTTTGGCAGGAGTACTGAACTCGTTTCTTTCTTTCTTTCTTTTTTTTTTTAAGTTTGAATCCTAGGAGGGGCAGGGCCTGTCAGAACTCTACAAGCTCCACATCTCCCAGTGTCGCACACCCAGACCTGACACTGAAAATAAAGGACAGTACCAATAAATGTATGCTATGGGGCAAAGACGTGGAAGCAAGATGGAAAACACAGGAAACAGCAAGCAAATGAGCAGAACTGTAAGTAAAGAGGTTCATTTGGAACAGCAGTTTGGGGATGACACTGAAAAAGTTGGGGAGGTCTTGGAAGGCCGGGCTGAGTTCAATAGCTTTGATCTTAGGTATCAACATGAGGTAAAAGTAGGTAAGTAGAGAAATGGCATGACAAAATGATAACTCAGAACTGTGCTTCCAAAGAAAGGTGTGCAAAACAGTTTACCAGCATGCAGAAAGGAGACAGAACTTGTTTTCATATTACTCAACATGCAAGGTCTCAAAAAATTTGTCTCTCATGTACCTCTCTCAAAAAGCCTCTTGGAATGTGATCCAACAAATGAGAATATCCAAAAAAGAAGACAACAGAGGAAAAGAAAACAAAAGATCAAACACAGGAAAGAAGTAAAGGGGATATTCAAGAGGAGACACAAGTTGATTCAGACATGAGACCCAAGAAAGAGACTGGTTAACGGCCATCTCCACCAAAACACCATTATTCTGGGTTTTTCTTTTTTTTTTTTAATTTTTTTTTTAACGTTTATTTATTATTGAGAGACAGAGAGACACAGAGCATGAGCAGGAAAGGGGCAGAGAGAGGGGGAGACGCAGAATCTGAAGCAGGCTCCAGGCTCTGAGCTGTCAGCACAGAACCCGGTGCGGGGCTCAAACTCACAAACCGCGCGATCACGACCTGAGCTAAAGTCGGACACTTAACTGACTGAGCCACCCAGGTGCCCCTATGGGTTTTCAACCTGGAAGGAATATGGCCCAAATTCCACTCTTAACCTGGCCTGCCATGATCAGGTGAAGTTCTTCTGTCCAATTTCAGCCTGGATCAGCTGACAGTGCTCATTTATCCCACAAGAGAATTTTGCTTTGACATGCTCCTGACATATGGGGGATGGAGCTCCTGACATCTCCTGGGAAGTGAGATGCTGCAATTCAAGGGCAGTCCACACCCTCAGACGATATTTCTCCCTGATGTCAGCTAGCGGTCTACTTCACACCATTCTGGAGAGCTGTGCTTTCTAAAACCGACATGAACCTTGTCACTCTGTTTCCTTGGAATGGGCTCCTGTAATCTCTCATGGAGCTACAGCCAACTAGTCTCCACGGAGCGGATTATCCCAGGATACTTCACCTAACAATGAAAACACTGACCTTCACAGCTTTTCAAAATGCAAGAGTATATCCGTTAGGGCACATACACACAAAATGAAACAAAAAAGAAAGGGGAATAAGTAATATAAAGGAAGAATGATTAGTTCAGTGCAGAGGAGGGTATAAAATTCTGAAAATACTCTATTTCTTAACCTAGGTAGGAGTATACAAGAACTTGCTTTATTATTATTCAACAAACTTTACACAGTTTTTTTAAGTAAGGCATAACTGACATACAACATTATATTACTTCTAGGAGCACAACATAATGACTCCATTTTTGTGTATATTACAATATGATCACCACAGTAAGTCTAGTCAACATCCATAACATACAAAGTCTTTTTCCTTGTGACGTGCACATTTAAAATCTACTCTCCTAGCAACTTTGAAATATGCAATACAGTATTATTAACTATGGTCACCATACTCTACAGTATGGCACCTCACAGGTATTATGAGTTTGATTCCAGGCAACCAAAAGAAAGCAATGATCTCAATAAAGGGAGTAAAGTGAATTTTTTGGTTCACCAGGGCATATGAAGTTATGTTCATACTGTACTATATATTAAGAGCACAATAGTGTTGTGTCTAAAAAATTGTACATAACTTAATTAAAAATACTTTATTGCTAAAAAATGCCAACCATCTTCTGAGTTTTCAGCAAGTCATAATTACTTTGCTGGTAGAGGGTCTTGTCTCAGTGTTGACTGCTACAGTCAGGGTCATGGTCACGGCTGCTCATGGCTGGGTGACTATGACAATTTCTTCACATAAGACAACAATGAAGTTTGCTGCATCGATTAACTCTTCATTTCAGACACAATTTCTCTGTAGCATGTGATGCTGTTTGGTAGCATTTTACCCATAGTTGGACCTCTTTCAAAACTGGAACCAATCCTCTCTAAGCCTGTTATTTTATCAACTAAGTG
This sequence comes from Prionailurus viverrinus, assembly GCF_022837055.1. NCBI lineage: Eukaryota > Metazoa > Chordata > Mammalia > Carnivora > Felidae > Prionailurus > Prionailurus viverrinus. Next base: position 1,074,512 of record NC_062578.1, read on the forward strand.
TATGTAATATTCTAAATCCTTTGTTGTCATTTCAACAATCTTCACAGCATCTTCACCAGGAAGAGACTCCATCTCAAGAAACCACTTTCTGTGCTCATCCCTAAGATGCAACTCCTCATCCATTCAAGTTTGATCATGAGATTGCAACAATTCAGTCACATCTTCTGGCTCCACTTCTAATTCTAGTTCTCTTGCTATTTCTATCACATCCAGTTACTTCTTCCAGTGAAGTCCTGAACCCCTCAAACTCATCCATGAGGGCTGAAACCAGCTTTTTCCAAACTCCTATGAGTGTTGATATTTTCACCTCTTCCCAAGAATTGCGAATGTTCTCAATAAAGAAATGCGAATTCACTAATACAGTGAATTCTTTCCAGGCTTTCAATTTACTTTGCCCAGATTCATCAGACAAATCACTCTCTATGGCATCTATAGCCTTATGAAATATATTTCTTAAATAAAAAGTCAGGACACCTGGCTGGCTCAATGGAGCATGTGACTCTTGATCTCAGGGTTGTGAGTTCAAGCCCCACACTGGGCATAAAGCTTATTAAAAAAAAAAAAAAAAAAAGACTTGAAAGTCAAAATTACTCTTTGATCCACTAACTGCAGAATGGATATTGTGTGGCTGTCATGAAAACATATAATCTCACGGTGCCTCTCCATCAGAGCTCTTGGGTGACCAGGTGCATGGTCACTGAGCAGTAATATTTTGAAAGGAATTTGTTTCTGAGCAGTAGGTCTCAACAGTGGACTTGAAACATTCAGTAGCCAGATTGTGAACAGATGTGTTGGCATCCAGGTTTTGCTGTTCCATTTAGAGAGCACAGGTAAGAGTAGATTTAGCCTAACTCTGCAAGGCCCTATGATTTTTGGAATGGTAAATCAGCACTGGCTCTAACTTAGTCACCAGCTAGGTTAGCCCCTAACAGGAGAGTCAGCCTGTTGTTTGAAGCCAGGCATTGACTCCTCTCTAGCTACAGAAGTCCTAGATGGCACCTTCTTCCAATAGAAGGCTGTTTCATCTTCATTGAAAATCTGTTGTTTAGCATGGGCATCTTCATTATCTTAGCCAGATCTTCTGGATAACTTATCAGCACTTGCTGCTTCATCTGGCACTTTAATGTTATGAAGATGGCTTCTTTCCTTAAACCTCACACACGCTCTGCTAGCTTAGACTTTTCTTCTGTAGCTTCCTTACCTCTCTTAGCCTTCACAGAACTGAAGAGAGTGTGCCTTGCTCTGGATTAGGCTTTGGCTTAAGGGAGTTTTGTGGCTGGTTTGATCTTCTATCCAGACCACTAAACCTTCTCCATATCAGCAATAACCCGGGTTCACTTTCTTATCATCCAAGTGTTCACAGAAGTGGCAGCTTTAATTTCCTTCAAGAACATTTCCTTGGCATTCACTACTTGTCTAACAGGTGTAAGAGGCCTAGCTGCCAGCCTATCTTGACTTTTGATAGGCCTTCCTCACTAGGCTTAATGATTTCTAACTTTTGAGTTAAATCAAGGGACATGCAACTCTTCCTTTCACTTGAACACTTAGAGGCCATTATAGAGTTATTAAGTGGCCTAATTTCAATATTGTTGTGTCACAGGGAAGACAGAGGCCCAAGGAGGGGGAGAGAAATGGGGGAACAGCCAGTCGGTGAAGCTGTCAGAACACAGACAACTTTACCAATTAGGTTGTCTTATATGGCAGTTCTTGCCACCCCAAAACAATTACAATAGTTACATCAAAGATCATCAATCAGAGATCACCATGCCAAATACAGGAAAAATGAAAAAGTTTGAATAACATGAGAATTTCTAAAACATGACTTAGAGACACAAAATAAATAAATGTTGTTGGAAAAATAGAGCCAATAGTTAAACTCAATTTCTAAAAAATGCAGTTATCTGTAAAGAACAATAAAACAAAGCACAATAAAATGAGGTATGCCTCTATAACTGAAGTTTGTACCTTTTGACCTCTATTATCCATTTTGCCTACCCCTCTTCCTGGCCTGTGGCAACCACCAACTGCATGAGCTTGTCCTTTTTTTTTTTTTTTTTTTAAGATTTTACAAATAAGTAAGATCATATGGTATTTGTCTTTCTCTGTCTGACTTATTTCACTTAACATAATGCCCTCAAGGTCCATCCATGTTTTCGCAGATGGCAAGAATTCATTCTTCTTTATGGTTGAATAATACTCCATCATATCCATTTACCACATTTTCTTTATCCATTCATCCATGTTGGTCACTTAGGCTGTTTTCATATCTTGGCTAATTTAAATAATGCTGCAGTAATCATAGGAGTGCATATATCTTTTTGAATTTGTGTTTCATTTCCTTTGGATAAATACCCAAAAGTGGAATTGTTGGATCATATGGTACTTCTATTCTTATTGAGGAACCTCCATACTGTTTTCCATAGTCGTTATGCTAATTTACATTCCTACCAGCAGTGCACAAGAGTTCCCCCTTCTCTACATCCTTCCTAACACTTGTTACTTGTCTTTTTCATAGTAGCCATTTTAACAGGTGTAAAGTGATATCTCATTGTGGTTTTAATTTGCATTCCCTGATGATTAGTGATACGGAGCACATTTTGTTGCCTTTTAATTTTATTGATGGTTTCCTGTCAAGAGCTTACTTGATGTAGTCCCACATGTTTATTTTTGCACTTGTTGCATTTCTTTTGGAGTCAGAGCCAAAACTGGCGTCAAACAGCTTACCCACCTATGTTTTCTTCCAGGAATTTTACGGTTTCAGGTCTTACATTCAAGTCTTTAATCCATTTTGAGTTAATTTTTGTGTATGGTGTAAGATAACAGTCTAGTTTCATTCTTTTGCATGCAGTTGTCCTGTTTCCCAACACCAACATATACTGAAGAGACTCTCCTTTTCCCACTGTTTATTCGTGGCTCCTGTGTCAAAATTAATTGACCATGATTACCTGTGTTTATTTCTAGGCTCTCTATTCTGTTGCATGGATCTTCCTGTTTTATGCCAATACCACACTGCTTTGATTACTACAGCTTTTGTAGTATAGTCTGAAACCAGGCAGCATGACGCCTCCAGCTTTGTTTTTTCTCAAGAGTGCTTTGGCTCCTCAATGTATTTTGTGGTTCCACACAAATTTTAGGATCATTTGTTTGGTTTCTGTGAAAAATGCCATTAGAATTTTGATAGGGATTGCACTAAATATTGATTGCTTTGGGGAGTATGAACATTTTAACAATATAAATCCTTCCAATCCATGAACATGCTGTATCTTTCCATTTATTTGTGTGTTCTTCAGTTGCTGCCACCAACGTCTTACGGTTTTCTGTGGTCTTACATTTCCTTGGTTAAATTTATGCCTAGGTATTTTATTCTTTTTGATGCAATTATAAACGGGATTGTTTTCTTAATTTCACTTCCTGGTAAGTGGTTACTGAAGTATAGAAATGCAACAGATTTTTGTATATCAATATTGTATCCTGCAACTTTACTGAATTCATTTATTAGCTCTAATAGTTTTTTGGTGGTCTTTAGGGTTTTCTATATAGAGTATCATGTCGTCTGAAAATAGTGATAGATTCACACTTATTTTTAAACGCTCTTCTGTACCTATAGACTTCACAGTTTAAAATGATAAAAATAACCTAGTGGCTTCAAATTCTAGTCAATTTTCATATAAGTGTGCATGTGCACATAAACACAAACAGAGATTCCTATTCATCCATCTATATCCATCATGTCTCTACCTCTATCATCTATCTTATTTTTACAATTGCTTCCCTCATATCTTAACTGCCATTTCCTGAGAGAAGCAATCTGGACCAAACAAAGCTAGGTTCTTCATTATAAGATTATGTAGTAATCATCTACCACTACTTAAAAGAACTGACTTCAGCAACAAGTTTATAATTATGTGATTAATTATTATCTACCTCTTTTTTCAAATGCAACCCTCATGAATGGCTATATCTTTATATCACTAGCATAGCATATCACTAGCTATGTCTTTACATCACTAGCATACGATATTCTTAGTAAGTAATAATAGATGAATGAATAAACGCTACTACAACCTTAGGTCAGGGACGAATGATCTTTTTCTTGGACTTCTTGAAACATCCCCTTCTCTGGTGTCCTGGCCCCATTTTATGTCACTTAGATCCACTCTCCATATAGCTATGGGCAGGTGAATTTTAGAAGGAAATTTAACCATGCAGCTCTCTGCTCCAAGGACTTGTTGTCACTAGAAGTGACAACTCTACAAACCAAGGCTCCTGGCCAGTCTCACTATATTCCCTTCCAAACTTCAAACTCCACAGTTGAGAAATATAAAATGTCTTCATCTCCTTATATACCACCCTATTTCTTCTCTCTACCCCATCCCTTTGATATGAAATGCTCTGGCTGATTCCCATTTATCCTTTAAGTTTCATCTAAGTATAAATGCTATAGGAAGACTTCTTTAAGCTACTCAAGTTGGATTAGATACTCCTCTTCTGTGCTCCAAAAGACCCTGGATTGTCTTCTGTTGCATTTACAAGGCTGCTGTTTGCATGTATTTCTGTATGTACGTATTGCTGTATGTATGTATTTGTATGTATTTCTCAGTAGTTTCTGAGCTTCCTGAATGCAAACTGCATTTCAATTCATTTTTTAATCCCCAGAAAACAGCACAGCATCTGACACATAATTAACTAAATGTCTGATATATGAATACATTGATACATAAACACCAGTCACTTTTCAAAATCACTACTAAAAATTTAAAGAACTTTTTTATACTCTTCCCTGTCACATGGCTTACTTACCTGAATTCTCTGTAGATATTATTAAAGGCAAGTGATGCTCCTAGCCTCTTGAAAGCATTGGGGTGAAGTGCAAAGCTGTACAGTCGCTTGAAAAGTGACTTGGTGTTTACTGGACTTTTTTCCTGCTGCTGTGGTGTTGTCTGCTTAATGGACCATTTGAGGAATTCACGAATACACCGGCCACAAAAATCTCTTAAAGTACTGTCAACAGGGTCTACAATTCCATCCTACAACAAAACGTATACAACAACTGAACACCCTGGTCTGCTCTGGGTGAAAATTCATTTAGAGCACTACTCAAGAAAAAGTAAGCACTAGAAAACCAATCTGTCTAGAATCTAGACTCTAATAACAATGTCTTTTGGACGAAATGAAAACACTTTCCTTTAAACAAACTGATAAATCCATGAAAAAAGGAGACAATATTTTAATTATGCAGCAACAAAACAGTCTCTACTTTCCCTGAAGAAACCCAAAGGCTACATCCTAAGAGTTTTTGTTGCTGACTTTGCCTCATAACAGTATCTGAGATGCTTTACAGAGGTTAAAGAAAATAAGATCCCTCTAGGTTTCAAGGGAATTGTAATGCTACATAAAAATCAGATGGAGATGTGGTCTGAAAATATAACTTTCTGTAAAAGCAGTCTCCATAAAAGGCATAGTCTCTAAATACCTGAAAAAAACAGCTAAGGAAATTTGAATATTTTTATTTCCCTCTAGACATAATTCCCTCTTAGGTATGTATAGGAAAGATCTAACTTGAAAAACTACATTGAACACTGAAATAAGGGAGTTCTTCTACCTAACACCCCCAGTTATTTGCTACATGCAAAATCTCTTATTACAGTGCTTATTAGAATTCAAGAAGCAATTAACTGTGGAAATGTGAAGAGGTGATATTTATTGCTTCTCAGAGCAGTGGTGAGTAATGCATGTGCTGATATCAGGGAATTAGCAATTCTTACCGGGAAACCTACAGACATGCTTTCACTCGAGTGTTATACCAACTTCACATTTCCTCCTTTACCTTTCCTTTTCTCACCTATCTTACTTTATATTATCATGACCTTATCTGATTTCTTTCTGAAACCCTTACTTAAGCCCCCTTTGATGATCAAGAGGGGAAGAGAAACAACTAAGAAAGAAACTTCAGAATGGAAACATTAGAATAAATCCATCTGAATTGCAAATAAGCCACAAGTTAAATTTACCTAAACGTATTTATTCTAGGCAGGATTCTCTGGTAGACACTGTAGGGAATTAAACCACAGACATCAGGTCACTATCCTAATTCAAAATGTTCAGTAACTCTGCTACCACAACACAGCATCCACATAGGGTAACTCTAAGAGTGGGAAGAGCCCTATTGTAATTACACACACAACAGGACTGTCATCAGGACGGTACCATCAGGACTGTCCTGGGGGATCTGGAGCATGTGTTCTGCTGCTCTGCGCAGCGTGTCTTCCCAGGCCGCCTCACAATATGCTCCCGTGCAAGGAACACACAACGTCTGTTTGGACAAACTTGCTATGCATTTAACTGGGGTTTCTGATTCCAGAGTCAGTATACAACGAGACCAAATCAGGGATGAAGTAACAGGTAAAAATCAAGTAAAATGACATTTAAAGGAATCAAAGTAAACTTATTTGCAAAAACTCAGAAAACTGTAATAAAATCAGTGTCGAATGACACTAAGGATTTAAGCTGACCTCCCTGCTTCTGTCCTCAGTGAACCAGTGATCAATCCTAATGATTCTACCTCTACAATCTCAGGACAGTTGTTGAAAATGGCCACTGTTTCTAAGGTTCCTCACTTGTTGAATCTGAATGCAGGAGAAAACTGGATAAGCTCAAACAAATTGCTTTTACTCTTAATTACTGTACTATAGATGTTTTTTTAAAAAGAGCGTTCTGCAACTCTAATAAAAGTACAAGCACATTCTTATTCACTCCTATTCTACACACACATACACACACACACACACACACAGCCTTAATCTAGATGAACTTTGTCAATTTATAACTATTCTCCAAAAAAAGAGGACAGAACAAAAAAATGTGCACACTGCTTGCAAATATTTAAAAGTAACACTTCAGTAGGGGCGCCTGGGTGGCTCAGTTGGTTAAGTGTACAACTTTGGCTCGGGTCATGATCTCACGGTCCATGAGTTTGAGCCCCATGTGGGGTTATATGCTGACAGCTCCGAGCCTGGATCCCACTTCGGATTCTGTTTCCCTCTCTCTCTGCCCCTCCTCCTCTACTCACTCTCTCTCAAAAATAAATAAACATTAAAAAAAAAACTTTTAAAATAAATAAATAAATAAAATAAAAGCAACACTTCAGTAAATAATTACAGCATCCTGTCTGTTAAAATGTCATTTCACCTATTCACTAAAACAAAAGAAAAAAGACAATATGACCTAACTATTTGCTACATTTTGATATTTGGACAGGTAACTTTTCTTAAAGTTCTAAATACAGATCAAGTAAGGGTGCCTGGGTAGCTCAGTTGGTTAAGCGCCCAACTTCAGCTCAGGTCATGATCTCAACAGTTCATGAGATCAAGTCCCATGTCAGGCTCCACACTGATAGTGCAGAGCCTGCTTGGGATTCTCTCTCCCCTCCCCCCTACACTCACTCATTCTCTATCTCTCTATCAAAATAAATAAATAAATAAATAAATAAATAAATAAATAAATAAATAAACAAACAAATAAAACTATAAACATAGATCACATATAACTAGACAATGCAAACATCAGGAAAAGAATCAACCATTACTCACCAATATTGTTTCTAATAAGGCGACAGTATCCTGACTTTCAAATTTCTTATTGTTAGTGAACCAGTGAATCAGTTGCATAACTAGTGGCTCATATAGTTGCCTCGTCACCTAAAGAAACAATACCATTAGAGTTTACTTTCTTCATGTTAAAGTAATTTTACATTGGATAGAGTTCTGTTTAAATGACAGGAAAAATTAAGTGATAATACTCCTATGGTTTTTTATTAGTTTTCTTGTTAAAATTCAATGAGGAACATGCTCTTTCTAGCTCCTTTTTCTCTTTTTCCTAGAATCCAGCAGAGAAAAGTATGCATATTAAAACTTACTATTCTTCTAATATGGAGGCAGATATTGTTGTTTTTTTTTTCATATTTATCTTTATTTGATCCTAAACATGCATACAAGGTATTCTGGATCAGAGACATTATCATTATTCAGCTACAAAGCAAATAATGATCATGTTATTCCCTACATCCTGATTCACACCCTTGTGGTGACAAAAGTAAATCAGATCAATGCCCTACACAGACAAACTTCAAAACCTATTTCACAGAAGAGATACGGGAGAAAAAAGCACCTCTCCCATCCTGCCAAAAAAGAAGGAGTAAAATCTTTACTACTTGGAGCTGGGATGGAAAGGATCCTGGGTTCTTACTCCAACGTTCTAGAATATAAACAGAGTTTCTCCAGGGGCAGAGAGCCTTGTGGGTCCCTGGCTTTTACAATCCAAGGAGTCTGACAGGCCTGGACTCCTTCCTTCTGAAGGGAAATAACCAGGGAGACAGTACTTCTCTTCCCTGGAACCTGGGGAACTTAACCCAGTGGCCTCATCTGGTGTGACCATGTGAACATATTGGGGAGATAAAAGAAGTATTCTTATCTTTTTGGAACACAGCAATTACCTAGACAAACGGTTACACATCAGATCCTCATTATACATGAAAAGTAAAAAGTTTATAGCAGAAGTGAAGGCAAACATTCCCTATCTTTATATCCTCAACATTTCTGTGTCTCAAAATACTAAGGCTCCTACAGAATACCAAGAAATCTAGGGGAGTTTTATCTCCCCCACTGACACTGAGCTCAAGAATGAAGCACACTGGTGTGTATACCAGGCCAAAAATCAGGTGAAATGTCTTGGGATTCAGACTAAACACAGAGTCCTCTTGCACTTGGATACTTTTCCCCAAAAGAATAGCTTTCTAACCTTTGAAGCCATTTTAAGGATTAATCAAAGTAAAAGCTCTTACCTTTCTTTCAGTTTGAAAGTTTAACTGGTCTTAAAGCATTATTTTTTTTCCCCAAAAGAATTATACACTCTTATTCATACTACATATGAATTCACACAATTATTCACAAAATCATATATATGTGTCTGTGTGTACATATATATGTGTAGACACATGCATACAACACATATGTACACACACCTTACACAAATTATAGAAAATGTAGAAAACTATCCATCTGCAACCCTATATCCCAAAGGTAACCACTGTGAACATTCAGTATCACTGTTAACTTTCAAAATAATTTTTTAAACACATTTAAATATATGTATATGCACACTTAAAAATAATACACATTTTTATAACCACTTTTCCTCTTAATGTTGAATATTTTTGTATAAATATATAAGCTATAACAGCATTTTTACTAGCTATCTGGTATCTTTTATATAGACATACCATGACCAGTTGCCCAAATCCTATTATTAGAAATGCAGGTATTTTTCTTTTTCTTTTTTTTTTTAACGTTTATTTATTTTGAGAGAAAGTGCGAGCAGGGAAGGGGCAGAAAGAGAGGGAGACACAGAATCCAGAGCAGATTCAGGCTCTGAGCTGTCAGCACAGAGCCCGATACAGGGCTCGAACTCAAACCACAAGACCATGACCTGAGCCAAAGTCGGACACGCAACTGACTGAGCCATCAAGGTGCCCCTAGAGATGCAGGCATTTCTAATTTGTGACTGTTCTAAAGAAATCATGGCAAAGTCCAATATACACTGGTCTGAGCACATCTCTAGTCAGGAAAGTGCTGGACCAGGGCTGCAGGTCACCCAGCGCTTTGTTCTGCTCACAGAGAACCTGTGCCCACCCACATTCTCTCCAGCCACAACTCTCAAGGTCCTTTCCATCATGCTTGGCAACACTTACCATTGTCAATTTTTAAAATATTTTACAACAGCTGAAAATAATAGCATTTTAATTTTAATTTCCTTATTTACTAAAAAGATTGAATATTTTAAAATATATTTCATTGGCCATATGTATCTCTTCATTTATAAGCTGCCTATTTTTGTTCTTTATCTATTTGCTCATTTTTAAATCTTTTGTATCTTCAGTAGAATGTTACAAAAAAATTCCCCACATTATGTATACATTACAATTGTGAGTTTTGTGCCATTCAGTATTTTTAAACATTTATAAAGTCAAAACTATCAAGACATTAACATTTTTTTCTATATAACTGCTTTCTGTATTTTGTCGGAAAATCTCCACTTCTACGCAAAACTTTAGGGAAAGGCATGGAAGGCTGTCTACACTGTAACGATAATAAAATCCATCCGAGTAGCAGAAATCACATCCTGTACATAAAGAGTTTCTGAATGCTATGATCCTTTTTATAAGTAAAGCATATATGCACATTTGTAAAAACGTATTTTCACAAAGATCTGGGCATATATTCATGAAATTTTCAATAGAGGATAAAGTAGATTTTCCAGGGAAATAAGACTGGGAAAGGGGTGATGAGATGGAGGTTCACTTTTAGTTTCATGTGTTTCTATATCAAAAAACATATTTTACCATGAAAAAGACCATTCCAATCCAAAGATACACACGGACAGACAGCATGCTGTAACTAATTACATTTTTCTGTAATATATTCATAGTTTGTTTATCCTTCTCTTAATTTAAATTAATTTTTCAGGTTAGTTGACTGGCCTAAGATTATTTATTAAATGATCCACTTCTAACTTAAAAGCCTCTTCTACCATATATACAATTTTGATGTACACACATGAACCCACTTGGCAGCCACAAGACCCTCCCACTGGTCTATCTCTGCCTAGCTCAACCCTATTATAAATAACATGGCTTTAGCATCTGCTAAAGCAAGACTTCCTTCACTACTCTACCCTTTCAAAATTGTTCTTGGTGAGGCTCAAGCAATTATTCTTTCAGATTACTTTTTAGGTTCAAAATGAAATTAATTATGAGCTTTCTGCTGGAATGGTACCGAACTTACTGATCAGGGAACAGCTGGTGTTTTTTCAATATTGATTCTTCTATCTCAGATACAGAGCATGCTCATTTTGTATTCATAAAACATATATTTACCTGACATATTAGAGTTCATTTATAGACATTTTATATATATTTTTGATGCTGCTATGAGTAAGATACTGTAGACCTATTTTCAAAGTGATCAATCCTAATATTTAAGATAAATGAGAACACTGATATATGAGAATTTTGTTTTGTAATTCGTCAGTTTCTTCCTTTGTTAATTCCTACAGTTTATCGGTTGACACTCTTGGGCTTTCCAGGTTTAAAAAAAATTACATTCAAAATAATAATCTCTTCTTCTTTTCTAATGCCCTTGCCCTCAGGGAACTCATGGCCTGGTGAGAGGCCCAAATACTAACCACTACAAATAACTAACTGAATGCACATGAAGCAATACTGAGCAACCACTCCACACTGCAGGCACTGCCCCTCAACAGGCCAACTCACTTCTCACCTTGGGCTTCTATCCTGGCCCGGGCACAAGGCGGCATTAGTGCTTCATGCCTGGGGATGATTCAACTCTAGAATTCAGGGAGACATTCTTTTCATATTAAAGAGAACACTAAACTACTAATAGTTTCAGCAGGACAAACACCTTTGAGGGTTCTATGGAGGGAATCACTGCTTCTGAAATCCGTTTCTATGGTAAATTTCCAATTTTAACCAAACATCCTATTTAATCACAGCACATTTGAATACATTGCTGGATTGTATTCATTTATATATGTTGAAGAATTTTCCACTATATTTAGAAATGAGTTTTCTTGTTTTTAATAAATGATCTTTCATTTAGCTTCCTCTTTTGTGTGTGCATCCTGGTACCGAAGATATCGTAGCTTCATGAAATGAACTGAGAATTCTACTTTTTCCTGCTTCATGCAGCAATGGAGAATTTGCCACAAAGTCATCAGAAAGAGGCCACTTGTCATTATTTCCACTCTTGTGCATGGTTACTTGTCTCTTCTTCATTCCTAGAGACTGTTAAGTCCCTCCATGAGGGCAGACTGCAAATTCAGCTTTAGATGCCTATACTATCAGCAACTATAAACTAGATCAGTGATTCATTCCCAAACTGTGGCACAGTAAAAATCACCAGGAGAGCTTTTAAAAGTCCTGATCCCCAGGTCATACCCCTGAAGAATTAAATCACAGTTACAAGGGGCAGCGGCCAGGCAGCAGCATTTATGTTAAGATCCCCAGGGTATTCCAGCCCGCAGCAAGCTTTGATGATCACTGAACAAGATCCAACTTTTTTAAGCTTTGCAACTGTGCCAGATTCAATGTCACTCACTTACCTGGTCTACATCACATGCAAGTTGAAGTAGCACAGGGAAAGTTCGCTTGTAGAGCTGGTACATGGGTGGGAAACCCTGACCACTTTCAGGCATCTGAGTGGCTTTTCCCAACATAAACATAACTATGCTGTGTAAAAGTTCACAAGCTGCAACCTAAAACAAGCCAGGAGTTCAACAAGTTTAAGTTTCCAGGTTTACAAGAGAAGAATATTTTGAAATGTTACTCAACTTAGCCCTTTAAAAAGAAAAACTTCTGTAGCAGGTAACTATCATTCCCAAATATAAATTAACTGGAAGCAGCACTTCTTGCATAAAACTAATGCTTCTGTGCACTTTGATCTGCATCCAAGAGGTAAGAATGAAAACTTAAACGATTTAGACAAACTGGGAATGGTACCTTCAAAGAAATATGTTTCATTGCTACCATTATCACAGAACTTTACTTCATTTGTCAGCACATTTTTAACCTTCACTTTTAGTAAATATATTCTTAAAACATTTTTTGGAAATTTACAAATGAATTTCATAAAAACTTGAGATTATCTGTTTCTAACCTCCCACGTTAAGGTGATAATAATGGTGCACAAATTGGAAATAAGTTTTAAGTACCCTTTGTACTGCATTTTCTATTCTGGACAGTTTTTTGGTATATTAGTGTTTTGCCAGGTTATTATCTACTAAGATTTACGTTTACTTTTTATTAGCAACATCTACTTCTGATAATTAAGTCACTAATTGCTGTATTACAGAATATACAGAATTAATAATATTGGAATGTCTGAAATATATTATCTATTTCCAAACAAATACAGGTCTTAAAAAGCATAGATTATAAATAAAATAATAAAAAATGAAAGTACTTTAGTTTGTCTGTCACTAGCTGAAAGAGCTAACTCTGTGACCCGAGGCAAGAACACATCCAGATAAATGACAGGCTTCATTTCTATAAATGGTACTGCAAAACTGAGTCTTTTTTCTCTGTCCCATGCCACATATTTCTTCATCATTTCATCTGAGGATGTGGCTGTTAAAAAAAATCAGGAAGAGCATGTTTTCATTCAAAATCTTTCTAACATCAATTGCTCTACAATTCATTAGTGAAAGTAGAATGCTTTTATACTTTTAACACATCATTCATCTTTCCTTTTTCGTTTTTACTTCAGACATGTACATGCCATTACATTATCACCGACATACTATTTTTAACTTTGATTTAAAGTAAAATTATTTTTAAGCAAGTTTAATAGTCTGGAATGTTTAGTTTCCATTTTCAGTAAGAATTATTTTAGGTGTTATGTGGAAAAATGATAAATGAACAATAAAAATCTCCCCTTTGTAAACATTTATTTTCCAATGTAGGTTCTAACTTCCTAAATAACCAAAAGTCATTAGTATACTTAATATGAAAGATCAAAACTAAAAATACAGATGAATTTTTAGTAATCTAAAATGCTGATTCTGATAGAAAAAAAACACTCTAAATAAATATCCAAATATTAAGAACATCAGAATTTTCAAAGATTAACTTTGAATTCCTGACACAAAGTGTAATATTAAAAGTGTCACATTAGATTCTGTTTCGAAATGGAAAATGTGTTTAACAAACCAGACTAGAACATCTTGTCAACGAGTATTGAGTTATCCAGATTGCATGGGTATTGTCAAAACATTTCATTTGGCAAAATATTATTCTTTGTAATCTCACTTGAAAATATATAAATCACATATAGGAACAAATACTACAATATACCATGATCTGTATATACTCAAAGTACAAATACATTTACAGAGATAAATTTATTTTAAAGGAAAGTTTACCTGTTAGGAGATTTTTGTTTATTTGTCCTCCCAGAAAGCCAAGCATTTGTACTACTCTAATCCTTATTTCTTCTAAGGACAGTACTTCATTCTGCAAATTTGAACAATAATACACATGGGATGATAATGGAATTAAAGATTAAGAGAATTATGAGAAGAAAAAAAATGATTTTATGACCCTCTCTGTTATTAATTTCTTTCAATGGTTCATTATATTCTATACAGTACTGCTGTAAATATTACTGCAAATTCATGGAAAGAAGTCACATCTTTTCCAGTTTTGCAGTCAGATGTCCATTTCCAAGGCCAGTGGTCACAAAGTTTTGGCAGGATCCTTTACACCCTTAAAAAATACTGAGGATCCCCAAAGAACTTTTGTTTAAGTGGGTCACGTTTATTGATTAATTTCTCCTACTAGAAGTTAAAACCTTGAAATTATTTATTGTTTTATTTAAAAATACGAAACCCAGGGGTGCCTGGGTGGCTCAGCTGGTTGAAAGTCTGACTCCTGATTTCGGCTCAGGTCATGATCTCAGTTCGTGAGATCCAGCCCCACGTTGGGCTCTGTGCTGACAGCGTGAAGCCTGCTGGTGATGCTCTCTCTCCCTCTCTGTGCCCCTCCCCTGCTCGCATCCTCTCTCTCTGTCTCAAAGTAAATAAACAAAACAAACAAACAAAAAAAACCCCACTGAAACCCATTACATGTTAACAAATGACATATTTTTAGGAAAAGTAATTACATTTTCCAAATAAAACAAAAAACCTCAGGAAGGTGACACTGTTTCACACTTGTGCAAATCTCTTTACTGTGTGTCTCACTAGGAAACAACTATAGTGATATGTTGTTAGGCCACACTTGTAAGATGGAGGAGTGTTTTCATAGTCTTTTTAGATAACAGCTTGATACAAATTGAACAAGTCAAAATTTCTCCTTTTTTTAAAATTCTTTTAAGCTTATTTACTTTGAAAGAGGGAGAGAATGAGCAGAGGAGGGGCAGAGAGAGAGGGAAAGAGAGAGAGAGAATCCCAAACAGTCTCTGCATGGTCAGCACAGAGCCTGATGCGGGGCTGGAAGTCATGAACCGTGAGATCATGACCTAGGCTGAAACCAAGAATCAGACGCTCAATTGTCTGAGCCACCCAGACGCCCCCCCCCCACCCAGTTATTTCTTAGTTACAATGTGGAATCTGAAACCTTACCAATGAATTTGATGTAGTCTGTTATATTAAAATCCACTGGTCTATCCTGCACTTCAAGTGGATTTTTTTACCTATGCATGACTTGGTAACATAATGTACTGGGTGATGTGAAAATACTGGTTTACTGGGTTATGCAGATCTTACAAATGTTGACACATTTCATTATATATGCAAAAAAATCACATTGGTTAATATCAACAATATTATCAGAAAACTCTGTAAGTATTAAAAAGCTGTCAAGGGGCGCCTGGGTGGCGCAGTCGGTTAAGCGTCCGACTTCAGCCAGGTCACGATCTCGCGGTCCGTGAGTTCGAGCCCCGCGTCAGGCTCTGGGCTGATGGCTCAGAGCCTGGAGCCTGTTTCCGATTCTGTGTCTCCCTCTCTCTCTGCCCCTCCCCCGTTCATGCTCTGTCTCTCTCTGTCCCAAAAATAAATAAACGTTGAAAAAAAAAAAATTTAAAAAAAAAAGCTGTCAAGTTCACGGTGACGGTTGCAAGTTTTCCAAAATTTAATTTTTGTTTAAAACCTTACAATTTTATCATTGGCAACAAATACTCTCAGATGTTTTCTTTGAAGTGACAGTCTCACTCTATTTTAGATAAAATCTCTCCCAAATACCGAACAGCCACAGTTTGTCAGTTGTTCTTTCAAGTAAAAATGGTGTTCCTGAAAAAGTGCCTACTTTAGCTCACAGCTCAAAACATCACAAAGTGCTTTTCCTAAAGACAACTGCCACACTGCACTATGCAACAGACTGCTTTATGCACACTTCCTGTTTCATCACACAGAACATTAAGAAGACATGTGTTCAAGGGTCAAGATTTAATAAAGTGCTTAGGAATGAACAGTGTTACCCGTCATTACACCATAGTGCAAATGTCAATGAGTAAAAATAGCTTTGGCCTTGCACCCTGGAACCCACAGAGTCCTCACATCAAGAACCACTCTCCTAATGAGAAATTGTATATCTGTAAAGAAGTTTTATTTGTAAAACCAGAAATATGCTCAAGTAATTTTATTTTGTTTTATTTATATGTGATAAAAGAATTTAAATATTTTAGACAGCCATCTCCAGTTCTACGCAGTGTCTCAATCAAAAGCTGTCAAAAATAACGAGGTGGAGGAATTTACCCTAGAGCTTACATTATCAGTTCTAGACATTAAAAGTTTTTCAAATTTTAATTTTCACTCCATACCTAAAATAGGTATTTTCTCTATAGTCCCTTTTCTCTCTTTATTCTTTGTTTCCTATTACATCATAAGCCACATCTCAAAAACCTAATCTCAAGAAATCATCACCAAAAAAACATAAACCCTGGCATCAATTAAACTTGACAAAATATTTAAGGCCTAAATGAATCAATCTTACATATCCATAATATCAATATTATGATTGCTTACTGAAGATGATCCATATTACTTTCTTTCAGCCACTAAATATATTTGAAGGTAAAGAAAACAAGAAAACACGATCAAGACAATAAACCAGATAGTTAATATTTCTTACATTTTTATGGCTAAAAATACACTGAAACTATTTCTATACTGTTCTCTACTTTATAGATAAGAATAACTAACATTTTAAACAAAGATTTTTACTCTTCATAAGTTTAGAATCTGATCTCTCCATTGTTTAAGGTAAAGAATATACAAAGGATTTCTTACCAATGAAATGGTCTTTGTCTTTTTCAGATGCTTTAACACAACTTTATTAAATCCTTTCTGGGCAGCCCGAGAAAGTGCTGACACTTCCCAGTTCTTGGTCTCATCTATCAACAGTAAACAAAAATAAATTTCAAATAGCATCCACTCATTTATTTGATGCACACTAGGGAGTACACAGAATACTGCCAAATTTAAATTAAAATTAAAATCCTAATTTTAATTATGATTAAAATATTAAGTTTCTACAACAAAAATAATTAATAATGGTTGTCCTGGTTTTAAATATCATTGTCTACTAAAAGAAACATGGTTCCTTGAAGAAGTGGCTAACTCCAGACATTGGGTAGACCTATATTTATAAGAGAAGCCTGAATCACCTTTTTGGTTCTAGGAAGGAGCTGCTTGAAGCAGCCAATTCCCACTCCTTATATGGAAGCCAAATCTGGAACAATCTGAGCATAAAAATGAAAAACAAAGATAAAAGACTAGAGCCACTGGAAAAATAAGAATCCACAAGTTCCTACTAATATAAAGGAGAAAATGAAGTAACTTCTTACAATAGAATGCCAACTAGTATGATGGAATGATGGAGTCAGAAAATCACTATTTTACAACCATCACAGTAGTAAGAGATTCAGGAAAAATAATCAAGGGGTACTCGTGAGGAGGAGAATATTTACAGTTGTGAAGTATCTCTCCATAAATTTTTTTTAAAATGATTACAAACTTAGAGAAAATTTTGAAGTATGGAAAAAACATACTTTTCTTTCCTGAACCATTTAAGAGTAAGTTACCAGCCTGATGCCCCACCACTCCTCAATACTTTAGCTATGTTTGCTACAAGGACATTCTCCTACATGACAGTCATTGCAACTATCCAAATTAGGACATTCATCTTGAGACATGACCCACAATTAACCTTCAGCCCCACTCAGGTTCCAGCATTGAGCTTAATAATGTCTTTATTCAAAACCACGTCATATTTAGCTGTCCTGTCTTTTTAGTAACCTTTAAACTGAAACAATTTAGTCTTCCTTTGAATTTAATGAACACTCAAAAAATTATATGCCAGGAATTTTGTATACTGTTCCTTTATTTGGATTTGTCTAATGTTTTCTCGTGATTCGATTCAGGGTATAGAAGGCAGTTATAACATTTTACCAATGCCTTTATTAACTACTGAGTTAAATAAATTCTTTGACACATGTACACTTTATTACCAGTGTAGAGCCCTAATTGTAAAGCTATAAAGTTATTTTTCATGAGTTCTGCAGATGCCCAGAAGATTGGCTGAAAGAGCCAAGTAAGCTATCTTCGTTGGAAGACACCTCACAGGTGATTTAATCCCAGCACGTCTTTTCTTGGCTCCAGAAATGAAACCTAAACGACAACAGAACCTTACCTCTGCTTTGTCTAGTTTCCCTCTCTATAATTTTGTGCTTTTGGTTTGCTTATGCCCAAGAAGCAAGTCTCCATGGGTGGGAGCAATAACTAAGAATTTGTTTGCTGACCATTTGGTGACCTTTTGTGTACAGATGTTAGAGATCTACTCTCTGATGGGCCAGAGATGAAAAGAGGATTTGTTTGTTTTTTGAGCTCAGACTAATTCAGAATTTTGTACAATGGGAACAAGAGCTCTTTGATATCTGAATTGGTCAATGTTTTACCTTACTATTGTGTCTCCGGAGCTAGGACTCAAATTGCAGATCTAAAGCACTATGCTCTCCATCTGTTGTTGTAGGGATGTGCCTGAACTGACAAAGGCCTTTACTTCTCCTAAAGTGCATAATATTCTCCTGTATCTGAAAGGTATTAATAGATTAGATTATAAATTATCTTCAAGGAGCTCTGTTGGGCCTCGTACATATAAAATATAAAATGAATGTTCCTATAATTCTCTGAAAATGCTTTCAACGTTTACTATAATGCTTTAGATGCACCATACTAAAAAAAAAAAATCTTAGAGAAACTAACGCAGAAACATTTCAGGAATCCATATTACATAACTAAGGCATATCTTTGTTAAATGAGACAAGTTTAATAATTTTAAGTTTAATTTTATTTTTAACTTTTTTTTTTTTATTTGAGAGAGAGAGCGCATGCGAGAGTGGGGAAGGGGCAGAGGGAGAATCTCAAGCAGGATCCATGCGGGGCTCAATCCCACAATCCTAGGGTTATGGCATGAGCCAAAATCAAGACTTGGATGCTTGGTTTAAATTTTAAACATGTCTTTTTATCTATTAGTGTTAATTACAATACAAGTGTACATTACTGTACTTGGGCTTGTTATTCCCTATACTTATTCAGGCTTACTAAGCCAATGTGCTAACATACTTCTCATAACATTTTTTATTGCCATATAAGACACATAACATAAAATGTATTCTTTCAACCATTTTTATGTGTACATTTAAGTGGCACTAACTACATTTACAATGTTGCCTAATCATCACCCATCTACCTCGAGAACTTTCTCATTATCGCAAACAGTCCTATGTAAATTTTAAGTTATGAAAAACATTATAAATTTATGTACAACTAAACCTGAACCATGATTTGGACAAACTTTTTATTTCCCCAATACTTATGTTTTGTAGCATGACAGCAGCTGGAAGATAACTTCTAAGCTCTTTAGGCAACTTGAAACCTTGGACTGAGTGAATTAATAGAAAATCACTACACATGCAGATAATTACTCAGTAAAATAAAATCTGAAACGATGATCAGTCAGCATCACTTTTAAGTTTGTGTGCTTTTGTTTGTTTTTATAGGATATAACAAGAAAGGACCTTGGGGTCATGTTAATGAATGTGTATATGCTGCCAATTGGAGTTGTATAGGGATGGAATGGCTGAAGACAATGGTGTCATGTGTGCTCACAAACTGAGTTTGAGAAGTCCGTGGGTATGGAAGACAATTCTCAATTATCCACTCTGAGTTTTCTTGGTAAAAAAGAAATGTGTTTGGTAGTAAGTTATATTCGATAAGCTGTTGAAGCTACTGTAGAAGCAATACTGCAGAAATACAATTTGCGGTATGCTTCTCTCTTAAGGAGTTTTCTCATAAAGCACAGTCTTGGGCTTTTTGGTGTCTAGAACACTTTTCACAACTGGGTCTTAGTAAGACCCCACATATCTTTGCTTATGTGGGTTTGAACTAGTAATAGTTACCATAGTAAAAGCAAATACTATTTTTTTTAAGACTTACTGAATTGAAGATCATGTTAACATGCATACCACCTAAGATGTTAGTGTTACTTTGAAAAGTGATTTTATGAACTCCCTGAGACAGAACTGCTTCTTTAAGGCTGTGCTTATTTTTTTGTTGTCCTTGCCTGAGGGCACAGAAAAAAAGTGTTTAATGTCCAAGAATTTACTACATATGTTTACTTCTTAGGCATTTTATGAATTCAGGTCTACATTCAGGTCTTTAATCGATTTTATTTTTGTGCATGGTGTAAGAAAATGATCCAGTTTCATTCTTTTACATGCAGTTCTCCAATTTTCCCAATAACATTTATCAAACAGACTGTCCTTTCCCCATTATATATTCTACCTCGAGCTTTGTCCTTCTTTCTCAAGATGGCTTTGGTCTTTTGTGGTTCATACAAATTTTAGGATTATTTGTTCTAGCTCTGTGAAAGTGCCATTGGTATTTTGATAGGGATTGCACTGAATCTATAGATTGCTTTTAATAGTATGGACATTTTAACAATACTAATTTTTCCAAACCATAAGCAGGGTACATCTTTCCATTTGCTTGTGTCATCTTTAATTTCTTTCATCAACGTCATATAGTTTTCAGAGTACAGGTCTTTCACCTCTGTGGTTAAGTTTACTCCAAAATATTTTACTCTTTTTGATTCAATTGTAAATGGAATTTTCTTAATTCCTCTGACAGTTCATTATGAGTATACAGAAATGCAACAGATTTCCATATATTAGTTTTAATCCTGCAACTTTAATGAATTTATTGATTTAAAAAAAATTTTTTTAATGTTTATTTATTTTTGAGAGAGACAGAGACAGAATGTGAATGGGTTAGGGGCAGAGAGAGAGGGAGACACAGAATCCGAAGCAGGCTTCAGGCTCTGAGCTGTCAGCACAGAGCCCGACGTGGTGCTTGAACTCACAAACTGTGACATCGTGACCTGAGCCAAAGTCGGATGCCCAACTGACTGAGCCACCAGGGGCCCCAGAATTTATTTTTGTTTCTAGTGGCATCTTTAGGATTTCCTATCACATCATCTACAAATAGTGACAGTTTTGTTTTACTTCTTACCAATTTGGATGCCTTTTATTTTTAGATCTAATTGTTCTGGCTAGGACTTCAGTACTATGTTGAATAAAAGTGGTAAGAGTTGACATCCTCCTTGTCTTGTTGCTGATCTTAGAGGAAGAGCTTTCAGCTTTTCACCATTGAGTAGATTAGCTGTGACTGTCATACACAGACTTTATTATGTTGATAGGTCTCTATACCCACTTTCTTGAGATTTTTTATCAAAAACAGATGAATTGTGTCCAATGTTTTTTCTATTATCTATTAAGATGATCTTATGATTTTTATCCTTCGTTTGGTTAATGGAGTGTATCACATTGATTGATCTGTGGATGGTGAACCATCCTTGCATCCCTGGAATAAATCCCATTTGATCCCTGTGTATGATCTTTTTAATGTATTTTGAATTCAGTTTGTTAATATTTTGATGAGGGTTTTGGTGTCTATGTTCATCACAGACACTGACCTGTGATTTCCTTCTTTTGTAGTGTCTTTGGTTGTGGTATCAGAGCAATGCTGGCCTTACAGAATTAATCTCAAAGCATTCCTTCTTCTTCAATTTTTGAAACAGTCTGAGGATAGGTATTAACTTTTCTTTAAAAGTGAGGTAGAATTCACCTGTGAAGCCATCTGGTCCCAGGCATTTGTTTGTGAGGGGGGTTTTTGATTACCGATTCAATTTCATTACTAGTAATAGGTCTGTTCAGGTTTTCTAGTTTTCCCTAATTCAGTCTTGGATGATTGCAGGTTTCTAGAATTTAAAAAAAAATTTTTTTTAATGTTTATTTATTTTTGAGAGAGAGAGAGACAGAGAGAGACAGAATGCAAGCAGGGGAGGGGCAGAGAGAGGACACGCAGAATCTGAAGCAGGCTCCAGGCTCCGAGCTTTGAGCACAGAGCCCAATGCAGGGCTCAAACCCACAGACCGTGACATCATGGCCTGAGCTGAAGTCGGACACTCAACCGACTGAGCCACCCAGGCACCTCAACATGTTTCTAGAATTTATCTATTTCTACTAGGTTGTCCAGTTATTGGCATAGAATTATTTGTAGTAGTCTCTCATAATCCCTTGTAAAATTTTTGTGGTATTAGTTATAGCTTCTCTTTTATTATGGATTTGATTTGGGTTCTTAATGAGTCTAGCTAAAGATTTATCTTTTTTCTTTTTTTTTTAAAGTGTCCAAAGAACCAGCTGTTTCACTGATTTTTTTTTTTTTTTTTTTTTTTTTTTTTTGGTCTGTTTCAATTATTTCTGGTCTGATCCTTATCCCTTTCACTAACTTTGTGCTTTGCTTTTCTCTTTCTAGTTCCTTTAGGTGTAGGTTAGATTGTTTGAGATTATCCTTGTATTCTGAGGCTGGCCTATGTTGCTATAAATTTCCCTCTTAGAACTGTTTTTATTGTGTCCCATAGACTTTGGAATGTTGTATTTCCATTTTCATTTGTCTCAAAGTATATTTTTTAATTTTCTCTTTGCTTTCTTTATGGACTCATTAGTTGTTTAGGAGCATGTTGTTTAGCCTCCACGTGTTTGTCTATTCCAATTCTTTTTCCTTGTAATTGAGTTCTAGTTTTGTACTATTGTGGTAAGAAAAGATGCTTGATACAACTTCAGTCTTCTTACCTTTACTGAGATTTGTTTTGTGGCCTAACACATGATCTGTCCTAAAGAATGTCTTAGAGAATACTCCACATGCACTTGAAAAGAACACATATTCTGCTGGTTTTGGATGGAATGTTCTGTACATATCTGTTAAGTCCATCTGGCCCAATGTGTCACTGAAGGCCACTGTTTCCTTTCTGATTTTCTATCTAAACGATTTATCCATTGATGTAAGTAGGGTGTTAAAGTAAATCCCCTAGTATGATTATTTCTCCTTTTGTCTGTAAATATTTGCTTTACATATTTAGGTGCTCATATACTGAGTGCACAGATACTTTCAACTATTATGTGCCCTTATTGAATTGATCCCTTTATCATTATCCAGTTAGCCTGTCTCTTGTTATAGTCTTTATTTTTAAGACTATTGTGCCTCACACAAAAGAGACAAAAAGTAAAAAATTTTAAAAATATAATTAAAACAAAGTTTATTTTGTCTGAAATAAGTACTGCTACCCTGGCTTTTTTTCTTCTTCATTTCCATTTGCATAGAATATCTTCCATTCCTTCACTTTCAGTCTGTATGTGTCTTTTTGTCTTCTGGTCTGACATGAGTCATTACCGGCAGCATATTAATGGGTCTTAATTTAGTTTTTTAATCCATTCACCCTTTGTCTTTTGATTGGAGCATTTAGTCCATTTACATTTAATTATTGATAGGTATGCACTTATTGCCATTTTGTTCATTGTTTTCTAGTTGTGTTTTAGTTCTTCTTGTTCCATTCCTCTTCTCTTGTTCTCCTCCCTTGTGATTTGATGACTTTCTTTAGTGTTATATTTGGATTCTTTTCTCTTTATTTTTTACATATCTATTACAGGGTTTTGAATTCTGGTTACCATGAGTTTCACATATAATACCCTACATATACAGCATTCTATTTTAAGTTAATCATTACTGAAATCTGAACATATTCTAAAAGTGCCATATTTTTACTCCCCCGACATGTTTTATCTATGTTTTATCTTTCTTTTGCGTACCCCTTAACTAATTATTGTAGATATCACTGATTTTACTTTTGTTTTTTAACCTACATATAAACTTTAAAAGCAATTAATCCACTATCTTCACTATGTATTTACCTTGATCAGGAAGATTTATACTTTTTATATTTTTTTGCTACTAATTAATACCCTTTCTTTCCAGCTTAAAGAAGTCTCTTTTATAAGGCCTGTTTAATGGTGATGAACTCCTTTAGTTTGGGGCACTCTCTCTCCTTTAATTCTGAATGATAACTTTGCTGGGAAGAGTGTTCTTGATTTTAGGTTTTTTTCCCCCTTTCATCACTTTGAATATATCATGCCACTCTTCTGGCCTGCAAAGTTTCTGCTGAAAAATCAGCTCAGAGCCTTATGGGGCTTTCCTTGTATATAATTAGTTGCTTTTCTTTTGCTGCTTTTAGATTTTATCTTTATTTTTTGCCATTCTAATTATGTGGCTTGATATGGACCTCTTTGGGTTCATGTTGTTTGGAACTCTCTGTGCTTCCTGTACCTGGATATCCGTTTCCTTCCCCCGGTTAGGACAGTACTCAGCCATTATTTATTCAAGTAAAATTTCTGCCCTTTTGTCTACTTCTTCTGGACTCCCATAATGCCAATGATAGTATGCATGATGTTGTCCCAAAGGGCCCTTAATCTATTCTAATTGTAAAAATTCATTTTTCTTTTTCCTGTTTCATTTGGGTAACTTCCACCACTCTGTCTTCCAGTCACTGATCCATTCTTCTGTATCATCTAATCTGCTGGCTCTGAAGCCCAGCTGTGATTGTTCTAGGTACACTGGTGGTGGGGCTGCCCCCACAGGGCAGAAGCTGATGGGTGGGGGGCAGTCCTGGCTGAGGCTGCCCACAGGATGTGGTGGAGTTGCATCTGTGTAGGGTGGGATCAAGGCCACCAGCCAGTACAGCAGGGTGGGAGCCATTTTGGAATGGTGCCTGCTGAGGTGGGTAGGTCGCACAAAGGTGGTTTGCAGGGAACACCAGGGTGGCATGAGTGTTGCAAGACAGACAAGGTGTCAGCCCCGCATTCATCAACACTTCTATTCCCATAGAAAGTTACTAACAGCACTGCCCCTCTGGCACACTCTAAAATCAGTCAATAAATCTCCCTCATATGTGGCCCAGGTGCTTTTCAAACTGTTGCCTCCTTGTTTAGTCTCAGAGTGAGTAAGTTTCTGCATAGGCCCTTTAAGAGTACAGTCTTGGGGTACCTGGGTGGCTCAGTCAGCTAAGCGCCCAACTTTGGCTCAGGTCATGATCTTATGGTTTGTGGTTGGACGCCCACGTTGGACTCTGCTGACAGCTCAGGGCCTGGAGCCTGCTTCAGATTCTGTGTTTCCCTCTCTCTCTGCCCCTCCCCTGTTCACGCACTTTCTCTCCCTCTCAAAAATAAAAATAAACATTAAGAAAAAAAAAAAAAAAAAGGAGAAAGCAGGCAAAAACCTCTTTGATCTTGCCCGCAGCAATTTCTTACTCAACATGTCTCCGGAGGCAAGGGAAACAAAAGCAAAAATGAACTACTGGGACCTCATCAAAATAAAAAGCTTCTGCACAGCAAAGGAAACAATCAGCAAAACTAAAAGGCAACTGATGGAATGGGAGAAGATAACTGCAGATGACATATCAGATAAAGGGTTAGTATCCAAAATCTACAAAGAACTTATCAAACTCAACACCCATAAAACAAGTAATCCAGTGAAGAAATGGGCAAAAGACATAAATAGACACTTCTCCAAAGAAGACATCCAGATGGCCAACCGACACATGAAAAAAGGCTCCACATCACTCATCATCAGGGAAATACAAATCAAAACCACAATGAGATACCACCTTACGCCTGTCAGAATGGCTAACATTAACTCAGGGAACAACAGAGGTTGGCAAGGATGCAGAGAAAGAGGATCTCTTTTGCATTGTTGGTGGGATGCAAGCTGGTGCAGCCACTCTGGAAAACAGTATGGAGGGCCTTCAAAAAAACTAAAAATAGAACTACCCTACGACCCAGCAATTGCACTACTAGGCATTTATCCAAGGGATACAGGTGTGCTGTTTCAAAGGGACACATGCACCCCCAAGTTTATAGCAGCCCTATTGACAATAGCCAAAGTATGGAAAGAGCCCAAATGTCCATTGATGGATGAATGGATAAAGAAGCTGTGGTCTATATATACAATGGAGTATTACTCAGCAATCAAAAAGAATGAAATCTTGCCACTTGCAACTACGTGGATGGAACTGGAGGGTATTATGCTAAGTGAAATTAGTCAGAGAAAAACATAATCATATGACTTCACTCATATGAGGACTTTAAGATACAAAACCAATGAACATAAGGGAAGGGAAACAAAAATAATATAAAAACAGGGAGGGGGACAGAACAAGAGACTCATAAATATGGAGAACAAACTGAGGATTGCTGGAGGGGTTGTGGGAGGGGGGGATGGGCTAAATGGGTAAGGGGTATTAAGGAATCTACTGAAATCATTGCTTCACTGTATACTAACTAATCTGGATGTAAATTTTAAAAAATAAAAAATAAAGTTAAATAAAAAAAAAAAGAATGCAGTCTTGGTTTCCCATAGCCCTCCAGCTCTTCCAGAATTAAGTCTCACTGGTTTTCAAAGCCATATGTTATGGGGCTCATCTTCCTGATACAGGTCCCCAATGTGGCCTGAATCCTTCACTCCTCCATGCCTGTGATAACCCTCCTGCTGTGGGTCACTGCACTAGGGGTAAGGGTCTCAACAGTCTGCATCTCTGCCCTTTCTATGTGTCTCAATGTGGCTTTTTCTTGATCTTTAGCCATAAAAGAGCTCTTTTGTTAGTCTCAGGTCATTGTGAGCGAGAGTTGCTCTATATGTAGTTGTAGCCTTCGTGTGTTCACAGAAGGAGGTGTGCTCAGGATTCTCCTACTCTACTGTCTTGATCCTCCCATGATTATCTTTTTTTGCTGATCCAAATTATCCCCAATTTTGCCTGTAACATTTCTCTATCATTCTTTGAACATCTTCTTAATTTCCTGATGTCTCAGAAAATATAACATTCTAGGTTCATCTTGTATTTTCCCTGTCCCAGGCTGGAGCCAGTCATCTCTCCAAGGAGTTCTGGTTCCTTTCAATGTAAAATGACATTTAGAAACCATGATCTGGGCACTAGGTTTGTTCATTACTATTAGGTTTGTTCATCACTATTCCAAAGCAGGCCCTTTCAATGGACTGATTTGGAATACATGCATGCATGCACGCACACACACACACACACACACACTCTGTCATCTCTATTTTTACCCAATTCTTGACTCACTCTGTCGTCTCTATTTTTACCTTAATTTACCCATATGTATGTATATATATAAGTGTCTGTGTGTGTGAGCGAGAGAGACAGAGAGGAAGAAAGGCAGAGAAAAAGACGGGGAGAGGGAAAGAGGAAGTACCATGATCTCACACCAATACATCCATTTGCTATCCAATACCATAGGATTCACTTTAGTTTTCTCTTTCTCTATTTGTAACTCCCTTCTCTAACAAAGAGAAATCTAGCTTCCATTAACCTTCATTTATTTATTTGATCAATCACCCATATGTCACCTTCTCCATCCCGCCTTGACCTCCACACCCTATGAAGCCCAACATGCAGGAACCTCCCACCCTGCTCCAGCTCCATGCCAGGCTGCCCCTCCAAGTTGCCCCCCTTATGTTCCTGGGGACGACCACTGCTACCCTAACACCTAACTTGCTCTGTGCTGCCTAAAGGCCTTAGGACTGAATACTTTAGGAGAAGAAAGGAAGAGGATTTCAAATGACTAACTCCCACAAAGGTAAAACTATAACTTTAGGGTTACATAAAGGTGGAGCAGAAACTCACTAACCAAACTGTCAAAATGAACATAACTGGTAATGGCACCAATTACTATCATGATGCTATGAGGAGGCCATGGCATCAGTTCTGAGTGTTTCTGCCAAAATAGCATCCCTGAACCTCATCATGAGAAAACAGACAAGCCCACACATGAGAACTAAGACAGGCTAAAGAGCTACCCACATTAAAGAAAGCTAAGGCATTATGATAATTAAATCCAACACATAGTCCTAGATTGAATGCTGTATCAGGAAAAGTATAGCTATAAAAGAAATTAATGGGACAACTGAGAAATCTACATATGGATTATAGATTAGAAAAAAATACTGTATCTGTGTTATTCTTCCTGATTTTGATAATGATACAATGGTTGTATGAAATAATGTCCTCACTCTTAAGAAATACACATTGCAACATTTAGGCATAAACATCCATGATGTCTGCAACTTATAAAGGGTTCAGAAAAAAATGTCATGTATAAATACACACACATATTATCACCTAATATAAGGAGAATACATGCAACAATAAAACAGGGAACAAAACCTTACTTGTGGAATCTGCGTAGAGTATACAGGAGTTCCTTTCACTATTAGTGCAACTGTCCTGAAAGTCTGATATAATTTCAAATAAAACATTACTAAAAATAGGAGTTGTCTTTAAGTTTATGGATTTTCTTTTATTATTTGCTTTACCTACTCTCTGTTTTTCCCTATCTTCTAATTGTCTAAAGTACACATATTTATGAATAGCAATAGCAATATCCTTTTGCTTAAAAGAATCACAGTATCAAGGTGCATTGGTGGCTCAGTTAAGTGTCCAACTCCTGATTTCAGCTCAGGTCATGATCTCGTGGTCGTGAGCTTCAGGCTCCGTGGTAGGCGTGGAACCTGTTTAATATTCTCTCTCTCCCCCCTCTCCCCTGCTTGCATGCCTGTGTGCACACATGCTCTCTCTCAAAACAATTTAAAAAAATAATCACAGCATTTTCCCTTATAATTTTTTAAAAAACATAAATCTTTTCTTTTTTTATTCTTTAAAAAAATTTTATTTACTTTTGAGAGAGAGACACACACAGAGGCATGAGTGGAAGAGGGGCAGAGAGAGAGAGGGAGACACACAATCCAAAGCAGGCTCCAGGCTCTGAGCTGTCAGCACAGAGCTCGACGCAGGGCTCGAACTCACAGACCACAAGATCATGACCTGAGCTTAAGCTGGATGCTTAACCAACTGAGCCACCCAGGAGCCCCGACATAAATCTTTTCAATGAGCTAATTGACAGAACTAAATTCTAGAAAACAAAAAGTACCAACAAGGTATTTGCTATTAGATATCTTCATTTTTTTTAACTAAGTCCATGTTTTTGAGTAGTGATCTACTCAAATACAGCAATCCTTATATGATGTGAATTTTTAAAAGCCTAAGTAACCTATAAACATTAATTTACTTTTTTTGGTCTCTAAATAAGCTTGTTATTGCTAACATTTACAGAAAAATCTCCCAAAATTGTGACTCTTCTTGAACTCTGAATATACATCAAGGGTGTCAGAAAAACCGACTCAGTGAACAAAATGTGTCACACAACTTTCACTTACTATTTCCAAATCAACAATACTTAAGTTGAATAATAAAACAGTTCATGTAGATAAAATTTTACAAATTTAATACTTAATTCACTTAATTTTTCATGACACTAACTTGTAAAGTCTTAGCAATGTTTCACTTTCTCCAGTCTGAATCTTTCTTTTTGCTCCATCTAAGAACAGTGTCCATGTTCATTCTGGTTCAAGTAAATCTTGAACTCTAATTACTACTTTTCTTGACTGGTCACACTTTTGCCTGGCCCAATCACTTTTTTCCTTTGAATCTTTTCCCAAACCGACTATGGCAATTCTTCTTAACTGGCTAACATTAGTGTTTCATCAATTATATTTGGAAAACCAATAAAAATTAACAAAATATAAAATTAATTTTCATAGTTTTAATCCCTACTTATTTAACTATTTATTTATTTGCAAGGCAGTGTATTAGGATTTATAAGGAATTCAATATATTAGAGTTTTGCCCTTGAAGATTTTATAAATCTTGGTAGGATATAAGTGAATAAAATAAAAACAAGGTTTAATATCTCAAGTATTTTCTTATGTCCCAATTATATTGACTAAATTGGGAATATTACAAAAATCTCAATCAAACATATTTTGAATACGTTAGGCTCAAATTACAGAAGTTGCAGAAATACAAATAGTCCTACTAAAGTTATTACATTGCCATTTTATTTAAGATACAAATCACAATTCTTCCAAACCTTACCTGATAAGGCTGAAATTTTCAGATATCCATCAAGGCTGGGTAAAATGTCTTTATAATAGGGCTGAATTACATGTTTGCAGATGTAAACCGACCATTCTTCTAGGGCATTCAGGCCTACTTCTGCCAGTGGGGGATAGCTCAGGCCCAGTTTAAAAGCCATCTACATATCAATACAAACAAGGTAAACTGAAATACAGGGAATTTAACATTTAAAGAAAAAAACACCAATTAGTTGTGGTTTCTAGTGAATAAGCCTTTCTACTGACAGATACTGCTGGAGGTAAGTAGGGGCATCCAAGGTCATTCCTGGGAAAAGGAGCACCACCAGTCTATGTAGCTGGTGTTCTACTGCAAACTTTCAACACAAGGAAAGTTTAATCTTCACATCCACCTGTCAGGAAAGTTCTGAGAGGCCAAGCCAAGTGTCCCAAGTCCTAAGGCTACTAAGTGGCAGAAGTAGAACTTGAACCAGGGGTGTCTGATGGGTAAGCACCTGCTATAACTATAGTGGCAAGACAGTTTCATGTTTTCTAGAAAACATAACATTATGTGGGAAAAAAAAATGGATTTGCTTAAGACAATGTATTTACCTGCAATGCAGGAACATAGGCTCTAATATCAAGTTCAATGATGTCATGTGGCAGGGACAGAATAAAGGTCAAACAGGAGGCCAAAAGTTCATCTTTATATTGCTTCATTTTAACTGAAACCTTAACAAAAAAGAAAAAGAAAAAGAAAAAGACGGAGCTGTGTACCTGAATAGAGCCTATAATCTGAGAATCAACTAAAAATATTTACCCTTATTCTCAAACACAAAAATTGATCACGCAACTTTTATATGACATGGCTACTGTCATTTACAAAGTAAGCACTGATCTCCAGGAAAAATTCATCTGTTGAAGTACTTAATTCTCATTATATGGAGAGCTAAAGAATCCATTAGTTTTGAGTTGACATCATACAAACTATTTAATGAAAACTCAAGGGACTTTTGAAATACAACGATTTCCTCTGTTAGTGCTTCCTAATCCCTTAATCCCAATCTGGATTAAGCAAACCAATTTTTAAGTCATTAGATAATTTATGATCACTAAGACTTTTTTATCAACATACTTTCATTTTTAAATAGCCCATGAAAACACTGGATAAATCATTTAAAAATTACCTCTTTACCAAATTTTGCAAACAAAGCAAAGCAAGAATACTTTTCTGGGTCCTCAGGAGACTGTGTCTGACTCTTTAGCCCAACTCCCTGTTGAATAAAGCAGTAAATTAGTAAAGTGAACAACATCATGTAATTCTGTATCCTAATCTAGCAGTTCCCAGTCTTACTTCCTTTTTTTTTTTTTAATGTTTATTTATTTTTGAGAGAGAGGGAGAAAGAGAGAGACCACAAGCCAGGGAGGGGCAGAGAGGGAGACACAGAATCAGAACCAGGCTCCAGGCTCTGAGCTGTCAGCACATGGCTTGACGCAGGGCTCGAACTCATGAACCGTGAGATCATGACCTGAGCCCAAGTGGAACACTCAGCCGACTGAGCCACCCAGGGGCCCCTCAGTCTTACTTCTAAGGAGTGAATCCATTTTCACTTTGCCAATGTCTTGCGCGGAGGGGGAAAAAAACCCAGCTCTGATAACACTTTAGGCAGAGGCCAGGGAGAAACAAAACGTTAAGGTAATAGGTGAATGACTAGTCAAAAGCCAGAGGCCTGGGTAAGTCCACTTCCCCTTTCCCTTTCCTGTCTTCCAGTACATACACCTACGAACCGAGAGACCCTGCCCACCCTGTGATCAACCGATTGGACTGCTCGGGATAAACTGGAGCATTAGGTGCACTAACCTAGTTATTCTCAAATGTCACTAGCCACCAGATCACCTGGGTGGTCTACTAGCACAGACTGTGCGGCCTTGCCCCCAGAGTTTCTGATTAGCTAAGTCTGGAGAGGGCACAGATTTCTCAGGTAATGCTGATGCTGCTGGTCCTAGGGCCACACTTTGAGAACCTCTGGTAATCTAACCTTCAGGCAGATGCTTGTAAAGCAGAGCAGAAAATACCATTAACTTTTTTTACAGTGCCATCCAATTGCCACTCACACTATTTTTAAAAGCACAGAAAATGAGACTTTAAAACTGCAATATACTATACGATTTTATAATGTACTTATACACACTCGTGCAACCTAAAAAACACAGGAATATTCATTTCCGCACAAAAAAACCACTCACCTTAAAATATTTTATTTTCTTGGCATTTCTCACAGCAATAGAAAGCAATTTGTAAAAACCACTGATGAGAGGCAACCGTGTAGACTGCAAAATTAATTCATATGCAAATGAATATACCCATGGCTCAAAAAATTCTACATGTTTCTCAGGAAGAATCTCTCTGTAAAAACAAATTAAAAGCTTAATGTAGAAGTTTTTATCATATAATATTTTTATTCTGCTTCAAAATTATAAGGGATGTAATCAAAAAGGTATATGATTCCATTATGTAAACATTTTCATGTTCCTCTTTTCCCGAGGATATCTTTTTTTTTTAAGTTTATTTATTTATTTTGAGAGAGACACAGAGACAGCATGTGCACAAGCAAGCACAGAGTAGGGGCAGCAAGAGAGGGAGAGAGAATCCCAAGCAGGCTCCACGCTTTTAGTGCACAGCCCAGCATGGGGCTTGATCCCAGGAACCATGAGATCATGACTGGAGCCGAAATCAAATGTCAGATGCTTAACTGACTGAGCCACCCAGACACCCCTCCCTACCTGAGGATCTTTTAAACAGAAAACGACGATAATTCTAAGCTGGTACATTTAGATATAAAGATTCATATAAGCAATTTTAGATTTTAAGTCTTTTACTTTTTCATCTCATACATCCATAGAAGTGTTTTTCCTATATTATAGCCAATAGCTGGTGATTTCCACCGTTAAATAATTAGAATTTTTTTAAATACCTGCAAATTTCCACCAGGTTAATGAAAGCTGAAAAATCTTTGGGTTTAGCAGGATGCAAGTTAGCAGCTGGATCGGAGGTCGGGATCACCCAAACACCAGTAGCTTCGTTTTCATCCTTGAAAGTAGATGTATCCAAAGACTTTATCAAAGTGAGAAAGGCATATATGGGTCCTCAATTACAAGTAATACAATTTAATAAAGTTTACAATTTAATAAAGATGACAAAGATGACAAAGCTCAAAAACATTAAAGAGAAAGACAAAGGAAGTGACAAAGTGAAGTGATAAAAGAATAGTACAAATACAAAAATATGAAGAGGGAGGGCTATACCTTCTTGAAGGAACTAGCAATGATGCCTTGACAGAGGTACAAGTTCAGAACATTAGAACGTGTCCATAAGGACTTTGAGGTTTCAAACTGAGAAACAGGAATCATTAAAAGTATTAAGTAACAGCAACTCACTATGAACAGACTATGTGTCATCAAACTCAGGTGGAAATGTAAAACAAGCAGTCAGAAATACACACTGGAAGCTATAAAGGAGGATTAGGGTGGATTCTAGGTTTACATGGGAAATGGTCGCAGAGGTGACCACTGCCCTGCTGCAGGTGAAGTAAAAAGGGCAGGAAACAGAAGAGAGAAAACAAGAAGAGAAAGGAAGTACAAGGGAAGCCACTGAAGACAACAAAAGTGACAAAGATGCAAGTCCTAAAAAGCAGGTTTGTTGGGAGGACATAGTTCTAGAAGTCCCTGTTGGCAAGTTTTTCAATGAAATTATTTTAGACACACGCAAAGCATGAAAAATACTGCTGTTCCCATCAACCAGCATAAAAAACAGAACAATGCAAATGCAATACAGTTACTGCTTCCTTTATCTATCCTCTGCATAATCACTCCACTATCTTTTGTCTAACTTCATGGTATTACAGTGCAAGTACGTATGCACTAACGAGCAGAATCTAGTCTCAGAAAAAAATCCCTGGGCTGAAAAGCAAATTAGTATTTTCCACTGGAACTCAAGTCCTTTGACACTAGTGTCATTCCCATCGTGCTTTCCTAAAACACACCCTCAGATAAGAGCACAGTGGCTTCTAGCTGGCAACCTTAAACCATAACTTATTTTTCACACAGGCCAGGAAATCTGAGTACAGGAAAAAGGGAGGGTGTATTTCCCTTTTCTCTCTATTGCCTATATTCTACTATCTCAAGAACACATTTAACCTTGAACCCAGAGTTCAGCATTTCCTTAGCTATAAACAAGAGGAATCCCAGGTTTCCCTATCCTACTATAGTAAGTCACCCCTACACAAAGTAAGATCTGACTCTTTACTATTGCTAAGAAATGAGTAACAAGCCTAGGAAACAAATTTTTTAAAATAAATGGTTTTGAAATATTAAACATATAAATTACTTTTTGAAAAATCTAGAGATAACATTTTCTACACACTGAGCTATTCAGTTAGCAAAGCATCAATGACACACATGAATGCTGCAGAAATCAATTTCCTACAATATTCTACAAATGTGCTATTTTCCCCTGGATGTTTACATACAAAAAGCTGCTATAAAAATGATGCAAAATTATTACTGACAAAAACTTCTAACCTCATGTCCCCCAACATTCTGTTTTTCTAGTGTAAGATCCAGTTTCTCAATAATCTTCAAAACTGATTTGACAAATTCATCATATAGCAAACGATTCAGACTTTGAAGGGAGGAATTCACAAAGAGAAATACTTCATCTGCTAAAAGAAAATCCTTTAAAATAAAGAAAATAAGCTTCAAAATTTTATGCAAAAAGGTAGCAGTATCCATATTAAATTACAATGCACATGTGTACTTGCATATTCAGATATTATAGCAACTTCTGTGTAAACTGGAGGAGATTTACCTGGAAGTTTTCAGGTGCAAAATGTAGACACTTTCCTAAATTATTAGGACAGTATCATTTCAGTCAGATAGGACTTAACCCATACATGTAACAGATACTTACTAAGTACAAAGTGGCAAATGAGAAGATTTAGACCAATCCTCATCAAAGCATTTATCCCACCTAATGCGTGTGTGTAAAAACACTTAGGTATATATACACACACACATATATTACATACACGTTTGTACAAATACACATGCATGTACATTTATATATGTGTGTAAATAAGCATGCTTACACACATATCTGTATATACACACATACAAGCATACATACACGTGGATAAATGCACACCTATCCTCAGAATGGACTTTATAATTTATCATTTCTTTAAAAGTGAAACTATTCTGGTGCACCTGGGTGGCTCAGTTGGTTGAGCATCCGACTCTTGGTCTCGGCTCAGGTCACGATCTCACAATTCATTGGTTCAAGCCCCATGTCAGCTCTGCACTGGCAGACAAAGGCTGCTTGGGAATTCTCTCGCTCTCCATCTCTTTGCCTCTTCCCTGCTCGCTCTCTCTCTCTCTCTCTCTCTCTCTCTCTCAAAATAAATAAGTAAACTTTTTTTTAAGTGAAACTATTCTACTATTCCAAAAAATAGGCCAATGACTCTGCCTTTACTCAGGCAAATATTCTATGGAACTTAACCACAAAACATCATATATAAAAAAGAACATTGTATGTAAAAGAACATCATATATAAAAAAGAAATATTGTAGGTAAAAGTACTAACACTGCTATACTATTTTATTTCAGTAAGAAAACAACTAAAAACTCCTAAGATCCGAGAACAGAAATTACCTATGGACACAAATTGTTTTTCCTAGGGTATAATGCTTTGTCAAAGTCTATGCTGAAATGGTGGCCAGAACCTGGCTTAAAGGAGACATTAGAGAAACATCTATCAGAAACATTAAGCAGGAGGCATTATTCTAATCATAAATGACGTAAAAAACCATATACCAATCGCCTTCACACTACTGAGTCAGTGACATTTCTCTTCATCTTTTTTT
This sequence comes from Prionailurus viverrinus, assembly GCF_022837055.1. Lineage (NCBI taxonomy): Eukaryota > Metazoa > Chordata > Mammalia > Carnivora > Felidae > Prionailurus > Prionailurus viverrinus. Next base: position 1,110,377 of record NC_062578.1, read on the forward strand.
TTAAACTTCATCTTTAACAAATAAAAAGAGAATAGCTCTTCCATGGTGATAATACTGTTACACTTTTGCTACCTGAGAGGCTGATCTGTCAGGAAAAATAATTTAGCATCAAACATACTACACTGGCTACTCACAGATGAAATAAGGACTCAGCTATGGCAATTATTAAGTTTATATGAGTTCTATGATTTTGTTCCTAACTGATACCACTTTAATTTTTTATTACATGAAGTACTTCAGCAATAAAACAACTGAATAGTTAGTAAAATATAATTCTGAAATTAGCAAGTCCTAAGGGTAAAAGTATGGAGACTAATAAAGAGGAATTAGAGTACTTTCATGGCTTTAAACGAGTCATTTTTACCATCATCTGGTCACAACTCAGGAGACTTCTAAAAAGATCCAAATAATCTTTATACGTGGGCACTTTCCATTTGCCAGTTCTAACTTCCCCTGATGCACGATAGTCTTCAGATTCAGACTCAGCACCCTGGGCAGGAAGACAACAAACCAATATTTACTGGTGGATTCACAAAATAAGCATGGCTGCCAGAATGTTCTGATTTTCAGAACTGCCTAAGCTAAAACATTCACTAGTCAGATACTAATTTGATTGAGAAAGATAAGAAAGGAAGCTAAAAAAAAAAAAATCATGATTTTTCTAACTGGGACTAAAATAGCGATGAATTAAAAAATATCTCAAAACAATGCCCAAGGAATCTGCGAGGGGTCATTTGTCTCATTTTCCTACTCAGGTCCATCTCCCACCTCCTCCTATTTCCTACAACTTCAAGCAACTAAGATATGTCTCCCATGATACGCCTAAGCATTCTGTCTCAAAGTTTCAAGAGAAGCCACCCCCTTCTTGTAAAAATGTGTATATAACAGTAAAGTTACATTTAAGGATGTCCCATAACTTAGGAATTTATTCACCTGAAAAACTATAGAGGCATTATGTCCTACACTTTTCACAATGCAAGGCATGGCTTATAACTAAAAAGGCCATTTTTGTATATTTACAGACTAAAAATCCCAGCATCACTTCTAACTTTCAGGGACAAAAGACTAATTTTCAAAACATTAGATTCAGACTTTACCTTTTGAAGGATCACAGGCTTAGAACATATTCTGATTAAACCCTGATGCACTGAAAAAAACAAAATGAAAACAAAAATGAAGGAAACATCAAAAAGTACACCCACTTAGTGAAAATGACAGCCACTATTTTACTAAACATAACCACACCTCTCAATTTTCCCTCTCAAGTCTATTAATATCCGCAGTGTAAAATTTTAGACCATTAAGATTCAGGAGCAAAAGGGAGAAAAAAAAGATTCAAAAAAAAAGGATGAAAAAGGAGATTTTGATCCACCAAAGCATTAGTTCCCCAACAGGCATCAAAAGATACAAAAGATATCTACATCAAACAACATGCTAGGTATTCATCATTCATCATCATAAAAACAAGGGTGAGTTCCAAACTCACCCACAGTACTGATGCAATTCCAGAGAACTGGTCCTTTCCCCACCAAGGCTAGGAAAACTTTTACTATGGCTTTACAACACACTGACTGCATTTTCGGACTATATTGTGGGAAACTGTCTATTTGTGCCACAATGAGATGTTCCAGAACTGGAGTATACACCTCAGGAACCTAGCAGAAATGGAAAGCAAACTAAAAGTTAGAGAAGGAAATAAATAAATATAGGAATGATATAAATATCTAAAATAATTACAACTCAAGTAGACACATATTAGATAAATGAAAAACCTGGTTTATACCTAATCTACTAATAAGCTTAACACTGTGACTGCCTAAAAAAATCAAGAGTAAAACTGTCTGATACTTACGGTGCAAACTACCCCAAGCAGCAATCTTAATCTTTTTATAAAAATGGAACAAATAACAAATAAGTTTTCCTGCTTTGGATAACAAAAAGTCAAGCTTCATGACAGTAATTAACACAAAATACTAATTAAAAATGTCTCGATCACAACAGTGCCTATACTGAATGCATACAATTCGTATGACACCATCGAATTATCTGAAGAACTGAGATTAATTAAAATAGTGCTCAGTTTAATTAATTTCACTTACTGTATCAAGGTAAAGCAAAACACTTCCAACAGACTGGAGGAAACTTGGCATGTGGTAAATGTGGTCATCAACAGTGTCTGTCTGGGTGAGGAACAGCTGTTTGCACCGCTGAATGAGCTCTACATACATGAAGTCAACATCTTTTGCATTTATAACCTTGCAAGGCTTTCAGAAAGGTAAACAAAAGTCTATCAATCTCGTCAATGTCAAAATAATAAGATTTAAAGTATCAAGTTAAACCATGTGATTATAAACTGAATATCAACAAACTTTTTAATGGAGATGAAACACAGTTATAAAATATATCTCATAAAGATGCTTTTAAAAATAATCTGTCACTCTAAATATTTATTTATACACAAAACATCTACTGATTGTCGACTCTCCTAGATATTGCTTAGATGGCAGCTACCAAAGACCAGTAAGATGTGGTCTCTGCACCGTGAGGCCGGTCACCTAGAAGGGGAGACTGAGAAGTAAACACAAAGCTGGAATTCACTACTACACCGTGCTGCACACTACATCCGGAGCCACCTGTGTCACTCACAAATCTGATAATGCTACTATCGAGCTTCAGATTTTTCAAAGGCTTCCTTGGACTTCAGACCTAATCTAGCTTCCCTGAGGATCTGACTAGTTCATCTTTGTGGGGTCCCTCTCCCTTCATTCTTGACTATCACGCTCCAGCTACACTGTGAACATATCTAACCACAGTGAACAAGTTGAAGTTGGCCAGACCACAGTGTATAAAGTTGAAAATTCCATGTTCTTGGCGTGCCTGGGTGGCTCAGTCGGGATTGAGCACCTAACTCTCGATTTTGGCTCAGGTCATGATCCCACAGTGCTGGGATCGAGCCCTGAGTCAGGCTCTGCACTGGGCACAGAGTCTGCTTAACATTCTCTCTCTTTCTCCCTCTTCCCCTGCCCTGCTCACGCATGTGCACGCATGCAAAACTCTCTCAAAAAAAAAAAAAAAATTCCTTGTTTTCATTTAATCTGAGCCTCTTCACATACAGGTTCTTCTGCCCTAAATACACTTAAAGGACCCAACAGAGACAAATGGAAATGAAGATTTAAACAAAGCAAGAGGAGGAAAGACGATTTGGAAGCAAGTGAGGAAATTATCAGAAATGGAATGAGTAGAAGAGTAGAAGGCTGGAAGAGGGACTCTCCTTCCCTGAAAAAGAGAGTAGACACGGATTGGGCAGATCTGCAGAAAGAGAGGTAGCAAGCCATTTTCTCCATAAAGCAGAAGTCCTAGAGATCCACTAAGAGGGAAATAACTGTAGTTACCATCAATATTCTTAAATACACTCCTGTCATAAGAACCTTTCTAAAACACTGTGTAACAGCAATTAAAATTTTACTTCATAAATAACAGGCAGCATGGCGTAACTGAAACAATGACTTCAATTTATATCATAGCTCTGTCAATTACTATGTCCTTTGACAAGTTACCTAATTCCTGTGGGTCTGTTTCCTCATCTGTAAAGTGGAATGATACTCCTAAAAGCTTACAGGAGAGTTATGGGAATTTGAGGTAATATGTGCACAAAATCCTAGTACATAGTTGGCACTGAAAAATCAAGTTAACAACAAAGCAAGTAACAATACTGTCACAAGTGTGAGATGCTGTTCAAAAACACAATAAATTATATTCCTTTAAACACTCAAATGAAAATAAAAAGATCAGAGTAAATTAATGGGCCATACTCCTGCAAAAAGTCCATATCCACGAATTGCAATGGATAAATCCTTGCTGTTTGAATCCGTGTTCCTGATGATTCCATAGAATTGCTCCATAAAGTACTGCAGTTTATCCTTATGCATTTCTGCATCTTTTGCCACCATAAAAGAAATCTGCAACGGCATAATATTTACTTTTTAGGAATATTTAACAGCAAAACAAAAGAATAAGAATCTATAAAAACGTAAAAAGGGTAGATTGTTGAACTAGATATTATCAATATGTTGTTGTAATTCTACACAATTGATTTTACTGACAAAGAACTACTGCTCTAATCTGCTTAGTCTGCATCAAGTTCAGAAAAGACACTCTCTTTAAACAAGGCTTTATTATACAGGATACATTGTTCCTACAGAAAGGGACTGAAGATGATCAGGCAAATGTAGAAAGCCATATGCACAAAAACAAGGTTTTGCATTTAGGTCTCCCAATGTAGCAGGAGGCCTAGTTAGACCTCATGTGTAACTCACAGTGTGTTACACTGTGTTACACATGTGTAACTCACAGTGTGTTACACTGTGTTACACATGTGTAACTCACAGTGTGTTACACTGTGAGTTATACATGTGTAACTCACCTTTCAAAAAACTAAGCTATACACTGAAGCTTGAATTGGGTGAGGCAAGGGGAAAAAGTATTCTGAGAAGCAAGTAGATCTCTATCTACCAAGGGACAGTAACCTAAATGCAAGAACTAACACAGGTATTCAAGAAACCATTCCTAATTTCAACACAAAGACTGTCCAAGACAAGAACAGAGAGAATCTAGATAATTATCAGAAGCAGAAAACAGGTATCCACACTTCCGTTGCCAAACTACCAACACACACCCCAATCCCACACAAAACCGTTTATTTTAGAAGAATGGGATATCACATATACTGCCTCAGAATTTCCTTCTTCACGCACATCAAGAACATGTTCCTCTGATCTCATGGTGTGGGAGTTCAAGCCCTGGATCAGGCTCTATGTGCACAGCTCAGAGCCTGGAGCCTACTTCCGATTCTGTGTCTCCCTTTCTCTCTGCCCCATCCCCCCACTCACGTTCTATCAAAAATAAACATTAAAAAAAAATTTTTTTTTAAAGAACATGTTCCTTCAAGAAGTAAACAAATACTTTTTCACTTTATGAATATATTTTAATGTTTTCACATTTATACACTGTTTCTACAAAAGCAAAAATGAACTATTGAGACTTCATCAAGATAAAAAGCTTCTGCACCGTAAAGAATCAAAACTAAAAGGCAGCCGATGGAATGGGAGAAGATATTTGCCACTGGCATATCTGATACAGGCCGAGTATCCAAAATCTATGAAGAACTTATCAAATTCAACATCCAAATAACAAACAATCCAGTAAAAAATGGGTGGAAGACATAGACTTTTTTCCAATGACATCTAGATGGCTAACAGATACATGAAAAGATGCTCCACATCACTCATCATCAGGGAAATACAAATCAAATCAAAACCACAATGAGATACGACCTCACACCTGTCAGAATGGCTAACAACACAGCAAACAACAGATGTTAGCAAGGATGTCGAGAAAGGGGAAACCTCTTACACCATGGATGGGAATGAAAACTGGTACAGCCATTCTGGAAAACAGTATGGAGGCTCTTCAAAACGTTAAAAATAGAACCCTACAATCCAGCAATTGCACTACCAGGTATTGGCCAAAAGATACAAAAATACAGATTCAGAGGGGTACATGCACCCCGACGGTTACAGCAGCACTATCAACAATAGCAGAACTATGGAAAAAGCCCAAATGTCCACCAACTGACGAATAAAGAAGATGTGGTGTATATATACTGTGGAATATTACTCAGTCATCAAAAAGAATGAAATCTTGCCATTTGCAACACCGTGGATGAAGTTAGAGTATCTTATGCTATGCATAATAAGTGAGAAAAACAAATAGCATATGATTTCACTCATGTGGACAATTTGAGAAACAAAACCTATGAACATATGGGAAAGGAAAAAAAAAGATTAAAAAAAATAGGGAAGCAAACCATAAGAGACTCAACCATAGAGAACAAACTGAGGGTTGATGGAGGGAGGTGGATGGGGGAGGGGCTAAGGAGATCACTTGTGATGAGTACTGGGTGTTACACATAAGTGATTAATCACTGAATTCTACTCCTGAAACCATCATTACAGTATATATTAACTAATTTGAATTTAAATAAAAATTTTTTTAAAACTTTCTAATTTATTACTATGCTTTCAGCAAACATCCTTTTTATACATTATTATCCAATTATTTTCTGATACAGTAGCAAAAAGTTGCAAACAATTGTCCAACAGTAGAGGATAAATGGAACTCTAACTTAAACATAAATACAATTATATATATCAACTATGTTGCCATTATAAGTTAATCATGTAGATTTCATTGTGCTATCAGGGAAACACACACAACATAGCAGAAAACCTTAAGGTCACAGAAATTATGAATATTCCTTTTGGTCAAGATATCTCTCTTCTTTTATCCCCCTACCTTCCCCCTGGGAAGAAGGGGAATGAAAGAAAGTTAAGGGGGAAGAAAGAGAAGGAGAGAGTGAGGGACAGAGAAAGGGAGGGGAAGGTTTAGAAGCAGTGCCACTGAAATCGTGATTTTTTTCTTAACGGTAGGATTTCAGGAAATTTTAAATGTTGTTTGTACTCTTCTACATTTTTTTTATACTTATATGCTACTATTTTATAATGTTTTTCATAAAAACTTTACATAAAGCTATTGAAAAATTTCTTTCCCTCAGAAGTAATGTTTAAATTAAAAAATGTAGGGGCACCTGGGTGGCTCAGTTGGTCAAGCACCCAACTTTGGCTCAGGTCATGATCTAACAGTTCATGAGTTCAAACCCCGCATCAGGCTCTGTGCTGACAGCTCAGAGCCTGGAGCCTGCTTCAACAACTTCTCCTTCTCTCTCTACCCCTCCCCTGCTCACACTCTATCTCTGTCTCTCTGCCTCTCTCATTCCCCCCCTAAAAAAAAAATGAATAAACATTAAAAATAATTTTTTTAATAAAAAAATTGGAAAACTGGTAAACTGGATGTAAACTTTAAAACATTTGCTCTTTCAAAGATGCTAAGAAAATGAAAAGCCAAGCCACAGAAATTATTTGCAATACTTTTAGAAAAGGACTTGTACCAAATGATGTAGAGAACTCTTTACAACTCATTTATAAAAAGACATACAATCTAATTTTAAAATGAGCGAAATAATCTGAGTATCTCATAAGATATAAGAATGGCTGCAATCCCTATCAAAATAACACCAGCATTCTTCCGGCAATCAAAAAGAATGAAATCTTGCCATTTGCAACTATGTGGATGGAACTAGAGGGTATTATACTAAGTGAAATTAGTGAAAGGTAAATATCATAATGACTTCACTCATATGAGGAATTTAAGATACAAAACAGACAAACAGAAGAGAAAGGAAGCAAAAATAATATAAAAACAGGGAGGGGGACAAAACATAAAAGACCCTTAAATATAGAGAACAAACAGAGGGTAGCTGGAGGGGTTGTAGGAGGGGAGATGGGCTAAATGGGTAAGGGGCTTAAAGAATCTACTCCTGAAATCATTGTTGCACTATATGATAACTAACTTGGATGTGTATTAAAAAAATTTAAAAATTAAAAAAAAAAGAATGGCTAGTAACTACAGGAAAAAAGATCATTATCAACAGTTACCATAGAAACTCAAATTTGTAACCACAGTAAGGCAATATCATACACCCATGAGAAGTGCTAAAATTGAAAAGACCACCAAAACCCTGTGTTGATTAGGATATGGGCTGACAGGAACTCCCACGCATTGCTGCTGGGAATATAAAATGGTACAACCAGTTTGAAAAGAGTTTAGCAGTTTCTTACTGTTTCATATCTACCTCCCACACGACCCAGCAATCTTGCTTCTAGGTTTTCACTCAAGAGAAGTGAAAGCGTATGTCCACAAAAACACTTGGTCACAAATGTTCTTAACTGTTTTATTTAAAAGGACCCCTAAATGGAAACAACCAGAGTGTCTGTAAACAGACTGTTATATCCCTACAACAGGATACTGTCTGTGCCACATTTCAGGTAGGTCTTCATGGACCAGCTTGCAAATTTAACTGCCATTTACAACATTGCTCCAAAGAAAACTTTTGGTGAATCTTCAGAGTTTTCCATCACAGCCCACCCAAGCAGTCTAAATCTGTAACACCTGGCCTGAACAGCAGGTATTTCTAGACACCTCTGGATGCTGAGAGCCATAGCACATTCTCCCTAGCCAACGTGTTTCCAAATTTGCAGGCTCAATTCTACAATCACATCCTATCTAGACAGAAAATACATAAGGGCAAATGGACTCTCCTTGTTCTTAAAGTAATGTGAAACAAACACAAACATCTTAACATTGACAGCTGGCCCTCACCTCTAAGGAAATATGTTTTCTCACCCCAACCTGACTCAGAGGACCCGTGACCTTCCAGTCCTTCTTCCTTCTACCTCCTCTTTGCCACTTTTATGTCCATTAGGCCTCCCAGTCTTCGCGCTGAGGCTGTGATCAGATCTGGTATCTTCCTATCTCTCAGTCCTGCTGCCACCCATGCAGCTGATTAATAACCAGGCTTTTTTATTTAAATACTACAGGAGCTAAAAAATAACCTGTATTCATTTTTCAAATGTGCATGCACAAGATTGGAATTTAATTTTTTGCAAGGAAGAAAATATTTTTAAACAAAAGTTGAATTAATACCTGTTTCAGAAACGATTCCAGAGCTGAATGTGCAGCTTTTTTTATTTCTCCATTCGTATGGCTACACCATTTTGACAATACTTCAAATACAGAAATGTAGTTGTCCAGGAGGCAGGTGCTAAACTGAGATGCATGCAGGGTAAACAAGCATAAGCCAGCTGCAATTGCAAAAACCATTATATTTAAAAAAAGAACAACAAAGGCAGAACAAAAAAACTAAGAAAGCTTCAGGTATATGTCAAAACTAAAACTGTTCATGAAGATCCACTATCTTTATAATAACCTACAGATCCTAATCAGAGTTCTAATGCTGCCAACGTCCATTTGAATCAACAGGCCAATGACCCCCCGCCTGCCCCCAAATAAAGTTCAGAAGTAGGATCAGGGTTTATTTAGATAAAGTCAGAACCAAACAATCTGGATCCTCTGAAAGGTGTTCTAAAGCAATTTTTTTTAAAATCATGTAATCTAAGGGTGACCATCTAACTGGAGTTTGTGTGCTAAAAACAAAGTCACCAAAAGCCTCCCTGTAACTGCATGTGAAACATCACATACTTACTTTCACGCACAGTTTAAGCAAAAGCTTACTCAAGACATTAACTTAATAATCTCTAATATTCCACGTTATTAATTAGACAATCTTACCTAAGGGTACAGCATATCTCTTCAGATCAATCTATTAAAAAAAAAATTACCATCAATGTTTAACAATCACAAGTCTCAGTTATGGAAAAATTGGAGTAATATTAATCCTACCTGAGGACGGATTGCCTTTAATGTAAAATCAAAAATCTCCCTTGAAGTCTGGGGGTCTGGGTAAAAACAGAAAGAAGCCTGTTACAAATCCCAACAGCATCATCTGACAAACCTGGAAACACTTTACAACCAACAGCTTTGTTTCAGACAGCCTGAATTAAGGAACCGTGTCTGCTATCATTCATTGCAGCTGGTGAGCTGTAAGCTACGGCTGCAACAGTTATTAATGCAGTGAAATATGAAGAAAATGTGGACTCACGACACGGGTTTCAATTCCAACTCATCACTTGCAAGCTCTGTTAGGTAATCTCTCAGAGCCTCAGTTTTCTTATCTATAAAAAGGGACACTGTACAGCTTCTTTGAGAGTTGTATGGAGGATTACGTAAGGCCACACACATGATCATCCTCCCAGTACTCCCAGGCATTCATTCAGCACGTTGTATACATTACAAATATGAATAAAATATGATCTTTGACCTTAGCAACCTTATCACCTAAAAGAGACGACAAAACAGGTGCCCAAGTATAACCCAAAGCTCTTATCCTGACCTGATGGACGTCACAATTATTTAACTGTCTCCCACCAGTATTCACCGCAGCTGTCCAGATACCATGCTTTTCTCATCACTAAGTTCTCTGCCTTTGTAACAGTGACTTGCAAACCAGAGACGCTCAAAAAGTGTTTGCTTTGATGGACAGGACTGATACATTTGAAAACAGAGCCCAACTGTGACAGAAAATAGACGGAGAAGGGGTCAGAGAGGGTTTAAGAGGACAGAAACATCGTATCTGTAGGATAATGCCAGAAAAGAGATATTTAAAAAGTTCCTTTGGAATTCAGTACAAGGAGAGATTTCTCCTGGGTGTGAGGATTCAAGACAGGGTTTACAGACAGGGCAGCACTTGAGCTGGGCCTAAAAGAATGGAAACTCATGGTAAAAAAGGTCATTCTAATAGAAAGTAACCGTGTAAACAGAGATGTGCAGATTCAAGATAGCAGGCACTTGTCGGCGCACAGTTGGTGTAGAACGTGTAGACTCAGGTGAACACAGTGAGGCCCAGGGATGGAAGGGCCCAAGCTCTAAGGAGCGGGAACGGACACCACCCCCAGGCTCTGCCTCCCACAGTCCACTCTCCTGTGTCCACCTCTGCTTTTTTTTTTTTTTTTTAAGTTTATTTATTTATTTTGAGAAGGAGCAACCGAGTACAGAAGAAAGGCGGAGAGAGAGGGAGACACAGAATCCCAAGCAAGCTCCACGCCGTTAGCGCAGTTTCCCACTCGGGGCTCGAACTCACAAACCGTTGAGATCATGACCTGAGCAGGTATCAAGAGTCGGACACGCAACTGACTGAGCCACTCAAGTGCCCCTCCATCTCTGCTTTCCGGCAGACCACTCCCTCCACAAGCATGCTCTTGTATTTATGTTTTTGTTGTAGTCAAATATATGTAACAGCACTTACCATGTTAACTATGTGAAGTGTACCATTCAGGGGCATCAAATACATTCACATTGTTGTGTACTCACCACCATTATCTACACCCAAAATGTTTCTATCATCCCCTACAGAAAGGATGTACCTGTTAGAGACTGACTCCCCTGCCCCCCAGCCCCTGGTAAGCTCAATTCTACTTTATGAACGTCCCTGTCCCTGCTACCTCGTACAGTATTTACACCTTTGTGACTGGCTTACCTCACCTAATGTAATGTCAAGTTCACATGCTGTAGTATGGGATAGTATTTCTTTTTTTTAATTTTTTTATACATTTAATTATTTTTGAAAGACACAGTGCGAGTGGAGGAGGGGCAGAGAGAGAGGGAGACACAGAATCCGAAGCAGGCTCCAGGCTCCGAGCTGTCGGCACAGAGCCCGACGCGGGGCTCGAACCCACAAACCGTGAGATCATGACCTGAGCCGAAGTCAGACAGTCAGCCAACTGAGCCATCCAGGAGCCCCAATTTCCTTTTTTTAAAGGCTGACTGATATTCTGTTGTGTGCATATGCCACATTTGTTTATCCATTCATGTGTTGATGAACACATGTTGTTTCTCCCTTTCCTGCTAGAATGTAAGTGTATAAACTCTGGCATCTATTTCTAAAAACCCTCTCTTACCACCATGTCTCCCATCAGCTGTACCACATTTCTTTGGTCTCTGTTGTTAAGATTTTGCTAAAGGGTTTTCTGCAGATAGCCTCCACTTCCTCCCTTCCATTCCAACCTTGTCTTTACCCTATTAACCCTCACACTGCTCTGTCTGGCCTGTCCAGACACTCAACTGAAGCTGCCCTTGTTGAGCTGGGTCCACTCTGCAGCTCTTAGCATTCAGACTCCTCCCAGGGCAAAGCACCTTACATCTGTGACCTGCACCCACTCCCTAGGTGATCTGGCCCACACTCACAGCCTCACATATTACCTCTAAGCTGAAGACTTCCAAATTTATATATCAATGTCTAACTTCTCCTACAAGATTCAGTCTTACAACTGCACACTTAACATCTGAGATGTGCCATAACATGTTACACATGTCCCAAACAAGCCAGATTTTTGCCTGAAACCCATCCTCTCCCATCCTGCCCAGCTTAGTCACCACTGCAGCAACTTCAGTTGCTCACAGCTACACTCAAGAGCAAAGTCTGTTAATCCTACACTAAAACAAATCTCACACACAATGGCAGCAGTCAAGTAGACCTTTCTAAAACACCAACTAGCTCATACCTATTCACTAGAGAAAAAAACATGGCTTCCCGTTCCATCTGGAATGAAATGCCAGCTCAGGAGGCCTCGTCCACTGGCCTTACATCCTGTGCCATCTCTCCCCCAGAGAGGGCACTCTGGGGGGCACTTTGTGTGCCACTGAGCTACAGACACGCCAACTCTCTTGAACCCCTCTGACCACTGTGCGCTGGCCAGACTGGAGGCCTGGTTACCTGCTGGCCCCTCTGCCTGGAATGCTCTTTCGAGCTCTTTCCCAGCTGGCTCCTTGCCACAGTTTAGCTTGGCCTTAGGCCCTAGCTTCTGGTGGTCTCCTCAGAAAGAACCAGCAAGCTGGGTACATCTTCCACCCTCTCCACACTCTGATATTCCTATTCACTGTACCCAACCTGTTTGCTTGATTAAACCCTGAAATCTGTAATAGCTTTTTCAGCTGTTTAAGGTCTGTTTCCTCTACTTGACTAAGCTAATGATGGAAGGAACCTGGTAATTCTGATCACTACATCCAACACATCTAATTCATTACTCTTTAGATAGAAGGCACCCAGGAAACACATACTATATGAATGAAAACATCAGTATTAGCATTTAGTGCTTGAAGTCACATGACCATGGCATGACAGAAAAACTATAAATTACAGCCTCAGACCAAGGCTTAAATCACAGTGTTGCCACTTATTGGTTATATACTCTATTGCTGCTGCAACAAACTATCACAGAGTGGCTTTAAAAATACAAATTGGTTACTGTACAGTTCTGGAGATGAGAAATCTGAAACGGGTCTCACTGAGGTAAAATCAGGGTGTCAGCCTCCTTTCTAGAGGCTTCAGGGGTTCAGAATGAGGACATCTTTGGGAGCCATTACTCTGTTATTGCATCAGTTGTGTTACTCTGGGCGAGTAACCTGTCTTAGCTCTAGCTTCCTAATTTAGAAAACAGAATATGACTGTCTATCTTAGAGAGTTATTACCGGAATTTTCCTTGCAACTATTCTAGCATATGGTAAATGAGCAATAAGCACTGTTATTTTTCTTAACCTGCATGTGTTCACTGAATATCAATCAATATACCAATCAAGTACAAAGACAATTCAGCAACATTACCTGCCAGTATCAAGTGGCAAAAACAAACATATAACCTGATAAGTTAAAAATACCTCATAAGGGGCACCTGGGTGGCTTAGGGCATGATCTTGCAGTCCATGGGTTCGAGCCCCGCATCAGGCTCTGTGCTGACAGCTCAGAGCCTGGCACCTGCTTCAGATTCTGTGTCCCCCTCTCTCTCTCTGCCCCGGCCCCACTCATGCCTGTCTCTCTCCATCTCTCAAAGATGAATAAACGTTAAAAAAAAATTAAAAAATACCTCACAGGAAGTGCTATAATAGGAGAATATAGAAAAACATAGAGAAATATTCTATAGAGAATATAGAAGCCAGAGGAAGTGACTCATCTCAGGGGCATCATAAGGGCTTCAAATGGGTGACTTGTGAGCAAGAATCTGATGAATGGGAAGCTGGCAACAGAATATGGGACAGAAAAGTGAGAAAATAAAGGAAGAGAAATATCATAGAGCTACTACAACATCCCTGGTAAGAAGCAAGAAAGGGGTGAGTAAAAATATTACATTAAAACATGAAATTGCTGTTTTTGTAGATCAAAACTCATTAGATACTGAAATATAAAAATATTGGAGACAACCAGAATTTCATGTTCCAACCTAATAAAAGCAACGCACAGGAGATAGAAGAATTTGGTAATTGTTCTTAGCGTTAAAAGTTTCATTTGCTTTTTAAAAAGAAATGAATTTCGGGGCGCCTGGGTGGCGCAGCCGGTTAAGCGTCCGACTTCAGCCAGGTCACGATCTCGCGGTCCGGGAGTTCGAGCCCCGCGTCAGGCTCTGGGCTGATGGCTCAGAGCCTGGAGCCTGTTTCCGATTCTGTGTCTCCCTCTCTCTCTGCCCCTCCCCCGTTCATGCTCTGTCTCTCTCTGTCCCAGAAATAAATAAACGTTGAAGAAAAAAAAAAAAAAACAGAAAATATCAAGTACTGGCAAAGATAAGGAGTAACTGGAACCCTTATGCATTGCTGGTGGGAATACAAAACAGTTGCAGCTGCTGTGGAAAACCGTATGACAAAAAATTAAACATAGAATTACAATATGATCCAGAAATTCCAAAAAAAATGAAAGCAGGGACTCCAACAGATATTGGCATACCCATTTTCCGGCAGCATTAATCACAATAGTCAAAAAGTAGTGGTTTTGGGGTGGAGGTGGGGAAGAGAGGTAGCTATGGCTATGAAAAGGTAGCAGAAAGGCTCCTTATGGTGAGCCTGTTCAGTACCTTGCCCGTGGTGGTGCATACACAAATGTATACATGATAAAACTGCCTAGAATGAAATACACACATGCAAAGGTGTGCACCTAAAACTAGTGAAATGTGAATAAGGTTGGTAGATTTATCAATGTCAATATCCTGGTTGTGTTTATTTGTACTAGTTATAAAAGAGGTCATCACTAGTTATAAAAGTAGAAAGTGGGTAAGGAACAAATGGAACTTCTCTGTATTATTTCTCCAAACTGCATGTTAATCCACAATTGGTTTAAAGATTCCAAAAACGAAACACACAATCCATTTTAGAATTATAGTTTTTGAACTAAGGAAGAAAATCAAGTGAAGTCAATCAATACCTTCCTCCATGGATTTGGTAAAGTTACACATGAGTGAAGACAATCCCTTCAGACACCCTGCCAGAACAGGCAGTTTGGGCTCTCTTAGTGCTGATGTCATCTAGAAGGAGAGTTTTAAAAAAAGATACCATTAAAAGAGAAAAACACAATCAAATCTATGGAATCAGAATAGCATAAAGTTTGTCATACCTGGGTCTTAAGTTCACCCAGAAAAGCCCGGAACAGGTTTTCCGAATTATTTATCATCTCACTAGGATGAACTTCCCCTAATACTCCTAGGAGCTCATATATTTTTTCTAAAACTAAAAAATAAATTTTAGATAAATGAAGACCTAAAATTACATTTACATAAATTAAACAAAAATGTATGAATAACAAAAGGAGAAGACGTTTAGTTCAAAAGTAATTTTATAATAAGACATAAAAAATAGTTTTATGTACTAGAACCTTCCCTGATAATTTTATGCCAAGCTACTATTATAAGTCACATTTGACACGTGTTGTGAGTTTTCTATTTTAAAGACATTATTTCATGGAGTGCCTTGCTGGCTCAGTCAATACATGACTCTTAACCTCAGGGTCTGACTGAGGTGTGACTCTTAACCTCAGGGTCACGAGTTCAAGCCCCATATCGGGTGTGGAATCTGCTTAAGAAATCATTTTGTAAAGATTAAACTTTTATAAGCAGAAGACTTCACATGTTTGTTTGCCTTCATTTGGGTTTGTTTTCAACAAAAAGGATTCACCTGTGAAACATATAAGTGCTTTCGTCGAGAAATCCTAGTTTTTACACTGATTTTTTTAACATCAATTTGTCAAAATACTTAAAAATAACATTTAAATGCACCTCACCTGTATCCTGTATTTTTGTTTTTGATGCAAGTTCTCCATAGAATTTGCTAAATAACTCTCCAATTCCAAATTCATCCATGAGTCTCGAACTTCTTAAAGTCCGAAGTAACTAAAATGATACAAACCAGCATTGTCTAAACAGGAAAATAATGACAAAGCTTCCTGTACTGCACTGTTTCTACACAACAAAGCTCCAAAGTCACGTGCCTCTAGGGGACTTCCTTGGCCTCTCAGGACACCTATGTAGCCTGATTATTTAAGAAGAGGTGGCTGGTAGAAGAACACAAGGATTACCAAGGGGAAGAGGGTGTAGACTTTATTTTACCTTCCCAAGAAACCAATACTATGGTTAGAACCATTCTCTCTGAGGCACTTAAGGGAAGGACTAACAAGACCCAAATTCTCAAACAGAGATGCAAAACAAGAGATGCATCTGAGAGAGAAACAGGTGAGAGTAAGCCCCAAGAAGCACTTAAATACAACGTATACACCCATTTTCAAGGTAAGGTTTAGGAAAGAAGTCAGAACGACAAATGATGCAAATTCCAGCAACTTTTTGTAACATTAAGAGGCAGGGTGATGAGAGTTAACAGAGGAGCAGTAAATTCCTTGCTTACTTGTCCTCTTAATTCCCCTCACAACCCAGTCCTTCCTCTACTTTCCAGAAGAGTCTGAGAGCAAAAGGCCAAGGAATTACCAGGTGACAGTTGGAAAATCTTGTCCATACATCAATGTGACCAAAGCCTAGCCTCCAACATCTCTCACCCAAACACAATTTAAAACTCTAATTTTTTGCTTTTTAAGTTATATGTATAATACAAAACATACATACCTAGAAATAATAAAATTACCTTAATGAGAAGATCCAGGGCTGGGATTCTACATTTAGCAGCTTTATCTTTTGTGTAAACACTGGTACAAGTATTCTAGGTGTTAAAAAGAGACATACCAAAGTCATCAATAAGATTCTATTTCTTAGAAAACCTCCCAAGAGCTAAAACTACACTTCTGAGAGGAGCAATACCAACATGACATACTATAATTTAGCATTCAGTTATTTAAAATATATTAGAGTATATAAACATATAGACTAAAAATTACTGAAGAGGGCACCTGGGTGGCTCAGTCGGTTAAGCGTCCGACTTGAGCTCAGGTCATGATCTCACAGTCTGTGAATTCAAGCCCCGTGTCGGGTTCTGTGCTGATGGCTCAGAGCCTGGAGCCTGCTTCAGATTCTGTGTCTCCCTCTCTCTCTGCCCCTCCCCTGCTCATGCTCTGTCTCTCTCTGTCTCAAAAATAAATAAAAATATTTAAAAAATTTTTTTTAATTACTGAAGGTATTTATGCAGTATGCAATGGTAATGATGTCAACAATCACAAAAACACAAAGTAAATGAACACCTCAGCAAGATCAAAAACAAAAAAAAAGTTACACTTTCTTGCACACCTCCCATTGCACTTGTCATATGTCAAAAAAGCAAGCATGAAAAATTTAAAAAGGTAACTAAAGCAATCCAGAGAAGAATGGTTGGGACTCCATAGGAGGACAGCTCAGTCTCACAAAACCAGCAGGCACTCTGGACAGAGGCCATCTGGCTCCAAGTTTTGGGTGAGTTTCTCAACTTCTAAGTCTCATTTGTAAGCTAGAGTGATTAAAAATACCTACCTCATAGAGTTTTGGTAAAATTAAGTAAGACAAACTGTACATTAAAGAACTTTGTAAACTATGAAGCACACTACAAACGTTGGTTATTCCTATACTGAGGTAATTTTTTTAAAACACAGTGACTCTTAAACAACACAGGCTTGAACTGTGTAGTGTGTAGGTCCATTTATACCCAGATTTTCTTTGATAGAGTATAGTACTGTAAATGTATTTTCCCTTATAATTTTTTCAGTAATATTTTTTCTCTTTATTACTCAATTATAAGAATATAACATACAAAATTTGTGTTAATCAACTATTTATGTTTATCAGTAAAGCTTCCAGTCAACAGTACGCAAGCTAGCGGTAGTTAAGTTTTGGGGGAGTCAAAAGTCAAACACATGGATTTTCAACTGCATGCAGGAGGATGGGGAAGGGGTCAATGCCCGGAAGCCCCCAGGTTCATGGGTCAACTGTGTTAGGATTCTAAACCAGCAAGACTAGAAATCAAAAGAGAATAAAATTAAAACCTATTAAAAAAAAAAAAAAGACTGATGATTATTACTTTATATATTAGACTCAACTATAATTAATAAAATAACTTCTTATAAATTACCCCCAGATTGAATACTTCAAATCTTAGAATATCCAAGAACTAAAGGCAATTCAGGACCAACTAAAAACAACTTACCTTGGCACTTGTTGAAAGTGCAAACAAGTCTGAGAAAGAAAATTAACAACTTAATTTATGATTACTAGCTCCATAGTAAATCACTAGGAAACCTGAGGAAGGCAGGTTGGAAGAAAATCGGAGGCAAAAGGCAAACTTTTCAGACTATGGCCAAAGGGAACACACGAACTACATGAAATATGAATCTTACCCAGAGCGAGAATTCTTTAAAATTGTTTTTTAAAGTGTTTTGAAATCTACCCACAATTCAAAAAACCAAATTTATTATGTATGACTTTTTATAAAAGACATTATTTACCTTATATGCCACAAATCAAAGTAGTTTTTGATTAGGGTCTTAGCTTATCAAATCTAAAAAGAATAACCCGCTTCATTTCTAACACAATCATGCACAATAAGTAAACTCCTCGATGAGAAAGACAAGAATAAAATACAAACTTAAGTTTAACTTACACCATAAATTACAATCAATATTGACATATGTTTTTTCTCCTTACCTTAATATCAAGAGAATAAGGTGTGATCTTCTGGCCAATTTTTTCTAAGAAAACACATAAAAATTTTAGCACTTCTTCTCTACAATCACGAAACTGTAAAAAATATAGTAAATATGGGTAAGAAGAAGAGTCACTCCAACATTTAGGAATACACACGAAAAGGAAAATAAAGATCTTCAACTTACTTCATCAATGTTAAGTGATTTCCGAACAAATACAAGCAAACCGAAATCTTTGGAAAAAACTAAGGAAGTCTGTAATGCTGGACAAAAAAAAACAAGTAAGGTAAGAGAGTTGCCAAAAAGCACTCCATAAACCCACCCTAAATGGGTTGCATATTTCTCAATTCAGCCTTATAAACAATTAAACACTAACTTAAGGATGCTGTATTTAAATAAAGAAAACAGGAAATTCTAGATGATATTCCATTGAGATGACACAGGCAGAATAATGGCTCCAAAGCTACGTGAGCCCTAATCCCAACGTCACACCTGTGAATACGCTAACTTTACATGGCCAAAGGAAATTAAGGTTGCAAATGGAATTAAAGTTGCTCATTGCTGACTTTAAAGAGGGGAAATTATCCTGGATTATCCGTGGGCCCAATATTATCACATGGGCCCTTAACAGTGGAGGAGAGAGAAAGAAGAGTGTTGGAAAGAGGGGGGCAGGAGAGAAGAGAGATTTCAAGCACAGGGGTTCCTGGAGCCATGGTTGCTGGCTTTGAAGATAGAAGCCATGATCCAAGAAATGTGGGTGGTTTCTACAAGCAGGGAACATCAGGAAGGAAAAAGGGACCTTAGCCCTGCAATTGCAAGAACAGAATTGTGCCAACCTGAATGAAAAAGGAAATGAATTCCACATGACCCTGCCTGATGCCTGGGTTTTAATTTGGTGAACCCATGTTAGGCTTCCAACTACAGAATTGTAAGATTAACAAACCTAAACCACTAAGCTTGTAGTATTTGTTACCGCAACAAGAGAAAACTAATACACTCCCCTATAGTCTCTCACGTGAAAGAACACATACTAAATATTCAGAATAAACTTGGAACGGCTTTATCAACAAGTTAACTAAAGGAAGGAAAAAGGAATTCTAACTTAGAAACGCTGAGACTAGAAAACATTTACAGGTTAGTTTTTAAAATTTACTTTCCCGCTGATAATACACCCTTGGCAATAGATAGGTATTAGATAGCATCGCAAGTTTTCAAGCAATGATATATTTTTAAAGTGCTGAAAAGAAGCACTTTTACTACAAAGGAACAAAAAGTTCTCAGAGATTGCTCACAAAGATGCGACTTTTCGGTTACATTTCTGCAATGCTTCTCAAAAGTAGGAACCTTCCTTCTGAGGTTTCAAACCTGAGGGTATGAGAAAGGTACTGGAGGGTTTAGGCGCGTTTAAGGTGAAGGAAAATACTTTCCTTTGGTTCTCTCTGCCCACTTTGCACAGTAAGGATTGCTAAACTTAAGGCATTTTCACCAACTTTACTTTTAAAACATCCTTCCTAACAACAACAAAAAAAAGCCGCATGACAAGTCACTTTTTTTCCACAAAAATTTCCACAGAAATTCCGACAATCCAGAATCAAAAGGCTGGACTTCAAAATACCGCTAGATGCACCCACGGCGGGAGAAACGCTAGGCTGTCGGGCTCCAGCAACCCCAAACGCGCACGCGCGTCTGCCCCCCCTCGGCACGGCCGGGACAGTACCCACCCAGCACTGAGGGGCCGGAGCTCAGCACGCACTCCTGCCCCAGGCCCCGGATCAGCTGGTAACTGGCCATCGCGGCGCTGCTGCGGTCCCCGGCAGACAAGGACTTCTGCAGCTGCAGTAGGGAGCCCTGCACACCTAACCCGGAGTCAGCCATGATGCCCAAACCCGGCACTGCGCGTGCGCAACCTCTGCCGGGATTCCCGAGATGCCACGGGGCTCGGAGGCGGGGCTCACGGGTTCGGGGCTGGGGTTTCCGGGGCAGGGGCGGGGCTCGCGGTGACTGGGCTCTTGCGAGAGACCTTGAATGGAGACTTCTCTGGAAGAAGAGCCAATTAGATGTGAATTAAGATATTAGAAGGCCAACGAATGTGTTACACACAATACACTTAGGACGCTTACATCGAAGCCTAGGGAGAAACAGGAATTCAACAATTTGGCCTCGAAATAAATGGGGCGGAATGTTGGTGACTTGGGGTCAATCAAAGGCAGGAAAAAGAAAAAACAAGCTAGAGGCTTGGGTCAAGATCGACAAAGTTGTCCCTTGATAAAGAGTGAAAAATGCATGTGTAATGTCTTTAAAAATGAAGTGCCTAACGGATAAAGAAAAACATTCTTAGCCAACACTACAGTGTAGAAAAACCCCTCCGTAAACCTGGTCTGGTCGGACACCCCAGTTTTCCCGCGAAAACGTCGTCTCGTAGGGGGTCAGACCACCTAAACGGAGGGGGCGGCACCGAGCGAGGCTTGAGTCTGTTGCCATGAGGCGCCGAGGGAGGCTGCTCAATCCCCCCTGTAGGTGCGCAGTGGCGTCTCCCGGAGGCGGGGCCATACATGGGCGCCTCTGTGATTGGTGGCGCACCGCCGAGGGCGTGGACGACAGTGCCGCTGGCGCGAAATCTAGGCCCAGCCCCCGCGGTTTCGGGACACTAGCCTCCGGGTGCGTCTGGGACCCCTGCGCGCCTCGAAGGTGGCCGCGCTTCCCCAGCAGCAGCTAGAGGGCGGGGGCGGTGCGGCGCGGTGTCCAGCGCGGTTGTCTGTGCGGTGGGGAAGGGGAAAACCGGAGGCGGACGCGGCGTGAACCTCCCTTTTCGTTGCGCAGGTACCCCGAGCACCATGTCGTCGCCGGCGTCCACCCCGAGCCGCCGCGGCAGCCGGCGCGGGCGAATCACTCCCGCGCAGACGCGTAAGTCCCTTCCCGTGGGTCGGGCTCGCCGCATTACCCTGGCTTCTCTTTTGGCCTTTTCCCGCCACCCTGGTCTGTGCGCAGGGCCCCGCGGGTTTCAGTTTCGGAGCGGTGTCTTTAAGTCTTGGCATGGAGTAAGATGGGCGGACTGCGAGCCCTTTGCCCGGTGTTCTGCCAGTTCTAGTGTGCAGGCACTTTTTTTGTGAGGCAGGCAGCGCTGGGCCTTCATTTCCACCCTTGCCAAGCTGTTTTTTATTTGTAAATATGTCCATGCCCATTTGTCTCCTTTTTGTTTGGTTTGTTGCTTGTTCCCAAAAGATTTGATGGAACTCGAGGAAGACCAAACGTGAGAATTAATGGCCATCTTTTCTGTTTTGTATGTCACAAGCTCGAAGTGAGGATGCCAGGTCATCACCGTATCAGAGACGTAGAGGCGAAGATTCTACCTCTACAGGAGAGCTGCAGCCTATGCCGACCTCACCTGGAGCTGACCTGCAGAGCCCTGCCGCTCAGGACACGTTATTTTCCAGCCCTGCTCAGATACATTCTTCAAGTGTGTTTCTGGCGTTCTAAGTTATACTGTGGTTAATATATGATGATGCTTCTGCTGGTCAGATGTGCTGGTTTGTTAACGGGTGGTTAATGTAACTGTATGTTCAGCAAGAGTACAAGATGGTAGGTGTTAGGGCTTCGTGAGCAGAGAAAGAAAGTTTTGGTGCTTTTTTACTAGAAGGTTTAATAGTCCTGGGATCTTCATCACTTCAGGTTGCAAGGAACGTTATTTGCTGTTGTGTTTAGATGACTTAGATCGACCGATAACATGCTCTAGTTTTTGATTTGATAGGCTACCAGAATTTTATTGTAGATTGTCACACTTTGTTTTTGTAGCAATCCCCCTTGACTTTGACGTTAGTTCACCACTGACATATGGCACTCCCAGCTCTCGGGTAGAGGGAACCCCAAGGAGTGCTATTAGAGGCACGCCTGTGAGGCAGAGGCCTGACCTGGGGTCTGCTCGGAAAGGCCTGCAGGTGGATTTGCAGTCCGATGTGGTGAGTACACAGTACGGTTTTCTGATAGAGGTTTTGGGGGACATGGGATGGGTAATTCCCCATTAACATCGTTCTATCGTGTTTTTGTGTATAGCCAGCAACAGAAGATATAGTGGCGAGTGAGCAGTCTCTAGGCCAAAAGCTTGTGATTTGGGGAACAGATGTAAATGTAGCAACATGCAAAGAAAATTTTCAGGTAAGTTGTACTTTAATATGGCTCTGAAAGTGCTGGGAGAAAGAGTTTATGAACTATAAGTAGCCATAACACTTGGCTGTATGAGAATACATATGCCTCCAAATAGTGATGGGCTCATAATTTTTTGCATTTTGAGTAGTTGCTTATTCCTAAATGCATCAGATTTCATGTTTTTCTCTCTACATCAAGAGGTTCCTTCAGCGTTTTATTGACCCTCTGGCTAAAGAAGAAGAAAATATTGGCATAGATATTACAGAACCTCTGTACATGCAGCGACTTGGAGAGGTAATCAAATAGTCTTACAAATTCAAATTATGTATTTTAAAACAGTTAGCAGAACATAACTTGTCTTCTTTTCTAGATTAATGTCATTGGGGAGCCATTTTTAAATGTAAACTGTGAACACATAAAATCATTTGACAAAAATCTATACAGACAGCTCATCTGCTACCCACAGGTAAGAATTTGATTTTGACCTTGATGAACTACAGTAAACATCCAGAATATCTAGAGGATTTTTTAATAGCTGAATTTCATGGTTCTCCAAAATGGGCTTCCAGAGCACAAAAACTTAAGAAAATCATGTTTCTTCTCCTTTAAGATGAGCATTTTTCTCATACTTTTACCTTTCCAAAATAGGGATATGTATTATTGTTAGTGGCATGTCATAGTTTAATTGGCAATATTTAACAGTATATAAAATAATGGTGAATCTTAAAATTGATAGCTCCTTGGGTTGGATGAAATAAATGATCTTAAGTGAAAATATTTTATAAATAAATGCATTACATATTTGTGCCATCTGTAACAGATTATGTTAACTTTTTTTTAAGCTTTAGGTCAGATTTTATTGAAGTATCAGCTATGTTGATTTTTTCTTTTTAACGTTTATTTATTATTGAGAGAGCACAAGCATGAGGGGCGGAAAGGGGGGGGGGGGGGGGGAGACACAGAATCCAAAGCAGGCTCCGAGCCATCAGCACAGAGCCTGATGCAGGGCTCAACTCATAAACCATGAGATCATGACCTGAGCCAAAGTTGAACGCTTAACCAGCTGAGCTGCCCAGGCGCCCCTGAGCTATATTGATTATGATTGTAGGTTTGGGGCAAGCTGACTTGGTTTTATATCTTGATCTTGCTACATAATAGTTGTGTGACTTTGGACAAGTTCTGTAGCCTCTCAGAGGCTGATTTTTCACCTGTAAAATGGAAAACAAATGTTAACAAATTTGCGGTAATTATGATATTTATTCTGGTATCGTTATGGGGAAAAAAATAAGACACAAAAGTTTAAAATCCTTTTGTTACTAATTAAAAGCCTAAGACGAGGCAATACATTGTGAAGATTTCATATGCGTGGTCACACTTAACCCAAATGAGAATATGCAAAGGTGAGATAGCTCAGTCTCAATGTACCCAAGGTTTTGTAAAATGCGTGTTATGATTATATACAGGTGATATTTTTGGATTATGCTGTGTGTTTGTTTTTATATTGCCAATATGAAATGGTCTATTTTTTGTATTTAATTCTAAGATGGAAATATAAACATACCTTTGTTTCTATGTATTTTTTTCTATGTATTATAGGAAGTTATCCCAACCTTTGACATGGCTGTCAATGAGATCTTCTTTGACCGTTACCCTGACTCAATCTTAGAACATCAGATTCAAGTAAGACCATTCAACGCACTGAAGACAAAAAATATGAGAAACCTGAATCCAGAAGGTAATGTTTTTAATAAGAAAATACATAAACAAAATCTTATTTCACTATCAAGGAACTTTAAAAGAGTTGGTGTATGTGATAGTGATGATAATGGATTATAAATTGACTATCTGGCAAATTCATTTACCTTACACACCTTTGAACCCACTGTACCTTTTTTTAACTTAACTGAAATTACATAAAGAATGTTATAACTCTTGACAACTGTCTATCTTAAGAAGAACTTGCCCAAATATAATAATTTCACAGTTACTAAGTAAGCACTTTTTTCAAAATCACTGTAGAAAACAAATGCAAAATATGATCCCTGCCTTGGAGCTTAAGAAAGAACTCTAGTTCGGAAAGTAATAAAAGAAAAATGTAGAACAGGAGATCAGTGCAGGAGATGTCTCAGCTGAGGGAGGGCAGGAGTTCTAGGCCCAGGTGGAAAGAGTTCATGTTGAGAGAGAAATTTGGGTTACAGTAAGGATTTGGAAAGCAAGCATGAAGGAATTCACGATACAGCACAAAGGGGGATGTAGGCAGAAGTGAACCAGAGCTGAGCATGAATAGCAAATGCTGGCTGAAGCAGGGAGTTAATGTTTGTGTGAGGGCTGGAAAGCCTGGGTCCTGAAGAACTTGGAATTCCAATTTAATACAGATTTTTACTCCAAAGTCAATAGGGAGCCATTGATACTTTTTCAGGAGAAAGCAAGAAGGCTTTTGCACTCTTGAGAAGTTTATGGTGGGTCGGTCTGGTGTGCAAGGTATGTTGAAATTCAGTTAGGAGATGTTAACAGTAGCTCCAGTGTGGAACAGCAGGGTCC
This sequence comes from Prionailurus viverrinus, assembly GCF_022837055.1. Classification (NCBI taxonomy): domain Eukaryota; kingdom Metazoa; phylum Chordata; class Mammalia; order Carnivora; family Felidae; genus Prionailurus; species Prionailurus viverrinus. The sequence continues at coordinate 1,135,503 of NC_062578.1, forward strand.
TAAGCTGGACAGTGGCCATAGGAGTGAAAATACAGGACAAATATAGTATTTGCCATGTGTGAAAATTGAGGTGTATAAAGTATGGAGAATGAGTAAATACTCCTGTAGGTGAACATGCAAAAGACACAAATATCGGTAAAAGAAAATACAACGGCCAATAAGCAAGCAAGTGTTGGAGTTCACTGTTGATTAAAGGAATATATATACATATATGTGTGTATCATGAAATTTGTTCCTGACCTCACTGCTATGATCGGCCATTCAGTGGTGACGCAGAAGGAAGTAGGAGACTGTTTGAGTAAGAGTGCTACAGTTAAGTTTCCAGAGGCAGAGCGCTGGTACATGAAGAATTCGGGGTAAGATAGAAGATTATCACAGTTTTGGAGGAAGAGGAATTGCCAGATACTCAACTAATTTCAAAAGTGTTCTAACTTCTACGTTTATTTATGTAACTAGTTACAGAGGTTACTTGTTAAGGTAAAAGGATTGGTGGGGAGACAAGAAAGGAAGATTTGTAAGTAGGTGGAAGGGAGGACTGGGCCAAGTGCGAAAGACCTCATGAATCATCAGTAAGTGCTGGAAGGCTAAAACAATCTTCACGGCCAGCAGTGGCTGACTCTAGGCCGAGTTCTGTTGACTACAGATAACAGTATAACTCATTTGGAACCACCAGTGGGAATTAGTTGGGTAGAAGTTTTGCCAGGGAAGGCCCAAATTGTAGAGGAACCAGGAACAAGAGTGAAAAATATTCTGTATAAGAGCTTTCTTGTATAAATGGCAGTAAAGATTGCCTAAGTTTTATAGTGCTTATTACTGCAACGTACTGTTCTTATTAAGCTTGATGTATGCAGGCTGTTAATCTTCAACAACTTCATAAGGTAGGTGCCATCCTCACTGCCATGTGTAGATAGGCACAGAGTGGCTAAGGATATCCTCAAGGTCACACAGGTTCTCAGTCCTGATCATCTGGCTCCAGGGCCCATGCTTTTCACATAAAATGACACAGCAGGACTTCTACAGATACAGTGAGTGAGGTGGGGGGCCGTGGCACAAAGGAGGCAAAAGTGTAAACCTTCTAATCCAAGACCGGAAGGTGGAGCAGAACAAGAGGCAGACGAGCTGGGACGTGGTAGAGGCCTGTTGGAGACGGGGCCCTGGGACATAGGGCCAGAGGTCCATCAGAGCAGAGAAGAAGGAAGACAACACAGGAAGGGCATCCCAAGCCAGACCTGAGGGTACCCAGTGAAACATTTGTGCCCTGGCCACAGCACCTGTCTGCGACCCCAGCCATCCCCAGCTACCTCTGCATCTCCCAGTAGCATTCTCCTGGGCTTCACAGCATGCCCAGACCTGCCCCGGCAGGCGTATAGCTCAGGGAAGACCACGTCTGGCTGGGCTGTGGACAGTGGCTGATGGACAAGCTGATCTCTCTCCCCAACCCCTTGCAGACATCGACCAGCTCATCGCCATCAGTGGCATGGTAATCAGGACATCCCAGCTGATTCCAGAGATGCAAGAAGCTTTCTTCCAGTGCCAAGTGTGCGCCCACACAACCCGGGTGGAGATTGACCGTGGTCGCATCGCTGAGCCCTCCGTCTGTGAGCGTTGCCACACCACCCACAGCATGGCACTGATCCATAATCGCTCTGTGTTCTCCGACAAGCAGATGGTGTGTGCTTTCTTGGGGCCCTGGGACACCCCTTTGTCATGTTTGTTCTACATCTCTGGATCCTCAAAAAGCCAAATTTAACACGTCCGTTAGTAAGGCTCTAAAACCTGGCTTCCTAAATGGAATCCAGCTATTTCATTCCTTCTTTGACACTAGATTTTGTTACAGGGTTTTGGGCTGGGTACTTGAAACTTAAGCCTTCAGCTTTGGGATGGCAGTGTTCCAAGATCAGTAAAAACCGAGCTTGTGGCTGCCTCGGTCAGTAGAGCATGTGACTCTTGATCTCAGTGTTGTAAGTTTGAGCCCCACGTTGGGTGTACAGGTTACTTAAAAAATCTTTTTTAAAAGATTGGTAAACATTATTTGGTTTGATTTTGTCATTTTTCGGCTGTGCCAGTAGTACAGAATGAATTGACAGGTTTTCTAAAGTTTTTCTCACAGATTTTATTATAAAGGAAGTTTGGCCTTTTGCCTCTTTAATCCTAGACATTTTAAGGTGAAGTTATTAAGATGACTTACAAATAAGTAGGAAAAGGCAAAATAATTTATTTGCTACGATTATGATGGTGTAAAGGCACACACAGGGTCAAGGACTGTTTTTTTGTTGTTACAATATTTAAACAACTTTTAAAAATTTAAGTAGAGAATGTGTTCAAAATACTACAAAAGGTAATTTCCTGTATGGGGAGTCAGTGAGAAAAATATTAGCAAATGTGAAAAAGTGTTCAACTTTTTACTAACCAAAGAATTGAAAATTAAGATAGAAATGTTTAATGTTGGTGAATATTGGTAAATTTTTATCTAATATAAGCAAATATACCTCAACTCAATGCCAGCGTGGTGCTGAGTTGGAGATAAAAATTTGGCAACCCTGCTCCCTAGGTGCTTTAGTATAGTATTTTTAGAATTCCCAAACTGACTTGAAATAAAACCTTTAATGTCTTAGAGTAGCCTCTAAACTATGTGGCCCCACATCACCACAACACACTTTGTGTACCCACAGATCTCAATGACAGCGTCTCAACCATTTCTTATACAACCATTTCCTTCCTCAGCCAAGCATAAGTTTGCCTCAGGACCTTTGCAGTGAATGTTCTTACCATTCAGAACACGTGGCTTCCTCTCTAACATCCTTACACCTCTGCCTAGAGGTTGCTTGATCTGAGAAAGGCCTTCCCTAGCCTTGCTTCACAAAAAGCATCTCTTCACCCCCACCACCTGTGCTCCTTACTCTGTATTTTCTTCTGTCTGTTGGATTTGTCACTGTCAGATGTTACGTACTCACTTGTGTGTTTGTGTGTTGTCTGTCCTCCACTCTGAGGGAGGGAACTTCATTCACCGCAGTCTCCAGTACCTAGAACCAGGGTCCAGCACATGGCAGATACTCAGCCAATACCTCTTAGATGAGTAAATAGGCAAGTATTTGTGACTAGGAGAGATGCACAGAAGTGTTTAACCATGAATCTGAAAAGTGTACTTCTCCACCTAGGAAATCTATTAGAAGTAATTTCTCAAAACATAACTAGAAATATAGGCAGACATTTAAACCAAGAAATATCGACTACAACCTTGAAATGGCAAAAAAAAAAAAAAATGGTGACAGGTCACCAGACACTTCCTCCAATTAGGGTAATGTGTAAATAAACAACATCCTTCCAAAAATGTGATCGTGTCACATGAAAAGCTTTTAAGAAAATGTTAGCTATCTGGAGATAAAAGCAAAGAATGGTGTTTTAAAAACAAACACGGTAAACATCAAAAGTAGTTATCTGTAAGTAAGACTGGCAGTTTTGTGCAAATTATGCTTGTCATTTGTTGAGATTTTGGTTTCCACTGCTCTTTCAGATCAAACTTCAAGAGTCTCCTGAAGATATGCCTGCAGGGCAGACGCCTCACACTGTCATCCTTTTTGCTCACAATGATCTTGTTGACAAGGTTCAGCCTGGAGACAGAGTGAATGTTACAGGTAAGAACGAAAATTGTATTAAGGAGAGAAGTCTGTCTTGTTTTTTTTTGTTTTTGTTTTTTTGACACTTTTTAGTCCTCTGGCTTGGTCCTGCCTGCAGGAGTCATTCGAGTCTTGAGGAAATGAGTCCTGCTTTAATCACCTTTCTACCTAGCAGGATAGAACCTTTCCAATCATTGTCCTTGCAGTTGCTTGCTTTTGACATCTCTGTGTTCCAGAGCTGTGAGCGTATTTTGACTCGATAGTGTTGGTATCTTGAGAAAACGACTCAGACAAGGCTGGTGTTGCTAAGATTGAAATCATACGAGCAGCTCCAGGAAGCAGCACTCACCAACTCTGGAATTTTAAGTAATTTGCTACTTATTTCCCAAATGCACAGCCAAGGGTTAACACTCACCTGTCATAGAGAAGAATGGGTCAGAGCACTTTGCTTCCACGCACGAGTCACGTGATATTTTTGGAGGGAGTGGACACTGAGACTTGCAGATCACTGTAGCTGAGGTTCTAATTTGTGGCACAGGGCTCCTCCCCTCTTCTGGCCACGAGAGTGCTATGTCACTGCGCCACGCACACATGCCAGTTTTTCTCTGCTTCCGAGCAGCATGAGCACCTGGTTTCTCAAAGGGGGTGTGTTTGGACAGCAAGCACAGTTCTTCATTGAGGGCAGTGAGGGGACTAAGTCCAGGGAGTGGCCGTGGCTCCCGGGGCAGCCTCTTGGTTGTGTTCAGTGAGTTAGGACTTCTCATCCCGTGTCTCCCGGTATGAAGCCCAGCATTGTCCCTGGCAACCTGTTAACAATGTGGACGACTAGTTCTGCCCCTACTGCTTTGAAATCTTTGGTAATGTATTTAGTCTGCTATTTTAATTTCCTCAACCTCCAAGTGGAATTAATGTGATGATACAGGTGAATGTATTGGGGGGGGGGGGGGGGTGCTGTGGAAAGCATCGTATGAATGTAAAGTAAGTATTGTTTGTGCTGTTCTAAGGCAGTGAATCCCTGCAAGCACCAGTAGAGATAACTAGACCACTTTAAATCATCATCCATCCCTAATCTGGCTTGCCTGAAGAAGGGTGTGTAGTCTCAGAATACTGCATTTAAATTGGTTTTTACGTCTTGAAAAAGAATTACGTGACCTGCTAATAAACAGAAGGACCAGCAATCTATGGAGGCTTGTCGTGAAGGCTGTTGGTAGAGGGCACAGATGCTTGCTCCTCAAGCAGCAGGAAAGTGGATTGTCCCGGAGTCCAAGCCTTCTAGCTTGAAAGTCAGGAAACATAAACAGACCTATCAGGTTGGGAAACACTTCTTTTTTTTTTTTTTTTTATACATTTATTTATTTTTGATAGAGACAGAGCACAAGTGAGGGAGGGGCAGAGAGAGGGAGTCACAGAATCCGAAGCAGGTTCCAGGCTCTGAGCTGTCAGCACAGAGCCTGACACGGAGCTCAAACTCACAAACCATGAGATCATGACCTGAGCTGTAGTTGGATGCTTAACCAACTGAGCCACCCAGGCACCCCGGGAAACACTTCTTAAAGAACAAATGAGTTGGTATGTTTGAAGCGCTGATTGTTCATTTATCTCTAATGTTCTTAAATTATATTTAAGAAGCACACTGGGGCATGGCCATTCACCTAGAAACACTTTTATTTTTCCTTTATCATATCTTCACCTTTGACTCCGTAGGCTGTCATGTCTAAGAATTTTTGAGTAATTTGTAAAAGAGCTTTTAGGATTTCCTTTCTTTCCAAATTTTTGGTACAGGATTTTAGGACTTTGTTCTAAATAATAGTACTTTGTCAAATAATTATTAAGCAGATTCAGTACACTAAGCTTAAGAGAAGTGAAAATAACTATTTCAGAATACTATTTACAGAACACAGCCATCAGCCAGCATTGTGTTAAAAGCAAAATAATTTCATTTAATCTCAGGATGATTGTATGCAGTGGTTATACTCAGATAGGTGCTCAAGGTCATAGAGCTAACAGTCACAGATGAACACATTTTTGGGTCTGCTTTTTTCAAAAACCTGTGTTCTTCCCAACTTGCCTTGCCCCCTTCAGTGGGGAGCTTTGTAGCAAAGGCCTGAGCCCTTGATTCTAGGAGGGCCGCGAAGGCAGTGTGCGTGGAGGCTCACTTCCCCTGCCAGCCGTCAGATCTCTGCGGTGCTCCCTGTTGTCCATGCTGGTTTATGAGCCATTGAGGAGAAGATAAAAGCAGGTGTCTTGGTTGTGTCCTCAGGCATCTATCGAGCTGTTCCTATTCGAGTCAACTCACGTGTGAGTAATGTGAAGTCTGTCTACAAAACCCACATTGATGTCATTCACTATCGGAAAACTGATGCAAAACGTCTACACGGCCTTGATGAAGAAGCAGAGCAGAAACTGTTTTCAGAGAAGCGTGTGGAGTTGCTTAAGGAACTTTCCAGAAAACCAGACATTTATGAGAGACTTGCTTCAGCCTTGGCTCCAAGCATTTATGAACACGAAGATATAAAGAAGGTAACAATGGATTTTTAACTTTGATCAGGATTTGTAGTTCTTTGAGATCAAAAGGTATAAACATCCCCCCCTGCCCCCCAGCCCATAAAGGATAAGAGTTGTTGCCTGTTCCACAGAGCAGGTGCTCGCAGTCTGATTTAGTTATTGGTCGACAAGAATCACAGCATCATTGTCCATTTCCTCATGTCTATGTTGAACTTGGATGTTTCTCAGCATAACCAGATGGGGTCAGAATAGGGATTTGCATGGCCACTATTCTGGCACAGTGGTGTGTGCTTCTATACAAATTGGTTAGTGATCATTTAAAGCACTGTTGTGTCGTTTCCACCTTCCTTTAATTTCTTAATTGTAATTTTTGTATTCACAGAGTAAGAAAATCCCACTAACGCTTATACTAGATCTCAGTTACACTGTAGTAAGTGAATGTTTAACATGTTTGTTTAGGGAATCTTGCTTCAGCTCTTTGGTGGAACAAGAAAGGATTTTAGTCACACAGGCAGAGGCAAATTTCGTGCTGAGATCAACATCCTGCTGTGTGGTGACCCTGGTACCAGCAAGTCTCAGCTGCTGCAGTATGTGTACAATCTGGTCCCCAGGGGCCAGTACACGTCTGGGAAAGGCTCCAGTGCAGTTGGCCTTACCGCATACGTGATGAAAGACCCTGAGACGAGGCAGCTTGTCTTGCAGACTGGTGCCCTTGTTCTGAGTGACAATGGTATCTGCTGTATTGATGAGTTTGACAAGATGAATGAAAGTACGAGATCAGTACTACACGAAGTCATGGAACAGCAGACTCTTTCCATTGCAAAGGTGAGGCCCGTTCTGCATGCTTAACGTGGGTACACTTAGAAATCTAGAACTTTGGGAAACTCGTGAATACTTTCCAGTACTTTTCCTGCTAGGTGTCAGCTAAATGCTTTTGAAAAAGTATTTTCCACACGATCATCTTTTGTTTGCTGTACTGGCTCACTAATGTGTGGAATTCGTAGAACTTGAGTTTGTCCAAAATGTCCTGCAAGGGGTTTAGTTTGTGACAAAAATGCAGTTACGGCTTGCATTTATCTAAAACTCTGTTCTTGGCGTGAATCTGAGGATGGGATTGTCCCAGGTGGATCTGCTGACATCACCCTTACAAGGTGCTGTTGCATGGCTGTTGGTGACAGTGGGTACATGGCACAGGGCGTGCCAGCGGAAGATCGCTCACACTGTTCCTGCCAGCGTTAGGGTGAAGCTTCTAACTGCACTGTTTTCTCTGACAGGCTGGGATTATTTGCCAGCTCAATGCACGCACGTCTATCCTGGCAGCAGCAAATCCTATTGAGTCTCAATGGAATCCTAAAAAAACTACCATTGAAAATATCCAGCTGCCTCACACATTATTATCAAGGTATGAGAACATAAAAGAGATGTTCTTACTTTGCTCATTTGTAGAATTTTCAGGGTGAGAGAAAATAATAGGGGTGCCTGGGTGGCTCAGTCGGTGAAGCGTCCAACTGTTGATTTCAGTTCAGGTCATGATCCCAGGGTCATGGGATCGAGCCCTGCATTGGGCTCTACACTGAGCATGGAGCCTGCTTAGGATTCTCTTTCCTGTCCCTCTGCCCCTCTCCCCACCTTTGTGTATACTCTCTCTCTAAATAAATAACAATAATAATAGTAATAGTAATAATAATAATAATAATAGCATTCAGCAGCTACTAGTATCAAATTCTTCATTCTAATGCGGTGTTTTCTAATATGGTTGGTCAGGGTTTTCGTGGCAAGGACTGTGCTTCTCTACTCAGCTGTGAGTGGCATCTTAACATTGAAATTGTTGGGACATTTCACCTTGACGTCACTCAAGATACCTGTCCATCAGTCTCTGCTCATCTCAGTCTTAAAGCCACTATAGAATATTAAGTACAGGGAATGGCTTCACATGACAGATAAGGTTCTGAAAAATTAAATTTGTGAAAGTGGAGTTCTGTGGTCCATGCTTTTTCTCAACCCCATTACTACAAGTATTGATGTATTTCATAAATGGATTTTGAGATTTTAATTCCTCAACTTTTTTTTTTAAGTTTATTTATTTATTTGGGGGAAGGGTACAAGAGGAGAGAAAATCCCAAGCAAGCCCTGTACTGTCAGTGCAGAGCCCGATGTGGGGCTTGAACCCACAAATTGTGAGATTATGACCTCAGCCAAAATCAGGAGTCGGACACTTAACCGACTGAGCCACCCAGGTGCCCCTAGACTTTTTTTTCTAACTTTTTTTTTGTTTTGTTCTGTTGGTTTGTTTTGCATTTTCCTTTAAATCTTCCAGTCTTCCAAATTACCATAACATTTCCCTTGGAGGAATCGTACTTCTTTGACTCGGCTATTTGGTGACAAGCCTTTTCCTGGGCAGAGCTAAGGGCCAGAAGAACAGGCACCTGCTGGGGCCCAAACAGGGAGAAGGGGTTGAACTGAAGGCTCACCGGACCACGGGACAGCAGACCCTTAATTGTCCTTTGGCAACCCTGACTACATGCGCACACGCTCTGCGTGTCTACGTGGCTCAGGAGCAAATTTAAATTTGTGGGTACGTTGGTGTCCCGAGCAGGAAAACAGGTTTTTTTCACAATATTTTCTCAGGTTTGATTTGATCTTCCTCATGCTGGACCCTCAGGACGAAGCATACGACAGGCGTCTGGCTCACCATCTTGTGTCTCTGTACTACCAGAGTGAGGAACAAGTGGAAGAGGAGTTCATGGACATGGCAGTGCTGAAGGACTACATCGCTTACGCCCACGGCGCGGTCGTGCCTCGGCTGAGCCAGGAAGCCAGCCAGGCTCTCATCGAGGTAACACGGGTCCCTGTTCAAACCCTGAAAATGTGTCTGTTGAGCTGGTAGCCGGTTGCATCAATGGAATTGACTGGTCACCCCCTTTAAAACAGTGATTTAGTTAATGACATACTATTTTCTATAACTCATTTTTTCTCCTGTGTTGCAAAATTAACTTTCCTAAACGTAAAAGGGGGGAAAGGATTCATTTGTATATGTTGTAAAACCTTTCTGTAATTAAATATTTGCAAGCACAGTGAATTTAAGATCAGAATACCTGTTTGAAGTACAAAAGATACTGCTTACTAACTTTGTAACTCTGGAGAAGTCATCTAATTTCTCTGAGCTTCCACTTGCTTGTTTCTAAAACATAAAATGAATTGCAAGTATCCGATGTTCACTTTTCAGTGTCCTTTCACATGTATACAATGCATAATGATAGATGAGTTATTTATGATATTAGGAAGGTTCCTCGTGCTTTGATGGGCTGTATATCCTAAACCCCCGAAAAATGCTTCAATGAAAGTTATAAGTGGTGCATAATTTTCCATTTGTATCATATACTTGAGGGTTGCTCAAAAAGAAATAAAATTATGTCATAAAAATGTGAGTTTAATACAACTCACCTTTGTAACATTATCCCAGTAGTCTGCCCGCCTTGCTCATTAAATGAACCCTCAGCAGGGGCGTAAATCAGAGACGGTGCCTTGAGCATCTTTTTCAGACAGGCACCCTGATTAGTCCTCTGCTGTAATTGGGGCCTGCGCTTTACCCCCAGTACACTGTGTCCCCTGAGCGCCAACCCTTAGGCACCCCACTGCCCGCTCCCATTCTTCACAGCTACATCAGATACCACCTTCTTGCTGAGCTAGCTTCAAGGGCCATGGCTAGATCTGACTTTAATTCCCCTCGGTGCTGCACCTGGCAGCTGGTAGTTTATTTAACAGAATATTAACTGTTCAAAGTTCAACCACGAAAGTAAGGTTATTGTTAAAAGGAGTTTTGGGGGTTTTTTTCCTGTCTACACTAGGCTTATGTAGACATGAGAAAGATTGGCAGCAGCCGAGGAATGGTTTCTGCATACCCTCGACAGCTGGAATCATTAATTCGGTTAGCAGAAGCCCATGCTAAAGTACGATTTTCAAACAAAGTTGAAGCAATTGATGTTGAAGAAGCAAAGCGCCTCCATCGGGAAGCTCTAAAGCAGTCTGCCACCGACCCCCGGACGGGCATTGTGGACATCTCCATTCTAACTACAGGTCTGTGTGCACTGAGCGTACACGTAATTAGTATTTCACATTTGAGCTAACAAATCGCTTGAAGCAGCAGGGGTTCTTAACCTTTTTCAGATCAGGTCCTCTTTGAGAATATATTAGAAATTGTGAGAAAAATATACGCTAACTTCCGAGAAAAAAATGCACTAGCACATGTGCATGCACACAGTGTTGTATCTAATTTCACAGGGATTCTGTTCTGTAGGCACCTGTGTTAGCCCATTTTAAAGAAGTAATTTATTTCTTAATGAGCACTGCTTGCCTTTCAGATTATACGGACTGTGTTTTAGTGGAAACTAGCGGCTACTCACTTAGAGAAAATTGGAAACAACAGAGAATTCAGAACTCACAATGTTGAATATATTTTGGCATTCACCCAACTGTCCCCTAACCTTTTTGTGGCAATACTACTAAAATACTTATGGAAATTTGAAATATTTCACTTCCCTGTAGCAGAAATATTGTCATTAATTTCTTTTAAATCAGGAATGAGTGCCACCTCTCGTAAACGGAAAGAAGAATTAGCTGAAGCATTGAAAAGACTTATTTTATCTAAGGGCAAAACACCAGCTCTAAAATATCAGCAACTTTTTGAAGATATCCGTGGACAATCTGACATAGTAAGTGTTTAATTTTTTTCTTAATAGAGTTTTTCTTTTTTTTTCTTTAATACTGCTTTTAGGGTTTTTTTTTTTAACTTTTTTTCTTGAACGTAGATATGATATTTTAAAAAGTAAAATCATCCATAAACCCATCAAGAAATAATCATAAAATTTATGCCTATTCCATCGTTTACTTAACCAGTTGTCAGACATTTAGGATGTTTGCAGTGTTTTGCTATTGTACATAGTGTTAACAGTCTTGCATCTTAATTTAATGATGAAATGCTCAGGTTCCCTGATGTAAGTAGAGTTGAGTTGTCCAGTGAAAAGAACTCCAGGGTCCAAGTCCAGCCCTTTGCCTGCTTTCATCATGCTTCTTCACTTGTGTATCTTCAGTTACATTGGCACCACAGGGGCAGAGTTGAGTAATTTCTACATCATATGGGCAGATGTCAAGCCTGTGTATTGCCATCTGTTCCTCTACGGGAAATAGTTGCCCGTCCTGAGTTAGAACCTAAGGAATGTAGGGGCACCTGGGTGGCTCAGTTGGTTAAGCATCGGACTCTTGGTTTTAGCTCAGGTCATGATCTCATGGTTCGTGGAGCCTGCTTGGGATTCTCTCCCTCTCTCTCTGCCCCTTCCCTGCTCGCTCTCTCAAAAAGTAAAATTTTTTTAAAAATTAAAAAAAAAGAAAGAACCTAAGGAATGTATACAGCCATCAGAAAGGAAAGAGACTAGTATTTCTTCAACATTGAAATCATTGTAGGGGTTCCTGGTGGCTCAATCAGATAAGCGTCCGACATTGATTCAGGTCATGATCTCAGGGCTCAAGAGTTCAAGCCCTGCCTAAAGCTCTATGCTGACAGTTTAGAGCCTGGAGCCCGCTTTGGATTCTGTGTCTCCCTCTCTGCCCCTCCCCACTCAATCTCTCCCTCTCTCGCAAAAATAAACATTTAAGGGGCACCTGGGTGGCTCAGTCGGTTGAGCGTCCGACTTCGGCTCAGGTCATGATCTCATGGCTTGTGAGTTCGAGCCCCACGTCGGGCTCTGTGCTGACAGCTCAGAGCCTGGAGCCTGCTTCGGATTCTATGTCTCCCTCTCTCTCTGCTCCTAAGCCACTCGCATTCTGTCTTTGTCTCCCTCAAAAATAAATAAACATTAAAAATAAATAAATAAATGAATGAATAAATAAAAGACATTAAAAAAAATTGAAATCATTGTATCTCTACAGGTAAGGAGTACTTGACACGTAAAATAATTGTTTTCATCTCTTCCCCAAAGGCGATTACCAAAGATATGTTTGAAGAAGCCCTGCGTGCCTTGGCTGATGACGACTTCTTGACAGTAACTGGCAAAACCGTCCGCTTGCTCTGAAGCTCTCCGGGACAGCGCTGTTTGTGGCTTGTCTGCACTTGGTCGTTGCACTTGCTTGCATATGTGTACAGCATAGGGGCCAGTCAGCTGCCACTGCTGCCGTCAGTGGAAATAGATTCCTTAAAGTCATCTTTTTGGCTCCATAAAAATTTTCTAACCTGGATTCAGTTTTCACAGTGAAGTGTGTGTGTTCGCTTGTTTAACATTATAAGTAAAATTTCTGTGCCAATTGACAAACGTACAGTAAAAGTTATTGTAAGTGCCATTATTATAGCACCAGGATTTTTAATCTGTATTTATATATATCACAGGATGTCAGTGCTGGATTTCCTAAGGGAATCAGGGAATATGCTTGAGGTTTTTGCAATAGGAGATAAAACTTAGCCAGGGCATATCATTCAGTGTAAGGTAATGAAGGACTAGAGCCTTTCTCCCTGTTAAAACTCTCAAGTGTCATTCCTTCCAGAGGCTTGTTCTCATGGCTCCCATAAGACAAAAAAAAAATAAGATGGTTGGAAATGGTTAGGTTCTAGGTTAATTTCTACTTTATCCTAATCTGTAAACTTTTTCCTAAATAAATGATTGAGTAAGTAAGACTGGGTTACCTGGTATAATTTTTCATCAAGAAAAAAAGCTTTAATAAACACTCTATTCATGGAAATTCATGATAGTGCTTTAGAAGTCATAAAAGAAATCCCTATGATATAAGTTCTGTTGTATTTAAAATTTATTTCAATCCTCACAGGCATTCTTAAAAAACCACCATAAGCTGAAGTCTTACATGGAAATAGGATTATAATAAATAATCCATGAAAAACCTAAATTGTTGTATGAGTAGGCCTTCTTTTTATAATGTAGGATCAACACTCATTAATACAGAATGCAAAGAAAATGATAGGTCCAAATGAATGGCTAAATAGCATTAAAATGTTAACCTTGGAATGATATTTAGAGGCTTTTTTTTTTTTTGCAGGGTCTACAAATAATCTTATTGAAACTAAACAACACAACAGGCTTCTTAGAGTGGGAGCCACCCTTCTCAAGCCATTTCCCACACTCTTAAAAGCACAGAGCTTGCACAGTTAGGGATTAAAAAAAATCGTTTAGAAGTAGAAATCAGACTCTGCCCCAAAGTCATGAACTAGACTATTTACAAACTTTCACCTTTTAAGTATTCTTTTATGGTTGATCTCTCCCTTCTGTCCCTACCCAGGGGCTCCAGTACCTTCCCTTGACCGATCTTGAAGGGATGGGTATACTTAGGGGAAGGGGTGGTGGGCTCCTTACAGCTTCTGGCACCAGCCCTTGGGGGGAGGGGGGACGGGGCTCCGGGGGGAAAGACTTAGTTGCCCTGGGGAGGAATCAGCCCAACCCTGGGTGGAGGGAGACTTCTACACCAGTCCCATCTTCTACAAACAGCGGGCCAACTGCCCATCCATCTGGGAGTGGGAACAGATGAGCAGGTAGGCAGGAAGAATCAGGCTTGCCCTGCCCCCAACCTCTGTCCAACACAGGAGTCGTCAAGGTAGCAAACGCGGTGGTAAGGGAAATGAGGGCAAGAAGTTCCCACTTGAATTCAATTCCCACAGCCCAGGGGCTGGAGGAAGGCAGATCTTGCTTGTGAAGTGCAGTAGCCCCAGCAGGGCTGGGCCCTGGGCCAGCTTGGAAGAAAGCAGACCAGGCAAGGGTGCAGGAATGAGGCGTCACCGGCCCGGCGTATGTCACCGACCGGCATATGTCCTGCCGTGCTCCTTGTGGGGGTTGCTGGGGAAGGGGGGCTGGTAACTCTGCCATTAGCCCTCGCCCGACGCCAGCCACCTCTTGTCCACTGACAAACCAACACCCAACCAACATTGCAGGACCGCCCGGCTCACAACTGAAGGTTCCCGGCCAATGCGGTTTATTCGGGGTCGCGGCCCCAGCTTACGTTCCTTAATGGAAGCCACTCCTCGAGCCTGGGGGTTTCTTCCTGGGGCAGGGAGTGCTTACGCCTGCCCCTCCCCAGGCTCACACCTCCTAGAGGATCCCAGGAAAATCCACGTGGACGCGGGGAGGCTCCAGCTTCACGAGGCCCTGAGGAAGCAGGTTCTTAGGTACCCGCCTCGGCTTGGCCCGCTTCTGCCCGTTCCTGGTGACGACTGCCTCCTCGTGAGCCGTTCCCCTTCCTCATCCCAGAACTTGGAGCCGTGGCGCCTAAATGCGAAGGGGCACCGGACGCGGCCTCGCGGCCGCACCAAAGCTTGCTCAGCGACTGCCGACCCCGCGCCTCCGCCTCCACCCCCCGCCGCCGAGGCGAAGGGCCTCAGGCCCCCGGGGCTTTGGAACCGCCGGTGCCCGGCCAGGTCGGGGCCGTCGCAGGGCGAGCCCCGCGGCCGCTTCCCTCCCGCGGCCGGCCGCGGCCTCGGCTCCAGGTGCTTTCGCGCGCCGCCTTCCGCCTGGAGGCCATTTCCATCAAACTTTTTTGTGTGAGTCGGCATTCTCATTTGTGCTGTTCTTGCCAGGTTTGCAAAACACCTCATATGTTGAAGGAGGCAGTGGTTAGGTTGGGGCGTCACCACAGGATCCAGGTCAACCGCCCGCCAGGTGACCTTACTAGTGAGGTTTCCTCAAGGAATTCACCTGTGTAGGACACCCTTTTGTATGTAATCCTCGTCCACTCCGTAGGCTCAATCTTTTATAGATGAAGGAAGCAAGAAGCCTTACCTCTTGCCTGAAGACACAAAGCAAGAGATGAAGCTGGAATTACAGTCAAGGCTTCAGGCTTTCCAAATTTCACTTTATGTAACTATGCCACACTCTGGCTATTACTGCTCAGGTTTGGAACGGTTCAGGGCTTTTGGACATGCGGCTTACTCTTCTCAAACCAGGCGGAGAAGTTTCCCCCGTGCCCGTCACGTGATACGTACGTCTTAAATGTTTTACTGAGAAGCTTGAATCTGTTAAACTGTGTTCTTGTCACCACGTGTTATTCAGACTAGAAGTGTTTTATTCACATCCCTTGAGTTACTCAGAGATAACTGGTTCTTAGGCTGTATTTGAGCTCTCCACTGACATGCTGTAAATAGCATACATCATCATTATGGAAACTACATTATGTAGAGTTTTGTGAGGCAGTTACCTGAAAGCAGTAGCAAACTGTCCCATGGCCGCTGAGAAAGAGCTCTTGACTTTTTCCCTAAATTGCATACAGAATAAAGTCACAAAGAAATGAGTCCCTTGCACAACTATAAACTAATTAAAAACATTACATTGCTGCCACTACGTAGCTAGAAATCAAGGTTCATAAAGTTCCAGAGCTGATTCCTTTATTCATTTCTGTAGAGTTAGAATTGGTATAGGAAATGAAGGCAGGTTCTTTCTCCAAATTCTTAGTCTACAGCAATGACTAGAATACTGGGAGCCATATTTGAAATTGAACAATGTGTATTTGTAGTACCTGAAATTGCTTGGGAAATAATGTATACTCAAATAGTTGTTGACTTAACGTTTTTCGCCCTGGAGTTTATACATTAGTGATTTTTTTTTCTAAACCTTGTCATTCAATACCAAGATGGAAATTATATGCAATGTAAATGAAATATATACATAGTTCGATTTTAAGGGAATTTTAGCTGAACGAAAATGTGGATATCCTGTTGCTGGCTGGTCCCATCATAGTTAATTTAAGTTTATTTCAGTGAATTTCTTATTCGCATCTATGACTTTCCAATGGTCTGTAGGTCTCTGAAAGCAGGAATGGCGACAACCTCTGTGCAATGCTTACCAGAGGACATTCTCGAAATCCGTGAACTCTTAGGATGTAGAGTGGAAGAATAAGAGGATGTGCTAAATTAGAGCTCTGCCCCTTTGAATTCTGACAGGTGCTCCTGGGAGGTGTGCCTCATGACTCAGCTGCAGCACATCATACCCCTCAGGAGTATGGGGAAGGAAAGGTCGAGAAACGCTGCCTTGGACTGAAGAGCGTCTTCTTTTTACATCAGATGGTTTAAGAGAGCACAGGCTGTCAGGCTCAAATCCTGGCCCATGGCTTACTGCCAACGTGCAGTGCATAGGACACTAGCGCCATAGATGCTCAGTACTGTTACTGTGAACAAAATAAGGACAATGTGGGTTTTTCTAACTAGGACAATACAGTTTCAGCTTAATTCCTATGAATGTGTATGTTTTGTTTTTTTTTTTTAAAAAAACATGACAATACAATATATTCCACTTGAATTCTCTCTGATTTTGACCCTGGAAGATGTCCAAACTTGCTGGGTAGAGTGGCTTTATTTGATTTATGCAAATATACACATGCCATTCTCCTTCCATTGTACATCATAAATATAACCAATTCCATCCAAAGGAGTCAAAATTTAATAAGAATGAAGAAATCAGAACTTAATGACTCTTAGCACACAGGTCAGGACATATGTCCTTTAAGAGAGTGCTGTTACTTACTAAATCTAAGATAATTTCTTAAAATGCCTCTGCAATCCAATTTTTAAAACTTCTTGAAATATATTTCAGATTTACACAAAAGTTGTAAGAATAGTAAAAATAATTCCTATATATTCTTCACTCAAATTCCTTTAATGTTAACATATTCTCAAGTCTGCTTTTATCATTCTCTATGAATGTTTTTTTAATCATTTGAGAGTAAGTTACAGAGAGGATGCCTCTTTACCTCTAAAAACCTCCTAAAAACCACATATAGCCTAAAAACAATGACATTGCCTCATGTAACCTCAGAACAATTTCATAACATAATTTTAAAAATGAATACTGTAGGGGCACCTGGGTGGCTCAGTTAAGCCTCTGACTCTCCATCTCAGCTCAGGTCCTGACCTCACAGGAGTTCGAACCCTTCATTAGGCTCTGCGCTGGCAGCACGGAGCCTGCTTGGGATCTCTCTCTCTCTCTCTCTCTCTCTCTCTCTCTCTCTCTCCTGCTTGCTCGCTTTCTGTCTCTCAAAGTAAATAAACTTTAAAAATAAATAAATAATAAACATGAACACTATTACCTAATCTACAAATGTTTAAATTTCATCAGTGGTCACAATCATGTTTTTCGAAGTAAAAGTAAAAAATACCTATTTCTGTTACAGGTTCATAAGTTGTATTTCCTTTTAATGTCTCATCTCCTTCAGTCTGGAGTATTTCTCGGTTATTTCTCTTTTCAAAACCTTGACATTTTTAAAGAATACAAACCAGTTCTTTTTAAAATGCCCCTCAATTTGTGTTTGTCTGACGTCTTTGTGATTAGATTCTGGGTATCCATTTCTGGCAGGAACCACAGAAGGGACGTAGTGACCTCAGTGCATCATATCAGGAGGGTCGTAAGCCTGATCCTTTACTGATGGTTAGCCTTGATCACTTGAATAAAGTGGTCTCCGCCAGGTTTCTTCATTGTAAATTACTATTTTTTTTTCCCCTAGTAATTCTAAGTGTCCTGTGGGGAGATAATCTGGGGTATCTAAGTGCTGTTTCCTATCAAATGTTGTGAGTAAGCTGCACACATGATCCCATTTACCCTTTAATACTGGAATTGATCTTTTTAAAACAAATCACTTTACTGTGCCATACAAATTGGCATCTCATTTCTTAAAACCTTTCAAAGGTTTCTGATTCTAATTAAAACAGAAACTCCTAATCATTCATAGTTAATACACTACTGGATCTGACCCCTCTCTGCTTCTGGGAGCCTATGGCTCATTCAGCGATTTATGAAATCTCCTGGGTCCCCTGCTCATAGCATTACCTACAATAGCCAAGACATCGAAACAACCTAGCATCTATCGACATGTGCATGGATAAAGAAGATGTCTGGTACGCATACAATGGAATGTTACTCAGCTGTAAAAATAAGGAAATTCTGCCATTTGCAGCCCCATGGATGGACTTGAGGGCATAAAGTTAAGTGAAGCAGAGAAAGACAAATATTGTATGATCTCACTTACGTGCGGAATTTTTAAAAAGGAAAGGGGGGCGCCTGGGTGGCTCAGTTGGTTGGGCATCTCACTCTTGGTTTCGGCTCAGGTCCTGATCTCACGGCTCTGGAGTTCGACCACCCTCTGCACTTACCGTGCAGCACCTGCTTAGGATTCTCTCTCCCTCTCTCTGCCCCTCCCCTGCTCACGCTCTCTCTCCCTTTCTCAAAATAAATAAACTTTTTTAAAAAAATTAAAAAGGAAAGAAAAGAAAAATCATGGGTGTTTATCCTTTGAACTCTGTATGTTGACCTAATTCTTCGGATAGTGATGCCTGCATTTTCAGAACAAAATGTTTTAAACATGTACTTCTGTGCAACAGAATATACCTTTATTTTAATATTATTTGAGAGACTGAATATACAGAGGGACAACAGCTAGACTATATATAAAAGTACAACTTTGACCCATAATCTGCAAGAACCTGTGCAGGAAACCAGTCCTTCATCTACAATAAACAGCCCAGGAAGCCCGAGTGCTGTAAGACCTGCAGAATGTCAGATTTCTATCTCTAGTGACAATCTAGGTGGCTAAGCTTCCCTAACAGTCCAAAATGGCCAGCTTCCCTAGTATCTGTCCCTACAGAGTATCTACAGGAGAAAGTCAAATACATTCCTTCAACCCATCACAGCCCTGTTACAGTGTCCTATCACCAGTAATCAGGGCATAGGAACCTTCACTTTTTTCCACTATAAAACTTGCCCACTCCTTTACCTGGCTTTGAGTCTCTGACAAAAAAAAGTATTGAAAGTGACAGCAGCTGACTCCCTTGCAACATACCAAGCTATGAATAAATAGCCCTAGCTTTTCTCATTCGGGTGGCCTTCATTTATTTCCACATATTAATCAGAGGCTCACATAATTTGCTCTTTGAAAAAAAGTTAAGGGGCACCTGGGTGGCTCAGTCAGTCGAGCATCCGACTCTTGGTTTTGGCTCGGGTCACGATCTCGAGGTTTGTGAGTTCTAGCCGCACATCAGTCTCTGCGCTGACAGTGCACAGTGATGGGCTTTTGGGGTGATGGTGGGGTGGTCTGGAGCCGATGGACAAGAGACAATTCTTGAAAACATCTTTGGTGCAAAAAGGTAATTTTATTAAAGTACAGGGACAGGACCTGTGGGCGAAAAGAGCTGCACTGTGCTTGTGATGCATAACTGATTATATATACTCAGGTTTAGAGAGGATTAGGGATAGAATAAGTCTCTGAGGAATTTTGGAAGCAAGGTTTCCAGGACCTTGAGAGGCTAGGTGCTGTTAGAAACATGCCATTTATTATTGTTTAGTAAAACCTCAGTCATGAGACCCTTTAGATGTCTATCGGGGACCATAAGCTTGGGGTATGATTGCCTGCATATATCTTGGGGGAGTTGAGATAAAGGAAGTTTCCAAAGGAATTTTTATACGTTAAAGTAGACTTACAGGATCCCGGGTGGGGGAAGGGTCAGGATAATGTTAAGCCAAGATTCCCTTTTGCCCCCAGTGAAGTGTCACCATTGAGGCAGGTGAGCTCCTAGGAGGTTACTCTGCTGGGTTTCAAGGACTTGTCAATGGGTTGTTAGGCAGTAAGGGAATTTCATTTTTCATTTGCCTTCGTTTCCCACATCACCATGGCAAGCACTTGAACCCCTTTCCTTTGCTCTTGGGCAGCTAGGAGTGGCCAGGGAATATCACACGGATCCCACCTGGGGGTGGGGGGGGTGGGGGCTGTTAGCCTGCACTGTGCCCTCCCCACGTTCTCTCATCACTTGGGATTCTCTCTCTCTCTCTCCTCTCTCTGCCCCTCCCCTGCTAGTGTGCTCTGTCCCTCTCTCCAAATGAATAAACTTGAAAAAAAAAGTTAAACTATGCTATTCGTCTCTTACTACCCGTATAATTTTAATGGGTTCATTTTTATTTTTTTATTACAAAACCACAAAGGCAAAAGAGAGTGGTACGCATATTCTGGGGGTTGAGAGTTACATGAAAATATTGTGGTTTTGGATTACAATTTAAAAACAAATATACATATATTTGCACTCACCTGTACATATATTTAACCAGTATACATGTTCATATACATTGATGCAATTATTTTATGTAGTAATAATGTGTAATTCAAAAATATTTCATAAAACAGGGCTATTTGTAGTGAACCCAGACTCTTCAAAGGGTCAGGCTGTTCCCTCCTGGCCATTTTCTGTGCGTGACCTTGAAGTGTGAGCTTGCACACAGTGGCGGGTTATTCTTGGCAAGCCCCTGGGTGCAGGCTCAGTGCTGCCCCCCCCGGGGGCGCTCTTTTGGCTCCTCGGCGCCCTTTCTGCCCGTTCCTTGCTGCCTTTTACCCCCCTTTGCTTTTCCTCCTGTCTCTACAAGCCTCAAGTGCTATCCCCCCTTTCACAGCAGTGCATGGCTGGTTGCCCCCCACCTTTTCTTCTTTGTAGTCTCCTCACATTAACTTTACAATAGCGGGCTATTTTCTAAAAAGGGTAAGAAGTCGTTTATAGGGAAGGCCCCAGACTTCAGTAGCGTTTGCTATGTTACCACCTGAGAGCAATTAGGCTAGATGGGCCCCCCCCTCCTTTGCCTCAACAAAATAGCATCAGCCTTTAGATTGAAATTTCTAATTAGAAGACATTTGCTGCTGATAAAATTCAAGTCTCAGATGCCCTCAGATGCCCTGTTACTTCTCCTAGCACGGACTCCGTGCTCTTTTAATGGGATTTCAAAAGGAAAGTGTGCCTTCTGATGTCTTTCAGCGCTAAGAAACTTGAATGCACCATCTTAAAAAACGAAAACAGTCCTTGGTTGGAAGAGTATACTGTAATATCATAGTTAATTAAAAATTTTTAAATCAGTTTGACAATTGCATATAGCATCTGTCATGACAATGTCTATAAGCTATCTGATGTGATTATTAAAAACAGGGTTACAGCAAAAGATTTCCTGAACATTATAGTTAGTTTACTTCTTTGTTATCAGAGACATTCCGAACATTTGAGAGACCACATGGTCAACTTAAGCTCAGCAAAGCTGTGTTTTAAAGTCTCTTCCCCGCTGAATCATAGAACTTTGGAAAGGGCTAAAAGCTCTAGAGAATTAAATAACTAATTAGCAAACACTCCTCCTCACAGCTTTTGGTACTATTACAGCAAAGCAATATTTGACTGAAGATTAAAATTTAATGTATGTTTCTCATGAGACTCTTGGAAATTAAAAAAAAAAAAGAATAAAATAAAGGTAGGTAAAGAAATAAAAATTACAGACAAACATAGAAAAAAAAAGCTTTAGAACCAGATGTAGTATATACTTGTTTGCTTATTCAATAAACATCTACAAACATTTATAACAATTTTGCCTTATGACCCAAATAATTCTCTCCGTGGCTTTGTCACAGATCCTAACATTATGAAATCATTCATGCCTAGAGTTTAACATTGAAGTTTGCTGTCAAAATGCAAAATATTTCTAAAGGGTTATACATCAAACCACTATCAAATGTGAAATTTTACTTTGTATGAGTTTAGAAGTTAGTAAGGCTTCAGAAGAAAAAATGCCGGGTGAGCCAATTTTCAAGTATGTTAAACAACTTGCTTACTAATTGTCAATATCTGATTTCCAGATTGTAGATAATCATATACAAACTCTAGTTCTTATGGACAAAGAACAGACAGTTTAATGAAATAGGCTATGAACGTGGAGTTCTAGGTACTTTTCAAACTGATTTTACATATTAATGATTCTCTTAGGATGAAAAATTTACTGTCATGTTAAATTATTCTATTGCTTAATTAGTAGCTGTGATGAAAAAAACAATAGAACTTTATCCACCAGGAAAAGACTAATTCATGGTGTTGATAAGCATGTTTGATTAAAATAATATTTCATTTTTACATCTTGTGTCTCCTGCATACAAAGACATGAAAGCTCTCAGATAAACTTAAAATGAAACATATGTCAAGAAACGGCAAAACAGAATTTTTTCCCCCACTGTGTCCAACTCTAACGCCACTTTGAGGCAGTGCCCTGTGCCTCTGAATTGTCAGACTACTCTGGAAGGCAGAAATCGCAGCTCGAGCAGTCTGAGAGAGGTGAGGCATCTAGGCAGACGTACAGGGCTTCCTGGTCAGCCGCACACTCCTCCTACCTCTGAGGAAAAGGCGTCATCCCTGGCCTGCAGAGACATCTTTTTGTGTATGTGACTAGCTCACTTACAGTCCTTCAACAGTTCTCACAACCTTGTTAATAAAATCCGAATTCCCTGGGATGGCTGAGGTCCTCATCCAATTCTCCAACGGCTGTGTTTAGAATATTTATTTCCTCCTCAAATTCCTATGTTGAAAATGTAATGCCCAAAGTGATGATTCTAGTGCTTGTGGTATTTGTTGAGACCTACTGCTCAGAAACTAAGATTCCTTTCAAAATATGATGGCTCAGTGACAATGCACCTGGTCACCCAAGAGCTCTGATGGAGACGTACCATGACATTGTGTGTTTTCATGCCTGTTAACGCAACATCCGTTCTTCAGTTAATGGATCAAAGAGTAAATTTGACTTTCAAGTCTTTTTTTAAAAAAAAATAAGCTTTATTCCCAATGTGGGGCTTGAACTCACGACCTCGAGATCAAGAGTCACATGCTCCATGGAACCAGCCGGGTGCCTTGACTTTCAAGTCTTTTTATTTAAGAAATACATTTCATAAAGCTATAGATGCCACAGAGAATGATTCCTCCGATGAATCTGGGCAAAGTAAATTGAAAACCCGGAAAAAATTCACCATTCTAGATGCCACTAAGAACATTCAGGATTCACGGAAGAGTCCAAAATATCAACATGAGCAGGATTTTGGAAGAAGTTGATTCCAACCCTCATGGATGACTTTGAGGGGTTCAAGTGGAGGAAGAAATTGCAGGTGAGGTATAAACAGCAAGAGGACTAGAATTGGAAGTGGAGCCTGAAGATGTGACTGAATGGCTGCAATCTCCTGGCAAAACTTTCACGGATGAGGGGTTGCTTCCTAGGGATGAGCAAAGCAACTGGTTTCTTGCAGTGGAACCTACTCCTGGTGAAGATGCTGTTTGCTGTTAAGATTGCTGAAACAACAAGAAATGTTTTAGAATATTACATAAACTTACTTGGTAAAGAAGCAGTAGGGTTTGAGAGGATTCACTCCAATTTTGAAAGGAGTTCTACTGTGGGTAAAATGCTATCAAATAGCATCACATGCTACAGAGAAATTTTTCTGAGACATAATGCTGTTGTACACTTAATAGACTATAGTAGAGTGTAAACGTAACTTTTATATGCACCAAGAAACAAACAGAAAAACTATTTGACTGGCTTTATTGTGGTGATCTGGAATCAAACCTGCGATGTCTCTGAGGTATGCTTGTATTTCTGCTTTCAAGATTCTCTCTTGTCTTTGTCTATGTCCTTCGACAGTCTTTTTCTCCCTTCAGTTCTGTCAGTATTTGGTTCATGTATTTGTGAACGTTAGTGTTTGGTGAATGCTATACACTGAATGTTTGTGTTCCTCCCAAATCTGCATGTTGAAACCTAACCCCCAATATGATGGTGGAAGGAGACGGGGCAATGTGGTTAGTGCCCTTATGAAAAATGACCCGGAGAGTTCCCTTGACCTTTCCGTCACATGAAGACACAGGAACAAGATGGTCATATATGAACCAGGAAGCAAGATTTTGCTATGCATCAAATTTGCCAACATCTTGATCTTGGACTCTCCAGCCTCCAGAACTTTGAGAAATAAATTTCTGTTGTATATCAGCCATCCATTCTCTGATATACTGTTATAGTAACCTGAAGAAACTAAGACAGTGCATATATGTCTGTAATTGTTATATCTTTTGGTGAATTTATCTTTTTATCAATATATTATATCCATTGTCTCTTGTAACAGCTTTTGACTTAAAATCAATTTTGTCTGGGGCGCCTGGGTGGCTCATTTGGTCAAAGCGTCTAACTTTGGCTCAGGTCACGATCTCACTGCCTGTGAGTTGGAGCTCCACATCAGACTCTGTGCTGACAGCTCAGAGCCTGGATTCTGCTTTGGATTCTGTGTGTGTGTGTCCCTCTGCCCTTCCCCTGCTTGCGCTCTCTCTCTCTTTCAAAAATAAATAAATATTTTTAAAAATTTTAATCAATTTTGTCTGATATTACTATAGCTATCCCAGTTCTTTTGGTTACTATTTGCATGGAATATCTTTTTCCATCCTTCTGCTTCCAATTTATTAATGTATTCTGTATGTACGTATACATGTATGTATGCATGTATTTTAAAGATTTATTTTCAAGTAATCTCTACAGCTCACATGGAGCTCAAACTTAAAATCCTGAGATCAAGAGGCACATGCACTACTGACTGAGCCAGACAAGTGCCCCTTATTTGTATCTTTAGACCTCAAATAAGGCTGTTGTGTTTTTAAAAATCCATTCTTCTGATCTCTGCCTTTTGATTGGAGAATTTAATCTAAATTTAAAGTAATTCCTTTTTTAAATTTATTTTTTAAAAAGATTTTATTTTTAAATAATCTCTACACCCAAAGTGGCACTCAAACTCATGACCCTGAGATGAAGGGTTGCACATTCCACTGGCTGAGCCAGCCGGGCGCCCCTAAAGTAATTTGTGATGAGGAAGAACTTACTTCTGCCGTTTGCTATTTGTTTTTTTTTTTTATGTCTTACAGCTTTTGCCTCTCATTTCCTCTATTACTTCCTTCTTTTGAGTTTAGTTGATTTTTTTTTTGTTGTTGTTGTTCTCATTTTCTTTTGTGTATATTATATAGATATATTTTGTTTGGGTTATAATGGGCTTACATATATCATCCTAAAGTTGTAACAGTCTACTTTAAATCAATTCCAACTTTGTTCACATACGGAAACTCTACGTGTCTCCATTCCCTCCTCTATGTTATTGATGTCACAAATTCTATTTTCATACACTGCGTGCTCAATGATGTAGATATGTAATTTGTAAGCGTTTCTCTTTAAAATCCTGTAGAAAATAAAAAGTGAAGTTACAGACTAAAATTTCAATATTACTGGCTTTTATATTTGCCTATGAAGTCACTTTTACTAGACATTCTCTTTTTTTTTTAACGCTTATTTATTTTTGAGAGACAGAGAGACACAGGGTATGAGCAGGAAGGGGCAGAGAGAGAGGGAGATGCAGAATCTGAAGCAGGCTCCAGGCTCTGAGCTGTCAGCACAGAGCCCGATGCAGGGCTTGAACTCACGAACAGTGAGATCATGACCTGAGCCGAAGTCGGACGCTTAACCGACTGAGCCACCCAGGCACCCCCACTTCAATTTCATTATTAAGAGAGTTCCAGTCTTCTGTCCTTTGGTGCTGGTAAAACCTAGAAAACACACTCTATATCTTAAAACTTGCATTTGGTTTTATAAAGAATGTGGTGTTCTATGTGATTATTTAGAAAGTGTTCTTGTATTACTGCATTATTTTGTGGAGGAAGTAGTCTTATTGATTTGCTCTGGGAAAATGTGTCTAAATGAGGTCACCTGCACAGAACAGGTGAGAAAATCTGCTCATTTATACAGAGCCACTTAAATTGCCTTTCCACAAAGCAATGAAACCTGTTTGTATCTTATGAACGGAGGCACTGGTAGGTACACTTGTTCATGATATAGTATATTGCTTTAAACACTCAGGTAGTCAGGCCCAGGTTTAAGTCTGGCTTTATTACCTGAAAGCTGTATGGTCTTGGGCAAATTCCTTGACCCCTCCATGCCCCAGTTTTCTCATATGTAGAAAAGAGGTAATGCTACCAAATTAGTTGGCAAAGGAAAAAACCTGGCATAAATTGGCTTAAAAAAAGGAAATATATGGCTTGCATAACTAGAATGTTTATGGGCGTATGGGTTTCAGTCTTGGCCAGGTGTAGAGGCCTACTGATGTGGTTGGCTTCTGTCTCCACTGCACAGCTTTGCTTTCTGTGGTCTCCTCTGTTCAGGCAGGTTCTCTGGGGGTGGAGGCTAGGTGGCTACCACAGAAGTCATCAACCCCAAAGACAGACTTCCTTTCACAGTTAGAACTCTCTGTACCCATTCACAGTGGGTGGCTGGAATATGCAGGTGCCCCAGCTTCAGTCCCTTGTCTACCTAAGTCTTGGTGAAGTAGGCACAGCCTTGCCTGCAAATCAGACTGAGAGCGGGGCAGAGGTCTTTCTCCAGAGGAAAAGCAGGGTGCTGTGACCGGAACGGAGGTGGATGCTTGAAGGAAAACAAGAGGTATCCACTGCCAGTACCCACCTAGCCCACCAGCAGATCGGAAAATTTACCTGCACAGGTAGAAATGATGATGTATATAAAGTGCTGATTGGTACCGAGTAAGAGTTCGGTTAGTGATTGCTCGTCACCATCATGTCAGGAAGACGATCTCCCAGGACACTTATTTGCACGTGATGAAACTTATGCATCTTAGGGGTACCTGGGTGGATCATTTGGTTAAGTGTCTAACTCTTTTGTTTTTTTCTTTTTGAGAGCAGCGGGGAGGGGCTCAGGGAGAGATGGCAGTGTGGAGAATCCCAAGCAGGTTCCAATATGGGGCTCATGACCGTGAGATCATGACCTGAGCCGAAATCAAGAGTCTGATGCTTAACCAACTGAGCCACCCAGGCACCCCAAGCGCCGAACTCTTGATCTCAGTTCTGGCCTTGATCTCAGGGTCATGAGTTCGGGCCCCACATTGGGCTCCATGCTGCACATGCACATACACACAGAGAAAAATACTGAAAAGGACGCATCTAGAAATGATACAGGGTGGTCTCTGGAATTATAGGTAATTTTACTTTTCCTCTTTATTCGCATTACCTTTTAAAGATACTTAAACTATATTTTTGATTAGGGAATGCATGCACATAGTGAAACACACTAAGGATATAAAATGACACACAGTGGGAAGTCTTTCTCTTATTCTTGTCCCTCCGGCTCCCTTCCTAGGAGCTGAGCAAGGTTGCCATATTTTTATGTATTCTTCCAGACATATTTTATACAATTTTACTTATTTTTAACCTTTCTACAATTAACTCTTTACTTTTCTATTAAGAAAAAGTCATAGGGGCGTCTGGGTGGCTCAATCAGTTGAGCGTCTGACTCTTGATTTCAGCTTAGGCCATGATCTCATGGTTTGTGGGTTTGAGCCCTGCATTGGGCTCTGAACTGACAGTGTGGAGCCTGCTTGGGATTCTCTCTCCCTCTGTCTCTCTGCCACTCCTCCGCTTGCTTGCACTCTCTCTCTCTTTTTTATTTATTTATTTATTTATTTATTTATTTATTTTTAATTTTTTTTTTTCAACGTTTATTTGTTTTTGGGACCGAGAGAGACAGAGCATGAACGGGGGAGGGGCAGAGAGAGAGGGAGACACAGAATCGGAAACAGGCTCCAGGCTCCGAGCCATCAGCCCAGAGCCTGACGCGGGGCTCGAACTCCCGGACTGCGAGATCGTGACCTGGCTGAAGTCGGACGCTTAACCGACTGCGCCACCCAGGCGCCCCTCTCTCTCTAAATAAATAGATAAAACTTAAAAAAAAAAGAAATTTTAAAAAAAGAAAGAAAAAGATTATAAAATAATGAATACATGCCATTGTGGGTTGGTTTGTGTCCAAATTCTAACTCCCAGTATTGGTGCACGTGACCTTATTTAGAATAGATTTTTTTTGGAAAGGAAATCAAAAGACTTTGGGGATTAAACAGGAAGATTCAAAAATGATTTTCCATATCCTGCTGAATAACAAACATCATGTATACAGATGGTAAGTAGTGGGGGAGGAGTTTGAAAGTGGCCATGTGTGATTAGTTGGAAATACTTCCTGGGATAGCTGTAGTTTAAAGAAAAGATTTTGGGAGCAATTTTATTTGCCTATTAAAATTATTTTTTGTAAGTACAAGATAGGGGCACCTGGGGGCTCAGTTGGTTAAGTGTCCGACTTTGGCTCAGGTCATGCTCTCACAGTTCATGGGTTCGAAGCCCACGTTGGGCTCTGTGCTGACAGCTCAGAGCCTGGAGCCTGCTTCAGATTCTATGTCTCCCTCTCTCTCTGCCCCTTCCTCACTCCTGCTCTGTCTCTTTCTCTTTCAAAAATAAGTAAAATTGACAGCATTTGAAAAGAAAAGAAAAGAAAAGAAAAGAGAACAGAACAAAGTAATATCTGGTTTAAAATTTCAAACATTACCAAAGGATATATTGCAAAAACATGTTTTGGGTTTTTTTCCCCCACACTCTTCCCCAGAGTGTTCTTCCTACAGGGTAACCAGTTTAATGGAAGGTTTGAAAATAAAGAGGAATTAAAATTTTGTGTAAGAGAGCAGTTGAAAAGCATAGGATGTGCAAAATTTGAAACATGAAGATATTGCCAAGATTTCTTGTCTGATTAGATTCTGAAAACATAATCCTTCCATCACTAGACTTGATGAGGCTTCCAGGCTTTACTGGAAAGGATTTCTGAGTGATGGGACTCAGGAGGTGGTGACTGGGCTGTAGAACTGCTCAGCATCCTAGGGAGACACCTTGACTTCCCAGAATCTTATTTTCCTCCTTCTTAAAATATTTTACTAACTGCTTGTCCTGAGACCTGAAGCAACTATTAGTGGTCAATAATTGTTATGGTGTGACTTGCCATAATGTATCACTGTGACTGTTTGCACAAAACTATTTTGTCTAAATACTTGCAGACATAAGAAAGGACTTATATACAAGATTATTGTATATCGCTTACAACTGCAAAAAAGTTAACAACAACCCAAATACACATTAGTAGAAACCGATTAAATAAATTATACATATCCATACAATGGAACATTATGTAAATAATACTATAAAAAAGAATGCGGGGCGCCTGGGTGGCGCAGTCGGTTAAGCGTCCGACTTCAGCCAGGTCACGATCTCGCGGTCTGAGAGTTCAAGCCCCGCGTCGGGCTCTGGGCTGATGGCTCAGAGCCTGGAGCCTGTTTCCGATTCTGTGTCTCCCTCTCTCTCTGCCCCTCCCCCGTTCATGCTCTGTCTCTCTCTGTCCCAAAAAAAATAAATAAACGTTGGAAAAAAAATTAAAAAAAAAAAAAAAAAAAAAAAAAAAAAAAGAATGAGGCAGCTCTCAATGTACTTACATGGAAAGACCTCTAGGAAATATTGCTAAGAAGAAAAAGCGAGGTCTAACATAATGTATTTAATTATCCTTCCTGTGTATAAAAAACGCTGGGGAGGAGTAAGAATCTACATTCTAATTTGCTAGAATGCATAAGAAATCTCTGGAAGGATATATAAAAACCTAATAAAAGTGGTTACTCGGAGAGTTGATGGGGCAGATGGTACACAGATGGAAGTAAGACTTTTTGCTATAGTTTCTTATAGTTCAATTATGAACACTGGGAAAGTATTAGCCATTCAAAAATAAAAGAGATAATTTAACTGGACATACACTATGATTTTCGTTGGTGATGTAGCTATTCTTGCCATTATAGAGTCACTTGAATACTTAAATTTACTTATAAATGCAACCAAACTTACAAAGAGGATGCAAGGGTCTAGATATATTGACAGTGACAAATGCCTATGTGAGATTTTGGAATATTGTTTCTTGTACTTCTGGCCCACCAAAAGATCTTTTTTACAATACTACCCTTGCAACACCACATTTCAGGGTGATGTCATGTTGCAGTGTTCTTAGTGTATGGTCATTATTGCTGCTGGAGGTGACTCCATGGAAGATGACTTAACGATCCACCATAAAGCTGAAAACACCAAGGTGTGATCAGCACTAAGCATGCCTTGTCTTTTGACGAGAGACTAGGACTATACAAAAAGGGTTGTTGCAGACTACCAGTGTTCAAACACCACCTCTGACACCAACTGGGTGTCCCACAATTCAGTTCAACTCTGACACTAACTACCCAGAGTTAACACAGACCTCACAACAAGACCGCTTCCATTTCAGACGTCGTTTGCAACCTGTGGGTGTCCCCAAGCCTCTCGCACTTCTGCCCACCTTGCTACAAATTCCGAAATGCTATGTTTCCACTCCATCTGGGGGGACTGCAGTGCAGTTCTGGTACTAACTACCAGACTTAGCACAGATCCCACAGGTGAAAGACAAAGCCTGTGACAAGACTGTCTCCACTTGAGACGCCACCTTCGAGCCTTGGAGGCCCCCTGCACTTCCTACAAGCAGTTATAAATGTGGGTTTTCCTTCAGTCCTTTCAGGCTTTATGATTCACCAGAGCTGCTCACAGAACTCACGAAAAGTGCTATTCTTATGATTGCAGGTTCATTACCAAGAATACCGTGAGAGTTAATATTATGTTATCAACTTGACTAAGCCATGGGTGTTCAGATATTTAGTTACACGTTATTGAGGATGTGTCTGTGAGGGTGTTTCTGGATAAGATTAATGATTAATGTATTCATTGTTAGACTGAGTAAAGCAGGTTGCTCCCCTACTGTGAGTAGGCTCTGTAGGGAAGGAATATTTTTCCTCCTATCCTTCTTATTAATTTTTTTAATGTGTTTTTTTGGGAGAGAAAAAGAGAGGGAGAGACAGTGGGGGAGCAGCAGAGAGAGAAAGGGAGACACGGAATCTGAAGCAGGCTTCAGGCTCTGAGCTGTCAGCACAGAGCCTGACATGCGGCTTGAACCCACAAACCGTGAGATCGTGACCTGAGCTGAGAGGTCAGATGCTTAACCGACTGAGCCACCCAGGCACCCCTCCTTCTACCCTTCTATGTTCTTTGGCTGCTCTAATAATTGAATCGACATAGGACAGTTTAATAGGAGAAAACCAGATTTAATTTCATACATTTGGGAAACCCATAGTAATATGAAACTCAAGGGCAGGTTGAGGAGTTGAGGCTTCTATACCATCCTGAGCGAAGGGATGAGATAGGGGCCCGGAGCTTCAAAGAAGAGGAGGTGATTCACAGGCTGATAAGAAGAACAGGTGTATAATAATTACATGCGTGATTTGCCATAGGCACAAGTCATTCAGATTAAAGTTATCTGATAATAGCTCTCTTCCTGAGCCAGCCCCCCTATCTGAAATCTTTTAGGTAGTTAATAGAGAGGTAAATGTGTTTCTTGAGTCGACTGGGTCCTCATTGCCTTCAGCTCAAAATTATTCACATGCCAAATTGGCATATTTTGGGGTCATGTCTTCTGTTCTCCCTCAGCCACATCCAATCAGTTGAAGGCCTGAATAGAACTCATGGGTGGACCTCCCATGAGTAAGAGGGAGCTCCTTCTTCCAGATTGCTTTGAACTGGGACATTGGTCTTTTCCAGCCTGCAGACTTGAACTGAAACATCAGTTCTTTTTGGGTCTGCTAGCCTTCGCACTGGAACTTACATCACTGGCTCTCCTGTGCCTCCAGCTTGCTGACTCAGACCTTGGGACTTCTTAGCCTCCATAACCGTGTAAGCCGATTCTTTATAACGAATATCTTTCTCCCTGTATATACATCCTATTGGTTCTGTTTCCCTGGAGAACTCTGGCAAATGATACAGATAGTAACAGTCGAATGAAGAGACACATACGGCAAGGTCTGGGGAGGTGGCAGAGCAGAGCTTCCATGTCCTCCCCTCATGGAGTCTAGGCATCGTATCCTCCATTACACCAATGTGTTCACCAACTAGGAGTCTCCATGGAGTCTCATGTCCAGAGATTTTTATCAAGGTTCCATTATATTGGCATAATTGACTAAGCAATTGGACATAAGATTGAACTCAGTCTCCAGCCTCCCTTCCCTCCCCAGAGGCTGGGCTGTCCCAAAGTTCCAGTCTTTGAGTCATGTAGTTGGTCTTTCTGGCTACTCTTCCCCATCCCTAAGGTATCTTAATGAGTAACGTCATTAACATAGCAAAGGCACTCCTAACGTGCTGGAAATTCCAAGAATGTTTGAAGCTCTGGGCCAGGAACTGGAAACAAAGACGAGCTGTAGCCTTAACAGGCTCACTGTTTCCACTGAGGAGCCCTACCATGCCAAGAGCTTTTGATGATGTTATATAATAGTACATTCTGGGGGCGCCTGGGTGGCTCATTCGGTTAAGCATCTGACTTTGGCTCGGGTCATGAACTCAAGGACCGTGCGTTCGAGCCCCGTGTCAGGCTCTGTGCTGACAGCTCAGAGCCTGGAGCTCGTTTCAGATTCTGTCTCCCTCTCTCTGACCCACCCCCATTCATGCTCTGTCTTTCTCGGTCTCAAAAATAAATAAACATTAAAAAAAATTTTATAATAGTACATTCTGAAGGAATTTGCCAGGAAGGGGGAAAGTATCATTATATACTTCAGGTCTATGCACCTAAAATTTTATGTACCTTAGGTTTGAGTGCTAATATTTTTGAATGGTATTATTAGTATGTGAAAATTGTTTTCTAATATCTTTATTTTCACATGTCGTCTGTTCTTATCTCAGAGCTGGGAACTCCTCAGGCAAAAAAATTTTTTTAATTTTCTTATTCTTTAATTTTCTTTCCTACAATATTATTTATTAATAAAAATAGTAAGAACTCAATAAATACTTGTAGAGAAAATATTAAATTAGTAATCTTCACACTTTATTAATAGTACAATAGTCTTTCTAGTATAGACTGTGAGAAGTGAGATGATTCATTTTCAGAAATACCAAATAAAAGCTGTGTGGTCTAGTTAACAATAGGTTTACAACCTATTGGAAATGTGTATAACACCCCACCCCCACCCCAACAATGGAGAATGAGTGTCCCAAACCCTTAGACAGTTCACTTGCTGGTTCTTCTTCCCCTCTCCATTTTGTGGGCTTATTTTTGCGGGCTTTGAAATGAGCATGCACCAAAGAGCTGAAGTCCCTGTGTCACCTCAAGGAATGTATATTCGTTCCAATCAGATTACTTTTTACCTTACATGGGCTTAGGGGACTTCTGGGTAAGGCTGTAACCTCTGTAGTGCTCAGCCAATGAGGAATCAGGGGGAGGGACTTGCCTCTGTAGTGCTCAGCCAATGAGGAATGGGGGGGGGGGACTTGCATTCTAAGAGATAAATTGCCTGCTGTAACTGTCCCCAGTGTGCCCGTCCATCACATGCTTTTGAAAGAATGTTGATTAAAGCCTCACTTCACCGTGTTCCTAGTCTCCACATCCCTTATTTTATTGGGTCAGTGGGCTTATTTCTCACATAGACCTAGACTAATTTACTCATAAGTGGCTTGGATTAACACTTGTATAATTATTTTTCTAAATTTTTAAAACACTGTTTTAGAGATAGGGCACGATTTTGAGCAGGGGAGAGGGGCAGAGAGAGAGGGACAGAATCATAAGGAGGCTCCATGCTCAGTGCAGAGCCCAACACAGGGCTCGATCTCACAACCCTGGGATCATGATCTGAGCTGAAATCAGGAGTCAGACACTCAACCCACTGAACCACCCAGGCGTCCCTTTAATTTTTTATGCCCAATATGGAGCTCAAACTCACGACCCTGAGATCAAGAGTTGAATGCTCTACTGACTGAACCAGCTGGGTGCCCCAACCAACAATTGTCTAATTAAAGGCAAGATAATCTTATGGCCAGAAGGCACCAAAGGTCCATTTAAAAAATCATGTTAGGGGCGCCTGGGTGGCTCAGTCGGTTAAGCGGCCGACTTCGGCTCAGGTCATGATCTCGTGGTCCGTGAGTTCGAGCCCCGCGTCAGGCTCTGTGCGGACAGCTCAGAGCCTGGAGCCTGTTTCGGATTCTGTGTCTCCCTCTCTCTGACCCTCCCCTGTTCATGCTCTGTCTCTCCCTGTCTCAAAAATAAATAAAAAAAAACGTTAAAAAGATAAAAAATAATAAAATAAAAAATCATGTTATTGGAAAATTATTTACAAATAGTAGACTTATTTATGTTTCTGGACATACTGCTAAGCATTCTCTGAGTGTTCACAGTGCACCCGAAATGATACCACTTAGATACTGTATGAGAAGTGTCACTATAATCATCTGCTATGTAGCACACTTTGTTTTCTACTAAAATTCTAGGGAGGTTTTCCCTTGTGAAACACAGCCAACCAGTCCTCTGATTTCCCTGATCATGACCTAGTACACAATCCTTTGATTTGCTCAACCAGGTAGAAGTGTGGAAAGAGTGCCCATGTTTGTGGTAATTAGAAGTTAATAAAGGTACTGGGTCCTCAGGATGCATTTTGGTGATAAGACTTTTCTGAAAAGGGTCCTATATGTAAAATCTTGTTGTCAGGTCTGGATTTCAAGTATGTTCTGCTGGTTAAAATAAATAATTTTAAAGGAGGAAATAAAAACCTAACATAATGCAGAGAGATGGAAAACTTGATAGGAATGACTGAGTCATCTTCAATCAGTCAGGTTACTTTCCAAACCAAGATCTCCAACTATAGATTTTATCAGCTTAATTTAAATGAGAGAAGCATAGAAGCCTTGTTTATTGAAAATATTGAGGCATTCTAGCCACTTAAAATTTTGACTTATAGTCAAATTAATAATTTAAAGTATTTCTTCTTTATAACACACTCAGAAATTTGAGAATTTGTGGAGAATAAAAATCTTAGAATGTACTATGTGTTGTTAAGCTCACTGAATTATTTTATGATGACTATATTGGCACAGATTGCCATACCGCAGCTCTTTGTAGCAACATACAATTAAAATTTTAATATCTAATGTCAATTATATAGGCAGAGCTATGTAGGTTGTATTATCTGATCCAACTATTACATTCCTAAAAATGTATCCTGTTGTAATGGTTCAAAATAAGCAAAATGTGCTGACTAAACACTTGTCAACAATAGTGAATATTGGAAGCAGCTGACAAATCTGAAACATTAAGAGAATGGCTTGATAATGTGATATGTATTTTAAAGCTTTTAGACTTGTATCTATGAAGACTGAATGGAAAAATATTTTTATTGGAAGTAGCAAATAATCTATGGCAATAAGAAAACATGTTCATGTGAAAGACATACAAGAACCAAAAGTGTATGTGTTAAAGTGATAAAGTTATAAATAAGTTATTACACTAGAATTATTAATAAATATTTAATGTCATTGTCTCTTTTCTTAAAAAAAATGGAATTTGGATATCTAGGAAATGGTTTTTTTGTCAGACCCTCCCTCTCAGTGAATTCTGTGTAGCCTTAACTGAGTCAGCCCCCTACTTTTAGCATACAGAGTTCATGTTATTTCAGTAGCCATCCATTCTTCCCAGCTAAGGAACTGGAAACTTCAAAAATTACCTCTATTCCTAAGAATTCCCTTACATAGTGAGAAAACAACAACAACAACAACAACAACAAGAGAGTAACAACAAAATCTGTATTATCTTGGGTTTCATCATCTCCTGTTTATTTAGGTTTAAGAATACTTCAGATGCTGAATATGAGGAGGAAGAAGAATGGACCACTGAATTTGGACTTAACACTGTGACGATCAATCAGTATTCTATCAGATGAGAGAAGGAGAATTGAGAGTGCTATGCAGTTTAACCTTGGCATTGTGGTGAAAATGCTTATTTTCAGGGTTCTGGGTTTGAATAATCACCTCTCAGTAGATGGTCAAGAATGACTCTACTTTCCCCTAACAGCTTTGTCATGTGTGGACTCTTCAGAAAAAAAACCCACAACATCCAAGCGTGTTTAGAATGAGCAGCAAAAATGCGTAGACTTTCCTGTGGGAGTTTCCCTTAATGGAACATAGTCAGCAATAATCCCTGTCCAGATCCCAGGTGATGGATCTGATCATTGTGACTGATAATGGTGAACATTTATGGACTTTGGCCAGAGGTACTGCCAAGAGACAATGGGCAGGGCTGATACCCAGCTGATAAGGACAGGGAGAAAAGAGGTCCAAGTGGACTCAATGGCCAGTGAAAAGACCCTAGAATCTATGTTGTTTTAGGGACAGTGAGGAAGCCCATGGGTTGGATATAAAAGAGCAAACAGGAGAGGAGTAGATGAGGGTGGGAGATAATGGGTTAGGCATGGGAACAGACCATATAGAGCTTTCTAGGCCCATTTCAAGAATGCTGGCAGTGCAAGAACATGAGTAAAATGGAAGCCACCAGAGGACTTTTTAAAAAATAGACCCTTTTTTTTTCCCCCCAGCATAGGTTCACAGCAAAATTGAGTTTCCCATATACTTCCCTGCCCCTAAACACACCTAGCCTCTCCCATTATCAACATCCCCCACCAGACTGGTACTTTTTTTTACAATTGATAAACCCACATTGTTACATCATAATCACCCAAAATCCATAGTTTACATTAGGGTTTACTATTGATGTACCTTCTATAGATTTGGGCAAATATGTAAATGACATGTATCCACCATTATAGTATCACACAAAGTATTTTCACTGTCTTAAAAATCCTCTGTACTCTGTCTATTCATCCCTCCTCTTCCGTAATCTCTGGCAACCACTGATCTTTTTACTGTCTCCATGATTTTGACTTTTCCAGAATGTCATACAACATGTAGCCTCTTCAGATTGGTTTCTTTTATTTAGTATTTAAATTTTCTCCATGTCTTTTCATGATTTGATAGCTCATTTCTTTTTTAGTGCTGGACAATATTCCATTGTCTGGATGTATCATAGTTCATCCAATTCTCTACTAAAGCACTTCTTGGTTGCATCCAAGTTTTGGGAACTATGAACAAAATTGCTGTAAATATTCACATGCAGGTCTTTGTGTGGATGTAAGTTTTCAACTCCTTTGGGTAAGTAGCAAGAAGCACAGCTGCCTATTATATGGTAAGAATATGCTTAGTTTTGTAAGAAACCACCAAATTGACTTCCACAGGGGTCTTGCTGTTTGGCATTCCCACCAGCCATGAATGAGAGCCATGTTGTTCTACATCCTCATCAGTATTTGGTATTGTCAGTGTTCCAGATTTTTTTTACCACTCTAATAGGTATATAGTGATATCTTATCATTGTTTTAATTTGCATTTCCATGAGGGCATGTGATGTGGAGTATCTTTTCATATGCTTATTTGCTATCTGTATATCTTTTATGGTAAGATATCTGTTAAGGTCTTTCACCCATTTTTAAATTGGGTCAGCTGTTTTCTTTTTGTAGAGTTCTAGAAGTTCTTTTTATATTTTGAATAACAGTCCTTAACAGATATGTCTTTTGCAAGTATATCTCACAGTAGGTGGCTTGTCTTTTCATTCTCTTGATGGTGTCTTTCAAACAGCAGAAAATTTTAATGTTAATGAACTCCAGCTTGTTATTTGTTTCTTTAATGGATCATTCCTTCTGTGTCATATCTAAAAAGTCATTGCCAAACCCAAGGTCATCTAAATTTTCTCCTGTTATCTTCTAGGAGTTTTATAGTGTTGCATTTTATATTTTAGTCTATGATCCATACTGAGTTAATTTCCGTGAAGGATGTACTTATGTGTCTAGATTCTTTTTCTTTTTTTTGCATGTGGATATGAATTGTGCAAGTATCATTTGTTGAAAAAACTATCTTTGTTCCAGTGTATTGCCTCTGCTATTTATCAAAGACAGTTGCCTATATTTATATAGATCTATTTCTGGGTTCTCTAGTATGTTCTATTGATGTATTTATTTATTCTTTCATCAATACAACACTATCCTGATTACTGTAGCTTAGTAGTAAGTCTTGAAGTTGAGTAGTGTCAGTTTTCCAACTGTTTTTCTCCTTTAATTTTTTGCTTTTAAATAATTAAATTTTTAATTAATTTATTTTTTTAAGTATTTATTTATTTTGAGGAAGAGCATAAAAGTAGGGGAGGAGCAGAGAGAGAGAGAGGAGACACAGAATTCGAAGCAGGCTCTACTCTGTCAGAGTGGAGCCTGACTTGGGGCTTGAACTCACAAACTGCGAGATTATTACCTAAGCCAAGATCAAGAGTTGGATGCTTAACTGACTGAGCCACACAGACGCCCCTGCTTTTATTTTTTCTTAAAGTTTATTTATTTTGAGAGAAAGAGAGTGGAAGAGAGAGAGAGAGAGAGCGAGAGAGCAGGGAGGGGCAGATAGAAAGGGAGAGGGAGAAACCCAAGCAGGTTCCACACCATCAGCACAGAGCCTGATGTGGGGCTCTATTCCATGAATTGTGAGATCATGACCTGAGCCAAAATCAAGAGCTGAACCCTTAACTGACAGCCACCCAGGTGCCCTGTTTTTCCCCTTTAATATTGTGTTGGCTATTCTGTTTTTTTTTTTTTTTGTCTTTCCACATAAACTTTATTTTTAAAAAATGTTTATTTATTTATTTTCAGAGACAGAGAGGCAAAGAGAGAGGGGGAGAGAGAATCCCAAGCAGGCTCTGTGCTGTCAGTGCAGAGTCTGACATGGGGCTGGATCTCACAAACCATGAGATCATGACCTGAGCCAAAACCAAGAGTTGAATGCTCAACCGACTGAGTGACCCAGGTGCCCCTTTCCACATAAACTTTAGAATCAGTTTATCCATATCCATAAAGTAACTTACTGGGATTTTGACTGAGATTGCATTGAATCTATACATGAAGTTGGGAAGAACTGATGTCTTCACAATGTTGAGTTTTCCTACCCTTGAACATGGAATATCTCTCCATTTATTCAGTTCTTCTTTGATTTTGTTCATCAGAGTTTTTTAAATTTACTCATATAGATCTTATACACAGTTTGTTAGATTTATACTTGATTTAATTTTTAGGGTGCTTATGTAAATGGTATTGTGTTTTTAATTTCAAGTTCCACTTGATCATTGCTGATATTTAGGAAAATGATTGACCTCTGTACATTAACCTTTTATCCTGCAACCTTGTTAGCTTCATATTTTTTTGTTGTTTTTTTCAGATTTTCTACATAAACAATTATGTCTTTGGCAAACAGTTTGTTTCTTTCTTCTCCAGTACAATGTTGAGGAGGAGTGGTGAGGAAGGGATCCTTGTCTTATTCTTGATCTTAGTAGAAAATCTTACAGCTGGTCACCATTAAGTATCAGGTCAGCTGTTGGTTTTTTGTAGATATTCTTTATCAAGTCAAGGAAATTCCCCTCTATTCCTATTTTACTTAGAGTTTTTATCATGAATGATTGTTGAATTTTATCAAATGCTTTTCTGCATCTATTGATATGATCATATGCTTTTCCTTTTAGCCTGTTCATGTGATTGATTACTTTCATTGAATTTTGAATATTGAAATAGCTTTGCATTCCCGGGATAAATCCCACTTAGTTATTGTGTAATTCTTTTTATACATGGTTGGATTCTATTTGCTAAAATTTTGCATTTATGTTAAAGAGACATATTGGTTTGTAGTTTTCTTCTCTTGTAATGTCTTTATCTGGTTTTGGTATTAGGATAATGCTGGCCTCATAGAATGAAATAAGAAGTATTCCCTCCATTCTATCTTCTGAAAGAGATTGTAGAGAATTGGCATAAATTGTTTCTTAAATGTTTTTTTTTTTAATTTTTTAATGTTTATTTATTTTTTTGAGACAGAGAGAGACAGAGCATGAGCAGGGCAGGGGCAGAGAGAGAGGGAAACACAGAATCCGAAGCAGGCTCCAGACTTCAAGCTGTCAGCATAGGGCCTGATGTGGGACTCGAACCCACAAACCATGAGATCACAACCTGAGCCGAAGTTGGATGCTTAACTGACTGAGCCACCCGGGTACCCCCTGTTTCTTAAAAGTTTGATCGAATTTACCATTGAACCCATCTGGACTTGGTGCTTTCTGTTTTGGAAGATAGATCTAGACCTCTTTATATTGTCTATTTCTTCTTCTGTGAGTTTGGCAGATTGTGTCTTTCAGGGAATTAGTTGTTGAATTTGGGGCATAGAGTTAATCTTAGTATTTTTTTTATTATACTTTTAATGTCCATTTCTGATAATAGTGATTTGTGTTCTCTTTCTCTTTTTGTATTAGCTAGTCTGGCTAGAGGCTTATTGATTTTATTGATCTTTTCAAAGAACCAGCTTTTGGGTTTGTTGATTTTGTCTATTGATTTCTTATTTTCAATTTCATTGGTTTATGCTCTAATTTTTATTTTTATTTCTTCTGCTTACTTTGGATTTAATTTGCTCTTCTTTTTCTGGTTTCATAAGATGAGAGCTTAGGTTACTGAGTTTAGGTCTCTTCTTCTCTAATACATTTTTCAATGCTATAAATTTATCTCCAAGCACTGCTTTTACTGTATCCCACAAATTTTAATAAGTTGTGTTTTCATTTATTTCAAATTATTTATAGGTTTATGTTGAGATTCCTTCTTTGACTTGTGTTATTTAGAAGTATGTTGTTCAGTCTCCACAGATTTTGGGAATCAGTGGACACTTTTGAGCAGAGGAATAATTTAATCTGATTTATACTTTAAAATGATAACTAGCTACTATGGTAAGAATGAGCTATTTGGAGTAA
Organism: Prionailurus viverrinus; assembly: GCF_022837055.1. Taxonomy (NCBI): domain Eukaryota; kingdom Metazoa; phylum Chordata; class Mammalia; order Carnivora; family Felidae; genus Prionailurus; species Prionailurus viverrinus. Next base: position 1,176,022 of record NC_062578.1, read on the forward strand.
GGGTAGGTAGCAGCACAGAGGCTCTTGGAATAAACCGGGTGAGAGATAATGGAGGCTTATAGCAGGGCAGGAAAAGGGGATACCATTAAGAGTGTAGCATTTCAGATATATTTGGAAGGCAAGGCCAGCGGATCTTCCAGATGGACTGAATACATGATGTAAGAGAAGGAGAAATGAAAGACTTTTTGGAGTCAAAGCATATAGACACCACTTAAAATCATGAGCTTAGATGTGATCACTAAGTGAATGTGGAGAGAAAAAACCTTCCAAGGACTGAGAACGAGCCCTCAATGCTCTGATTCATACAGAAAAGGGAAAATCAGAAAAGGAGACTCAGAAGGAATGGCCAGTGATGAAGGAGGAAGATGAGGAGTATTAACCATGTCTTATTTTCTGTATTTTTAATGTTTTTTTAAATGTTTATTCATTTTTTTATTAAAAAAATTTTTAATGTTTTTATTTATTTTTGAGACAGAGAGAGACACAGTATGAACAGGGGATGGGCAGAGAGAGAGGGAGACACAGAATCTGAAGCGGGCTCTAGGCTCTGAGCTGTCAGCACAGAGCTCAATGCGGGGCTCAAACTCACGGACTGTGAGATCATGACCTGAGCTGAAGTCAGATGCTTAACCAACAGAGCCACCCAGGCACACCGTAATGTTTATTCATTTTTGAGAGACACAGAGAGACAGAGAGAGACAGAGACAGAGCATGAATGGGAAGGGGCAGAGAGACAGGGAGACCCAGAATCCAAAGCAGGCTCCAGGCTCTGAGCTGTCAGCACAGAGCCCGATGTGGGGCTTGAACTCACGAACCATGATATCATGACCTGAGCCGAAGTTGGATGCTTAACCAACTGAGCCACCCAGGTGCTCTTATTTTCTGTATTTTGATGCTTTGATATCCTTTGTCTTTGCTAGGACCTGAGGTATAGTTCCTACAGGGTTAGCCAATTCCTAAAAATGGTAAATGCCTCTCTGGAGATTGTGCCTTTCAAAAGCAAACCAAGCCATCCAGAGTTTACACCTCCATCACCTCCTTTATCATGCTCTCACACTCTGGATCACTATTCCTTGACTTAATCACTCCTGAGCGAGGGATTAATGTCCTGGAACCCACTGTTATTTAGATTAGCCAATCCTCAGCCTGCTTATCCTGCCTTTTCCATTCTTTCTTGTGGAATCCACAGTAAAGATTCTTTCCTACACTACCCCCTCAGCTACTCTGCCTCCTAACTGACCCTGGTGCTTCCCCATGTGGCCCAAAATGGTATACCATGCCTACTTTTCCTAGGGAACTTTGAGTATAACAGATTTCTTCCTTCATGAGAGTCATTTCTGTATCTATGTGTCCTACCATATCTGATTAAAACAAATCACAGTTACCCTTAAAATACCAGGAAAGTGTGGTGAGTTTGAAGCCAAATGAAAAAATTAATCCCCAGATAACATAATAGTCAGTTATGCTATCATCTACATACAGGTCAAGTAGGATGAGTGCTGGGAATTGACCATCAAATTCCATAATTGGACAGCATTTCAATATTGGAAGGCCTTTAAGGGAAAAGATAACAACAGTGGAGAAAGGTAAGCTTTGGAGCAAAGACTTTAAGTGGTTGAAATTTGTGGGGTGCCTGGGTGGCTCAGTCAGTTCAGTGTCTGACTTCGGCTCAGGTCATGATCTCATAGTCCATGGGTTTGAGAGCCACGTCGGGCTCTGTGCTGACAGCTCAGAGCCTGGAGCCTGTTTCTGGTTCTGTGTCTCTGTCTGTCTCTGTCCCTCCCTCCCCCCATTCATGCGGTTTCTCTCTCTCAAACATAAACATCAAAAAAGATTTTTTTAAATAAATGGTTGAAATTTGTCCCAAACAAGGGGGAAAAAAGCCCAGCTACAAAGGGGCAACACAGGGGAGATAGCATTACAATGTTGAGAAGAAAGAAATACTCCCAGAATGAATAATGAGGTTTTACATGTATATATGTGCATAAGTGTGTTTCAGTCACAGGTACTGAGCTTCCTACTTGTGATAAAGTCTATGAATGTATTGGTTTTTGAGGCCTTACAACTTCCTGAATCAACAAGTTAGTTGGCTTCAATTGGATCTTTTATGTTGCAGACAGAACATGTCTGCATTTTCCTTTACTGCCTCCCTAGTACAGACGAAAAGAGGCAGAGCAGTTTAATGAAGGGACAAGAAAAATTAATCAGGAAAGGATTCAGGAAAGTAGAATTTGAATTTGGCCTAAGGAAGACAAGAAATTGAAAGGTAGAGGAGAGAGGGGAAACCTAAGGTAGAGATACAACCATGAAAGTGGCCATTAGCACATAGCAGTAGCATACCTGAGAGATGGTTTGATTAAAGTGCAAGGTGTCCATTGGAGAGCGATGAGAAATAATTTAGGAGACGTCAGTGGAGGCTGGATTTTGGAAGTTTGTGAAGGCCAGGCAATGGTATTTGGGCTTGATATCCTTGGCCTGGTTGTTAAGTGGACAGTTGTTTGCTGTAACTTCCTAAGGCAGACTTCCAGTTTTGATGACAGCACTTCTTTTTCTGCTAGGCTTAGAATTCTCCAAATAGCTCTTCAGGTAGCCATTATGAATTTACTAGAATTGACAATAAATATGAAACTCATTGCCAGCCCAGTGGGAAGCAAAAGGGGGCAAATGTAGATTTTCTCCACTAGAAAGGATAGAATAAAAGCAATGCTTAAGAAATATTGACATTTAGGATAGTTCAGCTGAGAGGCTGTTGCAATCTAGGTATGTAATATAATGCGAAGGTTGGTAGAACTTAAGAAAACAAGCTTGGGGAAAGTGTATTTAATAATTTGATGATATTAGGTTTTTTTTTTTTCCCTCCACAGTGGTAAGAAATTCCAGTTGGGTTATTATGTCAGGCTCCTTTCAAAAAAAAAAAAAAAAAAGACTCCCTCAGGCTTTGTCAAATCATGGGGACTTTATATAAAGATATGGTATTAGTTTTTATTGCTGTATAACTATCACAAATTTGGTGGCTTAAACACACATATTTATTTTTTCACAGCTGGGGCATGGCCCAACTGGGTGCTCTGCATAGCTTCAATCTATGTGTCAGTTCGGGGTCTGTGGTCTCATTTCATGGCTTGACTGGGGAGGGAGCTGCCTCCAGGTGTATGTGGTTGTTAGCAGCATTCAGTTTCTTGCACGTCATCAGACTGAGGGCCTCAGCTTATTGGTGGCTATAAGCCAGAGGTGGCCCTCAGTTTCTTGACACATGGCCCTCTCAAAAGTGAAGCTTGCTTTTTCGAATCTAGCAAAGGAAAAAGCTTCCTTGTAAGACGATCATCACAATTGTAGGTATCATAATTGCATAGGTAACATCCCATCATTTCACCATATTCTCTAACGATTAAAGACAAGTTCCAGTGCAGCCACTATAGAAAACAATATACAGGTTGTTCAAAAAATTAAAAATAGAACTACCATATGATTCAGCAGTCCCACTTCTGGGTACATACCCAAAGGAAATAAAATGACCGTCTTAAATAATATCTGCACTTCCACGTTCGCTGCAGCATTATTACCAGTAGCCAGTACATGTAAACAATCTAAGCGTTCATTAACAAACAAAGAAAATGCGGTGTGTATACCTACAGTGGAATACTTTTCCTCTTCAAAAAAAAAAGAGGAAAATCCTGTGTTTTCTGATAACACTGATGAACCTAAGGGACGTTACGCTAAATGGAATAAACAAGACACAGAAAAACATTTTGTATGATCTCAATTCTGTGTGGAGTATTGACAAAAATCATAGTAACAGAGAGTAAATGGTGATTGGCAGGGGCTGGGATGGAGGGGTAGTGGGGAAATGCTCATCGAAGGTTACAGACTTTCAGTAATAGAATGAGTAAGTTCTGTAGACTCGGTGTGCAGCACGATGACTATAGTTAACAGTAATGTATCATACACCTGAAATTTGCTAAAAAGAGTTCATCTTAAGTGTTCTCACCACACACACACACACACACACACACACACACACATAAAGGGGAACTATGTAGGTGATGGATTGTGGCAATCATTTCACATACATAAATATATCAAAACATCGTGTACACTTTAAATGTACACATTTTTAATTTATCAATAACACCTCAATGAAGCTTGAAAAAAGGAAGCCATAGGTCCTGTTTAAGCTCAAGGGGATGGGATAACACTAAGGAATGAACACCAGAAGGTGGGATCATGGGTTGTCTCAGACTACCCACCACAGACACTAAGGGAGGCAGAAACCTCATGGGAGTTGTACCTCTACTGTTGGAAGAAGAGGAACAGTTATTTTGGCAACTAGAGGGACCCAGCATGGATCTAAGGACCTGTCACCCTAATGTTTTCAAATTGCCATTAAAGGGATTCTGTGACTTTGTGTCTATGTGTCTTCTCGTATGTCATTCGTTTCTTTCTGCTTCCATCCATGGCTGTGTTTTCTGCATGTTCTTGGACAGATGGGGAGAGAGATAGCGATAGGAAGAGAGAGAGAGAGAGAGGGGAGGTGCCTGGGTGGCTCAGTTGGTTCAGAGTTTGACTCTTGATTTCCGCTCAGGTTGTGATCTTGTGGTTCATGAGGTTGAGCCCTGCATTGGGATCTGAACTAACTGTGCAGAACTTGCTTGGGATTCTGTCTCTCCCTCTCTCTGCTCCTCCCCTGCTCATGTGTGGGTGCATTCATGTGCATGCACTCTCTCTCTTAAAATAAATACATAAACTTAAAAAAAATAGAGACAGAGAGAGATGTTCATGTTTGACAAAGATGTTTGTTGTGACAGATCATCACATAGGCCAGTCTACAGAATGGACACCCTTGATTCATATATTACCCCTAGCTGGAAGGAGGTGGTTTAACTGTTGTAGCTGAACCACTTTTGTTCAAGGAACAGTTTAGGGTGTCTTTCACTAGAGCACATGATTGGGCATTTTAAGGAGGGATTAGGAAACGACACATACCAGTTATCCAGTGGTTATATAGAAATCAAAAGCCTATAAATAGCTAACTTATCATTTATTAATACTGTCCTTCTTTCTAAAGAATGAGAATTTGTGGTAGCTTACAGAGATATATTAAATACCACGATAAGGAATCAAATAAGTGTGAAGTGTGATAAGGGAGAAATAACGCAAAGTGAATTGATTGGTGAGGTCAGTGCATACATTATATACCATAAACATTTATTAAAGATGTGCTACAGATTTGGTTTTGAGTTTCTTCACAGCCAGAGCCAGAGGAAAACACAAAATGCCTATAAAAATGATTTGCCTGGGGTGCCTGGGTGGCTCAGTCGGTTAAGCATCTGACTTCGGCTCAGGTCATGATCTCACGGTTCATGGGTTTGAGCCCCGCGTCGGGCTCTGTGCTGACAGCTCAGAGCCTGGAGCCTGCTTCGGATTCTGTGTCTCCCTCTCTCTGCCCCTCCCCTACTCATGCTCTGTCTCTTTCTGTCTCAAAAATAAATAAACATTAAAAAATTTTTTTTTCAAAAAAATGATTTGCCTACTAGTAAAAAGAATAATTTTCTCTGATGGTGTCATCATCATAATGGCAGCCATTTGTTGTGCACATTTAATGGGGCCAGACACTATGTTTAATATGTTAAGTAGAAATTCTAACATTACCTCCATTTCACTGGTGGGAAATTGGAGATTACAAGATTAAATGTATCTTCTAAGGTCACAAGGTGAACAAGAGGTTGGACTGAGATCTCTCTGGTTCCAAATCCATCATTTCTCCATTGCACGCTGCGGGGCTGAGTGAGCTGTGGTGGGTAGGTGATGGGGAAAACTGCACCCGTTGCTTTCCGTGGCCTTTCCTGCCTCTCCTCTGTCCTTGAGCCCTTCATGCTGCTTCCTGCCTCATGCTGGTACCCCACAAGTGCCAGACTTTGCTTGCACAGCTGTTCTTTGACTGTTTCTACCACTCCAGACTACATTTTGATTTGCTTCTTCCTTCAATTTCATTTCCATATTGATCAATGTTCTATTCGATGAGTCCATTTTTAAAAATTTGATTTTATTCTTCTTTCATTTATTTTCCTTTTCTATTTTCTTCCATTTTGGTTCCTAAGAAATTTGAGGTAATTTTTTCCCCTTCTTTTTCCTGGTTGTCATTGAGGCTTGTTGCTTTTTTTTTTTTTTTTTTTTTAAATTTTTTTTTTCAACGTTTATTTATTTTTGGGACAGAGAGAGACAGAGCATGAACGGGGGAGGGGCAGAGAGAGAGGGAGACACAGAATCGGAAACAGGCTCCAGGCTCTGAGCCATCAGCCCAGAGCCCGACGCGGGGCTCGAACTCCCGGACCGCGAGATCGTGACCCGGGCCGAAGTCGGACGCTTAACCGACTGCGCCACCCAGGCGCCCCGAGGCTTGTTGCTTTATACACTATTGCGAATAGGCAAAAATTGAGCATTTTTGTTTTCAAGTTACACAATATCTGACTTCCTCCCATGTATTGTAATTTACTCTTCAATTAACAATAGAGACGGTAGGACTGCTATTGGGTTTGCAAGTCTTGTTTACAAAATGTGAAGCAATATTTACATATTTTAAGAGTTAAACATTTCCTGAGTAAATATTTATAATTGGTCAAGTAGAATTGAATTTGGTCAATGTTTTGCTAGTTGTTAATTTTGATTCTGTTGTGAGGAGGACTATTTAATCTTGCCATTATCCATCTCTCTGGCCTAATAAGATGGTAAATATATGCCAGCAGAAGTTCATCAACATCCAAATGCAAGTGGACATTTGCGAAAAATGTATGGTAACGGTTATTCAAACAACGTTTGTAAGAATAGTTAACAGAATAAGCAGGGTGAATGTTATTAGTTTCCTATTTGCCGCACAACAAATTGTCCCAAAACTTAGTGGCTTAAAACAGAAAACATTTGTTATCTTATTTTCTGTGGGTCAGGAATCTGGGCATGCCTTAGCAGAGAGGCAATGAAGGTGCTGGCCAGGACTACTGTATCATCTAAAGACTTGACCAGGGCGAAGTCTGCTTTCAAGTTCACCCCCATGTTTGTCGACAGAATTCAGTTCTTCACGGCTGTTGAACTGTGGGCCTAACTTCCTCCAAGGCTGTTTTGCCAGAAGCTGATATCAGTTCCTTGCTACCTGGGCTTCTCTGTAGGGTGGTCCTCTGTGTGGGAGCTGGCTACCTTTGGGGGAAGCAAGAATGAGTGCTGCCGTTGGAATCTAGTCTTTCTAAAACATAATCTCCAAAGTGATATCCCAGCCCTTCTGTCTTAGTTTATTCTTTGAAAGCCAGTTAGTAAACCCACAAAAGGCAAGGGAATTATAAAAAACAAGGGCATGAACACCAGGAGGGGATCATTGGGAGCCATCCTGGAGGTTTGCCTAGCACAGAGAGTGAAACTAACACTAACTTAATGCTGCCTAGCATCACTTCATATTAGAGGACAGAACTGGGACTGACGGGGAAGAAAGAGCAGTTGGCACTCCAAGTTCAAAAACTAAGAGTAGGGTCTTTCTCTTCCCAAAGTTTCAGAACATGTAATAGATGGGGTAAACAAGTATGTGGGATGGAAAGAACTAAGGGCCACTAAAAGTAAAAACTTCAGACACCCACTACTATAGCAGAATCAGCATTTACTCTTAGGCCCAGCATTTTAAGGGCAACCAGGAATGAAAAGAACATTGACTTGGCAATCAGACTTCATCAGAATTCCAGCTTTCTTGTAACTACTGGTAGATTCACATTCTTAGGAAAGTCATTTAAGTTCTTTGGGGTTTATTTTCATTTCCTATAAAATGGGGATGATAGTATGAAATATTACTACCTATATTTGTGAGGCAGGTATTTAGAGCCATGATAGTTACACAATACTAGATGGCAACATAGTTCTACTGTGCCGCTATACTGAAAACTAAGGATGCAAAATCTTTGTTTTTTGAAACACATGGTGCTTTCTAACTACTTACAAATTTTATTTTATACGCTTTTGAAATAACTCTTCAGACTTAAATATTTTAATGTTTCACTACCATGCATTATCTCAAAAGTATGAATGATATCAATTCATTTAATTCCAAGGGGTTCTTTCGATTTTTTTTGCCCAACCCCTCTGAATCATTTTTAAACAGAGAATTGCCAATGCCCTATTTAGTTATGACTTAATTTTTTTTTTTACACTTATTTTTGAGCGACAGGGGTAGGGGGAGTGGGGCTTGAACTCACAAAACGTGAGACCATGTCCTGAGCTGAAGTTGGAGGCTTAACCAACTGAGCCACCCAGGTGCCCCTAGTTATGACTTTTAATAGTATACTTCACTTAATTCAATATCAAAATAAATAGTTTCAATATTTAGTCAATATAAAACATTGTTTATGTTCTCTCTCTCTATATATATATATATTGGCTAACATATTAAGGTTTTGCACACCTGCGCGGTCTTCCTTACAGCACATCACCTACGAACTATTAGGACACATGCCTGCCGTATTTGGGACTGAAGCCTCGCTGCACACGTCTTTTAATAAATTATTTAAAAAAAAATTTTTTTTCCCCCCTCCCTTCAGAGAACATGCCTTAAAAAAAAATATTTCCCGTTGTCTTTTTGCTCTACATCATGGTGACCGCCACAACTCGGTCTCCTACTGAACTTTAAGTTTTGCTTTGAATCCACGTATAATCCTACGAAGACATCCAGACCACAGCAAGGCCTTGAACGTCCTTGGGCTAGGTGGCTAGAGCGTTTGTCGACGGGGGCGGAGCCTATGGTGACGTAGGCCGGGAAGCCGCGGGGCGGGGGGCGGGGCGGCGCGCTCCCGGAAGTGGCGCGTTACGTCGCTGTGCGTGCAGGCGGCTGCGTCGGGCTGCAGGAGAAGATGGCGGTCTCCACAGGTCGGTTCCCGGGCTGGGCTGCCTGCTTTCCCACTCCAACCCGGCTCTGCCCCTCCGCCTGCTGCTGGCGGCCGGGCACTGATCGTGTGGGAGAATCCAGAGTGCGCCTTCTCGGACACCGTGCTACCCGTGGAGCGAAGCCCGGGAGCTGGGAGGGTCCGGGCGGGTCGGGCGCCGGCGCCGAGGGCCCGGGGCGGCCGTCGGGGGTGGCGGGTCGTGCTTGCGCGTCGGCCGCGCGCCCGCGAGCTGGGGGCGGGGTGGCTCCGGCGCGGGCGCACACGCAGGGGCTAGCCGGTGCGGGTCAGATCGCTGAGCGGAGGGCAGTGTGGGAGGGAGCAGAGGAGGCCCAAGGTGGGCAGTGTCAACCTCGGGCACGGAAGGGTTTCGGGTAAGGGGCGTCCTGGACCGAGGGGGGTCCCGTTCTGTTGGACTTGCCTTTATATGGGTGGAGGAGGAGAGGACTAAGAAGAGGACTGTTGCTGTTTGTAATAAGGGAGAAATGATGATCATTCTTACCTGGCTGAATACGTGTTGTTATTTTTATTCATTTAAGGGCAAAAGTGTAGTGCAAGAAAAATAAAACCATAGAGCAAGAAAACGCCAATTTAAGAAGTGGTTTGTTTCTTAGACTGTTCAACTCCTCTCTTCGTACTGTGTTTGGTTTCCAACGAGCACAGACTTTGAAGTTAAATATTAATACTGAGATTTTCGAAACTTGACCATTTTACAATATGTTAAAATGAAAATGTTAAGTTTTACTACTTAACGTCTGATCTTTCATTTCTCCTAATTACAATTGAAACCAGGCTATAGAACAGTGTGATTTAATATTTCATGCCATCATTGCATAATAAAACAAAATTTTAAATGTATATGTGCTAAAAAGTGGAAGGTTGCAGTGTATGTTCTTGGAATTTGTAAGGTTGTACCTTGGGATACATTCAGTATACATTTTAATGGAAAGTTATGTCTTTTAAGTCTAATCTTTAATGTGTACAGGTGTCATAGGTGATAGGATCTTTACCAGTTTTAGCGTTGGGGAGTATTTCGGCATACTTGAGGTATTAGCGAACTAGTAAAAACAAGGATTATTTTAAAAATGAGATTTTAGTGTTACAACTTTATTGTACTTGCTGTCGGAAATCCAGCGTGCTTGCGAATGGGGCCATATCCCTCTTGTTGTGCTTGGTACTATGGGTTCTTGAAAATTTAGTAATAAAATGGTACATTTTAATTTGATAGTTTTCATTTTGTGGATTGCATTGTTTATTTAAACATGTCCCCCCCCCCCCCCCCCAACATTATACATATGAGAGTGTGGAAATATTTTGAAAAGAACAAATATTAGTTGTTACTGGTGGCAGATACTTTTCGTTATCCACTTTCAGTTATCTTTTACAGAAGTCGAATATAAGTTATAAAGATGTTGGTGATTGTTGGCACATTTCCTTATACATTGGAAGCCTGTATTTTCTAGTTTATATTTCATCATCACAATTGTTATATTTTCATCCTGTTTTCAGATTTATGAAATATGATACCTTAGCATAACTAATAAGGATGTATTTTAGGCATTTGAGGTTTTTTCCATGAAATTTATTTTGAAACTATTGCTAAAAACTTGTCTTGGTCAATTTCAGTATTGTTTATTCATTTTGTATGCCTTACATAATTCACAGTATTGTTGAACTGAGAGGAAGACGAGTGCAGAAGCAGCTTTGGACTTTTTAAATTATACTTTCTGTTAGCTATACTTTTGTATTCTTTGTGGGGAAATAGTACCTGTATATTTGTGAAATAAATATAGCTTAAAATTTAAAATGAGATGAGCTAGGTCATGTAATAATGTACATGTTTTGGGGTGCTTGGCTGGCTCATTCTGAGGACCATGGGATTCTTGATCTAGGGGTTGTGGGTTCGAGCCCAATTTTGGGCATAGAGATTATAAGAAAAAAATAAACTTTGAAAAAAAATCATTAAAGAATAATATACATGTTTTTTATTTAAGACAAAATAATCTTGATAAAAATAGTTATTTGCTAGGCTAAAAAGAAGAGATAGCTGACAAATATTTTTGATCCTTATTAAGGCATTATATTTTAATATACATTATCTAAGTCATATACTTTTATCCTTCCTCTTACTAGAAGAAAAATTGGGGAGAAAATTCCAGCTAGCCTGAGATTTTTAAGCTGAAACATACTTTGCCATACCATTTGATCCTCTTTTATTTAAGAGGGGAGGGCACAGAGGGGAAGAGAGAGATTCTTTCTTTTTAAGTTTTATTAAAAAATATTTTTTTAAAAGTTTATTTATTTATTTATTTATGAGAGATAGAGACAGCATGAGTGGGAGAGGGACAGAGAGAGAGGGAGATACAGAATCCTAAGGAGGCTCCAGGCTCTGAGCTGTCAGCACAGCTGACATGAGATCATGGCCTGAGCTGAAGTTGGACGCTTAACCATCTGAACCACCCAGGTGCCCTGGAAGAGAGAGAGAATCTTAAGCAGGCTCCAGAGCAGAGCCCGATGGGGGCTCAATCCTGGGACCCTGGGATCATAACCTGAGCCAAAATCAAGAGTTGGATGCTCAACTGACTGATCCATCCAGGTGCCCTTGGTCTTCTTATTTTGCAGACGAGAAAAATGAGGGCTAAAATATTACAAGATTTTATACAGTTGGTTAGTGACGGATTCAAGGTTAAAATTTGCGTTTTTGTTTTTATTTTGTTCTCAGTCTTGTGTTCTTTCTGTTATGAGGAACTGTGCAGTTTGAAATATTCCTCAATCATGAATCTTACTCCCTTTTAGGCTTGAGAGTGGCTTTCACACTTCTCTTTCTAGCAGAATCTTTGTTTCACACTTAGATGTTTCTTGTGGATGGAAGTTGGGCTGTGGTGGAGACCCACTGGCTAGCTCCCCCGTTTCCAAGAGGCAGAGTCACCTTTGGAGGTCAAGAGGATTTCATTGGACATGGCTAAAGAACCACTACTTTAAGGGATAGAAATTTATTAGTACATTTAGTACCTTTGATTCAGAAATTTAATTAGATCCCACTACTAATAAAAGAGTTACTGTTAGATGAAAAAGCGCGTGCCACACTTTCTTAAAAAATAAATTTAAAATTTTAGGATAATTTTAATTTTGCAGTAAAGTTGTGAAGATAGTGCAGAGAAGATTGTACATGGGAGTACCTGATGTTCATTTTCTGTCTCAGGATCCCATCCAGGATACATTGTTAAATGAAAATTTAAAATTTCTTATCACTTAAAGAAGTTGTGGTTTATATATACAATGGAATACCACTTGGTAAGGAGAAAGAATGAAATCCTGCCATTTGCAACAACGTGGATGGAACTGGAGGGTATTATGTTAAGTGAAATAAGTCACAGAAAGATATTATATGTTTCGCTCATATGTGGAACTTGAGAAACTTAAGACCAATGGGAGAAGGGAAGGGGAAAAATAGTTTCAAACAGAGAGGGAGACAAACCCATAAGAGACTCTTTTTTTTTTTTTTTTAATTTTTTTTTTCAACATTTATTTATTTTTGGGACAGAGAGAGACAGAGCATGAACGGGGGAGGGGCAGAGAGAGAGGGAGACACAGAATCGGAAACAGGCTCCAGGCTCTGAGCCATCAGCCCAGAGCCCGACGCGGGGCTCAAACTCACGGACCGCCGAGATCGTGACCTGGTTGAAGTCGGACGCTTAACCGACTGCGCCACCCAGGCGCCCCCATAAGAGAACAAACTGAGGGTTGATGGGGACATGGGAGAGGGGGAAATGGGTGATGGGCATTGAGGAGGGTACTTGTTGGGATGAGCACTGGGTGTTGTGTAAGTGATGAATCTTGGGAATCTGTCGCCGAAACCAAGAGCACACTGTATGTTAGCTAACTTGACAATAAATTATATTAAAAAGATAAATAAAAAATAAAAAAGGAAAAAAAATAAAATTTTTCATCACTTGAGTTACACTAGTGGGGTTCTAATCTCTGAATGCAGATGATTGTAAAATATCTTTAAATAACGAGAGACTCAGAAAAGAACGGAATATTTTTGTCTTTGATAGTAGGTCTGTGTAAGCCATAAGGTTGAAAAACGAAACGATAAGTAAAACTTAACTACCTTCTTCAGAAGTGGGCAGCATTGTGTATACTGGAACAAGAACTGGATTAGCAGTGCTTTAATTCCACTGCTGCCTCTGACAGATTAGTGTGGCATGCTAGGCATGCCACTGAATCTCTTAAACCTTGCTTTCCCCATCCCTTCTGTGAAAAGTTGGACCACATGATTTTGTTTTCCCTATCTTCAAGATGATGATATGCAGGCAGAACTTGGGAGTAGCATCAGAAGAGGTGTGCATGGTGTGTAAATCATAACAGAACCTGGGACCTGGACAATATAAGAGCCAAATTGTAGTAGTCTAGTACATTTCCCTCTTGAGACTTTAACAACTGGCTTGATAGATTTTTCTGTGTCTGTTAGCAACCTGGATCCTCTTGATACATGTTTGTTTTTGACAATATGATTAAATCGTACAGCCTTTGCTGTACGTGCATTCATCCCTTTGCACAATACTGCAGGATGGTAAAAATGACCATGCAGACTGAGACTGTTCAAAGCAATCTTACTAAGAAAAACTGTTAGTCCGTGACCTTTGAAAATGTTTGCTTAGATATGAAAAACTCTTTGTGGTTATAAGTATTTAGGAAAATGAAAAAAAATAGTAAAACTAATATTTGTTCAGTACTGTAATTTAAAAATGAGACGTTAAGAATTGGAATGTTTTATTTGTAAAAAATTTGTCAAGAGTAGTTTGAACAGCGCTTGACTTTTTCTTCTCATTGTACACTTACGATGTGGAGCAAGCATCTTTTCTGTGCTTTGATAATTGTCATACTCCTCAGTTTGAATCACTTCCAGTATTTTATCCTTTGTGCTTTCGATGTTGGAAATAATCTCAGATTTCCTTTATTGTGAAGTTTTTCACTTCCTGTGGAACATTGCCATCCTTTTCTTGTAACTGCCTTCCTCATTTACATCCAGAAGCCCCCATTCACCCAGTTTGGGTGTTTGCTCATCTAGAGTCTTCCCAACACTTCTAGTTGCGTGTTTTTTTCTATAACTGCATTTACATTTGATTCACATTTCACATCAGTGTTACCAGTTTTTTCTTTGCTGCACTTTGATCTTTGTTGGCTAATTTATTTTTCTGGCTATTTTTATAGAATGTCACATGGGTTTACTACTGGCACACTACTATGAGCTTTGCTGTCTGTATGTGACTCACAAATGTGCAGGGACCCATCACCAACTGACTTTGAAAGATGTGAAGCGATTGGCCACTGGTTAGGATGCTCACCTATTATTTACATAGTGATTTGTGGACTGGGGAGCTTGCAACAGAATTTGTACTTAATGTGATTACTCATGGTTAGGGGACTGTGCTAACTGAAGCTTCATCCGTGATGTTGGGGGACTGGTAGTATTTAAACCATGCTGACTGAAAGCCATACAAATGGAAACTATGAAAAGGAAAGATTATCCTTAGTGGAAACATCCACTTGACCGATTACTTGGGGAGCTGTTTGACACAAAACTTCAAAGTGGATATGTGAGGCTTGTAGACTAGAATAAATGGAATAAAGTTCAGTGTTCAAAAGTTTATTTCAAGTGTATTTGACTTTTTTAAAAGGAATGAATGTTTTATATAAATAATTTTTTTCTATGTTTTATATTAGAGAGAGAGAGAGAGAGAGACAGAGCATGAGTGGGGGAGGGGCAGAGAGAGAGGGAGACACAGAATCCGAAGGAGGATCCAGGCTCTGAGCTGTCAGCACAGAGCCCATTGCGGAGCTCTAACTCATGAACAGCGAGATCATAACCTGAGCCAAAGTCGGACGTTTAACCGACTGAGCCACCCAGGCGCCCCAAGATGTTTTTATAAATAAATCTTTGAGATAATATGGTAAGACAGTCCTACAGTTGTAGGCTGGGTTTGGGAGTGATTTATTCTTCTTTACAAAGTCGTAGCTGATTTGTATAAAAGCAAATGTTATATTCAGTTTAAGTTAGAACTCAGCAAAGTTTCGGATCACAGGAGAGAAAGCCTGTGTAGGTCTTTACATATGTTGAAATAATAATTGTAATGGAAAGCACATTATGGATCATCTAGGCTTCACTTTATAGATGAGCTATGGAAATTTAGATAGGAAATGACTTTCTCAAGATTACTTAGCTATATGTTGAGTCCAGAGGTAGTTTCTTGATTTCAGGTTCTTTGATAACTGGTTCTGTATTGCACTGTATAAACGTTGTTTGCTTTCATTTTGTGGGAACCTAACAATGTGATTTCATAAATAAATACCATTAGGATGAAGAGAAGACAGTTGATAGGGTCTAATGACATTGTAAGTATTTAACACTACATGTTTTAAGATGTAAATGATTGTGTTGAAAGAATAACAAAAAATTTAAGAACACTGATATGTGTGTTCTTTAAATGTTTATTTTTGAGAGAGTGTGAGCATGAGAGGAGTGGGGGAGGGGCAGAGAGAGAGGACAGAGATTCTGAAGTAGACTGTGTGCTGACAGCAGAGAGGCAATGCAGGGCTTCAACTCTTGAACCTTTAAGATCATGACCTGGGCCAAAGTCATATGCTTAACCAATTGAGCCACCAAGGCGCCTCAAGAAAATTGATATTAATAGCTAAATCTCATTATACGTTTACACAGATTTTTTTGTGAGCACAAATTTGGTGTTGCAGGCAAATGATTCTTAATGATTCTTTTATTGATTAATGATTCCCTTAATGATTCTTTTATTTTTTTCCCCCCTTCTCCCATGGCCTTCTCTTAAGTTTCTCAAGATCCACATAGGAGTGAAAACATGGTCTCTGTCTTTCTCTGACTGGACTTATTTCAGTTAGGATAATACCTTCTAGTTCCATCCACGTTGCTGCAAATGGCATGATTTTATTTTTCTCGTTGCCAAGTAGTGTTCAATTGTATATATAAACCACGTCTTCTTTATCTGTTGTTCAGTTGATGAGCTTTAAGGCTCCTTCCTAATTTGGCTATTGTTGAAAGTGCTGCTATAAACATTGGGGTACAAGTGCCCCTATGCATCCTGTATCTCTTGGGTAAATTCCTAGCAGTGCTATTGCTAGGTCATAGGGTAGATCTAGTTTTAATTTTTTGAGGAACCACCACACTGTTTTCCAGAGTGGCTGCACCAGTTTGCATTCCCACCAACAGTGCAAGAGGGTTCCTGTTTCTCCACATCCTTGCCAGCATCTGTTGTTTCCTGATTAGTTCATTTTAGCCAGCCTGACTGGTGTGAGGTTGTATCTCAGTGTGGTTTTGATTTGTATTTCCCTCATGATGAGTGATGTTGAGCATCTTTTCATGTGTCTGTTGGCCGTCTGCATGTCTTCTTTAGAAAAGTGTCTATTCATGTCTTCTGCCCATTTCTTCACTGGATTATTTGTTTTTTGGGTGTAGAGTTTGGTAAGTTCTTTATAGATTTTGGATACTAACCCTTTATCTGATATGTCATTTGCAAATATCTTCTCCCATTCCGTTGGTTGCCTTTTAGTTTTGGTGATTGTTTCCTTTGCAGTGTAGAGAGAAGCTTTTTATCTTGATGAAGTCCCAATAGTTGATTTTTGCTTTTAATTCCCTTACCTTTGGAGATGTGTTGAGCAAGAAATTGCTGCAACTGAGGTCAAAGAGGTTGTTGCCTGTTTTCTCCTCTAGGGTTTTGATGGTTTCCTGTCTCACATTTAGGTCTTTCATCCATTTTGAGTTTATTTTTGTGAATGGTGTAAGAAAGTGGTCTAAATTCATTCTTCTGCAGGTTGATGGCCAGTTCTCCCAGTACCATTTGTTAAAGAGACTGTCTTTTTTCCATTGGCTACCCTTTCCTGCTTTGTCAAAGATTAGTTGGCCATACATTTGTGTATCCAATTCTGGGTTCTCTATTCTATTCCATTGGCCTATGTGTCTGTTTTTGTGGCAGTACCATACTGTCTTGATGATTGTAGCTTCGTAGTAGAGGCTAAACTCTGGGATTGTGATGCCTCCCTCTTTGGTTTTCTTTTCCAATAGTACTTTTTCTTTTTCAATAGTACCCCAATAATTAATTTGGGGTCTTTTGTGGTTCCATGCAAATTTTAGGATTGTTTGTTCTAGCTCTGAGTAGAATGCTGGTGCAATTTTGATTGGGATTGCATTGAATGTGTAGATTGCTTTGGGTAGTATTGACATTTTAATGATACTTATTCTTCCAATCCACGAATATAAAATGTTTTTCCATTTCTTTGTGTCTTCTTCAATTTCCTTCATACATTTTCTGTAGTTTTCAGCATATAGATCTTTTACATCTTTGGTTAGGTTTATTCCTTGGTATTTTATGGTTCTTGGTGCAATTGTAAATGGGATCACTTTGTTGATTTTTCTTTCTGTTGCTTCATTATTAGTGTATAAGAATGCAACTGATTTCTGTACATTGACTTTGTATGCTGCAACTTTGCTGAATTCATGTATCAGTTTTAGCAGCCTTCTGATGGAGTTTGGGTTTTCCACATAGAGTATCATGTCTTCTGTGAAAAATGAAAGCTTGACTTCATCTTTGCCAATTTTGATGCCTTTGATTTCCTTTTGTTGTCTGTTGATGCTAGGACTTCTGACACTATGTTAAACAGTAGTGGTGAGAGTGGACATCCCTGTTGTATTCCTGATCTCAGGGGGAAAGCTCTCAGTTTTTTCCCATTGAAGATGATGTCAGCTCTGGGCTTTCTGTATATGGCTTTTATGATTTTTAGGTGTGTTCCTTCTATTCCAGCTTTCTTGAGGGTTTTTATTAAGAAAGGATGCTGTATTTTTCAAATGCTTTTTCTGCATCTATTGACAGGGTCATGTGGTTCTTATCCTTTCTTTTATTAATGTGATGTATCACATTGATTGATTTGCGAATATTGAACCAGCCCTGCAGCCCAGGAATGAATCCCACTTGATCATGGTGAATAATTCATTTTATATGCTGTTGAACTATATATATTGGGATGTTGGCCTGTAATTCCCCTTTTTTGTGGGGTCTCTGTCTGGTTTGGGAATCAAGGTAATGCTGGCTTCATAGAATGATTCTGGAAGTTTTCCTTCTGTTTCTGTTTTTTGGAACGGCTTGAGAAGGATAGGTATTAATTCTGCTTTAAACATCTGGTAGAATTCCCCTGGAAAGCCATCTGGCCCAGGAGTCTTATTTGTTGGGAGATTTTTGATTACTGATTAAATTTCTTTACTAGTTATGGGTCTGTTCAAATTTTCTATTTCTTTCTGTTTGAGTTTCGGTAGTGTGTGGGTGTCTTAAGAATTTGTCCATTTCTTCCAAGTTGCCCTGTTTGGCATGCAGTTTTTCATAGTAGTCTCTGATAATTGTTTGTATCTCTGAGGGATTGGTTGTAATAAGTCCATTTTCATTGGTGATTTTATCTATTTGGGTTCTCTCTCTCTTTTTTAATGTTTATTTTTGAGAGAGAGATGGAGTGCAGGCAGGGGAGGGGCAGGGAGAGAAGGAGACACAGAATGCCAAACAGGCTCCAGACTCCGAGCTGTCAGCACAGAGCCCAATGTGGGGCTTAAACCCATGAACCGCGAGATCATGACCTGAGCCAGAGTCATGGCTCATACGCTTAACCGACTGAACCACCCAGGTACCCTGGTCCTCTCTCTTTTCTTTTTGAGAAGTCTGGCTAGGGGCTTATCATTTTTTTTTTTTTTTTTTCCCCAAAAAACCAGCTCTAAGTTTCATCAATCTGTTCTGGTTTTTTTGATTCTATATTGTTTATTTCTGCTCTGATCTTTAATATTTCTCGTCTTCCTCCGGTCTTGGGGTTCCTTTGTTGTTCTGCTTCTTGTTAGGTGTACTGTTAGATTTTGTATTTGGGATATTTCTTGTTTCTTAAGATAGGCCTGGATTGCAATGTATTTTCCCCTTAGGACTGCCTTTGCTGCATCCCAAAGGGTTTGGACTGTCATGTTTTCATATTCATTTGTTTCCATATATTTTTTAATTTTTTCAATTGCCTGATTGACCCATTCATTCTTTAGTAGGATGTTCTTTAACCTCCATGCATTTGGAGGTTTTCCAAACTTTTTCCTGTGGTTGATTTCAAGTTTCATAGCATTGTGGTCTGAGAGTGTACATGGTATGATCTCAATTCTTGTATATTTATTGAGGGCTGTTTTGTGACCCAGTATGTGATCTATCTTGGAGAATGGTCCACATGCACTTGAGAAGAATGTGTACTTTGCTTTAAGATGAAAAGTTCTGAATATATCTGTCAAGTCTATTTGGTCCAGTGTATCCTTCAGGGCCATTGTTTCTTTTTTGAATTTTCTGTCTAGATGGTCTGTCCATTGTTGTAAGTGGAGTATCAAAGTCCCCTGCAATTACCACATTCTTACCAATAAGATTGCTTATGTTTGTGAGTAGTTGTTTTATATATTTGGGTGCTTCCGAATTCATTGCATAGACATTTAAAATTGTTAGCTCTTCTTGATAGATAGACCCCATAATTATTATCTAATGCCCTTCTTCATCTCTTGTTATGGCATTTAGTTTAAAATCTAGTTTGTCTGATATAAGTATGGCTACTCCAGTTTTCTTTTGACTTCCAGTAGCATGATAGATCTCCATCCCCTCACTTGCAATCTGAAGGTGTCTTCAGGTCTAAAATGGGTCTCTTGTAGACAGCAAATAGATGGGTCTTGTTTTTTTTATCCATTCTGATACGCTATGTCTTTTGATTGGAGCATTTAGTCCATTTACATTCAGTGTTATTATTGAAGGATAGGGATTTGGAGTTGTTGTGTTATCTGTAGCTTTCATCCCTGTAGTGAGGTCCCTGGTCCTTTGTGGTCTTTGCAACATTCCACTCACAGAGTCCCCCTTAGGATCTCTTGTAGGGCTGGTTTAGTGGTGGTGAACTCCTTCAGTTTTGTTTGGGAAAACCTTTATCTCTCTGTCTATTCTGAATGACAGGCTTGCTGGATAAAGGATTCTTGGCTGCATATTTTTCCTACTTAGTACATTGAAAATTTCCTGCCGCTCCTTTCTGGCCTGCCAAGTTTCAGTAGATAGGTCTGCTACTACCTTTATGTGTCTGTCCTTGTAGGTTAAGGCCCATTTGTCCCTAGCTGCTTTCAGAATTCTGTTTGTGTTTTGCCAGTTTCACTGTGATGTGTCATGCAGAAGATCAATTCCTGTTATGCCTGAAGGAGTTCTCTGTGCCTCCTGGATTTCAATGTCTGTTTCCTTCTCCAGATTGGGGAAGTTCTCAGCTGTCATTTCTTTAAGTACACCTTTTGCCCCTTTTTCTCTCGTCTTCTGGAACTCGTATGATACAGACATTATTATGTTTCATTGAATCCCTTAGTTCTCTTAATTCTCCCTTCGTGGTCCAGAAGTTTTTTATCTTTTTCTCAGCTTCATATTTTTCCATAATTTTATCTTCCATATCACTTATTTTCCCCTCTGCCTTTTCAGTCCTCACTGTCACTGCCTCTAGTTCACTTTGCACCTCATTTACAGCATTTTTTAATTCATCATGACTATTTTTTAGTTTCTTGATCTCTGCAGCAGTGGATTCTCTGCTGTCTTGTATGCTTTTTTCAAGCCCAGTGATTAATCTTATGACTAGTTTTCTAAATTCTTGTTCAGTTATATTGTTTATATCTGTTTTGGTCATTCTTTAGCTGTCATTTCTTCCTGGAATATCTTTTGAGAATTTTTCCGTTTTGTCATTTTGGCTAGTTTTCTGTCCCTTATGTGTTTTAAAAGCTTGTTACATGTCCTGCTCCTGCAAACACTACTATATTAAAGAGGGGTCGTAACACTGTCCAGGGCCTGGCCCTTCAGGAGCTGTTTTTTAGAGTGTGTTACTTGCTCTCTGTTGTTTTGACTCTGGCTGCTTTATCTCCCTACTCGTAGTGATGGTTTGGACCCTCCACCAGGTGTGCTTTGAGTTGTTCGTGGAAGTAGTCCTGGAAAAGAAAACAAACAAACAAAACAGAAAAAAACCCAAAACACCAGCTATAGCAGAACAACAGGGTGAGGCTGTTCTTGATAGAAGAGGACTTATCCCTTACAAAGAGAGACATGACAGGGGCAGGGAAATAGAAAGGAAAACAAAATTGACCAGGCAGAGAAACTAAACGGCTTAATGCAGAGAGAGAGAGAAAGGGGGGGAGGGAGAGGGGAAATAAAGAAGGAGGTGTAGAACAGGCGTAAAGGGATAGATTGAAGGTGTCTGCTCAAACCAACAACCAGAATAACCAGACTAGAGAAGGGAAGAAATAAGAAGGAGAAAAGGAAGGAAATATATATATATATATATATATATATATATATATATATATAATATTAATTGTCCAATAATTAAATGAATAAATGTAAAACCACTGGGTGCCTTGGAAGCGGTGGCAGTGCTGGTTTGGAGGAGGGGCTGTCTGGTTCATCAGCGTCAATATAGCTCCAGGAGAACCACAGTTAGCTTAGCACACGCGGAGGGGTGTGCGGAGGGGCGTGGTTTGGTGTGGCGGGTCCCGCTGTCCCTTCCCTGAGGCCCCAGCTTGGTGATGGGGGGAAAAATGGCGACTCCACGGACTGGGTGTCCCACAGCACTCTGTTCAGGCCATGGTCGCAGTGCCGCGGGCGCCGTCCAGGCCGTTTAACCCCCTCGGACGACTCCCGTGCCTCCCTGGTGCTCGGCTGGGATTCACATGCCGATGTCTTCAAGGAGCCCGCTCCCTGCGCCCGGCTTTTGGCCTGATACATGGCCTGATACATGGCTTCTGGCTGGCGGTCGCAGGCAGGGCTGCTTGCCTTTGAACGGCTCAGCCCCTTCTTCCCACGGCACTCCAGGGCAGGGGACCGCTCTCTCCCACCGCGGGCTGGGCCTCCGAACTAGTTCCCGAGCCCCGGGCTGGCCCCCCTTCTCCCCAGGTGCACGAACAGGGCAGGGCGGCCGGCCCCAGTCCGGAGGAGGCCCCGCAGTCAGGGGTCGGGTCTTTGTCGCCGGGTCGGTGGTGTTTCTCTCCCCCAGATACAGTCCTGTGCTTCCCCAGCCTCCGTTCCTCTTCCTTTGTCTCTCTGCAGAAGGGGATCCCGCCCCTCCGTGCCTGTGCGATTTGGTTAATCTTGCAGTTCGCACTCGCCTACCTATGGCCTGCCAGTCTGTCCCCGTGGGCCCCCAGAGAGGTCTTTGTCACTCTGGAGCCCGGACTCTTGGAATTCAAAGTCCTTTGGCCTCAACACTGCTGTGTTTGAGGGACGAGGGGACTTCGGGTCCCCCTGCTGCTCCGCCTTGTTGGATCTCCACTTCTTCGTTTATTCTAAAGAAAATGTCCTTTCCTACTTCTGGAATAAACATTGTTAGCTGCTTTCCTGGAGAATATTAAGTAACTAATATATTCTCCCTTGGTTTACCTATCTTACTGAGCTATTTATAGTGTATCTGAGCAAAGACTTCTCTAATAACTCACTGCATTGTATTTGAATCTTGAATGTATCTGCTTTCATGGTTGTCTTCACTGACAGAGTCTGTATTCCAGAAGGTTTTCCACCTGTATTTGAAGGTATAGTAGAGATGCTTCAGATGTATTATATCTGATTTGAAATTTTTTCAGATGTTTTTATTTACCGTGTTTCATCACTTCTAAGACACATTTTAATGTCTGAAATAGATATATGTCATATAGTTTAATGGTAGTATTTTTTAATTAAAGAAAAATTATTTATCAGGACACCTGGGTAGTTCAGTCAGTGAAGCGTCAGAGTCTTGATTCGGCTCAGGTCACGATCTCACGGTTTGTGAGATCACACTCCTTGTCGGGCTCTGCGCTGACAGCATGGAGCCTACTTGGGAATCTTCCTCTCCCTCTCTCTCTGTCCCTTCCCTGTTTGCCTGCCCCCTTTCTCTGAAAGTGAAGAAATAAGCTTTTAAGAAAAATTTATTTTTTGAGAGAGAGGGTGAGTACAAGTGGGAGAGGAGCAGAGGGAAAGGGAGAGAGGTTTTTTTTTTTTTTTTTAAGTTTTATTTATTTGTTTTGAGAGAGAGAGGCTTAATCTCACAACTGTGAAATCACGATTGTGAAATCAAGAGTCACTCATTTAACCACCTGAGCCATCCAGTCTCACCTTTAGTTTCTTAATAATGGTTCATCATATAGTTTATGCTATCTTAGATTTGATGAAAGAAAATATTTAAAGTCTATTATAAAACATTTAGTGAGGTGAATATATACCAGATTTTAAAGTACAAGGTTCTACAAATATGTTAACATGTGTTCTCATTTCTTTAAAAAAAAATTAAAAAAAATTTTTTTAAATGTGTATTTATATTAGAGAGAGCAAGAGCACACGGGCAGGGGAAGAGCAGAGAGGAAGATACAGAATCTGAAGCTCGATCCAGGCTCTGAGCTGTCAGCACACAGGCTGATGCGGGCCTCCAACTCACAAACCATGAGATCATGACCTGAGCTGAAGTCTGATGTTTACCAACTGAGCCACCAAGGTGCCCTGAAAGGAATTTTTTTTAATGTGTATTTATTAAAAAAGTTTTTTTTAAATGTTTATTTTCTTTTTGAGACAGAGACACAGAGCATGAGAAGGGGAGGGGCAGAGAGAGAGGGAGACACAGAATCTGAAGCAGGCTCCAGGCTCTGAGCAGTCAACATAGAGCCTGACGCAAGAGCTCGAACTCATGGACTGCAAGATCATGACCTGAGCCGAAGTCAGACACTGAATCAACTGAGCCATCGAGGCGCCCCAATATGTTATTTCTTAATTGAATATTGAGAAATTGTTATAAATTTAAACTTAAGTATATTCTAGTGAAGTAATTTTTTAAAATTAAATTTATTATTTTTTTAAATTTATATCCACATTAGCATATAGTGCAACAATGATTTCACGAGTAGATTCCTTAATGCCCCTTACCCATTTAGCCCATCTCGCTTCCCACAGTCCCTCCAGTAACCCTCTGTTTGTTCTCCACATGTAAGAGTCTCTTATGTTTTGTCCCCCTCCCTGTTTTTATAATATTTTTGTTTCCCTTCCCTTATGTTCGTCTGTTTTGTATCTTAAAGTCCTTATATGAGTGAAGTCCTATGATATTTGTCTTTCTCTGACAAATTTCGCTTAGCATAATACCCTCCGTCCAGGTAGTCGCAAATGGCAAGATTTCATTCTTTTTGACTGCTGAGTAATACGCCATTGTATATATATACACCACTTCTTCTTTAGCCATTTATCCATTGATGGGAATTTGGGCTCTTTCCATACGTTGGCTATTGTTGATAGTGCTACAGTAAACATTGGGATGCATGTGTTCCTTTGAAACAGCATACCTGTATCCCTTGGATAAATACCTAATAATGCAATTGCTGTGTCGTAGGGTAGGTAGTTCTGTTTTTAATTTTTTGAGGAACCTCCGTACTGTTTTCCAGAGTGGCCGCACCAGTTTGCATTTCCCACCAGGAGTGCAAGAGATCCTCTTTCTCCGCATCCTCCTCGCCAGCATCTGTTGCCTGACTTGTTAATGTTAGCCATTCTGACAGGTGTGAGGTGGTATCTCAGTGTGGTTTTGATTTGTATTTCTCTGATGATGAATGATGTGGAGCATTTTTTCATGTGTCGGTTGGCCATCTGGATGTCTTCTTTGGAGAAGTGTCTCTTCATGTCTTTCACCCATTTCTTCACTGGATTATTTGTTTTTTGGGTGTTGAGTTTGATAAGTTCTTTATAGATTTTGGAAAGTTACTCTTTATCTGATATGTCATTTGCATATATCTTCTCCTATTCCATTGGTTGCCTTTTAGTTTTGTTTTTTTTTTTTTTCTTTTCAACGTTTATTTTATTTTTGGGACAGAGAGAGACAGAGCATGAACGGGGGAGGGGCAGAGAGAGAGGGAGACACAGAATCGGAAACAGGCTCCAGGCTCTGAGCCATCAGCCCAGAGCCCAACGCAGGGCTCGAACTCACGGACCGCGAGATCGTGACCTGGCTGAAGTCGGACGCTTAACCGACTGCGCCACCCAGGCGCCCCTGGTTGCCTTTTAGTTTTGCTGATTGTTTTCTTTGCTGTGCAGAAGTTTTTATTTTGATGAGGTCCTCATAGTTCATTTTTACTTTTGTTTCCCTTGCCTCCGGAGATGTGTTGAGGAAGAAGTTGCTGTAGCCAAGGTCAGAGAGGTTTTTGCCTGCTTTCTCCTCGAGGATTTTGATGGCTTCCTGTCTTATGTTACGTTTAGGTCTTTCATCCATTTTGAGTTTATTTTTGTGTATGGTGTAAGAAAGTGGTCCAGGTTCATTTTTCTGCATGTCACTGACCAGTTTTCCCAGCACCACTTGCTGAAGAGACTGTCTTTATTCCACTGGATATTCTTTCCTGCTTTGTCAAAGATTAGTTGGCCATACGTTTGTGGGTCCATTTCTGGGTTCTGTATTCTTTTCCATTGATCTGTTCTTGTGCCAGTACCATACTGTCTTGATAATTACAGCTTTGTAATACAGCTTGAAGTCCAGAATTGTGATGCCTCCTGCTTTGGTTTTCTTTTTCAAGATTGCTTTGGCTATTCAGGGTCTTTTCTGGTTCCATACAAATTTTAGGATTGTTTGTTCTAGCTCTGTGAAGAATGCTGGTGTTATTTTGATAGATATTGCATTGAATATGTAGATTGTTTTGGGTAGTATTGACATTTTAATTGTTCTTCCTATCCAGGAGCATGGAATATTTTTCCTTTTTTTTGTCTTCAATTTCTTTCATAAGCTTTCTATAGTTTTCAGTGTATAGATTTTTCACCTCTTTGGTTAGATTTATTCCTATGTATTTTATAGTTTTGGTACAATTGTAAATGGGATCGAATCCTTGATTTCCCTTTCTGTTGCTTCTTTTTTTTTTTTAATTAAAAAAATTTTTTTTAATGTTTTATTTATTTTTGAGAGAGAGACAGAGTACGAGCAGGGGAGAGGCAGAGAGAGCAGGAGACAGAATCCACAAAGCAGGCTCCAGGCTCTGAGCTGTCAGCACAGAGCCTGATGCAGGGCTTGAACTCACAAACTGTGAGATCATGACCTGAGCCAAAGTCGGATGCTTAACCGACTGAGCCACCCAGGCGCCCCTCTGTTGTTTCATTTTTGATTTATAGGAATGCCATCGATTTCTGTGCATTGATTTTATATCCTGCGACATTGCTGAATTCATGAATTGGTTCTAGTAGTTTTTTTGGTGGAATCTTTTGGGTTTTCCATATAGAGTATCATGTCATCTGTGAAGAGTGAAAGTTTGACCTCTTCCTGGCTGATTTGGATGTCTTTTATTCCTTTGTGTTGTCTGAGGCTAATACTTTGGATACTGTGTTGAATAACAGTGGCGAGAGTGGACATCCCCGTCTTGTTCCTGACCTTAGGGGGAAAGCTTTCAGTTTTTCCCCATTGAGGATGATATTAGCACTGGGTCCTTCATATGGCTTTTATGATCTCGAAGTATGATCCTTCTGTCCGTACTTTCTTAAGGGTTTTTTTTTTTTTTTCAAGAAAGGATGCTGTATTTTGTCAAATGCTTTCTCTGCATCTATTGAGAAGATCTTGTGGTTCTTGTCCTTTCTTTTATTGATGTGATGTATCACATTGATTGTTTTGCGGATATTGAACCAGCCCTGGATATCAGGTATAAATCCCAGTTGCTTGTGGTGAGTAATTTTTTTTAATGTATTGGTGGATACCATTGGCTAATATCTTGTTGAGGATTTTTACGTCCATGTTCATCAGGGAAATTGCTCTTTAGTTCTCCTTTTTAGTGGGGTCTTTGTCTGGTTTTGGAATCAAGCTCATGCTGCCTTCATAGAAAGAATTTGGAAGTTTTCTTTCCATTTCTATTTTTTGGAACAGCTTCAAGTGAATAGGTGTTAACTCTTCCTTAAATGTTTGGTAGAATTCGCCTGGAACACCATCTGGCTTTGACTCTTGTTTTTTGGGTCATTTTTGATTACTGATTTGAATTTTTTACTGGTTGTGGGTCTCTTCAAATTTTCTATTTCTTTTTTAGTTTTGGTAGTTTATATGTTTCTAGGAATTTATCCGTATCTTCCAGACTGCCCATTTTATTGGCGTATAATTGCTCACAATATTCTCTTACTGATTTTATTTCTGCTCTGTTGGTTGTGATCTCTCCTTTTTCATTCTTGATTTTATTTATTTGGGTCCTTTCATTTTTCTTTTTGATCAGACTCACTTGAAGTTTATCAGTTTTGTTAATTCTTGAAAGAACCAGCTTCTGGTTTCATTGATCTATTCTACAGTTTTTTTGATTTCAATAGCATTGCTTTCTGCTCTAATCTTTATTATTTCCTGTCTTCTGCTGGTTTTGGGTTTCATTTGCTGTTCTTCCAGCTCTTTAAGGTGTAAGGTTAGGTTGTGTATCTGAGACTTTTGTTCCTTCTTTAGGAAGGCCTGGATTGCTATATACTTATCTCTTATGACCGCCTTTGCTGTGTCCCAGAGGTTTTGGGCTGTGGTGTTATTATTTTCATTGGCTTCCATGTGCTTTTTTTTTTTTTTTTAATGTTTGTTTATTTTTGACAGAGGCAGAGCATGAGTGGGGGAGGGGCAAACAGAGAGGGAGACACAAAATCCGATGCAGGCTCCACGCCCTGAGCTGTCCCAGCACAGAGCCCGACACGGGGCTCGAACTCACAGACTGCGAGATCATGACCTGAGCCGAAGTCAGAAGCTCAACAGACTGAGCCACCCAGGCGACCCCCATGTGCTTTTTAATTTCCTCTTTAACTTCTTGGTTAGCCCATTCATTCTTTAGTAAGATGGTCTTTAGTCTCCAAATATTTGTTATCTTTCCAAATTTTTTCTTGTAGTTGATTTTGAGTTTCTTAGTGTTGTGGTCTGAAAATATGCATGGTGTGATCTTGATCTTTTGTACTTATTGAGGGCTGATTTGTGTACCAGTATATGATCTTTTCTGGAGAATGTTCCATGTGCACTTGAGAAGAATGTGCATTCCATTGCTTTAGGGTGAAATGTTCTGTTATATATCTGTTAAGTCCATCTGGTCTGTGTGTCATTCAAAGCCATTGTTTCCTTGTTGATTTTCTGTTCAGATGATCTGTCCATTGTTGTAAATGGGGTATTGAGGTCCCCTACTATTATGGTATTATTATCAATGGGTTTCTTTGTGTTTGTGATTAATTGATTTATGTATTTGTGTGCTTTCACATTTGGAGCATAAATGTTTACAATTGTTGGGTCTTCTTGGTGGATAGACCTCTTAATTATGATGTAATGCCCTTCTTCATCTCTTTATTTTTAAGAGTGATAGAAGTACGGCTACTCTAGCTTTGTTTTGTCGACCATTAGCATGATAGATGGTTCTTGATCCCCTTACTTTCAATCTGAAGGTGTCTTTTGGTCTAAAATGGGTCTCTCGTAAGCAGCATATAGATGGATCTTACTTTATTATCCATTGTGTTATTATCCCTTGTTTTGATTGGAGCATTTTGTCCATTGACATTTAGAGTGAGTACCTAAAGATACGAGTTTATTGCCATTATGTTTCTTGTAGAGTTGGAGTTTCTGGTGGTGTTCTGTTCCTTTCTGGTCTTTGTTTCTTTTGGTCTCTTTCTGTCTCTCTCTTTTTTTCCCTATCTTTTCTCCCCTCAGAGAATCTCCTTTAAAATTTCTTGCAGGGCTGGTTTAGTGGTCACCAATTGCTTTAACTTTTGTTTGTCTGGGAGGCTTTTAATTTCTCCTTCTATTTTGAATGACAGCCTTGCTAGATAAAAAATTCTTGGCTGCATATTTTTCCTATTCAGCACATTTAATATCACCTGCTACTCCTTTCTGGCCTGCCAAGTTTCTTTGGATAGGTCTGCTGCAAACCTGATCTGTCTTCCCTTGTAGGTTAAGGACTGTTTTTCCCTTGTTGCTTTCATGATTCTTTCCTTACCTGAGTATTTTGTGAATTTGACTGTGATATGCCTTGCTGATGGTTGGTTTTTGTTGAATCTAATGGGAGTCCTCTGTGCTTCCTGGATTTTCATGTCTGTGTCTTTCCCTGGGTTAGGAAAGTTTTCCGCTATGATTTGTTCACATAACCCTTCTAACCCTTTTTCTCTCTCTTCATCTTCTGGGACCCCTATGATTCTGATGTTCCTTTTTAATGAGTCACTGATTTCTCTAATTCTTTTTTTCTTTAAATTTTTTTTTAATCTTTATTTTTGAGAGAGAGAGAGAGCGAGAGCGAGTGGGAGAGGAACAGAGAGAGAGGAGCACACAGAATCCGAAGCAGGCTCCAGGCTCCTAGCCGTCAGCACAGAGCCCGACACGGGGCTCAAACTTACGAACCATGAGATCATGACCTGAGCCAAATTCGGACACCCAACTGACTGAGCCACCCTGGCACCCCTGATTTCTCTAATTCTTAAATTATGCTCTTTTGCCTTAGTCTCCCTCTTTTTTTCTGCTTCAGTATTCTCCATAAGTTTGTCCTCCATATCGCTGATTCAGTGCTCTGCCATATCCATCCTTGCTGCTGTGGCATCCATTTGAGATTGCAGCTAAGTTATATCAGTTTTTATTTCATCTTGACTAGCTTTTATTTCTTTTATCTCCTCAGAGAGGGATTCTAATCTATTTTTGACCCCCGCTAGTATTCTTATTATTGTGATTCTAAATTCTGGTTCAGATATCTTGCTTGTAGCTGTGTTGGTTAAGTTCCTGGCTGTTGTTTCTTCCTGCTCTTTCTTTTGGGGTGAATTCCTTCATTTCGTCATTTTGAAGGAAGAAAAGGAAGTAATGACAAAAATATTAAAATTAAAAAATTAAAAACAACATGAATACACACAAAAATCAAGTAAATTATGCTAGATCCTAGGTGTGTTTTGGTCTGGTGGTTGAAAGGAACTTGATAGATTAGAGAAAAAAGGGAAAAAAAGGGAAAAAAAGGAAAACGTTGAAAATTTGAAAAATTAATACAGTGAAATAGAATAAAGTGAAATGATGGAAGCAAAATAGAATTTGGGAAAATTGCCAAAAAGCAAACAGTATAGTAGAAAAAAAATATTTTTAATAAAAATTGAAAATAAAAATAAATTTTGTCTCTTTCTATATTTAAGAAAAAGAAGAAATGAAAGAGAGAGAAAAAAAGAGAAAATTTAATAGATGGACAAATGAAATAAGATTGAAATTACACCGTTTTCCCCTAGAAGTCAAACCGTGAAGCAATTTATAGTCTGTAAACTAAGCAGGCAGAGAGAAGTTGGGCACAGCTTAGTGAAACGGCTCTGTTCTCCACTAGATGGCGCTGCTTAGCTTACTGAGGTGTGTAGTGCCGCTTTGTAGGTGTTTTTGTGCATGCGCGGGAGGGGTGAAAATGGCGTCACCCAGCTACCTAGTCTCTAGTATCTGAATGCTGTTCTCCGTGATCAGCAGTCAGGCACGCGTCCTTTGTTTCCAGCGTTTGTCTACTCCCTGCTTTTAAATTGTCCGTGACCAAGCTCTCAGGTTGCTAGGTGGCACCTCCCTCCTGAATTTTACGTCTGAGTAGGCTGTGTTTCCTGACCCCTCACTTCTGAGGGACTGTGGCTTTGTGCTGCTCAAACTTCTGGGGGCGGGTCTCACTGAGCAATGGCTGGGTGCTGGCTGCACCCAGGAACGTTCTCGGGACTGTGCTGCTGCTGATGCCCAGAGACTGCGGCTGGGTGCCTGCCTGCCCCAGGAAATGTTCACGCGATCGTGTAGTGGTAGCGTTTCAGGGATTGTGACAAATCTCAACACACATCTGGCACCTGGCTTCACTCTTACTGACCTTGTTTCAGCACCAGCGAATGTGGTTGTTTTCCAGGGTCTGCTGGCACCTTTGCCTGTTCAGGGGTTGTAAAGCCTCTACCAAATGTCTTCCCAGCAGGGGAACTGCCTCTTCCTGTGTGGCCCGAAGACTCTTGGACCTCACTCTGCTTCTGGGGATTTCCCCTTCCCACCAGAGCATTGGCACGTATGGAGCTGCGGAGTTTCAGACTCTGCGCTCTCTCTGTTTATATAGTCTTAGTGGAATTTAAACCCTCTCCTTTCTCTGTTCTCCCATTTTAGTTCATTCCCTGTGGCTGTTTTTCCAATTTTCCACTTTTTCTCCAGCTGCTTTTGGGGGGAGGGGTGCTTTTCCCGTACTCTCTGCCCGTCTCTGTCCTTTCTTCACAAGCAAAAACAACTCCCTGCCCTCCGTGGCTTCTCTCTCCCCCAGTTCACTTCTGCACCGCATACTTGCTGAGTTCTGTGGTTCAGGTTGTGCAGATTGTTGTGTTAATCCTGAAATCAGTTTTCTAAGTGTACAGGATGGTTTCATGTTGATATGGCTGTATTTCATGGATATGAGACGCAAAAAAAACTTCCATGGTGCTCCGCCATCTTGGTTCCTCCCCTTTAGTGAAATCATTTTTAATCTCCTGCAGTTTCTTGAAATAGAGACAAAAGTTAAAATTACTGTACATGATAAGTCTTTATTTCAACAAAAGAATATTCTTATTTTTGGGTCGCCTGGGTGGCTCAGTAGGTTAAGCATCTAACTTTTGATTTCGGCTCAGGTCATGATCTCATGGTTCGTGAGTTCTAGCCCTGCTCGGACTCTGTGCTGGCAGTGTGGAGACTGCTTGGGATGATTTCTCTCCCTCCCTCTCTCTCTCTCAAAAACTAAACAGAATATTTTGATTATTTCTGAGACTTATCTGTAAATATTTTTAATATTAAATCAGTATTTGTGTCAGCTCATACTGTCTGATGAATATTCAGTTCTGAAGTGTTCTAAATGTAATTTATATGCCTTGATGTCAGTAATTCTGTATTCTTGATCTTTTTGACATCATTCTTGTTGATAGTATTTATAGTGGGTTGTGATTGTTGGTTTTGAAAAGCTAGTGGGGTTTATAGGCCCATTTACAATTGTGGGATGGGTTTTCCTGAGCAAAGAAGTGTGAATAAGGATTAATGATTCAGTCAGATTTGTTCCTTTGCTGAATGGATGGTCAGAGATAATGAATGGTGAGGCCTTCGCAGCTAGGAATTCAAAATACAGGTTAATAAAGTGATCACACTGGATGATTTCATTTACTTTTCTAAAGTATTCTGCTGTTAATAACATTGTAAGGTAAAAAGGCCTAGTGAATTTAAAGCCCCAGTTGTAGCCTATCTTTGGGTCCATATTGATGAACATATGAAAGTTTCTGTTAAATATTAGCAATGTGTATGTGTTACTAGATTTGTTTTTTCGTTTATACAGTTAATATAATTCATGTACTTTATTTTTTTTAAGTTTTTGTTTTAATTCCAGTTAGTAAATGTACGGTGTTGTATTAGCTTCAGGTGTACAATGTAGTGATTCAGCAATTCCAAATGTCACTTGGTGCTCATCACAACAAGTGCACTCCTTAATCCCCATCACTTATTTCACCCATCCCACACCCACCTCCCATCTGGTAACCATCAGTTTGTTCTCTATAGTTAAGAGAACTTGATTCTCTTGTTTCTTGGTTTCTCTCTCCTTTTTACTTCCCATTTGCTTGTTTGTTTCTTGTTTTTTAAAAAAAATATTTATTTATTTTTGAGAGAGAGGGAGAGAAAGGGGGGAGGGGCAGAGAGAGAGAGAGGGAGACACAGACTCTGAAGCAGGCTCTAGGCTCTGAGCTGCCAGCACAGAGCCCGACTCGGGGCTCAGACCCACGAACCATGAGATCATGACCTGAGCCAAAGCCGGAGGCTTAACCGACTGAGCTACCCAGGCTCCCCTGCTTGTTTGCCTCTTAATTCCACATAATAAGTGAAATCATATGTTATTTGTCTTTCTTTGACTTGTTTTGCTTAGCATAATACTCTCTGGCTCCACGTTTTTGCAAATGGCAAGACTTCTTTTTTATGGCTGGATAATACCACATTACCTCTCTCTGTCTCTCTTTTACATTTTCTTTATCCATTTATCAATCGATGGATACTTGGGCTACTTCCGTATCGCAGCTGTTGTAAATAATGATGCCATAAACATAGGGGTGCGTGTATCCCTTTGAATTAGTGTTTTTGTATTCTTTGGGTAAATACCCAGTAGTGCAATTGCTGATCATAGCGTAGTTCTATTTTTAACTTTTAGAGGAACATCTGTACTGTTTTCCAGAGTGGCTGCAGCAGTCTGTATTCCCACTAACAGTGCAAGAGAGTTTTTCACCATATCCTTATCAACACGTGTTTCTTTTGCCAATTTTGGCCATTCTGACAGGTGTGAGGTGATATCTAATTGTACTTCTGATTTGTATTTTCCTGATGGTAAGTGATTTTTGAGCATCTTTTCATGTATCTGTTGCCCATCTGTATGTTTTCTTTGGAGAAATATCTCTTCATGTCTTCTATCCATTTTTGTCTAAGTTTATTTATTTTGAGAGAGAGAGTGTGGGGGAAGGGCAGAGAGAGAATCTCAAGCAGGCTCTGTACTGTCAGTGCGGAGCCCGACTTGGTCTCCGTCCCACCAACCGCAGGATCATGATCTGAGCCGAAATCAAGAGTCGTAAGCTTAACTGACTGAGCCATTCAGGCACCCTCTTCTGTCCATTTTTAAATTGGATTACAGAAAAGTCTTGGTTTACAAGCATAATTCCTTCTGGAAAGATGCTTGTAATCCAAAGTCTTCATATATCAAAGCAAATTTCAAGAACCATTGGCTCAGTTGTGATTGATTATGTGACGTTCAGTGTCATGTACTACTTGTATTGCAAGACATTGCTCGTTTATCAAATTAAAATTTATTAGAAATGTTTTCTTGTCTTGCAAAACACTTTGCAGAACAAGTTACTTGCATTCCAAGGTTTTACTGTATTTGTTTTTTGGGTGTTGAGTTTTGTTAAGTTATTTTGTATATTTTGGGTCCTAACATTGGTTACGCCATTTGCACATATTTTCTCCCATTCCATAGGTTGCCTTTAATTTTGTTGATTGTCTCCTTTGTGCATGGAAGGTTTTTATTTTGATGTTGTCCCAATAGTTTTTGCTTTTATTTCCCTTGCCTGAGGAGACATATCTAGAAAAAAGTTGCTACAGCCGATGTCAAAGAAGTTACTACCTGTGTTCTCTTTTAGGATTTTTATGGGTTCAGGTGTCACATTTAGGTCTTGAATCTATTCTGAAATTATTTTTGTGTATGGTGTAAGAAAGTGGTCTAATATCTTTCTTATGCATGTTGCTGTCTAGTTTTCCCAGCACCATTTCTGGAAGGGACTTTTTTTCATTGGATATTCTTTCCTGCTTTGTCAAAGATGAAATGACCATATAGTTGTGGGTTTATTTCTGTTTTTCTAATTTTGTTGGATTAATCTATGTCTATTTTTGTGCCAGTACCATACTGTTTTTGATTAGTATAGTTTTGTAATATAACTTGAAAACCTAAATTGTGATTCCTCCAGTTTTGTTTCTCTTTTTCAAGATTGCTTTGGCTATTCGGGGTCTTTTGTGGTTCCATACACATTTCAGAATTGTTTGTTCTAATTCCATGAAAAATGCTGTTGGTATTTTGATAGCGATTGCACGTAGACTGCTTTGGGTAGTATGGACATTTTAACAGTGTTTGTTCTTCCAATCCATGAGCATGGGATGTCTTTCTGTTTCTTTGTGCCATTTTCAATTTCTTTCATCAGTGTTTTATAGTTTTCAGAGTACAGGTCTTTCACCTCTGTGGTTAGGGTTATTCTTAGGTATCTTATTTTTGGTGCAGTTGTAAATGGGATTGTTTTCTTAATTTCTGTTTCTGCCGCTTCATTATTGGTGTATAGAAATGCAACAGATTTCTGTACATTGATTTTGTTTCTTGTGACATTACTAAATTCATGTATTGGTTCTAGCAGTTTTTTGGTGGAGTCTTTCAGGTTGTCTTGATAGAGTATCATGTCATCTGCAGATAATGAAAGTTTTATTTCTTCCTTTCCAATTTGGTTGCCTTTCATTTCTTTTTGTTGTCTGAATGTTGTGGTTAGGACTTCCAGTACTATGTTAAATAACAGTGGTGAGAGTAGGCATCCTTGTCTTGTTCCTGACCTCAGGGGGAAAGCTCTCAGTTTTTCTCCATTAAAGATGATGTTCGCTGTGGGATATAATTCATGAATTTGAAAATGATTTTATATAATATTTTAAATGTATGATGTAGTTACCTGAATATATGCCAATTTGAGTTTTTGCACTTCTAAACTACTTTTCCACCTGCCCTTCTCATCTTTGTCCTTAAACAGCAAATCACTTCAAAACTTAGTGGCTTCAAACAGTGATTCGTTCTTTCTCATGATTTCTCATCGACGAGGTGGTTCTGCTGGTCTCACATGATGATGGGCTGGGCCTGTTGCCCAGGTGCCTTGATTCAATTAGGAGTGGCCATTCTCTGGCCTGGTTGGCTTCTTCATATCCTAGTAGTGTCGTAATTGGTGGTTGGCTCCCAAGAGAGCTAAACAGAAGCTACCAGGCCTCCCACAACTGCACCAGCATCGCTTCTACCATATTCTGTCAAAATAAGTGGCAAGGCCATACCAGATTCAAGGGGATGGGAGATAGTCTCTATCCCTTGATGGGGTAGGGGGCTGTGCCTGGAGGGAGAAAAATTGTTCATAGCTGTTTGGAGGCAGTCCACACTCCTTGAGGGTGAATTTCACAAAGTGAAATTTGAAGTCAGAACATATGAATAAAAAATTCTTGTTATATTTTATCAGATTACCTCTTGAGCAATATGGAATTGATTTCCAGGAATGTATAATTATGTATAAATGAAAATTTCCCATAATTCTACCAGCATTGTGTTTAGCATTTTTTAAGTTAAATTTTGAGGAGTGTATAATTTCATCATTTTTCAGTGTGAATTTTTTTTTTTACAAATTTTCTTATTTTTTTGCTTGTTTTATCATTTGTATTTCATGTCTAAATATGTATAATTCATTTATTGTCATAAATATGTGTGTGGCCATTTACTGCTTGTTCAAGGAACTGGTTATTGATATTAGCAGGTTTAATAATAATTTTTTATTTTTTTCAAATTTTTATTTAAATTCTTATTTAGTTTATATACAGTGCAGTATATTGGTTTCAGGAGTAGAATTCAGTGATTCATCACTACATACAACACCCCGTGCTCATCACAAGTACACCCTCCTTAACACCCATCACCCATCTACCCAATCAATCCACAATTTGTTCTCTATCATTAAGAATCTTTTATGACCTGAGCCAAAGTTGGATCCTTAACTGACTGAGCCATTAAGAGATTCTTAATGATAGAGAACAAACTGTGGGCATCGGGCTCTGCTAACAGCTCAGAGCCTTGTTTCCTGCCCCCCCACCCCCCCGCCACCACCCTTGTTTCCTGCCCCCTCTTTCCTTCTAACCTTTCTGTTCATCTGTTTTGTTTCTTAAATTCCACATGAGTGAAATCATATATTTCCCTTTCTCTGACTGACTTATTTCCCTTAGCATGATACATTCTAGCTCCATCCACATCATTGCAAATGGCAAGATTTCACTTTTTTTTGATAGCAGAGTAATATTCCCTTGTATATATTTATACCACATTTTCTTTATCCATTCATCAGTTGTTGGAGTTTTGGGCTCTTTCCATAGTTTGGCTATTGTCGATACTGCTGCTATAAACACAGGGGTGCAGTACCTCTCTGAATCTGTATTTTTGTATCTTTTGGGTAAATACCTAGTAGTGCCATTGCTGGATTGTAGGGTAGTTCTATTTTTGACTTTTTGAGGAACATCCATACTGTTTTCCAGAGTGGCTGCACCACTTTGCATTCCCACCAACAGTGGAAGAGGGTTCCCCTTTCTCCGCATCATCACTAACATCTGTTGTTTCCTTTGTTGTTGATTTTAGCCATTCTGACAGGCAGGGGGTGGTATCTCATCTTGGTATTGATTTATATTTCCCTGATGATGAATGATGTTGAGCATGTTTTCATGTGTCTGTTGCCATCTAGTTGTCTTCTTTGGAAAAATGTCTATTCATCTCTTCTGCCCATTTCTTAACTGGGTTTTTTGGGTGTTGAGTTTCATAAGTTTTTTATAGATTTTGGATACTAACCCTTTATGAGATATGCCATTCGCAAGTATCTCCCATTCCATAGGCTGCCTTTTAGTTTTGTTGATTGTTACCTTTGCTGTGCAGAAGCTTTTTATCCTGAAGTCCCAATAGTTCAGTTTTGCTTTTGTTTTCCTTGCCTTTGATGATGTGTCTAGTAAGAAGTTGCTGCAATTGAGGTCAAAGAGGTTGCCGCCTGTGTTCTTCTGTAGAATTTTGATGGTTTCCTGTTTCACGTTTAGTTCCTTCATCCATTTTGAATTTATTTTTGTGTATGGTGTAAGAAAGTGGTCCAGGTTCATTTTTCTGCATGTTGCTGTACAGTTTTCCCAACACCATTTGTTGAAGAGATGGTCTTTTTTCCATTGGATGTCCTTTCCTGCTTTGTCAAAGATGAGTCGACCATATAGTTGTGGGTCCATTTCTGGGTTTTCTGTTCTGTTCCATTGATCTATGTGTCTGTTTTTGTGACGGTACCATACTATCTTGATGACTACAGCTTTGTAATACAGCTTGGAAGTTGGAATTGTGATGCTTCCAGCTTTGTTTTGCTTTTTCAGGATTGCTTTGGCTATTTGGGGTCTTTCGTGGTTTCATACAAATTTTAGGATTGTTCTAGTTCTGTGAAAAATGCTGGTGTTATTTTGATAGAGATTGCATTAAATGTGTAGATTGCTTTGGGTAGTATAGGCATTTTAACAGTGTTCATTTTTTCAGCCCATGAGCCTGGAATGCTTTTCCACTGTTTTGTGCCCTCTTCAATTTCTCTCATAAGTCTTCTGTAGTTTTCAGAGTATATATATCCTGTTCATATGTGCATGTATCTGTTTTGGGGCTCCTCCCCATTAGTCTGTTAGTCTAATTTCACATTATGTTAGTTTCTTTGGCTGATGAGAAAATCTTAATATCTAGGGAAATTATTTCTTCTGTTTTCTTTTTCTTTAAAAATTTTCTCCAAACTCTTGCCAGAAGAATATTAGGACTGTTTGTCAAGTTCCAGGAACAATGCTATTTGAATTTCAGTTTACATGGAAAGAATCTCTAATTTGAGTACTTAACCTTTGCAATAAGTTTGTCATGTAGGCTGATTGCTTTATTTATTCAGGTTTTTGATGTTCTTTACTTATATTTTGTAATTTTTCTCCACTGACGTCTTACATATTTTCACCCATTCTTCACCCTGGATGGTTTCTGTTCTTTATGGTGCATCTGGTGAGTTTCTTCTTTTAGGAGACTTTCCTTGTCCCTTCTTTTGGGGTAAGTTGTCCTTTCTAGATAATTCCAGAGGATTTTTCACATTGTATTGTGCTGTCTCTTTAATCATCTTCCTGTCCTAGTTCGTAAACTTCTTGAGAGCAAACTAAGCTTTTAGTCTCCTGGTTTCAAGCGTCTATTATAGTAACTGCATCTGGTAGCAGTCAGATGATTATTGAGTGAAGGCATGAATTAATACAATAGTGAATGGATGACAGAATATAGGTCTCCTGATACTTTGGTGTTTTATGTGTGTTTCTCTACATGGTGTTTTCATAATTTTTTGTCCCATTAAGATAGATAATAATGTTAAAACTCAACAAATATCTGACTCTTAAATTTCTGGAAAATTGTGAAGTATTATTCAGAGAGCTTTTATAAATGTTTTTATTAATTATGATTTTAAGCACTGCAAAACCATAAATTTCTTGGACTTAAATTTTAACACTTCCTTTACAATATTTTTGCTTATGGCAAATTTCAACAACGAGTCGTGTTTGGAAAATATGTATTTTATTTTAAGTTGTACATATTCTGTAATCTCCCTACATTTTTTTTTAATTCATGGGGCTTTAATTTTAATTTTTTTTTTTTTTTTTTTAATTTTAGAAAGGGAGAGAGAGCACAAGTAGGGAGAGGGGAAGAAGGAGAGAGGGGATCTCCACACTCAGTGCTGAGCTGGATGCAGGGCTTGATCCCACGACCCCTTGGGATCATGACCCGAGCCAAAACCAAGAGTCAGACATTCAACTGACTGATGCCCTCAACCCAGGCACCCCTTGCTTTGTTTTTTGTTTTCTGGATTCTGGGGTGCCTGGTGGCTCAGTTGGTAGAGCATGTGACTCTTGATCTCGGGGTCGTGAGTTCAAGCCCCACATTGGGCTCACTTTAAAAGAATAAAAATGAAGAAAGTTTTATGGCTTTTGAGATGCAGTGTACGGTGACAATTTGTACCTGTGTTGGGAAAGCTGAGTTTTAGTTTTGAGTAAGCTACTAGCTTGCAGTGGTCTTGAATAAGTTACTTTATGTCTTTGGTCTTTGTAAAATGTGGGTATAGCTGCCCATCGTACCTCAAAAAGACTTTTTTTATATTCAGATAGGTGGCAGTATGAGAAAGTAATTTGAAAAATATAAAGTGCTGTGTTATTTCCCTGGATAGGAGTATTTTGCTTTTAGCGTGCCTAGTATGTGACATACAGAGAGATTTTTTTTTCCGTAATGTGTATTTATTTTGAGAGAGAGAGAGAGAAGGAGCGAGCAGGAGCCCCAGCCCTGCGTGAGCGGAGGAGGGGCAGAGAGAGAGGGAGAGAATCCTAGGCAGGCCCCGTGCTGTCAGCGCAGAACTGGAAGTGGGGCTCAATCTCACGAACCATGAGATCAATACCTGAGCCCAAATCAAGGATTGGGTGCTTACCCGGTTGAGATACCCGGCACCCCTGGGAAGAGTCCTTTTAATGGAGTTTGGAACAGTATGTATTTGACCAGAGTTGCTTACATACTTGGTCAAGATGTGTCCCTCATCCCTATTAGATTTGCATGGATTGGGGACAGATTAGCAGGAGGTAGGGAAAGGAGCTCCATTCGGGACTAGTAGGTTCCATGAGTAGGCAGTGGAGAATACTGGCTAAGAGCTTCAACCCTGACTTACTCGCCATGTAATTAGATTGAATTTTACGAGATTTCTCTTTCTTTTGGTTAAAAAGATGCCTGAATAACTGTACTTTGATTTTATAAGGTTCAGCCTAATAATTTAAGCCTTAATTTTCTTATCTAGTGAAATGGTGATGTTATATCAGCTTACGAGGTGATTTAATGAAGGACTTCTGCCTGTAAAGCTTTTAGCAAATGTTTGTCTCATGGGAGGTGCTCAGTAAATATGTTATTTTTAATCAAGTCAGCTTGTTGGGGGTTGAGAACTCAGAACTCCCAGGGTGGGGCAGAATCAGAGAACTAAAATCAAAGGTGGGGCTTTTCATGAATTCCATCTTAACAGTGTGTCCACTCATGTTTGTTGAAATCCATGCCCAAGGACTCTGCAGGGGACACGTAAGCAGCCTTGGCCACATCCCGCAGCACACGTGCCCCATACACTCTCTTCCTTAACCTTGTAGACCCTCTGGGTAGTGGGGTGAGGGGAAGGGACCCATAGCCAACCTGGGACCTGGGTGTTTGTGAGGATCAGCTAGAGGAGGGTTGGAAAGCACATAAAACAGAAAACGTTTATTCCATTTCTACAGATATTTTCCTTTAATTCAAAAAATTCTTTTTGTAATGTTTGTTTTTGAGAGAGACAGAGACAGAGCTTGAGTGGGGGAGGGGCAGAGAGAGAGGGAGACGGAATCTAAAGCATGCAACGGGCTCCGAGCTTTCAGCACAGAGCCCGATGTAGGGCTTAAACCCATGGACAGTGAGATCATGACCTGAGCCGAAGTCGGATGCCCAACCGACCGAGCCACCCAGGCACCCCTCCTTTAAGTTTTGAGTAGGTGATGATTCCCCTAGTCAAGTCTTCCTATTCCTGCCCCCCAAGCAAGACTAATATTATTCATTGGGGCATTTTAAGATGGCACCTGATTATGTTTGCCACAGAAATAAGTTCGTAGGTAGGGGGAAAAGGAAGTTACAAAACTTTGAGGCATGAACTCATTTTGGGGAAAAAAGCATGGAAGCCATATATTTTGTATGGAAAATAATCTGAAGAGAAATACACTAAAATGGTAACAATAATTATTTTTTTAATTTTAGGGGCTTTTGTACATCTTAGAATGTTCACCATCAGGTAGAACTGGAATTTATACTGCCCTCTCTAAAACTATACCACCTCTTGTCTTTTTTTTGTGGTAGAACTTACTTAATTTAGATGATTAATTGCAAACTGATAGTAAATTTGCTTTGCTGTTGTTTCTCATGTTTGTATGGCTGGTTGGATAGATTTATTACTATTCAAGTTCTTAGCCTTTTTTTCCTTGTAACTTGAAAAAGGTCAAAATGTATGCGTTAAAGTTGGGAAATCTTTTTTCTTAATAAACATTGCATGACAAGATTCATTCTGGGCTTTATTTGGCAGTCTTTATGCCTTTATTTTTGGTATCATGGGAATTAAAGGCAAGTGATGTGCAATTTGATATCTTTCACATTTAAAACTGGAAGCATTTTTCTAGAATGCGTTTGTTTGCATTCAGAGTTTTGGTTATGAATGTCATTATTTTTGGTCTTATTTCCCAGGAGTATAGGTTCATTGTAATGTACTATAAAGAAGAAACTAGATTAGTGGAGAAGCCTAGAGGTTTTTGACTTGGTTTGTCAATTAATAGTTAAGTGACTTTAGGATTATCACTCCACTTTTACTGGTGATAATTTTATTTCCTCTAAAGTATTAGGTTTTGGACTGGATGATCTTTGGTATTCTTCTGAACCAAAAATTGACATCATTTTAAAAGCTTCAGCTAGGAAGGGTGGATTTATGGGTGACTTTTTTTTTTTTCTTTTAATGAAGATTCAAGACTAACAGAACAAAATAGTTTAAACTTAATAACACACACAGACATACAGGAAAAAGACAAGTAGAACTATAGAAAAAGGCTCATATATGGCAAGAGATCCAGAGGGCAGTCTACGTAAATACTTCAATTTTCATGGAGTAACATCCCCACCTTGTGGCTTTTATTTCCTCACAGATATTAGTGGTTGGTTGAAATAAAACCGGAGTACTCTAACCCTGAATTTGAAAATATGACTCAGTGTTAATCTTGTATTTTTTTGTCTTTAAAAGCAAAATCGTCTTAGCTGCTATAATTTTTTAAATGTTAGTACTATCAGTAATTATCTATTAATCTTACAATTATTTTCCCAAAATGCAATATAAAGAAATGGTGAAAAGTTTAGTAGTAACTATCTTTATCACTTTTACGGCACTTATGTAAGAAGAAACCTTAATTTTCTAGTCCCTTTTGTAGTTTTGGATGCTCATAAAGGTCACTTGATTGAATTGTTTATAAATCAACAGAATTCAATGCAAATTTAGAATAATTCTTGGGGAGGGGCGTGTGGGTGGCTCAGTTCGGTTAAATGTCCGACTTCAGCTCAGGGCATGATCTTGCGGTTCCTGAGTTCAAGCACCGCATCGGGCTCTGTGCTGACAGCTAGGAGCCTGGAGCCTGCTTCAGATTCTGTGTCTCCCTCTCTCTCTGCCCCTCCCCTGCTCATGCTCTGTCTCTCTCTGTGTCAAAAATAAATAAAAACATCAAAAAAAATTTTTTTAGAATAATTCTTGGGGAATGGCTTTAAATGGTAAGGATAATCAAGCTGATTTAAGGTTATTTTAAAAAGGAATTCAGTAGCAATGCATTGTGGAGGTCATGACTGTATAAGCTACAGGAAAATAGCAGCTGTCCCGATGTTAGGTGAATAGAAACTAACAGCTTAGGGTAAAATTTCTAGGGGCCACCCTACAGTTTTTAGAGCTTTTATAGAGTATATATATCATTTCATAAAGTATATTCTAATACATAGACTATATTCTCATATATAGAATATTCTTTTAAAGAATAAAGAGCTTTTATTCTCACGTAGCATAGATGGAGGCTAATGGAAGTTTTATGTAATTCCATCTAATACAAACACTAAAATGGTCATCATAGTCAACATTTATTGTGTTTAAGGTGGATTACCTTGTTTAATTTTCACAGTGATTCTGTGAGGTAGGAACTATTGTTACCTCAGTTTTACGGGTGAGAAAGCAGGGCTGGGAGTCACATGTTAAGTGGTTAGCAGATCTGGACCTGGGCAGTCTGATTTCTAGATCTGTGACAGGATATGCCACTTGTGTAGTTTGTACTGCTGTGTGACTTGATGTAAAAGTGACTTTGGTCTAGAAAACTGGACTTCAGTACTGGATCTGCCTCTTACAGCTGTGTGACATAACTTCTTCATAGCCCAGTTTCCACAACTGTAAAATGGGTGCTTTTAGGATTAAAGGGGATGATTTATTTAAAATAGAACACAATATATGCTCAACAAATGGTTTTAATAATCATAGTAGTTGTAATAATGGCTATTTTTGTGGGGTTTTTTTTTTTTTGTGATTTGTAAAAGCTCTGTATTTCTGTGGCCCAAGATTTTCAAGCATTTTTTCTTGAAGCACAAAATGGCTAGTGTTCTTTTAATTTACAGTATTTTTATTGCTTTTTCGTTACATGTCCAGAAGGATTACTGTCAATTAGTAAGTGAAAGATGTTTTGGTTTCACCAAGAGAGAAGTTATACAAAATGATGGCCACTTTAGAAGAGATGTCATCCCACCACCCCCCCCCCCAAAAAAAATCATAATCGTGTGTGTGCATGCATGAGAGAGAGAGTGCACGGCCACATGTGCACAAGCTCTAGAGCCAAAGAGAAGCTTCTGAGGGCATTTACCTAATTTTTTCAAGACTTGTGTGGTGGGGCTGGGGGATGTTTCAATCTAGATGCTTTTGAGAACATGAAAGAACACAAGGTCTGTTCTTTGGAGACGTGAGACCAGTAATTGTAAGAAAGGTTGTGGTCAGTTGGAAGAATCATGGTTGGATTCCAGGGGTTGGAAGTCACAATGGTGGCAAAGACCAGGTCTGTTGAGGACGAAGGAGTGAGAACTGTGAAATGCTAGGTTCTGGGCAGAGAGGCAAACTTCTGTGTTAAGATTTTAGAAATAAAGTAGGGGTGATGAAGTCTAAAGAGGGGGAGCTATGAGAAGGGCTAGTGGATCGTGCAAAATTTGCTGGGTTGGGCCCAGAGGTGAAGGGTGGGTCCTAGGAAACTGCTCTATCCATAAGGAGAGTTATTCTCAAATCAAGGAGCTCCCCAAGGGATGATGACACCCCATGCTGACATGGGGAGAGGTAAGACCCTCTAGTTAGGGATGAGGACAAGAAAGGAGACTGACTGGGGGCCATGGATGGGGCTGCTTCAGCATTCTTGAAAAAAATTGTGCCCTCTAGTGCTTTTTTAAAGATGGAACATAATTCTGTTCTTTAAAAAGCATTAGAGAGGACATGTTAATGAATTTGAACTTTCTGGTCCTGCCTATTTACTTGATGAAGTGTTCTAGGCTTGGAACAGAAATCTCAGTTATGGAAAATATTCATTTTATAATGATTTCCTTATGACTGATTTATGCCAGGATAACATTGATTTGTTAGGAATTTATCTA
The DNA here is from genome assembly GCF_022837055.1 of Prionailurus viverrinus. Classification (NCBI taxonomy): domain Eukaryota; kingdom Metazoa; phylum Chordata; class Mammalia; order Carnivora; family Felidae; genus Prionailurus; species Prionailurus viverrinus. The sequence goes on from NC_062578.1 coordinate 1,220,524, forward strand.
CATGTTCTATGCTGCAGCTAATATTGGTTACGGTGTTTTCTTCAGGGTTTTCATTTTGAGTGGTTTTAGATTGAGTGTTTTCTGGGGGAGAATGCTTAAAGGGAATTTGACATTTTGGGAAATAATTTGTAAAGTTTAAACTGGAAAAAGCTCAATTTGAATATATGCAACTCTTGTAATTATGGGCTTTTTACATTTACGTTCTTTTGTATAGGAGTTAAAGTTCCTCGTAATTTTCGCTTGTTGGAAGAACTTGAAGAAGGACAAAAAGGAGTAGGCGATGGTACGGTTAGCTGGGGCCTTGAAGATGATGAAGATATGACACTTACAAGGTGGACAGGCATGATTATTGGGCCACCAAGGGTCAGTGCTATAAATTATATTTTTTTCTATTAATATTATTGTCATTTTAGAGTAAGCATTTTATTTAATATTGATATTAAAGTAATTATCACTTTTAACTGAAACAATTCCTCCCTTTTAATTCATTTTGTATACATTTATCGAGATGCTTCCTGTGTGTAGGGTATAATGCTTGATTTTGTGGAGGACTGGGGGGAAAATACTGATACGGTCATTGCCGTCAAGGTGTTTGCAGTTGAGTAGAGAAGAAAAAATAATTACAAATGACAGATTCTAAATATGGCAGAGAAAGTTCACTACGGGACTTTAGAATATGTTTCTTCTAGCTGGAATAATTGAGGAAGGCTGAACAGTGGAGGAAGTTGCCTTTGGAATGAGCCTTAAAGGACTGACTGGTAGGATTTCAGAAGGTGGTGATGGGGATGGAGAACATTCCAGATAGAGAGGAGAAAAGGTGAGGAATTGGAGGGGTTACTTGGGAAGAGCAAACAGTATATTTTGACATAACCTGTTACTAACCCACTCGCTATGTGTGTAACCAAGGTGTAACCAAGGGTTTCTAAATTGGTTTGTATTGAATGCACACTGCTGTTTGCCCTCTTGACATGTGACTTGTCTTGTATATACTATAGGCCTCAATTTTTTCATTTATAAAATACAGAGAAAAGTCTATGATTTTTGTATATTTTCTAGCATTGTTGGCAACAGACCCATTGTGTTTCATTTTATTTAGGTCTTTCTCAAGCTTAAGAAGTTTTATTTTTACTCAAAATCTTTTCCAGACTGGGAAATATTTTTCCACATTGCATTCCTTACTCAAAGATCCCATTTACTGTACTCCTGGCAGTGAGTCTTTGAAATATGTATTCCATAATGTTTTTGACTTCTGCAAAGAGCACCAGTTTGAAGGTTTTCTTTTTTAGTCTTTGGTTTTATATACTATTGGCTACCTGATGAGAGCATTTCAATTGTTTTGCTTTTGGGTGGAGTTTAGATTGCCTCTTGATTTTTACAAAAGAAAAATGAATCAAGTAATCAGCAGTGTTAACTTTAGAGAGTGAATCACCATATGTTTTATATTTTCTGGTATTTCTTTGCAGAATTTGAGCACACTACTAACCTGACAAACTCCTATTTCCTTCTTCTGCTTTGGTTTTCCCGTAAGATATTTGAGGAAGGAAATATAATTTGATGGTTAAGATTCTTGATGTGTTTTTTTATAACTTGGTATTTGTAATGAGAACCTTGATTTTCACTGCTTGTGAACATTATTAACATGGTCTGTTTGGTTAAAAAAGAAAGGACTTTAGTTTATGAACTTTTTTTTTTTTTAATTAAGTTTTTATGTATTTACTTTGGGAAAGACAGAGAGTGTGAGTGGGGGAGGGAGTGAGGGAGGAGGGAGAGAGAGAATCCTAAGCAGGCTCTGTGCTGCCAGCACGGAGCCCGACATTGGGCTTGAAACTGTGAGATCATGACCTGAGACAAAACCAAGAGTTAGATGCTTAACCAGCTGAGCCACCCAGGCGCCCCCTAGTTTATGAACAACATTCTTAATGAATAGTTTGAAGATTTGACAGTCTGAATTTGAGTATACTAGAGTATAAATTTATATTTATATATACTAGATATTTACTGTATTTAGTATATTTACTAGATATCTAGTATATTTATTTATACTAGAGTATAAGTTTGAAATTATTTAGATTTAGTTTTTCTCCAGCCACTACCTCCAATGGACTTTAAACTTTAGGAATGTTTTAGAGCTTGTGTGTGAGTTTCCTCAGTGATTTTGTGGACCGGCCTGGAGCATAGTTCCCGAATATGGAAGAGCAGCTCCCAGTTGATCTCACATGCAGACTAGCTGCCTTTCCTGGTGTCACCGAATTGCAGGAAGCCTCTCTGTGTCCAGGCTGTGTCCAGTGCATAGTGAAGCCTGCTCTAGCTTGCGGGGGTGGGTTTGGTTTGCTCAAAAGAGCTGTGTAGACACAATGCTGCCATTGGGCCACTGGACATGCTGGACGGCTGGTCACTGGGCCTTCCCCTCCCTCCCTCCCGCCTTCCCTCTCTTCCTTCCTTCCTTCCTTCCTTCCTTTTCTTTCTTTCTTTTTTTTTTTTTTTTAATTTTTTGGACTTTTATTTGTTTTTGAGAGAGAGAGAGAGAGAGAGAGAGAGAGAGAGAGAGAGAGAGACGTTACAAGCAGGGGAGGTACAGAGAGAGAGGGAAACACAGAATCCAAAGCAGGCTCCCTGCTCTGGGCTCTCAGCACAGAGCCCCATGCAAGGCTCAGACTTACAAACCTCAAGATCATGACCTGAGCTAAAGTCAGGCACTTAACCAACTGAGCCATCCAGGCACCCTGGGCCTCCCCCTTTCTCAGGGTAGTGGTGTTGGAGCCTCTTCTTACTTCCTTTGGAAGCCAGGAAGGGGCAAGAAGGGAGCACCTTACAAAGGCACAGCATCTTTCCGGCCAGCCAATGATTTTTCTGCCTCTGTCACCATCTCCTGACTTCCTCCTTCACTGAGACCCAGTGAGGGTGAGTACTTGTGCACTCATTCAGTTGCCTTGTAATAAAACCTGCAGGAGTTACTGTCTCCCCTTAGTTGTTTTCTCTTTAGGAGGTGCCATATTTAGAGCAGTTTGTCCCCAGCTTCAGGTATCCACATCTAACCAGCATAATGGGAAAATTTTGCCTTACCATACTGTTACTTGGTTAGGGGTTTTTAATTTTTTTAATGCATTATTAACATCCCTGATTTTTTTAATGTTATTCTAGTACTTTGGATTTGTATAATCAGCAGTTTTGTTTTTCCATATATGTTTGTGTTTTAAATTTTCTGAAGCAATGTTTTTTTAGCATTAGAGATTTAGTAACTTTTCCAAGTTTTCCTTATGTGTAAATGGATCTGCTTTGGCCCATTTAGTTTGGAGAATTAAATGACTTAATAATTAGACAATAGGAAGGTACCTGACTATAGTACATATTTTGTAAATATTCCTTTTTTTCCCCTTTTTGTATTTTGCTATTGATTGGATGACAGAAAGATGTGGCTGGTTTTTTTTTGTTTTTGTTTTTTTTAACTGGAGTGATAAAATTAGACCTTGGTCCAAAGTTAAGATGATGTTTACTCTAAAAGGCTGGTTTAGAGTTTTTAAGTTTAATTTTAAAAAGTTGGGTATAATTTACATACAGTGAAATGCGCAAATCTCACCACGAGTTTCCACAAATACACCTTGTTGCCTATTCTCCTGTCTAGATATAGAACAGTTCAGTCATGTGTGCCCTTTCTCACCCCCACCCAGCCTGGAGCAGTTTCGCATGTGGTAGAATTTCGTGTAAGTGGAATCATGGAGTGTGTGTATTTACTGGTCTGCTTATTTCGACTCAGCACGATGTCTCAGAGATTTAGTTGTGTTGTTCCACACAGTAGTGGTAGCGGTTCTTTTTATTTATGGTTCTTAATATTTATGTTACTGAGTAGTATTTTACTGTATGGATTTGTACCATAATGTATTTATCACTGTGTTCATGGTATTTGGATTTTATCTACTTTGTGGCTATTTGAAATAAAGCTGCTATGAACAGTCTTTTAAAAGTCTTTTGTGAACATGCTTGTTTCCATTTTTTTGGATAAAATGTCTAGGAATGGAATTGTTACATCATAGGGTAGGTAGGTACACACTTATTTATCTTTATAAGAAAATGCCAGTTTGTTTCCTAAATGGTTATACCACCCTCTACTCCCAGTAAAGTGTGAGAGTTCTGGTTGTTCCCATATACGTTGAGTATATTTAACATTATAGAGTTTGTTGGGGGCTATTACTATTATTTTTGTTATTTATTTATTAATGTTTATTTTTTTTATTTTGAGAGAGACAGAGTGAGCAGGGAGGGGCAGAGAGAGAAGGAGAGAGAGAATTCCAAGCAGGTTCTGCTCTGGCAGCATGGGGCCTGACCTGGGCCTCAAACCCACAAACTGTGAGATCATGACCTGAGCCAAAACCAGAGTTGGACGCTTAAGCAACTGAGCTACCCAGGCGGCCCTATTATTCTTACTTGTTAATGTAAGTCTTGTAGATAGGTTACTGTTCATCCAGATTGAGTACCACAGACTGGATGATTTCCTTGCGATCTCCGTGATGTTAGTCCTTACTGTACACATCCAAACTGCTGGGTGTGTTAATGGATGTGTGCGGTTAACCTTGGTTGACTTTTATACAGGTGTTTCTTTTCAAAGTGTTGAAATAATTAGTAATATATATACAAGATTGTTGCATACATTTTAAATTACAGTAGTTTAATATCCCAGCTCTGACCTCCACTTGGGAATAGCTCTTACTTAAGGGAAAGGAAGTTGTGGATCGGTTTGGGTAAGTGAAATCTATAGCTGGTTAGCTTATCACATAAATGTGAATGTACAAAAATATAAATTATTGATCATAAAGTAATATCAAATACATTAATATTGTACTTTTCCTCTTCATTAGCAGTTGAATATTATTATTTTTGCCTTCCAGACAAATTATGAAAACAGAATATATAGCCTGAAAGTAGAATGTGGACCTAAATACCCAGAAGCTCCTCCATCAGTTAGATTTGTAACCAAAATTAATATGAATGGAATTAATAATTCCAGTGGAATGGTAAGTTAAAATAGTCATTTTATTTTTATAAAATAATATATAGTCAGAAGAAAGTTAAAATATAAAACAGACCTTTGTTTAGTTGGAAGTCTAAAAGAAATATGTCTTGTTTTTCTCTTATAAATCAATCTGTCCTTAAAAAACCTGTATGTACCAGCTTAGATAGATGTGATGACAACAGTTCTCTCAGGGTTTATTAATTGCTTCAGTAGTCATATTTAAGTTGAATCCTTATTTGGTAAAAAGATAACATTCTCTTTGTTATTTTTCTTTAAGGTTAAGGTACATTTGGTGAGATTAAAAAAATGAATATTCATGAAGGGGAGGCTTTGAGGAACAAGTGTGTCTGTATTAGAACAAATAGTCATGGTTGAGCATTGTTGTGTGTTTAAAGCAAATAAACCAAAATGACATGCTCTACCTGGAAGTTAGTGGGAAGGCTGAATTCCCGTTATGATTAGGTTGTTAGGGCTCATGTTAAGACTTCTAAATCCAGGCTCTTGATATGCCATGTTGAGAGTACACTCACATGCAAAATACATGTTAGGAAGTGTAATAACACAATAATAATAAAACGAACATCATCCATCTTAGGAAATAGAATGTTATCAATGTCCTTAACTTCTTGTGTGCTCCTTCTCATCCTATTCCTGTATTCCTTTTCCTTACTAGTAGTAATTAACATCTTAAAAATATTCTTTTATATACTGTCTTTTTTTTTTATCTTACCCAATGTATCATGTGTGTATACCTAGCCTCCCTCCCTCTTTCCTTCCTATTTATCTATTTATATACCTGCCTTACCTATCATCTATTAAAAACTGTGAGTTTATACCAACACACTATTCCATCACAGTAGGATTTATTCCATATTTCATCTGTTTCACATTTGTAATTCCCTCTGGTAACAAATTGAACCCTGGACACACAGAACTAGCCCTCTAGCCCCCAACTCAGTCTAGTATGCAGACCCACAGCTAGGCCTCACAATGGCAAGTGCTTCCCTGCTGGATGTGCTAGAAGAAAGCATGACCCTGACAGGAAGAAGGTGGACAGGTCATTGGAAGTCTCAGCTCTGAACCTGCTGGTCACTTAACAAATCTCCCTACCTGATGCATGCCACCTAAAAGCTGGGTTCTGAGAGTCCTTCCTGTCAGTCTGTCAGTCTTTGTAATTTATTGGGACTATTTAGTCCCTTTACATTTAATATAATATTGATATGTTTAGGTTTAATAAATCATTTTATTTTGTGGTTTCTCATTTTCCATGTGGTTTTTGCTTCTTTTCTGCTTTTGAAATGGTCTCAAAATTTTTCATTCTATTTTTGTTTTTTCAGTGGTTATTCTAGAAATTACAGTGTGCATACTTAAGTATTTCTATGATAAATAATATTAAGAGATGTGATAGAAGCAGGATTATAAAACATTTTGAACATACAGAAGGATATTGTTTAGGGAATTACTTTTTTTTTAATTTCTTTTTTATTTTTAAAAATTTACATCCAAATTAGTTAGCATATAGTGCAACAATGATTCCTTAATGCCCCTTACCCATTTAGCCCATCCCCCCCCCACAACCCCTCCAGTAATCCTCAGTTTGTTTCCATATTTATGAATCTCATCTGTTTTGTCCCCCTCCCTGTTTTTATATTATTTTTGTTTCCCTTCCCTTATGTTCATCTGTTTTGTCTCTTAAAGTCCTCACATGGGTGAAGTCACATGATTTTGTCTTTCTCTGACTAATTTCACTTAGCATAATACCCTCCAGTTCTATCCTCATAGTTGCAAATGGCAAGATTTCCTTCTTTTTGATTGCCGAGTAATACTCCATTGTATATATAGACCACATCTTCTTTATTCATTCATCCATCAATGGACATTTGGGCTCTTTCCATACTTTGGGTATTGTTGATAGTGCTGCTATAAACATTGGGGTGCATGTATCCCAGAAGGATCTTTCTAAAATACAAATTGTGTTATGTCACTTCTGTGCTTTAAGATCCTTTAATGACTTCAACCACAATGTGCATGCTTTTTGCCATGGTTCATTGGGACTCACAGGGTCCACACTGCCCTGCATGCCTTTCATTTTGCCTCAGGATCAGTGCACTGTTCTTCCTGTCTGGACATCTCCCCCACTCTGGCTAATTCTTACAGATCCTTCCCTTTTCTGTGTAAAAGTCACTTTCTTCAAAAAGTCTTTTCTTGAATTCTGTCCCTTTTTTTACTCTGATAATCTTTTCCTTTGTAGCAGTTTCTATAAATTTATTACTACTTTTCTCTTTGTTTTCATTTTTGGTGTTTTTAAAAGAAATATTTTTGATACATAGACACATTTTAGAAAAGTGATATAACCAACATCGTCCATTTTCCCTTGTCACATCTTAGCATTTTGGTCTTGTTTGTAATAGCCTTTTTTAAAAGAAAGACTACATTATAAGTAGTTAACTCTGTGTACCTTTCCCCAGTTTCCCCTTCTACTTTCCTCCGAAGTAATCTCATCTTGAATTTGATGTTTATTATTTCCATGCATGATCGTTATGCTTTAACTATGCACGTGTGTGTATACCTCTATATCGTATTACTTTTGTGTGGAATCACGTCAGTGAGTTTTGAGTTTCATCCGTGTTGAGTCATTTAAATTAGATTGTTCCTTTTAATACTCTGTTTTTCACTTGCTGGGCATTTAGGCCGTTTTCAGTTTTCACTGAAAAGCTTGCTACAATGGACATTCTTATATAAGTATTCTTTACCCTAGGGCAGTGTTTCTTAAGACTTGGGTGTTTAATGGTTGGTTTGTTGGTATCCAATATGTTGTAGATCAGTACTTGTGTAAAATACAATAAAAATTACTAAGAAAATGAAATAAAAAAGAAAATACAGTAAAACCTTGGATTGTGAGTAACTTGTTCTGCAAGTGTTCTGCAAGACGAGCAAACGTTTCTAATAAATCATAACGTGATAAATGATTGATGTCTTGCAATACGAGTATTATGTGACATTGAACGTCATATGATCACCACTGAGCCATGGTTCTTTTCTCTGTTTCTCTTCTCTCTCTCTCTCTCTCTCTCTCACTCTCACTCTCACTCTCTCTCTGCGGGATTGTGGGTGATCATCTCCCATGCTCAGATGCTTGGTCTCAGGCCGCGGTGTTTGGCAGAAATCAGTGATTTTTCAGAATGTTGGAAGGTGCCCACAATTGGCACTAGTGTCTTTTTGTCACTTTAGCACCTGTGGACAGTCCTTCGCTTTTCCAGACAAGAGTAAGCTTAGGAATGCGTTGCTTCATTCTAGGTCAGGCTGCCTGCAGGTACAGACCCTTTCCTCTGCTGCCTTTTTGCCAGTTACATGAAATACAGTAAATGATAAGAGTTTATTAATACTGTACTATAGTCAACATCAGTTAGTGATAGTGAAAGTTGTCCTACACAGTAACCCTCCTCTCGTCTCCTTCACATCAGCCACGAAGGTTTTCAAAGGTAAGTGCAGGTTAATTTGTTTATTTTCATTTATATTTTGTATTTTCTTTATTATTTCATATTATATTGTTGGAATCATTTTTATGTGAATATTTTTAGATTATGGAATGAATCATCTGAGTTTCCATTATTTCTTATGGGAACTTTGCTTTGATATACAATTGCTTTGGATTACAAGCATGTTTCTGGAACGATTTAGGCTCAAAAGCCAAGGTTTTACTGTATAAGCTCAGGTTTTTTAAACAAGAATTTCTCTGTCAAATTACCACAGAAATCTTGAAACACATTTCTATGTCTGTCTTGTGGTGGACCAGTAAAAAATTAGCTCAAGGCATGGCGTCATTCCATGGAACGTACTCTGTTCCATGGAACATAGCACTGCTCCAGGACATCCACCTAGAAGTGGAATGTGTGCTGAAGTGTAGGGCTTGCCTTCAACTTGATTGAAAATTGCCAGCTACTCTCCACAGGGTTGTATCTGCATCTGTCCTGCTAGCTGTGTGTAACAGTATCCTGTGATCGTATGTTCTCACCAATGCTCATATGGCCAACCTGGGATGGGGATTTGAAAAGAAAAAGAAATAATGATTTTAATTATTAGAGCATAGGTTGTGTATAGAAGGTTAGAAATAGGGTGAGTACACTGGACATCAGTTTTTCTCTTGATGGATATTTAAGAATTTAAAATACTACGTTCATAACTAGTAAATAGATGCCCAGAACCTCACACTGACCATTGGTCATGTGCCAGAATAATTTTATATCATTTTGAGGTTAAGTACCTGATGAATTTTGAGTGTTGCTTTAGTAATTTTGGTTTATATTTATGTAATACAACAAGGCAAAATTATTCCTTACAGGTGGTTAGCACAGGAAAGCACAAGTTGTAGTGCTTTATGCTGTGAAGTCTCAAGTTTTGGAAGTTATTGTATATTATAGAATGATAAGATGCAGATTTGTTCTGACATGATATTTATTTTCCCATGTTCTTTTCTTCCTCCTCTCTCTTCTTCATCTTCTTTTCCCCATTGTGTGTGTGTGTGTGTGTGTGTGTGTGTGTGTGTGTGTACACGTACGTACGTACCCTGTTGGTATTTCACAGGAGTTGCAATCGCTTATGTTTATTTAACTATCATGTAACTTTACAGCTAGAAGTGTTTGTTTCTGCTTTGGAAAAAGCTTGGTATTCTCTCCACTTGAAAACTCTTATTTGCTAGTGGAGTCTATTTAAAACAGGCTAAGGGGCTTGCTACTGCTGAAGTTAAATCATTAGAGGAAGCCCTTTAAGTACATCTTAACGTTATAACATTCTTCTTATTGCTTCAGTTACTTGTAAGAGAATTATTTGAAAATTATTTTCCTCTTCTATTTTAAGCAGTTTATTGTGATATAATTTGCATACCATACAGTTCATTCAAAGTGTATATAATTAAGTGGTGTTTTAGTTTTCATTGGGTTGTGGACCCATTACCACAGTCGAGTTTTAGAATATTTTTGTCCCTCTCAAAGGAAACCCCCTACCCATTGGTTGTCACTTCCTATTCCACCGTCCCATACCCTAAACAACCATTAATCTTTCTGTCTTTATAGATTTGCCTATTCTGGACTTTTCATATAAATGAAATCATAATATGTGTTTTTTGGCAACTAGCTTCTTTCACTTAACATGTTTTCAAGGTTCATCCATATTATAGCATGTATCAGTACTTTATAACTTTTTATAACTTTTATAATATTTTATTGCTGAATAATAATTCCATTATATAAATCTGTATACATTTTGTTAATCCATTCATCGCCTGATAGACATTTGGGTTTTTCTATTTTTTGCTGTCATGAATAATGCTGCAGCAAAAATTTGTGTACAAGGTTGTATGGTTAAAACTTTCATTTCTATTGGATGTATACCTAGGATTGTAATTGCTGGGTCATATGTGGCTCTATGTTTAACTTTTTGAGGTATGGCCAGACTGTGTTTCTTTCTTTCTTTTTTTAAAAGTTAATTAATTTTTAAATTTACATCCAAATTAGCATATAGTGCAACAATGAATTCACGGAGTAGATTCCTTAATGCCCCTTATGCATGTAGCCCATTCCCTTCCCACAACCCCTCCAGCAACCCTGTGTTTGTTTTCTATGTTTAAGAGTCTCCTATGTTTTATCCCCCTCCCTGTTCTTATATTTTTGCTTCCCTTCCCTTATGTTCATCTGTTTTCTATCTTAAATTTCTTCATATGAGTGAAGTCATATGATACTTGTCTTTCTCTGACTAATTACGCTTAGCATAATACCCTCTAGTTCCATCCATGTAGTTGCAGATAGCAAGATTTCATTCTTTTTGATTGCTGAATAATACTCCATTGTATGTATGTGTGTATGTATACATACCTATATATATATATATATATATATATATATATATATATATATATACACACACACACATACATATATAGGTATGTGTATACACACACACACACACACACACACACACGCACACCACATCTTCTTTATCCATTCATCTGTTGATGGACATTTGGGCTCTTTCCATACTTTGGGTATTGTTGATAGTGCTATGTATACATTTGGGTGCATGTGCCCCTTTGAAACAGTATACCTGTAACCCTTGGATAAATAACTAGTTCTGCAATTGCTGGGTTGTAGGGTAGTTCTATTTTTTTTTTTATTAAAAAATTTTTTTTTCAACATTTATTTATTTTTGGGACAGAGAGAGACAGAGCATGAATGGGGGAGGGGCAGAGAGAGAGGGACACACAGAATCGGAAACAGGCTCCAGGCTCTGAGCCATCAGCCCAGAGCCTGACGCAGGGCTCGAACTCACGGGCCGCGAGATCGTGACCTGGCTGAAGTCGGACGCTTAACTGACTGCGCCACCCAAGTGCCCCATGGGTAGTTCTATTTTTAATTTTTGGAAGAACCTCCATACTGTTTTCCAGAGTGGCTGCACCAGTTTGCATTGCTACCAGCAGTGCAAAAGAGATCCTCTTTCTCCATCCTCGCCAGCATCTGTTGTTGCCTGATGTGTTAATGTTAGCCATTCTGATTGGTGTGAGGTGATATCTCATTATGGTTTTGATTTGTATTTCCCTGATGATGAGTGATGTTGAACATTTTTTCATGTGTTGGTTGGCCATCTGGATATCTTTGGAGAATGCCTATTCGTGTCTTTTGCCCATTTCTTCACTGGGTTGTTTTCTGGTTATTGAGTTTGATAAAGTTCTTTACAGATTTTGGATACTAACCTTTTATCTGATATGTCATTTGCAAATATCTTCTCCCATTCCATTGGATGCCTTTTAGACGTGTTGCCTCTGGAACTATGTTGAGTAAGAAGTTGCTGTGGCCAAGGTCAGAGAGGTTTTTGCCTGCTTTCTCCTTGAGGATTTTGATGGCTTCCTGTCTTATGTTTAGGTCCTTCATCCATTTTGACTTTTTGTGTATGGTGTACGAAAGTGGTCCAGGTTCATTTTTCTTCATGTTGCTGGCCAGTTTTCTAAGTACCATTTGCTGAAGAGACTTTATTCCATTGGATATTTGTTCCTGCTTTGTCAGAGATTAGTTGGCCATACGTTTGTTGGCCCATTTCTGAGTTTTCTCTTATGTTCCATTGATATGAGTATCTGTTTTTGTGCCAGAACCATACTGTCTTGATGATTACAGCTTTGTAATACATTGTGAAGCCCAGGATTGTGATGCCTCCAGCTTCGGTTTTCTTTTTCAAGATTGCTTTGGCTATTTGGGTTTTTTTTCTGGTTCCATACAAGTTTTAGGATTGTTTGTTCTAGCTCTGTGAAGAATGCTGGTATTATTTGATAGGGATTGCATTGAATATGTAGATTGCTTTGGGTAGTATTAACATTTTACATATATTTGTTCTTCCAATCCAGGAGTGTGGAATATTTTTCCTTTTTTCGTGTCTTCTTCAGTTTGTTTCATAAGCTTTCTATAATTTTCAGTGTATAGAGTTTTCACCTCTTTGGTTAGATTTATTCCTATGTATTTTATGGTTTTGGTGCAATTGTAAATGGGATCGAATCCTTGATTTCCCTTTCTGTTGCTTCATTTTTGATGTATAGGAATGCCATCGATTTCTGTGCATTGATTTTGTATCCTGTGATGTTGCTGAATTCATGGATCAGTTGTAGCAGTTTTTTGGTGGAATCTTTTGGGTTTTCCATATAGAGTATTATGTCATCTGTGAAGAGTGGAAGTTTGACCTCCTCCTGGCTGATTTGGATGTCTTTTATTCCTTTGTGTTGTCTGATTGCTGAGGCTAAGACTTTGGATACTATGTTGAATAACATTGGTGAGAGTGGACATCCCTGTTTTGTTCCTGACCTTAGGGGGAAAGCTTTCAGTTTTTCCCCATTGAGGATGATATTAGCACTGGGTCTTTCATATATGGCTTTTATGATCTCGAGGTATGATCCTTCTCTCCGTACTTTCTTAAGGGTTTTTATCAAGAAAGGATGCTGTATTTTGTCAAATGCTTTCTCTGCGTTTATTGAGAGGTTTATGTGTTCTTGTCCTTTCTTTTATTGATGTGATGTATCACATTGATTGATTTGCAGATACTCAGCCAGCTCTGAATCCCAGGTATAAATCCCACTTGGTCGTGGTGAATAATTTTTTTTTAATGTATTGGTGGATATCGTTGGCTAATATCTTGTTGAGGTCTTCGGTTTTGGAATCAAGGTAATGCTGGCTTCATAGAATGAGTTTGGAAGTTTTCCTTTCTTTTTTTTATTATTATTATTTTTTTCAACGTTTATTTTTATTTTTGGGACAGAGAGAGACAGAGCATGAACGGGGGAGGGGCAGAGAGAGAGGGAGACACAGAATCGGAAACAGGCTCCAGGCTCTGAGCCATCAGCCCAGAGCCCGACGCGGGGCTCGAACTCACGGACCGCGAGATCGTGACCTGGCTGAAGTCGGACGCTTAACCGACTGTGCCACCCAGGCGCCCCTCCTTTCTTTTTTCTGGAACAGCTTTGAATGAATAGGTGTTAACTCTTCTTTAAATGTTTGATAGAATTCCCCTGGTAGCCAGTCGCCCCTGAATCTTGCTTTTCGGGGAGATTTTTGATTACTAATTCAATTTCTTTACTGGTTATGGGTCTGTTCAGATTTTCTATTTCTTCCTGTTTTAGTTTTGGTAGTTTATATGTTTTTATGAATTTGTCTATTTCTTCCTGATTGCCTATTTATTTGCATATAATTGCTCATAATCTCTTATTGTTTGTGTTTCTGCCATGTTCGTTGTGATCTCTCCTCCTTCAATCTTGTTTTTATTTATTTGGGTCCTTTCCTTTTTCTTTTTGATCAGACTCACCTGGGGTTTATCAATTTTGTTAATTCTTTCAAAGAACCAGCTTCTGGTTTCATTGATCTGTTATACTGTTTTTTTGTGTCAATAGCATTGCTTTCTTTAATCTTTATTATTTCCTGTCTTCTGCTGGTTTTGGGTTTTATTTGCTGTTCTTTTTCCAGCTCTTTACGGTATAGGGTTAGGTTGTATATCTGAGACCTTTGTTCCTTCTTTAGGAAAGCCTGGATTGCTATATACTTATCTCTTATGACCGCCTTTGCTGTGTCCCAGAGGTTTTGGGCTGTGTTGTTATCATTTTCATTGGCTTCCATGTGCTTTTTAATTTCCTCTTTAACTTTTTGGTTAACTTCATTCTTTAGTAGGATGGTCTTTAGTCTTCAAGTATTTGTTATCTTTCCAAATTTTTTTTTGTGGTTGATACCAAGTTTCATAGTGTTGTGGTCTGAAAATACGCACAGTATGATCTTGATCTTTTTGTAATTGTTGAAGGCCGATTTATGTCCCAGTATGATCTGTTTTGTAGAATGTTCCATGTGCAATGGAGAAGAATGTATTTTCTGCTGCTTTAGGATGAAATGTTCTGTATAAATCTGTTAACTCCATCTGGTCCAGTGTGTCATTCAAAGCCATTGTTTCAATGTTGATTTTCTGTTTAGATGATCTGCCCATTGCTGTATGTGGGGTGTTGATGTCTCCTACTATTATGGTATTATTATCAATGAGTTTATGTTTGTGACTAATTAATTTACATATTTGAGTGCCTCCATGTTTGGAGCATAAATGTTTATAATTGTTAGATCTTGGTGGATAGACGCCTTAATTATCATATAATGCTCTTCATCCCTTGTTACAGTCTTTATTTTAAAATCTAGATTGTCTGAAATAAGTATAGAGACTCTGATTTTCTTCTGGCGACCATTAGCATGATAGATGCTTCTCCATCCCCTTATTTTCAATCTAAAGGTGTCATAGGTCTAAAATGCGTCGCTTGTCTCTCTCTCTCAATAATAAATAATAAATAATAAATAAATTAAAAAATAAATAAAATGGGTCTCTTGTAAACCACATATAGATGGATCTTATTTTTTTATCCATTCTGTTACCCTATGTGTTTTGATTGGAGTGTTTAGTCAATTGGCGTTTAGAGTGAGTACTGAAAGATATGAATTTATTGCCATTATGTTGCCTGTAGAATTGTAATTTCTGGTGGTGTGTTCTGGTCCTTTCTAGTCTTTGTTGCTTTTGGTCTTTTGGTTTTTTTTCTTTTTCTTTTTCTCTTTTTCATCTTTTCTCCCCTCAGAGAGTCCTCCTTAAAATTTCTCGCAGGGCTGGTTTAGTTGTCATGAACTCCTTTAATTTTTGTTTGGGAAACTTTTAATCTCTACTTCTATTTTGAATGACAGTCTTCCTGTATAAAGAATTCTTGGCTGCATTTTTTTCCGATTCAGCACATTGAATATATCCTGCCACTCCTTTCTGCCCTGCCATGTTTCTGTGGATAGGTCTGCTGCAAACCTGATCTGTCTTCCCTTGTAGGTTATGAACTCTTTTTCCCTTGCTGTTTTCATGATTCTTTCCTTGCCTATTTTGTGAATTTGACTATGATTGTTGATGGTCCGTTTTTATTGGATCTAATGGGAGTTCTCTGTGCTTCCTGGATTTTCATGTCTGTATCTTTCCCCGGGTTAGGAAAGTTTTCTGCTATGATTTGGTTACAAAACCCGTCTACCCTTTTCTCTCTCTCTTCATCTTCTGGGGTCCCTATGATACTGATGTTAGTCCTTTGTAATGAGTGAGTTCTCTTAATTCTTATATCATGCTCTTTTGCCTTCGTCTCCCTCTTTTTTTCTGCTTCACTATTCTAAGTTTGTCCTTTATCGCTTATTCGCTGCTCTGCCTCATCCATCCTTGCTGCCGTGGTATCCATTCAAGATTGCAGCTCAGTTGCAACATTTTTTATTTCACCCTGACTAGCTTTTATTTCTTTTATCTCCACAGAAACGGATTCTAATCTGTTTTCAACCCCAGGTAGTATTCTTATTATCATGATTCTAAATTCTGATTCAGACGTCTTGCTTGTATCTGTGTTGATTACATCCCTGGCGATCATTTTCCTGTTCTTTCTTTTGGGGTGAATTCCTTCATTTTGTCCTTTTGAAGAAAGAAAAGGAATAAAGTAAAAAAAAAAAAAATTAACACAAAAAAATCAAATAAAGGATGCTAGATCCTAGACGTGTTTTGTTCTGGTTGTTGAAAGAAATTTGATAGATTAGAGGAAAAAGGGAAGGATAAGAAAAGGGAAAAGAAAAAAGGAAAACGTTTGAAAATTTGAAAAAATGAATACAATAAAATAGAATAAAATGAAATGATGGAAGGAAATAGATTGTAAAGATTTTACAGGACAGTAAAAAATACAGTGGATAAAAATTAAAGAAAAATCTTTTAATAAAAATGGAAAATACAAGTAAATTTTTTCTCTCTCTATGCCCAAGAATAAGAAAAGGAAAAAAAAAAATTGAATGATGGCCCAGTGAACAGAATCAAATATGATTGAAATTACATCTAGTTTCCCCTAGAAGTCAAACTGTGAAGCACTTTATAGTGTGTAAGCCAAGCAGATGGAGGGACTTGTGGTCCTCAAGAGCGAGGTTGTCCCATTTGGGTGGAGCTTAGTGTAACAGCTCCATTTTCCACTACGTGGCCCTGCTTAGCTTACTGCATTGATTTTTGTGGCATGTATAGGCATGTATGTGCCTGCATGGGACGGACAAAAATGGTGTCACCTAGCTATCCATGCTCTAGTATCAGAGCTCTGTGGTCTCCCTGACTGGCAATCAAGCACCCCTCCTTTGTTTCTTGCTTCCATCCACTCTTTGCTTTTACACTGTCTGTGACCAAGCTTTCAGGCTGCCAGGTGGCACCTTCCTCCTGAGTTGTATCTCAGGTGCGTCTTTGTTTCCCAACCCTTCACTTCTGAGAGACCATAGCTTTTACCTGTTCTGACTCTCTAGGGGAGGGTGTCATGGAGATGTGGCTGGGTGCCAGCCCGCCCCCAGGAATGTTCGCAAGACTGTGTTGCTGCCGATGCCCAGAGACTGTGGCGGCACGCCAGTCCACCCCAGAAGTAGTGTGATTGTGTAGCAGCAGCATTTCAGGGATTATGGCAAATCACAACAGACATCTGGTGCCAGGCTTCACCCTTAACATCCTCGCTCCAACACCAGTGAATGTGGCTGTTCTTCAGGGTCTGCTGGGACCTTTGCCTGTGGCGGGTTGGAGGTGGGGGGCACACTGCCTCCACCAAATGCCCTCCCAGCAGGGGAAATGTCTCCCTCCATGTGGCCTGAAGACCCCGAGGACCTTGCTCTCTGCTCCCAGGGATTTGCCTTTCCCACCAGAGCACTGCCAGGTATCAATCTGTGGAATTTCAGACTCTACACCACCCCCCCTGTTTATAGTGTCTTAATGGAATTTAAACTCTTCTTTCTCCTTTCTTCCTTTTTTGTTCAGTCCCTGTGGCTGTTTCCACTCTTCCTTTTTCTCTCCAGCTGCTTTGCCAGGGGAGGAGTGCTTTTCCTGTACTCTCTCCCCTGTCTCCTTCCTCTCTCTGCAAGCAAAAACAGCTCTCTGCCCTCCACGGCTTCTCTCTCTCCCAGTTCACCTCTCTGTGCCATGTTTCTGCCGAGTTCTGTCATTCAGGTTGTGCAGATTGTTGTGTTAATCCTCAAATCAGTTTTCTAGGTGTTTAGTGTTGATCTGCCTGGATTTCAGGATGAGAGATTTAAAAAAACCTTCCATGCTGTTCCTGTTCCGCCATGTTGGCCCTTCTCCCAGACTGGTTTTCAAAATGGACATAACATTTTGCATTCTTTCCAACAGTGTGTGTGGGTTTCAACTTTTCCACATCCTTGTCAACACCTGTTACTGTGTCTTTTTGATTATAGCCATCCAAAGTGGGCGTGGAGTGGTATTTCATTGTGGTTTTGATTTGCAATTCCTGGATTAAGCTAATGATGTTGAGCATCTTTTCACATATTTATTGGTAATTTGCATATCTTCTTTGGAGAAATGTCTATTCAGGGCCTTTTTTTTTTTTTTAAATTAAAGTGGTTTAAAACAACAAAGATTAATTATCTCATAGTTTCTGTGGGCTAAGAATGTAGGTATAGCTTTGCTGGGTCCTATGGCTCAGGGACTCTCTCAGGGTTGCAATCAAGATGTCAGCCTGTGCCATGGTCTCATGTGAAGATCAACTAAGGAAGCATCCAGTCTTACCTCACTTATGTGGTTGTTGGCAGGATTCATTTCTTTTTGGGTTTTTGTACTGAGGGCCTCAGTTTCTTGCATACTATTTCCCAGACACCACCCTCAGTTCCTTGCCAGGGTGGAACAGAGCAGTTTGGAACATGGCAGCTGACTTCTGTCTGTGAAGCAAGTGAGTGAAAGCAAGAAAGAGCAAGGTGAAATCACTGTATTTTTGTAACTTTTATATCGGAAATAAACATCCCAACATTCTCTTCATAAAGCAAGTCATAAAGTCTGGTCCACCATACTCAAAGGAAAGGATTATATAGGACATGAATATTGGGAATTGGAAGATTTTTGGCAGTTTGGGTTGACATAACAAAAATACCATAGACTGGGTGGTTTCAATAACAGAAATTTATTTCTTACAGTTCTGGAGGCCGAGAAACCTGAGATCAGTATGTCAGCAAGGTTGGGTTCTGGTGAGGACCTTCATGCTGAATTGTAGATGACTAACATCTTACTGTCCCTTTCTTTTTTTTTTTTTTTTTTCAACGTTTATTTTTATTTTTGGGACAGAGAGAGACAGAGCATGAATGGGGGAGGGGCAGAGAGAGAGGGAGACACAGAATCGGAAACAGGCTCCAGGCTCTGAGCCATCAAGCCCAGAGCCCGACGCGGGGCTCGAACTCACGGACCGCGAGATCGTGACCTGGCTGAAGTCGGACGCTTAACCGACTGCGCCACCCAGGCGCCCCTTACTGTCCCTTTCTTGAAGGAGAGAGCAAGCTCTAGTTTTTCTCTTCTTAAAAAGGACACTAATCCCATCATGGAGCTCTACCCTTATGATGTCATCTAAACCTAATTACTTCCCAAAGATCTCAGCTCCTAATATCATCCCTATGGTCTTAGAGTTTCAACGTATGGATTTGGGGAGAACACAGTTTGTAACAGCTGTCTGCCACAAATATGCTTTGTTCACATTTTAATTGAGAGATATTTGGCGTTTTATTACTGAGTTGTATGAGTTCTTTATATATAGAATGAGAGCCCCTTATGAAATATATGATTTGCAAGTATTTTCTCTCATTCTGTGGATTGTCTATGCTTTCTTGATGGTTATGTTTTGCAATTCAGAATTTTAAGTTTTGATGTAGCCAATTTATCTTTTTGTTGAATGTGTTTATGGCAGTAGATATTAAAGAAACCATTACCAAATCCAATGTAATGAAGATTTACTCCTGTTTTCTTCTAAGAGGTGTTTTTTTTTTTTTTTTAAATAGGTTTAGCTCTTAATTTATGTGTATGACTTCATTTTTGTGTGTGGTGTGAGTTAAGGGCTCAACTTCATTCATTTGCTTGTCGATATCTATTTGTCCCAACACCATTTATTGAGGAGGCTATCCTTTTCCCATTGTATATGTATTCCTGGCACTCTTGTCAAAAGATTACTTGACTTTTCTGCTCTCCATTGTATTCCATTGATGTGATGTTCATCATTATGTAAGTAAGCACCACCCTTTTTGATAACTGCCTTGATAGTAAGTTTTAACATTGGAAAAACTTTGTTATTTTTTTTTGTTTTAGCTATTCTGTGTTCCTTACATTTCCACATGAATTTTAGAATAATCTTGTTCATTTCTACAAAAACACAAAACAAACAAAAAAAAACTCATGTAGTTGAAATTTTGATAGGGCCTTTATTAAATCTGTAGACTACATTAAAGAGTATTGTCATCTTAGCAATATTAGGTCTTCTGATCCATGTATGGGGGATGTCTTTCCATTTATTTAGGTCTTTGATTTTTTTTTAACAGTAATTTATAGTTTTCGTTATATGAGTCTTACACTTCTTTTGTTAAATTTATACCTATGTATTTTATTCTTACCCAATTATAAATGGCATCATTGTCTTAATTTTATTTCCAGATTGTTTATTGCAAGTATACATACATGGGTTCTTTAAAATTAATTGATTTATTTTTTATTTTAAAAAGAGAGACTGGGGGAGAGGGGCCGAGGGAGAATCTCAAGCAGGTTCCAGACTCAGCATGGAGCTGGTGTGGGCTTGATCCCTTGACCCTGAGATCATGATCTGAGCCTAAATCAAGAGTCGGACACTCAACCGATTGAGTCACCCAGGTGCCCCTACAAACATGGTTTTATAAATTGATCATGTATCCTGTAGCTTTGCTGTATTTGTTTATTAGCTCTACTAGTTTCTTTAATGGATACCTTAGGATTTTCTGTATACAAGATCATGTCATCTGCAAATGGAGATTGATTTAGTCATTCTTTTCAATCTGATGTCTCATTTCATTTTCTTGCTTGATTGCCTGGCTGAAACCTCCAGTACAATCTTGAGTAGCGGTGATGATTAAATATGTTAACTAGAGGTTTTTAGAGATGCCCTTTATGAAGTTGAGGAAGTTCCCTTCTGTTCCTGGTTTGTTGAGTGTTTTTTATCAGAAAAGTTGTTGGATTTTTATCAGATGCTTTCTTATGCTTATTGAAATAATTATGATTTTTGTTCTCTATTCTGTTAATATCGTGTATTATGTTGCCTGGCTTTTTAAAATCCTGAGCCAACTTACAGTTCTGGGATAAATCCTACTTTGTAATCTTTATTATGTGTTGCTCAAGGTCAGCCACAGGTGAGAGCATATCAATTCTTCTGTTGAGCCTTTGTACAATTCTGTACATGTGTGGTCTTCTAGATTCACAGGCATATGTTGGAACTTTTCAAAGCCCCTGTGGGCATCTCATTTCCCAATTATTCCTCTGAAATGTTTTGAACACCTTCCTGTTTGACCTGTTATTGTGTCCCCAGGCAGCAGAGATGTTAAAACAATTGACACTGATTATTTTTGAAAAATGCATGGGGTAGGTGTGGATGTGGGTGGGAGGAGGAATATGCAGTACTCAGTGGGTGACTTTTGAGGTCAGATAAAGAAAAAACCCTGAGGGGCCCCTGGGCGGCTCAGTCAGTTAAGCATCCGACTCTTGGTTTCAGCTCAGGTCGTGATCTCATGGTCTCCTGAGTTCAAGCCCCATGTCGGGCTCTGTGCTGACAGCATGGAGCCCATTTGGGATTCATATTCCCCCCCACCCCCTCTGTCTCTCTGCCCCTCTCCCACTCCTGCTGTCTCTGTTTCTCTCAAAATACATAAATAAACTTAAAAAAAACCAAACAAACATGCCTGTGAGTGGGGTTTTCCGGGGAATGGCCAGCCAGGTCATGTGATGTCAGTTACCTGGTAATTAGGCTTTGAAGTTGCTCCAGCCCCATTCTGTCAGTCTTCTACAGTGGAAGGTTAATTTAGTATAGTGCAGAGAAGACATTGATAAGAAAAATCCAAAAGCAGAGATCAGTTTAACAGCTCTTTTCTAAATTCCAGTGGAGATAATTACCCAGATTCTGGGTAGTGGCATTGGAAATGGAGAGGAACCTCCAGACGTTGTCTCATCAAGAAGGATTTGGCAACTATGTTTACAGTGTAGTTATTTAATGTAACATTTGTTTATGTCTGTTGTCCAAAGTTCACTGCATATTTAGTGTTAAGATATAAAAAAGCATACACACAAAAAAGACAAATTTTTAGGAAATACCTGTTACAAAAGGATTATTTTTCCTGTATTATGAACTTGTAGCGTCATAGTGTTTCTTTTGTGAAAGTAGAGCCAGGCTATGAATTTTAAAAGCACTTCTTATTGAAGTATGTATAGTAAGTCGGTGCCATAGTACTTTAAATTTTGTAGTTAATTTTGCTCTTTTCCCCCCATTTCAGGTGGATGCACGGAGCATACCAGTGTTAGCAAAATGGCAAAACTCATATAGCATTAAAGTTGTACTTCAAGAGCTAAGACGTCTAATGATGTCCAAAGAAAATATGAAGCTTCCACAGCCACCAGAAGGACAAACATACAACAATTAATTTTAGTGGATCTCAAACTTGTCTTAAATCAACAGCCTTCTACTCATGTTAATGTCTTGATTAAATATCACAATGCAAAATACCCACACATTAAGTAAAAGAATTCCAGCTGGTAAACATGACCTGGACATTTGTAAGAATATATTTAATATATGTACACCATTATGTTTTCAGCTTACAGGAGGAAAAATGCAGCACCATTTTTTTTCTCTTGTTAAGGCACTGTCATTTAAGCATAAACCTGGAGTACTCAAAGTAGAATTCAGGTTTACAAGATGAAAGCATGGAGAGAAGAGTCAGATGCTGTGGAAGCATGTGTGTTTCTGAAAAGTAAAAAAATCTCAAGAAGGAAAAACCGAAATGGCATGCTTTATCCATCTTGCTTAGCGAAAGAGCTTCGAGTTGAAATTGTCTAAAGTAGCAGGTACAATGAATCTTGTCACAGATTGTGTTAATTTTTGAAGCGGTGTGGGTGCTGACTACTAGTAGTATCAAAAATATGTTCAGGATTGTTTTGATACCTGTATTTATGATAAAAAAATGTTGTGGGGGAGGCCGATGAGTATCTGTTAAAAGCCGTTCCTGTGTGTTACATGTAACAGACATGGTAAATATTTGTTTACAGTCTTTGTTTGACACACCATGCATTTAAGTGAAATCAACAAAAAAAGGAAATAGGTGTATGGATATGTGATTTTGAGATTAAAGTTAGTCTTAAAATGTAAATAAAATGTGGAACGTGTCCTCAGAAACCGTGCCATTTCTATTATATTGATGTGGTATATGTACAGTACCTTGCTGAGGTAGCAAAAATTGGAATTATTGTAGCTATTCATCTATAAACACCTTTTATTATTACTCTATTTTGTATACTTCTTGTGAATTGGAATTTGCAGAGTATCTCAGAGAACAAATTACCGAATTAGTTTAATTTCTTCTTTGGAGAAGGAGGAATCCTGGGTATTAATTATATTTTGAATTTGAGTTTGCCAGAAATATTATTTAAAAATGTTTGAATTCTAGCAATTCTTATAGAATTATAGACTACAGATGATCCAAGTACACATTCCATTTTTAATTCTTTAGTTTTCTGTGACATGTCTTCCCCTAGTGCTTTTAATACTTACTAATTGGGATTAATTGTATCCAGTTTCACTTAATCTCCACTTTGGCAGATGCTAATTTTGACCTGAAAGTTCATTTGTGTTCTGCCTTTACCGAAACAGGCTTTAGGTCACTTTTTCATTTCAAAGCACTGGGTATACTACTTTGTTAAAAATACTCCCTTCTTATGAATTCACTGCAGAAAATAGAAAGGTGGTCAGGTAGCAAGGACAAATTTCTCAAAGGTGTTCTGACATGTTTTTATCAGTTCATTCAAAGTTAAAGATCTATGCTACTTTTTCTTGATCAATAATACATAAAAGTCAGTGACAGTTTGTCTAAAGTTACTAATTTCAACATGGCTATTCTTTTTCATTATCAAAAGAGGTTTAAAATGCTTTCAAATGACAGATAGAAAATATATACACACAAATTAGTGCATGTGTAATTTATTAAAGTAGGTTTGAAATGAATTCTTACCTTGGAATACATTCTTAAAAATTTTAAATGGCTGAAGATGAACTTGAATTACAATGGCATCATATGCAAGACCATTGCCAATGGTCTGAATCAGTGTAACTCCTTTTCCACTTTGAGAATGTGTCTTGTCACACATGGGGGCTAATAACCATTTGAATGCTGTTAAATTTATATAGTGGTGGGCTGAGAGTCTGAGTACTTGGTCACTTGTCCTTTTCCCTTTTCCCATATCCACTATTGTGAAGGGTTTCTTCTCTCAAGTATATGTTGTGTGAGTCAGCCCTAGAATGTTTATTTCCTCTGTTTTGTCTTTGGGACTGTGGATCTCTGCAGAAATCTGCATGCCAATTAGCCAGTTCCCAAAGCAGAACCCATTTTGCATGTCACAATCAAGATATACATGGCAATCTAAGACACACTGGTTGATTATGGAAGGAGCTAATGTAGAGCTGCTCTTAATTACAGTAACATTTCTAAGGCTGCATTTTTGAAGCAATGTTTCCTTTGTTTTCTAAAGTGGCTAAGGTTGTAGGAATGTGTGGTATTAAATGAACTGTAAAATTGCCTTTGAAACTTGTTTAAAAGGCTAGCAGTTGTGACCCTAGGGGGATGATCATATATTAATAAAGATTACAAAAATAAAATTCTTGTCCTGTTAGGTCAGTGTTATGCTTTAATGGTTTTAATTACTAGTTTTCAGAATTGCTGATTGTAACATTTTACTAATATTTTAAAGTAATGGCATTTATTAGGGGTTTTCAGAATTTTGACACAAACATTTGTAAGGATAGTCAGTAGTATTTGAGTCTTCTGGGTGTAATACATAAGAAATTTATAATTTCAGATTATCCTTTTAAAAGAATTTATCACTTCAGTTTGAGTGCTTGGAGAGTATATTAGTTTCACTACATATGGTTAATTAGTCTGGATAACTTAATGCCAACTCATTGATTTAAATATTTCCCACTGAAAAATATTATTGATAAATATATGTAAAATTAATATTGTATTGAAAATTTCGAGGAGGCAGATGGAAACTATTAGCACATTATCCTTAATAGATTTGGTGTGTATGGCTTTGGGTGGTTCTGGTAGGTGCATCATGGAATTACTTTGGTCAGAACGATGTTAACGTTTTTAGTGACCACATGACTGTTCTTACGTGCATTTTAAAGACTATAGGTACTAATGATAAAGTCATGAATAATGGGATTTGGGAGGTATTTAAGGTTATTTTTCCCCTGATTTCTTTTTAGAAGTATATTTTTTAGACGTGTAGAATCATAGTATCATTTATTGCTGGGGAGGATCTGAAAGGCACTGATTTTACTTTTCTGATAACTATCAATATAATTTTCCAGTACCAACTTGATTGATTTTTGGTTATTTTCACAAAAAGTTTCCAATTTTCACAACTCTGGACAGTATATGTATTTTGAATATAAAATAGAAACATAAAAAGGAATGGATGCAGTGCATTACAGAATTGGTAAGAGCATTAGCTGTTAATTCCCACCCAGTACCTTGTTTACTAAAAAGCAGGAAAGGTATGGAAATAAAGTATCTTTTATGCTAAAGTTAGTATGTCTTATAGAAGTTACAAAGAGTGGATGGAAATCTTACCATAGTTCACACTGAAAATGCTATTTTAAAATTATAGTGGAGCATTGCAAATAAAAGATACACCCTGAGCATTTTCTGAAGAGAAAATTTTGAAGGTATTTGATGATACAGAAAGTGACGTCAGAACCATCGTTTTGTGAAATAAGGGAGTTTTGGAAACTCCTGGGGTGAGTACATGATTAAAAAAATAATAATTGGATAGGAAGAGGTTGCCATGGTGTTTACATCCTTAGTAGGATATTCTCACCAAAAAACAAACAAACAAAAAAAAGATTCCTAAGGGTCTGTTTCATCTCATTTTACATATAGTCTGTAAGAACAACCCACAAGTTTTTTTGGCCAGTTCATTTAGGAAATCAGCGATGAAAGCCAGATAGATCTCACTTTCTTAACTTAGATTCCAGTAATCATTTTTCTCTGAAGTAACTGACCAAATACCATGTAAGGTTTGTGCAGCGATCCATCTGCCAAAAGTAGACTTCTGTGAATTATTTTGTCTCGTCCTTGTTCAACAATTAGCTGTGTAAGTGTATCCAGAAGTTTTGGCAGCCAAGAAATTCTGCAAAAGTGAAGTTAATATTCTGCCCCCAAAGGAAGGCTAACAGTCGGCACTAAGAATCCCAATAGTAATGAGAAACCTGTGGCCGGTGAAGAGGCAAATTATTGAGTTGAGAGTAAACACTTTTAGTTGTTCAGTGCAGTAGTTGAGTAATTTTTAAAAATAGTTTTTTCAAAAATTATAAGGAATCACTTAACACTTGAGTGTATATTTTTCATGCCATATAATTGCCTTGTTTTAAAACATTAGATAACAGGGTAATCTGGAAAATTTACAATGTAATGTGAAGTGAGGTTTTAACAGGACATCCTCATATTGTAGTAAAATTAGTTACAATCAACACGTATGGTAATTGTAAATGCTTTATTACAGGGTGGTATTTTGCAGCCTTTGTGGTTTAGCAGCCTTTACTTTAATAGAGGACCGAAAGTAGATTTTCTTCACAGTTGATAACTGACAAAGAGAAATGTATTGTTTTACTCCTTTTCAAGCCAAGTAAGTAATAATGATTGTCAGATGTCCAGATTATATCTGTTATCATAAATTATCTTTCTACTGCTATAATTTAAAAAATCTAGATAAAGTGGGCAATAGACTTCTTCAGTAATTGCAATACTCAAGTGAAAATAATTGAGTACACAAGAAAAGTAAAATACTTAGTTGCCTGGGTTTCTTAGTCTTTAGTAATGTATGGACTTCTTTAAGGAGAAAAATAATACTTGTGGACTCAGCATTGTTTTGAATTATTTTTGTTAAAACATTGTTTAATGCATAAAACTGTACTAATGCAAATGTTGTATATGCTCTTGGGCCTTTATAAAATTATAAAGTAAATTGCATACAACTACAGAGTAATTAAAATGTAAAATAATTTAGAATTGAGGATGTTTTATTTAATCTGCTTGAAATGTATATATTGGTGTTATCTCTTGCCTTTTTCTGTCTTTTTTTTCTTTTCTGTTTTCTTCTTCCATGTCTATACTGTGGTGTGCTGCTAGACCTCAAATTTTCTTACCTTTTTTTCTCTTGCCAGATTGCCACAGAAACATCCTTGCTATGTGATCTGACCTTCATTTGATGTAAATACAGTTCTGTATTAAGTCTATTATTCTTTTCTATTAGCCAGACAGTTTGAAAAGAACTAAAACTCCTGACTGTACTTTGAGACCCACAGTTGTCTTAAACCTTTGATTATGAAGTATTAGAGTGATATTCACTTTGCTGTCAGTGTGGTCCTGCATAGGAAGGAAAATTATTTATGATCGGTGATGATAGATAACTTGATATATTGATAACATTTTAATTTAGGGTAACACATTTTAATCAAGGTGTCTTCAAGCTAAATGGTGCGATCCCCAAGCTCAGTTGTAAGGGGTGCTGAATATGTTTATTGGTTTAGAATATAAACTGCAGTTAAAAGAGGCCCCTCCCTTTCTGTTTTGACTACTCTATCATCATTCTCTGGGGAATCTTCCTTTTCACAGTCCATGGTCACGTTTGTTCTTCTTGTGACCAATTTTGTTCTGTCCTGTTGACTGGGTGTTTCCTTTCAGCTGCTTTAGGCACTTTCAGTTTTCCCCATCATCCTGGTTGTGATCCCTTCCATCTTCTTCCTTTGACGTCAAAACTAACCATGAATTTGAAGAATACTCTTGGGAGATTGCTTCACCAGCTTGAACCACTTGTTATGGCCTCCTTCCTACCACGTGCCCTTTGTTTATCACCTCTGTTAATGTTTGTAATCCTGTTTCCTTCACCCGAATCCTCTCCTAACTTCTTTACCACTCTGATTTGTAGGTCTTTTTCTCAACCTATCACTGTTGTCCTCCTTTGTCCTCATGTGTTGAGCTTTTTGGCTTTACTTCTGAGGCTTGATGTCCAAGCATCCAAATATGGTAGTCATGATCATCACAATAATAAATGTGTAAACTTATTTATAAATCTATTCTAATAATTAAATTATTTGAGTTTTAAATGACATACCTCCAAAGTATATTTTTTGAAACTAAAAATAAAGAATTGGATGTTTTCTTATTTGAGATACTTAAGATCATTAAAAATACCACCTTTTGAAAACAAATGAATTGGGCTGCAAAGAAATGTTAGAATTATTTATTTGGATTACAAATTGTTGGAATCATGACTGCCAGAAATGAGGTAACGTTTTATGTGATGAAAACTTTATTGAGTTCTGTTTACCAAACACATTAGGGAAGTTACTTTCAAGACTTCCCTGTGTTAAATCCTTGTGAAATGCTACTTACTAAGTACATGGATCCAGATGATAATATTGAGGTGACACATACATTTAAATTATGGTCAACTATTGGTTTTTGAGTGAATGATCACATCTGCATGGAGAGAGCCTAAGTGCCCATTAGCAATAAGGTTCTAAGGGGAACAGAATAGTAATATTGATAACAAAGAACAGTAGAGAGGAAGCTAGTACAAGTCCTGGGGCAAATACCATTTTGCCATATGCCCTATGACTTTGGGCCAGTCAGCCTCTTTAACTACCTTCAGTTTCTTCTGTAAAGTCCATGTTTACCCAGAGTTGTGGTTTCATCAAATAATATGAATGTTTTAATTACAGTCTGATATAGAGTGATCAATAAATGCTAGCTAGCATTTAATAATGTTATTAATCTAAGAGCGTTAAATCTTAAATGATGTTAAAATATGCATTTGCATCAAGTCTCTACTATGTAAAGTGTGGGCTGATTTTTCAAGATGTTATATGAGGTTATGTAGACTTCATTTAACCTGCTTGTGCATTCTGGATGAGTTTATTTTTAATTTTATTTTAGTTTAATTATTTTGAGAGAGACAGAGACAGGGCGAGTGGGGGAAGGGGCAGAGAGAGAGAGGGAGAGAGAGAGAATGCCAAGCAGGCTCCATGCTGCCAGTGGAGAGATCGACTCGGGGCTCAAACACATGAAACTGCTAGATCATAACCTCAGCTGGAACCAAGAGTCAGGCATGCCTGGCACCCCTAACACTTCCCTCTTCTGCATTTGGGTGTAGTAGGCCTGGTGGATCCACCTCTGGATGGGCACAGTTGCTTCGGCCCCAGCAACAGGTCTCCATGATGACATCCATTGGAAAGAGGTAACTTACCTGTAGCTCAAAAGAAAGCTTGCATAACTTGGGCTGAAAGCCCCACTATTTCGACTGCATTCCAGTAGAAAATTTCATATATGCAACCTACCATAAAACCTATGTATGTGCTAAAGGAAAATGAAACTATATTTTGAATTTACCTCTTCCACTAATCATCTTCACTTGTGAATATAATCACAGTGAAGTCCCTTGAGTTGTGGACTCCACCTACCCCCTGCAGAAAAGTCTACTTGTAGTAAATGTCATTATGTGGTGTGTTGAAGCAAATCTCAAGAGTGGGGCTTTCCTCTTACTAAACCTTGCCTTCTGCGGTTGTATATAATATAATCCTGGAAAGGTTAGAACCTTAGTAAATGATTATTCAATTGGTTTTTATGAAGCAAAGTTAAAATGTGGATTAAGTTAATATTTGCTCCTAATTCCCCTGCTAGGTGTTAAAAGACTGGCTTTTAATACTGGCTTTACCAGTAACAGTTGTCTGATTTTGATCAGTTGATTTTATTTGGTTAGTTATATTCATTAATTCAACAGAAGTGTATTAGGTTCCTACAGTCCACCCGGCATGTATACGGTGGTGAGCGTCACACAGTGTCTTATGGTTACAATCTACTAGGGCTTAGCGGTTGGCAAATAGGCAACTTGTCTAGTGGCAAATACCAAGAGAAGTGGTGAAGTGTTGTCATTTGGGAGACGTTCATAAAAAGCACCTATCCTTGGGACTCCTAAGGTTCTTGAACATCTATGTATATTATGATTGATAGCATATCCTTTAAAGAGAATAGAAACCATACCTAAGTATTGGTTTGCTCATCCTGGTGTTTGACAACCTGTGAATTGTTAAAGGGTTGTATTGTCATTTAAAAATAACATAGACTTTAGACAGCCTACATGTTCTGGAGTAGTTTCCTCACCCATGAAAAGGAAGTTGGAGTAGGGAAGTTCTGAGATGTTTTCAGAGCCAAGTTCATTGATTTTTCAGTCATTTACAGTGTGTGCTCTAAGTATCATAGAATGCTTTACAATGTGTTAAGTCTTGCTGGTCCTGTGGGGGCACACAGAATAATAGTTTTGTTTGCATATAGTGTGCAGTCTGGAAAGGATTTAATTTAGTAGTGTTAGACCAAAACTCAGATTTTAATGGCATTTGGGGGGGGGGGGGGCTGTTAACAAAATACAGAATTTAATTCAGTACCTTTGAGATAGGGCCTAAGGTTCAGTATTTCTTAACTCCCACTCATGTCCTTTCATTGGTGGACCAAACTTTCAGTACCAAAGGGTCTAATATACAGTAATCTGGGGAAAAGTAACGGAAGTGTCTTTAGCATATAGCAGACGCTATTGAATAGGAAATGTAAACTATGTTTGGGTGCTTAAGCTCATTCTCTTGCTCTCTACAGAGGAGCACACTACAGAGTGTGCTGATTCTCTTTCTGAATTCTCCCTTCTTGCTTACTTTTCTGGCCCTCTGCTGTTAAATTCCTCTGGTGTTCTTCTCCAGCCCCATACTTGAGCTCTGCAGACTGTCAAAGCATGTGTGTTTGTATGTGTTTGGGGGTGGTGGTGTAGGGGTGATTCCACACCAGATTTTTGTTTTTGCAAAACAAAGGAGATTTCTTTCTAGTAGGTTTAAGAACTTTAAGTTACTATTATTATTTTTTAATGTTTATCTTTGAGAGGGGCAGAGAGACAGAGCATGAGCTGGGGAGGGGCAGAGAAAGAGGGAGACAGGATCTGAAGCAGGCTCCAGGCTCTGAGCTATCCAGTGCAGAGCCCTACACGAGGCTTGAACTCAGGAGCCTTCTTGAGATCAAGAAGCTGAAGTCAAGCTGAAGCTTGAGCTGAGCTGAAGTCAGATGCTCAACCGACTGAGCCATTCAAGCACCCCTTGGATGATCTTTATTTTAATTTCTTTCTCTCTAGTTCTGAACTTCAACACATAATGTGGGGTTAGGTGGAATGCCTCTTAAAACATTCCAAGCACTACAGACATTTCTCTTTCTGAGGTTGTATTGTTATTTAATTTGTGGCTTTCCTGTCCACACTCATGGATGAATATGACTGTTCTCTAATTTTGAGACCATTTCTTTTGAGAATCATTTCTCATGTAATAATGATGGTTCTAAGGATTCGATTACCAATGCGTTTAGATGTGTTCCCTGGGCAAGGAAGAACTCAGCTACTTGTCAAGAGTCAGCTATGTTGAAGGTGTATCTTGCTAGAATCACAGATGGGGAGTAGTGATATCATGAGTCACCTTCATGTCAGAAAATATTTTAGCCACTGAAAATTACCTGTTGTTACCAAATATACTAGTTTTCTGAATTGTCTCTGAACAAAGAGTAAAAGGCAAATAAAAACCCCACAGTGACTTCCAGAACTTTGCTATCAGCTCACTTTCTAAATAATTGTGTTCTAGCCTGGATTGAAGATTTTGTTTTATTTTTTTTTTAATTATTTTTTGTGTATAAGCTTTTGCATGGACATATGTTTTCATTTCTCTTGGGTTGACACCTAGGAGTAGAATTGCTGAGTCATATGGTAGCCATGTTTAATCATTTGAAGAACTGCCTGGGTGTTTTCTGAAGTGGTGTCATTTTACATCTCTACCAGCAGAGTGTGAGGGTTCTGATTTCTCCACATCCTTGCCAACACTTACTGTTTTTGATTCTAGCAATGCTAATGGGTATAAAGTGGTATTTCATTGTGGTTTTTACTAATCACTAATGATGCTAAGCCTCTTTTTACAAGATTGTTGGCTATTTATTTTCTTTAGAGAAATGTCTGTTCAAGTCCTTTGCCTCTTGTTAAAATTGTGTCCTTTGTTGTTTTATTGTTGAGATGTAAGAAATGTTATATATTCTGGGTAGTAGACCCTTATCAGATACCTGGTTTGAAACCCATTCTTTGTGTTGTCTTTTTACTCTCTTGACAGTATTCTTTGATGCACAAAAGTTTTTAATTTTTATGCAGTCCAATTTTTCTATTTTTTTCTTTGGTTGCTTGTACTTTGGTGCATCTAAGTAATCATTGCTTAGTCCAAAGTCATTATGATGGCTAGTTTTATGTTGTCAACTTGGCTAGGCTATAGTAACCAGTTATTTAATCAGACATTAATCTAGGATACCTGTTAAAATACTTTCTTTATAGATGTAGACGCAGATACAGACAATATCTACAATCAGCTGGCTTTAAGTAAAGGAGACTGCTGTCAATAATGTGAGTAGGCTCCTCCAATCAGTTGAAGGCCTTAAGAGAAACACCTGAGGTTTCCTAGTGGAGAATAAATTCTGCATCAAGTCCTGCCTCAATTTCCAGCTTGCCAGTCTGTCCTACACATTTCAGACTTTCCAGATCCCCACAGTCAGTTGAGCAAGTTTCTTAAAATAAGTCAGTCTCTATGCTGTGTCTGTCTGTCTATGTATGTGTGTATGTATGTATGTATCCATACATCATCTGTTTATCTCTATTGATTGATCGGTCTGTTAGTCTATCTGGTTGTTTATCTATCATCTCCTGTTGGTCCTGACTGATTAACAAAGATTTACATCTATGTTTTCTTCTCCAAATTTTATACTTTTAGCTTTCACATTTAGGTCTTTGATTCATTTGAATTAATTTTTATATATAGTGTGAGGAAGGGGTTCAAATTTATTATTTTGCATGGTGATATCCAGTTATCTTGGCACCATTTGTTGAATGGTCTTGGCACCCTTGTCAAAAATCAATTTGTCTGGGGCACCTGGGTGGTGCAGTCGGTTAAGCGTCCGACTTCAGCCAGGTCATGATCTCGCAGTCCGTGAGTTCGAGCCCCGCGTCAGGCTCTGGGCTGATGGGTCAGAGCCTGGAGCCTGTTTCCGATTCTGTGTCTCCCTCTCTCTCTGCCCCTCCCCCGTTCATGCTCTGTCTCTCTCTGTCCCCCCCCCCAAAAAAAAAAAGTTGAAAAAAAACAACTTGTCATATATATTATGACATATATATATTACCATATATATATATATATATATATATATTTCCAGACTTGCAATTCTATTGCATTGATCTGTAAGTCTAGCCTTAATGCCAACACTTCACTGTCTTGATTGCTGTAACGTTGCAGTAAGTATTGAAATCAAGAAGTATGAATCCTCCAATGTTCTAGATTGGGCTATTCTGGGTCCTTTGCATTTCCATATGATTTTTAACATCAACTTGTTCTGACGAACAAAAAGAAACTGTGATAGAGATTGCATGGAATTTGTGGATTGCTTTGGGAAGTGTCCCCATTTTAATAATATTGAATCTTCCAACCCATGAACATGGGATGACTTTATTTTTCTGCATCTTCTTTAATTTCTTTCAACAATGTTTCATAGTTTTTCTTTTCTTTGTAGTGTACAAGTCTTGCACTTCTCTTTAACTTTATTACCTAGGTATGTTACTGTTTTTGAGGCTGTTGTAAACGGAATTGTTCTCTCTTAAAAAAAAAATTACTGTTTATTTATTTTTGAGAGAGAGCAGGGGAAGGGCAGACAGAGAGGAAGACAGAGGATCTGAAGTGGGCCTTGGGCTGACAGCAGAGAGCCCTGTGTGGGGCTCAAACCCATGAATCGTGAGCTCATGACCTGACTGGAAGTCGGATGCTCAACCGACTGAGCCACCCAGGTGCCCCAGGAATTGGTCTCTTAATTTCATAGATGATTCATTGCTACACCTGATTTTTGTGTATTGATCATATGTCCACAATATTTTTTTTCTTTGCTGTAAGCTCCCTGAAGAGAACAAATGTGTACTCTGTAGGTCTAATGTATTTGTGTCTTAATGAGGTTGATTTTATATCCCCGAGAATTTAAGCCTTTACTGCTTTTCATTAGTAGCCTTTACATTATTCCCAGTGACCAGCACTGTCAGCCACAGCAATTTATAAAATCATATGATGAGACTAGTTGTTAGGCATTAACTGAAGTTTAATTCCTCTCTCCCAAACATTGATCTTTGCTTCCTTATTTGTTAGATATGTGCTTAGAATGAAGGATGTTTATTACTGTACAAAGGGCATAATTTCCATGGAGGGTATGAAAATGAAGCACATGCAATAAAGACAACAGTATGAAAACCAACATTCCATGTTGTCTGAGTTGTGATTATTCTGGAATAGTTTGTTATAATTTCAGATCTTCGAATCCCTGTCTCTAGTGATTCTGAGCATTGGTATAACAAACCTAAAAGTGCCTCTAAAATTATATGAGGGGGTCATTTAAAGTTGACACTTTAGAGAAATTTTTATTTAGCATTTTGTGTGTGTGGGAGTGGGGCAGTGAAAGGGAGGCCTCTTGAGATTAAAGCTTTTCATCCATGCAACTTTTTGTCCAGTTAAACATAATTCTTGACATTAAAGCATGATTTTTGAAAATGGAACCATTTATTAAACTCACATTTTTACAACTATTTTTGTAACTGATCTTCCTGTTTTTCAAACTCTATGTTTATATTGAAGTATTTTAAAGCAAGATGTAGACATTTTAACATTTACCTCTAAATACTTCTTAAAAATAACATGGGTCCTGCATAGCCAAAGTATTATCAAAACTAACATAATAACTTTTTATAATGAGAGATAATTGACATGTAACATTAATTTCAGGTGTACAACATAATGATTCAATATATGTGTATATTGTGAAATGATCACCACAGTAAATCTAGTTAATATCTGTCACCACACATAATTACAAAACATTTATTTCTTGTAGTGAGAACTTTTAAGATGTGCTCTTTCAGCAGCATTCAAATATACAATGCAGTGTTATTAACTGTAGTCACCACTGATTATTACATCCCCAGGATTTATTTATTTTGTAACTGGAAGATTGTACCTTTTTATCTTCACCCTTCTTCTGCCACCCATCAATCTGTTCTCTGTATATAAAGTTTGTTGTTTTTTCGATGCCACATATAAGTGAGATCATGGTGTATCTGTCTTTCTCTGGCTTGTTTCACTTAGCATAATACCTTCTAGGTCCATCCATTTTGTTAGAAATGGCAGGATTTCCTTTTTTATAGCTGAATAATATTCCAATGTTTGTATGTAAATATATTTTCCACACTTTTTTAGCAATTCATTTATTGATAGCACTTAGGTTCTTTCTGTGTCTTAGTTATTATAAATAATGCTGAGCGTGGGGGTGAATATGTCTCTTCGAGTTATTGTTTTTGTTTCCTTTGGATGCATACCCAGAAGTGGAATTGCTGGATCATATGGTAGCTCTATTTTTAATTTTTCGTGGTGCCTCCATTCTGTTTTCCAGACTGGCTGCACCAGTTTGCATTTCCACCAACAATGCATGAGGGTTCCTTTTTGTCCACATTCTTCCAACACTTGTTATCTCTTGTCTTCTTAATTATAGCCATTGTAACAGGTGGGAGGTGGTATCTCATTGTGGTTTTGATTTGCATTTCCCTCATGATCAGTAATGTTGAACATCTTTTCATGTTCATTCTGTTGGTCATCTGGATGTCTTCTTTGGAAAAATTTCTATTCAGATCCTCTGCCCCTCTGTTGAGTTATATGAGTTCATGTTTTTAGGATATTAACCCTTACCAGATATGTGATTTGCAAGTATTTTCTCTCATTCCATGGGTTGCCTTTTCATTTTGATGATGGGTTCCTGTGCTCTGGGAAAACTTTTTGTAGTTCCAATTGTTTATTTTTCTTTGGTTGCCCTTGTCTGAAATGATCCAAAAAATATTGCTAGGACAAATGCCTAAAAGTTTACTGCCTATATTTTCTTTTAGGAGTTTTATGATTTCAGGTGTTACATTTAGGGTCTTTAATCCATTTTTTATTTATTTTTGTGTACAGTGTAAGAAAGCATTTCAGTTTCATTCTTTTGCATGTAGCTGTCCAGTTTTCCCAGCACCATTTATTGAAGAGATTGCCCGTTCCCTACTGTATATTTGTGCCTCCTTTGTCATAGATTAATTGACCATATAAGCATGAGTTTATTTCTGGGCCCTCTGTTCTGTTTCATTGATCTCTGCATCTGTTTCTGTGCCAGTACCATAATGATTTGATTTCTATAGTTTTGTAGTATAGTTTGAAATTTGGGACTATGATATGATACCTCTAGCTTTGTTCTTTTTTCTAAAGTTTGCTTTGGTTTTCATTTTGTTTTGTGTGGGGTGTGTGTGTGTGGGGGTGGGTGGGTGGGTGTTTCCATACAAATTTTAGGATTATTTGTTCCAATTCTGTGAAAAATACCTTAGGTGTTTTGATAGGGATCGTATTCAAGCTCTAGATTGCTTTGGCCAATATGGACATTTTAGCAATAATAATTCTTCCAATCCATGAGCATGGTATAGCTTTCCATTGATTTATGTTGTCTTCAGTTTCTTTCATGAATGTCTTATAGTTTTCAGTGTACAGGTCTTTCACATCCTTGGCTAAGTTAATTCCTAGTTTTTGTATTTTTTTATGCAATTGTAAATGGGATTGTTACTTAATTTCCCTTGCTGTTGCTAGTTTGTTATTAGTATATAGAAATGCAACATATTTCTGTATATTAATTTTGTTTCCTACAACTTTACTAAGTCATTGATTAGTTCTAATAGCATTTTGGTGGAGTTTTTAGAATTTTCTATACATACTATCATGTCATCTGCAAGTAGTGACGGTTTTGTTTCTTCCTTACCAATTTGAATACATTTTATTTCTTTTTGTTGTCTGATTGTTCTGGCTGGGACTTCCAGTAATATGTTGGATAAAACTGGTGAGAGTGGACATCTTTGTCTTCTTCCTGATCTTAGAGGAAAAGCTTTCAGCTTTTCACCACTTAATATCTTGTTAGCTGTGGGTTTATCGCATATGACTTTTATTGCGTTGAGGTATATTTCCTTGTAACCGCTTTGCTGAGAATCTTGTGTCTTCAATTTTGAACTTCTTTATTAGCTCTATTAGGTTTTAGGTGTAAATTATTTAGGGTTTTCTATACATAAAATCATGCCATCTGCAAATAGAAATATTTATACTCTTTTCCAACCTGGATGTCTTCCCTTTCTTTTTCTTACCTAATTGCTCTATCATTATCTTTTGCAGTCATAATTTCTGTCAAGTCCAAATTCCTAAATCCTTTTTTCTTTTTTTTAATAAGAAAATTTTATTTTGCAGATCTAAATTCCCTCATGAGAAGTTTACAGTTTATAGTCATGGTCAGGTTTTGTATCAGTTATTTCTAGAAATAACATTCATTGTGTATTGGGTAAAAGAGTGATAGTTGTATTTATATCTTAACTAATCCAAATGGGGTGTATTCTTGAATTACGTTATCATCCGGGATTGGTCTCTGTGATTTTGTTCCTTTAGTTCCTCATCATTCTAATGAGCAGTGTGTATTACCAGCCATGTACTTGGTAGAGCAAACTGTGGAGATCAAATTGTTCTAGAGAGCCCAAACAGTGAGATCAGCCAACTCTTCATTAGTAATAATTTGTCTGAGGAACCAGACTGCATTTCGTCATTGTGTTTCTGTCAATTCTTGCAAATTCTACTATTTTTACTTTTTAAATTTAAGTTAGTTAACATACTGTATAATAATAATTTCAGGAGTAGAATTTAGTGATTCATCACTTACATATCACACCCAGGACTCATTGCAACAAGTTTCTTTCTTAATGTCCCTCACCTTCCCCTGATCCAACACCCTGCCAACTACCCTCAATTTGTTCTCTGTATTTAAGAGTCTCTTATAGTTTTTTCCTCTCTCTGTTTTATATTACTTTTGCTTCCCTTCCCTTATGTTCATTTAATATTATTTGTCTTTCTCTATTTTGCTTAGGATAATACACTCTAGTTCCATCCATGTTGTTGCAAATGGCAAGATTTCATTCTTTTTGATCAGTGAGTAATATTCCATTGTGCATATATATCACATCTTTATCCATTCATCAGTTGATGGACATTTGGACTCTCCATACTTTGGCTATTGTCAGTAGTGCTGCTATAATTGGGGTGCATGTGCCCCTTTGAAACAGCACTCCTGTATCCTTTGGATAAAGATGTAGTAGTGTAATTGCTGGGTTGTAGGGTAGTTCTATTTTTAATTTTGGGGGAACTTACATACTGTTTTCCAGAGTGGTTGCACCAGTTTACATTCCCACCAACAATGCAAGAGAGATCCTCTTTCTCCACATCCTCGCCAACATCTGTTGTTGCCTGAGTTGTTAATTTTAGCCATTCTGACAGGTGTGAAGTGGCATCTCATTGTGGTTTTGATTTGCATTTCCCTGATGATGAGTGATGCTGAGTATTTTTCATGTGTCTGTTAGCCATTGGATGTCTTTGGGAAATTGTCTGTTCATGTCTTTTGCTACTTCTTCACTGGATTATTTGTTTTTTTGGGTGTTGAGTTTGATAAATTCTTTATAGATTTTGGATACCAACCCTTTATCTGATATGCCGTTTGCAAATATTTTCTCCCATTCCATCAGTTGCCTTTTAGTTTTGCTGATTGTTTCCTTTGCTCTGCAGAAGATTTTTATGTTGATGGGGTCCCAATAGTTCATTTTTGCTTTTGTTTCCCTTGCCTCTGGAAACATGGCAAGTAAGAAGTTGCTGCGGCTGAGGCTCAAAGAGGTTGTTGCCTGTTTTCTCTGGGATTTGGATGGATTCCTGTCTTATGGTTAGGTGTTTCATCCATTTTGAGTTTATTTTTTTTGTATATGGTGTAAGAAAACAGTCCAAGTAAATTCTTCGCCATGTGGTTGTCCCGTTTTCCCAGCACCATGTGCTGCAGAGACTGTCTTTATTCCATTGGATATTCTTTCCTGCTTCATCAAAGATTAGTTGACCATACATTTGTGGGTGTATTTCTAGGTTCTCTGTTCTGTTCCATTGATCTGAGTGTCTGTTTTTTATGCCAGTACCATACTGTCTTGATGATTATAGCTTTGTAATAACAGCTTGGAATAACAGCCAGAATTGTGATGCTTCCAGCGTTGGTTTTATTTTTCAAGATTGCTTTGGCTATTCGGGGTCTTTTCTGGTTCCATACAAGTTTTAGGATTGTTTGCTCTAGCTCTGTGAAGAATGCTGGTGTTATTTGATAGGGATTGCATTGAATATGTAGATTGCTTTGGGTAGTATCGCCATTTTAACAATATTTTTTCTTCCTATCCAGGAGCATGGAGTGTGTTTCCATTTTTTTGTGTCTTCTTCAATTTCTTTCATAAACTCTCTATAGTTTTCAGTGTATAGATTTTTTACCTCTTAGGTTAGATTTATTCCTAGGTATTTTATGGTTTTTGGTGCAATTGTAAATGGGATCCATTCCTTGATTTCTCTTTCTGTTGCTTCATTATTGGTGTATAAAATGCAACCGATTTCTGTACATTGATTTTATATCCCATGACTGCTGAATTCATGGATCAGTTCTAGCAGTTTTTGGGTGGAATCTTTTGGGTTCTCCACATAAAGTATCATGTTGTCTGTGAAGAGTGAAAGTTTGTACTTCCTCCTTGTGGATGTGGATGCCTTCTATTTTTTTGTGTTGTCTGATTGCTGAGGCTGGGACTTCCAATACAATGTTGAATAACAGTGGTGAAAAGTGGATATCCTTGTTGTGTTCAGACCTTATGGGGAAAGCTCTCAGTTTTTCCCTATTGAGGATGACATTAGTGGTGGGTCTTTCATATATGGCTTCTAAGATCTTGAGGTATGATCCTTCTATCCCTGCTTTCTTGAGGGTTTTTATCAAGAAAAGATGCTGTATTTTGTCAAATGCTTTGTCTACATTTATTAAGAGGTTTATGTGGTTCTTACCCTTTCTTTTATTAATACGATGTATCACATTGATTAATTTGCAGATACTGAGCCAGCCCTGCATCCCAGGTATAAATAGCACTTGGTTGTGGTGAATAATTCCTTTAATGTATTGTTGGATTTGGTTGGTGAGTATCTTGTTGAGGATTTTTACATCCATGTTCATCAGGGAAATTGGTCTGTACTTCTCCTTTTTAGTGAGGTCTTTGTTTTTGGAATCGAGGTAATGCCTTGTAGAATGAGTTTGGAAGTTTTCCTTCCATTTTCATTTTTTTGGAACAGCTTCAAAAGAATAGGTGTTAATTCTTTTTTATATGTTGGGTAGAATTCCTCTGGAAAGCCCTGGACTCTTGGTTGTTGAGAGATTTTTGATTACTGATTCAACTTTACTGGTTAAGGGGTGTTCAAATTTTTCTATTTCTTCCTGTTTCAGTTTTGGTAGTTTATATGTTTCTAGGAATTTGTCAATTTCTTCCAGATTGCCCAATTTGTTATATACTTGCTCATAATATTCTCTTATTGTTTGTGTTTCTGGGGTGTTGGTTGTGATCTCTCCTCCTTCATTTATGATTTTATTTATTTGGTCCTTTCCTTTTTCTTTTTGATCAATCTGTTTAGAGGTTTATCTGTTTTGTTAATTCTTTCAAAGAACCAGCTCCTGGTTTCATTGTTTTGGTTTACTCCTGTTTTGTTTGTTTTTTTTAAAATTTCAGTATCTTTGATTTCTGCTCTAATCTTTATTGTTTTCCCATCTTCTGCTGGTTTTGGGTTTTATTTGCTGTTCTTTTTCCATTTCTTTTAGGCTTAAGTTTAGGTTGTGTGTCTGGGACCTTTCTTCCTTCTTTAGGATGGCCTGGATTGCTATATACTTCCCTCTTATGACTGCCTTTGTTGCATCCCAGAGGTTTGGGGCTGTTGTGTTTTCATTTTCATTGGCTTCCATGTACTTTTTAATTTTCTTTTTACTTTCTTGGTTAACCCATTTTTTCTTTAGTAGAATGTTCTTTAATCTCCAAGTATTCATGGTCTTTCCAAATTTTTTCTTGTGGTTGATTTCAAGTTTCATAGCATTGTGATCTGAATATATGCAAGATATGCTCTTGATCTTTTTGTGCTTGTTGAGTACTGATTTGTGACCTAAGATGTGATCTGTTCTGGAGAATGTTCCATGTGTGGTTGAAAAGAATGTGTATTCTGCTGCTTTAGGATGACATGTTCTGAATATATCTGTTAAGTGCATCTGGTCCAGTGTATCATTCAAAGTCATTGTTTCCTTGTTGATTTTCTGTTTAGATGATCTGTCCATTGTTGTGAGTGGGGTGTTGAAGTCCCCCACTATTATGGTATTAATATCAATGAGTTTCTTTCTGTTGTTATTAATTGACTTATACATTTGGGTGTTCCACGTTGGGGGCATAAAGGTTTACAATTGTTAGATCTTGGTGGATAGACCCCTTAATTGTAATATAATGCCCTTCTTCATTTCTTGTTACAGTTTTAATTTTAAAATCTATTTTGTCTGTTGTAAGTATGGCTACTCCAGCTTTCTTCTGATGACTGTTAGCATGACAGATGATTTTCTATCCCCTTACTTTCTGTCTGTCTGTGTCTTTAGGTCAAAATGAGTCTCTTACAAATGGCATATAGATGGGTCTTGTTTTCTTATCCATTCTGGTACCCTATGTCTTTTGATTAGAGTGTTTGTCCATTGACATTTCGAGTGAGTACTGAAATTGATGAATTTATTGCCATTGTATTGCCTGTTGAATTGTTTCTGGTGATGTTCTCTGGTCCTTTCTAGTCTTTGTTGCTTTTGGTCTTTTTTTTTTTTTTTTGGCTTTTCTCCACTCAAAATTTCTTGCAGGGCTGGTTTAGTGGTCACAAACTCCTTTAGTTTTTGTTTGGGAAACTCTTTATCTCTCCTATTTTGAATGACAGCCTTGCTGGATAAAGAATTCTTGGGTGCATATTTTTCCGAATCAACACGTTGAATATATCCTGCTACTCCTTTTGGCCTGCCAAATTTCTGTGAATAGGTCTGCTGTGAATGTGGTCTGTCTTCCCTTACAGGTTAAGGACTTTTTTTTCCTTTGCTGTTTTCATAACCTTTCCTTGTCTGTGTATTTTGTGAATTGACTATGCTATGCCATGGTGGTGTTTTGTTTTTTTTTTTTTTTTTAAATCTAATGGAGTTTTCTGTGCCTCTTGAATTTTGATGTCTGTGTCCTTCCCCAGATTAAGAAAGTGTTCTGCTATAATTTGCTCACATAAACCTTCTGCCCCTTTTTATCTCTCTTCATCTTCTGGGACTCCTATGATTTGGATGTTATTCTTTTTAATAAGTCACTGAGTTTTCTGAGTCTTGTATTGTGATCTTTTGCCTTTGTTTACCTCTTTATTTTTATGTTTCATTCTCTATAATTTTATCTTGTATATCGCTGATTTGCTGCTCTGCTTCATCCATCCTTGCTGTCGTGGCATCCATTTGTGATTGCATCTTGGTTATAGCATTTTTAATTTTGTCCTGACTAGATTTTATTTCTTTTATCTGCGCAGAAAGGAATTCTGCGCTGTTTTCAACCCTAGCTAGTATTCCTATTTTTGTGGTTCTAAATTCCAGTTCAGACAGCTTGCTTATATCTGTGTTGATTAAGCCCTTGGCTGTCATTTGTTCCTGTTCTTTCTTTTGGGACAAATTCCTTTGTTTTGTCATTTTGGAGGAAGAATAAAATTAATAAAGTAAAAGATGAAAATTAAAAATTCAAAACAAAAAGTCAAATAAAGGAAGGTAGATCCTAGAGGTGCTTTGGTTTTTGAAAGAAGCTTGAAAGAACAGAGGAAAAAGGGGAAAGAAAAAAAAGATAAGGAAGCATTTAAAAAATTTTTAAACTTACATAATGAAATATAAAATAAAAGAAAATGAAATAGAATAATTTAAAAAATGAAGTAAAAAAATAAAAATAAAAACAAATTTTCTGTATCCAAGAATGAGGAAGAAAAGAAAAGAAAGAAAAAAAAAACAAGCAAAAACAGAAGCAAAGAAAATGAGTAAATAAATGAACCAGCAAACAGAATGAAACCCGAATGAAGTTACATCCAGTTTCCCCTCGACCTGAAACTATGAAGCCTTCTATAGTCTGTACACTAAGGAGGTGGAGTGACTTTGGTCGTCTTCTAGGGGATATGGCTGGAGGGTGCAGTTGGGTGGAGCTTGGTGTAAGGGCTCCATTCTCCGCTAGGTGGCGCTGCTTAGCTTTTTGGGGTGGATCAGTGTGGTGCACATGCACATGCGTGGGAGAGGTGGAAATGGCTTCATCCAGCTCTAGGGAGCAGGAAATTTGCGCTCTCACTGACCTGTGATCAAGCACCTCTCCTTTGTCTCAGGCCTCCCTCTACTCCTGCCTCTACTTTGTCTGTATCCAAGCTGTCTTCCTGCCAATGGTTTTGGGGAACAGAATTCTTGTTCAGTCCCCTGTGAATGTTTTCACTCTTCCTCTCTCTCTCTACTTCTTGGGGGAGTGCTTTTCTTGCATAATCCCGATGCACCATACTCTCCCTCTTTCTCTTTCTCTGTTCTCTCTCTGCACTAACAGTTCCCTACCCTCCACAACTTTTCTCTCCCTCAGTTCACCTCTCCACACCATGTACCTGCCAAGTTCTGTGGCTCAAGTTTTGCAGTTTGTTGTGTTAA
Source organism: Prionailurus viverrinus (assembly GCF_022837055.1). NCBI lineage: Eukaryota > Metazoa > Chordata > Mammalia > Carnivora > Felidae > Prionailurus > Prionailurus viverrinus. The sequence continues at coordinate 1,263,913 of NC_062578.1, forward strand.
TCCTCAGATCAATTTCCTAGGTGTTCAAAATGGTTTGGTGTTGATTTAGCTGTGTTTCAGGAATGTGACAGGCTCGGGGTCTCCTGCTGCTCTGCCATCTTAACTCCCTCCCTCAGTTCTCACAAATTCTTAACTCTTTTCTTAGGTCTCACTCCTCAGGATCCTTAATCCAGTGAGAAATCAAGTTGCTGAAAAATGAACTTCTACTTCTCTGGGGTGATGGAGTGAAGAAGTAGTCATTCCTGGACAGAATTTTCCCCTGCTTTTACTCTGGTCCCTATTAAGTATGCATTGATTTCATAATATGGAAGTTAAACATTAAGCTGTAAATGATCTGGACTAGTCTTATTTTCCATTATCTAAGTAGTTATTGCAACCCCATGATAAATTTCCATATTTAAGTAATCTCTACACCCAATGTGGGCTTAAAGTCACGCCTCCAAGATCAAGAGTTGCATGCTTTTCAGACTGAGCCAGGTACCCTAAATGTACATATTTAGATTGGAGAATGATGCCTTAGGCAAAGGATACCTGCCACTGGCTAAGAGGGTGAGAAGGTTGAGGTGTATCAGATTCTTCTCCCAGAGGTGCCCGCAGAAGAAAAGTATTAGCCATGTCATCTTTGATCAGAAGGATGATCAGTGCAGCAAAATCCCAGCACCATTGGTCCCTACAGTGAAGCTCTTTTAGTCTACAGGACCATTTATATTTAGGACAGCTAGGCATGGGACCTTCAATTGGAGCTTTCCAGGAGGGGTGGTGGAAGAAGCTAAACAAGTTCTTGCAAACACGGGTGAAATTCTGAAATTTGCAGGCTATAACTCTACTAATGAGTTAAAAATCAACTGTTTTGCTGGCTGATAAATGACTTCGATATCAGTATTTCAGGAGTAGGTTTCCTGCTAGGTTTGCCTACCAGGTTGTTGCGTTGCCCAAAGGAGGTGGTGTTGAGATTGATGTAGTAGCTCTCCAAGGACTTCTCACAACAGCATGACTATAAGTAGGGCCAGTGTTAGTCAGTCTGGAAGTTTTATAAGCTTGTAAAATTAATATCTTTTTATAATTGATGTTGGAAAGTATTGTTTTGGTTAAGATATCTGAAATTTTTATGGAAATACTATATAATAGGGCAGTTGAATGTGAATTGAAGATTAGATGATGAACCTAGTTACTATCACCAATTTTACACATTGATATTGCTGAATGTAGGTAAGAAGATACTCATTACACAGTTACTCAAGTAAGTAAAAGTAAGAGGGTTTAACATGTAGGAAAGAGGAGCTACTCTTCCTGAGAAATAATAAAGAGCACACCTAATTCAATTATATATAATTGTATATTCAGTATAGCTCTGTGAATTAATAAAACAAGATTCATCTCTGAAAAAAATATAGTAGACACTTTTACATGAAGCAGTATATTACAGTGGTTAAGGGCAGGGACCCTAGAGCAAGACTACCTGAGCTTAAATCCTGTTGTAGACTCGGGCAAATTACTTAAGCTATCTGCCCTGTTTCCTCTGTGAAATATTTCCTCTGTTTTATCTGTAAAATGGGGATGTTTCTAGTACCCATCTTGTAAAGTTGTTGAAAGGATTAATGCGTATAAAGCACTTAGGATAATGCCGGGCGTATAGCAGTGATGATGAAAGAGGAGGAGGAGGGAGAAGAAATAGATGCCTTCTCAGGAATGGAACATTATTCCTCAATAAAAAGAAATGAGCTATCAAGCCATAAAAAGACATGGAGGAACCTTAAATGTATGTTGTTAAGTCAAAGAAGTCAGTTTGAAAAGACTACATAATGTATGATTGCAACTATACGATATCTGGAAGAGGCAAAGAGTAAAAAGATCAGTGGTTGCCAGGAGCCTGGGGAGTGGTGGGGAGGTAGGAGAAGGATGAATAGGTGGAGCACAGGACATTGTTAGGGCAGCACGCTACGGTAATGATGGATACATGCGTTATGCATTTGTCATAACCCATGGAATGTTCACACACAGTGAACCCTAACGTAAACTAAAGAGTGTAGTTAATGATATTGGTTCGTCAGGTGTACCACACTAGTGCAAGGTGCTAATTAGGGAAAGTATACCATAGGGCAGAGGGAACATATGGGTATTCTCTGTACATAAAAAAAAAAAAAAATTCTCTAAATTTATTTTTAAATTTATTTTTATTGTTAAAAAAGATTGGAGAAAAAAATGCTTATTAGAAACATGAAAAGCAATAATTTTAAGAAAGCATCTTTTGGGGTTTTTGCTTAATGTGCATAACATAGTGAGTTTGATGACTGGTATGGCTGGAACTTTGCAGGTAAATTAAACAGTGATAGAGACGTGATCTTTTTTTCTGTGTGTTTTAATTTTTATATGAATGGAGTGAATTTTCTGAGTCACAGAGTGGAACATATCTGCATTTTGGCCATCCTGGTGACTCCTAGGCAGAGAGCCAGTCAAGTTGGCGTAATCTGAGGCAACAGGGATGAGAGGTCCGCCTCCCACTTCCCAAGTTCGTGTCACCAACTGGTCCAAGTCAGAAGCCCAAGTAAGAACTGGCCTTTGTTGGCAGGATGCAAAGAAAGAGTATGAGGTTACTGCTAAAACTGGATTCTGGAATTGGGAAATGGCAAGCTAAAATTTCAGCTAAATAAAATATGAATAAGGTAGTGTTTTATAATATTCCGTTATTGTAACAGGCTGGGCAATTATGAGAAAACAGTATTATCCTGAGTAAAGAATGACTTGGCAGTGCTCAGGATAAAAGATTACTTACAAAAGTCCTCTCTGTTTCTTCTGTTCTGTTGGCAAAAGTAATGGCTGAAAATGACCAGACTGACTTGAAAATAAGCAGGCTCAGCAGCACAGCCATTTGGGGAAATGCATCAGGGCTGACGCAAGGCTCAGAAAGAAAGGATCTTGACATAACCCATTTTCATGTATTACTTTCCAGAAAAGCTTTCTCTGCTATTTATAGGCACATGTGTTATCTTGGCCCTCTGGGAGCAAAAATTTATATATTTGACCAGAAGAGTCTTGCTAGTAGGCAGTTTCCTGAGAGAAATAGGGCATTTGTTTATTTGTTTTACTTTTGGCTTAGCTAAATAAAAGCTGAAATTTTGCAAAAGCAGACCAGAGTTGTTTAGTATCAGGCAATTTGTAGATGTAAAAATGTGTGGATGTGTTTTGATGCAATTGTCTGTCATTATGTAACACGATAGAAATGAGGGCAGCCCACAGGGTTGAGTGCTGCATCCAGCACTCAAGGGAAGGGAATCTGGATTGGGTGAAGTGAATGTGTGGAAAAGAAAACAAAATGTCCTGCAAAGAGACTAATTAGGAGCCAAATACATGTTCTCAGATCATCCAGGTGTTTTTCCTTTTTGCCTCTTCTGAAGGATTTACTTTTTATATCATGTTGGAAAGACATAAGTGAAACCTAGATACTTCTGCAGCTCTTTTCCTCCCTGGCTCTTAACAATGTAGGTTACTTGACTCACTTCCTGTCTCCTGAGTTTGCAGGCAGAAGATCTGTGGTGATAGAGCCAGTCTGGCTATGCGTGTTGGGAAAGGGATGCTCAGAAATCGAAAAGGGAGCTTTGTCTACTCCTTTTACTGAAATACTACTAATGCATGTGGCTCCCATGTTCCAAAGAAACTATAGATGGTGTTTTCTCAATTGATCCTGGCAGTTTTAAAAATAAGACCCAGTATAAACAGACACTGATCTTTTGATGAGCAAACAAGAATGTAAAGAATTCTGGAGGGAAATAAAAGTTGTTTACTGTTAGGATATTGATTGAGAAAACTAAATGCCACTAGGACTCTTATCTACTCTCTGATTGAATTGCCAGTATTTCTACTATTGAATTTGAACAATTATTTTCTCTAGGGCCCCAAGTTATTATTTTATCACTTTTGGCACATTATTTTGTTATGTTTCAATATGGACTTGTCCATGGTCTTTATATGTACAGGCTGTTTTTTTTAAATATATAAAAATCATTTAATCAAGTGTGATAAAATAATAATTACAGTAAATTTAACTGCTGGATACCTCAATTTGGTAAGCTGAATAGAGATCTAGATTAATATGAAGTTTTAAATATGGCATCTGTAAAAATTCAAATTCAAGGAAGACATGTTAGAGTCACTGTCTTGTTTCAGGTGCTTTAAATAGCCTTATATGACTTGAAGGGCTTGTTTTTACTTTTGGTAATTTCTGGCTTTTGTGGCAGAAAAAAATACCTCTGAGAGAAGAAACAGAGAAGGGAGAAAAAAGAGGGTGTAGGAGCTAAATTTCGATATCTCTTTGGCCAGAGTTGGCAATTTTCTATTATAGAACAATATTTAAATTTTTTGCAGGATTCACTGAAGGCATTGCTAGACAACAAACAACTACTGCAGATATATTATAGCTTTAATCTGGTTTATTAAGCTTCTCTCTAGACAATTCATTTTTCTGAATCAGAAGACCAGTATTCTCATATTTGCTATCATGTTGAAGCTGTTCTGTTTGTTTAGAAATTTCACACAGGGCATATTTGTTCGTATGATATTATTTAACACAAGTTATATTGTTGTACCTGTGACTGCAAACATGACCCTTTTTATATTTAGTGTATTTGTCAGTTTAACAATACTCTGCTTGTTCTCCTTTGAAATCCCAATTTTCTAACTCAGAAGCCCAGACCCTGGGTGCACCTTCAAGGCTATCAACACTGGATCCCTTTTTGGAAACTCAGAAATCAGAATTAGCAGTTTTATCATTGAGAACCTCCTGTTAGAATGTGCCTATTAGTCCTAGATTGGATCAGCAATGGATAGTATATAGGAGAGGGCCCTTTATACACTTTGGCCTAGGCTGGTATTTTTGTCTCTAGCCTTGTCCTCTACTGTAAGCAGGTTCGCCAGGATGTACACTCTGAGATGGAGCATTTTGTGCATTAGGTTTATTGAGAAGTGGTTTTAGAATCAATACCTGTGGGAGTAGACTGGTCTTGGCAGAGGAAGAACCTGAGTTGTGCTACAGTTACAACAGAGGCCTCATCTCCTTGAGGGGGTGCTCTGGGGCTGGGGTGACCATTCAGAGTTGTCCTAATTTGGGGCAAGAGGAGTGGGCCTTACATCCTTGTGCTGATAGTCATGGTCCAGGCTGCCCCAGGAACAGAGCATGAGGCTCTGTGGGTAGGAAAGGCAAACCCATCGACAGAATACGTCTATTACAGACAAGGTTAAACCACCCTTCTCCAGGATGGAGAGGGTCCAATAGACTCAACTTGCCCTAATGTGTCTGGTTGATTGTCTCAGGGATGGGGTTGTATCGGGCTCAGTGTGGGTTGCTGTCACTGGCAGGTTGGACACTCACTCAGAAGCAGCAGTTGACAGACTGGTCTTGGTGACCTCCACTCCTTACCGCCACTGATTCTCTTCATGTACCCCTTGTGCCAGCCCTGAGGTGGCAATGAGAGACCAGCTGATGCCAGCTGGTTGAGTCATTCTGTCCACTTTGTGTTTGCTCTTTTATGGTGGATGTTCTCTGGTGGCATCAACCTCTGATTCAGTGGTCTTCACACACTTTGTACTCATCCCAGAAGTGCATCCACATGTCTCTTCCTCTGACCTCCCAGTTGTTCTCCTGCCAGGCTCTTCCTCAACCAGCTGAAGGTTTTGTCTCCTACCGTGAGTCCATGTGTATTCTGACTTTAGGCTCCCTCCTTCCTCACAAAGTGGGTGGTGAGGAGTGGTGCCCAAGGCTGTGTCCACGAGAAGGATGTCATTCCCTGCTGCCTCTCAGGGCTGCCGCACATAGGGCTGTGATGTGGCAGCAGTCTCTTCTGGGCTTTGTATTGATAACTAAACTGATCAACATGAAAACGAGGCTTTGTTTCTCCTTAGTAGGATGGTCTCAAATACCCCTTGGCCCCAATGTGGCTACAGGTGTGAGCTGAAGAAGAGGCACTGATGCCACAATGGGGATGACATGATGTTCAGGTCACTCGCTTGTGAAGTTCACATATTCTCTCTGGCCCTGCTCATGCCTGATCCCTTAGTACCATTTCCTTTTATAGTGGATTGCTGATGGCTCCACTTGGCCTCATGACTTGGTTGGTCTGACAAAGCCATCATAGGCAAAGTTCATCATAGGCAGTTTTGGCTGTCTGGTCAGCTGATTGGCTATGATCAGACACTCCATCTCTGACAGGGCCAGTAGTATGCCAAGAGCTGTCTTTCAAAAGACATAACTGTCTGCCATAAAAGGCAAGGCTTTGCTTTAGAACCTTAGCAGTATAATCTCTTGTATGGTTTTGCCACAAATACCACAGGTGTCTTTTTTTTTTTTTTTTTTAATACCACAAATACCTCCAATAGCATAGAGTTTCTTGAGTTGTATAGCATACCTGGCAGGGCCACTGCACCACAATATTGAGCTGAGAGGCAGTCACAGCAAAGGCCCCAGCCAATCCCATGGGAGCTCTGGAGTGGGGAGGCTCCTCAGAGTTGTTACAAATCAAGTCGAGGGGACTAGGTCCTTAGATTTCTGCACTGACCAGCCATTGCATGTGGGCTGCCTTCAGAAAGGGGGCATAATATCAGGTAAGGTGATTCACATTAGCTGTGGCTAATCCCCAGAGTGAGTCTCTTCTGAAAGTCGTCAGCTGCGTCTTGTACTCTCCTTTCTCCTCTCCATTTATTATTATTATTTCTTCATTGCCATTATTTATAACATTTATATTATTCTTTAATCACACTTGCCATGATTGTTTCAATCTCTGTCCTATACATGCCACTCTTTTTTTTTAATATATAATAATTTATGCTCTTATGTTTGATTGGCTGACATTTATCCTTTGGTAATTTTTAAAGATAAACTTATGGGAGGTAGGAGGCTGAGGCTTTTCAATCTTTTGCCTTAGTCCTTGAAAGACAGTTTGGTTGTATTTAAAGTTCTTGAGTTATTCTTTCTTTGAGCTAATTTAGACATTACTGTCTTCTAGCATTGACCCAGGCTGTGGAGAAACTTAGAGTCAGCCTAATCTGCCCACTGATGCCTCCACTTATAAGTGACAATTTTTTTTTTTTTTGAGAGAGAGAGGGCACAAATGAGTGAGGGGCAGAGAGAAAGAGAGTGAGAAAGAGAGAGTGAGAGAGACTGAGAGAGAGAAAGAAGAGGGGCTCAACTGAAGTGGGGCACAAGCTCATCCGATGTGGGACTTGAACTCACGAACCGTGAGATCATGACCTGAGCTGAAGTTAGATGCTTAACCGACTGAGCCACCCAAGCACCCATAAGTGACAAACTTTTTATCTGGATGTACAAATATTTTTTGGAATATGCCTTGGTGTTAAATGTTTTGTGTGAATTTTTCCTGGGACAGATGGATCCTTTTCAACCTATAGAGTCATATCTTCTTTTATTTCTGTAAAACTTTCTTGAATTATATCTTTAAATATTTAGTCTGTCCTATTGTTTTTGTTTTCATCTGCATAAATTGGGCCTCCGTTGCCATCCTTCCACAGCAGTTACTCTCTCTCTGATCCTCTTAACATTCTTTATTTCTATTTCCATTTCCCTGCTTTTGTAATTCTTTCCTTCTATGTCTCTTACTATTTTTTTGACAATATCCTTGTGTTGCTTCCAATTTTGCCTTTATCTTTTATGATTTTTTTCTTTTAATTTTCTGAGATCTGCCAGCCTATTTAAAAAACAGAAAAACATCTTCTCTTGTCACATATTTCCTGTGCACTTGTATTTCTGCTCTTTAGTGGCTTGAATCTCCTGAATCATATTGACAATTGCTGGGGCGCCTGGGTGGCGCAGTCGGTTAAGCATCCGACTTCAGCCAGGTCACGATCTTGCGGTCCGTGAGTTCGAGCCCCGCGTCAGGCTCTGGGCTGATGGCTCGGAGCCTGGAGCCTGTTTCCGATTCTGTGTCTCCCTCTCTCTCTGCCCCTCCCCCGTTCATGCTCTGTCTCTCTCTGTCCCAAAAATAAATAAATAAACGTTGAAAAAAAAATTAAAAAAAAAAAGACAATTGCTTTAAAAAGATGACAAAGTTAATGATGAAATACTTGTTCAAAATTTTCATTTGTTATGAAAAAGGATGCACACTATAAGTGAGCATAAACATTAAAAGAATGGTAAAAAGGCATATAATTTGGGGGGGCACCTCGCTGGCGCCGTTAGAGGAGTGTGCGACTTGATCGTGGAGTTGTGAGTTTGAACCCCGTATTGAGTGTAGAGATAACTAAAAAAAAAATAAACTCAAAAGAGCATATGATTCCTTATCTAATGGGGGGAGAAATGGAATAATAAAAAATCCAAAAGAAGGCAAGAAGTAAGGGAACAGAAATATAGAAGAGGTAACAGTAGCTTGTTAAGATGGTATATCTGAACTTAAATATATCAATAATTATGGTAAATGTAAATGGCAAGATGTTTTAATAAAAGACAAATATTGTCAGATTGGAAACAAAATACCTAATCATAGGACATCTAACATGATGTACAGCTAAAACATAAAGATACAAATTTCTGTTTATAAAAAGATGGGAAAACAGGGACCATATTTACCCTCCCTCCTGAAACAACTGAAAATTCAGTCAAAATATATGAAGTCATGGTCCTGAAGCATTTAACATCAGCCAATGGAGACAGGAAACAAATGAATGAAACTCTCTGATTACCCCAGTTTACTGCCTGGAGAAAGTTTCCTAAGATACAGGGATTGGGGGAAGCCAGGAAGAGCCCAGCAGTCTCCCTGATATGAACTAGGAACCTGAGGAAGCCGAGTTGGCTACATTTTGCAGGGCAGAGTACTGGGAAAGAGGGAGCCACACAGAAAGAGACTATATTTACAGAGCCTCTCCTTTTAGTATTTAGCTCAGTACAGATCAGCCTGTGTGTAAGAGAAAAGTACCTGAGGCTGAGGAAAGAGAACTACCTGAAAAGGATTAGAGGGAACACTCATAGGACTTGTAACAGTGCCTCATAAGCAAAGTGGAATACCTCATACCTCACAAAGTAGTAGATACTCAGAATGGCCTTGGTCTCAGTAATGAGGCTAACTTAACCCTAGACCTACATGCTGTTATGGTCCTAACTCAAGCAAGACCTAAAGGGATCAAATTGTTTCTAAGAAATTAAACTGTGTCTTATAACAAAGCACAAAATGTTTATAGGAATACAAAAATGCCTAGCACTCAACAATCACATTGTCTGGCATCTGGTCAAAAATTGTCCAGCATTCAAAGAAGAAGAACACAATCCATAATTAGGAAAAAAAAAAGTCAATCCAATCAATCATTCAGTTAAAACTGATTCAGAAATAGTATAGATGATAGAATGAGCAAAGAACATTAAAATAGTTATTATAACTGATATTTTTAAGAATCTAGAGGAAAGACTGAACATGTTAAGTAGAGACATGAAAGATATAAAAGACTCAAACTGAACTTTTAGAAATAAAAACCATAATGTCTGAGATGAAAAATAAGATTGACAGGATTAGTAATTAATAGGAATCAATCCGGGGTGACTGGGTGGCTCAGTCAATTAAGTGCCTGTCTTAAGCCAAGGTCATGATCACATGGTTTGTGAGTTCAAGCACCACATCCGGCTCTCTGTTGTCAGCCAGAGCCTGCTTTGGATCTTCTGTACGGTCCTCTCTCTGCCCCTCCCCTGCTCACATTCTCTCTGTCTCTCTCAAAAATAAACAGAAAAAAAAAAAAAATAGGAATCAATCCTAATCAAGTAGGATTAATAACAGATTACATTGCAGAATAAGAGGGTAATGAATTTAGAGACCTAGCAATAGAAAGTGTTCAAAAAGAAACACAGGGAGGAAAAGACCATGGGGGTGAGGGGTGGGGGATGGGGAAGGGGACTCTGAGGAGCCAGGGTGTGGGAAGAAATAATGATTGAATATCTTCCAATATTTGGTGTGATGACAACTATAAACCCACACATTCAAAAATATCAATAAACTCCAAGCATAAGAAACATGAAGAAACTACATTAAGTCTAATCATTTGCTTAAAACCAGTGACACAGATACCTTAAGAGCAGCAGAAAAAAGGTTCATCATGTGCAGAGAAACAATAATATGGATGACAGTGTATTTCTTATAGTTCTTATACTCTAGTTATGCAAGCTACAATGCAGTGGAACAACAGCTTTGAAGTACTGGAAAGGGGAAATAAACCTAAAATTCTTTGCCCATTGAAAATATCTTTGGAAAACAAAGGTGATATAAGAACATTTTTAAGTATATTGAATTTAAAAGAATTAGTCACCAGAAGACATGCACTATAAGAAATATAAAAGGAAATCTTTAAAGCAGAGGAAAAGTAATACCAGAAAAAATATGGATCTGTAAAAGGAATGAAGAACACTAAAAAATTATATATATAGATACAAATACACAATTTTTCTTAATTAAATCTTAAAAAGATATACTATATAAAGCAATAACAATATTGATATATTGTAGGATTTATAGTATATGTAGAAGTAAAATGTATGGTAATAGCACAAAGTCTTGGAGGAGAGAAATAGTATTATACTGTTATAATGTTGATATCATTTGAAGGTACGTTGTGATAAGTTAAATATGTATACTATATATCTTAATGCAACTACTAAAATAACATGACAGAATTACAGCTAATAAGCCAATAAAATGTATAAAATGGAATAATAAAAAATCACCAAATCCAAAAAATGGCAGAAAAGAGGAGAAGGGGAAAAGAGAAAATATTGGACAAATAGAAAGCAAATAGTAAGATCTTAGATTTATACCCAATGATATTAATTATATAAATCATATCAGTTAAATGTAAATGCTATACATACCTCAATTAAAAGGCAGAGATTATCAGATTGGATTAAAAAAACTAGACCCAAAAATATGTTGTGTATAGGAATTCAAATTTTATTTTATTTTTATATGTTTATTTATTTTTGAGAGAGAGAGAGAGAGCACACGAGCAGGGGAGGAGCAGAAAGAGAGGGAGACATGGGGCATCTGGGTGGCTCAGTTAGTTGAGTGTCTGACTTTGGCTCAGGTCATGATCTCACTGTTCATGAGTTTGAGCCCTATGTCTGGCTCTGTGCTGATAACTAAGAGCCTGGGGCCTGCTTTGGATTCTGTGTATTCCTCTCTCTCGGCCCCTCCCCTGCTTGTGCTCTCTCTCTCTCTCAAAAGAAACATAAAAAAAAATTAAAAAAAAATAATAGAGAGGGGGACATAGGATGTGAAGTGGGCTCTGTGTTTACGGCAGACAGCCCGATGCAGGGGTCGAACTCATGAATCACAAGATCATAACCTGAACTATAGTCGGATGTTTAACCAACCGAGCCACCCAACCAGTTCTTGTGCCCCAAGAATTCTAATTTTAATAAAAAGACCTGGGGAACCTGGGTGGCTTGGTTGGTTAAGCCTCTGGCTCTTTATTTTGGCTCAGGTCATGATCTTGAGGATCGTGAGACTGAGCCCTGCTTTGGGCTCTGTTCTAACAGCGTGGAGGCTGCTTGGGATTCTCTCTCTCCCTCTGTACCCGCCACCCCGCCACCCGACCTCTTGCACTCTCTCTCTCTCTCTCTCTCAAAAATAAATAAACTTAAAAAAAGAGACTCAAATAGGTTAAAAGTAAAAGAAAGGAAAAAAATATACCATGAAAACTCTAATGAAAAGAAGTCTGGAGGCTATATTGTCAGGCAAAATTGATTTCACAGGGAAGAATATTATGAAGGATAAAGAAGGTCATTTAATAATTATAAAATTAACAATTTCTCATAGAGACATAATGATCTTATACATTTCTTTGCCAAATAATATAGCTTCAAAAATGAAGGAAAAACTGATAGAACTTCAAGGAAAATTAGACAAATCCACAAATATAGTCAGCAATTTCAACAATTGGATAGGATAAGAAGACAGAAAATAAGAACATAGAAGTCTCAAACACTATCAAACAACTTGACCTAATTGACATTTATAGAATACTTAACACAGAATATACATTTTCACATGGAATACTTATCAAACTATATTTTAAGTCACAAAACAATAAAATGGTTCAAATCCTACATCCATTCTTGATACAAACCTCAGCAAAGTATGGCTAGAGTATGGCTCAACATCATCCTCAATATAATCCTCAATGTGGAAAAACTGAGAGCTTTTCTTTTAAGATTATAAACCAGACAGGGATGTCCACTCTCACCATTGTTATTTAACATAGTACTTTAAGTTCTAACCTTACAAATCAGACAATAAAAAGAAATAAAAGGCATCCAAATCAGCAATAAAAGTCAAACTTTTATTATTCGCAGATAACATGATACTCTATGTAGAAACCCTGAAAAATTCCACCAAAAAATTTTCTAGAATTAATACATGAATTCAGCAAAGTCACAGGATATAAAATCAACATGCAGAAATCTGTTGCATTTCTATACACCAAAAACAAAGCAGTAGAAAAAGAAATCAAGGAATTGATCCCATTTGTAATTGCACCAAGAAAACAATGATACCTGGGAATAAAGATAACAAAAGAAGTAAAAGATCTATACTCTAGAAACTATAGAACACTTATGAAAGAAATTGAAGAGGACACAAAGAAGTGCAAAAGCATCCCATGCTCATGGATTGCAAGAACAAATATTGTTAAAATGTCTATACTTAACCAAAGCAATCTACACATTTAATGCAATCCCTATCAAAATAACATCAGCATTTTTCACAGAGCCAGAACAAATAATCCTAAAATATCTGTGGAGCCACAAAAGACCCTGAATAGCCAAAGGAATCCTGAAAAAGAAAAGCAATGCTGGAGGCATCACAATTCTGGATTTCAAGCTTTATTACAAAGCTGTAGTCATCACGATAGTATGGTACTGGCACAAAAACAGACACAGAAATCAATGGACAGAATAGAAAATCCAGAAATGAACCCACAACTATATGGTCGACTCATCTTCAGCAAAGCAGGAAAGAATATCCAATGGAAAAAAAGGCTGTCTCTTCAACAAATGGTGTTGGGAAAACTGAACAACAACCTGCAGAACAAAACTGGACCACTTTCTTATGCTAGACACAAAAATAAATTCAAAATGGATGAAGGACCTAAATATGAGACCTGTCACCATCAAAATAATAGAGGAGAACACAGGTAGAAACCTCTCTGATTTCAGCTGGAGCAACTTCTTACTAGACACATCTCCTGAGGCAAGGGAAACAAGCAAACATGAAATATTGGGACTTCCTCAAGACAAAAAGCTTCTGCGTAGTGAAGGAAACAATCATAAAACTAAAAGGCAACCTATTGAATGGGCAAGATATTTGGCAATGCATATCTGATAAAGGGTTAGTATCCAAAATCTATAAAGAACTTATCAAACTCAACATTCAAAAAACAAACAATCTAGTTGAGAAATGGGCAGAAGACATGAATAGACATTTTTACAATGAAGACATAAAGATGGCCAACAGACATGTGAAACTATGCACAACATCACTCATCATCAGGGAAATACAAATCAAAACTACAATGAGATACCACTTCACACCTGTCAGAATGGCTAAAGTTAACACAGGAAACGACAGATGTTGGTGAGGATGAGAAAGGGGAACTCTTTTACGCTGTTGGTGGGAATGCAAATTGGTCCAGCCACTCTGGAAAACAGTATGGAGGTTCCTCAAAAAGTTAAAAATGGAACTACACTATGACTCAGCAATTGCCCTACAAGGTATTTAACTCAAAGATACAAAAATACTGATTTGAAGGGGGACATGCACCTCAATGGGTATAACAGTATTATCAACAATATGCAAATTATGGAAAGAGCCTAAATATCCATCGACTGATGAATGAATAAAGAATATATATATATATATATATATATATATATATATATATATATATATGGAATGCTACTCAGCCATCAAAAAGAATGAAATCTTGCAATTTGCAGTGATGTGAATGGAGGTAGAGTGTATTATGTTAAGCAAAATAAGTCAGTCAGAGAAAGACAAATACCATACGATTTCACTCATGTGGAATTTAAGAAATAAAACGGTTGAATGTAGAGAAAAAAGAAGAGGGAGGCAAACCATTAGACACTCTTAATGAAAGAGAACAAACTGAGGGTTGATGGAAGGAGGTGTGTAGGGGATGGGCTAGATGAGTGATGGGCATTAAGGAGGGCACTTGTGATGGGCACTGAGTGTTGTATGTAAGTGGTGAGTCACTAAATTCTACTCCTGAAACCAATATTACACTATATATTAAATAACTAGAATTAAAAAAAAAATTAATGTTTATTTTTGAAGGAGAGAGACAGGACACGAGCAGGGGAGAGGCAGAGAGAGAGGGAGACAGAATCTGAAGCAGGCTCCTGGCTCTGAGCTGTCAGCACAGAGCCCAACGTGGAGATCAAACTCCCAAGCCATGGGATCATGACCTGAGTGGGAGTCGGAGGCTTAACTGACTGAGCCACCCAGGCACCCCCAGGCTCTCAGTTTTTCCACGTTGAGGATTATATTGAGGATGATGTTGAGATTCAAATCCTATCAAGCTGTGATTTATAATGATAGTTGTATTAAAGTAGGAGTCGACACAAGGATATCTGGAATTACCTAAAATATATTGAAACTGAATACTATACTTCTAAATAACCCATGGGTCAAAAAAAGATAAGGGAAATTAGACGTCTTTTGGAAGTAATAAAATGTAAATCTGATGATGTCCCATCCATGCTTAGCACTCTACAGTGTTTTCCCACTTCCTTTAGTGCCAACTCCCAGCTGGTCTAAAAGCTCTGCATGATTTCTCCCTACTTTCTTCTGTAGCCTCACTCTCTGTCACTTTCCAATTTGCTTTCTTCTTTTCATTTATTAACATATCATGTTTCTTCCTGCTGCAGGGGTGTCATACATCCTCTACTTGGAGAGTAAAATTCTCTCTCCCTCTCTTGCCTGCCTCCTATCTAACATTCACGTTCCCTGGATTAAAAGTCACTTCTTTGAGACATCCAGATGGCTAACAGACACATGAAAAATGTTCAACATCACTCATCATCAGGGAAATACAGAAAAAATTCATGATGAGATTCCACCTCACACCTGTCAGCATGACTAAATTTAACAAACACAGGAAACAACAGGTGTTGGCGAGGATGTGGAGAAAGAGGAACACTTTTGTGCTCTTGGTCAGAACGCAAACTGGTGTAGCCACCCAAGAACAGTATGGAGGTTCCTCAAAAGGTCAAAAATAGAATTATCATATGATCCAGCAATTGCACTATTAGGTATTTACCCAAAGGATACAAAAATGTAGACTCAAAGGGGTACATACACCCCAATGTTTATAGCAGCAATTATCCACAATGGCCAAACTATGGAGAGAGCCCAAGTGTCCATCAACTGATGAATGGATAAAGAAGAGGTGGTTTATATGTATATGATGGAATATTACTCAACCATCAAAAAGAATTAAATCTTGGGGCACCTGTGTGGTTCAGTCAGTTAAGCATCTGACTTTGGTTCAGGTCATGATCTCATGGTCCTTGAGTTTGAGCCCCACATCGGGCTCTGTGCTGACAGTTCAGAGTTTGGCGCCTGCTTCAGATTCTGTGTCTCCCTCTCTCTCAGCCCCTCCCCTGCTCATGCTCTGTCTCTCTCTGTCTCAGAAATAAACATAAAAAAATAAAATCTTGCCATTTGCAATGACATTGATAGAGCTAGAATGTACTATGCTAAGCAAAAGAAATTAATTAGAGAAAGACAAATACCATATGATTCCACTCATGTGTGGAATTTAAGAAACAAAACAGATGAACATATGGGAAAGGGAAACAGAAAAGAGGGAAACAAACCACAAGAGACTCTAATGATAGAAAACAAACAGAGTTGATAGAAGGAGGTGGGTGGGGGATGGGCTAGATGGGTGATGGTACTAAGGAGGACACTTGTGATAAGCACTGTGTAAGTATTGTATGTAAGTGATGAATCACTGAATCTAACTATGAAACAAATATTACACTATATGCTAACCAACTAAAATTTATATTTAAAAAAAGGTCACTTCTTTGGATATTGCTGGAGTTTTGATTAGGGTTGCATTGAATCTATAGATCAAGTTGGGAAGAACTGAACATTTTGAGAATATTTGAGTCTTCCTACCCACGAACACGGGTTTTATAAGTTTCTTTATATAGATTTGCCTATATTTTGTTAGATTTATACAGAAGTGTTTCATTTTTGGAGCGTTGATTGTAAATGATATACTGTTTTAAATTTTAAATTCCACTTGTTCGTTGTTGATATATAGGAAAACAAGTGACTTTTGTATATTAACCTTGGATCCTGCAACCTTACTATAATTGCTTATTAGTTCCAGGAATTTTTTCTTCTGAATTCTTTGGTATTTTCTGCAGAGACAAATATGTCACTGGTAAACAGACAGTTTTATTTCTTCTGTCTCAAGCTATATACCTTTCACTTCCTTTTCTTGTCATATTGCATTAGCTAAGACTTTCAGTACAATGTTGGATAGGCCTGGTGAGAAGGAGAATTCTTGCCTCGTTCTTGGTGTTACAGGGAAAGCCTCTAGTTTCTCATCATTTAAGTATAATGTTAGCTGTAGGATTTTTGTAAATGCTCTTTATCAGGTTGAGAAAGTTCCCTGTAATTCCTAGCTTGCTGAAAGTTTTTATCATAAATGGACACTGGACTTTTTCAATGACTCTTTCTGCATCTACTGATATAGTTAAGTGACTTTTCTTCATTAGCCTGTTTGCATGATGATTTTATTAGTTGATTTTTGAATGTTTAACTGACCTTGTATACTTGGGATAAATCCCATTTGGTTGCAGTATATAATTCTTTTATAATTGTTGAATTAAATTCGCTAATATTTTGTTAAAGATTTTTGCTTCTATGTTCATGATAGTTATTGGTCTGTAGTTTTCTTATAAGATCTATTTATTTATTTAGAGTTTGTGGGGGGAGGGGTGGAGGGAAAGGGAGAGAGAATCTTAATCAGGCTCCATGCCCAGCATGGAGCCTGATGTAGGGGTCCATCTCATGACCATGAGATTATGACCTGAGCCCAAATCAGGGCTTGACTGATTGGGCTTGCCCAAATCAGTCACTTGACTGACTGTGCCACTCAGGTGCCCTCTTATAAGGTCTCTATCTGGTGTTGGTATTAGGGTGATGTTGGCCTTACCATTATAGAACGAGTTAAGTGTTCCCTCTGCTTCCATTTTCTGAAAAGATTATAGAGAACTGGCATAATTTTCCCTTAAATATCTGATAGAATTTACCAGTAAAACTCTCTGGGTAGATCTAGTGTTTTGTTTTTTGGAAGGTCATTAAGTATTGATTCAATTTCTTTAATAAATATAGGTCTAATTAGATTACATATTTCTCCTTGTGTGAGTTTTGATCAGTTGTGTCTTTCAAGGAATTGGGTTAATTTCATCTAAGTTATCAAATGGAGTTGTTTACAGTATTAGTGTATTAACCTTTTAATGTACATGGGATCATTAGTAATGACCCTTCCTTAATTTCTGATACTTGTAATTTGTGTCTTCTTTCTCTCTTCCCTTGGTTAGCCTGGCTTGTGGCTTATCAATCTTATTGATCTTTTGAAAGAGACAGTTTTGGGTTTTATTGATTGTTTCTGTTAATTTCCTGTTTTAAATTTCATTGATAGCTGCTCGAATTTTTACTGTTTTTTTCTTCTGCTTTATGTTCATATTGTTCTTCTGTTACTAGTCTTTGTCTTATATTTAGTGTTTTGAAGTTTGTCCTCAAGCAGAAAGTAAGGCAGAAAGTACATTTAGTCTCCCATTAGGTGGGTTAAGTAAACACATATGCTTCTAATTATTGTTTTAATTCCCTCCTCTAAGTGTCCTAGGCTTCTGTGGAATCTCATAGGACAGTCATGAAACTTTAACAAGAGCTTGGGAAGAGATCTGGGAGCTTAATTTTTATGTATCAGTATGAAACAATGCTTGTATACCATTTATTTAAAAAAGAAGGCAGTTTCAGCTTTGATATTTAGTATGCCTGATTTTATCACAAGGCAAAATTAGGTGGAAGAAGAAAATACTGTAGTGATTCTGCTTAAGGGCCAACATAGACGGGAGAAGTCACTTCTTTCTTTTGCTTGCTGTTATTATTTGTTAACGTAAAATCCCCGATTAAAAAAAGCAAGTGTTTACCTGGAGTTGCAGGTTTAGGAATTGTTAACAGATTTTTCTCATTGTTCACTTACCCCCCCCCCCAGCTTGGGTACCCCCAGTCTCTGAGTCCCTGGTTTTTCGTTGTTCCCCAACCCCCAGCTCGGGGCACCCCCAGTCTCTGAGGCCCTGGAAACAGCAGAGCTCCTGGTGCTGCATCTTAAATGTTAGGGCAAACTGAGGAAGAGTGGTTGCAGATATCTTACCAATAATGTTATGAGATGCACCTATTTTTAATGTAATCTGGGGAAGAAATGTCAACCAACTTAAAGGGAAAAATTTGGAAGTACTGCTATGTTAAGGGACATAAACAATGGGGACAAACTCCTGTGGGAATATGAACATCATTAAGAGAGAAAAACAGAGCAGAAATAAACTGATTCAAGAAATTTTTCAAAGCTTCTACGATTGATCTGAAGCTACCATTTGATTCTCTAGAATGGCAAACACTTCAGGTGTAGACTCCACTGCAAAGATGGAGATTGAGGAAGGTAGAGGAGCCTTTGATCCAGGGTCTCAGATACTGTTTCTAAGTTTCTGACCATGGGTCAGGTTGGCCTGAGGTCCTAGAGGCTTAGACAGGCACACTTGAGTTAAGCCTTTGATCTGGCTTTGCTCAGTTTGCTACCTGTGCCTCTCCTTGCTCAGCTATCCTATGCTGTAGAGTCTGTTGGGCTAATACTTGTGTGTTTAAGCCAAGAGTAACCTCATAGGTTCTTAGGAGGATTACGTTAGATCACATGTGTACAAAAATGATAGACTGTCAAATTTGACTTGGATAATCAAAGTTGCTGCATCAGTCAGATTCCAAGGCACACTTGGATGAGGATAGTTCAAAGAGAGTTGAATGCTGGTCCTGATTACCGAGGCTAGGAACCCTCAGCACTGGTGCAGTAGCCCAGGCAGGTGAAGATAGGGCTGGGGCATGCAAGAAGAAATGGCTATCAGCCAGAAGAGGGCAGAGAGGCCTCTAGGGGACTGCCCTGCTCTCAGGACCCACGATCTCAAGGTGGGGCCACACTCAGCACCCTCAGGTCCCTGGCACCCTTAGCACCCCAGGCTACCTCCTGGCTGAACTCACGGGATGGCTAGGGGGAGGCTGCTGATGAAGAGTATGATGCCATACCCCTTGCTGAAATGGTCCATGCCCATATGGTCCAGGCATTCAGCCTCCCAGGGTGGGAAGCAAGATGGAGACATTGAGGGTGAATCTGGAGGTACAGTTGGAGAACACCGAGCACAGTCACTAAGGATCTACTGGTGATTTTGTGGTACCATACATGAGCTAAAACACCATGTAGAGAGCCATCAGTGAAATAAGACAACTTCTACATTTTGTTATTTTGTTATTTCGGAGTAATGATAAACCACGATCTAGCCAATGGTCTTTGAATATATTGTTAGCTGAGGAACCCAGTGTAAAAACAAGACAAAAGTGGCTTGGATCCCACTGCAGTTGGGGAAAGTAGTGGAACAGCTTGGAGTCCTTCCCTGACTCCTTCTGAATGCTTCGTTTTCCTGAAGCAGTGAGGAATTAGGATCAGTTGATTTGAAAACTACTCTTCTAAGACTCTTGAAATCAGACATTTGTTATTTTTTTTCAATATGTTGAATATTCTTCTAATAAGAAGCCATTTATAGACTTCCATGGTAAATTTTCTTGTCTCTCCTAATAAAGATGAATGGGGTGCCTGGGTGGCTCAGTAGATTAAGCGTCTGATTCTTTATTTCAGCTTAGGTCATGGTGATGAGTTCAAGCCCTGAGTTGGGCTCTGTGCTGGCAGCACAGAACCTGCTTGAGATTTTCTCTCTCCCTGTCTCCCTGCCCCTCCACAGTTTGTGCTCTCTTTCTCTCTCTTTCAAACTAAATAAAAACTTTAAAAATGGCTTTAAAAAAGAAAATTAAAAAGATCAATAAAAGTGATCCTACAGATGGTAGCCATTGGAAAATTGTGCTATAAAAATATACGTGCTATGAAAAATGCATCTGGGCAATTTTTGTCATGTTAGCATGTCTCATAACTGGGAGACATAATTTTAACTCTGTAAGTATTGCCTGCTAGATTATGTAATTATTGTGGGTGTCCATCAGCATTTAGAATGAGAAAAAGTGGAATATAGGACAATAGCCTCAGTTTATATTCTCCTTCTTTGCTATGTCCTGGCCTTTTTAATATCAGAGCCATCACACACCACACACACACACACACAAACACACACACCACACATGGTGTGTATTCCTGTGAAGCTGATATCGTTCCACAAATTGTTCCACAAATCTGTAGAAACTCAGGCATATGGGGCTCTGTCAAGACCCATCTTTTCAATTGATTGTCCTTTGCCCACTCATTTATTTCTGCTAGGTCAGGGGGAGCTCTCTACTATCCTGGTGGTAACATCTAGCAAGGTCGTGTTTCCCTGATCCAGCTACAATTACTCTTTTCTTTTAGTTTCTTGCTTATTTTGTTACTGTTTAAATTTGACAGTCAATTTGATAGATTCTTCATCTACAATTAATTGAAAACCTTTCAATCCTCCATTGGCCTACAGAATGTTAATTGCTTTCCTATATCTTTCCTTCTTTCATTATAGGATCATGGCTAGCTTAAGTGTAGGTGCATAGTGCTTTCCTGCTTTTCTGCTTTCTTGTTGTCAATGTTGATGGATGAGATTAGCTTTGGGATCTGAGGGAAAGACTGCAGAGAATGTGAGTGGCTGGAGTAGAAGCTCATTCTTTTCTGGACCAAACTGGTGTTACTGGATGAGCCTCATTTCCCGCTAACCTCATCTACAGCTCCACATTAATCTTTGAGTTCTCACATCTCTTCTTTCACTTTCTCTTTATTTCGGGGTTGTTTCAGATGGGATGTGTGTATGTGTGTGAGTGTGTATACGTGTGCATGAGCACGAATGTGAATTTTAAGGACAGTAGTTGTGAAAACAACTCCACTGGCATCATTATTTACTTCTTGTCTGAGTTGCCATGGATGGTAGGACTTATGTCCAACTCTTGTCACATGTTTATTACACCCTGCAAGTGTGGGCTGCCCCTTCTCTGCACAGGTGCAACTTCAGGAGGCCACAGTGGTGAGGCAGATACATAAGGCCTTCAGTGGATGACCCTCTCTTCCTACTAGAAATTATGGGACCATTCAGGTTTCAGGTTCTAAAAGTTTCATACTTGGGTCACTTGATTTGCAGACTGGATAAATAATGTTAGTTAACTGAGGGAAAATGACTTCAAAGTAAGCTGATCTGGGTTGCTGACTTACATTTACTAATGATACTATGTATCTTCTCTCATTGTTTTGTCTGTTTTAATGTTTCTAAAAGGGGTCAAATGACAATTATTTATCTTCAACACTTGCCAAGTTTATGTAAACTTGTAGAAATGAAGTTATGCAGAACAGTCCTATAGGGTCAGTTTTAGTGCTGAATGCCACTGAGGGGAAGGGGGATAGAGTGTAGCTCTGGAGAGTGTTCAGGGTAAGCAGGGTGTTCAGGGTGAGCTTCCATTATACATGCACAGCAGAACCCAAATGTTACCTGGGAGCTCCTGACATCTTGTGTTCTGTATAAAATTAAGTCTGCACATGAACAAAATTGAAAAACCTTTAGCCAGACTGACAAAGAAAAATGGAATGAATACTCAAATTGATAAAATCAGGAATGAAGTCAGGGACATTATTACTTGCCTTAGAGAAATATAAGGGATTATACTTGACTCCTATGCCAACATGTTAGATAACTTAGAGAAATTCCTAGAGAGACTTGAACTACCAAAACTGACTCAAGAAGAAATGGAATATCTAAATAGGCTCATAAACAAATAAAGAGATCAAATTAGTAAAACAAAAACAAAAACAAACAAAAAACTTCCTACAAAGAAAAACCTAGGCCCAGGTGGCTTCACTAATGAATTCTACCAAACATTTCAGAACGATTCATACCAGTTCTTCACAAAGTCTTCCAAAAAATAAAAGAGAACACTTCTCACTCATTTTATGAAGACGTTATTACCCTGATACCAAAACCAAAAAAAACATAAGAAAGCTACAGAGTGATATCTCTTATGAATATGGATGAAGAATCTTTAGCTCAGAGCTGAGCATGGAAAGTGCTTAAGATTCTCTGTCTTCCCTCTACCCCTCTCCCCTGCTTGCACTCTCTCTCTCTCTCTCTCTCTAAAAAAAAAAAAAAAAAAGCAATCCACAATACTCAAAACTATTAGAGCTATTAAATGAGTTCAGCAAAAGTTAATTATGCATAACTAATTGACCTATGTTCCCCCATGTTCTCCCTGGAACACAAACTTGTGAAAATTCCCAGGTCCTTATGTATTTCTGGTCACTTCTGCTCTGGGGCCTGCTTTCAGAAGAGCTGTCTCTGTTCCAAATACCACTGAGCTAGATACTTCACTAATAACTCTCTTGATCAGTTTCTATTCTACACGTCACTTACACAAAGACATCCTTAAGCAAGTAGATTTTTGTTTTTGGAGGGGGAGGAAATTTGAAGGGGTTAATAAAAGAACCTATGGTGCAGCAAAGCAAACGAACTGAATGTTAGATGTGCTCTTTCTAAAAATGTCTCTTGGCTGCTCTTTATCAGGCTGCTCACTTATCCCTATATTCTCCTCAGCTTCCTCCTCTCCCCACCCTCTCCCAGGGGAAAACAGAAACCAAACCAAGAATCCAAAAAATCAAAAAATCCAAACCAAGAATCCCCCCCCCCCAAAAAAAAAAAGGTTAAAGAAACTTAACCACCTTTGGTGATTGATTGAGCTACTGATGATACACCAGCTTAAAGCTCTCGTCTTTGTCTCCAAAGGGCTTATAACAGAACAGAATTCCAAGAAAAATTCTGGTGCCAAAGATTGTTGTTACGATTCCCACTTCATGACATCTGATTTCAAAGTAGACTGCTTTACATTGTAGTTTGCTAGAGTTAGCACATTCATCTGTTTGAAGGCTCAAGTATTTGGTAGAGGATCATTGATTTGACCAGTGAAAACATAAGTTTTTATGCCATTTGGTGCACACATGCCTACACATCACTACCCTTAAACATTGTACACATAACGGTAAGTATGCATTTTTTGGTGGGTGAATGATAATATATAGGTTACTGAAAGACTTTTTGGAGGATGTGAGGTGAACGGAGTTTGAGTGTGGGGAGGAAGATTAGTAGGTGGGGAACTTGGAGGGACATGTGGTGATGAGGATGGCAATGTGGGGGCGGTGGGAATTGCAGGGCCAAGATAGAAATGTGTCCATTCATTGTCTCATTTATTTATTCAACAGATATTTATTAAGTGGTTACTAAATACAAAGCAATACTGTAAGTCCTGAGTGAGGGGAGAGAGAGTTGAAGGTAAGAAAGAAAATCTGATCCTTGTAAGGTCTTGGGCATTTCTGGTCACAGATTCTTTTGGCAAATTTATTGTACAACCAAGGCAAGCACAAGCAAGAAGATATAGGCACAAGTCAGGGCTATGCTAAAGCTGTTGTTCTAGAAAGACCTATCAGATGATGGAAGGTCAGCTGCCTGGATGCCCGTTGATGTGGAGAACAAAGGCAAAAGAAATGTAGAGAACAAAAATAGACTTCCTTACAACTTACAGCCCATTGACAAGTACTTGAGACAGGCAGGCTGAGTGACCTTCCTCCAGGAACTCAACTGCCTTGACGTTAATACTTTGCTAGGGTCAAAAGGCAACCTTAACCCGACATTAGCCTGGCCTCCTGGATCCTATAAGTCTTCTTTAACATATAAAAATCCTTTGGAAGCTTCCTTTATCTCTATCCCCTTGTCCCCCCCTCCCCCCCACCCACCAAGGTACATGTTAGCTAGCAATCATCATCCAAGCATATGGGCTACTGGTATACATCTGAAGGGTCTCACGACTAAGGTTTTACTAGACAGTAGTAAATGACCCCTCAAGGTCCTGGAAGCCTTGTTTCCAAATTCCTCAGAGACTTAGGTTGTCCCTAACTCCCTCCCAATTTAAAAGCATATAATCAATCACTCCTCATAATCCCGGTGCAGCTCTTTCTGTCCTATCCCCGTGCTTTAATAAAGCACCTTTTTGCACCGAAGACGTCTCAAGATTCTTTCTTGACAGTTTGCTTCCAAATCCCAACATTATGCCACATCACCCGTGACCTGAAGTTTAACCGACGTGAAGCCGATCAAGGTGAATCTGCACGATTTAGACCAATAGCCAAGAGAAACCGCTTTGTGACCAACTCAGGTCGGCGACAGGAGTGGAATAAAGCTGGTTCACAAGGCGCCAGTGGGGCCCTGGGTGTTGTTTCAATACTCAGGAGACCTGGAGGAGAGGAACTGCTTCCCCAAAGGCTTTTGTTTTTTGGCTGCCTGCTGAGAAGTTTTATTTCTTTTAAATAGGGACCAACACCAAGTGGAATAAATAATTCTGGATGTGGGAGTGAGGAGGATACAGATAATTAAATGCAGAACAAGGATTGCTACATCTATTAAATTCTATGGCTTAAAGGGATTTCAAAAAATAAAAGGTTTTTTTTTTTTTTCAGTACTATTTTTCCAAGGAAAGAACTGGTAGTAATTTAATCATGTTCTGAAATCTCAATTTTAACCCAATCAGACATCAGACTCATTTTAACAAATCCATTTCTTAAATATTAGCAAATGGTTTCTGAACACCATTCTATACTTAAAAAACCAGAACTCAAACATGGGCTCCTTAGGGACTTGGGGACGTGTTTATACGCTTTTAAAACAACATAAATGGATTTATTCTAAATGTAATTTCTGTCCTGTTTTTTCTTTAACCTAATAAAGCGTGTTATTGACCTTTCCATTGTCAGTACATATAGGCGCACCCCATCTATAGGTGGCTGCATTGTAATTGCTTTGAGCCCTCAAGGTATTGATTCACCTTTAAGCCAATTTTTTGTGTGCACAATTGCTAACAAGGCTGCAAAGAATGCATTTGGACATATATCTTCACGCATATGTGTGGAGGACACTGTTCTTTTTGTCTGAGTGACCCGGGCAAGCCATTACAGGGTGCTGAGCTGAAGAGGACGCGCATATTTTAATCAAATTTGAATGTGATCCCTCTGGCTGCAGTGTGGAGAAAAGACAGCGCTAAAGGGTGAGGACTGAGGTTCTCCGTGCAGGGAGTCGACCTTGTGCTCACACGTGTGAGGATGGGTGCCTCTTCCTAAATTCCAAATCGTGCAGGACTCGGGCTGTGTAATTTTCTGTCTAGTTCAGCATTTCATTTCCTTGAAGATTAGGGGCCTAGGGTGCTATAAACAGAACAGAACGCTGGAAGGCCGCAGACAGTTCTGGAAACTCGCAAGTGGCTTTTCCTCTCGACCGTGGAAAAATGATTCCATTCTGGATTTGGGGCTGAAGATTAGTTTGAACAGCAGCTGGCTTTTCCTTGTTAATGTCGTCGAGCTGTAGGGCGGCTCCCTGCCCGAGCAATTCCCGCGGAGGCCTAAGCTTCCGGCACCCACACCGACACCTTTCCCACGGCCCTGCCAGCGGCACGTGCCTCCTGTGCATCGCTGATGTGGCTTTGTGGAGCCCTGCGCCCCCAGGTGCTGTATATTTTATAAACAGGGTGGTAGTTTTTTTAGAATTCATAAATACCGTGTTGTCTTTTTGCTTCTTCATGGGCGTCACAAGAAATCTGTGGCCTCAAAATGTCAGGACACAAGGTTAACTGTGACAAGGAAACAGCACTGGCCCCTGGAAGCTAAGACCTCCTGTGAGAAGTGACGCCGAAGGCGGGAGCGGGCCGAGGGCTGCTGGAGCTGTTATTTACAGCGTCGAGCATGTGCACCAACCTGAAATGCCATCTGCCAAATGAACTCTCGCTCAGAAGGGGTTTTATAAGCGGAAGGCCCAAGCCAGGACGGCGCGTACCACTTAATACAGAGAATTTACAGGCGGGATGCGAAGTGGTGGGTGGTCTCCGTGGAGGAGAGTCTTTGCCACATTTATTTGAAGGCCGGTGGGGCCCCATCCTTCCCACTGCGGACACTTAAACGTTCAATGAGCGTGACCTCGGAAAACCTCATTTTTTATTTCCCCCAGTTTAGTCACTAGGAGGAGCATGAACATAGCAAATCCATGTTTTCTGAAACCCTCATCAATTTCAGGAATTATACTTGTAAGTTTTAAGTCGAGTAAATTCTCCGCTCCAGTTTTTCCCCCCATCCTTGGGTGACCGTTTCATTTGCTTTGAGCACTTACCGAGGCTAGAATAAAGAGTGTGTTGAAATCATAGAGGACAGTTTTAGAGGTTTTGCTTTCTGCTCCCGTGGGCAGTGAGGACACTAGTCATCTTTTAAAATTTGGATCCGTTTCAGATGCCTTCAGGGCACCTGTCTCCCACATCCGGAATATTTCTGCAGTTTTCCTTGAGCATGTTAGGAAACACACAAGTCTCCGGAACAGGTTTCAACATATGTGAATGGAATATGCCTTGTTCTGATTAATAGCTTTCTTCATTCTTGTAACTGTAAATATTTTAGGGTACGGTTTTTTTAAACTGAGTTTTATCAAATCTGGAAGTGCATTTTTCCCATGTGCTTGCCATCAGCTCGTGGGGGTTTTTAGCATGGAACTATTTTGGAGAATGTGGAGAATAAAAGTGGCTTGTTAGGGTGGTGGGATGGTTAAGTGAATAAAAACTTACTGTCATTAATGTTGGTATGGTTTTAATAGGGCAATATTAATAATACCAATGGCTTGAGAAATTTGGTTTTTCTTCAATTTTAAAATCAAGTGCTTTTTCATGGCTCTATCAGGTAAGAATGCAAATCATTTCTCCATATTCTCCCTAACTCTCATTCTCCACAGCATCTGTAACATTTTTTATTTCTTAGCCAAAAATATCTAAATAGAAAAATGTTACTTTCATTACATAACAAAGTAATGTGAGATTTTTTTCTATTGAGCTACATTTGGTATTAATGAATATTAAGTTCTGTTTGTCCTTAATATGAAGTTGTGTTGTATTGCAGTTATGTTTGATAGAGAGAGGAGATATAATTTTGAACAATAAATTTAATCATTTTTTCTTTTCTTAGAAGTTTTTATTTATTTATTTTGAGAGAGAGAGAGAGCGAGAGAGAGGTGTGAACAGGGGAGGGGCAGAGAGAGAGGGAGAACGAATCACAAGCAGGCTCTGCACTGTCAGCATAGAGCCCGATGCCGGGCTCACACCCACAAACCGGGAGATCACGACCTGAAACGAAACCAATAGTTGGGCGCTTAACCAACTGAGCCACCCAGGCACCCCTCATTTTTTCAAGTCTTATATGATATTGCATTCACTCACAGATGCATTTTTGTGTTAGAAAAGTGACAATATTCTTATACATTTAAAGTATTTTATGTGTGATTAAAAAATAAAAGTTGTTGGGGGCGCCTGGGTGGCTCAGTTGGTTAAGCGTCTGACTCTTGATTTCAGCTCAGGTCATGATCTCATGGTTCGTGGGTTCGAGCCCTGCATCGGGCTCTGTGCTGACAGTGCTGGAGCCTGCTTGGGATTCTCTCTCTCCCTCTCTCTCTGCCCCTCCCCTGCTTGCATGTGCTCTCTCTCTCTCTCTCTCTCTTTCAAAATAAATAAACATTAAAAAATAAACTTACTATTTTCCAAATTACCCTAAAAAATAACGCTGATTTCATAGGATTCAATACATAGGACTTTCTGTGTTCAGGGACTTCTTTTATGAGTTGGATTAGGGGTATTTGTGTTCCGTTGCACTTGACATTCTTCTGAAATATTTTACAGTACCTGACAAGCTCTTACATTTGAAGGGTATCTATCCTCTGCAAATATCAAAATTTCCCCCAAGACTTTTACTAAGGTGTCTCCATTCTTAACGTGCTGGTGTGTGGAAAGGAGAAGAGCAGAGGTGTCTTAAAATGTTTGACTTCGGAAAGTCACAGCTCTCCTCTGTGACAACGAGTCCCCCACAGCACCATTTGCTGCTTTGATGCCACAGGGCAGGATAGAGCCCTGGCGAATGGGACACGCGTCCAGCTCTGTTTGCTGGTTTGCCTTCCCTGGACTAGAAAGGAAAATGGAATATACAGACCGTCATTTTGCGGCAAACTGACGGGGGAGACTTTACCAACGGGGAAGGAATTGTAGGGCCTTGCAGACTCTCTGTAGAACAGCCACCCTGCTAACCTGGGTGTAGAGGAGAAGGTGACTTAGCCATTTGCACAGTGAGTCGGGACTGTGACGTGGCCATTTCCTCAGGACCTGGCAGCTTGGCAAGGAGCCCCTCGGAGTCCCTTCTTCCTACCAGTGCCCTTGGCCAGGAGTCCCCCCTGGCTTCCACGTAACTGGAATGGAGTCAGAGAACAAACTGAGGGTGGATGGGGGGGTGGAGGGAGAGGGGCAAATGGGTGATGGGCATTGAGGAGGGCACTTGCTGGGGTGAGCCCTGGGTGTTGTATCGAGGCGATGGACCACGGGAATCTACCCCCAAAAGCCAAGAGCACACTTTACACACTGTATGTTAGCCAATTGGACACTAAATTATATTAAAAAAAACCCCAAACTAACCTGAATCTGTTTGAAGCTTCTGAAACTGAGCATTAAGTTCTTAGGTGAAAATGATCGCGACTTTCCAACATGAAAATGTGTTTATACACCACAGGCAGGCAGCAGTGACAGAGTCGTGAGTCTGTATCCTGTTGATTCACCTCTGGGTCATTTGACTTGACCACTTTGGACCATAAACAACACTCACATGTTTAAGAAAATGTTTATTTTTGAGCGAGAGCACGAGCGGGGAAGGGGGCAGGGAAAGGGGAAAGGGGCCGAGAGAGGGGGAGAGAGGCTGGGAAGTGGGCTCTGTGCTAACAGCAGTGGGACCCATGTGGGGCTCGAATTCACGATCTCATGAACTTCCAGATCGAGACCTGGGGTGATGTCAGATGCTCAACTCACTGAGCCACCCAGGCACCCCAACACTCACGTTTTTCAGATGACGATAAGACAGTTCTGTGATTGGCAGATAAAATGTTTTAAGTTAATGATTTCCTTGTAGTGAAATGTCACGTGGGATACAGAGTTTATGTTTTTCTTAAGGCGGTCTCTTTTGCCCTCACATGAATCCATGTGTGTTCCTGTCCTGACCTTTCTGCTTTCTGCCATTTCCTCTGCTACCCTCTCCTTAGCAGAGTCTTTGTTCTCACAAGTGTTTCTTCCTTCTGTTCTCATTTCTAAGACCTTGCATTCTATATTCCGATCTTTCATCCACTAATACATTATGATCACACTGACAAGTCATTAGGAACCCCAGGAGTCTAGAAGAAAGATAGCTTTTTTTGAACAGTAGGGTGTTAAAAAATTGAATCCTCGGGGCGCCTGGGTGGCGCAGTCGGTTGAGCGTCCGACTTCAGCCAGGTCACGATCTCGCGGTCCGTGGGTTCGAGCCCCGCATCGGGCTCTGGGCTGATGGCTCAGAGCCTGGAGCCTGTTTCCGATTCTGTGTCTCCCTCTCTCTCTCTGCCCCTCCCCTGTTCATGCTCTGTCTCTCTCTGTCCCAAAAATAAATAAACGTTGAAAAAAAAAATTAAAAAAAAAAAATTGAATCCTCAAAGATCAAGCATTTCTAGACACTAAGTATCCTGTGAGAGTTTCTGGTCTGTGGGTTTGGAACCCAAGGCTGTAGGCACTGTGGTAAGTGCTTATAGACTCCTGGAGATCCCACTTCAGCCCAAATGGTCTGGCCTAGATTTAGACCATGAAACAACCAGTAATGTTCTCTAAATCCCAGATTTCAGATTCTTCTATAAATCCCAAGTTTCAGATCCCAGGAAACAGGTTCTTATGACCTGGGTTCATTCTAGATCAAGTCAAATCCCAACCAGAGGCTTTTGGAAGATGCCTTGGGTGTTTACTTACATCTGGAGGTATTTGTTTTTTTGTTCAAGTGACTATTCCTCTGAAATATTTACTACAGCAGGCAAACCCACACCTTGGGCCCATTACTCCATGGCGTACTGGTGGCATGGGCTAGGGCTTCCGCTGACTACCGTGGTAGCTCAGGGAGACTTGGTTGTTAAACTGTGAGACTTAAGCGCCACTTTTGCTGGAATGGGACTGTGGAAGGCTGAAGCCCCTTCTCAATGCCTCTCTGACTTATGAACCGTGATCTCCAGGCCAGGGAGAGTGGGAGCTTTAGGCCATTATTTGAGCTTTGGACCGCCAAAGCCCCAGAAGCACTTTTGGCTGAATTGCTTGGATGATTTACTTTAGCTTTGTTGGTGACTCCAGGAGGTACACTCAGACCTGCCTTTTAAAATTAATTAATTAGTTAATTGAGATTTATGTTTAAATATAATTTACTGTCAAATTGGTTTCCATACAACACCCAGTGCTCATCCCAACAAGTGCCCTCCTCCCTGCCCATCACCCACTTTCCCCTCTCCCCCATGCCCCATATACCCTTAGTTTGTTCTCAGTCCTTACAAGTCTCTTATGGTGTGCCTCCCTCCCTCTCTGTAACATTTTTCCCCCTTCCCCTCCCACATGGTCTTCTGTTATGTTTCTCAAGATCCACATATGAGTGAAAACATGGTATCGTCTTTCTCTGCCTGACTTATTTCACTTAGCATAATACCCTCCAGTTCTATCCATGTTGCTGCAAATGACATGATTTCATTCTTTCTCATTGCCAAGTAGTATTCCATTGTATATACAGACCACATCTTCTTTATCTATTCATCAGTTGATGGACATTTAGGCTTTTCCATAATTTGGCTGTGGTTGAAAGTGCTGCTATAAACATTGGGGTACAAGTGCCCCTATGCATCAACACTCCTGTATCCCTCGGGTAAATTCCTAGCAGTGCTATTGCTGGGTCATAAGGTAGATCTAGTTTTAATTTTTTGAGAAAGCTCCACACTGTTTCCCAGAGAAGCTGCACCAGTTTGCATTCCCACCAACAGTGCAAGAGGGTTCCCGTTTCTCCACATCCTCGCCAGCATCTACAGTCTCCTGATGTGTTCATTTTGGCCACTCTGACCGGTGTGAGGTGATATCTCATTGTAGTTTTGATTCGTATTTCCCTGATGATGAGTGACGTTGAACATCTTTTCATGTGTCTGTTGGCCATCTGGATGTCAGACCTGCCTTTTTAAACGAGTTTGGTGAGTGCCCTCCTTCAGCTGATTACACAGCACAGGGAGGATGAACAAGTTAATGTTTGCAAAGTGTTCTGACATTCCCAGGTGAAAGATGCTGTATAAGTACAAAGTGTTTGAATTATTGTTTAATGCCTCCGGAGACAACAGCAGGTAGAGTTACCATGAACAAGCTTTTGGCCTGAGATCCTCAGAGTTCGACCATCCAGCTGTTCCGGGAACCAGAGATGTCTTCCCTGCAGTGCTGATCTGACTCCAGGGAGCAGCATGCCTTTCATGTTTTGTGAATTCACCTAGTGAGTTTACATTAAATAAATGCATATGGAAAGTTCGTGGGTGGTGTTTCTTTTTTTTTTTTCTTTTTTTTGATGTTTATTTATTTTTGACAGAGAGAGAGAGACAGAGAGACAGAGAGACAGAGAGACGGGGCAGGAGTGGGGGAGGGGCAGAGAGAGAGGGAGACACAGAATCCGAAGCAGGATCCAGGCGCTGAGCTGTCAGCACAGAGCCCGATGCGGGGCTCGAACTCAGGGACCGAGACATCGTGACCTGAGCCAAAGTTGGGCTCTTAACCCACTGAGCCACCCAGGTGCCCCTCGTGGGTGGTGTTTCTTAAGAAAAATATACATGTTTTCTTTCAGTTTTGCTCTATTGAGTCTAATGTTTTGGAGGATTTGACGCTGTCCAGTTAGTTCTAAGGAGCTGGTTGAAAGAGAACTAGGCGTTTAAAGGTGGGTTGAGTTTTTTGTTTGTTTATGCAACTGGCTAATTTTAGCATCCAGATTCAGTCATTTTTGATTCTGGTTTCAGACTGCTTCCAGGTGGTTACTAAAGGAGATTTCAGCAAATGGTGTGACTATAAGGAAATGAAGGACCCTTTCTCTGCTTCGTCTTCCTTTTGCAGAAGTCAAGCTACACTGTTTATTATGCCGTTTTTACTCAAGAAGAGCTGCTCGGTTTAAACTCCGTCCACGTTCCTTGCAGCTTTTAGCTGGGGTGTCCTTCACTACACAGCCATGTTGGCCCGAGGGCTGGGGTGTTACTCGCGGCCAGTGGCCCTGGTACCTGGGAGGGAGAGAGACTCTTGCTCTCACAAAAACAAGTATCTTTCTCCCCCATTTTTGAGTAATCAGCAGAGGGCAGTACCCACCCTTGTAAAAGAATGAAGGAACCTCTTCTCTGAGAAAAGATGCCCATCCCATGTGGCCACAGATGTATCTAGATAGAGCTGGTGGCGTGGCTCTTCCTGCATCTCAGAAAAAGAATCTGCAGTTAAATTTACGTCTGCCTGCCTATACCGATGTAGTATGGACTTTTCCTCTCTAAACCCACTTGAAATCTCTGGCAAGACATTGCTGTTTCTCTAAGTATAAACATGGATAAAGTACAGAGGGATCATATGAATGTATTTCCGAAGACAGTCTTCAAGAAAAATAGGCAAGATCTGGGAAGTTGTATGCTTCCGATAAGTGAAGAGTCTTATTTTCTTGGTTTGGGAACAGCTCGTAATCAACGTGGGAGACTCAGACGTGCACAGACCTGGGCTGGCATCCGACTGCCTCCTGCACAGGCCTGCTGATGTCAGGGGTCTAAATCAACGTGGGCAAGGGGGGGAGGGGTCAGCCCATGACACAAGAGACCACGCAGACTTCAGCCTGTTCTGTACGTGCTTGTATTTTGCCTTCTTGCACGGCTTAGGTCCAGTTCACACCCTCCTTTCCTCATGGTGTCCTGGGGTGAGAGGCAACATCCACTGGGAGAGAGGCAGAGGGTGGCTCCGTGTGTCCCCACCTTCCTCACAACTGCCCGATGACAGCTGTCACTTCCGGTGGGCCCTAAGGCTCACTTCTGTTCTTAACAACATTCTTCACCTGGTTTCTCACTTCTTCACGTTTGAAAGAGGCACAAAACGCGAAAACGAGGAAACGTTTCTGATACGTCCAGAACCGTTACTTGCACCGTCCAGTAGCTTCATCAGGGTGGCAGTCGGGAACGTTTCCTTTTTGCCCCCTTAACTGTCACAGAAAACAGCAGAAGCTGCCGCTCCTCCTGTCCCTGCAGTCAGTCTCCGTAGCATCTGACACGGGGGTCAAGAGCACGCGGTTCTGCACCTTGCGGGGCTTTGAGCCAGGTAAGGTCGGGGAGGCGGGCTGCTGGAGAAGCCGCTGAAGGAGAGGCCACCCCCGGGACAGGACAGATGCCATCCTTGCTGCGCCCAATGCCCAACCAGAAGTCGCTCCAGAGGGTGGCGGCGCCCGCCCGTCCTGGCTCAGGGTCCCAGCCCCTGCGGCTCCAGGGCTGAGAGCGGGAGGATGCTGGGAGGATGTTCACCACTCTGTGGTTCTTTCCTATGAACTGGGAGAGGAGGGGGCTGGACTTTTCCGTGTGATGAGCTATGAAGGGAGAGAATTAGAGGTGAGAATGTTCTAAGATATTAACATAGGTATAAATTAGGAAGAACTGACTTAAATTATATTATTTAGTCATCATATAATCTTATATATTATATAATAATAAATACATAACTTAAATACATTATCGATGTAATTATTGACACATTTTTTTCTTGGCAATATGTTTATGTCTTATCTGAAGTTCAGATAGGCTAAAGCCTTTCATTACCGTACCATGAACTTGACTATTTCCCACTGTCTCCCGCAAATGCCTTTTCAGCTCCATCTTGTGTTAATTTAATCTCCACCTGCTTAAGCTCTTTATCGTACAGACATAATAGTAATTTGTGTTGACGATTTTGTGTGTCGGCATTTCTCCCAGAGTGCCCGCACGGCTCTGCTGGCCCAGGCGACTTGGTCTCTTGGGTCCGCGGCCCTCCCTCCCCCTTTTCTCCTCGTGCCTCTGCATGGTATCCACACTATTTCCTTAGCACTTAGCTTTTATTCTTTTTCACACGGAAAAAATAATGAATCTGTCCTCAATCTTTGTCTTCAGTCAATCAAAAATGCACAAGTTTCTTGGCGATTGACACCTCCTCTCGGCCTCAGAGTTTTTATGTGTAAAATAAGAACGTGGGCTTCATGTCCTCCTCGGAGCCTTAAGGATTCATTGGCTTCCCTTTCGGGGCTGCTGGGGCACAGAGGTGGGCGTTGAGGGCGCAGAGCCTCACCGACCTCTGTTGCAGCCGGAGAAGTTCCATGTTTGTCTCTTTACACTTTAGCATGCCAGTATGTTTCATTTGAAGAAAAGATTCTATGGCTAAAAAAAAATTGCTAGACAACTTCCGACACTCCATCAAAATGCAGTTAAAAACACTTTTTTACAATGGAGGTGAAATTGTATAACATAAACTTAGCCATTTCAGAGTGTACGATTCAGCGGCATTTAGCACATTCCGCTGGGCACCTCTATCTAGTCCTAAAATACGTGTACCACCTGTCTATCACCCTGAAAGAAAACTCTGCAGCCACCAGCGGTCACTCTGTATTCTCCTTTTTCTCCTGCCCCTGGCAACCACCAGTCTACTTTCTGCCTCGATGAATTTACCTATTCTGGATATTTTATAGAGATGGAATCATGCAATATGAGGCCTTTGGTGTCTGATGTTTCACTTAGCATAATGTTTTCGGGGTTCATCCATGGTATAATATGTATCAGCGCTTCATTCCTTTTTATGGCCAAGCAATATTCCACTGTGTGGATAAACCACATTTTGCTACCCATTTGTCTGCCGACGAACATTTATTTGGCTTGCTTCCCCCTTTTGGTTATTGCGATTAATGCTGCTCTGAGCGTGTGTGTACAAATATTTCTCTGAGGGCCTGTTTTCAATTCTTTTGGATATCAGAATTGTAATTTTAACATAAGTTCCTTAAATAAGGGGATAGTGAATTGTGCCCATTGGGTTACCCGTGGAATTAAACTCCACGGTGTGGTATAAGCTTTTAATCACTTAGTCGGTGCATACTTTGTTCTTGCCCTTTTATCCACATCTGCTTCAGTTTCCTTACTTTATTAGCTCCTTCCTGAAAGGGTTCTTTTTTATTTGAGGTTGACAAAATGTGCTGTCTTGTAGGAGTGACACAGTTATTCGTATATTTTCCCCAAGTGCCATACAGTCCTAATCTCATTTGGGGCCATTTTATCACAATGATGTCATTGGAGTATAGTTGGTTGGCCCTGCTCTGACCAGAGTGTTATAAATACACACAGAACACAATTCCATTCTGGCTTTTCACACCTCTGTCCTGCTTTCTTCTGATTGCTTGACTTCACTGGCCTTCTAAAATAATGGAAAAAAAAGTGCCTCAACACATTTGGTGAGTATTTGGACACTGAATTTCAAGGATTCAGCAGCTTCCTTGGTTTCCTGTCTGGTCAACTTCGAAGGCACTTGGGGAGAATAGAAGTGATTGTTACAAACTCTCTTTTTACATATTTATGGACAATTTTTCTTAGAAAAACACTAAACCTCTCGGATGCACTCATGTAAACCGGATTTACCGTGTCCCACCCCCACCCCCCTTTTTTTTCATCTTAAGGGAGAAGCAGGATAAAAGAGAGAAAGACCGTGTGTGTATCTGGAGCTGAATGCTGTCCTCCTAAGAACTGTCCTTCCTTGAAATTCTAGCTCAGATTTGCACATCAGCAGAATGTTCCCCAGGCCCCAAAGGCACGGAGCACTCATTGGCAGAGTTAGCTGGACTTTATCAAGCCCAGAGCTTCAACTGGAGAGCTTTGAAGATTTGAACAAGACATAAAGAGTATTTTACAGTCTGTCTGTTAAAAGTGCTATGCTGTAATTCTGTAATTTTCCATCAGACAAGAAAGGAGCCCAGCAGTTACTTTCCCAAAGGTCAGAGGGCAAATGGACAGTTTCCCTTCACTCGGCCAGGAAGTGTTGCCTGAGAAGACACGTCATTCTTGTGCCTACACAGAAGAGATAAAGAGAGGTCTGGAGAGGCCTGCCTCTTCAGCTGGGATCCCCTAAAATGAGAGAGGAATTTTCCTGCTAGAGATTCCTGGCACCAGGGACGGTAATAGATGAGAGGAGTTTAGGCCCCAAAGACACAAGTGATTCTAACTGACCTTAGCTCCTAATGATCTTAGTGTGGGAGGGGTGATGGACAGGATACCCAAGACGAAGCATTCATTGCGAACATTTGAAGATGAGATGCTGGGAGGAACCCAGAGACACATCGCCTGGGCCCAAGGTGTGGGTGGTGGCCGTAAACTAATTTCAGAGTCTCTTCACTGCCACCGAACCTTGTCGTTCCAGACTCGTCCCTATACCGTGCCCTCCTCCCTCCTTACTCACATTCCTGAACATTTTCACCTGGACCACATGAAAAGGAATTACGGTGGAATGGTGAATACAGGGGGGTCAGTTTCTGCATCAGGATGTAGCACGAAAGAGAGAACAATGTGGAAGGAGAAGGAGAGAGGCATGGGGTTGAAGAGGTTGGGAGCTGGAGCTTGAATTCAGGACAGCCTCCCTCCCCTCCCTTTCTCCCCCTCCCCGTAATGCAGACTCGAGCAGGAAGTAGATGGCTAGCAGACAGATGTGCTCTGGTCCCGGGCCCGGTCTTCTAAGCAGCACACGCCAGGGGAAAGTGAGGAAGTCCTGCGGCTGCAGACAAAGGTGAGGCCCACTCTCCTCTCCTCCGGCCACTCCTTCCCAGCGCCTCTCCTCGTGATGGAAAGCCATGCTCCTTCATCCAGCTCTTTCCAAGTTTAGGTAATAGGGTCACTCACTGGGGAAAACAGAAGCTACCTGAGTAGATGGTGTCAGTTGTGGCACATGGTGCAAGCTCTGCTTCCTTCTCCCTTCATCAACTCTAATGAGCCTTCCTAGAGGCTTTCAGTTTCTCTTTTCTTTATTTTTGTAATCTTGAAAACATGTGTAATTATACACAACTGAGCAAACTTGGACCACCTTTGATATCCGTGTCCCCTCCTGAGTCATCTCCTCTTCTGTCCCTTCCAAGTACTAATATTTAAAATTTGTGTTTATCCCCCGTTGGTACTCGTTATAGTTTTACCACATGTTGGTTGTCCTAAGCAGTATTTTTTTTTTTCTTATTTACAAACTTGAAATAAATGCAATCCTGCTTTATATATTCTTCTGTGATTTTCCATTTTTATTGATTTTTGTGTGCCCCTAAGTTTATCCATATTGTTTTGTTTAAATGTAAATCACTGATTTTCACTGCCATATACATGTCAGTTGAAGGAATATACCATTTTCTGTCGATGGACATGTGATTCGTATCTAGTTTTCTGCTATTACAAAAAAAACCTGCTGTAAACATTCTCTTATATCTCCTTGTGCACAAATGCAACAGCTCTTCAAGGTGCTTATTTACCTAGGAGCTGAGTTGTGGAGTCATAGAGTATATGCATTCTTCACACTTTCTAGATTCTGCTAAGTGGGTTTCCAAATTGGTTGTGGCAATTAACACTCCACCAAGGAACACGCAACTACACAGATGTTTTACATCCTTCCCAAGAGTTAATAATATCATACTTGATAATCTTCGCTAATCTAGTAAGTATGAAATGGTTTCTCATTGAGGTTGCTAATGAGGTCGAGTATGTTTTCTTATGTTTATGAGCCACATTGTATTTTTCTGTGTGGAGCATTGTTCAAGCTTTTTGTGCATTTTCATGTTGGAATTGTTTGTCTCTTACTTACTTATACAGTTCTTTATACATACGTTCCAGGCATTATTCCACTGTCATTTACAAGTCGAACAGATATTGTCTCCCAGAGATTTGCTTTGTTTTCCATTCCCTTTATAAGGTTTTTGTATAGAACAGAGTAAGAAATTTTTAAAATTTAGTCAAAAATCCATATTTTCCTTTATCCTTTTGTGTTTTAAGAAATCCTTTACTGGCTCGACACGCTCAGATTTTGTTTTCTAAAATTTTATAGTTTTTTTATTTCTTGTTTGTCTTTGATACTCTAGGATTGATTTTTGTGTAATATGTGTGCTAAAGGTCCAGTTTCATTTTTTTTCTGTTTTCATAATCAATGTCCCAGCATCATTCATTGAATAACCCATCTTTTTCCATTTGTCTGCAATGCCAGAAAGTTTCTGTTCATGTGCTGGTCTAGGTCTAGC
This sequence comes from Prionailurus viverrinus, assembly GCF_022837055.1. Taxonomy (NCBI): domain Eukaryota; kingdom Metazoa; phylum Chordata; class Mammalia; order Carnivora; family Felidae; genus Prionailurus; species Prionailurus viverrinus. The sequence continues at coordinate 1,302,409 of NC_062578.1, forward strand.
CTCTATTCTGTTCTTTTTTTTTCTTCTTCTAACATTTATTCATCTTAGAGAGACAGAGTACAAGTAGGGGAGGGGCAGAGAGAGAGGGAGACAGAATCCCAAGCAGGCTCCAGGCTAGCCTCTGAGCTGCCAACACAGATCTCAACGTGGGGCTTGAACTCACAAACCGTGAGATCATGACTTGAGCCGAAGTCGGATGTTTAACCGACTGAGCCACCCAGGCGCCCCGCCTCTATTCTGTTCTAATAATCAATTTGTTTATCTTTACAGCAATACCTTGTTCTAATTGCTGTAGTGTTACAATAATTCTTGGTATCCGTGAGGCAATTGCTGCTACCTTAGAAGTATCTTGGCTGTTCTTTGTCTTTTGCTTTTCATATAAAATTTATAGTCAGCTTCTCCAGTTTTAAGAAAAAAGAACGTCTTGGGATGCAAATGAAATTGCGTTGGATCTATAGATCCGTGAAGGGGGAACTAATATCTTTGTTACATCCATTTTTTTAATTCACAAAATGGTGGCCTATTTCTCCATTTACTTATATTCTTTTAAAAGTCTTATAATGAAATTTTATATTTTTTCTTGTAAGAATCTTGTTTATGCTAGGATTTTTTAAAAATATTTTTTTCTGTGTTTCTTTTAAAGAACACATTTTCAAACTATTTGATGCAGGTAAATAAAAATGCAATTGATTTTTAAAAACTTTATTTTGAAACAGTTACAGATCCGCGGAAGTTATGAAGATAGTACAGAGAGGTTCCATATCGTACATCTTAGGTAAATAGAACACTCCATCAAAACTAGGAAATTGACACTGGTACAATATGTGTGTACAATTCTGTTATTTTATCACAGGGGTGGATTTGGATAAACTGCACTGCAAACAAGATACAGAGCTATTCCATCCCAAGAAGCTCTCCCTGGTGCTACCTCTTAATGGCTCTCCACCAGCCTCCTCCAACCCCATCAGTGCTCATTCTTGGCCACTGATCTGCTCCCCATTTCTACACTTCTGTCATTGCAAGGACTTTATATAGAGGAACCATACAGCAGATCTTTTCACTTAGAATAATGACCCTAATATTCATCCAAGTTTTGACATGTATCAATAGTTCATTCTTTTTATTGCTGAGTAGTGTTCCAGGATACAAAAGTACCACATTTGCTTAAACCTTTACCTATTGCAGGACATTTGGTTGTTTACAGCTATTGGCTATTACAGGTAAGGTTGTTATGAACAACCGATACAAGTTTTCATTTCTCTGGGATAAATGCCCAAGTGCACAATTGCTGAGTAGTATGGCAAGAGTATCTTTCATTGTTTAATGAATGCCAACTATTCACCAGAGTGGCTTTACCATTTTTCATTTCTCTAATGGCTAGTGATGTGGAACATATTTCATGTGCTTATTTGCCACTCATATGTCCTTACTGGTAAAATATCCTTATGATGAAATGTCTCTTTATATCTTTTGCCCATTTTCTAATTGAATTATTTGACTTTTTACTGTTGGTATTATTTTTTATTGAGCTTTATGGACATATAATGGAATATAACATTGTTTAAGGTACACAATGTGATGATTTGAAACACATATATATTGTGAAATGAAGTGTGATAAGGTTAACACCCCCCCCACACCTCACATAATTACCACTTCATTGTTGTTGTGGGGCGAACATTTAACATTTAACATCTACTCTCTTAGCAACTTTCAAGCATACATTATGATATATGTATGATATGATATATGTATGATATATGATATAAGCATACATATGATATATGACATATGATATAACTATGGTCACCATACTCTACATTAGATTCCCCAGGACTTGTTCATCTTGTAACTGGAAGTTTGTAACCTTTGACAAACATCTCATTTTACCCACACCTCAACCCCTGGAATCCACCAATCTGCTCTCTGTTTCTATGAATTTGGCTATTTTAGACCTCACATATAAGTGAGATCATACAATATGTAACTTTCTCTATTTGACTTATTTCATTTCGCCTAATGCCCTCAGAGTGCATCCATGTTATTGCAAATAGCAGGATTTCCTTCCATTTTATGACCGAACAATATGCTGTGTATGTGCGTGTGTGTGCGTGTGTGTGTGTGTGTGTGTGTATAATGGATAAAGGATAACATATATATGAACATTTGTATATATCACGTTTCCTTTATCTGTCATCTGTTGATTGACACTTAGGGCTTTTCCATAATGACTTATGAATGTACATTCCCACCAACAGTGCACGAGGGTTTCCTTTTTTCACCTCTTCTCCAACACTTGTTATCTTTTGTCTTTTTGGTATTGGCCATTCTAACAGTGTGAGATGATAACTCATTGTGGTTTTGATTTGTATTTTCTTGATGATGAGTCATATTGAGCACCTTGCATGAACTTGTTGGCCATTTCTATGTCTTCTTTGGAAAAATTTCTATTCAAATCCTTTGTGCATTTTTAACTGGATTATTTGTTTTTCTGCTATTGTTATTCTGCTAGTTGTATATGAGTTCCTTATATATTTTGAATCTCACAAATCGTGAGATCATGACCTAAGCCAAAGTCAGATACTCAATTGACAGCCACCCAGGCACCCCTTATTTCAGAAATTTCGATAGAGATTGCATGGAATCTGTAGATTGTTTTGGGCAATATGGAGATTAAAACAATATTGACACTTCTGACCCACGAACATGGGATATCTATCTATTTGTGGCTTCTTCAATTTCTTTCATCAATGTCTAATAATTTTCAGCATATAGATCTTTCACCTCTTTGGTTACATTTATTTCTGAGTATTTTATTTCTTTTGATGTTATTAAAAATAAAATTGTTTTCCTTATGTCTTTTTCAGATAGTTCACTATTAGTGTATAGAAATGCAGCTGATTTTTGTATGTTAATTTTGTATCCTGTTTACTTTGTTGTTTAGTTCAGCTTAGTTTATTCTTCTTCTAGTTCCTTGAAGTGTAAAATCAGGTTGTTTCATCTTTCTTTTTTCTTAATTTTCTTTTTTTTAATAATTTTTTTAACGTTTATTTATTTTTGAGAGAGACAGACTGTGAGTGGGGTAGGGGCAAAGAGAGAGGGAGACACAGAATCTGAAGCAGGTTTGAGGCTCCGAGCTGTCAGCACAGAGCCTATGCAGGGCTCGAACTCACAAACTCGGGAGATCGTGACCTGAACCGAAGTCAGATGCTTAACTGACTGAGCCACCCAGGCGCTCCTTAATTTTCTTAATTTGTTATATTTATGTCTATAAGCTTCCCTCTTTGAAGTGCTTTAACTGCCTCCCATAAGTTTTGGTATATTGTATTTCCATTTTCATTTGTCTTAAGATATGTTTGATTTCACTTTTGACTTCTTCCTTGACTCATTGATTGTTCAGAACTGTGTTGTTTAATGTCCACATGTTTATGAATTTTCCAGTTTCCCTCTTTTTATTGATATCATTTTATGCTATTGTGTTTAGGAAATATACTTGATATGTTTTTAGTCTTTTTAAGTTTAAGACTTATTTTGTGGCTTAACATACAATCTATCCTGCAAAATGTTCCAAGTGCAATTGAAAAGAATATGTGCTCTGTTAATGTTGGATGGAATGATCTGTATGTACCTGTTAGGTCTATTTGGTCTACAGTGTTGTTCAAGTCCACTGTTACATTACTGACTTTCTGTCAGGATAATCTATCCATTGTTTAAAATGGGGTATTGAACTGCTATTTCTCTATTCAGTTTTGTTAATATTTACTTATTTAGATGCCTGTAATGTTGGTTGCATATATATTTACAACTCTTATATTCTCTTGATGAATTGACCCCTTTATCATTTATATAGTGACCTTGTCTCTTGACATTCTTTGACCTCAAGTCTCTTTTGTCTGGTATAAGTATAGACACCTGCTCTCTTTTGGTTAACATTCACATGGATCATCTTTTTGCATCCACTCCCTTTTAGATTGTGTGTGCCCTTACAGTTAAAGTGATTCTCTTGTAGGCAACATATAGTTGGCTCTTTTTTTTTTTAAATCCATTCAGCCAGTCTTTGGTTTTGGAGAACTTAATCCATTCATATTTAAGGTAATTATTGGTAGGTAAGGATTTACTATTGCTATTTTGTTAATTGTTGTATGATTTTTTGGTATTTCTTTTCTCCCTGCCATTTTGTGATTTGATATTTTATTAAATAGTATGCTTTGATTATTTTAATTTTTTTGTATCTACCAGTTTTTCTACTTGTTATCATGAAGTTTACATAAAACATGTTGTAAATACAATAGTCTATTTTAAATTCATAATAACTTAACTTCGACCACATACAAAAACTATACTTTAAGTTCTCTATGCTCACATTTTATGTTATTGGTGTCACAATTTACATCTTTTGTATATGGAATATCCATGAACACATTATTGTAACTATTTTTAATACTTTTGTCTGTTATGTATTAATAGATACATATAATAACTATTTTAATAACTATTTTAACTATTTTTAATACTTTTGTCTTTTAACTTTTGTATCATAGTTAAAAGTGATTTATATACCAGCAGTGGAATTTTATAGTATTCTGAATTTGACTATATTCTTACCTTCACAGTGAGTTTTATACTTTGATATGTTTTTATGTTGTTAGCCTGCTTTTGTTTCAACTTGAACAACTCTATTTAGCATTGCTTGCAAGGCAGGTCTAGTGGTGATAAACTCCCACAGCTTTTGATTTTCTGGGAAAGTGTTTACCTTTCTTTCATTTTTGAAGTACACCTTTGCCTGATAAAGTATATTTGGGTGGTAGTTTTTTCCCCCAGCACTTTGACTATATCTCATCATCTCACTATCTCCTGACATGCAAGGACTTCAGCTGAGAAATCTATTGATACCTTAAAGGGTTCCCTTGTATATGAATTTTTTTCTCTTGCTGCTTTTATTATTTACATTTATTTTTATATATAGAGAGAGAGCGAGCATGCATGACAGGGGATGCGGAGGGGCAGAGGGAGAGACAGAATCTTAAGCAGGCTCCAAACTGAGTGTGGGGCTCAATCCCACCACCCTGGGATCATGGTCTGAGCCAAAATCGAGTCAGACACTTAACTGACTGAGCCACCCAGGCACTCCACTTTTGCTGCTTTTAAAATTTCCACTTTGTCTTTGATTTTGTACAGTTTTATTGTAATGTATCTTGGAGAAGATCTTTTTGGATTGAAATTTTTGGGGACCTATGAGCTTCATATACTTGGATGTCCAAATCTTTCCTATGATTGAGAAGTTCTCAGCCATTAATTCTTTAAGTAAGCTGTCTGCCCCTATCTCCCCGTCTTCTTCTGAAACTCCAATAATTTGTAAATTGCTTCTCAATGTTCTTTAATAATTCATGCTTGTTTTCTTCATTCTTTTTCCTCTTTTGGCTGGATAATTTCAAATGTCCTGTCTTTGAGCTCACCAATTCTTTCTTCTGCTGCTGAAACTCTCTATTGAATTTTTTAGTACATTCAGTGTATTCTTCAACTCTAGGATTTCTGTTTGTTGAAATTATCATTTTATTATTTTTTAAAAAATGTTTATTTATTTTTGAGAGAGAGAGAGAGACAGAGAGTGAGTGCAGGAAGGGCAGAGAGAGATGGAGACAGAATCTGAAGCAGGCTTCAGGCTCTGAGCTGTCAGCACAGAGCCCGATGGGGGGGCTTGAACTCATGAACTGTGAGATCATGACCTGAGCCGAAGTCAGACACTTAACTGACTGAGCCACCCAGGAGCCCCTGAAATTCTCATTTTAGTTTGGCTGGGAAGATGGTGGAGTAGGAGAACCCTAGCTTGTTTTGTCCTAGAGATAAAAAAGATGACACTCACATTAATGTAAATAACTCAGAAAAAGATCCAAAGACTGGCAGAACAAACTCCACATCCCAGAAGGTAGGAGGGATGAAGATACAGTCTTGGAGTGAAATGGATGGTGGCTATCCATGGTGGGGAGGGAGCTGGTGGTGCAGAGAAGGGTGAAAAACAGATTTTCACAGCAGGGAGCCTACAAATCGGGAGGATGCATCCCCATAACATTTGCCTTTGAAAGTGAGAGGGGCCAAATTTAATGAGTTCTTAGACCAGTGAGAATTTTAAAAACCAGCAGGCTTAACTTTGGGAAAGCCTTGACGGCATTCGGAAGTGAAGTCCCTGTCTTTAAAGAGATAGAATAATAAATAGCCGATGCAGATACACTGTAGAACTCGCAGTTTGAAAAATGCCAGGGGTAGACAAGAGACAGTGTGCTCATCGTGGAGCATGGACTGGAGAGACAGTGGTTGCAGGGAGATCCCTCCAGGAACAAAGATGTTGGTAGGTGCCACTTCCCCTCCTGGTCCGCTAGCATAAAATATGGCCACCTGTGGGAAACAGTCCAGTGCTGACTCTTCTTACTTAACTTGCTTACACCAAGCCCTGCCCCCTATTGTACTTTGGCAGAGTGGTTCTTCCCAGTCAGGCTCACCTTAGTCCCAATACTACAGACTCCCTACCACAGAAGACCAGTGTATACCTTGCCAGCACTGTATCTCCTGACACATTTTGCTGGATCTCAGTTCTGGTGGAAGCAGAGGAAGATGTTATTTTTCAAACAGATCACTCCACACCCTGTTAAAACATGCCTCTTCCCTGCTGGGGACCAAACACTGCTCATGACAGGCAGAGAGAGGCCCTGCAGACAACTGGACTGAAGGAAAAAGAGGCCAAGCTCAAGAGGACAGCACACATAACAAGCATAGGAGATAGTTCATGAAGCGCCAGGCCTTGGGGAACAGGGAACACTGCACTTCAAGGCACTACAGGACATCTTCATAAAGGTATTATCATTAAGAGCAAGAGAAGTAGCTGACTTTCCTAACATAAAGAAACAGACACAGAAAGTGAGGCAAAATGAGGATACAGAGAAATATCTCCCAAATGAAAGAACAGGACCAAACCACATCAAGAGACCTAAGCAAAACAGACATAAGTTATACACCTGATAGAGAATTTAAAGTAATGATCATAAAGATCATTGAACTTTATGTTCATGATCATGAACTCAATGATCATAAAGATCATTGAACAAGTTCACTCACTGAACTTCAGAAAAGAGTGGAGGACATCACTGAGACACTTAACAAAGACATACAAGAAAAAACAATAAGATATCAAGAACACAATAAATAAAATTAAAAATACACTTCATGGAATAAATAGCAGGCTAGATGAAGCAGAGAAATGAATTAACAACCCAGAAGACAGAGTAATGGAAAGTAAAAAGGCTGAGCAAAGGAATGAAAAGAAAATTATGCTAAGTGAGAATACTTTTAGGGAACTCAGTGACTCCATCAAATGTAATAACATTCACATTATAAAGATCCCAGAAGGAGAAGAAAGAGAAAAGGGGGCAGAAAATTTATTTTAAGAAAATAATAGCTGAAAACTTCCCTAATCTGGTGAAGAAAAGAAATATCCAGGTCCAGAAAGCAGAGATCCCCCTAAAAATTCAACCCAAGAAGGTACACACCAAGATATACAGTTATTAAAATGGCAAAAAGTAGCAATAAAGAAAAAAAGTTTTAAGCAGCAAGAGAGAAGAAAACGGTTACATACAAGGGGAAACCCCCTAAGACTATCAGCAGATTTTTCAGCAGAAACTTGCAGGCCAGGAGGGAGTGGCATGATATTTTTAGAGTACTGAAAGGGAAAAATCTAATCTCCAAGTATTCATTGTCCAATTTTTTTCATGTGATTTCAAGGTTCACTGTGTTGTGGTCTGAAAATATGCATGGTATGATCTCAATCATTTTGTACTTGTATGTGATCTATTCTGGAGAATGTTTCATGTGCACTCAAGAAGAATGTGTATTCTGGTGCTTTAGGATGAAATGTTCTGAATGTATCTGTTAAGTCCATCAAGTCCAGTGTGTTATTCAAAGCCATTGTATCCTTATATCCTTGTTGATTTTCTGTATAGATGATCTGTCCATTGTTGTAAGTGGGGTGTTGAAGTCCCCTACTATTATGGTATTATTATCAATGAGTTTCTTTCTATTATTATTAATTGACTTATATATTTGGGTGTTCCATGTTGGGGGCATAAATGTTTACAATTGTTAGATCTTTGTGGATAGACCCCATAATTATGATATAATGTTCTTCTTCATCTCTTGTTACAGTCTTTATTTTAAAATCTAGATTGTCTGATATAAATATGGCTACTCCAGCTTAGTCTTGGTGACTATTAGCATGATAGATAGTTAGATAGTTCTCACTCCCCTTACTTTCAATCTGAAGGTACCTTCATGTCTAAAATGGGTCTCTTTTAAACAGCATATAGATGGATCTTGTTTTCTTATCTATTCTGTTACCCTATGTCTTTTGATTGGAGTGTTTAGTCCATTGACATTTAGAGTGAGTACTGAAAGATATGAATTTATTGCCATTGTGTGCTTGTAGAGTTGGAGTTTCTGGTGATTTTCTCTGGTCCTTTCTATGTTGCTTTCAGTCTTTTTTGTTTTCTTTTGTCTTTTATCCTCTCAGAGAGTCCCCCTTAGAATTTCTTGCAGGGCTGGTTTAGTGGTCATGAACTCTTAGTTTTTGTTTGGGAAACTTTTTCTCCTTCTATTTTGAATGATAGCTTTGCTGGATAAAAAATTCTTGGCTGCATATTTTTCTGATTCAGCACATTGAATAGATCCTGCCACTCCTTTCTGGCCTGCCAAGTGTCTGTGGATAGGTCTGCTGCAAACCTGATCTGTCTTCCCTTATAGGTTAAGGACTCCCCCTCCCCTTTCTGCTTTCATAGTTCTTTCCGTCTGTGTATTTTGTGAATTTGACTATTATATGTCTTGTAGATAGCCAGTTTTTGTTGAATCTAATGGTAGTTCTATGTGCTTCTTGAATTTTGATGTCTATGTCCTTCTCCAGCTTAGGAAAGTTTTCTGCTATGATTTGCTCACATAACCTTCTACACCTTTTCTCTCTCCATCTCCTGGGACTCCTATGATCCCTTTTTAGTGAGTCACTGAGTTCTCTAATTCTTATTTTGTGATCTTTTGCCTTAGTTTCTCTCTTTTTTTCTGCTTCATTATTCTCTATAACTTTGCTGATTTGCTGTTCCGTTTCATCCATTCTTGCTGCTGTGGCTTTGATTTTAGATTACATCTCAGTTATAGCATTTTTAATTGTGTTCTGACTGTATTTTACTTATTTTATTTCTGAAGAAAGGGATTCTATGCTTTTTTCAAACACAGCTAGTATTCTTATTATCATGATTCTAAATTCTAGCTCAGGCATCTTGCTTATATCTGTGTTTATTAAGTCCCTGACTGTCATTTCTTCCTGTTATTTCTTTTGGGGTGAATTCCTTTGTTTTGTCATTTTGGAGGAAGAAACAGAATTAATAAAATAGAAAATGAAAACTAAAAAGATTAAAAAACAATACAACAAAATCACATAAAGGAAGCTAGATCATAGTATGTTTTGATCTGGTTGTTGAAAGAAGCTTGATTGAATAGAGAAAAAAGGGAAAGAAAAGAAAAAAAGAAAAAAGTAAGAAGACATTTTAAAGTTAAGAAAATGTATACAATAAAGTAGAATAAAATGAATTGGAGAAGGTAAAATAGATTGAAAAATATAAATTTCAAAAAAAATATAGAAAAAAGATTAAAGAACATTTTCTGTAAAAATGGAAAATAAAAATAATTTTTTCTCTTCCTGTATACAAGAATAAGAAAATAACATTAAAAAATAGAAAACACACAAAAAACAAACCCTGAATAGATGGACCAATAAGCAGAATGAAATCCGAATGAAATCACCTCCGGTTTCCCCTAGAAGTCAAACTATGAAACACTTTATAGTCCATACACTAAGCAGGTGAGAGACTTGTAGTCCTCTGGGCCTTGGTTGGTGTGGTTGGACAAGGCTTGGTGTAGTGGCTCTGTTCTCCACTAGGTGGCGCTGCTCAGCTTAGTGGAGTGGATCAGTGTGGTGCACGTGTGCGTGGGTGCATGCATGCGTGAGAGTGGTGAAAATGGCATCACCCAGTTTCCCAGTCTCTGGCATCAGAACTCTGTGCTCTACCCCACCAGCAATCAAGCACCCCTCCTTTGTCTCCAGCTTCCTTCCATTCCCTGCATCTACCTTGTCCGTGTCTAAGCTGTCAGCCTGCTAGGTGGCACTTCCCTCCTGAATTTTATTTCAGATGGGGCTGTTTCCAAACCCCTCACTTCTGAGGGCTCTGTGGCTTGGACACACTCCGACCCTCTGGGGAAGCATCTTGCTGAGTAATGGCCAGATGCCAGCTTGCCCCTGGGTACATTCCTGCAATCATGCTGCTGTAGAGGCTCAGAGGTTGTGACTGGATGCCGGCTTGCCCCAGAATAAGTTCGTGTGATCTGATAGCGGTAACATTTCAGGGGTTATGGTAAGTCACAACACAACCTGCATCAGGTTTCACTGCACCCTGGTGTTTTGTTCCAGTACCAGCAATTGTGTTCTCCCGGGTCTTCTGGGATCTTTGGCTGTGGGGAGGCTATGCAACCTCTACCAAATGCCCTCCTAACAGGGTAGCAAGGGAACCGCTTCTTGCCTCACTTGCAGCTCCAAGGTATTCACCCTCCCCACCAGAGTTCCTCCAGGTATTGGGCTGTGGAATTTCCGATGCTTCTCTGCCCTGTCTATAGAGTCCTAATGATATTGCGACCCTCTCCTTTCTTCTTTCCCCTTTCTTGTTCAGGTGATTGTATGTGCCTCCACCCTTTCTCTTTCTTTCCAGCTACCTGCATGGGAAGTGCTTTTCCTGTACTCTCCCCTCTTTCTCTGTCCTTTCTCTGCAAATACCACTCCTTACGCTCCATGGCTTCTTTCTTCCCCAGTTCACCTCTCCGTGCTGTGTACCTGACGAGTTCTGTGGCTCAAGTTATGTATATTGTTGTGTTAGTCCTCAGATCAATTTTCTAGGTGTGTGAAATGTTTTGATGATGATCTAGCTGCATTTCAGGGATGAGAGAAGCAGAGAACATCCATGCTTCTCTGCCATCTTGGCCCCTTCTCAAAATATCTAAACTTACTTTTTAAATAGACTATTTTAGAATATATCTAGACTTAAGAAAAGTCATGACGATAGTGTAGAAGGTTCCCATGTATCCCTAGTATTAATATTTTAAATCAATATGGTCTATTTGTTGTCATGAATGAGCCAATATTGATACACTAACTGAAGTCCATACTTTATATAATTTCTTAGTTTTAACCTAAATGTTCGTTTTATGTTCCTGAACCCCATTCCATGATACCACACTATCTTTAGTCACCATGTCTCCTCAAGCTCCTTTGTGACATTTTCTTGGACTTCCCTCATTTTTGATGACCTTGACAGTTTTGAGGAGTACTTGTCAGATGTTTTGTATATTGTTCCTTAATTGAGACTTGTCTGGTGTTTTTCTTATGAGTAGACTGGGATTGTAAGTTTCGGGGAGGAAGGTCACAGACGTAAAATGCCATTTTCATCACATCTTATTAAAGTACATACTATCAATATGCTATCAACGTGAGTGCTGATGTTAGTCTTGATTACCCGGCTGAGGTGGTGTTTGTCACCTATCTCTACTGTAAAGTTCCTCTGTCCCCTCTAGTTCATCCTGTACCCTTTGGAATAAAGTTACTATGTGCAGCCAGTACTTAAGGAAGTGAGAAGATGGGAGTTATGGCATATCCCCTTGAACACAGAGTGTTTACATAAATCATTAGAAATGCTTCTCCACAAGAGAGTTGTCCTTTCTTTCTTTCTTTCTTTCTTTTCTCTCTTTTATCATCTGTCATCAATCTGTCTATCTAACAATAATCTATTCATTTACCTATATTAGTATGTATCATTAAGGTTTATTTTATACATTGTATTCTAATCCAATACTATGTTACTTATTTTGTTGCTCAAATTGTTCCAGCTTTGGCCATTGGGAGTCCTTTCAAGTGGTTCCATGTACCTTTGACAAACCCCCATCAGTGTGTGTGTGTATTATTATTATTATTATTATCATCTAGCACTTCTTTACTTTCTGGCACTACATGATTTTGGCTTATCCTGTATATATCCTATCTCAGTCCTAGAATCAGCCATGTTACTGTGGAGTCCTGATTTCTTTCATCAAAGTAGGGTATTAGGCATATCTGAGTGCTAGGTATGCTTGATGCTACTAGGGATTTATTGCTTCTGTCCCTCTAAACTGACAGAACAAGGAAATGCAAGTGTGTATATTAACCTGTGTATATATGCAAATCTATCAACTTTTCTCCATATAATCATATATGCCTATATTAAACTAAGATGGGTTCATACTGATACCTCAAATTCTAATCCATTACCACATGACTATTCTAGTCTCTTCCCATTACTTCTCTGTAATCTCCTTAGTCAGTGATGCAAAACCCACCTCTCTTCATATGCCATAGATTTACATAATTGTTCAATTATTGTATACATTTATTGTGACTTCAAAATTTGTAATCCATACCCCTAATGGGAAACAACTTTATCAACTAGAGTGTGGTGCTTATGTTCAGTTCCTTTTATTTTTAGCTTTACAGACTGTGCTGATCTGCAAAAATAAGCTAGGTCATCATTTTACCCACTCCTACCCCTACTCACTAAGGTTATTTCATACATTGATAATACAGTTGAATTCTTTTGTCATAGTTTGCTTTCCATCTTGAGATTCCTCTCAATATGCTAAATGATTTTTTAGAAATTTATATACATTAAGATTTATTCTTTGTGTTGTGAAGTTGTATGGATTAAATATTACAGTATCATACAGAATAGTTTCATTGCTTCAAAAAATCACCTGCGCTTCACTTATCCAGTGCCCGTCCCGCTGAATCCTGGGCAATGGTAATGTCTATAACATCTGTATAGTTTTGTCTTTTCCAGAATATTATATAAGTGGAGTCATAAAGTATGTAGTCTTTTTAGACTGGGTTTTTCTTTTCATGTGGCAATATGCATTTAAGATTCATTCATATCTTTGCATGGCTTTATAATTCATTCCTTTTTATAGAAGATAATAGTATTTCATTGTATGAGTGTATCTCAGTTTGTTTTTCATTTACCTATTGGAGGACATCTTGGTTGCTTCCACAGTTTTGTGAATAAATTGTGCTATAAATATTTACATGAAGGATTTTATATGGACATGTTTTAAAATCTACTGGATAAACACCTAGAAGGGTCATGTTGATTTATATGATAAGACTATGTCTAGCTTTATAAGAAGTTGCCAAAATTTCTTCCAAAATTTGCATTCCCTCCAGCAGTGACTGATAGTTCCTGTTGCTCTACACTCTCACCAGTAGTTGGTGTACATTCATTGGGTGTTAAAATTTTGTTTATTGTAATTGCTAGCTCTAAAATCTCCATTTGGTTCTTCTTTATATCTTCTCCTTATTTGCTGAGACTCACTATGTTTTCATTTGTTTTTCACCCCCTCTTGGTCTCTCTGACTGCACCCCATCAAAGGGGTTGGGATGCCTCATCACTGCTTAGTGAGGGTTCGGGCTCACCAAGTGCAGGCTCAGCCTTTGCTGCCAGAGGTAGAGATGGGGGCTGGAATGGAGCGGTTACCATCCAAAAGTTTTTGTCTTGCTAGGCTGCCTCATTCCTGGTTCTCTGACTAGAGACAGCAGGATTTTCTTGGTGCCTTTTGTGCGTCTGTGCCCATTGGCATTTCCAGGTTGCTAGTGTCTCCAGCATATATCCAGTCTGTGATACATGAGGCAAAAAGAAAACCCAAGGAGCTCAGTATCACATTGTTTATTGGGTCCGGGCTTTCTTACTTGGTTTGCATTTGTCTTTACACCTTGCAGAGTCTTATTTTGCTTGATTTATATATAACATCCGGGATTTTTAGCTGCACTAATGAGAGGAGTAAGAATAAGTATGTCTACTCTATCTTTCTGAAAGAGAAAGTCTTCAGGATAGATTTTTTAAAAATTGAATTTGTACCCAAAGTCTTACTGATTTCTACCATTTATATTTATTTATTTGTAGATTTTTTTATGTATACAGTTTCATTTGAACATGTAGAAAATAATTGTTCGATCTTTTCTACTTCTTTTATCTTTTTCTTTTTCTAGCTTTGCTGTAGTTTCTAAGAGCTCTAGTATAGTGTGGCAGAAAGTGGGTGGATCTTATTTCTGATTTTCAATTAAGCATCAATTAAATATCTTGTGTGCTATACATTTTTTGAAGAGACTGTTTTTTGGATTAAGGAAGTTTCCAGCATGTCAAAAATTTTATTTTGTTTTAAAACCACGAATGGATATAGTTTCATAAAAAATTTTTGCTACATTTATGCAGATGACCATATGTTATTTGTTTTTATTGGTCAATGTGGCAAATTACATCAATTGACTTTCTAATGATATATCAACCCTATGTAATAGTTATAAACCAATAGCATCTTTTATCTAAAATAGTTTGTGTAACATTTGAATTATTTATTCCTTCAATATGTGCTAGAGCTTGCTGGTAAAATCTTGTAGGTCTGGTGTTTTTATTACAAGAAGATTGTAAACTACCATTTCAATTTATTTAATGCTAACAGGACTATCAGGTTTTAATTTTCTGTTGAATCAATTTTGATGGTAAGAATTTCTAAGATTTCACTATACAAGTCCCATAAAAAATCAAAATTGCAAATGTTTATATCATTTTAACTTGTGCTCACAGACAAATGGACACTTAGCTTAGATGACAGATGTTTATATTATCTGTTATATTATATTAATATATTATATTATATTAATATAATATATTAATATATTATATTAATATATTATATTAACATATTATATTATATTATATTATATTATATATTATCTGTTATATTATATACTTCTTTTATAAAGGTGTGGTCATGTATGTTGTAACCACTATGGCCATACCTGAATTACCTCAGAAAATCACTAAATATTTGCTCATGTGGCTATTATTCTGAGAATAAAGATCTGAATATTTTGCTCAGAATTATTTTTATTTTTTAGTGAAGAAAAATAACACTGTAGATTTTTCGGTTGAAATCTAACATAGAATTAAATAGATATGGCATCTTCCTTGGATTCTAAAGTGGCTATAGAAATTTGAAGATTTACTTATTAATTTTTATAACATTTACAAGATTTCTCCAAGGCAAGTACTTTCTAATATGGAGGCTTCATCTTTGCTTAAAACCTTGCTTATAGGAAGAAACCAAGCAACCAACCAGCCAAGTAACTCACTTTTTTCTTCTTTCTGCTATGAATTTTCTGGTGTATGATAATTGTCATTTCATCATCTCACCTGCAGACTCTGTATCTCCAACTTGTGTAAGTATGTTGATTGACATTTTTACCAGAAGAACTTCTATTATAATTCCATAAAGTGGCCCACTGTATTTTGGTAAAATAGAACTTTGAACCTCTGGGATTTTTTTTTATTATCATCATTATCATTATTATTATTATTACTACTTTTAAAAGAAAATAACAAAGTTTTGAATTTTCTTGGGAAGAGATATCCAGTGATTTTAAGTGTACCTGATTGGTAGTCATTGTATTGGTGGCATATGTATTTTATTTTTCATCTCTGCTCCAGAGTTTAGAATTCAGTCACATATAATTATTGGTGTCTTTAAAAGATAGTTTTGTCACAATTTTTCCAGAAACCAAAATATGGTTTATTTTAGGTGGGGATTTAGAAGATCTCTCTATAATTCTCACTGTAGTTTTTCAGTGACAGCTCTTCCTGCCACTTTCCCTAATGGCATCTTTGTCTTTTTTTTCCTTCTTTTTTAAAGAATCTGGGGACTTACTCTTTGAGAAAAATAGAAGATCCTGTCAGCTTTCCTTGCCAATTCCACTGGAAGAAGGAATCCAAGGGAAAAAGATAAAGTGAAAGGAGTTCCAACAGAAACTTACTTGATAAGTATTCTCTGACATCAGCATCCACTGAGATTCATGTAAGATGAGAGCTGGTTTCAGGAACCTTATGAAAATGAATTTATCATAATGAATTATTTTTTGGTTCTGCGAAATAATTACTTTCTTATTGGAAGTAATTGATTGGGAGCACGTTGCTCTACAGGTTAACTGTGATAAGTCTAAGTTGAGATGAAGTGATTATGTTCTGCTTATCTATCCCACTTCACTTCAAATGTCCAACTCCTGAGAGAAAATCTACCTATACTCCCAAACCACTTACGAAAACATAAAATTATACATGCAAAATAATCCAAGTGTTGAGAAATTAAGGAGTTATTCCTGCATGAAAACTCTTCCCTACTGAGTGTAGAATGGTTTCCACCTTCAGAGAAGTTAGGGGTTATCTCCTTTTGACATTCAACTTCTATAATCTAGAAATGAGTTCTAACTGTGCTTTTGTTCTAAGATAATTCTACTACAGCAGAAAAGTTTTAATTCTCAATAATATAATTTCCTTTTTATTTCAGTGGTTCCTAACTTTTTTCAAACACAGAATTTTTTTTGAGGTTTTTATCAGTTATCATTGCTTCCTTAGAAAAATGCACACATATATACAACATTTTGCCTAATAGGGTTTGATAATTGCTAGAGATTCATGGCTGTCAGTTGCTGTGCAATTCCTATTTTCCTCCTTTCCCAATGGGAGTGAGCTTTTATTATAGTTATGCCCATTAGATGTGTTAATGGGGAATATAGTTTTTTAGGTCATACATTCATAGCTCATGGGGTCTTGAGAAGTCACATCCAGACATGATGATGAGGATGTCACCCAGAGGTCCTAGACTTCAAGCTGGATGAAGTAATAGGGTGAGTCCTCAGGGTTGATCTCCTATGGGGAAAGGCTGAGGTAGTCTCTGTATTGGAACAAGGGTAGGTGTGGATACTGGATAGCCAAAGGTAGACGATGGTAGGCTGCTGTTTGCTTATCCATATCCACTGATCCCTTTTATGTCACATTGTATTCCTGTCTGTTAGATATTCCAGTTTCCCTCCTTATGATGCCTTTCACAGTGGGTAATTTTACATCACCACATATTTAATAAGCCAAGACTGGCCATTTGGTGTGCTTTAGCCATTGAAATGTAGAGAGTTAATGTGTGCCATTTCCAGACAGATTCTTCTGCCGCTGGCACTAGATTACTTCCTTTATTCTTTCTACAAGATTGGACACACATCAGATGGTTCTATTGGCCTCAGTTCTGGAGGGAAGATGACATGGAGCAGAGTAGCAGCTGGTCCTGGATGAACATGTGACCATTATTGAAAGACATGGGGATTTGTGGTCATTTGTTGCTGTAGCAAAACTTAGTTTGTTATGACTAATAATACATCCTTCTTCCTTGGTATCAAAGGCACCATATTTCCAACTTTGTCACCATGCTCTGTACTCTGGGAAGCTGATCTCTGTTGACTGTATCCTCTAAGCTTCCTTTTATTCTGGCTCTGGTTGGGTTCAACTGACAGAGGCACCAGTAGGATATTGGAGAGGGGAGGAGAGAAAGCTCAGAGTATTTACCCCCTGGTTTCTTCCTTTCTAGGTTGTAGGTTGGAGATGTCTGTGTTCCTCTACCTAAGAACTCAGTGATCTGTTAACCACTCCCTCCTCTTGCCCTTCAGACCCAGAGGTAATGGCCTTCTGAGGTTAAGTGTCTGCTCAAGTCTTATCATTTCCCTTTAAGCTCTTCTTAGTAATCCCCAAACCTTGACTGGTATAATGGGCATTGTTGCAGGGTGGAGGAAGTAAGTGAGAAAGAGCAAATGTCCTCCTAGGAAGGACATTCAGAACATAGCTCCTTTCATTGGGAAGGGCAGGGGGATCAATAGCATTGTCTTTGTGTATTATGGACGCACAGTATATTATACCTGCTGACGATATTTGCTACAGCAGTGAAATATTTGCAAACAAATGTTTGGCCTGAATTTATAATCATTCTCATGGTGTACTGAGTCCTGAAAAATGGTCATTATCCCAAATTCTCAGGAAAGGAAACTACCAATTTGGGAACTTAATGATACACAACGAGGCCACCTAGAATACCAGCAAGCAAGCAGTGTTTATAGCTGTGGTAGGCAGAATTTCTGAAGTGCCACCTCCCCCCACAAGCTGTCCTAGACTGCTCCCCAGAACTTGTGAATGTGATGAGATACCACTCCCTTGATTGTCTTATGTTAAATGGCACAGTTGAGCTTAAGGAGATTAACTGGATTATCTGGGTGGGTCCAGTGTAGTTGCAGTAGACTTTAAAAGCAGAGAGCTTGCTTTGGCTGGTGGCAGAAGTCAGAGACTTGAAGCATAAGGGAGATTTGATGAGCTCTTGCTGTCACCGCCTAGAGAAAGTTCGTCACCTCATCCTGTATAGTAAACTGGCCTGGTGACTAGGAAATCTACACAAATTTAGGGCAGATGCAGGAAGTTGGAGGCTATCCTTTTGGCTCAAAACAGCCTGAAGGAAATGACAGCTGCTGTCCTTTTGGACTATGGAATCTCTACCATGGAACGTGTTCCTGGAAGGTACTTGTACTGCTCGTGACTCTTAGACTCCGGCTTGGAGATGTGCTGGTGTGCCACATTGTGTGGCAGCAATGCTGTGCTGTCACCCTTTGTCCAGTCTGTCTTTCTCTCAGGACTTGTACTTTTCACCTAACACAACGGCACTAATCTGTGTCTGAGCCCAGCCCACAGATCACTGACTTCAGGGTTCTGGCCTAGACTCTGCAGCCTGCTCTGAGCTCATGAGTTAGCAGACCTGGGACAAGTCTGGATTGGCATTTTCACAGGCTACCCCAGTGAGGCCTTGTGCTGTGAATTTTGAAAACAACTGGCTTAGAAAGAGGATCTTGAAAAAATATTCTTCTTTCAACGTTTCATTTATTTATTTATTTATTTATTTATTTATTTTTGGGACAGAGAGAGACAGAGCATGAACGGGGGAGGGGCAGAGAGAGAGGGAGACACAGAATCGGAAACAGGCTCCAGGCTCTGAGCCATCAGCCCAGAGCCTGACGCGGGGCTCGAACCCATGGACCGCGAGATCGTGACCTGGCTGAAGTCGGACGCTTAACCAACTGTGCCACCCAGGCGTCCCGAAAAAATATTCTTAAGGACACATATGTGTCACTACAGTCTATTGCACCCTACTTTTGTTAAAAAGTAGAATTGAGTGAATCATATTCTTAGAGATTGTAGCTTATCCCAAATCTTTGAATTGAACAGGGACTCGTCTCCCCCTGGGCTCTGATGTCAACTGAACTCTGAGTTACTTTATTCAGCTGGTTAGAGAAAGTTCCTGTGTTAACGAAAAGATGCACAAGCCACCTTGGCATAGAGACAAACTCTGCTCCACATGGGAAGAGCCTAACTCCTTATTTCAACTGCAACAGAGATAAAGGGATCACCATTAATACTAGAAAAATCATCCAGAAGTGTGTATTCTACACATGGTGGGTTGGTAGGTTAGAATCTGGAACTTAACGTTTGTAACCATTTTGGCTTAATAGAAATTTAAACCGTTTACGCATGTGGCCTATTTTGGCGATTTGTGCTATCTCCAAGGTCTGAAATGCAACTGCTCATTTTGAATCACTTATTCGAATTCTTGTGTGTTATCTGGTTGATGGCAGGTCTCCTAAAGATGGTATAATTAAAAAACTGCTCATACACACTAGGAGATCTTGGATAGCATGGATCATGGATTTGAGGAATTAAAAAATTTACAATAAAAATAAACAGAAGTATATCCATATCAACTATATCAATGAGATTTGAAACAAAGTTATTTGCATACTCAGTGAAGGAACATTTGATCTGTTCCTGTGAGAAGGAAACTTGGCCAGGTGGCAGTCATGCATTAAGGACAATTACAAAACAGAAATGAACCACAGCACTTTGGTTTGATCTACCCAAATCAGTTCACGGTAATAAAACATTTTCTTTACTTTTGAAATAATGATGAAAGCCATGTCACCTCTAGAATACTATGATTTAGCTAATCTCTCCCAACTCCCTTGACTATTATTGAGAAGAAAGGCTTTTTGTCTTGAAACACTCTTTTTCTTACATTAAGCCCCGATAACTTGCAAACATCAGTGAAAGAACAAAAGGACTTTACAGAGAAGCTGCCTCAGAGAAGAATTGGTGGGGACGTGGTACTTTCACGGGGCCTTTCCTTGGGGCTGTCACCATGCCAGAGGTCCCTGAGCCCCTCCACTGTGGAAGGCAGCAGCTTCTAAGGCAGCCAGGTCTGGTTAATGTGGCAATTAACCCATCTTCCCCCGGCTGGGCTTTTCTAGTGGAGGAGAAGGAGGTTTGAGACTTCATGGAAGTTGATAGAGACTGGAAACCATTGGTGAATTTCTAGGAAGACTTAGATGTATTTGTATCTTGAAAAAGTTTGTGTTTACCAATTTTTTTTTTCAAAATGGTGTGGCTATGCACCTGTAATTGGACATAAGGAAATCGGTTCCTGGGAATATATGGGATGGGGAGGAGGGTATGCAATGAGTAATAGAGGTAAGATAGACCATCCAATAAAGGCCTTGGGACAATTGCCTATCCGATGGGGAAAAGATTAGAGTCCTGCCTTTCACCAAACACAAAAGTAAATTCTAGGTAAAATACATTTCTAAAATGGAAACCCTAAAACTTTAAAAGGTGCTAAAAGAAAACCTACAAGGGATCTTGTCATAACCTGGGGATCGTGAAAAGTTTACTAAGCAAGACACAACTTCTGAACACCATCAAAGAAGTGACTGACAGATTTGACCGACAAAAACAAAAACAAAAGAAGAAACTCAAACCACTTCTGATTAGTTAAAGACACCATAAACAAGGTTAAAATGCAGGCCAAAGATCAGAAGAAAATATTTGCTGCACCTAGAACAGAATAACAGTTATAGTCATAATAGATAAAGTGTTCACACAAATCAATAAGAAAAAGGCAAGTAGCAGAAGTAGGGGCAAAGGTCCCAGAAAAACAGCAACAACAATGATCCATAAGTACTAAAAAGATACTCAACATCCCTAATAATGAGGAGAACATAAACGAAAACATCAGCAAGATGCCATATTTCACTGGTTAGATTGGCAACAGTTAAGAAGATAGAGATCATATCTGAGGTTGGTGGGGACACAGGGAAACATGCATTTATATCCTGTGGTGCATATTATTGGAGCCATTTTGATGGTGTTTTTGAAATAGCTCTCAAAAGCTGGCAAGATGTAGAAAAATTGAAAATGCACATTTTGCCCCAGCAATTCGAATTTTGGAATACAGCTTACATAAATAGTTGTGTATGGACACAAGATAAATAAACATTGCATTGCAAGACATAAGTTAGGTATATACATACACATGTAGAAAATTCTCTAATATATATTCAGTGAGACAGTAAAAACTCTGTAAACAGAAAGGATCCGGCAGATAGGAGGCACTAAATAACTATTTGCTTAATGAAACATATGTAAACGTATAGGAAAAGTTCTGGAAGGACACTGTGGCAAAGTGCAAAGCAGTCACCCGTAGGGAAAGCAGAGGGATCTGGGATTTGGGACTGAAGCAAAGGGGCGCTTACACATTATACTGCGTACATCTTTCCGTTGTTTGCGTGTTTATTTTGTGATAACTTTAAAGAAGTTATGCCCTCTCAAAAGGAAGTGATCCCACTGACATCTATACAGTGAAAATGATTGCTCAGATGTGGCAATATTAAATTGTCTTTTTGATGGCTTCTTAATGTGATGATTTCTGAGCAAATATATTCCCCATACGATTGGTGGGAAGCGGGCCTCAGAGATGTAAGGACTGGGGTTAAGAAGGCTGATTCCTATTGAATTTCGGAAAGGGGGTTGTCTCTACGTCCACATCTCCTCAAACCCCTGCAATCTGAGTTTTGCTCTCACCATCTCCTGAAACTGTTTTGCTAAGATCGCCGACAGCTTGGCTACCAAATCAAACGGGCACTTGTCAGTTCTCGTGTCACTTGACTCTAAAGCAGTATCATTGTCTGCCATTCTCTCCTTTTTGAAACATTCTCTAAACTTCCATGAAACTACATCTCTGCTACCTTTTGTCTCTTTGCTGTTGCTCTCCCTGTTCCTCAGATGTTAGTTTTCTTTAGGCTTTGTCTTCAGACTTCTTTTCCTGCTTTCCATGTTCTTCAGTCTTCTTGCATGACCCCGTCCACTCTTGTGGTTTGAATCCAATCTATATGCCCTCCAGCCCAAACTGTGCTTTTAAAGAGCTCCAAACTAATACCTCCAGCTGTAACTGGCCATCATCATATGGTATCATAAGTACCTAAAATTCAGCATGTTCAGAATCAGACTCCTCTTCCCCAAATGCGGATCAGTCCTCCCTGTCTTCATGATTGGCAACATCCTCTATCCATTCAGAAAACAGGGAGTTGTCCTCAATTTGTATTTCACACCCAGTGGGAGATGAAGCCCTGAAAATTCTTTGTTACTAATGTCTTATGAACCCAATCTATTCTGTGTTGTCTAATTGAAAAGTCACTGCCTTGATTTGGGCCACATTTCTTGGGCTTGGCTGGTGAAATAGTTTTCTACACAGTCTCTCTGCCTCCAGTCTTGTTTCTCTTGAATACATTATATGGTGGTGTATTATGCTTCTTATTAAAATAAGTAGCTTTTCATTACTTTTAAGATAAAACACAAGTCTCTTAACCACCTAGCATTTATCATTAATTCCATCCTGTTCTCTCTGTTATAACCTTGTCACCCCTGTCACCATTGCACACAGCAATACATGTGGTTCTTTAATCTGCCATGTTCTGATGCCACATTTTATTCATTCCAAAGATACTTATTGAATAATTATGACACCAGGCTCTAATATGCATGCTGTCTAATGCATGAGACCATATTCCTATCCTCATGGAGCTTACATTCTGGCAGAGGAGCAGAAAATAAACATGTAGACAAATATATAATATAATTTAATGGGAAATGCCATGGAGAAAGAAAAGAGGGAAATAAAACAGAAAAAGTCTGGGGTAAGAAGGAGGGTGCTACTTCAACAATGGGGTCAGGGAGGTCTCATTGACTAGGTGGTACTTGAGCTAAGGCTAGTGTAGTGAATATTCTGGGACAGAGCACTCCAAGCAGAAACAAGCAGCACAGAAGTCCAGTGGTGGGAATAAGTTTGCTATGTTTGAGAGATGGAAAGAAGGCCAGTGGTTCTGAGTGTGATGAAGGAAGGGGTAGGTAACTTCATGTTGCCCTTGAGTGCTTGTAAAAGAAACTCCAACTCAGATGGACTTAAACCATAAGGAAATTTATGATTTACTATTTTAGGAAGTCTAGAAATAGGGGGGCTCTGAAACCATGTGACTGAGACTCAACAACATCAACAAGGATCCAGAACCTTTCCATCTTTCTGCAATTTGCTTCTGTCCTTGGTGATTGCTTCATTCCGTGACAAGAAGCAAGATGAGTGTCCCAGGAACCCAGAGTCAAATCCAGGCATGACAATATGCAGAGTAAAAGAGAGGACTTATCTTCTTGGGACACCTCTCCTGAGGAAAACATTCCTCAAAGCCCCAGCAGACTTTCTCACAAACCTCATTTGCTGTATGTCTTGGTCTAAATGTGTTTGTATTTCACCACATGTGCATATTGAAATGCTAATGTCCAGGGTGATGGTTTTAGAAGGAGGGGCCTTTGACAGGTGATTAGGTCATGAGGGTGAAGCCTTCATGAATGTGATTAGTTCCCCTATAGAAGACCCCAGAGAGTTCCCTCACTCTGTGTACCATATGAGCATACAACAAGAAATCTGTGACCTGGGAAAAGGCATCTAGATCTTGGACTTCCAGCCTCCAGAACTGTGAGAAATAAATTTCTGATGCTTATAAGGCACCTAGTCTGCGGTATTTTGTTATAGCAGCCTCAACAGACTAAGACACTGTACCAGGCTCTGTGCTCCTTCCTGAGCTGGCGGGAAGGGAATTGGCACCAACCAGTACCTGTGTGGGCTAGACGTTCTGTCGGCCACCCATGCTTACGGTAGGAAATGAGTGGTAGACAAGGGGTGGCTTGCATGGGCATGTAAACATTTTTAGTGACTGCAATGCAAGCATTTGTAGTTTTGAACAGACGAAAGATAGATAGAGGTGAGACTGGCCTTGAGGACCTCTTAGGTTAGGTGTTAAGAGGATGGTGCAATAGATGTGAGGAAGAGTTCTACCTAAGATATTTTTTGGGTGGAGTATACAGGACTTGCTGGTGTAGGAATAGTGAGGTGGGGAAAAGGAAGAACCAAGAAAAACTCCCAGAGTTGTGGCCTGAGCAACTGGGTGATGGTGTTCACTGAGATATGGAGGACCTGCAGAGCCATGCGTTTTGGGGAGCAGAGGTCTAGTTTCGGTTTTAGCTCGTTGGTTTAATCCCTATTAGACATCACACTGGATGTGAAGAAAGCCCCAGATATGAGTAGGAGATCAGGTGAAGGATGGGGATGGGAGATGTTGTCTGGCCCTGGAAGCCATGACATTTATACAGGGAAAGGATCAGAACCAGTATCTAAGTCCTAGGGCACTCAAAAAATTAGAGGTTAGGAAGAGGGAGATGGGACCAAAAATCATATACGAGGGAAGAAGCCAGGAGAGAAAGAGAGAAAAACCACCTTTCACAAAGGGGGGCAGTCATCGGTGGTTTCCGATGCTACTGGGGCAGCAAGTTCTATGCAAACAAACAATAGGCCACAGGGTTGGGAATTTGAGGCTGCAGGTGACCTTCAAAAGCTTTTCCAGGCAGATATGGAGACAAAATTCTTACTGGGGTGCGTTGGGTAGGAAGTGGGAGGTGAGAGAGTATATACAATTGCTATCAGTCAGAGCTTGATCAAAGAAGCAACCTCACTAAGTATGATGTGGAATAAAAGATTCATTGTAAGGAGTGCCTTGTGCAGCTGGGGAAGAAGCTGGAGGCAAAGGCCCAGCGGGTCTTGGAAGATGGGAGAAGAGTCAGTACCCAGGGGTTGCTGCTGGAAGTAGCTGAGAGGTCCGAGTGGCCGTCTCTGGGTCTAGTGGTGGGCCAGCAGTCGGCAGAAGTGCTCCATCCACTGAAGTTTCCACCTCCCTTTCCCCTCACTGGACTGTTTTTTGATTATCCTTTGAAATTCCACTCAGACAGGGCCTCCCCCCAGAAGCCCTTCTGGACCCTCCCAGTGCACCTTGTCTGGTTCTGTTGACTGTTTCTATGTGCTTTCATCGTCTCAGCGCTAACCTCTGTCACAGCACCTCTTCTGTGGGCATGCTCTGGTACAGCTCCTGGAAGTTACTAGGTGCCCCGAAGTGTTTGTACAACTGACTGGAGCCCTGCTTCTCCTGAGATCCCGACTCCCTGAGGGGAGGGACTGTGCTCCCTCCATAAGTATTCGCTGACTCAACAGAAGGAGGGACAGATGAATGGGAGGACGGGCAGGACCAGCAGTCTGACCACGGCCCGAGGGCTCGGACCTCCGTGTGTCCTGTGTTGGTAGCCACTCCTTTCACTTATGTTCAATGACCCCCTTGGTGGGCACAGTGTGTGTCTCAGCCCGGGCATTCTGGAACCTGGTGAACACGTTCGCATTTGGCTCCTATTACCCTTTGTGATATTACGAGCTTCAGTTGTGCTCTGTCATCATTTTCCCAAATTACTGGCATATGAAAGTCCCCCCTGACACTTTAATTGACCTCCTTGGGATATTTCAAGTTTTGATATGCCTTGCTCAATGTGTAGTGATAAGAGATGACGTGGTATTAGAGATGCAAATGTATGATAATATCATGCGAGCTTGAGGTTTTGCTTTGCATAAACTATGGAGAGACTTGTCAAAGAAGTAACTTGTATACTAATCACGCTGCACGTATATACTTAAATAAGGCAACCTTATTGGTTGGTGCAGCCTGCCTCATGCCCCTGTCACCCCACAGAGAGCAGAGGGGCATCCTCAGGCCCCTAAAATAGGAATAGCCTCTCTGCTCGTCTCAGATTCCCTGGCGGTTGCTCTTTGCACCCAGAGCGTCCCGATGCCATGGAGGAAACAAAGGCCTCCTCTGTGATCCCGAGGTGCCAGTTTGGCTGGGCAAAGACAAAGGGACATTTTAAATAAAGTCTCCAGACATTTACTTAGCCTCAAAATTACTTCTCCAAATTTGCACATTGTGCAACACTGCAGATCTTCAAATGTATTTCTGTAACTGGCTCCAATATGCCTTATGTTGTAACTTTTCTTTTTGTCATGGGGAGGGAGCAGGGAAGGGATTAGTTGTCTTTTTTTCCCCTTCCAGAGAACTGCCAAAATAATTCTGACTCTCCCAGATGAAGTAAGTTTTAAAATTGTGGTTCTCCTGAGGTTCGTTTGGAAGAAGACACGGCAATTCTGAGAAACCAGCGGTGGGGCCTGCCAAGACGCTACGCTTCCCTGGCTGCGGCTTCTGCTTCCTTGCGTGGAGGTCAGCGTGAGAACAAAACCACGGTCTTCAAGGGCTGGAGAGGCTTGTTCGAACACTTGTCCTTGCCCACCTGAAAGCCTCCTGTCTTCCCCAGCACGGTGGCTTCAATCCCAGACTTGAGAGTTCGCCGCGAGGCTGCGTTCTCTTTCCCAGGCCTGGCCGTTGCTCTTGGCTGGCTGGCGCCTGAGAAAACTGGGACGCACGCTTGGCTCAGACTGTCTCCGAGGTGTGCGGTTTCCAGAAAACGGGGGATTGCCATCCGGTACCGCCGGGTCTCTGCGTCCCGGGGGTTCGAGGCAGAACGGGAAGGGGGGCAAAGGGCAGAATCAGAACGATTCAGGGGTTATATAAGAGCCGTAGACTTTCAGAGCTGCAAGGCCCTTTCTGACAGAGTTGCAGAGGGGAAGGGCAGAAGTAACCGAATCGGACTGACGTGGGGGGCGGTGGGGGGCCTTGAGGGAGGAGATGGGTAAAGCAGCAGTTCTGAAATGGAACTTTGTCGATGTTCGGAGAGGAGGGCTGAGGCGGGGCACCATGGGCTTTACCAGCACCACGTGGCACGACCGTGTAGCCTCCAGGTCTCGCTTCAGTTGTTTGAAAAACGGGGTTGTGTGTGGGTCAGAGGTCGGGTGTTGAACAAAGCCTGAGATGTGACAGGTGGCCATAGTGAGCACAAGCATCGCTACCACCAGCTGGTGCCGTCCTTCTGTTGGAAACACAAATGCACCGACACCCAAAGCAGTGAGGTGGTTTGCCCAACAACACGCGGCATTTAATGGCAGAACTCAAGAACAGACCCATTTCTCCTGCCCTTCAGAGGGGTACTTTTTCCCCATTTCACTGCTCTTCAGTCTAAGTCTGTTAGGTAAGTCCTCATGAAAAAGTAAAATGAAATGTTTTGATTAAAAGTGTTTCATGATTGTCTTTTTTTTTTTTTTAATTTTTTCAACGTTTATTTATTTTTGGGGGGACAGAGAGAGACAGAGCATGAACGGGGGAGGGGCAGAAAGAGAGGGAGACACAGAATCGGAAACAGGCTCCAGGCTCCGAGCCATCAGCCCAGAGCCTGACTCGGGGCTCGAACTCACGGACCGCGAGATCGTGACCTGGCTGAAGTCGGACGCTTAACCGACTGCGCCACCCAGGCGCCCCATCATGATTGTCTTTTGACACCAACATTATTTTA
Source organism: Prionailurus viverrinus (assembly GCF_022837055.1). Classification (NCBI taxonomy): domain Eukaryota; kingdom Metazoa; phylum Chordata; class Mammalia; order Carnivora; family Felidae; genus Prionailurus; species Prionailurus viverrinus. Next base: position 1,330,089 of record NC_062578.1, read on the forward strand.
ATGTGAAAACGAAAGATTTCACGGGTGAGCTTTCTCTAGGCTGGAGGCAGAGGGAGGGGCCTTCCCGCCTGGCTGGGCTCCCGCCTCGTCTGGCCACTGTCCCTGTGAAACCATTTATGAGCCTTGCTCTGTGCAAGCTTGGTGCTGGGAACCAAGCCTGAAAATCACCGTCCCTGCCCCCAAGTTGTTCGTTGCTTCCTGGGGAAGGCCGACCAGGAAGTAGATCATTGATACACAGCTTAGTGAATGCTGTGATTGATGTTAGCACAGAGGAGGGCCATTTGGTCAAGGTGAGGAGCCATCAGCCCTGCACTGAGCCTGGAAGGCTGGGGAAAAGTTAGGCAGGTAAAGAAGGGGTAGGGGCCAGGGGGTGACTTTGGGCAGAGGAGAGGGAGGGGGGAGGAGGCAGAGGGGAAAGACCAAGGGATGTGCCAGGAAGGGCTAGAGACCAGGAGGGAGTGAAGTGTGCTGAGGAATATGGATTGAACCCTAGAGGAGACGGTGGATTTCCATGGGTGTGTATGTGTTTGTGACAACAATTTCCGTTTTAGGAAGATCGCTGGCTGGGCAGACAGCAGGAGTGGAACTTGAGGCCCTGAAAGTTATAGGGCCTCCAAAAAACTAGAGGCAATAAAGGAGGGAAGAAGAGAGGAGTCACTTCTGGCAAGCTTTGCTTGGGTTCCTGTGTGGTCAGAAGTCAGACAGAGGAGGGGTCAGGTGACCCTCAGGTTGGTGGCTCCTGGGGTCGGTGCTGCCCCTCGCCGAAACATAGAAGTCAGGGTAGCTACATGGCCCGTCTTTCAGAAGGAGCTCGGGCTCCAAGCTACCACTGTCCTGAAATTCATAACTTTCCATCGATGGGATGATGGCGTGTGCTTGTGAGCAGAGGAGTCTGGGGTTGTTCCTTGCTGCCCCATTGGCATACAGTGTTTGAGATGCCCCATGAGTACAGAATCTCAGTGGGCCCACCCAATGTGAGGACATGATAAGCACGTTATGTCTATGGCCAATGGCCCCAGAAGCCATACTTGCCGATCAAATCAGAACTTGCTGACAATGCAGGAAGAAGGCAATGACATGCCAGGAAACACAAATGACCAAGAAACTCTATCCTACCCTTGCTGTGCTCTTTCCTGTATTTGCTGAAAATGAGGACATCAAAGGAAAGGGAAAGCCCTTCCTTACTCATGGCTAAACAGAAGGCAGAGGGTTGATAGAATATGCACATATCAAGGAGCACAATTGAAAACAGTTCAGTTTGTTTTGTGTAGTGTTGCCACAATTTTGGCAAGAATAAAATGTGTGTGTATGTACAAGTTACACAATGAAAATTGTGTATTTTCTGTGATTCCACACGAGTTAAATGCTCCTGTATTTGCATTTAAAACTGGCATTCCATAACATAAAGATGATGGGTAAAATTCATTCTAATAATTAAAAATTGTGATTTTTGTTAACCCAGAACAACTTTAGATAGGAAATAATGAACACCATGACAAGTTGAGAGAGAAACAGGAGAAAAGAAAGCAACTGTGTATTTTCTTTCCTTTAATGGCACTTCCCTCTACACTTTCATCTTTCGCTGGGTGCCGCAGATTACGTAAGCTGGCTTGAAGTAAACAGGTTTGGGGAAGAAAGGATGAGGCATTTATATTTTACTTGTGGACATGTGGATTTTGATTTGAAATGATTTAGACTTGGGGGCCAGCTGCAATGTAGTTGGCAGTTGGGATCATGGGCTGGAATTCTCCAGACACAATGTACAGGGTGTGAAGCCCAAGCCAGGATCCCAGAGACATTGGTGCTGAGGGTGCGGGAAAAGCACTGCAATGGGTGTGTTTGCTGACTGAACAGACAGCAGACGAACTGGAGAGTAAGCCCACGGAGCCTACGGGAAGCTAGCTTGGTTCTCGGTAATCAACATGCCATCTACCGAAGGTCCAAGATTGGAGTTCCTTTCTTTTCTTTTCTGAATTTCAGAAGGGTAAGGAGTCCCAAGTTTCCATGTCCTGAGAAAAGATTGCCCTGCGTACTCCAGGTGAGGAAGAAATTTCCTTCAGTCACTTGGAAGTGACCAGAGAGTAAAACGTAATCAGTTGTTCACATGTTACTGGACACTTAGGCTGTCTTCATATCTTGGCTATTATGAATAATGCTGCAGTGAACAGGGGTGTGCAGATGTCTCTTTGAGATACAGATGCCCAGAAGTGTGATTGTTGGATCATAGTTTTATTTTTGATTTTTTGAGAAACCTTCTTATTGTTTCCCATAGTGGCTGCACCAGCGTGCATTTCCACCAACAGGGCCCAACGGAGTCTTTTTTCCCACATCTTTGCTGGTACTTACATCTTGTCTTTTTGATGATAGCCATTTCCCTGATGATTAATGATGCTGAGCACCTTTTCTTGTACATATTGGCTATCAGTATATCTTCTTTGGAAAAATGTCTGTTCAGACCTTTGCCCATTTTAAAATTAGGTTATTTAAACTTTTATGTATTTATTTTTTCGGCAGTTGAGTTGTATGAATAAAACTCATTTGGGGTGTTAAGTCGTTATCAGAAATTTGGTTTGGTAATATTTTCTACCATTCTGTAGGCTGTCTTTTCATTTTGTAGATTTCCTTCAAAGCTTTTTAGTTTGATGTAGTCCCAACTTGTTTATTTTTGCTTTTGTTGTTGTGCTTTGGTGTGATATCCAAAAAAATCATTATCAAAACCAGTGTCAAGATTTTTACCTATGTTTTCTTCTAAGAGTTTTGTGGTGGTATCAGGTCTTATATTTAAGTCTTTAACCCATTTTGAGTTATTTTTTTCATTCTTTTTCATTTGACATGGATATTTATTTTCCCCAACACCATTTGTTAGAGAGGCTATTCTTTCTCAATTGTGTCTTCTTGGAAACTTTGTCAAAGATTAATACCATACTATTTTGATCACTGTAGCTTTAAAAAATAAATGGATAAAGAAAACATGGTATATACACACTATTGTTCAGCCATAAGAGAGAAGGAAATCCTGCTCTTTGCAAGAACACAGATGAACTTGGAGGACATTATGCTGAGTGATATAGGCCAGACACAGAAAGACAAATACTATTTAATTTCACTTATATGTAGACTAAGGTCTAGCTCATACAAGCAGAGAGTAGAATGCTGGTTGCCGGGGCTGGGAGATGAGGGAAATTTGTGCCAACTTTCAGTTATAAGATAAATAAGTTTTGAGAATCTAATGTACAGCATGGTGACTCTACTTAATAATACTGTTGTATCCTTGAAATTTGCTAAGAGTTGATCTTAAGTGTTCTCACTACACACAAAAAAGATAATTGTGAGGTGTTAGATGTGTTCATTAGCTTGACTATGGTAATCATTTCACAATACAGATGTATATCAAGTCACCGCACGAACACCTTAAATATATACAATTCTGTTTGTCAGTTACACCTCAATAAAGCTGGAAAATATATGAGAATACTTAAAATACACAAATAAGCCACAAAATTTTATAAATCTACAATCATGTCAGACTATAGCACAATTAAAAAGTGATGTTATGCTTCTGAAAAATATTACTATAAAGAACAAATAGTATATTTGACAGAAACTTCCTTCCCCTTCCCTTGATTGATGAGGAGTTTGAGCCCCGTCATCAATTGGTCTGTTCCTAAAAGATTCAGTTGTGAAACTAGTGCTGTAAGTTATTCTGTGAAAAATTGGTATTGGCAAATAATTTGGGAAATAGAGCTAGAAGATTCTGATTTGGAAATTCTATCAACGCATATTAGTATACCCTAGGTTGAAAGTCAGGCAGAATTTCACTAAACCTGGGATTTCTCTGAGTTATTTGTCCATAGGACTCTATTTCACTTTACATTTGTGTTATCCTGCTAAACTAGTGCTGAGTGGTGTGCACCTTGGGACAAACTGTAAGCCTGATTTACCTCACGTGCTGGAGCCCAGCTGTTCATGTTAACCCATTAATTAATTAATTAATTAATTCATTCATTCATTCAATGAGTAGTAATGGAATATCTACCCTGTGTCAGGCCCTGTACTTGGCACTGGGAATGCTACAGTCAGTGATGCAGGCATATTCTGCTGGTATGACACTTACAGCCTAGTGGGCTCTCTAGGCGTTAATAAATAATCAAACAAAGTAAATGTACAATAAAAAACTTAGATAACTATGAAGAAAACTGTTCTATAGTAATGTTCAACAAAGGAAATCAATGTGTATGGAAGAGCGAGGAGGAGGTGTTGCAGGGAGAGAGAGCCTCCTGGGGCAAGAGAAGAGTGTGTGCAGAGGCTGTGGATGGGAGGGAGCCCAGTGCAGGCCAGTGTGACAGGAGGAGAGAGGACAAGGGCAGTGGCACCTGGGATGTGGGTGGAAGGGCAGACAGGGGACCAGGCCCATGGATCCTTATATGCCTGTTAGAAATTTTGCCCTCTAAGAATCATGGGAAGCTAGTGAACTGGTCAGGGCTGGCATCATGGGGAAGTGAGTGAGGCACTTGCTTCGACACAAAATTTAAGGGGTATCAAAAGTAAGTAATCAATATCAATAATGCAATATTTAAAAAGTCAATATTGATGCAACAAGAATTCCTGGATGAACAAACTATGAAAAGTCTAAATAAAGACAGGATCTCACAGTGCCATGCTAAGCTGCCATATTGGAGCCTATGGCAAAGAGAAAGGTGTGTGCCCTTATGTGCATGTTTGTATGTATTTTAAATAGTTTCATCTAGAACATTAAAGTAGAAGTAGATTTTGGAACCATTATTGGCGAGTTAACTTTATTTAAAAAATTTTTTTAATTCAATTTTTTAAAACTATGAGAAGTATACTCCTTAATTCCCATCACCTATTTAATGCATACCCCCACCCCCATCCCCTCTGGCAACCATCATATTGTTCTCTACAGTTAAGAGTCTGTTTCTTGGCTTGTATCTCTCTCTTTCTTTTCCCTTTGCTTGTTGGTTTTGTTTCTTAAATTCCACATACAAGTGAGATCATATGGTATTTGTCTTTCTCTGACTTATTTCGCTTAGCATTATACTCTCTAGCTCTGTCCATGTTGCTGCAAATGGCAAGATTTCATTCTTTTTATGGCTGAATCATATTCCATTATATATATGTATATATATATGCACCACTTCTTTATATCCATTCATCTATCAATAGACACTTGAGTTGCTTCCAGAGTTGGGCTATTGTAAATAATGCTGCTATAGACATTGGGGTGCATGTATCCTTTTGAATTAGTGCTTTTGTACTTTTTGGGTAAATACTAGTAGCGTGATTACTGGATCATAGGGTAGTTCTATTTTTAATTTTTTGAGGAATATCCGTACTGTTTTCCACAGTGACTGCACCAGTTTGCATTCCTACCAACAGCGCATAAGGGTTCCTTTTTCCCCTCATCCCTACCAACACTTGTTGTTTCTTGTGTTGTTGATTTTAGCCATTCTGACACGTGTGAGGTGATACCTCATTGCAGTTTTGATTTGTATTTCCCTGATGATGAGTGATGATGGATTAGCTTTCATTAAAGTTAGGAAAGTAAAACTATATTCAATAATTCTGTTGTGGTATAAATAAAAAAATTAAACTTAAAATACTGTTATGAGTTTTAATAACCTGCCTTTTTAAATTTTATTTTATTTTATTTATTTATTTTTTTTTTTTTAATTTTTTTTTTCAACATTTATTTTTGGGACAGAGAGAGACAGAGCATGAACGGGGGAGGGGAAGAGAGAGAGGGAGACACAGAATCGGAAACAGGCTCCAGGCTCTGAGCCATCAGCCCAGAGCCCGACGCGGGGCTCGAACTCACAGACCGCAAGATCGTGACCTGGCTGAAGTCGGACGCTTAACCGACTGCGCCACCCAGGCGCCCCAAATTTTATTTTTTTTAAGTTTATTTATTTTGAGAGAGAGAGAGAGCACACGTGTGCATGAGTGGGGGAGGGGCAGAGAAGGGGTGGGGGAGAGAGAGAATCCCAAGAAGGCTCCACACTGTCAGCACAGAGCCCGATGTGGGACTTGATCTCATGAACCATGAGATCATGACCTGAACCAAGGTCAAGAGTTGGATGCTTAACTGACTGAGCCACTCACGCATCCCTTAATAACTTGCCTTTTAAGTTTTCAATATTTTTTCACTACTTTAATGTTCTGGGATAAAGTTAACCGTGAAAAAATACAAAAATCATATGTATTGAAACACACATTTTTCCTTTTGCACCACACTCCAGCGTTGCTTGGTACATCACTGAATAGGGGCCTGATGGATCTGATACGAGGTTCTCTTATTGCGCCATAAGGAAAAGGCATGACTAGATGGACAGCGCTGAGGTGGGGAAGGCTGGTGGAGGAGTGGATGTTTTGGGGTTGGGGGTGCAGATAGTTATTTTGTTCTTTAGTGTATTGAGTTCTGAGGTACCTTCGAGCCTCAACTGTCTGGTATTCTAAATTTCTCAGGGAAGACTTGTCAAGTAGGCAGCTGGACGTATAGGTATATAGCTCAGAGGGAAAGCGTGGGTAAAAGGTTTAACTTGGGAGTTATACACTGGCCTGTAGATGACAATTGTGAGAGGTGAAGCCATCCATCTATGGTGAGTCTTGGCTGCGGGTGCACATTGGAGTTATCCGGAAAGCTTTTAAAGTTCTTAATGTGCAGGCACCATTCCAGACTAATTAAATCAGTCTTCAGAGAAGGGTTTGGGCATAGGTATTTTTTCTTTTTTTTGCTGTTGTTTATTTATTTATTTAAATGTAATTTATTGTCAAGGTAGCCAACATAAAGTGTACACATGTGCTCTTGGTTTCAGGAGTAGATTCCCATTATTATCATTATTTTTAATATAATTTATTGTCAAATTGGCTCACATACAGTGTGTACAGTGTGCTCTTGGTTTTGGGGGTAGATTCTCCTGATTCCTTGCTTACATACATCCAGTGCTCATCCCAGCAAGTGCCCATGATTAGTTTTGAAAAGCCTCCCAGGAATTTCTGCTTCCAGAGAAATGGAGAAGATGTACTTTCTCCTATTCTTCCTGCTAGCTGCAACTAAAAGTCTTGAATATTATATGTAAAACAAACATAAGAAGACTCTGAAAGGTAGAGCGAAGACTGCCTGGATAGAGGCCTCAAAAGCCAAGGAACAGCATGATAGTGAGTTCCCTGGATTTTCTTTCTGCCGCCCTTGTCCCAGACTTGGGGTTGAAGAGGACAGCAACCTGGAAATAGCAATGGGTGGAGACAAACTAAAAGCCCCAATGAAACCCTACCATCTCTAGCCAAAGGTGGACCTTAGCAAGACAAAATCACTCTTAGGAAACATTCACTCTACTATGGCCAAACAGGACAGAAAAAATTGTGGCTCCATGCACACCCATGCCAGAAGAGGCTGAGTGGGGAGCCAAGACATCCACCTTCATGAACTCTAGTGAGACATTCTATCCGGCTGATAGGGAGCTCTTCTAGCCCTGCACTGTCAGTGGAGGCCAGGTGGAGAAACTGAGTTCCACCTCTGCTTGGCAGTAACTAGTGTCCCTTCTTCTTCCTGATGGGCATTGTCAAAGGAGCCCTAGTAAAGGGTCGGGACTTTACCCATCGCCCACTGATAATGAGGCCACTCTCCAGTAGTGTAAGTGGAGTTGGTGATCTGGAGCCTCCACCCAGCAGTAATAAGGAACCACCCCTCCTCACCGTGGGTGTCAATGGTGACCAAGTGGGGACCCTGGACTTCCTTTTAAAACATTTTTTATTAAAATTTTTAAATGTTTGTTTATTATTTTTGAGAGACAGAGACAGAGTGTGAGTGGGGAGGGGAAGAAAGAGAGAGAGGGAGACACAGAATCCGAAGCAGGCTCCAGGCTCTGAGCTCAGCCCAGAGCCCATCGTGGGGCTTGAATGCACAAACCATGAGATCATAACCTCGGCCGAAGTCAATGACTAACCGACTGAGCCGCCCAGGTGCCCTGGGACCTGGACTTCTAACTCTATCTTCCAGTAATGACACAGTATCATCTCTACTTTCCTTTGCTGGATTGGTGTCAGAGACACCCAGCTAAAATAGAACTTCAGTAGTTCTAACTACTACTACTGATATAAAAGTGGTCTGGTGTTCAATTAAAAAATCATTTATCAGGGGCGTGATCTCAAATTGGATGAAAAAAGACAATCAATATATGACAAAACAAAGATGATAAAGATGTTGGAATTATCTAAAAAAGGGGTGATGTCATCAAGATGGTGAAATAAGGATCCCTGGGCCCTTCCCCCCTCACCCCTCAACTCACTAGTTCAACAAGAATCCATGGAGAAATTACTTCTGTGACAAATCCAGAAACTAGTTGAATAGCTTGTGCACTCTGGGCAAGTATGAAATCAAAGCTGGTAAGAATATTTGAGACATCCTCTTGCCATACTCCCTACCCCTGTCACAGAGCCATGGATAGGAAGGAACTCTTCAGTTCTGCTTCTTCCTTCAGGGGGAAAGAGTTGGATGACACATTCAGTGTTCCAACTTTTCCAGGGATGCCTGAGGGACTGGTTTCTGTCTTACCCATCTTGGAGTGCTGATCGGCAGGCATGCTCTAGATGCCCAGGACCCACGAGAACAAAGACAGCAGTCTGAACTAGCACAAAAACAGTTGCCAAAGCCCCTCTCCAATTCCCCTGTATACGGGGTTGCTGGGAAGATCAGGAGAAGTAGCTGTGTTTTTTTAATGTGCAGATACCAGTAAAAAGGGTCAAGGAAAATGAAGAGACACAGAAATGTGTCCCAGACAAAGGAACAAAATAAATCTTTAGAAACGGTCCCTAATGAAATGGAGATGTATAATTTTTCTGGCAAATTATTCTAAATAACCATCATAAAGATAATGAGGGCAGGAGAACACTGTGTGAACGAAATGAGGATTTCAACAAAGAAAATATTAAAAAAATGTACTGAATAGAAATCTTGGACTGGAAGAACACATAACTGAACTGAATAATTCACTAGAAGCGTTCAGTAATAGACTAGATCAAGCAGAAGAAAGGATCAGCAAAGTGGAAGCAAGACCACAGGACATTTTCCAGTCAGAGAAGCAAAAAGAAAAGAAGAGTGAAAAAGAGTGCATAAAGTTTAAGAGGTCACTGAGAGCAGATCAATATATGCACTACAAGGGTCTTTCTGAAGGAAATGTTGGGCAAGGAGGTTGGGGAGCATATCCTGGCCTTGAGGTTCCCGAGGATGCAGGGAGAAGAGCTGAGCAAGCCAGCTTGGAGACCCAGGCAACTTGTCTGTGCTCCTGGACGGACATCCAGGGGTGCGACGCTGGCTTCAGGGAAGCAGCCCAGGGGCACATGGAGGCTGTGTGGGAATGGGGGTAGGGCACGGCCCGGGACCAACTGAATGGGCTGAATGGGCTGCAGGCCTCCAGGGACAGGACTGGGAGCTCCATGGTCCCAGACAAGTAGCCAGTGAGCCAGGCTGACCCAGTTTTCCAAGGGCACCAGGAGATTGCAGTCACTCTGTGCTTGCGTCTCGGTCTGCACCACTGCTCACGCCCGCACATGTGTGTGTATGGGGGCGAAGGTGGGTGTGCATACATTCTCATCGCCATGGCCCTGGCTTTCCCATGCCCCAGCAGGCAGGATCATGGGTTCCTCAGGAGGGCTGCAAGAGCAGCCCTTTGGTGAGGATAACTGTTAAAACACGTGTGGAGAAATATATGGTAATCCAGTTAAAACAACCTCCCTGAATGTAGAAATGGCCCCAGTGGGTCAAGGAACATGCCTGTTCCACAGTTATATATCCCACCTGCGCACACAGCAAGAGGTCATTTATTTCTGATTTCAAAAACAAAAAATACACAGTGAAAGGAAAAACAGAAAAGGAAAAAGTTGCAGGAAATAAACCCATTATCCCATTCCCACAAAACAGCCAGGGTGGACATCTCCACATAGTTTCTTTAAAAAAAAAAAACAGCTTTATTGAGGTATAATTGATAGACAAAAACCCTGCACATATTTAATGTATACAATTTGATGAGTTTGGACATATGCATCCACCATAAAAGCTTGACCACAATTAAAGTAATGAACATATCCATCACCTCAAAAAGTTTCTTTGTTGGCATCCTATTTTTGGTTCTCTTTTCTGGATGCATGTAACAAAATGAAGATGATATTTACAAATGGCTTTTGTACCTTACATTTTTACTAATCTTATTGAAAATCTCTCAGGGTCTTAAAAGTGTGTGTGGACAATTATTTTAACAATGCATTAATAGTCTGTGAAGATTCTGTACTGATGTTACCAGTTTCCAATGGTTCAGTTCTCTTGGATTCTTCACTATTATAATTGCACTAGGACAGAGCACAGATGGCCAGAGGCTTAGTTCCTAGGAGAACATACTCTAGACCCAGGGGGCCTGGGTTCAAATCTTGTTCTCGTCTATAGGTCCTTGGGCAAATTAACTAACTCCCTTGTGCCTGAGATTCCTCATTTACAAAATGGGGGTAGGGGCAGCTCAGTGGCTCAGTCGGTTGAGCATCTGACTTTGGCTCAGGTCATGATCTCACGGTTCATGAGTTTAAGTCCCGTGTTGGGCTCTGTGCTGACAGCTCAGAGCCTGGAGTCTCCTTCAGATTCTGTGTCTCTCTGTCTCTCTGCCCCTCCCCCACTCACGCTCTTTCTCTCTCTCTCTCTCTCAAGAATAAATACACATTAAAAAAATTTAAAAAGCAAACAACCCGCCCCCCCCTCCCCCCGCAAATGGGGGTAATAATAGTTATGTTCCAATGGTGAAATGAATGTGATGGATTAATATTTTAAAGCCTGATACATAATGAGAACTATATGTGTTTATTAAATTAAAAAAATCCAATAATCTCTTCTACAGTTTAGATTAGTTCTTTAGATTTGATTCCTGGAAGTGGAATTCCTACGGCAAGGGCTGTAAATGTTTTAAAGGTCCATCTGGGCCGGTTGCTTTCTCTGAAGTTTGTCCTCATGCCCCCTCCCCCTGGCAACCTCTTAGTGAATCGTGTTCGCTTTCGTTTCTTGCTCCTTGGACAGCATTAGCATTGGGTCTGGGGCTCATAATACTTTTTGCAAGTTTGATCTGTCAAATATACTTTCCTCATTAATTAGGGACGTTGAACATTTCCTAAGCATTATTAATTATTTGTGTTTGACCTTTCGTGAATTGTCTGCTGCTGTCCTTTGCCCACTTAAAAAAAAATTGAGTTCCCAAGGGCTTTTCTGATCAATTTACGTGAGGCTTTATATGTGAAGGCTCTTACCCTATACATTTAGGGTTTCTTTTTTCATTTTGAATGCTCTTGTCTCTGTATTCTAGTTGATGTGTATTTCTGTCCTTTCTTACCCATCGCGTCAAACACAGGGCTGCTTCAGTTCTCTTTAATCTAACACGTGCATTTTACCTTCGTCATTATCCCGGCTCCCCGGGGGCATAGGTCTTCCACTCTTGGGTCCCTACATGGTTGCTATTCAAAAGAGAAATGAAGGAAGGGTCTGCAAAATGGCAGCAGGGGACAACATACTCCTGCACAGAAAAGTTGACGTACATTCTGTTTATTGCATTCATTCCAAAGATGCCACAGTTTCCAAGTACCATCTCTAGGGCAAAGCAAATTAGCCCTGAGCAGCTGAGACTGAAAACAAAATTCAAAAAAGGAAATGAGAAAGCATCAGAGAAATGCCCAAGCTGGGGCTGCAGTAAGCCCCCAGTTCCCCTAGATGTCACGATGTAACTCCGATGCATTTGCTTTCACATGGGAGACAGGTTTCAATTTCCACCCATCCAAAGTAAACAGCTACATTGCTTAAGGGAATATTAATTTTTAAGAAGAAAAAAATGTCTTGGATATGATAACATAAAAACACAGTTAAAAGTTTGGTCCCTGGCTTATAAACTGCAGAGACTTTTCCTATATTGTTTGATAGGTTCAGAAAGAATTCAAAATGTTTGTCTTGGCATTTCATAGCACCTTCCAGTTGGAAACACTTATGAATGTGAACAGGTTGGTAAAACGCTTTTTTCTTTTTGTGGCCAACCACTGGGGTGTCCGCCTGTCTCTTTGCCTTAGGTTGTCCTTCCCACTCTTCTCTCTGCTCTGTCCACCTCACATAGTAGAAGCAGCTGGCCTAATAGGTCTTTTGTCTTGGATGCTGGCCAAGCTTTGGGGAGGGGTCCTGTTCCTGGCATTCTATTCTGGTCCAAACTCACTCATTAAATGCCTCATTGGAGTTTATTTAAGTTAGAACAATTGTTTGAGGCTCTGGCCTCAACTAGCAGCTGATTGCTCCTGGAGCTCCCTCCGCAAAGGGATCTCTGGGATGGTCCCCTATTGTCTGGCTCTCATCTTCCAGTCTCTGCTGCTTCTCCACCCCTTGAAGCATTTTGACGTCTCCCTCTGGGAGATGCTTGTTGATGCTTGTTGAGTGAAGGACCTGCACATAAGATCTGTGGGGCTGGGCTCACCGCTTTTCTTTCCTTGTCTTTGTCAGGGAAGTCTGGGCCTGCTAAATAGCTCTGGCGCATGAGGAACCTTTCTAGCTTTACAGAAGCTCACCAACAACACATCTAGCTTTACAGAAAAGCTGGTGGAAGGAAGGATTGGAATCATAGCAGCAGGTGTGTGTGTGTGTGTGTGTGTGTGTGTGTGTGTGTAATCCAGGGATATCCAGGGGTGACATAGCCTGTCTTCCTTCAGGCTATTAGAATACTGTAGACTGGTGGCTTAACAACAGAAATGTATTTCTCACAGATCTGGAGGCTGGGAAGTCCCAGATCAAGAAGGTGCCAACACTGTAGGGTTCCCATGAGAGCCCTCTTTCTGGTTTGCGGATGGCCACCTTCGTGCTGCGTCCTCACATGGCAGAGAGCAGAGGGGCGTAGGGAGAGAGGGAGGAAGGAAGAGATGGGGGGGGTACAGAGGAAGTGGACTCTCTTGTGTCTCTTTATAAAAATATTTTTAAATTTGAGTGTAGTTGACACAATGTTACGTTAGTTTCAGGTGTTCGGCATAGTGATTCAATATCTCTATATGTTTTGTAGGCTTACACATGCAGCTACCCTCTGTCACCAGAGGGTGAGTGGTATTACAATACCACTGATTATATTCCTTATGCTGTCCCTTTAATCCCCATGGCTTATTCATTCCACTTCTCTGACTGATTTATTTCATTTAGCATAATACCCTCAAGGTCTATCCATGTTGTCACAAATGACATGATCTCATCCTTTTTTATGGCTGGGTAATATTACATTGTGTGTGTGTGTGTGTGTGTGTGTGTGTGTGTATGTGCCATATCTTCTTTAACCATTCATTTATTAATGGACACTTAGGTTGTCTCCATATGTTGACTATGTAAATAAGGCTGCGATAAACACGGGGATGCATATATCTTTTTGAATTAGTGTTTTGTTTTCCTTGGGTAAGTACAAGTAGTGGACTTCTTGGATCGTATGGTATATCTATTTTTATTTTTTAAATTTTATTAAAAAATTTTTTTTAAGTTTATTTATTCTTGAGAGATAGAAACAGAGCACAAGCAGGGGTGGCGGGGGGAGAGAGGGGGAGACACAGAATCCGAAGCAGGCTCCAGGCTCTGAGCTGTCAGCACAGAGCCGGATGTGGGGCTCGAACCCGTGAACCGCGAGATCATGACCTGAGCCAAAGCCGGGCGCTTAACCGACTGAGCCACGCAGGCACCCCTGGTATTTCTATTTTTAATTTTTTGAGGAACTTCCATACTGTTTTCCATAGTGACTATACCAGTTCACATTCTCACCGCTAATCATTAGGGAAATGCAAATCAAAACTACAATGAGATATCATCTTGTGTCTTTTCCTGTAAGGGCAATAATCCCATTCATGAAGTGTCCAACCTCATGACCTAATTACCTCCCAAAGTCCCCACCTCTTAATATTAAATTATGAACTTGGATTTCAACATACGAATTTTGGGAGACACAAACATGCAGTCCATAACATAACCATAGCCAGAATTTATTTCCATAAAGCAATCCTACAGTGTCTCCTCCCCAATCCCTGCCAAGTTTTAAAAGTGATTTTGAGTAGCTGATGGAAAATGAGTATGTAGTCAAAGTATTTATGGTAAATGGATCAGTTAACCTGTCTTTACTCATCCTGACAGTTTTTAATAGCAAGCTTTTGCTTAGTTTAATGAATAAGATTATTAACTTAATTAATTATGTAGATTCTCATTCAAAGAATCACTTTTGGAAATGGGAGAAATTTATTTTTACCATGAAGTGGATAAATATGGATGTCAACTTCTGGAATTATTTTGGATTTTTTTTTTTAACGGCAACGTTCACATGAATTACATTTTTGTTTTAAGGTACAAAAGGAAAGATTTATGGATATATACAGGAAATAGCCTTGATCTAAGCTGGCTATGGCTCGATTCCTACCTCAACTCCACTCTGAGCTTCTGCTTATGAATCTGAAAAATGGAAATTATAATACTTATTCTATGTAGAGCACAGAACTGTTGTGAAGGTCAAATGAGATGAAGTGTTTTATAAACTGCATATAAGCTATAAAAGTCATCTGAATAGTCTTTGGCAATATCATACCCCAAAACAGCCAATTTGGCAAAATCATATACAAATTTACATTATAAATTTTTTTATGTTTATTCATTTTTGAGAGAGAGAGACAGACAGAGTGCGAGCCAGGGAGGGGCAGAGAGAGAGGGAGCCACTGGATCCGAAGCAGGCTCCAGGCTCCGAGCTTTCAGCACAGAGCCCGACATGGGGCACGAACCCATGAACCGTGAGATCATGACCTGAACCGAAGTCGGATGCTTAACCAACTGAGCCACCCAGGCGCCCCAACACCAATTTACATTATAAGTTTCCTTTTGTGTTACTTATTTTCAAAGAATGTGTCAGGAAATGTATCTGTGAAAGAATGTGAGTGATTTCTGAAAGCCCTGATGCATTTATTTCTTCATCAGTGAGACAAATTGACTTTGATTCTTCACTTTTACTGAGATATCACTAAAAAGATGCTGCTCATTTTGTGGCTGTTTTCTCCTCAAAACTAGGAAGCAACTTCAATGAGTTGTGCAATGAATCACCAGCATGTAGCAGCAGCTGAGGAGTGATGGGCATAGACCCAGCCCTCAAGGACTTTGCGGGCTGTTTGGGAATTTAGTGAAGTGTGTTGGGTTACATGGAATAAGGGAGGAGGCAAGGTGAGCTTTTTGGGGGTGTGTGTATTATGTGTGTACATATGTGAGTGTGCATGAATGGTGTGTGTGTGCATATGAGTATCTACGTGTGGAGGGTGTTACTGGAAGAAACGATCTTACAAGTTTACTGAGCATTGGTGCTGAGCACTAGGCACCTGGATTCATGACTAGAAGAGTTTCCATGGAGGCCCAAGCCTCTGCCACCTGTAGCACAAGGCTATGGCAAAACTTTGTTCTATCGCTAACTACAGTGGAGTGTCAGGTGCCTTACAAGAACCAGGTGGCCAGGAAAAGATGCTGGGTCTCTGGGGGAATCAGGAAGGCTGCTCCAAGCGGCACCCTCTCTGCCCCTGGTGTGGGAGCTGGCCCCCTGGGGGTAGGGCGGGTGACCAGACAGCTGTGGCATGTGAGGGGCACGAGGGAGTGCAGAACATTCAAGGCTGGTCAGGTGATGGCGGGGAGCACGCGGCACACCTGGTGGTGGGCCTTGCGCTAGGCCGAGGCTGTGCAATGCTGCCGAGGTGCTCCTGGAGAGCTGAGGCCAGGTCTGAAGGGGGAGAGGGTGGCTATAGTGAGGAGTCACCGCCCTGGCGGCTCTGGGTTCTGTGGAGGGAGGGAAGGAGGGGAGAGTGGAGCGGTGGTGGGAGCTGTCAGCCCACTGGGTTGTTTAGTGCACTTGGGACAGTGGAGGCCAGTGAAGGCTGGTTCCGTGACTTCAAGGTTAAGCCAAGGTTATATACTAGCTTAGATGGCGCATTATCAAAACACGCTTACGTTGCCTAACTATTTAATTTATATTTGTTAATCCATGTTCTAAATCTCTCTCTTCTTCATTGGTAAGCTTCTAGCAGACAGAAACCATTTGTTCGATTCATTTTGTGTAGCACTGAATAGACAGCCCTGTGTCGGATCTCAACCCAATTTTTCTTCTGACTTGAACACTCATTTGAGTAAATGCCACATGTTGATTTCTGAAATGTTTGGGAAAACACTGTGGTTGGTTGGGTAATTTTCTGTAGCTGAAAAGATCATCTCTTTAGGCTCCATCTGGGTTACTAATTTCCTTATGAAAATGCATGAGAATTTACTGTACAGCTGTTAATTTATTAATCCAAATACTTTGTCGGTTTTTTATTTTGTTATTTAAAATTGAAAAAGCAATCAGACCCTTTTGTGGCCTAATTGCTTTGCCAAATGTAACTTGTTCCCAAACTAAAATGGCCTTGGAGTTGTACTGCCACAAACAGTGCTTGGAACCAGTAAGCTGTACTTATTTTTAGCTTTTAAAACAGCCAAATAGTTTGCCCTCAATTTTCAGAGGAAAAAAAAAATCCCTCTGGGCTAAAGCCTTGTATACTGAGCATCTTTATGCTTGACTATTCCCATCCAAACTCCACATTGTGGAAAACAAAGGTTTCTAGTGATTCAGTCTTAATAACAGTTTGGCTAGTGTTGGTGCTTATTAAATACCAGTTTCTTAAATTATAACGGAGGAGGTAGTTATAGACTGAGGTAGGTTTAGTCAAGCACGTGGAGCCACAAGAACTTGCCATATGTGAGCACGGAGGGGCAGGATTCAGCGGCCCCAGGTTAGAGCAGTCTCAGGGTTCCATGCTGGCAGGCTGCTTTCTCGTTGATGTTAGGTGAGTGGACTTGAGCCAGACGCACGGTCTGTCCAATTTCAGGTTGGGTGAGCAGAAGCAAAGGAGCACGTATGTCCCGAGCACTGTGGGCTAGACACACCCATCTGTATCGTCTCCTTCAGTCTCGTTTTCACTGGCAGGTGTTATCCATTTTCTTGCTGGAACAGGGGGACTGGCAGGCTGGGTGGGGTAAGTACCCTGAGCGTCACAGGATGGGTGGGCAGCAGCTCTGGGACTCAAAGTAGACCTGACCGACAGCAAAGCTCACGCTCACTCGCTGCTTCTCGCTGTCTACATGAAGAGATAGCTTCACAAGTTTTATCATGTTTTGAATGTATTTGGATTTAATACCGGTGGACTAAAGAATTAGCAAACCAAGCATATATTTTTAAGAAATGCAAAACTTAGCTTTGTACAGCTAAGTGAAAACTGACATTGACCTTTGCGCTGTGGGTCAGAGTGCCCTGCTCTAATTTCACATTCACATTACATTAGGTCATGGGCCACATCTCCCTGGTTCCATCCAGCGCAGGCTTTTATTGCCCTCAAGGCTGCATTTTGCTTCTGGGACTCAGAACTTGACCCTCTGATGCTCAGGCAGATCACAGGGACAGGCTCCTCTCCCTTCTCGTTCTGGGGCGGCATTTCTTTCAATCTGTACCAGGAAATCTCCAGTGCACAACTGTGGTCAGCACCAAAGAGTAAATAGCCATATTTGGGTTGAGTTGGGTGGTGGATGAGTCTGCATTCATGAATGGGCTATGAGAACCAGGGGTGGGTTTGAGCAGACAGCCTCGATATCTTTCCTTCCTCGTGCTTCTTGGCGTAATTTTTCATTAGTAAAGTGTTTAATCTTATTCACCTACATGGAAATTCCAGGGAAGAGGCCATCATCCTACATTCTGGCAGAGTAAAGCCATGGGCTCAGCTATTCCCTACTCCTGGATCTGAGCTTTAACTCTGTGTGGCTTCCTGCTGTATGATCTTGGGCAAGTTACCCCATTCTCTCAGCCTTGGCTTCCTCAACTGTAGAAGTAATAATACCTGCCTCATAATGTCATTGTGTGAAATAAAATGTGTGTAAGTCTCTCAGGATAACATCCAGCACATATAATTATATGCAATTATAAAGTATTTGCTATTTTTATTTTTGTTATATTTTATATCCTTTAGGTCAGGCTAGTATGTTTATTTCTTGAAGCCATCATATACAGACGACAAGGAATGTCATTCTTTTGAGTTTTAATGTGACTGCTGGCTTCTTCCATGACTTAAAAGAATCTCTTTTTCAATACCCCTGGTTTAGCTGTAGCACTTGCCACATTCATCTTGTTTGGAATCTGGATCTGTGAGAGTGAGTCAGTATCCTGAGAGCTGCCTTGCAGGGATGCTTCATCTTTTCTTAAATCTAGCACTAGGGTTTTGGTGCCAAGCATGTGGCATGTCTTCAGAGACACCAGAAGGAGAAGTAGCTGAGAGGTTCTCATCAAATGCAGAAGAGCTGGGACTCTGCAGAGCTATGAGGATATTTGTGGTCACTTCCTGCTGTGACAAGAGACCTCGGAAACCCAGCAGTGCTCACCGAGAGTGTCAGAGTACTCGCGTGTCCTGCGGGAAACGCAAGGGCTGAGCAGTATGGGAGGGCAAGACCAGGACCCAAGTTCACTGTTCTCCTGGGGCTCGTGTGACTACGGAGGGCTCTGCCCATGTGGCTTGATAGCTGAGGACTCAGTATTTGTACCTGGCCCACAGTTCTAGGGGTATGAATGCTTGTGGTCCTTGATGCTGCTGAAGTTGGGCTCCCTCGAGTGGCAGAAACTTGCAGGAAGGGCAGAGGCAGTTACTGAAGGACATCTATCTCTTCCTCACATGCAGAGCATTTAACTAAGAATGCTTTGGGGCGCTATTACTACTGTGTTGCTATGGCTGGCTAACCTTCTTTAAGCACTGACAATGCTCAGTGTGTTAACTGCCTTACATGCACGTAGACAGCGGTGGTGTGGCCAAACCAAGTTGCACAGCCAATGGTTGATGAAGCCATACCTCCAGGTATGCCTTACCCAAAGCTTGAGCTCACAATGTGGTGCCAGATTGTCCAGATCTTCTAGCAAAGGGATTAGACACAGAGATCAGAACAATCTGCCTGGTAGGAAGCATTGTCTCTTGTTTTTGTGTTCTTGGTTTTAGAGCTTTCCAACCTTGGTGTTCTGAGAGGGTGTCTGTCAAGAGGATTTCCTTCATATTTCAATTGTATAGATTAGCCTTGCTGTACCTTTATTACTTACAAAACTCTGGCTTTCCTTCCTTGTTGTCTTTTTCCACTTTTGAAAATAAGGGTAAAAAATGTCTGAAGAGAAGGGTTTCATGCTGGCAGGGTCCACTGAGATTACTTGAGATCTGTATTATAGATGAGGAATCGAAGCTAGTTTTCAAAGTCAACAGAGATGTGGTGTGTGTGTGTGTGTGTGTGTGTGTGTGTGTGTGTAATGTAATATTTGAATTGTTGCCTTGTTCCTTTTATGAGTCACGTTTACTGAGGTTGTTAAAAAATGTGTAAATATTTGTCATGTAATGAAGCTGAACTCAAATGCATGAAACAAAAATGCTGTAATATAGTGAAGTCTGGGATAGAAAAACAGTCAATAAGAAAGAAAATAACTACAGTTCAATGTTATAAAACAAATACACAACAGAAGAATAACTTTTGAAGCAGTGTGGGAGAAGCCATTTTGAAAAACATTGTGGTACTCCTGGATCACATTCCAAAACTTTGTTTCCTTGCGAAATCTCTATTCAGCACATGTACATCTGTGTGCAAAAAAGTATATATGCATAATGTTCTCCAACACTTTTTGTCATAAATTGTAGTAAATCTCATCATATTCTAGATCTTTCACAGGAATACTTACATCTTTCTCTTAAAATTCTTGAAAACTTATTGTGTATGTTCAAGGATATCTTTGATGAGGCTGTGAATCTGTTAAGATCTCACACATGAAAGCAAAAACTTCATCTGAAGAAGACAGATTTGGATAAAAGGTGAGGTGGGGGCCATTTCCACCTTACCATTCATGTTTTACGACATCTGTGGTCTTATTTTGCAAATGCAAAACTTGTGTTGTCTCAGAAACCTCAAGGGAGGGAATGTAATTAGGTTTCAACTTCTGGTTAGGACCCTCCAAAGCCTGAAAACCAAGACAAGCTCCTGAGAACACTACAGAAAAATGTGCTGTTCTCTCAGAAATGTGCCCCTCCCTTGGCCTGCATCTTGCTTTTCCCTCTCTGGACTTCTTCCTGCTTTCACTCCTCTTACTGCTTTATTGTAGGGTTGGTTTGCGTTGCTAGCCAGGGGGCTTCGTCTCCTCCTGCCCACCCCATGTTCCTTACTATGGCTTTAATTCTCGCTTACAAGATTTCCATATCGATATCACATAGAGTTGGAACCTCTTGTCTTCTTTCACAAATGCCGATTGAACGTTTCTGTTCCAATTCTTTTCTGGGCTTCAAATTGAACACCTTTAAATTCCAACATCATTGTTCCTGCCAAGAGTTTTAGACTTGCAGATTTGTCCGGCCGTTTCAAACACTCCTTGTTCCTCAACCATGTCCACCCTGCTTTTCAATCCCCTGGGCTGTCTCCTGCCCTCCCAGCCAGCCTTCACTGTCTGCCTTCACTTGCTCAGGCCTGCCGATCACTTGCTCCTCCCCCAGTAAGTGCTCCCATTCACCTGTGCACCAACCCTAAGGGAGCCAGGGCTACAGCAGTGGGTTGTTCCTGCCCAGTCATGGAACTTGCTCCTGCAGGACCATTCCCCTGTAGTCTCTCCTCTCAGACTGACCCCCAGTGACACTGCTGTACCAACCAAGGTGACACATCCCACACGCTAGTCGAACCCTGCAGTGTGTGAAATGACAATGTAGCCATTGTTTTTTTTCTTGGTCATGGAAAAATGATGATGTTTTTTTCAGGAAGGCCTTGACATTTTTTTTTTTTTTGGCTGGATGAGCAAGTTAATTTTTATTTTTTATGCCCAAGACTATATTTTTGTTTTAAGTAAAGGCTTGAACCAGAGATGATAGTTTGGATTTTTGCTCTGACATTTGAGACTTGAGAAGTATATGCACATTTTTCAAGGACATAACCAGGATTAGAAGACTTTAGCTAAATGCACAATTAATTCTG
The DNA here is from genome assembly GCF_022837055.1 of Prionailurus viverrinus. NCBI lineage: Eukaryota > Metazoa > Chordata > Mammalia > Carnivora > Felidae > Prionailurus > Prionailurus viverrinus. The sequence goes on from NC_062578.1 coordinate 1,351,162, forward strand.
GGAAGAAAAAAAAATGGAGACAAAAACTTTTTATACATTTGCTAATTGTTTTGGTGACATGTGTCTAATGAGCTTTTTTTTTTTTTTAGCCTTGACTTATTTTATTACATTTGACTTGCTTAAGGTTGAGTTCTTAGCCTAACCAAAACTAAAAAAACAAAGACAATATAAAAACCCCAAAGGTCTCACTGCAAAGCACAGGATAAAGAAAATCATTTTTTAAAAAATGGGCTTGAAAAATTTTTTTCGTTTAGAGAAATTTTAATGCATAAGAATTTGTGTTTTGCTTTGATCCAAAATCTATTAACACTAAAAAAAAAGAAAGTGGTTATTACATTGTATGTTCACAATATAGAATTCAGAGGCTACCAATGAATAGAGAATTAACTAGGTCAAACCAAAAAAGCGGTCACATGGTTCTGCTTCCCAAGGTCCAGGAAATTTGAGAGAACCGCTTATAACAGCTTTCCATTTTGTGGTCTTTCAACTTAACCTTAAATTACAACTCACAATAGCATGGAAACTAAAGCAGGAGAGGGCTAGGAGAAGGGTATGGGGAAACAAAGAAAAAAAACCCAACAACTATATTCTTACATTCATATCACTGAAAGTGGTTTCATTAATGATTTGGAAAACCAAGAGAAAATTTGAAAAAATATTATTTTTTACTATTTCTGAAAATAAGTTTCACCTTATAGATTTAACTACCATGGTATATAAGTTTCCTGTTGCTGCTGTGACAAATTGTCACAAACTTAGTGGTCTAAAACAACACAAATTTATGTTGCATTTCCATATGTCAGAAGTCTAATGATGGTCTTACTAGGCTAAAATCAAGGTGTCAACAGCACTGTACTCCTTTCTGAAGAGCCCTGTCTTCTCCAGCCCTGAAAGGCTGCCTGTCTCCTTGGCTCATGGAGCTCGTCCTCTATCTTCTAAGCCGGTGGCAGGACAAGTCTTCCTCATGCTGCCTCGCTCTTGCATTGGCACGCTTGCTTCCATCTTTCATATTTAAAGACCTTTGTGATTGTGTTGGGACCACTCAGATAATCCAGGATAATCTCCCTACTTTACGGTCAGCTGACCAGCAACCTTAATTCCATCTGTTACCTCAATTCCCCACTGCCATGTAACATAGCATATTCATAGGTTCTGAAAATTGGGATGTGGACATCTTTGGGAGCTATTGTTCAGACTCTCAATGTGATCTGTAATTAAGACTAGAACTACAAAGGGTAAAAAATGTGTTTCTAAAAACTTAAGTATTTTTCTTTTTTCAAGATTCTAGATGCCATATGTGTTAATGATGTTTCGGTAGAAAGAAAGAAAATATTTATTTTTAAGAAGTTTCAGAATTAAATGAACACTTTTTTCATTTGATTGGGATGATTAGAAGAACAGACATTATTAGGTTCTGGAGACACTCATCCAATAAAAAGATGCGTTGAGGACTCCTATCCACGGAGATAAAGCAGAAAAGAGTTGTAGTCCAAGATTAGGAGACCCCTCCCCCCCTCAACTTACCGAATCACTGAAAAATATATACCTGGGACTCTGGAAGAAGCTAGCAGAATGTGCAGTGCTGCATTAGACTTATTTTCTTTCTCTCCTGAATTCATCATGGATTAAATATCTAATAGAAAAACTATTAGAGAAATGTCATTACATTAAAATCATGGGAAGATATTTGTATGTGTTGAAGAAAAGAGAATTTCATATCCTAATTCTACCCGAGTAGCCTCCATTCATCAGTAAGACAATTAAGTTCCCATAAAAAAGTCTGAGTTCTGCTATGAAATCTATTTGAGCTAAGATGGGAATGGTGATTCATTTTTGGCCTGCCATCATTTAAGTTTTGTTTATTTTTAAAATTCAAATTTTACTTTTTTTAGAACATAGTCCAAGATGTAGAAGTTACAAAAGGCATAGACTGAAAATATGCCCTTCTGTCTCTATCAAACACCTAGTTTCCCTTCCTACATGTGGTCTGTTTCTTGTATAACTTTCTAGAAGTATTTTATGCATTTACATGCACGTATGTATAAATAATTCCAACACCTACCACTTTATTTTTACATGGTAGCATATTTTATATACTCTTCTGCATCTTTCTCCTGTCACTTAAGAATATATTTTTGATGTACCTGTTGGCCATCTGAATGTCTTCTTTAGAGAAGTGTCTATTCGTGTTTTCTGCCCATTTCTTCACTGGGTTATTTGTTTTTCAGGTGTGGAGTTTGGTGAGTTCTTTATAGATTTTGGATACTAGCCCTTTGATATGTCATTTGCAAATATCTTTTCCCATTCCGTCGGTTGCCTTTTAGTTTTGTTGATTTTTTCCTTTGCTGTGCAGAAGCTTTTTATTTTCATGAGGTCCCAGTAGTTCATTTTTGCTTTTAATTCCCTTGCCTTTATGTGTCAAGGCAGAGATGTGTCAAGAGATGTGTCAAGTAAGACATTGTTGTGGCTGAGGTCAGAGAGGTCTTTTCCTGCTTTCTCCTCTAGGGTTTTGATAGTTTCCTGTCTCACATTCAGGTCCTTTATTCATTTTGAGTTTATTTTTGTGAATGGTGTAAGAAAGTGGTCTAGTTTCATCCTTCTGCATGTTGCTGTCCAGTTCTCCCAGCACCATTTGTTAAAGAGACTGTCTTTTTTCCGTTGGATATTCTTTCCTGCTTTGTCAAAGATTAGTTGGCCATACGTTTGTGGGTCCAATTCTGGAGTCTCTATTTTATTCCATTGGTCTCTGTGTCTGTTTTTTGTGCCAATACCATGCTGTCTTGATGATTACAGCTTTGTAGTAGAGGCTAAAGTCTGGGATTGTGATGCCTCCTGCTTTGGTCTTCTTCTTCAAAATTACTTTGGCTATTCAGGGCCTTTTGTGGTTCCATATGAATTTTAGGATTGCTTGTTCTAGTTTAGAGAAGAATGCTGGTGCAATTTTGATTGGGATTGCATTGAATGTGTAGATAGCTTTGGGTAGTATTGACATTTTAACTATATTTATTCTTCCAATCCATGAGCACAGAATGCTTTTCCATTTCTTTGTATCTTCTTCAATTTCCTTCATAAGATTTCTATAGTTTTCAGCATACAGATCTTGTACATCTTTGGTTAGGTTTATTCCTAGGTATTTTATGCTTCTTGGTGCAATTGTGAATGGGATCAGTTTCTTTATTTGTCATCCTGTTGCTTCATTATTAGTGTATAAGAATGCAACTGATTTCTGTACATTAATTTTGTAATCTGTGACTTTGCTGAATTCATGTATCAGTTCTAGCAGACTTTTGGTGGAGTCTATCGGATTTTCCATGTATAATATCCTGTCATCTGCCAAAAGTGAAAGCTTGACTTCATCTTTGCCAATTTTGATGCCTTTGATTTCCTTTTGTTGTCTGATTGCTGATTCTAGCACTTCCAACACTATGTTAAAGAACAGCAGTGAGAGCGGACATCCCTGTCATGTTCCTGGTCTTAGGCGGAAAGCTCTCAGTTTTTCCTCATTGAGGATGATATTAGCTGTGGGTTTTCATAAATGACTTTTATGATGTTTAAGTATGTTCCTTCTATCCCTACTTTCTCGAGGGTTTTTATTAAGAAAGAATGCTGAATTTTGTCAAATGCTTTTTCTGCATCAATTGATAGGATCATGATTCTTTTCTTTTCTTTTATTAATGTGATGTATCACATTGATTGATTTGTGAATGTTGAACCAGCCCTGCAGTCAAGGAATGAATCCCACTTGATCATGGTGAATAATTCTTTTTATATGCTGTTGAATTCGATTTGCTAATATCTTATTGAGAATTTTTGCACCATATTAATCAGGAAAGATGCTCAATGTTACTCCTCATCAGGGAAATACAAATCAAAACCACACTGAGATACCACCTCATGCTGGTCAGAGTGGCTAAAATGAACAAATCAGGATACTGTAGACGCTGGAGAAGATGTGGAGAAACGGGAACCCTCTTGCACTGTTGGTGGGAATGCAAACTGTTGCAGCCACTCTGGAAAACAGTGTGGAGGTTCCTCAAAAAATTAAAAATAGACCTACCCTATAACCCAGCAATAGCACTGCTAGGAATTTACCCAAGGGATACAAGAGTGCTGATGCATAGGGGCACTTGTACCCCAACGTTTATAGCAGCACTTTCAACAATAGCCAAATTATGCAAAGAGCCTAAATGTCCATCAAGTGATGAATGGATAAATAAATTGTGGTTTATATACATAATGGAATACTACGTGGCAATGAGAAAGAATGAAATCAGGCCTTTTGTAGCAATGTGGATGGAACTGGAGAGTGTTATGCTAAGTGAAATAAGTCATACAGAGAAAGACAGATATCATCTGTTTTCACTCTTATGTGTATCCTGAGAAGCTTAACAGAAGACCATGGGGGAGGGGAAGGAAAAAAAAAGTTAGGGAGGGAGAGAAACTGAGAAGAAACTGAGGGTTGATGGGGGGTAGGAAGGAGGGGAGAGTTGGTGATGAGCATTGAGGAGGGCATCTGTTGGGATGAGCACTGGGTGTTGTATGGAAACCAATTTGACAATAAAGTTCATTAAAAAAAATAAAGAAATAAAATAAAAAATGAAATAAAAATATATCTGTATATATGGAGAGAGAAAAAAGAATATATTTTAGAAATGGTTACTTATCAGTAAAATGCTTCCTCATTCTTGTACTCTAAAGAAATTTGAGATAGTTTTAGATTTGCATAAGAGTTGAGAAAAAGAATAAAAAAGTCTCATGTGCCCTTCACAAACCTCTCATATGTCTTAAAATTTTCTTGGTTTATTTATTTTTGAGAGAGAGAGAGAGAATCTGAAGCATGCTCTGTGCTGAGAGCAGAGAGCCAGATGTGGGGTTCAGACTCACGAACCATGAGATCATGACCTGAGCCAATGTCCCTCTCATATGCCTTATATATTTGACTTCACAAATTTTTCTACTGATGACCTTTTCTTCCTCAGAATTCAGTCCAAAATCCCACATTGTATTAACCTTCACGTCTCATTTTTTTCTTCCTTTCTATCATAGTTTCTTAGTCTTTCCTTGGTTTTCATGATCTTGAGGAAGCCTGGTTAGTTATTTTGAGGAATATTTCTAAATCTTGTGGTTTTTTTTTGGAATAGTTTAAAGTTATGCATTATTGAAAAGCCTACAACAGAGGTGATGCGACCTTTCCAGTGCATCATATTGGGGAACATGATGTTGATTTGTACTAATGATAATGCTAAAGAAGTATCTACTGGAAATCCCCATTGTACAGTTACTATATCCCACTTTTAACTACAAATATTTTGGTATAAATAGTTCGAGATTATACAAATATCCATTTCTTATAAATTTTAGCATTCATAGGTGTATCTTGCCTGTGTAATCATTATTGTGATCTTCCAGTGATGATCTTTTATTTTTCTCACTTCTGTGTTCATTCACTGAAGTTATTTTTGTAAAGAAGAGTTTTCCCTTTCCCTCTATTTGTTTATTTAGTTATTTGTTTATATATGTGTTAGCTTATGGATACTTATTTAATTCTTTGGATTATAATCCAATAGTATTGTTTACTTTGTTGTTCAAGTTGACTTTTGTCTTTGGGATTCCTTTCAGGTTGACTCCTGTGAGGTGTTTTTTTTGTTTGTTTCTTTTTTGTTTTTGTTTTTGTTGTTTCTTTGAGAAACAAGGTGCAAGTGAGTGAGGGGCAGAGACAGAGAGGGAGAGAGAAAGAATTCCATGAGGGACAGAGAGAGGTGGGAGGAGGGAGGGGGGGAGAGAGAGAGAGAGAGAGAGAGAGAGAAGCGGGGCTCACGTCAAGCAGGGCTTGAGCTCACCCAAAGAGTGGCTAGTGCTCACCTGTTGAGGGACTCAAACTCATGAACTGTGAGATCATGACCTGAGCTAAGTCAGATGCTTAATGAATGAGTCATCTAGGCACCCAACTCCTGTGACTCTCTGACTTTCTTTTTTTCCCTGTTCATTCTTCATTCTTGTTCTCTTCTTGTTCATCATATCTTTGTTTTTGCACATCTTTACTTGCTCTCATCATAAGATGGCAGAGACTCGTTCATCTTTTATTTTTCCTGTCCCAGCCCTAGAATTGACCAGTTTTATCTGATTTCTTTATTGGAGAAAGTATTTAGAAACCAAGATATGGGTGCTAGGTGTGCTCATTGCTACTGAGGTGTTACTCTTCTAAGCCTTCTCAATAACAGAGCTATAGATATATACTTAGGCATACATATATTAATATTTCTCTCTATTTTTACATATTAAAAATACACACTTATTTTGATACTTCTAACTCCAATCCAATACCATAGGGGTATTCTAGTCTTTATTCTTTCCTCATTTGTTCAAATGAGCCTGATACAGGTCAGGCAACATTCTTCCATCTGGCTCTGGTGGCCTGAAAGGTTGCCATGGTTGGGGAAAAGAGAGGTGGAAGAGGCATGCTGGGTCTTCACTGACTTGGCTTGGAGTTGACACATGTCACTTCTACTCCCAGTAGTTTGACTAGAACTGGTCACACAGTTCCAACCAAACTTTGAGTGGAAGTATTAGATAAGGAATAAGTGAAAGTAAATAAATATTTTATTTACCTTATTCTTAGTTGACTTAATAGATAACAGTTTGTATAAAATAATAGTAAGAATGTATTGGGTGATTATATATTATGAATAAGTGAAATGAGTGACAGCAATGTAATATGTAATTGGAGGGAGGAATTGGAATACTTGTTATAAGGTACCTGAATTAACCCATGAAATGTTGTAGTGTTATTTGATAGTGAACCTAGTTTAATTGTAAATGTCTATTGTAAATTCTAAGCAACTGCTATTTTTTAAAAAATATATTTATTTTTGAGAGAAAGTGCCAGAGCGGGGAGGGCAGGGAGAGGAGGATAGAGGGTCAGAAGCAGACTGTGGACTTACAACAGCAAGCCCAATCAATGCAAGGCTTAAACCCACAAACTGTGAGATCATGACCTGAGCCAAATCTGGATGCTCAGTTGACTGAACCACCCAGGTGCACCAATGCTAATTTTTAAAAAAGTGTACTTGATATACTAAGAGCGTAGAGAAGATAGAATCATATAAAATACTGAATTAAAACTTGAGAGGCAGAAAATTGAGTGAAAGGCAAAGATCCAACAAGGACAAGTCGAAAATAGTAAAATATGGTAGCTGTTAAACCAAATATACCAATAATCATTTTAAATGCAAATGGTCTAAATACACCAATTAAAAAATAAAAACTGTCAGAGTGGATAAAACTAAGACCCAAGTATGTGTCGTCTACAAGAAGCCCTCTTTGAATATAATGACACTAGTAGATAAAAAGTAAAAGGATGAAGAAAGACATACCAACACTAATCAAAAGAAAGCTGCGGCGTTATATTAATTTCAGAGAAAGCAGTTTTCCGAGCAAGGAAGAATAACAGGTAAAGAGGGCACTACATAATGATAAAAGGGCCAACCCTCCCAAAATTCACAATAATCCCTAATGTATATGTGCATTTAACAACAACACATCAAAATAAATGAGGCAGAAATTGGTGAAAATGCAAACTTTCTCTCTGAAAAATGGACAGATCCACAGGCAGAAAACTGGTAAGTGCATAATTAAACTGAACTGAACTATCAATCAACTGAGTCTGTTTGGCATTTAGAGTATACTTCACCTGACAGCAGGATACACATTCTTTCCAAGTTCACAAGGAACACTTACCATTACAGACCACATTCTGGACCATAAAACACACAAATTTGAAAGAAGAGAAATTATACAAAGTATATTCTGACACCACTATGAAAATTATGTAGAAATAAGTAATGGAGAGAGACCTGGAAAGTGACAAATATTTGGAGATTAAACAACATACTTCTAAATAACACAAAGTCAAAGAGGAAATCTCAAGAGAAATTGAAAAATATTTTTAACTAAAGTAAAATGAAAATACAAATATCAAAATTTGTGGGATGCAGCAAAATCAGAGGGAAATTTATAGCGTTGAATGCATATATTATAAAAAAGAAATATCTAAAATTAGTAGTCTCATATTCCAGCTTAGAAAACTAGGAAAAGGGGAGCAAAGTAATACCAAAGTAAGTGGAAGAAAGCAAACAATAAAAATTAAAGCAGAAATCAATGATATTGAAAATAGGAAAATATTAGGAAAAAAGCCCAAATCTGGTTCTTTGAAAAGATCAATACATTTGATAAACTCCTAGCTAGTCTAACCAAGAAAAAAAGAGGATATAAATTACTATATATTGGAAATGAAGGAAGTCATCTCTACTGTTTCTATGGGCAGTAAAAGGATAATAAGAGAATATCATGAACAACTCTAGGCCCACACATTTTATAAGCTAGATGAAACAGACCAATTCCTTGACTTCCTTGAATGAATAATTAATAATCATCTATATAGAAAGCAGTAGGCCTACATGGTTTCACTAGTGATTTCTACCGAACATGTAAGAAAGAAATTACATAAATGATCTGCACTGTCTTCCAGAAAACAGAAACAGAGGGAATACTTCCTAACTCATTCTGTTAGGCCAAAATTACCCCTATTAAAACCAGATGAAGATATTACAAGAAAGAAAAACTACAGACCAATATCTCTCATGAACATAGAGACAACATTTCTCAACAAAATATTGGCAAATTGAAACAAATAATGTATTTTTTAAAAAGTTTTTATTTAAATTCCAGTTAGTTTAACATACAGCATAATATTAGTTTTAGGTGTACAATACAGTGATTCAACACTTCCATACAACACCTGGTGTTCATCACAAGTGCACTCCTTAATCCTCATTACCCATTTAACCCACTCCCCACCCAATGGTTTAGTTAAGAGTCTGTGAAACAAGTAATGTATTAAAAAGAATTATACAGCATGACCACATGGGATTTATTCCAGGTATGCAAAGATGGTTCAACATTAAAAAAATCAACTGATGCAATCCATAACTTCAATAGACTAAAGAAGAAAAATCATGTTATTGTATTCATAGATGTAGAAAAAGCATTGGACAAAATCCAATACCCATTCATGATGAAACTATGAATAGAGATGAATTTCCTCAACTTGATTAAAAAAAAACAACCTATAAAAATCCTTCAGGTAACATCTTGCTTAAAGGTGGGAAACTAGAAGCTTTCCTTCTAAGATCAGGAACAAGGCAAAGGTGTATTTTGGCACATTCCTATTCAACACAGTATTAGAAGTCCTAGATAATGCAACGAGAGAAGAAAAGGAAATAAAAGGAATGTTGATTGAAAAAGAAGAAATAAATTGTCTTTGCTTTCAGGTAACATGATTATCTTTGTAGAAAATTCCAAAGAATTGACCAAAGAATTCCTGGAATTAATAAGTGATTACACTTATTAGTTGACCAAAGAATTCCTGGAAGTAAGGTTACAAGATAAAATATTAACAAACAAAAGTCAATTGCTTTCCTACAGGAAAATTCGCAAGCAGTGAATAATTAAAATTTGAAACTGAAAACGCAATTTGATTTACATTAGTACCAAGAAAAAAAGTAAATCTAACAAAATATGTACAAAGTCTATGTGAGGGAAACTATAAAACTTTGATGAAAGAAATAAAAGATCCAAATAAACAGAGAAATATTATTGCATGTTCATGGACAGGGAGACATTATTGTCAGGATGCCAGTTCTTCTCAACTGATCTGTAGATTCAACACAATCCTAAATAAAATCTCAAAAAGTTATTTTGTGCATATTGAGAAACTCATTCGAGTCTGTAGGGAAGGGTAAAAGATCTAGAATAGTCAATACAATACTGAAAAAAAGGAAAAGATTGAAAGTATTGAAGAAAAAGAACAGAACTGGAGGACTGACACTTCACAATGTCGGGACATAATATAAAGATACAGAAATCAAATCTGTGTGGTATGGCAAAAGAATAAGTAAATAGATAAATGGAACAGGATAGAAAGCCCCATAGTAGACTCACACAAATTTAATGAACTGATCTTTGACAAAGGAGCAAAGGCAATTTGTTGGAGAAAGCATAATCTTTTTGACAAGTGGTGCTGGAATAACTGTACATCAGTATGCAATAAAATTAACCTAGGCACCTTTTACCATTCACCTTACACCTCTACATAGCTTATACCTTTCATAAAAATTAACTAAAAATAATCATAGTCTTCAATCTAAGATACAAAACCTAAAACTTATAGTAGAAAGCATAGGAGAAAATTTAGGTGACCTTGTGTTTGGCAATGATCTTTCAGATTCAACACCAAAAGTACAATCTTTGAATTTCATTGATAGTTATGACTATTCAGAATTACTATTTCTTCTCAAGTAAGTTTTAGTATCTGTTTTAGTTCCTGCATAACAAATTACCCCCCCCCCCAAAATGACAATAGTCATTTTTTAAAAAGTTTATTTATTTATTTTGAGAGAGACAGAGAGAGAGCACAAATTGGGGAGGGGAAGAGAGAGAGTTGGAGAGAGAGAGAATCCCAACCAGCTCTGCACTCCTAGTGTGGGACTTAAACTCATGAACCATGAGATCAAGACCAGAGCTGATATCAAGTTGGTTTCTTAACCGACTGAGCCACCCAGGTGCCCCCTCTCCCTTTTAACAATAGTCTTTTTGATCAAACTTATTGATTCTGGCAGATTAGGCTTCTGGCAAGTCACAGTGAGAATGGCTCATCTCTGTTTCCTGATCTATGGGGCTGTATCTGGGCAGATTCAGACTCATGGCCAGAGACTGAAGTCATCTAGAGGTATTGTTACTCACTTAGCTGGTGATTGATGCTGGCTGTCAGCTGAGATTTCCAGCCTGGACTTCCATACAGTGTACTGACCACAGGATGGGCAGACGTTTTAAAAGGTAACTCAGGGCTCCAGAAACAAGAGTCCCAGTGAACAAAAATGAAAGCTTCGCTATCTTTTATGACATAGCTTTGGAAGTTGCACAATATCAATTCTCATGAATTATATAACTACATACATCATTAAAATCAGCTGAGATTCAGGGGGAGGGGTTATGATCCTTAACTCTGAATGGGAAGAGGTTTAAAGGACTTGTGGACATGTTTTAAAACTGCCATAGCTGCTTATATTTTTCCACACATTTGTCCATTTTATCTACACTTTCTCTTTTTTTTCTTTTTTCTTTTTTAACGTTTATTTTGAGACAGAGAGAGACAGATCATGAATGGAGGAAGGTCAGAGAGAGAGGGAGACACAGAATCCTAAACAGGCTCCAGGCTCTGAGCTGTCAGCACAGAGCCCGAAGCGGGGCTCGAACTCATGCACTGCGAGATCATGACCTGAGCCGAAGTCAGAGGCCCAACCGACTGAGCCACCCAGGCGCCCCTTATCTACACTTTCAATCCATAAAGCTGTTGATAGAATTATCTTTATTACCCTTTAAAGCTTTGCTCAAACTATATGCAATTTGTGTGCATTTGTAATATTGCATATTTGTGCCTTTCTCTTTTTTCTTAAAGTCAAGGATTTTTGTACTACATAGATTTTTTTTAAAAGAACCGTCTTGTAGATTTGTTGATATTATCCATTGTAACTTTGTTCCTATTTTGTTGCTTTCTGAGCCTTTTTTTTTTTTTTTTAAATGTTTGTTTATTTTTGAGATAGAGAGAGACAGAGCATGAACAGGAGAGGAGCAGAGAGAGAGAGGGAGACACAGACCCGAAGCAAGCTCCAGACTCCGAGCTGTCAGCACAGAGCCCCACGCGGGGCTCAAACCCACGGACTGCCAGATCATGACCTGAGCCGAAGTCGGACGCCCAACCGACTGAGCCACCCAGGCGCTCCCCTCCCCCCTCCCCCCCCCCCCCCCCCGATCCTTTCTTTTAATTCCTTTGGGTTCATTTTGGCTTCATTATGTTTTTCCCTTTTTTTTTTGCAATGTATTTAATTCTGGGTTGACTAATTCTTCATCCTAACACTTTATAGTTATCATTCCACTTATCTGGTCTCCATTATTGTTGAAAAGTCTGCCTTTACTTAGCTATTCCTTTTAAGTGATATATTCCCTCTCTATACATCCATTATGTTCTCTTTGGTGTTCTCTTTGATTTGGTGTTCTCTAGTTTGACTATGTATGATCTCTTTTTATTAATATTTCTTAGGATATATAGTGGTTCCTGGGTCTACGGATTCATGATTGACATAATTTCTGGAAAATTTGCAGCTATTATCTCTTTACGTTTTGCCTCTTTAACATTCCATCAAAATCTCTTTCTGGGACTCCATTTAGGTAGATATCCTCTCATTACATCTTCCATATTTCTTCAACTCTATTTCATGCTTTTCATCTCCTTGTCTCTTTCTGTATACATTCTAAATTATTTGAATATCTTTCAGTTCAGTAACTGTTTGTCAACTGTGTCTAATTTCTCTAATGTTTAATGCAATCATTTGAGATTTCAATCCAACCATTATACATTTTATTCCTGAAGTTAATGTGTTAAAATTATATTTTTGTTATTAATATTTTTTTTGTATACTCATCTTTGTAATTTCATCCTTTTATTCATTTGAACATTCATATAAGTTTCTTTAATATGCTGTATCTCTCACCAGGTGGTTAAACTTCTGGTGTGTGTGGTAATCTTTGTGAGGCCATGTTTGAATTGAGTCTATGAGAGACATGCAGTTCCAAACTGGGGAAGTGTTCTAAAGAGGGTACATAGAAGCTTTCTACTTTTATCAATAGTGTGAAGGCACCTCCATTCAAAGTTTACTCAGCCCTTCCTGAAGGTTTTGTCTTAGTGTGGGTATCTCAAACTCAGCTTCCCTCTCAATGGCTGTTCTATTGGTCAATTCCTGTAACCATTTGGCGATGTGACGCAGAACTCAGAAAGCCTGTCCCTTCTGTTGGTCCACACTGCTTAGTTTGGACAATTTATTGCCACCTCTTAGTTTCTGTGGCACCCCTAATTGTCCCTGGTATTCCTGCCTTGACATTGCTCAACTACCAAATCCTTTACTCTTGCTTTCTCTAATCCTATCCTCTCTGCTCCCCCTCACAACAAGATCTGGCCTTTTTCTCACTGGTTGCTTTTTTGTTTGGGGTTGTCCCTGGAGACCTCTCCTACCTGTTGTGAGGCCAAAAACTCTCAAAGAGTGTGTCATATTTGTCTCTGTGAGCCAGTTGTGGACAGGGAGTTTCCTCAGTGTTCCTAGCTAACTCATGAGAACAGAAATGCAAGCCTATTTTTATTGTTAGGTTTCTGTTTTTCTGAGCAAGAATTTCCACTTACCAATAAATTTCAAAGCTACGTAGTTAAACATTTGTTTTTTCCAAAGTAAAAAGAAAGGAACTTAGTGATCCATTATGGAACATAGATTTCATCTTTTATGGACGCTTCAGTAGATTGGTCTTGGCCCCATGTAATGCTAGTTGAGAAAAATTCTAAGGCCATGTTCAGGCATAGTGGAAACTATGATTGATTAGCAATGTCCTCTAAAGATATAGAACAGTGGAATGGCGGCACATGAGCTTCATCTTTGGTTTTTTTGTTTTTTTTTTTAAATTTTTTTTTTTCAACGTTTATTTATTTTTGGGACAGAGAGAGACAGAGCATGAACGGGGGAGGGGCAGAGAGAGAGGGAGACACAGTATCGGAAACAGGCTCCAGGCTCTGAGCCATCAGCCCAGAGCCCGACGCGGGGCTCGAACTCACGGACCGCGAGATCATGACCTGGCTGAAGTCGGACGCTTAACCGACTGCGCCACCCAGGCGCCCCAAGCTTCATCTTTGAATATCATTTAGTCTGAACTACGCCTTTCACAAGCAAGAGCAATGAAATCCAGTTTAATTAATTGACTTGCCCCAAGCTATACAGTGAAATAATGGCCACTAAGCTAAGATGGGGATTTTTAAGCCCCTTGTCCTGTGCATGTTCTGCTATACTATACACACCACATAAAAGCTCTCTTTCCTGTTTCCCTATTTTTGTCAGTGATACTGTTGATTACCCAGGAATCTCTGGTGAAAACCTGGAAATTGCCTTATTCATTTCAGTCTTTCATCTTCCTATAGATACGTCAGTCTTTTAAGTAAATGTCAACTTCCCTTTCGTCTTCTATCTCTTTGCATCTCTGTAGTCCAGGACATCATCAGCTTGTACTTAGATTTCCAGAAACATCTTATTGTTGGTCTCACTGTCTCCAAGTTTCTCTTTCTACCCCTCACAAAACATGCAGAGTTTTATGTTATTTTTAAGTTTTAAAAGCTGTGTGCCATGTTTTTTGGACATTGGGTGTGTTAAGTGAAACATACCTCAAGAGCAGCTCACTTAAGCCTTAAGTCTTGCCATTATTGGATTCTACCACCCAGAAACTTGGACCTTGCTCTTATAGGTTTTCTTTCCTTGCTCATGATCACTGTCATGTTTTTCTGCCAACAGGTCTGGGGTTAGAAATTGGTTATACCAGTGCTCTGGAGGCATAAGAAAGATGGGCAGGATCTATGGAGAGGGAAGCAGGGCAACTTGTGGGTATCAGACTGATTATAGGCTGAAGTAATATAATCTACTACTTATTTGTAGAAAGGGGTTAGGGCCTAGAATTAAACTTACAGTCCATTTTTTTTATATGAGCAGATTTTCGTAAATTTATCAGTTCAAATGAACTATCCACATATTTTGAATAGGAACAGGAAGTGTGTGATTTCAGTTATTTTACTCTCATTCTTTTCCTTGTCTTTCTGGGAGAAAAATGCCTCAGACTGCATAGCAGTATTCTTCTAAACAAGACAGAAGATAAGGTTAATAATGTAGGAATGAATGATATATTTACTCTTAAAAATAACCAAAAAGTTATATAGTTGAGTTGTTTGCAAAGGGAAAAAAAGTAAGGTAAGCATGTAGTTAATTTCTGAGCATTCTTTTATATAGAAATATAAATATATGTGTAATTATATATATAATATATATTTAATATTTATTTATTTTTGAGAGAGAGACAGACAGAGTGTGAGCAGGGGAGGAGCAGAGAGAGAGGGAGACACAAAATCTGAAGCAGGTTCCAGGTTTTGAGTAATCAGCACAGAGACCAATGCAGGGCTTTAACCCAGGAACCATGAGATCATAACCTGAGCTGAAGTTGGATGCTTAACCTACTGAGCCACCCAGGTGCCCTGAGGGAGCGTTCTTTTAACTGAAACTCAAGTGGATTTACGAATCAGATGTGAAGATTGATTGGCTTGGAATTGCTGGCTTGGAAGAATGATGGTTTTGCTTACAACTAAAAGTGCTTTACTGGATGTCTCCTGTCATGTGTGACTTGAAAATATATTTCCAGTCTCAGTCTCTCATGACTAGGTCTGTTCAGGTCTAAGATATGGTGACATCCTTTCAACTGCAACTCAAGGAGGGATGTCCCAGGGGATTATTCCTTTTTCTACCTTTTGGAGTCCCAGCATCACTTCTTGGTCCAGAAAACACCAGGACCACTCATCCACCTCCTGGCTATGCATCACTGTGCCCTCCATCTCCCCCTCCATTTCCTCTTAAACCACAAAGCCTCATATCTGCTCCTGTGGTAAAGTGTAGCTCAACTCTTTCCCAAGGTATGAGCTATTCTTGATTTAATGGTGGGTTTGTGGAGCAGCTCAGTGTTGCTTTTTCAGTTACTGTCTTGCCTGAGATGGCTGTCAACACACAGTGGACTATAGTGCTGGGTGCTGTGGTACCATGTGGTTCCAAACTCTACTTCACCCCACTATAAACACCCACCTCCCATGTGAAGTCAGTTAAAGTCTTCAGTTGCTAGGGAGTGCTTTTTAATGAGGGTAAAGTGTACTTGAACACATCTACAACTTGGCAGCCTGTCTGCTGCTTAGAAGCTACTATGTGCGTTGCAGAAATAAGTCTCTCAAAGCCTTTTTTGAAATAAATGGGACGCATTTACTTAAGAACTGGGAGATGGTGCCAGCAGTCTTGTTTTGTTCCCAGTCCTTATTAGCCTTGTCAAAGGTCTTATAAAGTCTCCTGGATATTTCTGATTACATACCACATAAAGCTCTTTTAGGGGGCCAAGAATTTTGGCTAGAGTGTACAGAGGGATCATTCTATGGGCATGTGTGTAAGCGTGTGTTTGTTTTTAAGCTTTAGAGGTAGCCCTACAAAAAGGCCATGCAATAATGATGAAGTTCTTGCTTAAAAAAATTTTTTTTTGTTGTTGATGAAATTCGTTAATTACCTTGCTGGTGGAAGGGCAGACTCTTACTTGTTTGAATGTCTTGTGAAGCTTGTGTGGGAGAAAAATTGGACTCACATTACACTCAATACCATTTTGATTAATATGTGTCTGTTGGCTAAAATAGGCAATATGGATCTAAAGTGGATTAAAAAATTATTTTTCTTGTGTTACATTTCAGAAGAGACTGTGCCTTTTATTTTATTTTATTTTATTTTATTTTATTTATTTTTTAATTTTTTTATGTTTTTATTTCTGAGACAGAGAGAGACAGAGCATGAGCGGGGGAGGGGCATGAGAGGGGGAGACACAGAATCTGAAACGGATCCAGGCTCTGAGCTGTTAGCACAGAGCCCGACGCGGGGCTCGAACTCACGGACCGGGAGATCGTGTCCTGAGACAAAGTCGGTCGCTCCACCCACTGAACCACCCAGGCGCCCCGAGACTGTGCCTTTTAAATGAATGCCTGTTAACTGGCCAACTCTCCCACGAATCCCTGAAGGTGCTAGGAA
This sequence comes from Prionailurus viverrinus, assembly GCF_022837055.1. Classification (NCBI taxonomy): domain Eukaryota; kingdom Metazoa; phylum Chordata; class Mammalia; order Carnivora; family Felidae; genus Prionailurus; species Prionailurus viverrinus. The sequence goes on from NC_062578.1 coordinate 1,367,907, forward strand.
GTTATATGCAGAGGCCTAACTTTTTGAATACTCTTCATAAAATAAAGAAGTCACAGGTCTGCTGCTCTCTTTTTGAGAATGGGTGTGGCTTGTGAGCATTAGTGACTGCAAGGATTGTACCCAGAGTGGGCCCTGAGACCCACTGCCTCACTCTAGTGAGGCCCATGTTTAAGCCCATGTTGTGATGCATTTTCACTATTTTTACATGGAGGTGTGTATTTTATGGTGCTTTGTCTTTCGTACATGACAGCACGGCCAGTCTTTCATGTCCTGGACTTTGCAGGCCTCTCAAGTCTTGGTGTGACAAATGGTTCCTGAAAAAATCAGAGTGGTGGGTGATGAAGGGAGCTGGTGTAGGACATCCATTTAGAATTATGAGCACTTATAAAATAGTTCATGCTTTAGGTGAAACAACTCTTCTCGAAGACTGTGAGTCTTAGTGCGTGTTCTCTAGCTGCGTTTTACCATGCCACTAGGATCTGTTCTCATAAAGCTCTTGAATTCCTTTTGTACAGGTTTATTTCTCGAATCTATCGAAAGCATGGGATGGCATTCTGACTATGCACATTTATTAGAAAAAAAATGAATCTTTAAAAAAATTTACAAAAGAGAATCAACAAGTAACTAACAAATAATTTTACTCAAAAGTTTTTCTTGAAATGTTTAGAATGTCCCTGAAGATAGGAGATACTTCAAAGAGGAAGAGTGGCCAAATCAGGACCGGAAATTACTCATTGAATCATTAAATTGAGGGGTGAGGATTACCTACTTCTCAGAGATATTTGAAGGTGAAAATGAATAGCAGATAGAGGGGCTGTGAACTCTTTAGAAGAAAGATACCAAGTAATCATCAGCATCACTACTGTTAACTGTCCAACCTTCTGCCTTCAGCCCTGACCTCTTCAAAGCTCCATACATAGGCCAACCTCCTTATTCACCTTTCTTATTGCAGGTCCAGTAAACATCTCAAATTCAGCTTGGCCAAAACAGAAGTCTTGATTTGTGCACCCACACCTGGGTGTATTCTAGTATCACTCATATCAATAAATGGTACCACCGTTCATCCAAACATATCTTTATTTTATATCCCTTTCCTTACCCCTCCCCATCACCAAAACCAATGGTAAAGCTTGCTGACCTTTCCTTCAAAATATATCTTTGATCTGTCCACTTTTGTCTGTCCTCACCACCATCACACCGGCCAGCCCGCTTTCATTCTTTCACGTCTCAGCTTGTCTTCCAGCTTCCCTTTTGCTGTACCTTCATCCAGTTTTCACACAGAACCCAGAGAGACCTTAGATGGAGATCAGGTCATGTCACTCCAGGGTGTGAAACTCTTTCTTGGTTTTCCATCATGGTCAGGATTTGTGAATGATAAGCTCTTTGTGGTCAATGATTGTCTACTTGGTTGATCTTATTTTTTACTATTATTACTTTCCTGCTCCCTGAACTTGTCAGGCTGGCTCCAGTTCTGGAGGCTTTGTGCTAGTTTTTCTTTCCACTGAGAATAGTCTCCCTTATCCTCACCTGGCAAACTCCTTGTGACTCACAGGGCAGCCTGAATGCGACCTAGATGGAGAGGCTTCCCTGACCATATAGCCACTTGCTATCTCAACACCTGACTTTGATGCTTCACACAGTATTTACCATTATCTGATATTTATCTCTGCTTTTCTCTATTATGTATCAGTCTATCATGTTGAACCTATGAAAACAAGCATTTCTCCCCCCCCCATCTTCTTTATTGCTTAAAACATATGGTAACACTTAATGTTTTCAGATAGATGAATTTGTTGAATAGAAAATATTTTTAGACAGAGTGGTCATAAATCTAACTGGGTGTTTTGTCATTTCAAGTATTTATAATTCAAGATTGAATTTATATGCATGAGCTCCAAAGTTCTTTTAATTGCAGTTTAAATAATAGCTATGATAGTGACACTAATTTTACTTATGACAGCAATGTAAAAAATGAATGATGTAATATCTCATTAATTTTCAGGGACTGGCTGGGTACCTTGCAATGTCCTAAAACAGGTAAATAACATTACTGGAAAGGAGAAAGTTGGTAAGATTAATTTTCTCCCCCTGAATCTCTCAAATCACTTTTTATATGTTGTCAAACATGGTTGATTTACATAATCAAGGATTTTCTAGAAATATTGAACAAACTGGTTTCTCACATGAAGCAAACATGGCAATTAGGGTTACTGGAGTTGTAGTGAGTGGTTTACACTGTAAAAGAAAAAAATATTTTGACACTTGTTAAAATGGTAAGGGACATTTTACCATTTTAAAAGAAGTAGTTTTATTTAAAACTACTGCAATATGGGAGAGAGACTGAATTCAACTCGAAACAGAGCAAAGACAGCTGGGAGAATTATAGCCAGGAAGCAGAGTGAGGGGGTTACTGGAGTTGTAGTGAGTGAGTGGTTTACACTGTAAAAGAAAAAAATATTTTGACACTTGTTAAAATGGTAAGGGACATTTTACCATTTTAAAAGAAGTAGTTTTATTTAAAACTACTGCAATATGGGAGAGAGACTGAATTCAACTCGAAACAGAGCAAAGACAGCTGGGAGAATTATAGCCAGGAAGCAGAGTGAGGGGGTCAGTGGATGGAAAATTACTAAGAGGAACTTGATTAGATATCAAGATTAGATAGATTCTTGCTAAATTGTATCCTTGCTAAAGGTAGGAAAATGTGATCAGGTGTCAAGGGTGTGTGTAGTTTCTTAATAAAATTAAGCTAGCTTAGCTGGATTCTAAGCTGGCTTAGCTGGATTCTTTCCTAATAGTGTGCTCAGCAGGAAAAAGTTGAGGCCTCATTGAGAAGTGAGCCCAGAGGAATCTGACTAAAGCTTGAATAAGGAGGGAGTCTTTGCACATTTAGAGTGAATTAAAATCCTTCAGTTACCAAAATTTTTTTACTAAAATTATTCTGACTTACTTTCCTGTCTCGTTTTATCTGTCTTGGGTTTCCATGTTGCTGAAAATGGTTCCATGCCTCCCTGTACCTAAAAACAAAATATCCAAACTCCTTTACTTGACATTCTTTTTTCCTCCCTCATCTTTATCGAGGTATAATTGACAAACTGTAAGGTATTTAAAGTGTACAACATGATGATATATATACATATACTTTGTGAAAGGATTCTCCTCCATCAAGTTAACACATCTATCACCTTAAATATTCACATATTTAATTTTCTTGTGTGAGAACATGTAAGTTCTAATTTCTTAGCAAATTTCAGTTACACAATACAGTGTTACCCACCATAGTCATGTTATACATTAGATCTTCAGAACCTTATCATATTACTGAGAGTTTGTACCTTTTGCCAACCTATCCTTTCCCCCTTCCCTGGCAATCACCAATCTACTCTGTTTCTATGAATTTAACTTTTCAAAAAAAATATTAGTTATTATTATTATTATCATCAATTTTTAGATTCCACATGTAAGTTGTGCCATGCAGTATTTGTCTTTCTTTGTCTGGCATATATCACTTACTATAATGCCCTCCTTGTTGTTCAGGATTTATTTCTCATAAATAAATTTTATATGTAAATAATGTATGTATGTACATACATACCACGTTTTCTTTATTCCTTCATCCATTGATGGGCATTTAGGGTGTTTCCATACCTTGGGTATTGTGAATAATGTTGCAATGAACATTGGAACAATATGATGGTTTCATTTCCTTTGGATATATACCTAGAAGTAGTACAGCTGGGTCATATGGTAATTCTATTTTTAATTTCTTGAGGAAAATCCACACTTTTCCATAGTGACTGTACAAATTTACATTTTCATTAACAATGTACAGATTCCCTTTTCTTTTTTTTTTTTTTAACGTTTATTTTTGAGACAGAGAGAGACAGCATGAACGGGGGAGGGGCAGAGAGAGAGGGAGACACAGAATCTGAAGCAGGCTCCAGGCTCCGAGCCATCAGCCCAGAGCCCGACGCGGGGCTCGAACTCACGGACCACGAGATTGTGACCCGAGCTGAAGTCGGAGATTCCCTTTTCTTTATATCCACATTTGCATTTGTTATTTTGAATCTTTTTGATAATAGACATTCTAACAGGTGGTGTCTCATTTTTCTTTTCATTTGCATTTCCCTGATTATTGGTGATGTTTGAGCACTTTTTCATATACCTGTTGGCCATTTGTATGTCTTCTTTGGAAAAATGTCTATTCAAGGCCTTTGTGCATTTGTAATCAGGTTGTGTTTTGCTATTGAGTGGTATGCATTCCTTATATATTTTGAGTATTAGTCCTTATAAAATATGTGGTTGGCACATACTTTGTCTTACTCCATGTGTTGTCTTTCTATTTTGTTGATGATTTATTTTGCTATGCAGATGCTTTTTATTATTTTTATTTAAAACTTTTTTTATGGATGCTTTTTACTTTGATGTAGTCCTACTCATTTATTTTTGCTTTTGTTGCCTTTGTTTTTGGTGTCAAATCCAATAAATCATTACCAATACTGATGTCATGGAGCTTACTCACTATGTTTTCTTTTAGGAGTTTTATTTATTTATTTAATTTATTTATTTTTTAAATATGAAATTTATTGTCAAATTTGTTTCCATACAACACCCAGTGCTCATCCCAAAAGGTGCCTTCCTCAATACCCATCACCCACCCTCCCTTTCCTCCCAACCCCCATCAACCCTCAGTTTGTTCTCAGTTTTTAAGAGTCTCTTATGGTTTGGCTCCCTCCCTCTCTCTTTTTTTTTCCTTCCCTTCCCCCATGGACTTCTGTTAAGTTTCTCAGGATCCACATAAGGGTGAAAACATATGGTATCTGTCTTTCTCTGTATGACTTATTTCACTTAGCATAACACTCTCCAGTTCCATCCACGTTGCTACAAAAGGCCCGATTTCATTCTTTCTCATTGCCACGTAGTATTCCATTGTGTATACAAACCAAACTTCTTTATCCATTCATCACTTGATGGGCATTTAGACTCTTTCCATAATTTGGCTATGGTTGAAAGTGCTGCTATAAACATTGGGGTACAAATGCCCCTATACGTCAGCACTCCTGTATCCCTTGGGTAAATTCCTAGCAGTGCTACTGCTGGCTCCTAGGGTAGATCTATTTTTAATTTTTTGAGGAACCTCCACACTGTTTTCCAGAGTGGCTGCAACAGTTTGCATTCCCACCAACAGTGCAAGAGGATTCCCATTTCTCCACATCCTCGCCAGCATCTATAGTCTCCTGATTTGTTCATTTTAGCCACTCTGACTGGCTTGAGGTGGTATCTCAGTGTGGTTTTGATTTGTATTTCCCTGATGAGGAGCGACGTTGAGCCTCTTTTCATGTGCCTGTTGGTCATCTGGATGTCTTCTTTAGAGAAGTGTCTATTCATGTTTTCTGCCCATTTCTTCACTGGATTATTTGTTTTTCAGGTGTGGAGTTTGGTGAATTCTTTATAGATTTTGGATACTAGCCCTTTGTCCGATATGTCATTTGCAAATATCTTTTCCCATTCTGTCGGTTGCCTTTTAGTTTTGTTGATTGTTTCCTTTGCTGTGCAGAAGCTTTTTATCTTCATGAGTTCCCAGTAGTTCATTTTTGCTTTTAATTCCCTTGCCTTTAGGGATGTGTCAAGTAAGACATTGTTGCGGCTGAGGTTGGGGAGGTTTTCTCCTGCTTTCTCCTCTAGGGTTTTGATGGTTTCCTGTCTCACATTCAGGTCCTTTATTTATTTTGAGTTTATTTTTGTGAATGGTGTAAGAAAGTGGTCTAGTTTCATCCTTCTGCATGTTGCTGTCCAGTTCTCCCAGCACCATTTGTTAAAGAGACTGTCTTTCTTCCATTGGCTATTCTTTCCTGCTTTGTCAAAGATTAGTTGGCCATACTGTTGTGGGTCTAGTTCTGGGGTTTCTATTCTATTCCATTGGTCTCTGTGTCTGTTTTTGTGCCAATACCATGCTGTCTTGATGGTTACAGCTTTGTAGTAGAGGCTAAAGTCTGGGATTGCGATGCCTCCTGCTTTGGTCTTCTTCTTCTTCAAAATTACTTTGGCTATTCAGGGCCTTTTGTGGTTCCATACAAATTTTAGGATTGCTTGTTCTAGTTTAGAGAAGAATGCTGGTGCAATTTTGATTGGAATGCATTGAATGTGTAGATAGCTTTGGGTAGTATTGACATTTTAACTATATTTATTCTTCCAATCCATGAGCACGGAGTGTTTTTCCATTTTTTTGTATCTTCTTCAATTTCCTTCATAAGATTTCTATAGTTTTCAGCATACAGATCTTGTCCATCTTTGGTTAGATTTATTCCTAGGTATTTTATGCTTCTTGGTGCAATGCAATTGTGAATGGGATCAGTTTATTTGTCTTTCTGTTGCTTCATTATTAGTGTATAAGAATGCAACTGATTTCTGTACATTGATTTTGTAATCTGTGACTTTGCTGAATTCATGTATCAGTTCTAGCACTCTTTTGGTGGAGTCTATCGGATTTTCCATGTATAATATCCTGTCATCTGCAAAAAGCGAAAGCTTGACTTCATTGACAATTTTGATGCCTTTGATTTCCTTTTGTTGTCTGATTGCTGATGCTAGAACTTCCAGCACTATGTTAAACAACAGTGGTGAGAGTGGGCATCCCTGTCGTGTTCCTGATCTCAGGGGGAAAACTCTCAGTTTTTCTCCATTGAGGATGATACTAGCTGTGGGCTTTTCATAAATGGCTTTTAGGATGTTTAAGTATGTTCCTTCTATCCCTACTTTCTCGAGAGTTTTTATTAAGAAAGGATGCTGAATTTTGTCAAATGCTTTTTCTGCATTTATTGACAGGATCATATGGTTCTTATCTTTTCTTTTATTAATGTGATGTATCACATTGATTTATTTGCGAATGTTGAACCAGCCCTGCAGACCAAAAATGAAACCCACTTGATCATGGTGAATAATTCTTTTTATATGCTGTTGAATTCGATTTGCTAGTATCTTGTTGAGAATTTTTGCATCCATATTCATCAGGGATATGGATTCTCTTTTGTTACAGGGTCTCTGTCTGGTTTAGGAATCAAAGTAATGCTGGCTTCATAGAATGAGTCTGGAAGTATTCCTTCCCTTTCTATTTTTTGCAATATCTTGAAATGGATAGGTATTATCTCTGCTTTAAATGTCTGGTAGGATCCCCCTGGGAAGCCATCTGGTCCTGGACTTATTTGTTGGGAGATTTTTGATAACTGATTCAATTTCTTCGCTGGTTATGGGTCTATTCAATTTTTCTATTTCTTCCTTTTGATTTTTGGAAGTGTGTGGGCGCTTAGGAATTTGTCCATTTCTTCCAGGTTGTCCAGTTTGTTGGCATATAATTTTTCATAGTATTCCCTGATAATTGCTTTTATTTCTGAGGGATTGGTTGTAACAATTCCATTTTCATTCATGATTTTATCTATTTGGGTCATCTCCCTTTTCTTTTTGAGAAACCTGGCTAGAGGTTTATCAATTTTGTTTATTTTTTCAAAAAACAAACTCTTGGGGCGCCTGGGTGGCACAGTCGGTTAAGCGTCCGACTTCAGCCAGGTCACGATCTCGCGGTCCGGGAGTTCGAGCCCCACATCGGGCTCTGGGCTGATGGCTCAGAGCCTGGAGCCTGTTTCCGATTCTGTGTCTCCCTCTCTCTCTGCCCCTCCCCCGTTCATGCTCTGTCTCTCTCTGTCCCAAAAATAAATAAAAACGTTGAAAAAAAAATTAAAAAAAAAACAAAAAACAAACTCTTGGTTTCATTGATCTGCTCTATAGTTTTTTAGATTCTATATTGTTTATTTCTGCTCTGATCTTTATTATTTCTATTCTTCTGCTGGGTTTGGGATGTCTTTGCTGTTCTGCTTCTAGTTCCTTTAGGTGTGCTGTTAGATTTTGTATTTGGGATTTTTCTTGTTTCTTGAGATAGGCCTGGAATGCAATGTAGTTTCCTCTCAGGACTGCCTTCGCTGCATCCCAAAGCATTTGGATTGGTGTATTTTCATTTTCATTTGTTTCCGTATATTTTTAAATTTCTACTCTAATTGCCTGGTTGACCCATTCATTGTTTAGTAGGGTGTTCTTTAACCTCCATGCTTTTGGAGGTTTTCCGGACTGTTTCCTGTGGTTGATTTCAAGCTTCATAGCATTGTGGTCTGAAAGTATGCATGGTATGATCTCAATTCTTTTATATTTATGAAGGGATGTTTTGTGACCCAATATGTGATTGGAGAATGTTCCATGTGCACTAGAAAAGAAAGTATATTCTGTTGCTTTGGGATGCAGAGTTTTAAATATCTGTCAAGTCCATCTGATCCAATGTATCATTCAGGGCCTTTGTTTCTTTATTTATCCTGTGTCTAGATGATCTATCCATTGTTGTAAGTGGAGTATTAAAGTCCCCTGCAATTACCACATTCTTATCAATAAGGTTGCTTATGTAGGTGAGTAATTGTTTTATATATTTGGGGGCTCCCGTATTCAGCGTATAGACATTTACAATTTTTAGCTCTTCCCGTTGGATAGACCCTGTAATTATTATATAATGTCCTTCTTCATCTCTTGTTACAGCCTTTAATTTAAAGTCTAGTTTGTTTGATAGAAGTTTGGCTACTCCAGCTTTCTTTTGACTTCCAGCAGCATGATAAATAGTTCTTCATCCCCTCACTTTCAATCTGAAGGTGTCCTCAGGTCTAAAATGAGTCTCTTGTAGACAGCAAATAGATGAGTCTTGTCTTTTTTATCCATTCTGATACCCTATTTCTTTTGGTTGGAGTATTTAGTCCATTTACATTCAGTGTTATTATAGAAAGTATGGGTTTAGAGTCATTGTGATGTCTGTAGGTTTCATGCTTATAGTGATGTCTCTGGTATTTTGTCTCACAGGATCCCCCTTAGGATCTCTTGTAGGGCTGGTTTAGTGGTGGTGAATTCCTTCAGAGTTTGTTTGGGAAGACTTTTATCTCTCGTTTTCTAAATGACAGACTTGCTGGATAAAGGATTCTCGGCTGCACATTTTTTCTGTTCATCACATTGAAGATTTCCTGCCATTCCTTTCTGGCCTGCCAAGTTTCAGTAGATAGATCTGTCACTAGTCTTATTGGTCTCCCTTTATATGTTAGAGTGTGTTTATCCCTAGCTGCTTTCAGAATTTTCTCTTTATCCTTGTATTTTGCCAGTTTCACTATGATACATCGTGCAGAAGATCAATTCAAATTACGTCTGAAGGGAGTTCTCTGTGCCTCTTGGATTTCAATGCCTTTTTTCTTCCTCAGATCAGGGAAGTTCTCAGCTATGAGTTGTTCAAGTACACCTTCAGCCTGTTTCTCTCTCTCTTCCTCCTCTGGAATCCCTATTATACGGATATTATTACATTTCATCACATCATTTAGTTCTCTAATTCTCCCCTCATACTCCTGGATTATTTTTATCTCTCTTTTTCTCAGCTTCCTCTTTTTCATAATTTTATCTTCTAATTCATCTATTCTCTTCTCTGAGTCTTCAATTCGAGCTGTGGTCACTCCCATTTTATTTTGCACCTCATTTATAGCATTTTTTAGCTCCTCCTGACTGTTTCTTAGACCCTTGATCTCTGTAGCAATAGATTCTCTGCTGTCCTCTATACTTTTTTCAAGCCCAGTCATTAATTTTATGACTATTATTTTAAATTCATTTTCTGTTACATTGCTTAAATCGTTTTTGATCAATGCGTTAGTTGTCGCTACTTCCTGGAGTTTCTTTTGAGGAGAATTCCTCTGCTTCATCATTTTGGATAGTCCCTGGAGTGGCAAGGAACTGCCGGGCTCTTCCTCTGTGCTGTCTGGAGTAACTTGCGTTGGTGGGTGGGGCTGCAGTCAGACCTGATGTCTGCCCCTAGCACACTGCTAGGGCCACAGTCAGACTGGTGTGTACCTTATCTTCCCCTCTCCCAGAGGCAGGACTCACTGTGGAGTGGTGTTAACCCTGTCTGGGCTACTTGCACACTGCCAGTGTGCTTGCACACTTGTGGTGCTGCTTCAGCCGGGGTGTATCCGCAAGGTGCACAGGGGCAGGAGGGGCAGGCTCAGCTTGCTTTGACATTGGTGGTCCCCTGTGGGAGGGGCCCTGCAGCACAGGAGGGAGGGATGGATCCACAGAAGCACAGTGTTGGGTGTTTGCTCAGTGCAAGCAAGTTCCCTGATGGGAACTGATTCCCTTTGGGATTTTGGCTGGGAGATGGTCAAGGGAGATGGCGCTGGCGAGCGCCTTTGTTCCCCGCCAAGCTGAGCTCTGTCCTTTGGGCTCAACACCTCTCCCTCCCGTTGTCCTCTAGCCCTCCCTCTCTCTGAGCAGAGCTGTTGACTTATAACATTCCAGATGTTAAGTCCTGCTGGCTGTCAGAGCTCACACAGTCCAGCCCCTCTGCTTTTGCAAGCCAGACTCAGGGGCTCTGCCTTGCCAGGAGCGCTGCCCCTCCACCGCCCCGGCTCCCTCCCGCCTGTCTGTGTAGCGTGCACCGTCTCTCTGCCCTTCCTACCCTCTTCTGTGGGCCTCTCGTCTGCGCTTGACTCCAGAGAATCCGTTCTGCTAGTCTTCTGGCGGTTTTCTGGGTTATTTAGGCAGATGTGGGTGGAATCTAAGTGATCAGCAGGATGCGGTGAGCCCATCGTCCTCCTACACCACTGTCTTTTAGGAGTGTTAAGGTTTTAGGTCTTATGTTCAAGTCTAATCTATTTTGAGTCAATTTTTGTGTGTGGTGGAAGACAGGGGTCAAGTCTCATTCATTTGCATGTGGCTGTCCAGTTTTCCTGGTGCTATTCATTTATTTATTTTTGATTTTTTTAAATTAAAATTTTAGTTAACATAAAGTGCAATATGGGTTTCAGGAATAGAATTCATTGATTCTTCACTTACATACAACACTCAGTGCTCATCACAAGTGCCCTCCTTAGTACCCATCACCCATCCAGCCCATCTCCCACCACCTCCCTCCAACAACCCTCTCTTGTTGTTTCCCTCTCTTCTCTTTTTTCCTCCCTTCCCATTTGTTCATCTGTTTTTGTTTCTTAAATTCCATATATGTGTGAAATCAAGGTATTTGTCTTTTTCTGACTTATTTTGCTTAGTATAATTCTAGCTTCATCCATGTCATTGCAAATCCCAAGATTTTATTCTTTTTGATGGCTGAGTAATATTACATTATATCTATCTATCTATCTATCTATATATCTATACACACACACACACACACACCCCACATCTTTATCCATTCATCGGTGATATATATAATATAATGATGTATATATAATATATATGATATATACATTATATATATGTATATGTGTGTATATGTGTCTGTGTATATGTGAATATATCACATCTTCTTTATTCCTTCATCAGCGATGTATATAATATAATGATATATATATAATGTATATAATACATGTATATAATGTATATATTACATGTATATAATATATACATTATAAGAGAGTGTGTGTGTGTGTGTATGTGTGTGTGTGTGTGTGTGTGTTTACATATACCACATCTTCTTTATCCATTCATCAGTCAGTGGACATTTGGGCTCTTTCCATAGTTTGGTTATTGTTGATAATGCTGCTCTAAACATTGGGGTGCATGTACTCCTTTGAGTTTATATTTTTGTATCGTTTGGGTAAATACCTAATAATGCAATTGCTAGTTGGTAGCTTATTTTTAGTTTCTTGAGGAACCTTCATACTGTTCTTCATAGTGACTGCACCAGTTTGCATTCCCACCAACAATGCAAGAAGGTTCCCCTTTCTCCACATTTTCACCAACACCTGTTGTTTCTTGTGTTGTTAAGTGTAGCCATTCTGACAGGTGTGAGGTGGTATCTCATTGTGGTTTTGTTTTGTATTTTCCAGATGATAAGTGATGTTGAGCATGTTTTCATGTGTCTGTTAGCCATCTGGATGTCTTCTTTGGAAAAGTATCTATTTATGTCTCCTGCCCATTTCTTAACTGGGTTATTTGTTTTTTGGGTGTTGAGTTTGATAAGTTCTTTATAGATTTTGGATACTAACTCTTTCCTAGATATGTCATTTGCAGATATCTTCTCCTATTTTTTAGGCTGACTTTTAGTTTTGTTGATTGTTTCCTTCACTATGCAGAAGCTTTTTATCTTGATGAAGTCTAAATAGTTCATGTTTGTTTTTGTTCCCCTTGCCTTCAGTGACATGTCTAGTAAGAAGTTGCTCCAGCACAGGTCAAAGAGATTACTGCCTGTGTTTTTCTCTAAGATTTTGATGGTTTTTGGTCTCACATTTAGGTCTTTCATCTATTTTAAGTTTATTTTTGTGTATGGTGTAAAGAAGTAGTCTAGTTTCATTCTTCTGCATGTCAGTCTCCAGTTTTCCCAACACCGTTTGTTGAAGAGATGTTCTTTTTCTCCATTGGGTATTCTTTCCTGCTTTATCGAAGATGAGTTGACCATACAGCTGTGGGTTCATTTCTGGGTTTTCTATTCTGTTACATTGACCTGTGCCTGCTTTTGTGCCAGTACCTTACTGTCTTGATGATTACATCTTTGTAATATAGCTTGAATCTGTAATTGTGATGCCTCCAGTTTGGTTCTCTTTTTCAGGATTGCTTTGGCTATTTGGGGTCTTTTGTGGTTACAAACAAATTTTAGGACTGTTTTTTCTAGCTCTGTGAAGAATGTTGGTGTTATTTTGATAGGGATTGTGTTAAATATGTAGGTTGCTTTGGGCAGTACAGACATTTTAACAACGTTTGTTCTCCCAATCCATGAGAATGGAATGCTTTTCCATTTCTTTGTGTCCTCTTCAATTTTTTCCATAAGTGTTCTATAGTTTTCAGAGTATAAATCTCTTACCTCTTTTGTTATGTTTATTCCAAGGTATCTTTTTTTTTGTGCAATGCAAATGGGATCAATTCCTTGATTTCTTTTTCTACTGCTTTGTTATTGGTGTATAGAAATGTAACAGATTTCTGCATGTTGATTTTATATCCTGTGACTTTGCTGAATTCATGTATTAATTCTAGCAATTTTTTGGTGGAGTCTTTCAGGTTTTTTACATACAGTATCATGCCATCTGCAAATTGTGAAAGTTTGACTTCTTCCTTGCTGATTTGGATGCCTTTTATTTCTTTTTGATTGCTGAGGCTAAGACTTTCAGTGATATGTTAAATAGTAATGGTGAGAGTGGGCATTCTTGTCTTGTTCCTGACTGTAGGGGAAATGTTCTCAGTTTTTCACTATTGATGATCATGTTAGCTGTGGGTTTTCCATATATGGCCTTTATGATACTGAGGTATGTTCCATCTAATCTTTTGTTGAGGGTTTTTATCAAGAATGGATTCTGAATTTTGTCAAATGCTTTTTCTGCTTTTATTGACAGGATCGTATGGTTCTTATCTTTTCTTTTATTAATGTGGTGTGTCATATTGATTGATTTGTAAATATTGAACAAGCCCTGCAGCGGGGAATAAATCCCACTTGATCATGGTGAACAATTCTTTTAATGTACTGTTGAATTTGATTTGCTATACCTTGTTGAGAATTTTTACATCCATGTTTATCAGGAATATTGGTCTGTAGTTCTTTTTAGTGGGATCTTTGGTTCTGGAATCAAGGTAATGCTGGTTTTGTAGAATGAGTTTGGAAGTTTTTCTTCTATTTTTTGGAACACTTTGAGAAGAGTAGGTATTAACTCTTCTTTAAATGTCTGGTAGAATTCCCCTGGCAAGCCATCTAGCCCAGGACTCTTGTTCGTTGGGAGATTTTTGGTTACTGATTCAATTCCTTTGCTGGTTATAGGTCTGTTCAAATTTTTTTATTTCTTCCTTTTTCAATTTTGGTAGTTTGTGATTTTCTAGGAATTTTTCCATTGCTTCTAGATTGCCCAATTTGTTGGCATATTTTTTTTTATAGTATTCTGTTATGATTGTTTGTATTTCTGTGGTATTGGTTGTGATCTCCCCTCTTTCATTTGTGATTTTATCTATTTGGGGCCTTTGTCTTTTTGAGAAGTCTGGCTAGGGGCTTATAAATTTTATTAATTCTTTCAAAGAGCCAGCTCTTAATTTTATTTATCTGTTCTACTGTTTTTTTGTTTGTTTCTAAATAATTTATTTCTGCTCTAATCTTTATTATTTCCCCTCTTCTGCCTTTAGGCCTTATTTACTGTTTCTTTTCTAGCTCATTTAAGTGTAAGGTTAGGTGTGTATTTGGGACCTTTCTTGCTTCTTGAGATAGGTCTGAATTGCAATATACTTCCCTCTTAGGACTGCTTTTGCTGCATCCCAGAGGTTTTGGACTGTTGTGCTTTCATTTTCATTACTTACATGTATTTAAAAAAGTTTCTTCTTTAAATTCCTGCTTATCTCATTCATTCTTTAGTAGGATTTTTTTAAAAATTAAAAAAAATGTTTATTTATTATTTGAGAGAGTGAGAGAGAAAGACAGAGACAGAGCATGAATAAGGAAAGGGTAGAGAGAGAGGAAAACACAGAATCTGAAGCAGGCTCCAGGCTCTGAGCTGTCAGCACAGAGCCTGACATGGGGCTTGAACCCACAAGCTGTGAGATCATGATCTGAGCTGAAGTTGGGCACTCAACCGACTGAGCCACCCAGGCATCCCTTTAGTAGGATGTTCTTTAACTTCCATGTGTTTTAGGGCTTTACAAATTTTTTCTTGAGGTTGACTTCAAGTTTCATAGCATTGTGATCTGAAAATATGTAAGGTATGATCTCAATCTTTTTGTATTTGTTCAGGGCTGATTTGTAACCCAGTATGTGATCTATTCTGGAGAATGTTCCATGTGCACTTGAAAAGAAAGTGTAGTCTGCTGCTTTAGGATGAAATGTTCTGAATGTATCTATTAAATCCATCCAGTCCTGTGTGTCATTCAAAGCCATTTGTTGTTGTTGTTGTTGTTGATGTTGATTTCTGCTTAGATGATCTGTCCATTGCTGTAAGTGGGTGTTAAAGTCCCATACGATTGTTGTATTATTATCAATGAATATTCTTATGTTTGTTATTAATTGATTTATATATTTGGGGTATTTCACATTGGGGGCATAAATATTTACAATTGTTAGATCTTCTTGGTAGATAGACCCCTTAATTATGATATAATGCCCTTCTTTATCTCTAGTCACCATCTTAATTTTAAAATCTGGTTTGTCTGCTCTAAGTATGGCTGCTCCAGCTCTCTTTTAACATCCATTAACATGTTAGACAGTTCTTACCCCCTTGCTTTCAATGTGCAGGTATCTTTAGGTCTAAAATGAGTCTCTTATAAGCAGCATGTAGATGGGTCTTATTTTCTTATCCATTCTGATACTCTATATGTTTTGATTAGACTGTTTAGTCCATTGACATTTAGAGAGAGTACTGAAAGATATGAGTTTAGTGCCATTGTGTTGCCTGTTGAGTTATGTTTCTGGTGATGTTCTCTGGTCCTTTCTAGTCTTTGTTGCTTTCGGTCTTTTTTTTTTTTTCCTCCACTCAAAGAGTCCCCCTTAAAATTCCTTTTAGGTCTTGAGGCATCTGAGTGGCTCAGTTGGTTGTCTGGCTTGAGCTCAGGTCATGATCTCATGGTTTGTGAGTTCAAGCCCTGTGTTGGGCTCTGTGTTGACAGCTCAGAGCCTGGAGCCTGCTTTAGATTCTGTGTCTTCATCTCTCTCTGTCCTTCCCCTGCTCATGTTCTGTCTTTCTCTCTCTCTCAAAAATAAATAAACATTAAAAAAAAATTTCTTTTAGGCCTGATTTAGTGGTCACAAACTCCTTTAGTTTTGTTTGTCTGGGAAACTCTTTATCTCTCCTATTTTGAATGACAGCCTTGTTGGATAAAGGATTCTTGACTGCATATTTTTCCCAGTCAGTACGTTGAATATATCTTGCCACTCCCTTCTGGCCTACCAAGTTTCTATGCACAGATCTACTGTAAACCTGATCTGTCTTCCCTTGTGGCTTAAAGACTGTTTTCCCCCTTGCTGCTTTCAGGATTCTTTCCTCGTCTGCGTATTTTGTGATTTTGACTATGACATGTCTTGGAGATGGCCGGCTTTTGTTGAATTTAATGGGAGTTCATTGTACTTCTTGGATTTTGATGTCTGTGTCCTTCCCCAGATTAGGGAAGTTTTCAGCTATAATTTTCTCACATAAAAGTTCTGTCTCTTTTTCTCTCTTTTCATCTTCTGGGACTCATATGATATGAATGTTGTTATGTTTCAATAAGTCACTGAGTCTGCCTTTGTGATCTCTGACCTTTGTTTCCCTCTCCTTTTAAGCTTCATTATTCTCCATAATTTTATCTTCTATATCACTAATTTATTCTTGTGCCTCATCCACCATTGTTTTTATGGCCTCTATTTAGGTTTGCATCTCGGTATAGAATTTTAAATTTTAGCCTGACTAGATTTTAGTTCTTTTATCTTTGCAGAAAGGGGTTCTCTTGTGTCTTCTACACTTTTTTTCAGGCCCAATTAGTAACTTTTTAATTGTTTTAAATTCTAGTTCAGAATCTTACTCATGCCTGCATTGAAGAAATTCTTGGCCATCATTTCTTCCTGTTCTTTCTTTTGAGCTGAATTCCTCCATTTTGTGATTTTGGTGGAAGAAGAAACAACAACAACAACAACAGAATGAAATAAAAATTAAAAATTAAAAAAAATCATATAAAGGAAGCTAGATCCTAGGTGTGTTTTGGTCTGCTTGTTAGAAAGAAGCTTTATAGAAGAAAGAGAAGAGAAAAAAAGAGAGAAAAAATAAAAAAAAATTGCTCTTTCTGTATCCAAGAAACAAAAGAAAAGAAAAAAAAAAACCAACAAATAAAAAAGCAACAACAAAAACGAACAAGAAAACCCAAATGAAGCTAGGTCCAGGTTCCCCTAGAACTGAAACTTTACAGCAGTCTACAGGCAGTAGACTAAGTTTGTGGAAGGGATTTGTGCTGATCTTCTGCAGGAGGGGCCTGCTGCTCTTATTCTCAGACCTGACTTGCCCCAGTGGAGTTGTGCCTGGAGGACACAGGGAAGGTGCAACTTGGTGTAATGTCTCTGTTCTCCACTTGGTGGCACTGTTTAGCTCACTGGGGTCAATCAGTGTTGGTGGACTAATGGTGAAAATGACATCACCCTGCTCTCCAGTTGCCAAAGTGGGAAGTTCCTGCCCTCACAGACACTGTATTAACCACCGGTCCTGTGTCCCTAGTTTCCATATGTTCCCTGTCTTCCTCCTGCCAGGGAGTGCCTCCCTCCAGAGTCTTATCTCAGGCATGGCTGTGTCTCAAAACCCCACACCTCAGAGACCTCCGCAGTTTGGACCCACAGTGAACTTCTGGGGGGTGGTTCTCACTGAGCTGTGGCCATGACTAGCTTGTCCCAGGAAATGGTAATGCCTCTGTGCAGGAGCAGCAGCTGATTTTATGGTTATTCACAACATGCAGCCAGTGCCAGGATTTGCTGCCCTCAGCCAGCATCTTTGTTTCTATATGGGTGAACATGGTGGCTTGGTGGCACCTGCCATGTCTTTTGCCCATGGAAAGGCTGCATCACCTCTACCAAATGCACTCTGTGAAGGGGACCTGCTTCTCCCCATGCAACCCAGGGGATCCTCAGACCACACTGTCCACTCCTGGGGCTCTGCCTTTCTTCCTCACTAGAGCACCACCAGGGGCTGATGTCTGAAACTTGAGACTCTGTGCTCCACTATTTATAAAAAAAAAAAAACAAAACTGCTGATATTGAAACCCTCTCCTTTTCCCCTGTCAGTGGTTTTGGGGAACAGTTTTCTTGTACGGTTCCTTATGTGTGTTTCCACTCTTTCTCTCTAGCTGCTTTCAGGGGGAGTGCTTTCTTGCACAAATCTGATGTGCTGCTCTCTCTCTTTTCCTCTGTCTTTATCTTCTCCATGAAAAGGGCTCCCTCCAGCTTTTCCTTCTCTCAGTTCCCCTCTCTGCACCTTGTACATGTTGTGTTCTCTCCCTCAAATTATGCAGATTGTTCTGGTAACCCTCCAACCAATTTTCTAGGTGTTCAAAATGGTTTGATGTTTATCTAGCTGTGTTCAAGGGGCAAGACAAGTTGAGGGTCCCCTTACTACTCCACCATCTTAACTCTTCCCTCTGGCACAATTTATTAAAGAGATTCCCCATTGTATATTCTTGGCTTTTTTGTCATAAATTAATTGGCCGTAGGGCACTTTATTCTGTTCCATTGATCTCTGTCTGTTTTCGTGCCAATACTATACTATTTAGATTACTGTAGCTTTGTAATATCAGAGAGTGTGATGCCTCTAGTTTCGTTCTTCGTTTTCAAAGTTGTTTTGACTATTTTGGGTCTTTTGTGGTTCCATAAGCATTTTAGGATTTTTTTCTATATCTGTGAAAAATGCCCTTGGACTTTTGATCAGGATTGCTTGAATCCTGCTTTGGGTAGTATGGATATTTTAACATTGGTTTTGTAACCTGAAATTTTACTGAATTTATGTCATAATTTTTTATGATGATATCTTTAGAGTTTTCTATATATAATATTATCTCATCTGCAAACAGATAATTTTACTTCTTTTTTTTTTTTATCATTTGGATGCCTTTTATTTCTTTTTGCTTGCCTAGCTGTTTTGGCTGGGACTCCCAGTAGTATGTTGAATAACAGTGGCAAGGGTGGGCATCATTGTCATTTTACTGATCTTAAAGGAAAAGCTTTTAACTTTTCACCATTGAGTATGGTGTTAGTTGTGGGCTTATCATATAGCGCCTTTATTATGTTGAGGTACATTTCCTCTGTACCCAATTTGTTGAGAATTTTTATCATAAAATGATGCCAAATTTTGTTAAATGCTTTCAGTGCATCTATTGAGATGATCATATGATTTTTATCTTTTAATTTGTAAATATGGTATATTACCTTCGTTGATTTGAGTATGTTGAACCATCCTTGCATCTCAGAAATAAATCCCTGTCGATCATGGTGTATGATTCTTTTATATATCTTTTAACAATATGAGCTGTTGAATTGGGTTTATTAATATTTTGTTGAGGATTTTGCATCTGTGTTTATCAAAGATATTGGCCTTCAAATTTATTTTCTTATAGTGGGACAAAATCAGTTTTAGTTTTTGTACTTCTTATTGATTAATGAATTCACCCAAAATTTATTGGACATGTACTGTGTGCCAGGCATTATATTACCATTGGTACTAGGGGCACAAAAATAAATGGAAAGAGGCCTTTTCTTCACATTAGGAACATTGTTTATTGATGGGGAAGGAAGGGGTAGGCATGTAAACACATTTATCCCTTCAATCATGCAATAAATATTTATCAAACCCTATTATATGCTAAGCACTTTTAGGTGTTTGGGATGCAGCAGACAACAAAACACTGTATTTTTGCTTTCATAGAACTTACATTCTAGGCAGTCATTGCAATATGATGCCATAAGGCATCTCTAGGTTTCCTGCTTCTGTCATGAAAGGTTTCACAGAGGAGGAGACATCTCAATTGCTTTTCAAATGACTAATAGACCTACTTTCCATTTCTCTATATTGGGCCATTCTGAACATTTTATGTAAATAGAATTCTATCATATGTGGTGTTCTCTGACTGGCTTCTTACATGGAACATAATGCTTTTGATGTTGTGGTATGTATCAATACTTCATTCTTTTTTATGGCTGAATAATATTATACAGATACACTACAATTTTGTTTTCTATTCATCAGTTAATGAGCATTTGCGTTGGTTCCACATTTTGGCTATTATGACCACTGTCGCTATAAATATTCCTGTACAAGTTTTTGTGTGTATATGTATTTTCAATTCTTTTTTTTTTTAAATTTTTTTTTTTCAACGTTTATTTATTTTTGGGACAGAGAGAGACAGAGCATGAACGGGGGAGGGGCAGAGAGAGAGGGAGACACAGAATCGGAAACATGCTCCAGGCTCCGAGCCATCAGCCCAGAGCCTGATGCGGGGCTCGAACTCACAGACCGCGAGATCGTGACCTGGCTGAAGTCGGACGCCCAACCGACTGCGCCACCCAGGTGCCCCTTATAGCCCTTCTAGTATGTGTGAAGTGATATCTCACTGTGGTTTTGTTTTGCATTTTCTTAATGACATATGATGTTGGACATATTTTTGTGTGCTGATTGCCCATTTGCATAACTACTTTAGAGAGTATGCTATCTGAATCTTTTGCCATTTTTAAATTGAGTTATCTATCATTTTTTACCGATATATATAAAATTTTATATAATTTATATAATATGTTATATATAATATAATTATATATAATATATAATATATAATATATAAATATATTATTTATATGAGTGGGGGAGGGGCAGAGAGGGAGACACAGAATCTGAAGCAGGCTTCAGGCTCTGAGCTATCAGCACAGAGCTCGACGTGGGACTCAAACCCGCCAATCGCGGGATCGTGACCTGGGCCGAAGTCAGACGCCTAACTGACTGAGCCACCCAGGCGCCCCTGTCTTTTCACTTTCTTGATGGTGCACACAATTTGTTGATTTTGATGAAGTCAAGCTTATCTATTATCTCTTTTATCGTTGTGCTTTTGATGTTATACCTAAGAAATTACTGCCTGATCCAAGATTATGAAGATCTTCTCTGTTTTCTTTTAACAGTTTTATGGTATAAGCTCTTATATTTAAGTCTATGGTTCCCCTGAGTTAATCTTTGGCATATAGAATGAGATATGTCTTATTATTTTATACTTAGAACATTTTCACCTTCTAAAATACTACTTAATTTACTTGACTGTCACATTTATTGTGTATTTACCTGCTTGAATATAGGCCTTACAAGAGTAAGCGCTTTTTTACATTTTGTTAATATTAAATGGCTAGAACATTGCTCAAAGTGTGTACTCAGTAAGCACACATTTAATGACTAGTGGAGATCCTACTGTAGTTTCCAAAATGGTATTTTAGAAGAAGGGCTGGTAATTGTGCCAGAAGGATAGCCTGGCCGGAGTAAAAGGTTCATATTAACACCATTTGTTGCATATTGAAAGGATTTGCCTCATCCTAGAAATCACTACAGACAAAGCCCCAGGGGAAGCCCAGATTTCTGGTGGGTAATATTGCGTGGGGCACAGGGTTTAGGGTTGTGGATTCTTTGTACCGTATTTGTTTAAATTTTTTGTTACCTGTTTGAAGTTTTATGGATTCATTGATAAACAGATATGGGTGGAAAGAGTAAGAATATATATGTTACAATTTTCCGGAAATTCTAGTGACTGGCAACAACTTTAACTATAATTGACAACCCTAGAAGCTTGAAAAATGTAACTAGGTGCTTTCCAAAAGCCTAGGGGATGATTTGCAAATTTTCAGTTGTCCAAAGATGAAGGGTAATTAACAATGAATGGTTAATCAATCAGTGACATTCAATGATTGTTTCTCCTGTAGGAAGATGTTGAGCTAGAGGTTTCTTGGGAGACGGAGGTGAGTGATCTATGTTCTCAGCCCTCAAAGAGCTCACAATCTCTGGAGACAAATATATAACTACTGCGGTACGGTGCAGAGTTTGGCTTTGCCACAGAGGAGACATAAAGCCTTTGTGGGATTCATAAGAGAAAGAAATACAGTCTGGGAAGGAAGCTGAGAAAGCTTTATGGAAAGTTTTCACTTGAGATGAACTTTGAAGAGTGGGTAGAGTCACCTGGAAGAAGTGGTGAGAGAGGACATCTCCTGAGCCAGGGTGCAAAGCAGGAGAAGAACACGGCCAGTGCCGAGAGCCGCGAGCTGTGCTGAGGGGTGGTGACAGAGGACTGGAGGAGAAGAGGCTATGGGGGTGAGCAAATGTGTCGAGTGAACAAATATTGAAACTCTGGCCTAAGCGCAGCATCAAATATCAGCAGCAACAGGTAACTTCAACAGCGAGAAAAGCTGAAAACAGAGGTAATTAAGTCACTGCTCATTAGTTGGATTGGCTGGCTTGTTGGAATCTGCATATGGTACCCCTGGAGATGCTTGAATTATTGGAGATACGGTCGTAGGCTGGGATTCCTATACAGCGGCTGAAGCTGCAGCCAGAGAAATTCAGTTTTGTAGCTTTAACCTGGGTTCTCATAGTGCACAGAATTGTTGAAGTAGTTGTGTACCTGTGTATGTTTGAGATGTGCGACTGTGTGTGATTGCTAGACAGATAGACACTGCAACCTGCTAGTAATAACTTTAAATCCTTAGCAGAAGGTTAAGGTTTTCTAAGAAGCTGGTATTTCTTAGAGAAGTGACTTTGGATCTTGTTAGAAAACTGTTTGAAGGAATATGTTGTGAGGGACCTTTAAGACGTCCCTTGACAAGGAACCTTGGCCTGCCCTTTGGGGATAAGGAAATCAAGGTCTGGCTTAAGACACCACATTTCGAGAGAGGAAGTCTGTGACCCTTGATCTTCTTGTCTACAGGGCCTTCTGGATCCCTCTGGACAGGACCTCATCACCCGTGTGTGTTGTGCAGAAAGCAGTGACCCTTGAAAAGTGTGTGGGGTGGGCGTCAATACAATTTAAATCACTGTTTCATGTCCATTTTAACTCTTAAAAATCCTCCCTCCTCCATCTGTGGGAGATTTCTTTTTCTTGTCATAAGAAATAGGACAAATCTAGGAGCAGAAGGAATAAAAGGAAGATTTCTGATAGTAATGGAGGTAGAAAGCTCAACTCAGAGAAATGACAGGATGGAAAGGGAGAACCCGCAGCAGGAGGGCAGAGGGCTCCAAGTTCAGGTGAGGGCCTGGGAGCAGAATGCCTCCCGGGAGGAGACAGGACTGTCGCCCAGGATAGGGCTATGGGAGGCATCTAGGGAGACCCTGGGGAGACCACAGGAGACCCGAGAGAGGGCCCCTCCTCCAACCACGCTGTCCCCTTTCCTTGCCTCCAAGATGAATGAATTGGGTTGTGTAATTTTTCATCCCCCAATAGTCTCGAATTCTGTAATTACACCCTGTGTTGAGATTCAAGGCAAGTAGAACACATCTCTGTCCTCGCTAGCAGGGCAGACACAGCGCGCGAGCCCTAAAAATGCACACAGTGGTTAGGCTGCATTGTGGTGGCATCTCCAACTCTGAGCAGAGAATGAGCCTTTCTCTGCATGGGGGTGGCTCTTAGTTTAAAAAGCTTTCCCCAGATTCCCTAACTTCTCTCCCAGGGACTCCCTGCATTTTCCAGTAACTTCATTTCTAAAGGACATCTAACAGGAAAGATTCTCTTAGCTAAATAATCTTGAGTTGCTTTAAAAATACCTTGTATATTGTGATTACATCAGAACTAGGTTAGAAGAATTACTGTAAATGGCATATAAATATGTGATTAATAAGAATTCAAACTGAGGACTGAGGGCACCAGGGAGTTCCAGGTAAAGTAATAATTTCTTTTTTGGTGGAATATCATATGAATTTCTATAGCCAGCTTCAAGAAGCTATCTCAACCCTGCATTCTCCCTCCAAAGACAGTAATTTCCACTTAGCACTGCAGTAATTAAAAATATATGGGGCGCCTGGGTGGCTCAGTCTGTTAAGCGTCCGACTTCAGCTCAGGTCATGATCTCACCATTCATGAGTCCGAGCCCCGCATCAGGCTCTGTGCTGACGGCTCAGAGCCTGGAACCTGCTTCAGATTCTGTGTCTCCCTCTCTCTCTGCCCCTCCCCTGCTTGCACTCTGCCCATCTCTGTCTTTCAAAAATAAATAAACATTAAAAATTATAAAATATGATATATAAATAAGTCACAAAGGTAGACCAAAATGACTGGTTAAAATGCATCTTTCTTTAAGAAAATGTACCAGAAAAATTTTAACAAAATATCTGACAATCTTTGTAACATTGAAATTATTGGTTTGGTGGCAACTTCATTTTTATCAGACCGAAATTAGTCGTTACAAAAATGGCGCCAGGGCTCTAACTGAATGCTGGCCAGTGCATGTTTCCAGAGGCACCGCCTGAAGGGGCAAAGCTTCGGTGTGGTTGCCATGATGCCCTTGCTTCAGCTTTGTCTGCGGTTTGAGGGATGTTACAGGATTGTTTCTATTTTAGGTTTTCTCTTCTCTCCCTTGCTCCCTCCCTTCCTCCACCTCTGCTCCCTCCCTTTTTCCCTCCTCTTCTTCCGTCTTTTGGATTCCCTCTCTACATTCACTCTTCCTCTCTTTTCCCCCTCTCTCACATGTTCATCGAGTACCTAATATGTACCAGAGTGAGACGGGAAAGCCCCTGCTTCCTGGAGCTTATCTTCTAGCAGGTATGAGAGAAAATAAGCCTGTAAAAAAATAAATCACATGATTAGAGGCAGTGATTGGTGCTTGGATGAAAACGGGATGTAGAGAGAGTAATGGGGGCCTCCTTTAGGTAAGGTGGTTAGGGAGGGCATTCCACTGGAAAGTCCTGGAAGGGTTCAAAGGTTATCCAGAGCCCGCCCCGCCCCCCCAACAAATGGATACCATGAGTAACTGCCCACATGATCTACATGAGGGCACCCAAAGGCTCCCCAGCCTCCCAGACCTCTCTGTCCTTCCTACCAGACAGCCTTATTGTAGCTTCAGGTACATATGATGTATATGCCTTCTTTCCCCTTTGATGGAGGCCTCTATACATTTCTCATTTTAAGCATTAACTGTATATTAACACATTTAATCCTTAGCACAACTTTGTGGGGTGGGCACAGTTATTATCCCCATTTACCTTTGGGGAAATTGAGGCACAGGAAGCCTGACTCAGCCCTAGACTGCCTGGCCCCGGAGGCAGGCTCTCCAGTGCCTCCTGCTACCTGCCCGCCTCATTCCCCCTTCCACCTCCTGCAGGGCTCACACTGCATCCACGCCTGTAGTCGTGCCAGCCATGGCCACTTAACTCTTTAAGGGACAGTCACAAGCAATCTCTCTGAACTGCAAAATCCTCTCAGCTTCCATTTATGCGGTGCTAATATGGGTGTGACCATACAGGATGGAGTGGGAATAATCAGAAAGTCCCCAAATATAAAACCACGTCTAAGAGTCTACAGATGTTCTAATACCCATTACTCATCCCAGAAATGCATTTTGGTGCAGCTGGAACCTGATGGGTTGGAGGGGGTGGATGATGGAAAGCTTTCATTTCAAAGGGAGATGCAGAGGGAAATCATATGGTGTCGTTTTCCATTTTGGAAGTCTGTTCATCTCTGAGTCAGCCGCAGCTGTATAGCTCTGCCCCATGTGTTCAGAATATGTGCTGGTGGACAGGCTGTGCAAGCCTCCCGTGGCGTGACTGCATCAGATGCTGTATGCTCTGGACATTGGAGGGCGGGCGCAGGAAGGTTCTGTGAGGTCTCAGTGTATCTCTGTTAGGTTTAGGTTTGGCTCCTCTTGCATCATGAAAACAGTTTGGGGAATCAGGATGATTAAGCTCTCGGAGGGACCAGCCTTTTAACACACCAGGGTGCCCTTGGTCTCTGTTTGCACCTGGAAGTCAGCTGTCAAGTCCTTTGCCACCCATTAAGAAATGTATGGTTCATGTTATCTCTGGAATAACACACACTGAGGGCCACGCCACAATCTGCATAATAGTAAAAAAAAAATCTGGCCTTTAGTGAGTGCTTATTCTATGCCAGATATTCACTAAGTGCTTTATATACATTATTTCATTTATTCCCATAATGGACTTTTGAGGTAGGTGCTATTATTAAACGTAGTTTTTATAAGGGAGGAACCCAAGGCGATTTATCCAAAGGTTATTGTAAACATTCCCCAAAGAAGATTGAGGTGAGACCGGAAGTCAGCTGATCTGGGCGTCCTGGTCTTATAGCTGCTGCTCTGAGTTGAGCACAATAAAATTACTTTTAAAGGCATTTTTACCTAAAAATAAGAAACATATGGGAGAGTCATCCACAACCTGGACCTGCCGCCATAGCTCTCCCCTCCCCCACCTGGGTTCCGAGTGAATTCCTGTTCATGTTCAGGATGTGCATGCCCAGTGGACAGGATCTGATCTGCAGTTCTCTTTGTGGGTGGAGGTCTAAATCCCTCGGGGTGCCTTTTGTCCCACAGATATAAATGATTTTACTAAGGGGAGCCTTGGAAATTACCCAGTGGGAGCACTGAATCTCAGCATGTTTTGACCAAAATTAGTGGGTCTTAGAGAAATCACTCTGATGTCAGCTCTTTTTTTTTTTTTTTAATTTTTTTTTTTAACGTTTATTTATTTTTGAGACAGAGAGAGACAGAGCATGAATGGGGGAGGGTCAGAGAGAGGGAGACACAGAATCCAAAACAGGCTCCAGGCTCCGAGCCGTCAGCACAGAGCCCGACGCGGGGCTTGAACTCATGAACCGCGAGATCGTGACCTGAGCCGAAGTCGGCCGCTCAACCGACTGAGCCACCCAGGCGCCCCTGATGTCAGCTCTTACTTATTTATTAAAACCCCTGAGAAGGTAGGATGCTTCATTCACTTTTTTATCAATTCAATAATTATTTACCCTGTTCTTCATGTGTCAAATCCTGGGTATAGAAAAGTGAGCAAATTTTGGGGCACCTGGCTGGCTCAGTTGGCTATAGCATGCAACTCTTGATCTTGGGTTCGTGAGTTAGAGCCCCATGTTGGGTGTAGACTTTACCTAATAAAAAAAAATATTTTAAAATATTTTTTAAAAAGTGAGAAAATTTTATTATTACCTGTTGTATGGGAGAATTTTTTAATTGATGTGAGAGATTTCCAGGTTTGTTTGCATTTCAGAGCTTTTGCTTTGTTTACTTGATTTTTTATTAGGAAAGCACAGAAAATCTTTGGCCAGTCTTAACATTTTAAGTAAAGAAACTTTCCCATCTTGTCGTGGAGAATGTAGGAGAGCCTAAATGCCTTTTAAAACAGCTTCCCAATATTATATGAAAACATGTGATCTCTTTCAGTAAAGGTCCTAATTTGGCTTCTCCAAATTAATAATTTCAAACAAAGATAAGTAAATTTATTTTTTGAACTTTGGGATATGCAGCCTACTGTTAAGTATTCCAGTGATCTAAATCAGGGTCCTTAGGCTGTTAAGAAAGAACAACGTGCTGGCATATGCCTATTTATGACACAGCTTCAAGGAGGACACAGGCTGGTGCAGACAGGAAGGCAGGAAGGTTTCAGGTCCCAGTCACCATACACAGGACAGGCAGAGGGCTGGGGCCTGCCTTTGCTGCTGGCTGGCTGGAGACAGGATGGTAACAACTGCTCTATCTACCTTCTTTGGCTCAGAACAACACTGAGGTGTCCAAATATGGCAGTTACTCACTGGGACCTGGGGGAAGACCCAGTACTTTTGGGGTTTCCCTTGGGTTATTCAGTTCCAGACTTTTTTTTTGTTTTGTTTTGGTTTGGCTTGAACTTTTTAAATTCTATTTTTATTACAACTAATAATGCTTTTTATTAATTTTAGGTTTTGTATTCACATTTAAGAAATAATTTTATGTCTTATAGATTTTTTTACTGTGGTGAAGAACTCATAACATTAAATTTACCATCTGAATCATTTTGAAGTGTATTGTTCAGTAGTGCTAAGTATATTCACATAACTGTGCAACAGATCTCTAGAACGTTTTCATCTTGCAACACTGAAGCTCTAAATCCATTAAACACTCACCCCACTCGCCACAACCTTGGCTATCACTTTTCTACTTCTTGTTCCTATGAATTAGCAACTTTAATTTTGTTTAACGTTTTTCATTTTTGAGAGAGAGAGACAGAGCGTGAGTGGGGGAGGGGCAGAGAGGAAGGGAGACACAGAATCTGAAACAGGCTCCAGGCTCTGAGCTGTCAGCGCAGAGCCCGATGGGAGGCTCAAACCCACGAACTGCCAGATCTTGACCTGAGCCGAAGTTGGATGCTTAACGGATAGAGCCATGTAGGCGCCCCTGAATTAGCAACTTTAGATACCTCATATAAATGGAATCATACAGTAATTGTCCTTTTGTGCCTGGTTTATTTCACTTAGCATAATGTCTTCAAGGTTTCCTCAGTTGTACCAAAAGTGAGAATTTTGGGAAGTGTCACTGTTTGTAGTGGACATCATGGCTTCAAGTTCACTTTGTGGAGTTGGAGCACTGGCTGTGCCAGCCCTTAGGGCCTGTGGTCCCAATGAAGTTGCCGCAGTGCACTCCATGGCATCTGGAGGTGGTGTTTCTACTGAAGACCAGCAGGTGACTGGGCTGGAGAGGGAGGTCATGATGGCTGCATGGAAGGGACTGGACCCATATAATATACTAGGCCCAATGGCAGCTTCAGGCACCAAGGAAGACCCTAATTTAGTCCCATCTATTACCAACAAGTGAGCGATGGACCGCATCTGTGAAGAGGACAGTAGTGCAGTCATCTGGTTTTGGCTGCACAAAGGCAAGTCTCAGTCATGCCCTCACTGTGGAACCCATTACAAGCTGGTGCCCCACCAGTTGGCCCACTGACCTTCTGCTCTAACTTACTCAAAATGTTCTGTAAAGTTTCTTCTTTCCAGTAAAGACTAGCTATTGCATTAGTTCCTTCTCCTGTTAAAAAAAAAAGTGAGAATTTCCTTCCTTTTAAAGGCTGAATAATATTGCATGCACACACCACATTTTCCTTATCAATCTGTAAAAGGACATTTGGGTTGCTTCCACCATCTCTTGGAAGCAGTGAGCAATGCTGTGATGAACATAGGTGTGCAAATATCTCCTTGAGATACTGTTTTGAGTTCTTTTGGATTTATACCCAAGTGGGAATCACTGGATCATAAGGTAATTTTAGTTTTAATTTTGGGGAATAAAGTTTTTTGTTATTCAACAAAACAGTTTTCTTTTTCCAGAGTTGGTTTAGATTTCTAGGTTTGCACTACTATTTTAAAAATCTTCCATTTTGGATGTTCTTTCTTTTGGCCTTTATCTTATTTTGAACTTTATCTATTATTTAAAGAGACACCTGCTTCTGGATACAATTCCTCCGCTAGATCTCCAGTTTTCTTTGTTTCTACTTCTGACATTATACTTGTTCACTTTTCTGTAATTTGCTACTGTACCAATTCTCCATCTTCATTTGTTTTGACTGCTTTCTTCTTAATAAATGTCTGTAACTCTTTATTCTGTAAAAACTGTATCTTAGGGTTGACCAGCAACTTGTGTCTGCTAAAATGGTGTTTGCATGGCTCAATATTTTCCCCTCCAAAGTGAGGGAAACTCAAGCTGATGAATCAATTGGCAGTATGCTCAGTAAATTGTGTATTAGAAAATTCTGTTAGTTATTTGAGGCTAATAGTTTCTATCTTTGAGGTCTAGATAAGACTCCAAGTCACCCTGGGCTCTGACATTTACAGGGCTTGTTTTAATGTTACCTCCATCACATTTAGGGACCTGAAGATCCATGCAAAAGTTTAAAGTTTCTAGGTCCCTCCCATCTTACTCTTCTAGTGGCTTTTGGGAATGTCCAGGTAAAATGGAGTCTGAAGATACCTCCTTTGAGAGTGGAGTATTTCCTGGATATTGTTAGGATGCAGTGACTTGTCAGATTTGAGATCTTATAACCAACAGCTTGCATGGTTTATCTCAATACTGAAGAGGCTTAAAGCTTCAGGTTGCCCAAGGATCCAGAAAGCTATTATGAGGCCAGTATCCTTGAAGGTAACTAACTATCTTTCTTATAAGTGATTCTACTAATTGTTGTTATATATTGGAATCCACTCTCAAATTACACTTGTCAGTCTATGCCTTTCATTATCCTTCTCAATTTTATGCTCGGTCTCATCTAGTATTTGATTTGATCTGGAAATGCCTGGCAGAATATAAGGAGCATTATACCTGCCACAGTGTGGGAACAGGGTTTGTCTTGTGGCCTTAAGCCCTGTTCAGAGATCACTAGGATGGGGTACTAGGTGAGGCATGCCTCTGAGCCTGCCTGGTGACAGAGTTGCTTCCCTGAATACTGAGTGACACTTTTTTTTTTCCCCACGGGGACTGGAATCTTCTGTGATGCCCAGCCCACTGGACTGCACCCTGATCACCTTGTCAGCTCCTCCACCTGCCTGCACTGTGTACCCCTGGGTCTATAGCCCTTATGTCTCAGAGCTCCCATGTCAAACCAATGGCTTTTCTTGTTAACACCTGCCCTACTAGAAATATTGCCACTGCATGGAGACCTGCTACCATCTGTTCAGCAAAGATGGTTCTTAGCTGCTGACATTGGCCTGGCTAGATCCCAGCTCCCCAGTCAGCTCTCCAACATGCCAAAACTCTTGCTATGGGGGACATATCTAGTTACTGCTCTAGCCAAATTCCCACCTCTTCCTCTTTCCCACACAATGGGTGGTTAGGTTCTGTCCTGTCTCATCAATGACCTTACTTCCACAGCCTCTGGGCCAAATCTGGCCACTACTTCCTGTTTTTGTGTGGCCTTCAGGCTATGTCAATTCCGAATTGATTCTACAATTTGATGATTCTAACATCTTTTGATGTTTAAAAAAATGAAAGAAGAAAACCATTTTGTGATACATGAAAGTTATATTAAATTATAATTTCAGTGTCTATAAATCAAAGTTTTATTGGTACACAGCCATACTCATTTGTTTATGTTCCATCTATGGTGCTTTCTCTGTGAGCAGTTGTAGCAGAGACTGAATGGCCTTTAAGCCTCACATATTTACAGTACAGCTCTTTACAAAAAAACTGATCAAATCCTGGTCTAAACAATAATAATGTTTGTAAGAATTATGGTGGCTTCATTTTCCTCCACTTTTTGTTGCCACTGTGTCTCTAGCCTCCTCAAGTCTTTTGTTATTCCAAATGGTTAGGAAGAAAACCTCCAAACCTGCCAGATTCTGTCATCTGTAACTTTATACTCCAATTTGACAGAATTTTTATTCCTGTGAAATATTTGCTTTCTCCCAGATTATTCTCTCTCCAGTCCCTCCCTTCATCCTTTCATCCTTCTCTCCTTTCTTGTTACATATTTCTGCATATTAATTTAGCACCCTTTTAAGCTTAAGATTTTAGCTAATATCCTATGAAAGTACTCTGTGAATGGTCTCTATGGTTGCTAGGCTTCAAGGATTTGTTTAAAAATCATACGGGGCACCTGGGGGGCTCAGTTGGTTAAGCATCCAACTCCTGATCTCAGCTCAGGTCTTGATCTCAGGGTTGTGAGTTCAAGCTCCACACTGAGCTCTTCACTGGGTGTGGAGTTTACTTAAAACATTAAAAAAAACAAAAAACAAAAAACAAAAAAACCCTCTTAGCTCCAAAGTCAGAAAAGTCATAAAGAGGCAACTTTCTGAATTCATTAGGAAAACTAAACACCCAGATGTGAAGATAAAACACTTGTCCATAAAATTACAATCACCAAATTATTTGCAGTTGCCCATGTTTTCCATGCCCTGGAAAAAATGAAGCAGTCAGAATTTTGAGGGCATCTTCTGTCTGTAGGAAGGAGAGAACTGTGGATGCCACAACATGCACTCTTCTCACTTTTGTCTACTGACAATTTTAGCGGCACTTAACATCTTGTTCACAAAAAAATGGATTCCTGGAGAACATTTTGTACTTCACACAATATTTCCTGGTCACCGTAGGTCATCTAGAACACTTTCCCCCAAACAAATCAAATCAATGTGTGCAAAGCAAAAAGAGATGAAGGACAACTAGGGACTGAATTTTCAATGATTAGTAATGTGGAGTGATGGTATGGCTTTCAAAAGCTGTAGGCTCCTAAAAAGCAAGCTGCAGAAGAACACAGGGAGACAGCCCTGTGCTCTCTTCCCTTCCTGGCTTTGCCTTTGTCCTGTGAGCTGCCATCAAAGCAACAGATCCCTTGCTGTGGTGAGAATGTTTGCCAGTCCACTACCCACAGGATGTCTTGCTTTGGATACCATTGGATTTTACTTGGGCATCCTGTAACAGATTGTTTTGTTATCCCTCACAGCTATTGGGTCTTACATAAACAATTTTCAGGGGTTTACTCTGAGTTTGCTTCGTATTTGGAATGATCAATCACCTTCCAGATGATGAAGATGATGTGTTGACACAGGTAATTTGGTTGCATATACTGCCAGGACCCCAAGAGCTTTAGTAATTTTTTTTTGCCTTTTCTGGCTTATGTTTATAGCTTCCTTTCTTGTAGTTTGTGTGGCTCAGCTGAGTTGGTGTTTTAGTGGGTTTCTTTCTGTGGTTATCTGAATACTAGGTTGCTTATTACAGCAGAAGTAAGATATGTCTAAATGTTTGCAAAGCAGATTATTCTGGAAGTTTGGGGTAGGAGATGGACTTTTCTGTTTCTTTAGATCAAGATTTTTCAGACTAAATGGTCTTTGGGTAGAAATAAGTCACAGAGAAGCTCAAGAATATTTTCTTGTGTATATTTCCACACACAATTGACACACTCTAGCTAGCTTATCATTATTTCTCCCAGCTGTTTTTGGGAATCCTTAGAGGTTGTCTCCCGTGCACTAGGGTACAACTCTCTGAGCTAGCTGATGGCTGCGATTTTCCAATTTTCTGCCCTGGCTTTCAGAGAAATTTCTCCTGTACTGTCAGAGCTGTGTGAGCCCTGATGTCTTGGGGTTTAGGAGTCTCTGGGTTCCTGCATGCAGGCTGCTGTAACAATCGTAGCTCACATATGACATGTGTAATCTTTAAAGTTATAAATCTAATAAACAGTTAACAAATATACATATCCTATCATTCTATCTTCATAAATGTCTTCATAATGACAAAATAAAAATATATGTAAAGCCACAATTTTTATATAACTGGAAGCAAAATATCAAAGATGTATTTAATTATTATTCCACACATCTGGGTGTTGTGTAGATGTCTTAATAGATAATAAAATAAAATATACACAATTAATATGTACTCAGCACATAAAATTTATTTTTTCTTTTTAACTTAGCAAAATCACTAATTGTATAGTTGTAATAAAGATTTTTACGTAGTTTGTGTTCAACTGACAGTAATGATCTAAATTATAAAATGGAAATCTTTTTATAAAAATATAAATAAAAATCAAATGTGAATTCTTAAAAACTAACAGTACTTTCATGTTTTTGAAAAATTAGTTTTCTTTCAAAATATGAAAAATTTAAGTTAGGATATAAAGTGCAAATTTCAGAAAAAATGAATACCCAATTTCAAATCAAAATTATTGAAATAAAGCTAAAATTTAAATTTAACTTAAAAATCTTATCTAACTTTCATTATATTCACATATTTTATAAACATGAAACAACTCAGTGTCCACGTAGTTGCCAATGTAAAGAATTAGCATTGTGCTTTATGTCTAGACCAACATGTATAGGTTTAAGAGTAATATAAATTTAATATTGCAAAATATTTCTCAGTCACCATGTGGTTTCTCAGTAACCATGGTGAATACTGTGCTGATATGTGGATCCTGTAGGAACCGTGAATGGGCACAAGAAGAAAAGCAAGAGCAATGGACTGTCAGCAATATGGAGTGCCCCTGGGAATTGAGATTGCTATTCAAGAATAAGTTGTATTGATGCTAATGAAGGATTGAAAAGTGAACTTTTCAATAGATGTTCTTTATCATACCTAAGCATTCTCCTTATTAATTTCCCCCCTGCATGCAAAGGCAGTGCTGGACCCAGCTGTGGGTAGTAGTACAATCCAAAAGTCTTCACAGCATTTGGACACAGCCACCTTTTGTGTGGAGGGTGATGGGCAGGAGATGGAGAAAAGTGTGCCTACGCCTTGGTGGAGCCACATCATGAAGGGGTCATGCTCTCCAGAAAGGCACCAGATACCAGGGGAAAGGTGTGCCTTTGGGCATTGCGTTCTTTTATAGCTTATTGTTTGGTGTTTGTGATAGGCAGGATCCAGTGCAGGTGCCCCTCTTGTTCAGGTCTAGTTCCTAAGCTGCCAGGCTTATATTGTGACAAAGTGGGGCAGAATTTCTCTCCTTAACTTGCATTTCATTTGTTAAAACTCAAGTATAAAATAGAGTTGATCTGGACCCTTGGTGTCATCAAGTGAAATAGCTCTTATTTCTATTTGTCTTTTATTTCATTCCTCTCTCCCTAAGAGTCAGGGAGCTGGGTGGAGGACAACCTGAGTAGGGTATATCATTTTGCTACACTCAAAGAAACCCTTACCCTCTGACTTGTACTCATTAAAATTGGGCCACATCTTTAGTTATTGATTCCCTCTTCCCTTATGAAGAAATCTTAGGAAACTTCTTTACCCCTCATGCAAATGTCCTCCTAGTGGGTTTCCCCATCCATCTTCCAAAAATACCCTAGACATTCACCCTACAACTGCCTGATATATCACAGCATCACATTTATGTGATGTTACAGCATATGGAAATGAGAAAGCAGTATAAACCAACCTCTTTAGTTAGAATTAGTAGCTTTGGGGAAAAGGTTGATAGTCTAGGTTATATTCTTTTTTTTTTTTCTAACGAAGGGAACTTTTTACTCAGTATTAGGATTTGATATGTGCTCTTTTATTTAATGTTCATGGTATCCCTGCAAGGCAGTTGTTATTTTCTCCATTTTTCTCAGATGAGGAAACAGAGTTTAATAGAAGTTGAGTAATTTGCTTAATTTGTAAGTGGTAACATCAATATTTGAATATTGGTCTGTTTTATTTGAAAGCCTTTGCTTTTTCTGATAAACCATCTCCTGGTTTTCACTGCCACAAATAAAATTCCACTTAAAACATTAAATGGGAACCAAAATTCTTCCTCGTAAAGAATTTGGGGAATGAATGAGTGTATGTCACTTAAAAAGCCATCAGTAATTATTTTCTTTGACTTTTAAAGCTTCTAGCATCTGCAAGACATCTGTCAAATGCACTCCCTGGGGAGATTTCATGGCTTGGGAACTTTAATTTATGATTTATTAAAAGCCAAGTAGCTATAATACAGGGTTTTGATCCTTGGATAAATGCTGGTGAGAACATTAAGAGGATGGAGAGAGACGGGAGAACACTGTGATTGATTGATTGATTAATTAAGAGAGCAAGAGCATGTGAGCAAGGAAGGCACAGAAAGAGGGAGAGAATGAATCTTAAGCAGGTTCTGTGCTCAGCACAGAGCCCAACACGGTGCTCATTCCTATGATTGCGAGACCATGACCTGAACCAAAATCAAGAGTCAGTTGCTCAACTGACCGAGCCACTGAGGTACCCTGATTATGCTATTCTTTTCATTTTGTTTTATTTTATTTATTTTATTTTTAACCTTTATTTTTAGAGAGACAGAGCATGAGTGGGGGAGGGGCAGAGAGAGGGAGACACAGACTTTGAAGCAGGGTCCAGGCTCTGAGCTGTCAGTGCAGAGCCCAACATGAGGCTCAAACTCATGAACCCCGAGATCATGACCTGAGTCGAAGTAGGATGCTTAACTGAGCCACCCAGGTGCCCCATCTTTTAAAACTTTAAATAGAGTAGTGAAGAACAATGAAAGGTTTTATTGGATTGTGGATGGCAGGACGCTGGTGTGGATATAAAGCATGTTGGATGATATCACCTGAAAGCTAGAGTGATGAAAATCCAATAAACTAAAATAATACAAATAAATCGGCAAATTTCTATACTTAGTTTCAAAAGATCACTGCACTAGAAGTTTAAGAAATGTGAATGAAAGCAGTACAATTTAAAAAGAATTGGGAGAGGGACTGATATTAACAAAATGGTGAGCAAGGAAGCTCCAAACTTTTATTCCCCCATAGAAATATTGAAACAAATGAAAACTCTCTCAACCAACTTTGTCAGAGCCCTGGAATTTAGCCACTTTTACAGCCACCAGGCAAACCCCAATCAAGAAAAAGCCATATTCCAAATTTTTGACATTCTTACCTACTCCTACACACAGCCTTCCCCAGCATGGTGGCAGTCTTGGTTTTGAAGCAGCAGCAGCAGCCCAGTTCCCGGTTCCTTCCCTTAAACTGGAGGGAACAGAGCAGACTTTATTAGCAAATTATTGTGTATGTCTTTTCTAAACTATTTGGGGGATACTCAAAAGACTAATGCAAGGTGCTCATCTCTGTTTTGCCTAACTCAGAACTCAGGAGAACAACTGTGGGCGGTGCTCCTAATAATGAAAAGGTGACTACAGATGCACAGGTTTACTCTAAGGGCAAGAGATTATGAGGGCAAGGAGGAGACATACAATACATAATTTAAGGCATGGAGGAGAGGCTAGGGTGAGACTCTAGAAATTAAGGCATTTAAAAAGAGCTGTGTATACAAGGAAAACTAGAAATTCAAATGCATGCCTAGGCAAGACATAGACTCAGAAAAGACACAAAAAGACTTTAAACTTTCATCTTGGGTTAATCTTTAAAAAATGTTTATTTATTTATTTTGAGAAAGAGAGAGAGAGCGAGCGAGCAGGGGAGGGACAGAGAGAAAGGGAGAGAGAGAGACTCTCAAGCAGGGCTGTCAGCAAAGAACCTGATGGGGGGCTTGATCCCACAAACCATGAGATCATGGCTTTAGCTGAAATCAAGAGTCAGACGCTTAACTGACTGAGCCACCCAGGCACCCCACCTTGGGCCAATTCTTATGCTCAAAGCAGCCTAAGTGTTGAAGAGGTTCCCCATGACAGAACCAACTGTCAAAGACTGAGAGAGCTCTTGACATTCAGGGAAGTCTTTGTCACAACACTAGCTAAGCACAGCTAAGAGGACAGAGACTTCAATGATCACATGGGACAAGGACTGTTCTTTGCTACAATAGTTTGGAAAAGTCTCAATACTAATGGGCTAATATATTTTTTAACAATCACAAACAATTCTTGGAGGAGGACAATCTAATATCCAGAGATACTACATTGTTATATTCAAAGACTCAATTTTCAAGAAACAAATCACAAGGCATACAAAGAAACAGGAAAACATGTCACATTCAAAGAAATGGACAGAAACTGTGAAGAAGCCAAAATTAGACTTACTAGACAAAGACTTTAAGACAACTGTCTTAAGTGTCTCAAAGACCTAAAGGAAAACATGAGCAAATGATTGAAAGAAATCAGGAAAATTATGTATGAACAAAATGAGAATATTAACAAAGGGAATTTATAAAAAGAGAATTATAAAAATAACCAAACAGAAATACTGGAGGTAAAAAAAATACTATAAATGGGATGCTTGGGTGGCTCAGTTGGTTGAACATCCAACTTTGGCTCAGGTCTTGATCTCACAGTTCGTGGGTTTAAGCCCCGCAGTGAGGTTGCTGCTGTAAGCCTGTCAGCACGAGGCCTGCTTCAGACCCTCTGTCCTCCTCTCTCTGCCCCTCCCTTGCTCAAGCTCTCTCTCTCAAAAAATAAATAAAACATCAAAAAAAATAAAAAAAATTCTCTAGAGGAGTTCAACAGGAGATTTAGCAGGCAGAAGAATCAGTGAACTTGAAGATAAGACACTGAAATTATTGAGTATGAGGAAGAGAAAAAAAATAAAGTGAATAGAATCTAAGGTACCATCAAGCTGACTGATGTTGGCATTATGGGAGTCTCAAAAAAGAGAGTGAGAACAAGACAGAGATTATTTGAAGAGATCATGGTCAAACTCCCCAAATGTAATGAAATACATGAATCTACAAATAAAAGAAGCTCAATAATTCTAAGTAATAGAAATTCAAAGAGACCCACACGGAGGTACATTATAACCAGACTGTCTGAAATGCAAGGACAAAAAGAGAGTATTGAAAGCAGTGCGAAAAAAACTGAGTCATCATGTATAATGTGTTCTGCATAAAATTAGCAGTCTATTTCTCAGCAGAAACTTTGGAGGTCAGGGGCAATGGGGTGATATATTTAGAGTGTTAAAAACTGTCGACCAAGAATTCTCATATGCGATAAAACTATACTTCAGAAATGAGAGAGAAATTAAGATATTCCAGATAAACAAAAGCTGGGGCGCATTACTGCAACTAGGCCAGGCCTACAAGAAATGCTAAAAGGAGCCACTCAGTTTGAAATGCAAGTATGCTTGCCGGTCAATGGTCACATGAAGATATAAAGGTCTCTGCTGTAGGTAGATACATGACAGATCTGAATAATAAATATTATTGTAACTGTAAATTAAAACTCTACCTTTTATTTTCTATGAGATTTAAAAGACAAATACAGGGGCGCCTGGGTGGCGCAGTCGGTTAAGCGTCCGACTTCAGCCAGGTCACGATCTTGTGGTCCGGGAGTTCGAGCCCCGCGTCAGGCTCTGGGCTGATGGCTCAGAGCCTGGAGCCTGTTTCTGATTCTGTGTCTCCCTCTCTCTCTGTCCCTCCCCCATTCATGCTCTGTCTCTCTCTGCCCCAAAAATAAAATAAACGTTGAAAAAAAAATTAAAAAAAAAGACAAATACATAAGATAATTAATAATCTGTGTTAATTGTGCACACAATGTGTAAAGATGCATTTTGTGACACCAATAATGTGAAACTGTATAGGAGTAGAGTTTTTGTATGTGATTGACATTAAATTGATATGAATTCTGGGGCATCTGGGTGGCTCAGTCAGTTGAGCCTCTGACTCTTGATTGGGGTTCAGTTTATGATCTCACTGTTTGTGAGACTGAGCTCCACATGGGGCTCTGTGCTGACAGTGCAGAGCCTGCTTGGGATTCTCTCTCTCCCTCTCTTTGCCCCTCCCCTACTCACACTCTCTCTCAAAAAATAAATAAATAAATATTAAAAAAATTGATGTGAATTCAAATTTGATTGTCATAACTTTAGGATATTATATGTAATCCCCATGGTAACTGCAAACAAAATATGTATAAAATATACACAAAAGGAAGTGAGAAAAGATTGAAACATATCACTACAAAAAAATCAACTAAACAGAAGGTAAAAATGGAGGAAGTGGGGGACAAAAAATGATATGAGACATATAGAAAAAATAGTAAAATGACAGAAGTAAGTCTTTTTTTTTTTTTTAAATAAATAACTACTTTAAATTTAAGTGGACTAAACTCTTCAACCAAAAGGGAAAGATTGGCAGAATGGATTAAAAAACCATGGTCCAACTATACTATACAAGAGATTCGTTTTAGATTTAAGGACACACATAAGTTGAAAGTGAGAGACTAGAGGAATGACATCAGCATCATGGCAGTGTGGGGCATTTCTTTGGTCTCTCTCCTTTGAAATACAATGAATTGGACATCCCCAAGGAAACAGTGCCTCTGCAGAGAATACCAGGGCATCTGGGAGTCTTTCTCACCTACGCATCTGAAAGCAGGCAGATAGGGCTCTGTGGGGGCCTTGGATCCCAGGGAGTTGGTGAGCCTGCCCTACCCCCACTTGCTGCTATGGGGGAAAAGGGAACCTAGAGAGTATAAAAGTGGGCAGATACCCATGGCCTCTAGACAGCTGTGAGGTCCAGACTGCCTAACAAGGGAATCTGGCGTCAGAGCAGGATAGAGGTGAGTTTTGAGGCAGAAGAGACGGAGGAGCTCACTGGGCTGGCTCCCCTCCTCAGAGCAGCACTGCCAGGTGCTGGACTTACTTGTCCAGGGGCGCCTGGGTGACGCAGTTATTAACTATCTGACTCTTAATTTCAGCTCAGGTCATGATCTTATGGTTCTTGAGATTGAGCTCCAAGTTGGGCTCTGTGCTGACAGTGTGGAGCCTGCTTGGGATTCTCTTTCTCCCTCTCTCTCTGCCCCTCCCCCCCTCTAAAAATAAATAAATAAACTTAAGAAAAAAAAAAGAAGTGATCTCTCCAGGAAGGGAGGTGGAAAGTGAGAGTGGTGAATGACTCCGTGGCTAGCCAGTTGTACAGGTTGCAGCTGGAGGGACCTGTGTGTCTCCAAAGCACCTGAATTCCTGAGGAGGGACATCTGACTGCAGAAAGGGAGAGGAAAGAGGAGAAGGCAGACAGAATATCAAAGGGCCTCAGAGGAAATCATTTCCTACTGTTTGTATGAGATTTCAGCAGGAGGTCCACCCATGGACCTCTGGGAGTGCTCTACTGGAGGATCCCCTGTTGGGCCCATGGGCATCTCCCAAAGCCAGAGTTGCTGCTAGGTCCACACCTTCAACCCCACCCCCCTCCCCCCAGCCCTGCCCCACTCTATTGCCAGCTCCTTGTGTAGGCCTCTAAATTCATCTGGGAGAGCCAGCTCCCTTAGGAGAAACCACAAACTTGAGCGATAGTGCCACCTTCTGGAATACAAAAGAAAGTTTTCTAATTGCCAGCCTGTTGAACTCTAAGAAACAAAGTACACATAAATTCTTTTTTTTTATATGAAATTTATTGTCAAATTGGTTTCCATACAACACCCAGTGCTCATCCCAACAGGTGCCCTCCTCAATGCCCATCACCCACTTTCCCCTCCCTCCTACTCCCCATGAACCCTCAGTTTATTCTCAGTTTTTAAGAGTTTGGCTCCCTCCTTCTCTTTTTTTTTTCTTCCCCTCCCCCATGGTCTTCCGTTAAGTTTCTCAGGATCCACATAAGAGTGAAAACATATGGTATCTGTCTTTCTCTGTATGACTTATTTCACTTAGCATAACACTCTCCAGTTCCACCCGCATTGCTACAAAAGGCCAGATTTCATTCTTTCTCATGGCCAAGTAGTATTCTATTGTATACATAAACCACAATTTTTTTTTATCCATTCATCAGTTGATGGACATTTAAGCTCTTTCCATAATTTGGCTATTGTTGAACGTGCTGCTATAAACATTGGGGTACAAGTGCCCCTATGCATCAGCACTCCCTTGGGTAAATTCTTAGCAGTGCTACTGCTGGCTCTTAGGGTAGATCTATTTTTAATTTTTTGAGGCACCTCCACACTGTTTTCCAGAGGGACTGCACCAGTTTGCATTCCCACCAACAGTGCAAGAGGGTTCCTGTTTCTCCGCATCCTCGCCAGCATCTAGAGTCTCCTGATTTGTTCATTTTAGCCACTCTGACTGGTGTGAGGTGATATCTGAGTGTGGTTTTGATTTGTATTTCCCTGATGAGGACCGATGTTGAGCCTCTTTTCATGTGCCTGTTGGCCATCTGGATGTCTTCTTTAGAGAAGTGTCTATTCATGTTTTCTGCCCATTTCTTCACTGGATTATTTGTTTTTCGGGTGTGGAGTTTGGTGAGCTCTTTATAGATTTTGGATACTAGCCCTTTGTCTGATATGTATGTCATTTGCAAATATCTTTTCCCATTCCGTTGGTTGCCTTTTAATTTTGTTGATTGTTTCCTTTGCAGTGCAGAAGCTTTTTATCTTCATGAGTTCCCAACAGTTCATTTTTGCTTTTAATTCCCTTGCCTTTAGGGATGTGTCAAGTAAGACATTGTTGCGGCTGAGGTCAGGGAGGTTTTTTCCTGTTTTCTCCTCTAGGGTTTTGATGGTTTCCTCTTTCACATTCAGGTCCTTTGTCCATTTTGAGTTTATTTTTGTGAATGGTGTGAGAAAGTGGTCTAGTTTCATTCTTCTGCCTGTTGCTGTCCAGTTCTCCCAGAATCACTTATTAAAGAGACTGTCTTTTTTCCATTGGCCTGCTTTTTCTTTCCTGCTTTGTCAAAGATTAGTTGGCCATACTTTTGTGGGTCTAATTCTGGGGTTTCTATTCTATTCCATTGGTCTATGTGTCTGTTTTTGTGCCAATACCATGCTGTCTTGATGATTACAGCTTTGTAGTAGAGGCTAAAGGAAAAGTATCTGCTACTTCAAATGCAAAAGTAGAAGCACATGTTGTCAAACACTATGGAAAACCAAGGGAATACAGTATCACAAAAAGAAAATAATTCTTTAGCAACCAAACTCTAGGGCATGGAATATTGTGAGCCAAGTGATAAAAAATTCAAAATAGCTATTAGGAAAAAATTCAACAAGCTACAAGAAGACTCAGAAAGGCAATTCAATGAACTCAGGATATAATTAATGAACAGAAAAGTTCTTTACTGAAGATAATGAGATGACAAAATGGAACCAAAAAAATTCTGGAGCTGAAGAATTCAGTGAAGGAGACAAGGAATGTATTACAGAGCATCAGTAGAAGGGCAGAACAAATTAAGGAAAGAGAAAATGACTTGGAGGATAGGAATAGAGAAATAATTCGGAAGATGATAGAAATTTTAGACTTAAAGAAGTGAAGAAGCCCTTATGAAAACTATAAGATTTGATCAGAAAGGCAAATACAATAATTGATATACCAGAAGGAGAAGAGAGAGAGAGAGGAGAGAGAGAGACAGAGAGAGAGAGAGAGAGAGAGAGAGAGAGAGAGAAGAGGGAAGAAAGTTTATTTAAAGAAATAGTATTTGAAAATTTTCCAAACCTGGAGAGGGACTTGGACAGACAAGTCCATGAAGCAAATAGATCACCCTAGTATCTCAAGGTAAAAAGACACATTATAATGAAACTTAAAAATCAGTGACAAGAAAAAAATCTTAAAGGCAGCTGGGGGCAAAAGGCAGAAACTTATGAAGGAACTCCCATTAGGCTATTGCTAGATTTCTTGGCAGAAACTCTACGGCCCAGGAGAGAGTGGAATAATTTATTTGAAGTGTTGAAACATGAAAATTACCAGCCGAGAATACTTTTCTGGTAAGGTTCTCCTTCATATATGAAGGAGAACTGAAGGCTTATCTAAACAAACAAAGGCCGAGGGAGTTCACCACCACCAGACCTGCCTTGCAAGAAATGCTGGAAGCAGCTCTTTAAGATGAAATGGAAATGTGTTAATCAGTGACATAAAAACATATGAAAGTACACAACATTCTGGTAAAAGTAATAAGCGGATGGAACTGAAAAACTATATCAGAATGGCATGTTAACCACTTAACTGTTGTATGAAGGTTAAAGAAAGCATAGAAATAACTATGGCTATTATAATTTGTCGATGAATTCACAGCATAAAAAGAGGCGAAGTGTGACATCAAAAATATAAACAAGATGGGGTGCCTGGGTGGCTCAGTGGGTTGAGCATCCTACTCTTGACTTCCCAGGGTCACAGGATTGAGCCCCACACTGGGCTTTGCATGGAGCGTGGAGCCTGTTTAATATCCTCTCTCTCCTTCTGCCCCTGTCCTTTGTCACCTCTCTCTCTCCTCTCTCTCTCTCTTTCAAAGAAAAAAAATGTAAAAGAGGAGGAGTAAAAGGGTGGAGCATTTATAGGCAATTGAGATAAGTTGTTACCAGCATAAAATGGAGGGTTTTATCTTTGAGATGTTTTATATAACACAAAGCAAAAATCTAGAGTAGATTCACAAACACACACACACCCAAGA
The DNA here is from genome assembly GCF_022837055.1 of Prionailurus viverrinus. NCBI lineage: Eukaryota > Metazoa > Chordata > Mammalia > Carnivora > Felidae > Prionailurus > Prionailurus viverrinus. The sequence goes on from NC_062578.1 coordinate 1,411,078, forward strand.
AAATCTATGGTTGACTTATTAGAATTAATAATAGTTAAGCAGGGTTGATGGATGTAAGATCAATACACAGTAATTCATTATATTCTTATACTTCACTTAGAAACACTTAAAAATGAAATGTAAATGGATACTTTATGAAAAACTGCAATAATAGATTAAGCACACAGCGATAGATCCCAACAGGGTTTATCGTTGTGATCTTAAAAATCAGCTTCTAAAATTTACATGAAAGAGTAGAGATTCAATGAAGCTGCAGTTGGTTGATTTCCCACATGACCTCAATCCTCATCCCTCTTCCTCCATGCCCTTTACAATGTCAGCTGGGAACTCCTCACACCAGGAGGCATCCCTTTCCCCAGCCTTTGAATCTGCGCTGGCCTCCTGACTTGCTTTGCCCAGTAGAGTATGACCTTAGGTGTGTGTGTTGTATTTACTCTCTTGCTTACCTGCCCCTGTGTGAACATACACTGGGGCTGACCAACTGGGTGATGAGAGACATATGACTTAGTTGATCACCATTTTTGCCCCAGCCAGCTGCCAGATGTGTGAGCGAGCCCAGTCTAGAGCAGAAAAACCATCCAGTTGAGGGCTGCCTAAATAGCTAACTCACGGATTTGGAAAATGAAATAAATGCTTATTGCCTTAGCTGTCTGAGTTTGAGGATGGTTTGCTATGAAGCAATAGCTTGCTGAAAAAATAGACAAGATAATTTTAAAGCAAGAGAGCAAAATGGAAGGACTCACTACCAGATATTAAGATTTGTCATTGAGCTTTATAATGAAGACACTATGGAGAGATGCAGACAAATTGGTGGGTAAGACTACAGCGTTCAGAAAAAGATGTATATGGAAAAGAGAACTTGATACATAAAACAGGGGCATTAGAAATAAAACGTGGTACTAGAAGAATTGCTTATAAAAATGAGAAATTTAAATTCCTGCTCCATACTATTCTCAAAATTCAGTTTACAATTTCTAAAAGAAAATAATGGATGAACATCGTTATGACTTCAGAGCAGGGTCATATTTTTAAGGCACATAAATAAAGGACTGTAAAAGAAAAGACTGGTAAATTTTATGACAGGAAAAATGAAAGAAACCTTTTGTACATCAAAAGATGAAATGAAAAGCCAAAGTCTGGGAGAAAATATTTGCAATGCATAAACCAAACAGATTTTTGATCCAAAAGGTACAGAGAATTAGACCAACATCCCAACAAAAAATTGAATCAAGTGTATAAATAGAACCCAAATGTCCACTAAGCACATGAACGTTTGCTTAAAGTCAAGATTAAGCAGGAGACAATGGCAAGTTGAGAGAAATCGGCTGATTCTGGGTTCACATCCCACCCAGGAACGCTGTCTCACAGGGTGTGCGAAGCTGCTTCCCAAAGCCAAGTAAAATGGAAGAGAGTATGACTGTGAACATGGTAAACCATTTATGGTCAAACCCACTTGTATTTAGCGAGTGCCCACTGTGTGCAATGTACCTTGAGCTATGTCGGTTACGTCAGCCCATCATCCTCAGGAGAGCTGCAAAGGGCTGTGATGGGAAGTGGAGAAAAGCGCAGAGAAGGATGGAGGGAGCTCTTTGTTTCCCATTCCTGCTGCGACTCGACGATTTCAACTTTTACGTCAGCTCTTGTTAAAAGTCAGTGTTCTGGTATGGAAAAGGGCTGCCGTGGGGGTGCGTGGGCACCTGCATGCTGGGAGCTTGGACCAAGGCAGGGGCTGCGAGGCGCCACATTCTGGATGATGATGGACAACCCCTCCTCCCAAGTGTCTGAGGGCATCTCCCTGCAGAGGTGGGATGGGCACCTGGAACTGGGGCTGGGGCACTTCACCAGCTCGACGTGCAGTCCATCAGGCCCGGGATATGAGCATCTGAGCAGCATCCTGAGCAGTAGAGCCAACACTCGCCACATAGGCCCACACCTGTGGGCACACCTCCCCAGTCTGGAGGCCTACAGAAAATGCCCATCAGAGAGGTCCCCAAGCCCAGTGGCAATGTCCTCTGAGAACCCACTGCACAAGGCAATTTCATACCCAATATTTCCTATAATCAAGAATTTGGAGAGATTGCTTAGGTTTGCATCCTGGCTCCTGATTCATTAGCTAGATGACCCTGGGTGATGTGCTACAGTTTCTTCATCTGTGGGGCAGAATTAATGGTGGTGCCCGTCTTAAAGTAATGCTATGGCAATTCAATGAAATCATACATTTACAACACTTAGAACTGCCTGGCACAGAGTGGGCACACAGTGCATTTTAGTGATCATAACGATAAATTAAGTCCAACTTGCTCATGTATGTCTAAACCTGCCTGGAGATCCTTTGTGGCAAAAGTGCCAAGAGTCTACTTTTTTCATGAAGGATCTAAAAACCATTCATTTACTCATCCACTTAAGGAATATCTATCAAGTGCTTCCTGCACGCCAGAGACTGTTCTAGGCTCTGGGAAATGGTAGGGAGGAAAGGACGCGAAGCTTCTGTCCCCGTGGAGCTTCGATTCTAGCCAGGGAATGTGGGGGACTGATTAAAAGCAAACAAACAGATACGTGTTGTAGTATGTAGGTGTATGTTAGTGCGTTAGGTGGCGATGTGGAGAGAAAGCAGGGTACATGAAGCTTCTCTGGGGTGGTCTCACTTTAGGGTAAGAGGGACCAGCATTCACCACAGAAGCCCCCAACCCAGACTAGAGTCTGGGGAGAACCGGGCTTCCAATCCTGGCTCCACTGTGCAATATGTGCCTGAAGCTGTTAGAATTTGGAAAATGTGACCTGTAGCCAGTCCAGTGTTGTCATTCCATTGTCTGATTAAACTCTTAGCACTTACAGATGGGATTTGAGCTGCCAGCGTGGAGCAAACCAGCAGTTTCTCCTCTCGGCAAGACCAGCCCTTGGAGAGGAACGGCTGTTCCAGGGCCTACGCCGACGTCTGGGCTGGGCTTGCATGCGAAACAGCAGTTCTGGACATAAACACTTTCTGGTTGTGAGGAAACAACTGTTATTCCTTTTAAAAACACACTCAAAGTTGCTGTGGTAAGAATTCACTGTTAACACCAAGTTGTATATTTTTCTTGAAAATGTTGTAGACGTTTGGTTTTTATCATGTGAGACCAGACCTCCGATCAGCAGGTGTGCAGTGGCCAGCAGGTGATGCCCACTGGAGTTCTGCCTCATGTTTGGTCCTATTCATGACTTCCTTCTCCGGTTCCGTGATGAGAATTTGTAGCAAAATGGAACGTAAATAAGAACTGGGCAGTCAACCTCTAGTTGACATGTCCGAAGCAGAAAGAATCCATTTTGCCACCAAAGGATGTTCATTTTCCTTTAAATATGTGTCAGGGAAGTGACAGCGTTATCAGGCAGCACCAGGAAAAGATTGGTCCTAGAGTTTTCCCTTGCTCTTGGCAGAGGGGAAAGCACACAGGATTGACAATGAGCATTAGCTGTGTGATTTGGGGGCCATGACAACCTTTTGGGGCTTCAGTGGCCCCTTCTGTGAAATGTAGCTTTCACATTCTGCCTCGAAGCCTTCAGCCTTGGTGACTGATTCCTCCTTGCTTCAGAAGAGTGGTTTGTGTGCTTCACTGGCACAGTTAGGTAGCCCAGTTGAAAGCTGTGCACATGGGGAAGGGCTGGAGAAGGTTGTCGAGCCTAATCCCGCCGAGGGTCAGAGGTTGGTAGTGAAAGCCGTGTACTCCACATCTGACGAAGTGGAATTCTCAAATTTTGTTGAAACTGAGATGATGCTTTTGGAGAAAACATACAACAACGTGGTGTCTGTGTAAACAGGGACTGTGAGTTAACCTAGCTCTGGCCAGGGGTCCCAGTGGGGGCTCCTGGTAGAAGCTGTTTCTCTCTGGAAGAGGTGCCTTCCTTCCTGCGAGTGGCCGAGTTGCGTTGATGTGTCTTCAAAGACCATTGTCGAGGGGAGTTTCCTTCATTCGATCCTGACTTCCACAACTTAGAAAGTGCTGTGTTCCAGTAGTTTTACCTAATTTATTTCAAATGATCACACGTGATTTGTCTGGATCCAGTAAGAAATGTAAACAAATTCCCCAACATAATACGCCAAAACCAAAGCAATCATTTCCACATTCCTTAAAGTGTACGGGATGGAGAGCAGTAGAAAGAGGGAGATCTTCACATGCAAGAGTCAGTTGGCTTTTCTTCCAGGAGAAGCACTTCTGGGGGTGTATCCCAGGCCAGTCCACAGGAAGGTGGCCTCCAAGATGGGAAGCCTTGTGGGCTCGTTAGTGGCTTTTACGATCCCCACTGCGGGAGATGGAACCACACATCTGGTTGAGTTTGTAGTGTGTGTTGTTAGCATTAGTTTGTGAGGGGACCCATACAACGCATGCTCACACACACAGGGTAAGAAGCAATTTGGTAGCCATTGAAAAACACTTGGTGAAGAAAACAGATTGATTTTCAGCTTGAAGTAATTCACTGGCACTTAACACATGTATTAAATGCCGGCTCGGGAGAGTTTGTTTCGTTTTCTGTTTGCTGAATGGCCTTTGGCTCTCTGTTGCGTATCTCAGAGTTAAACCAGGATGGTCTTTGCCAGAGATGTCGTGGGGCCTTGTGTGTGGGAGCCCGAGACAGAGCCCTTTGCTGCTCAGACCCTGCTGAGCAGGTACTGCTGGAGCTGAGTCCAGGAGTCCTTGGTGGGCAGCCTCTAGGCTGTGGGTAACCAGGCAAGCACCCACGCCGAAAGGATGCCTTTCCACGCTAATGGGAGGGGATGCAGAGACACAGGGCACAAAGGTGATGCAAACACATCTGAGTGCTGTGAGTCTGGGGCCATGTATTACATGGCTGAGATGTGTAATCACTGAAATTGACAAAAATGTCTTCAGTCTTTGGAGATCAACCTCCAAAGAGAGGTTGGAGCTTTGGAGATGAGAAGCTACTTCTCATCTTTGGTATTGGTCTGGGCTTGTAGATCAACTAGTCTAGAGGCGCCAGAGTTTTGACCAGCTTGTCTACAACTGAAGCTGCCGTTTTGAAAGTTACCTTTTGTAAAATTTTTATTTCCTAAATGATGGACACCAGGTGCCAGTCCTCGGATCACTCTTTTTTCACTGGCAAAGAACATGGCTTCTGTTTCATTCACCCAAGCAATTGTTCACATTGGCCACATCCAAATGGGAAGACCTGAGGAAACAGGGCAAGGTGGGCCATTTCCTCTCATTTTGTTACTTTGAGTCAACAAAGCCAGCTGCCTCGTTGGTTCACCTGGATTTCCAAATGATCCTTCCTCCTTTGGCTTTGGCTCCTACACCAGGCTCATTCCTGGTGTGGGGTGGGGGTGGGCAGGGGGGGCAGTGCCCTCCTTTCCTCTCAGTGGACAAACCGGCTTAGAACATTTGCAGAAATTTTTTTCCCAGATGGTTACATTTCTGGTCTTTGTGATTTGTGGATGACACTTTCTTAACATTTTGGCAGCCCCGCCCCCTCTTTTTTAAACCAGGAGTACCTTCCAATCCAACGAGCTAGTTGGCTCATTGTTGAAGAGCAGCGCTGAATAGTTTCCTCAGCACCGTGCCCAAGCACAGGTGGCGGCAAAGGTCAGGCTTTCATGGCTCTTGGTGAACCGTTTTCATTCCTTCGCTGCTCCTGGGGAAATGTACTTGTTTAACTTTTGCAAAGCCACCGTTGGGAAATAGGTTTATTCTGTGAATGGGAGACTTGTACTAGGCTAGGTGCCATCCCAGCACTATAGCAGTTGGCCTCAGGCCCAGTCTCCCCGGTTGCCTCTGCAGATAGTGAGTCCTTCGAGCACTCTGAGTCTGTCGATGGGGTCACCAGCCACTGAATCCAGGGACCGAGCCCATCTTGTGGTTCAGCTGGCAGCAACCGACCCAGCACAAGGCAGCTGCTGCAGTGAGGGGCTGTGCTCTCACCCTCCCCCCACCACTACCAGCTGGGGCCAGAGGAAGTGGGTCAGGGACATTCTGGAAGCTTGGAGGAAGCCAGGCACCACTGCACTGGGGCAGTGAGTAAGGCAGACCCAGGGGCAGAGAAGACAGTGGTGGCCATAAGCTGGCAGTGGAGACACACTGACATTGCTGAGGTAGAGGCTGTTTGTCTACACTGGGCTTCTTAGTCACCCCCTAGACACAGACAACACTATCCTTTCACATGCCCTGGGGGACTCCACATGTAGAGGTCAGGAGTATGGATGTAAGCCTTGGCTCTAATACAGAGGAACACATAACTTTGGACAAGTGACTTTAGTGCTACGAGTTTCTGTTTCATCGCCTGTAAAGGAGGGACAATAGGAATGTGGTGAGAAGCAAAGGAGAAAACCAGCAAAGCCCTGAGTCATTGGCTGCAATGCCTAACAAACGGTGTAAGCGATCACTATTACCTTTCCCGATGTGGGAGTCAGCACTGCGCAGCTGACTTAGGGGTCAGCCAATAGTGAGGAAAGGAATCATGGAGTCATGTTTTTACAGAGCATTAAAAACTGCTGAGTGAGCAGTCTATAGTTTCTATTACGTGGATAATTGCTCATATCTGCAAAAGCACCATAGTTAATAGGGTTCATAATTAATAGAGTTCACTTTGACCATCCATGGGCTGGAAAGCAGCGGCTGCTTGGAATAAGAGAAAAACAGTGGTCCACTGATGTGCCTCTTCAAGAGTTGAGGCAAGATGAGCTCCAAGCATGTGACACGCAGAGACGAGTCATTGAGAGGACACTTGGGCGGACTCGGGCTTCTAGATGTTGGGCCTCCACGCGTGGTCACTTGTCTCACCATGGCTGCCTCCCTTCCCTCCCTCCTTGGATGCTTTTCTCTCCCCAGAAAGAGTGGGTGGCCATTCTCTTTCTTTTTTGAACTACGGCTGACCTGCAACCTTTTTGACTACTTTTGCAGGAACGTTATGCCTTGGACCTGGCCTGTAAGCCTGGCCGTTTTTCCTTTCTTTCTCTCAAAACATCCTGTGGGGGGAGGGTGGCAGCCATAGAAACTAAGATCACACACTGAGGAAGCCTAAGCTAGCCACGTGGAGAGGCCACGTGGCGGGTGTCATGCTCCCAGCCCTCAGCTATTCCAGGGGTCCCAAATCAGGCACTGGACACCCTGCGAGAGAACCATCTGGAACATGCCTGCTCCCTCAGACACAGGCGGAGAGGAACGAAAGCCTGTCCATAGGGCTCAGGTCAGGCTGTCCACCGGCCCGAGCTGACTGGGCTGCCTCTCAGGCTCCCCACAGAGGCCAGCCCCTCCAGGTAGCCCTCCCAGCCTCCCCCCCTACAGAGCCTCAGGCATGGTGAAATGGCTGCTGTACCTGCCACCAAGGTGTGGAGTGACAGCCGGACCACCACGCGAACGCTTCCCACCCTGCTAGTCTTGCCCTGGCCGGAGTGAGAAGCGTCTCCAGTGCCGTGGCCTCACAAGACAGGATGCTGGCGGGTAAGCCAGCAGTGCCAGCCTCTAGGTCTGGGCTCCACCCTGCTCCATGAACAAGTGGTTCTGCTAGGACAGGACAGTCCCCGTTAGCTGTGCGAGTCGCCCCACCCACTTCTGAATATTTCCAACACACACAGAGCAGTCCTGAAAGCATCCAACTTCCATCTTCATTCTTTCTCATATGCTTCTTTCTGCTCACCCCTCTTGGTTCCAGGTGGTAGGCTCCTTGCCAGGCCGGCACCAGTGTGTTCTTGGCCACGGGAAACGACCAATCCCAAGACCAAGACCTGAAGCCGTCAAGGCAACCAGGAGCCATACATTTGGACTTACCACCTCTGAGCGACTCTTAACTCACGATTTTTCTTTTATTCACTGTTCGCATATTTAGCATGATTTTGTGAGGAAAATATGGATCACAGATGCTTAGGATAAGTAATTTCAGTATCCCTTGCTAACAAATGCATGTACATACACACGATGTACACTTACACATCCACGTGTGTGCGCACACACACATGGCCATGAGGGCATCATGTGAATAGACTTCGGTGTGGATGAAAGCAGTGTGGACCCCCTTGCTGCAGGGGCTGTTGGCAGATGTGGTCCCAGAGCCCCCCGAGCCCTCCTCAGTGTGGCCTGCTCCAAATACCCACCATTACTATGTAGTGTATCTGCACCACAAAGTCTGTTTGCTTATATGTGTCAAAGCACGCAATCTTTCTGGCAAGCGGGACGCGTGTGCATTAAAGACTCGGGGGGCTGGGGCACCTGAGTGGCTCAGTCGGTTGAGCATCCGGCTTCGGCTCAGGTCATGGTCTCGCCATCCGTGGGTTCGATCCCCGCGTCTGGCTCTGTGCTGACAGCTGGGAGCCTGGAGCCTGCTTGGGATTCTGGGTCTCCCTCTCCCTCTGCCCCTCTCCTGCTCGCACTCCATCATTGTCTCTCTCAAAAAGAAATAAACATTGAAAAAAAAAAAGACTTGGGGGGTTAAGTCAGTTGGTTTTCCACCTAGGTATTTGACTCCACCTGAGGATTTAGGAGCAGGCTTTCAGAGCAAGCTTCACTGGCAACTGGGCTTATTGGAGGCCCCTGGGAATGAATGAAGAAAGATATTCACAAGCAGAAAGGCCACGTAAGAGAGGTTACCGCTCTTCTTCCATAGTAAGAGAATCCTAGACATCAACGCTGAATGTAGATTGTGAAATTTGACAAATATAAATGATTTCTAGAGCTTGTATAGATTCCAGGGTTTGGCTACTGAAGTATCAAAACAGGACAGGTTTTCTCAATCAGTTTGAATTGCATTAGGTTGAATAAACAATCATGCTGGAATAGCAACTTTTTTTTTTTTTTTTTTTTTTTTTTTCTTTTCTCAAGATGTCCAGAGAGAGGCAGGCTGTGGCTGGTGTTGATGCTATGAGTCCTTTGCTCCTTTGGTCCTCCTGTTCCACCCTCATGAGCTTGCGGTTTTTGTCTTTCCAAAGATGCTAGGACCATATTCAGACATCACTTTTGCATTTTAGTCAGGAAGAAAAAGAGCAAAGGGCAAAAGGTATCTATCAGTTGAGTCTTCTCTTGTCACAAAATAATGTCAGAAACAATCTCAGAAACGTTGTCAGAAACCAATGGTTTCCTTAGAAGTGCCACTCAGTAGAATTCCATTTCATCCCACTGGCCAGGTCACGGTGGTCCCAGCTACCAAATTTGTTTCTGTTAGTAAGGATGGAAAGAAAGGAAATTGTGACAGATTCCAGGGGGATGTGATGCCACATTCTGGTTTAAATAAGGAAGCTAACATAGGAAGTGGTGATCTATATCATTTTATAGATCAATTATATAAACAAATTATATTTGTATAATTATACAAGCATATCTATATCTATCTATCTATCTATCTATCTATCTATCTATCTATATCTATAGAGAGAATCTTCTATTAAGTGCTAGTGACTGGAAATCTTTGCCAGACCTCAGTAGGCCAGACTGGAGCCTTCCACACAGGGGAGGAATGGCAGGAAATGCACACTGAGAGGCCCGGCTCTCACAAGGAACAAGCAGTGTTTGCAGAGACATACGTGAGGTATGTCCCTGGTCTACGGAGAAAGGGAAATGGGTCATGACTAACTGAACTGGTGAATTATTCACAAGGCTCTAAAAAATGCAAAATACAGCTATAAAGTAATTAATTTTCTTTTTTCAGCACAACACATAGGTGGAGATGATATCATTTAAAATGGTCATCTGGCAGGGCCTTAACATTTGCCAGATGGTACTGGGTTGATATCTCCGTTTTATGGCTCCAAAGACTGAGGTTTGGGAAGTTTGTCATTTTTAGTCACACAGCAACCAGGTCAGATTTTGAACTCAAGTCTCTGGACTCTAAGTTCATGCCCCGCGTCCACCACGGCTACCTCTTATTTTAACTTAATCCCTTCTTGTCCTTGATCTTTATTCAATCCTTCAGGATGGAGAACCTGAAGCAGTTTCTGTTTTCAGTTGAGAGAAAAGTGCAGAAAGAATGGCATCTCTTAACTTCTCACAGTTTATTCACAGGGGAAGTCATGAGAACAAGGCAGACCCTCCTGGGAGCCCCGCCTCCTCTGGGCCCCAGGGTCTTCTCCCCTGCTGGGCTGTGTGGTGTCCCTGTGAGCCCTGTCCTGTCTGCCTGAGCTGCTGTCACTCACTGCCTTTGTCTTTCCATGCTTCTTCCCTTTGGAAAAAGTATTCATTGTTTTTAAAATGATACCTGTTTATTACAAAATTGATATATTTTCTGTGTATTACATATTTTTAGATCTATCTAAAGAGAACTTCAAATAAGAAATCAAAGGTAGATAAGATCTCATTGTTTAGAAATAATCACTGTTAATTTGTTGGCTTAACACTATTCTAGAATCTTCCTATGTATATATACAAATTAGCAAATGTATGTAGGTAGATATTTATCATTTTATATAAATAGGACTATACTTTATATGTGGTCTTGTTACCTGATTTTCCAAACAACAATATGGCATAGACTTCTATCCATGCCAATAAAACTAACTTGCATCATTATTTCTTAATGGTTGTGTACGCATTCCATAATTTACTTAATCGGTTTCTTGTTAATGGACTTGTATTGTTTCCTATGAAAAGGAAAGGAAAGGGAAGGGAAGGGAAAGGAAGGAAAGAAAAAAGAAAAAAGAAAAGAAAAGAAAAGGAAAGGAAAGGAAAGGAAAGGAAAGGAAAGAAAAGAAAAGGAAAACTAAGGTCTGTGACCAGGCCATGCCCAGCCCAGTGGGCGGTGGGCCACATGCCAGGGGTCTCCTTATGGAAGGTGCTGACACAGAGCCTGGAATGCTGAGCCTTTTCTTATCTTGTAAGTGTCTTGTGCAATGCTTCAGGCTGTAGCTGAGTCTGATAAGAGCCAGGATGGAGAGCAGCGAAGGACCCGGACATCTGGAGCCCATTTCCGTGGGGAATAAATGGTCCTCCAGGCAGGCTTATCTCTTGCCCATGCTCAGAAACCCACAAAGAGATAATTAACATGCCTCTGGGTAATTCTTCTCTGCCCAGGACACTCTCCTCGTGGGAATACCAAGCATCTGCACAGTAGGGCTAGTGCAGGAAAAAGTTCAAAGCCCTAATGACCCTCCTTTGACATTTATTGATTGCCCGCAGTGTTCAGGTGTGGCATTGCTCCTTCGGGGTCCCATCTGAGTGCAGAGGGCACAAGAGGTCTGGCAAGACCACTGCTACCCAGTGCAGCCTGGTCTCCTTGCCTGATGAGCCACGATGCCTAATGCTCAGCACTGGCTGTCCTTGTACTTGATTCTGGCTCACTTGGGAGTGGATCCCACCAGATGCTGGTCTGTCTTATAGCCGGTCTTTTATTCCAGAGGCATAGATCCACCTTGCTTGCTCATAAACTGGGGCAGCGGATCGTGGTTCATGAGGGGAGGAGGGCAGAGCAGCTGTTACCAGTAACAGTAACGACAGGAGTGCCGAGACAAACATTTTCATGGTGATGCATGGGAACACTAAATCCAAACCACATTGTTTAGCTTTCAGTCCAGTAAAGGGGAATGCCACATCCCCTAAAGTAAATGGAAGAGATCATAGTTTAGAAAATATGACAGAGTTGAAAACTTAAAGCTGTATCACACAGTGACATCCTTCAGAAGAAAACAATTGATACAAGGGAGTGTATATATATTTCCATGTCAGTTTATGACTTTGGAGTCTTCCCTAGTCCAAAAATGGAACTTAGTGGCCGTGAGTCAGGAGTGCCTCAGGCAGGCAGTTAAAAGGAGGCGGGAACACTTTAACAGTCACTGTTGGGAAAGGGACGCACGTCCACAGACTTGAGGAATGCATCAGACCATGAGAACCCGTTTTCATGTGTCTGCTTCCGCTCAATGTTTGTCTCAGACCGACATCGAGTGCCGTACATGGAGCTGTGCGACCCTGATATTTACATGCTCCGGTTCCCTGTTTTTCTTGTGGATTGAAAAGTCCCCAGGAGTCTGTAAACACTGTGCTCTAGAGTTTGATTTTGCAGAGGCCAGAGCAGGCACTGGGGGAAGGGCAGGGGTCAGCTGATGCTCAGGAAGGGGCGGAGGTGCAGCTTCCACTCTCCCCTAGCAGCGAGCACAGAGCTGACGAATCTCAGGCTCGGGGCCTCCTTGTGTGGGCTTGCCGAGAGATGCTGGGAGCCGTGATCCAGGCAGGAGAGGAAGCCAGGTCAGCAAGCATTTCTATGTGAGCATTTCTGATAAAGGGCTTTCAGAAGGAACGATCTGAATCCCCAAAGCTCACTTGATCTGTTGTGATTTCTTCTTTCATTCTGGTAAAATTTCATATTTGCAATTGTGTATTCTTTTTCATTTTCTTCCTTCCTTCCTTCCTTCCTTCCTTTCCTGCTTTCTTTCTTTTAAGTTGATTATTTGTTTTGAGAGAGAGTAGGACAGGGGCAGAGAGAGAGGGAGACGGAGAATCCCAAGCAGTCTCCGTACTGTTGGTGCAGAGCCTGATGTGGGGCTGAACCGCGTGAACTGCAAGATCCTGACCCGAGCCCAAGTCAGACACTTAACCGACTGAGCCACCCAGGTGCCCCTGTGTATTCTTTTTCTTAAAGAAGTGCCCAACTTGCATAGGATTCTGATCCCACACAATCCAGAGCCTCGCACTATGATTTTTGGCTATCACCCTTGAAATGCGTATATTCAGGTGAGATGGTCCCAGACAGCCCTTATCCCCCGACATGGCACTGTCACCTGCCCCCCAGCAGAGCACTTTCTCCGGGGTGCCTGCACACGGTAGGTGTCAGTGAAGGTGAACTCCCAGAACCCTCCTCCTAAGCCGTGCAAGGTGGTGAAGCATTTGCTTAGGAAAGGAAAGCAGGAAGTAAAGATGTGGAATGCCCATGACTTCACACTCGAGCTGCAGGGAGCACAACAGTGTGGGGATCAGAGGACATTTGGACTCCCCATTCGGGACCAGCCATGGCACCTGCTGATGAGGGAAGCCTGAGGATGGGCAAAGGGAAGTGACTGCCCACCAGTGAGAATTTGAGGAACCCAAGACAGCGTCCAGATCGGTGTCTCATTTCACAGATCAGAAAACAGATCTGGAGAGATCCACAACTGGCCCCAGGCAGAAGTGTCTGTGAGCATGAACGTGACTTTGGGGACCGGTGGGGGCCACACGCTGGCCAATGCCGGTCAACACCACCTGCTCCTTCAAGGACAGGGTGCACGTGAGAGCAAGCCACATGCCACTCGTTATGGATTTAAGAATTTTATCCGACCTCCAGAGGATGGGACACCTTTTTGCACTCCGACCGTGGAAACCCCAGGCGGGGCAAGCACGTGCTGAGGCAGAGCTGGCTGCTGGGTGTGCTGTCGGATGGCCGGCGGAGGCTGGGAGGCATGGCTGCCTGGGGTCTGTCCCTGCTTCTGCCACGTCAGCACCCAGAAGGCTCGAGTGGTAACCCCCGTCCTGCCTCCCTCTGCATCCGGCGCCGGGCACCGGCGGGTGCAGGCGGGAAACCCAGGAGCAAGGACTCTGTGCTGCCAGCGTTGGGCCTGGAAGGCCGCTTGGCAGGACCCTCCTGACACCCCGGGATCTGGCTGCTCAGGTGGCTTTTGCTTCTTCCATTTTAGCCATCGCTAAGTGAAAAAACCCCTGCACCTGGCTCCCTGGTGGGGCCAGACAGCAGGCAGCACAGCTCTCCCAGAAAGAGGATATGCGGGCTTTTGTTTTATGTCATAATCCTCGGTCCCTGTTCCAGGTTTTAGCGCACTAGGAAAAGCTGGCAGGGAGGAAGTGTCTCTGCCGGAAGTGGCCCTGTGAGATCCTCCCTCTGGGCCTGCGCTGGCCGCCCCCCACCCGCCCCGGGTGCGGGTCCCTGCTCAAGTCGCAGCTGAAGAGGTGCTGTCCCTTGCTCTGACTTGCGTGAGGAGCAAGAAGACGTCCTCTGCCGGTCGTGCCCTGTCGCGTCTCAGAACGGTGCTCACGGCAGAGCGCTTGTCTGAGGATGTGTCCTCTACAGACAGGTCATTGTCACACACCTGTGACCTACCACGGAGCTCATGCATTCACTTGGGCCCTTCTGGGTCATCGTCACACACCTGGGACCCACCACGGAGCTCATGCATTCACCTGGGCCCTTCCGGGTCATCGTCACACACCTGGGACCCAGCACGGAGCTCATGCATTCACCTGGGCCCTTCCGGGTCATCGTCACACACCTGGGACCCAGCACGGAGCTCGTGCATTCACCTGGGCCCTTCCGGGTCATCGTCACACACCTGGGACCCAGCACGGAGCTCATGCATTCACCTGGGCCCTTCCGGGTCATCGTCACACACCTGGGACCCAGCACGGAGCTCATGCATTCACCTGGGCCCTTCCGGGTCATCGTCACACACCTGGGACCCAGCACGGAGCTCATGCATTCACCTGGGCCCTTCCGGGTCTGGCACTGTGACACCTTGGGGGTTTCGGCTCATGGATGTCAAGAACGCTGGCAGAGCCCCCCTCTGGCCACCCGGGACCCACGGGGACGTGTTAAAATAAGGGTGCTGGGCTCCTCCCACACAGGTTCCGACTTCATAGGTTTGAGTGAGTCCTGGAGAGCGGGAGTTTTAAAACTGCCTCCAGCTGCACCTCCGCCTCTGACCAGATCTTTGCCTGGGACTGGATCACCGCCTCAGGCTGGATCCTTCCTTCACACGGGATCACTACGTCGGACCTGACCGCTGCTTCACACTGGATCGCTGTTGCAGCATAGATCTCTGCCTCAGGGCGGATCATAGCCTCCGACTGGATCTCTGCCTCCGACTGGGCCGCCGCCACAGCCTAGGTCAGTGATTCGCAACCCTGGCACCACGATGCAGTCACCCAGGGAACGTCCTCAACTCCGGGCTATTAGACTGGGAAGAAGAAAGTGAAGAGGTCAGAACACAGGGTCTTCCTCACTGGAAATGGAGTCCACTGCGTTCTACGGGAAGCACCAATTTCCTGCGTAGACAGTAATCCGTTGTTACACGTGTCCTCCCATCACGCCGCAGAAGGACCTTCCAAAATCATCAGCAGAGTGAAGCCGAAGTTTGTACCAGTGCCTTATCAAATCACCGTGTTTTTCAAAGAGTCATCACACAGATATTTAAAATCAAAGTTAAGATCTGAAACAAATCAAGCAGTTGTCTCTTGGACCGTGGCTAGAAATGGAAAGCACTGGAAGCTTCCCGGCCCCTTCTGCGTGGAGCACCCTGGAGGATGAACTGCCCATTGTTGACCCTGCTTGGGCACCTGTTGTTTGAGACAGGTCTGCACAACGTAGTACCCAAGCACACACACACTTCGGTCGCTCTGGGAATGGTCGAGTGACTAATTTGGGGGCAAGAAACAGTCTGAGTGGCATTTTGTGCCGCAAACATTTCAAGCATGTGCTTAACATGCAAAACATAGGTTTTTTAAAAGAGAGAAAATTCATTTTCGAGATGAGGTTCGCTGCAGACCCCTGTCATGCTCCAAGAGTGACCCATGTCCTGAGTGAATTGCTCCAGTTTGAAGAAAGCCACGCCAGTGTTTCAGACTCTCCTCCTCCGGACCTCGGTCGGACTCCCAACACGTGGGCTTTTTAGTTTCCGGAGCTAGTGTACTTTTCGGACTAAAAAAAAAAAAAAAAAAAAAAAAAGATGCTGTTGAATCCTCGCCATTCCTGATTACCACACGCCGTGGGGCAGATGCCTGTGGGCTGGGGCTGTGTCATCCTCGGATACGAGGGTCTCCGAACGGCTTGTCTGTATGGACCGCATACCAGGGCTGCCCTGCCCAGGCAACCCTGAAACGAAATCGGGACTCAAGGGTTTTGTCAACCTCCGGAAGTAAATACAGAGCCAGGGAGCGGGCCCGGCCTCTGAAATCGCAGTGCAACCTTCCTGCTTCGCCTGGAGGAGAGGCCTGGTGCCTCCACCTGCCTCCCAGGGTCTGGTGACTGTGAGGGGCAGGAAGGAAGCAGGCAACATCAAAGGAGGCTGGCTTGGAACCTCTCCGTGACACAAGGTTTCACAAGTCTGCCTTTTTATCAGCTGCAGGCTAACAGCTTCCTTCCCTCTGTGTGTTGACCGCCTTTCTGAATTGCCAGATTTTTCTCACACATCTCCAGTCCGCCCTAAGAGATTCTGCTGGCTGGAGCTCGGAGCTAGACAGATCCGCTCCCAGAGGCTAAATCCAGGCCCGCCCAGACCCAGACCGGGAGGCGCTCAGGAATGGGAAGTAGGGACGGGCTTCCTTGGCTCCCCTCTGGGCGACCCGGCCTGCCCTCCCTCCCCCACTCTCCCTCGGCTCCTCTGAAGTCTCAGGGGCCCTGCCAGCGACTGCTGGAGCCCCGGTTGCCTTCCTGCCCCGCGGGCTCAGAGGGGCAGGCTGGAGAAAGGATTCCTCCCGCATCCGGAACCGTCTCCCTGGCAGGGCACTGGAGGGGTGGCGTAATCCACAGGTGGCACTTTAGGCGCACTGAAGACAATGCTCCAGGGCTTCTCAGACTGAGACGACGGGCCACCTTTTCCCCTCCGATTTTCAGCGTATCGCGGTTATGTTTTTATACATTACGGTAACGCGAATTGCTAAGAAACAAAGTAAAACCCAGAGGCCTGCAAAGAACGACTGCAGTTGTTTATGGCGTCCTTCACCAGAACGCCAAGCTACTCTGCCAACTGCTGCCAGTTTCTATGGGTTTAATGACTTCTGATTTCTGTGCCTCCCTCGCTGCAGCCACCAACAGTCAAGAGCACGGCCCTGCGAGGTACCACACCTTGACTAGCTCAGTGAGTCCTGGAGAGGGAGAGGGGGAGAAGAGGGAGAGGGAGAGGGGCAGAGAGAAGGGGAGGGAGAGGGGGAGAGGGGGAGAGAGGGAGAAGGAGAAGGAGACAGAGAGTTTGTGTGTGTGTCGAGGGTGAGAGTGTTGGTATGTGTTCATGAGTGTGTGTGCATGTTTGAAGGTGTGTGTGGGGGGTGGGGCACAGGACAAGGAGGGAAGGGATTTAGGCAGCCATGATGAGAAGCCTCTAGGCGGCTCAGAGGTGACTACCGTGCACAGGCTCTATTTAATTGGCGCCTGAGGGGCGAGAGCTCGGGCACCTAAGACCAGCACCCAAACAGAGGGGTGGGGGGACCGGGAAAGGCCTTTCCACAGAACAGACGAGATGGCCAGTTCGAAGTGGGCATGCCTGTTGGGGCTGCTATAACCCCGCTTTGAGCACAGCACCTGGGCCACAGTTGCATGCAGTGTGGACCCGCTGTGTGTGGCACAGGCCAGGTATCTGTGCTCCTTAGCCTTTCCAGCCTCCCTGGCCCCATGAAGAGTTCCTGTCAGCCCTGTTTTACTGATGAGACCCTGAGGCTCAAAGTCCTAGCAACTGGCTCAAGCGGCAGGTCTAGAAGCCTGAAAATTCACAACATGTACCACCAGCTCTGGGTTTCGTTCACAGCAGCCGCTAGGCGTGTCCCTTCCTTGGAGATGGTAATGTTGTTGCCGACTCTTGTCAGAAGAGGGGTCAGCTGAAGGAGAACTCTCATGTGCCCACTTTCCAGAAGCACTGGCTTCCAAGAAGGGGCCTGGCCAGTTTGGACTGAGGAACCTGTGATCAGAAATACGTAACATAGTATTTATAGTATTTAATAACATGCATCATAAAATAAATCGTTTTGGGTAAGTGTTTAATAACTAGTCAGGGTTATGCAGGCATCTCCTTCTTTGCAAGAATCGGCAGGGGGAAGGGGCACAGAGGTGTTTTCCTTTCTATTCAAAAGAAGTTAAAAAGTGTTTTCTGAAATTGTTCCCTTGGGGCCAAGAAATAAGTGTCACTGTGGTGGAAGTCTTCCCTCTGGTCAAGTCGACAGGCGGTGCCTTGAGAAGAGGGTTCCCGGGACTCCAGGAGCACCCAGCCTACCGCACACCCACCCCTGGTAGGGGCCAGGAAGGAGCAGCCAGCGTGCAGCCCCCTCCCCTCGCTGGGCTCCGCACTGGTGGGGAGATGTACACGGGGGTCTCGGCGGAGCCCGGGCACCGTGTCTGATTTATGTAAGGTTGCAGATTCTTCGGTGAAGATGATGATATATTTTGAGCCACAGTCCTTAGCTTTTGCTTGAATAGCCCGTGGCTTTCTCGGGACAGTGACCTGGAGCGGGCGAAGGCTGTGCTCGGCTGCCTGGACCCCTCTGCACTGTGCTGTGCTCCCTTAGACCTCTGGGGGGGTGGGGGGGGGGTGCTGGTGCAAGATCCAGATAAAGGATGTTTGAAACCTTCTTAGGAACTTCACTTTCACTGCAGGTCGACATCAGGTGAGCCAATAAATCCTGGTCCCTGGGGGGAAGATACAGACTCTCTGCTGGGCGGGTGGGCGGGTGGGGGGGGGAGAGGGAGATATGTCGGATGATGCTAGCTGCTACAGAGCACAATACCAGGAGTGGCCTCTCTAGATGGGTGGCTGCCCCCCCCCCCCCCAGCCTCCTGCTTCCCTGGCATGGTGTTGGGACATCTGGTACCCTCCCTGAAGAAGAGATAGACAGAGCTGGTCGACATTTCTGAGATTTTAATCTGTTGAGCAATGCATCCTCTGGAACCACGGTTCATCTTGATCGAGAAGCAATCCAGTTCGATCTTCTTACTCAGGAAACAGGAGTTTGTAACATCTGAACGAGGAAAAGTTTTGTGCTGATGGGTTCTTTTGGCCACTGTAGCCCCTCTATGCCACTTATCTGTATTTGACTTTCCAAAGCAGTAATTTCGGGCTCGTTTTCTGTGGTTCTATAGCACCAGGCATGAGTGTCTGTGATGGTAAGTAAGTGGTCACAGACAAGGAGTCATTCGTGGGGATACGGTGGAAAGCGCCCAGAGGGCTTGGGCTCATGGCCTGAGATTCAGCAGCTCTGAATAAACTGCTTTGTGTCGGTTCCCTCACAAGAAGGGCTTGAACCATCTTCTGGCTTCACTTCGGATTTAGTCTCTGAGTTGGACTGAGTGCCCTGTTCCAGGAGCTTTTTCCTCAGCGTGATCTGCAGAAAAGCAATAGCTTGTTAAATATTCTCTATGTGTCATAGGGCCAGGATATTTTTCTGGAATCAAGTTGATATAATCAGATCGAGAATCAAGAAGTCAGAATCAATGTGCCAGCATTGCCTGGAATTGGCTGGGGGCTCGGAATCTCTTACCGAAGGGGGAGGGTGCAGGGATGAGATAGGCCTCTGAGACCTACGCCAAGTCCCAAACAGTTCAGTTTCACGCACAACGCTTCGGTGAAATACAATCCCGCTGATTCTCTTCCTTAGTCTTATATGATCATGCCGCATTGCATCATTTCTAACACGTGGTAGTTCATTCTCAGACTCCGGCAGCGGGATTTTAAAGTTCTTCCCACTGCTTGATGGGTTAGAACAGTTACAGTAAATGCGGAGCCCAGAGGACAGGCACAGGTTGTGAGGCAAAGCCAGGCTGTGTCCGTAACCCCAGAGTAGATGGAGCCTTCAAGAAAAGTTCAGGACTGGCCCTGTGAAGGAGCCACAATGATCTTGTGGCTCTGTCTTCCTTTTCTGTGCCTTGCCTGCTTTAGACATTCTCCATCAATCTGCATTCGCCTATTTAATATAGGCTTCCTAGGACAAATCTGATTTCTAGGAAGCGATTTGATAAATTAATTCACGTGAAGTTATACATACATTTTGTCACTCTTACTTTATGCATATAAAGGCACAAAAGCTGTCTAACTTCGCTTCCAAGTTAATGATGTCACGAGTTTTTGAGAATTTTCTTTTCTTCAGGGCTCAGTACTGGGCTACAGAAATGAGTAAAACTTCTGCAGCATGTTGTTTTGCTGTGCTCTGTTGGTATTATTAACCCTGTAGGATGTTATCTCTGACATGTTCATAGCATCACCACGACCCACAGGAGGTATGTCTCCTGTTTTTAAGCTCCAGAGAAGTCTTGGAGAGAATGCTCAGTAGAGCTGATTTTCAGAGATCTTATCAAGTTGTGTGCTAAATGAGCCAAGCCCCTTATCTTCCTTCAGAAGGAGCTTAAAACTAAGGCTGCATTAGGAAGGAATGAGAGAATATATTTCCTCATGGCTTCAAGTTCAAACACTTGAACTTCTGAGAAGAGACTTGACATGTTCATCCTTTTCCCTCTGCCTGGAGGAGTCAAGACTGAAGGTGAATGTATGAAATCAGTTCTTTCTAGGTAGGTCTCTTTGAAAATAAAAATTGTTTGCACATGTGTTTTCTATTGTAGCAACACAAGCTCTCTTCTCTGTTCTTTCAGCATGGTACAGTTTAGAATTTTCCTGTGAAAGACATAGAGAAACAGTTTCCTACTTTTCCTGTGCCAGCTTCAAGATTCTAGGCTTTTACTAGTGCTGTCATTAATAGTTACCAATCTTCCTTTCCCCACCTTTTTATTTTTTAATTACAGATTTAGAGGCTTCATCCATCCATCCACCCATCTATCCATCCATCCATCCATCCATCCATCCACTAATCTACCCATCCACTCATTGGTGCTGGATCTTTTGTCAGTTCTAGAAATCCCAATATAAACAAGTCTGTTACCCTCCTGTGCTCTTTAGTCATGTTCTAGATGAGGAGGGCTAAATGGCATGATCTGGCTAAAGGGTGCTCAAGGACCAGGAGACATTGTGAGCATTAAAAATGGAGCTGGTCAACAAAACTAAAAGGCAACCAACGGAATGGGAAAAGATATTCGCAAATGACATATCGGACAGAGGGCTAGTATCCAAAATCTATAAAGAGCTCACCAAACTCCACACCCAAAAAACAAATAACCCAGTGAAGAAATGGGCAGAAAACATGAATAGACACTTCTCTAAAGAAGACATCCGGATGGCCAACAGGCACATGAAAAGATGTTCAGCGTCGCTCCTTATCAGGGAAATACAAATCAAAACCACACTCAGGTATCACCTCACACCAGTCAGAGTGGCCAAAATGAACAAATCAGGAGACTATAGATGCTGGAGAGGATGTGGAGAAACGGGAACCCTCTTGCACTGTTGGTGGGAATGCAAATTGGTGCAGCCGCTCTGGAAAGCAGTGTGGAGGTTCCTCAGAAAATTAAAAATAGACCTACCCTATGACCCAGCAATAGCACTGCTAGGAATTTATCCAAGGGATACAGGAGCACTGATGCATAGGGCCACTTGTACCCCAATGTTCATAGCAGCACTCTCAACAATAGCCAAATTATGGAAAGAGCCTAAATGTCCATCAACTGATGAATGGAGAAAGAAATTGTGGTTTATATACACAATGGAATACTACGTGGCAATGAGAAAAAATGAAATATGGCCTTTTGTAGCAACGTGGATGGAACTGGAGAGTGTGATGCTAAGTGAAATAAGCCATACAGAGAAAGACAGATACCATATGGTTTCACTCTTATGTGGATCCTGAGAAACTTAACAGGAACCCATGGGGGAGGGGAAGGAAAAAAAAAAAGAGGTTAGAATGGGAGAGAGCCAAAGCATAAGAGACTTAAAAACTGAGAACAAACTGAGGGTTGATGGGGGGTGGGAGGGAGGAGAGGGTGGGTGATGGGCATTGAGGAGGGCACCTTTTGGGATGAGCACTGGGTGTTGTACGGAAACCAATTTGTCAATAAATTTCAGAAAAAAAATTAAAAAAAAATGGAGCTGGTGACTATCTCTAGGGAGGTTTTGCTGACACCTTGTCATGTGGATGCTGATAAAGTGATTCTGATAACTTATTAGCTGTGATAAATGCCTAACTGTATACCTGGGATATTGCCTTTTTCACACACACTTGAACAGTTGATGCACGGACACTCTTATGAAGCTTCCTGGTGAAACGTGTGCAAATGAAATGATAAATGTTAGCAGAACTTTTGATTCAAGGCAAAATGGTTCGGTGGACGCTTTTGTGGTTTCAATGTTAGTGATATGATACTATTTCATCATTTTTAAGGGTGCGGTACAGAAAGAATTCATCTTCTAAATGGCAGAGTGCTGTTACTACAAATAGGTGTTGGGTGAAATGGGTCTTTCGCCTCCTTTGTGCCCCAAATAGGCTGTATTTTTTGAGGGAGAAAGATTCTCTATTCCAGAAATGTGGTATCATCACAGCCTTACTCTAGATGCCGAAAAATACCCTGTGGCTACTATTTCAACCCCTGGGAAGGAGGTGTGATTTCTTTTATAAAACAGAGTGATTTCCATAGCTAATTATTTCCTTCTGTCAAACAAAGCAATAGCAAATGGTCATCCAACTCTTTCTTTGCGACCCAATATAACCAGCGCACCCTCTTCCTGACTCCCATTTCCTGCATCGTTACAGAGAAGGTCTGTGGATTTCGGTACAACTTCCTTTAGAAAGCATGGCCAAAGGTTCTTGCTGTCTCCCCAGGAGGAGAGGAAGAGGGTGGAGCTGACCCAACAGTTTTAGGTGTAAATAGAAATCTCATTGATGAAAATGCACTGCTTTCTGCACAGGATATCTGCAGGAATATTAACAATTTGGTGTTACTTGCTGTTGACCTTGATAGATATTTTACAACCTGGGGTTGTAACAGTCTCAGGAATTTCCCTGAATCGTTTTCCTCCTTATCATTAGAAACAGCACCAGTGGCACTGAACTGCCTTTGGTCATGATCCTGCCCCATGGAGACTGACCCCTACATCTGATTGTAACTGCTCGGCACTTTGGCTGCTGTGGGAAGGGCTTCTTGCCTGGTGAACACCCAGAGGACGGTCACCATCTGCCTACCCCCTCCTCCATTCTGCACATCTATGAAAAGTGACCATCCTTTCTTAGTTTTTGTTCCCCAGATCCTGGATTGAAGGCAGGGACTTCATACATAGGGAGAATAAGGGGACAGTAAATGGGTAAAAACCTGGGAAAGCAGACGAAGAGTGAGAGGCAGTGTGTTGGCTGCTTACTCTGGATGCCATGAAGGGTTATGGCATCTGGACAATGTCTGAAAGGCCCAGAACAATGGTTACTGGTCAATGAAATGCTCTTAGAGTGATCTAACCTTAAAAATCACTTGGCATACTCCGTCTGAAGAACCGGTGTTGTGACCAGCATTGACCTTCGGCTCTAACTTTTACATGTACTTTCCCACTCTCGGATTTCTTTCCAACATCCGTTTATTCATCTACTTGTCTGTGGATCAAATGCTCATGGGACGTCTGCTCTGTGCCCTGCAGTGCACTGCGTCCATAGAGGCAAAGGTGCAGGCAGCACAGTTCACCACAGTATTTCTTTGTAGTGGCATAATCTTTTGTTTTGCGGGGTGGACAGGTGGTTTTTATGTAGTAGGATGGAACAGTCACAGGAACACTCGTGTGAAGAAGTTTTGGACTCTTGCAGGACTGCTGGATGCATGACATTGGAACGGCATCTGCATAGTTGAGAGTCAGGACTCCCAGAGGCGTGATGGCAATGTCATGTTCAATCTCACAGCAGCTTGAGTTCTGTACTTCAGAAGATCAGGTCACTGCCCACTCAGTGGGATTTTAGGCATTTCAGTACAACCCTCTGGAGCTGTGTCCTCCTCCAACCAGAGTAGATAACTGAAATTTTGCCATTAGGCATTCATTCATTAGGTATCATAGTTTTGGTTCACTCCTTGGTTAAAATACAATTTAATTTATGGAGGAGCCATTTTTAAAAAAAATTTTTTTTTCAACGTTTATTTTATTTTTGGGACAGAGAGAGACAGAGCATGAACGGGGGAGGCGCAGAGAGAGAGGGAGACACAGAATCGGAAACAGGCTCCAGGCTCCGAGCCATCAGCCCAGAGCCCGACGCGGGGCTCGAACTCCCGGACCGCGAGATCGTGACCTGGCTGAAGTCGGACGCTTAACCGACTGTGCCACCCAGGCGCCCCTATTTTTGAGAGAGACAGAGTATGAGCGGGAGAGAGGCAGAGAGAGAGAGAGGGAGACACAGAATCGGAAGCAGGCTCCAGGCTCTGAGCTGTCAGCACAGAGCCCAACGCGGGGCTCGAACTCACGAACCGTGAGATCATGACCTGGGCTGAAGTCGGACGCTTAACCGACTGCGCCACCCAGGCGCCCCTGGAGGAGCCATTTTAACTTGACAGTTCATGTGGATATCACATCGCTGTTCAAGAAAGGAGTTCGGATGAGAAGTGGGTGGAGAGCGGAGGGAACAGATTTACGCTGACTTGACTTTATGCCTTCAAACAGAAACTTGAAGTCCTTCACAGTGACCTCTAGGACAGCACTGCTCGGTAGGTCTGATGACCACAGGGGACAGGCCTGGGTCATTTCCATGTACAATCTATTCTCACATTGCCTACTGCCCTTCAGAAGGGCTAAACCTATGGAGCCTGGAGGACGAATCCTTGCCTCTTACATGTATCGGAGCAGTCAGGGGCGCGTGGTGATGGTGGCGAGGAAGGCAAAGGTCAGCACTAAAGGGATGGTGTAAGGGCGATGTGAGACATGCTGCCTCAGGGGTAAGAATGCGCCCCCAGAACTCTTCTCACCTGTCACCTTTGTCGGCGGAGAAATTGGAGATCCTGAGAAGGTTAATGGGTCACTTGCCAAATTCAGGGAGAGACCATACTCGAGACTCCTGACTTCTAGTCCATTAGCCCACAGTGACTGAGCGTGCTATCCTGTCCTGGTGGGAGCTCCTTTCACCTGGTACCCAAGGTACTGGAGTACCTTGCCAAAAGGTACCAACATTCCCCCCTACCTTGTCAAGAGCAGGGAAAGGCCGTCTGTGGCGGGCTGGAAGGTACTCACACACCATTTGTGGTGGCTGGACCTCTCTGTCCTGGCCAACCGCCGAAACAGCCAGGGAATGAACTTGAGGGGGGAAGGATGAAGACTTTTCGAAGGTGGAGAATTTGCTGCGATGTGAACTTAGATCAAGGCCTGAGCTCTATCTACATGGTGGTGTTGGGAGCGTCTGATTTGTGGAGGTGGCCAGTCCAGGCCAGCTGTCAGGCAGGACTGTGAGCGCTTCGAGGGAGTAGATTTCGGCTGATTCCGCTGGACACCCGGGGCCTGTGTTCAGAGTGGGGCTGTCCAGCCAGGGGGCGGATGCTTACGGAATAAATGCGCTGTGTTACGTGTTCAGCTTAGTCTCTGTTGTGCTGTGGGGTGGGGTGGGGTGGCGTGGAGCAAGACAAGGCAGCCTCGCCTCGCGTCCTTTCACGGCTCTGTGCCGTGGCGCGATTTGTGCGAACTGTCGTCTGTTTCCCGTCTCCCTGTGGAGGACTCACAGGCTTCTTTCTGGCCTCGTGCTCGTGGAAACTATGCTGCCATGAACAACTCTGCCCTGGGTATGTGTGTTGGCACACGTGTGTGATTCTGTCCGCACGGTCCTTATTTTCTGAATGAGAGTTAGGACCTGGGGTCGGAAGGGCCTGGCTGAAACCTTCTGCATTCTACGAGCCGTGTGGCGACGTGTGGCTGGTGGAGCCCCGGGGCTGGAGCACACCCCGTGGCACCACTCCGTGTCCAGAGCCACGTAGCTAGTCAGGCTTCAGCTGGTGAACCTCAGCCACTTCCCCGGCGGGCCCGGAGCGAGGCGGGGGGGCCCCGTGCCGCCAGCGGCCGCAGGACGGCGAGGCCTCGCCTGGCCCGCTGGGAGAGGCGGCCTGGGGGACGAGCAGCGCAGATCTGCAATATCAGCAAGTCTTTGTCGATCTGCTGAGACCGAAGCCAAGTCTCAAAACAAACATTTCCTGCGTGAACAATGTGTTTGTTATATTTTCCTCATTTGTTTATGATGGCTGTGTCAGCCACACTGATTTACATAAACACTGCCAATCTGGGGATGTTACGCTCTCAACAAAAGTAGCTGAGTGCAAACAGCATGCCTCAGTTTTAACTCATATTGTCTAAACATAGCAGATGTTGATAAAATGAGCCAACGAGAAGACACAACCGAGGAGACCGTTTCAAGGGGGGGCTTTTGATTAAAATGCATTCCAGATTGACAAAATGTTACAATATTAATGGAATGGATCATTTAAACGTCCTATTTGGCTCCTACAGAGCCACAGGCCAGCTTTGCTCGAACTTCTGCAGCTTCCAGACGTAAACGCACGGGATGACTGCATATGCATCTGTGATTGAGCCAGGTCTACGGCTCTGGCTGCCCGGTTAGTTATTTAGCTGTTTGTTTCTCTACGCGCTGTACTGCCGCTGTGTTGCAGCCTCAGTCTGCACATGCTGGAGGTCCCTAATGTGCCAGAGATGCTCTTAGCCTTTCCGGTGAGCCGTGGCAGACCATGCTGGACCCAGAGTTTCCAGGGCCCAGTGCCGGGACACCGTCTTGCCCCCGGGGGCCAAATGACTGACTCGGAACCTCTCAGTAATGTGATTCTGGGAAGCAGGTGTTACAACCCGAGGGGGTATGGTTATAAGTAAGGAGACGATTCTAGTGAGGATCTGATAAATTCCTCACACTTTATATTGGCTACCAGGGAATGGCATTCGAAGGCTATCGGCAAAATCCTGCTGTTGAATAATTTAAAATCAGACTGGAGTGAGCGGCGGGGTTCAAGCCTCTCATAGTCAGGGCTGACATCATCGACCTTGAATGTCCACAGCGAGCCTTTGCTTGTTTTGGTTCTCAGAGAGAAATAAAATGGAACACTGCATCTTTGCCTTTTAACGAGCACTTGGACTCAAAGAAAGAGTCCTTGGAATTGGCTGGGGATGTCACGGGGCCCACGGTGACGGGGCTGGTGCCCCTTGGTGGGCGGGAGGCCCACCCAGCACAGTTCCTTCCTCGGCCCCCGTGTCCCTGGGATGCTTTGGTGGGGGAGCTCGCTGTAATCGGAGCAGGGGCTGGAGTGTGGTGCGGGCGCGGTACGTGGGGCTCAGCAGCCTTCAGCGAGCGTGGGCAGGTGTGGAGGACGACCTCTGGCCCTGGCATTGCTACATCCGTGGGCAGACATGGCTTCCCACTGGAAGGGGGCTCGCACTTCGGGAATGTACGGTCTGAAGTGGGGCTTTTAGCATTCATTGCATGGGGTTGCTTTCAACAATTAAACTCTGTAAAGCTTCTAAGACGGAGCTTGTTACATAGTAAATACCCTGTAATGGGCAGCTATTATTGTTGCTGCGATTGTTTCTGCTTTGAGCTCATCAGCCCGATTCATCAGGTTTTGTCACGGTGTGGATCAGCACATCAGGGTGCTGGAATCAGTCCGCACGTGCGGCTGAAGCCCTTCCAGCTGACAGTTGGGGCAGGGCTCAGTCTAGGGGCAGAGACTGTCCCTTAGACATGGAAACTTTGACATAGGAGAAGGGAAAGGAAATAGAATTAATGACTTCTTTGACTAATGACTCATTAAGAAGGAGGCACAGTTCACCACAGTATTTCTCTGTAGTGGCATAATCTTGTTGCTTCCATAGAATTTGGCGTTTTAGACAATGGCAATATTCAGGTTTCTTTTGTAGATGGAGAAATAAAAGACCAAAGAAACCAAGTGGCTTTTCCAAGGTCACCCAGACTTTGGAGTCATCTCCAAACTCGGGCTAATGTTTCACTCTTGTCTATAGTGTCTTTTTCTGTAAGACTTTGTATGGTTTCTAAATCAAGGAGTCCGTTCTACTGCGAGAGGAAAGAATATGTCATTTATTGCCCAAGTAAATAATTTGCTCAATAGCCTTGCAGAATGTTCATGAAGGATGAACACTTTCCAGCTGCAGGAAACGGTAGATAAGAAACAGTAAAAATGACAAAAATTCTGTTTCTGTATTCCCATCAGGCTTTGAGTACCAATGCATTGTCCTTATGTTTTTTAAGTTAAGACTTTTCATTTTGAATTAATTCATGGTAGGTTCACATGCTGTTGTAAAAAAATAATACAAAAAATCCTATGTAACTATTACCCCGTTTCCCTGTATGGTAACATCTTACAAAATTGTTGCAACTAAGATATTGACATAGTTGCAAAGTATAGTGTTTCCATCACCACAAATATCCTTCCGTTTTCCCTTTTGAGGCACCTGGGTGGCTCAGTTGATTGGGCGTCTGACTTCGGCTCAGGTCATGATCTTGCGGTTTCTGGGTTTGAGCCCTACATTGGGCTCTCTGCTCTCAGCTCAGAGCCCGCTTCAGATCCTCTGTCCCCCTCTCTCTCTGTTCCTCCCCTGCTCTCTCTCTCTCTCTCTTTCAAAGGTAAACTTTTTTTTGTTTTAAAAAAGAAAGAATTATAGCCGTACCTACCAACTTTTCCTCTGTACCCACCTGAAAGGGGGCAAACACTAATCAGCTCTTCATTTCTATAATTTTGCTACTTCAAGAATGTTATATAAATGGGATTATATGGTGTATAATTTTTTTTTTCACTCAAGAGTAACTCTCTGGAGATGTATACAGCTTGTGTGTATCAATAGCTCATTGCTTTTTATCACTGAGTAGCATTATGCAATGTGAACATACCGTTGTTTGTGAATCATTCACCCAATGAAGGATATCTGGGGTATTTCCCATTTTGGGCTATTATAAATAAGGTTGCACATTTATGGACAGGTTTCTTTTTGTGTGAATGTAAATCCTCATTGTTCTAGAATAACTGCCCAGGAGAGCAATCGCTGAGTTGCATAGCAGGTTCATATTTATTTATTTTATTGTCAAGCTGTTTTGCAGAGTGACTATCATCTTATATTCTCACCAGCAATGTGTGAGTGATCCAGTTTCTTGGCATCCTTGCCAGCATTTAGTGTTATTATGGTTTTTGATTTTCTTTTAATTTAGCCATCTTGATTAAGTGTGTAATAATATCTCATTTTAATTTGCATTCCCGTACTGGCTAATGATGCTGGACGTTTTTCTCGTGTGCTTATTTGTCATCTGTAGATCTTCTTCAGTGAATAGCCTCTTCATGACTTTTGCCCATGTTCTTATGGATTTTTTTCTTTTTTACTGCTAAGTTTTGAGAGTTCTTTAGTACTCTCTTTCTATTTCTTAAATATCCTTTGTCAGATAGGTGGCCTGCAAATATTTCCTCCCAGTCTGTAGCTTGTCTTTTCATTCTTTATCAGTGCCTTTCACAGAAGAAAAGATTTTAATTTTGTTGAAGTTCAATTTATCATTTTTTCTTTTTCTGATTGTGCTTTTCCTGTCAAGTTTAACAACTCTTGGCTGAATATTAGATCATGAAAACTTTCTCTTATGTTTTTCCTAAATGTTTTGTCTTTAAGTCCATGACATATTTTTTTTATTAATTTTTTAATGTTTATTTATTTATTTATTTATTTATTTATTTATTTATTATTTATTTGAAAGAGAGAGGTAGAATGTGAGTGAGCAAGGGGCAGAGACAGACGGAGACACAGAATCCAAAGCAGGCTCCAGGCTCTGAGCTGTAGCACAGAGCCCCACGCAGGGCCTGAACTCACGAACCGTGAGATCGTGATCTGAGCTGAAGCTGGAAGCTCACCGACTGAGCCACCCAGGTGCCCCAAGTCCATGATGTATTTTGAGCTAAGTTTTATAGAAGATGTGACACTTAGGTTTAGGATAATTTTTTTGGCCTATGGACATCCAATTGTTCTGGCTCCATTTGTTGATCAGCTATTTTTAGGTCATTCATTTGCTTTTGCAACTTTGTCAGATATCAGTTGGACATATTGGTTGGGTCTACTTCTGGGTTGTCTATTCTGTCTCATAGATCTGTGTGTTTATCCCTCCACCAGCACCAGACTGCCTTGATTGCTGTAGTTACAGAAGTCTTGAAATTGGACTACCTCCACGTCCTTCTTCTTTTTCAAAATTGTAGCTGTCTTTTGCCTTTTCGTATACATTTAAGTGATCTTGTTTGTATCTGCAGTCTTGCAGGGATTATGATAGGAAGTATGTTAATCCTGTATATCAATTTTGGTATTGTTCAAATTATCTTTGCTTTCTTTTATCAGCATTTAATAATTTTTGCCATGCAAGTCCTACACATATTTTTCTTGAATTTACACTTAGGCATTTCTCTTTTTTAGACTGAGAAATTTGAAGGTCTGTGTACTTAATGCTAGTATACAGAAAGACTATCCATTTTTCTATTTTGTATCCAGTGACATTGCTGCACTCACTTACTAGTTCTAGAAGTTCACCTTTTTCTTTTCTTCAGATTCTTTGGGGTTTTCTGTGTAGACCACTGTGTCATCTGCAAAAAGTGACACTTTTGCTTTTTCTTCTGTGATTGGTGTGCCTTTTATTTCCTTTTCTTGCCTGGTTGCACTGGCTAGAACTTTCCTACTATGTTGAATAGGACTGTTAGGGTGCATGTCTTTGCATTGTCCTTAGTCTTAGGAAGAAAGCACTCGGTCATTCACTACTTGGTATAATATTAACTGCAAGGTTTTTCTGATGTTTCTGAATTAACTAGAGGAAGTTTCTCTCTATTCCTATTTTTCTGAGCTTTTAAAAAATCATGAACAGGTACTTGAATTGGATTTTATCAGCTGCTTTTTGTTTTTGTTTTTTGTTTTTTAATTTTTTTTTTAATATTTATTTTTGAGAGGCAGAGCGTGAGCGGGAGAGGGGCAGAGAGAGAGAGAGGGAGACACAGAATTCGAAGCAGGCTCCAGGCTCTGAGCTGACAGTAGAGAGCCCGACGCAGGGCTCGAACTCACGGACTGTGAGATCATGAGCTGAGCTGAAGTCAGACGCCCAACTGACTGAGCCACCCAGGCGCCCCTTGTTTTTGTTTTTGCATTAATTGATACAATCAGGGGATTTTTCTTGTTTAGTCTGTTACTATGGTGGATTGCAATGATTGATTTCATATACCGAAGCAGTTTTGGATCCTTGAGGTAAGGCCCATGTGGCCATTGATTGTATATAATTCTTTTTCCATATTACAGAATTCTATTTGATAATATTTTGTTAAGGATTTTCACACCTATATTCATGAAAGATACTAGTTTGTAGTCTCCCAGGCCCTCCCCCGTTTTGAACTGTGTTTGTCTAATTTTGAATTCAGAAGTATTCCCTTCTCTTCGATTTTTTGGAATGATTCTTTAGAATTGGTAGTCATTCTTATGTCTACGTTTGGTAGAATTCTTGTGTGACATCATCTGGACCTGCAGATTTTTTTTTTTCCTGAGAGCTGTTACTTATGAATTCAATTTTTAAAATACTTATAGGACTATTCAAATTATCTATTTCACATCGAGTGCATTGTCGTAGTTTTGTATTTTCTGAGGAATCCTTCCATTTCACCTAATTTGCCAAATTTATGTGTGCACAACGACTGACGGTATTCCCTTCTTATCCCTTGATGTCTGCAGGGAAAATGTCCTTCCTGAAACCGATGTTTTGTGTTTTCTCTTTTCAAAATGAGTTTGCTAGAGGTTTGCCAGCTTTATTGATCTTTTCAAAATACCAACTCTTTTTCACTGATATTCCCCACTATTTGTGTTTTCAGTCTTAGTGATTTCTGCTCTATTACTGCCTTCTTTCTATTGCTTTTAGTTTCCGTTGTTCTTTTTCTAGGTTCTTGAGGTGAGAGATTAAATTACTGATTTCAAACTTTTCTTTTTTCTAAGGTATGCATTTTGTGGCATAAGTTTCCATTCTGCACCGCTTCAGCTCAGTCCCACAAATTTTGATATGTTATAGTTTCAATTTCACTGGATTCAATGTATATTTTAATGCCCTCCCTCCCTCCCGCTCTGTCTCTCCCCTTCCTTCCTTCCCGCTTCCTCCCCCCTCCCTCCCTCCCTCCCTCCCTCCCTCCCTTCCTTTCTTTCTCTTGAGTTTTTGTAGGTGTTTCAGAGGGTTTTTAGTTTCCAAATGGTTGGATATTTTGTTGTTGTTGATTTCTGGTTTGTTAACATTGTGGTCAAAGAATGTTTGATTTTGATTCTTTAAATTTTATAAAGTTTTAATTTAATTTAATTTTTTAATGCCACAGGATGTGGTCTATTTTGGTGTGTTTTCTTTGGGTTCTTGAAAAAAAAATTGTATTCTGCTGTTGTTGGGAGGAGTATTCTACAAATGTTGATCAGAATCTGTTTACTAAGAGTGTTGTTGATTTAGTACATATTCTGGCTGATTTTCTGTCTAATTTTAACAATTGCTGAGAGAAAGGTGTTGAAGTCTCCTACTATAACTATGGATTAGTTTATTTCCCCTTCCAATGCTGTCAGTTTTTGCTTCACATATTTTGTGGTGTTGTTTGGTGCACACACATTTAGAGTTTCTATGTTTACTTGGTGGATGACCCTTTACCATTATATAATATCCCTTTTTGTCTCTGGTGATTTTCTTTATTCTGAAGCCCACTTTATTAGATATTAATATATTCTTTCCTACAATCTTTTGACCATTGTTTGAATGGTGTGTCTTTTCTATACTTTTACTTTCAACTTGCCTAACTCACTATGTTTGAAGTGAATTTCTTGGAGATAGCACAGAGTTGATTTGTATTGTATTATATTATATTTATATATTATTAAAATATTATATTATACATTTATATTTAATGTACCTTAGTATGTTAGGGGTTAAGCTTGTCATTATATTTTTTTGGTTTCTGTTTGTTCTTTCTGGTTTTTATTTCTGTATTTTCTTTTTCCTTCCTTCCTGTGGTTGAGCAATTTTTTTAGAATTCAATTTTAACGTCTAGAGAATTTGGAGGGTATCTCCTTATATAGCACCTTCGGTGTTTTGCTCTAGGTGTTACACTATATATCTTATCACAATGTACTGGTGCTGTCATTTCACCAGTTGGAAAGACTTGTAGAAACTTTACTTCCAACCCCTTTACCTTCCCATTTTTATAATACAATTATCTTAAACATTTCATCAGATTGTTGTAATTTTTGCCTCAACTCTGCACTGTGTTATAATATAGTATAATGTAATGTAATGTAATATAATACTCAAGAGGAAACGTTTATTTTTTTACTTACATTTGTTCTGACTGTGTTCTTTCTTCCTTTCTGATGTCTCAAGATTCCTTGTCTTTTGGGGGTGCCTCTGTGGCTTGGTCAGTTAAGTGTCCAAATCTTGGTTTCAGCTCAGGTCATGGTCTCACTGTTTGTGGGATCAAGCCCGCCATCAGGTTTTGTGCTGACAGCATAGAGCCTGTTTGGGATTCTCTATCTCCCTCTCTTTCTGTCCCTCTCCTTGTTTGTGTGCTCACTTTCTCTCTCTCTCTCTCTCTCTCAAAAAAAAAATTCACTTCTTTTTTTAAGTCATTTCCTGTCTGTTTAGAGAAATTTCTTTTGCCATTCCTTTAGGGTAGGTCTACTGGTGATGAATTCTCTCAGTTTTCCTTCTTCTGAGGATCTTTTGATCTCTCTTTCATTCCTCAAGGACATTTTCACTGGATATAGAATTCTAGTCTGGCAGTTACCTTTTTTTTTTTTTTTTTAAACTCTTTTAAGCAATTTCCTCTGGTTTCCATGGTTTGTGATGAGAAATCTATGGTCATTCGAATTGCATTCCCCATATAAGTGAGGTGTTAGTTTTCCTCTGGATTCTTTCAAAAATTGCTTGGCTTTGCTTTAGTTTTCATAAGTTTAGTTATGATGTGCCTTGGTGTTGATTTCTTTGCATTTATCTTATTTGGAGTTCACTTAGCCCTTTGAATCTATAGGCTATATCTTTTGCTAAACTTAGGAAGTTTCCAACCATTTGTTCCTTGGGTACCTTTCAGGCTCACACATATTCTCCTCTCCTTCTGAGAGTCCAGGGACACAAATGTTAGATTTTTTGTTATAGCCCACAAGTCTCTTGAGGTTCTATTTGTTATTATCTTTTTAGTCTATTTTTTTCTGCTACTCAGATTGGGTAAATTCTGTTGGTCTGTCCTCCAATTCACTGTTTCTTCCCTCTTTCCTTTTCATTCTGCTCTTGAACCCATTCACTGAGTTTGTTTTTTTTTTTATTTCAGTTATATATATTTTCAGTTTTCAATTTTCCATTTGGTTCTTCTTTCTTCTATTTCTTGCTGAGATGTTTATGTTTTTGCTGAGATCATTTTTTCCCATTGTTTCAAGTATGTTTTTCTGGCTGCTTTAAAATCTTTATCAGATAAACTGTGTCATCTCACTGTTGACAACTTTTGCCTGTTTATATTCAGTTTGAGATCCTTCTCGTTCTTGGAATGATGAGTGACTTTACATTGATACCTGAACTTAAAGTACTATGTAATGAGACCTTTGGTTTTAGTCGGCTTCTTCTGACTCTGCTTCAGTGGGAAGCAGGAAGGTGCTGCCAGTTGGGGATGAAGTCTGGGTTCCTCAGTCAGCCTCCCTCTACATGCAGGGGAATCTTTTCATTGTTCAGGGTGGAGGTGTTGGGAGTTCTGATTCCCAGTAGGCCTCTGTGGATCTGCCCTGGCTGTGAGGAGTAGAACTACTCCCCTCGCGGCTGCACTGACATCATGGCAGGGGGTGGCGAAAGTGTTGAGTCTCCCCTAGGCCATTTCACGACGGTGAAAGTGTCGAGTCTCCCCTAGGCCTCCTCTGATGCCAGAGAGAGGGGTGCTGCATTTCTGCTAGGTGATCTCCACTAACACCAACTTATGGGAGTGGGCTGGGGTCACAGGGTACTTCCTTACTGCCCGGAAAGGATAGGATTCTAGGCTCCTGACTTGGCCTTTGCTAGTGTGGGAGAGGGACCATAGATTTTCCTGTAGTGTTTGGCTGGAGGACAGTGGTTATTTTTTAAAAGTTTTTTTTGTCTTGCTCAGATACCCCTTTCCTGGATCTTTGCCTAGAGAGAGTAAGCTTCGGTTACGACTTTTCTTGTCTGTGCCCATTGGTATTTCCAGGTTGCTGGCTTCTTTAGCTCCAAGTCTGTGACATATGAGGCACAAAACAAAACAAAACAAAAACCAAAAACACCCCCAAAAGACAAAAACCAGGGAACTCAATTACATGTCATTCTTCAGGTTCTGAGGTCTCTAGCTGGTCTGGCTTCCTCTCTCCAACCTTTCAGGGATTTATTTTATTATTATTTTTTAATGTTTATTTATTTATTTTGAGAGAGAGAGAGAGAGAGAGGGCAGGGGAGGGGCAGAGAGAGAGAGAGAAAGAGAGAGGCAGAATCCCAAGCAGGCTCTGCATTGTCAGCATAGAGCCTGATGTGGGGCTCGAACCCATGAACTGTGAGATCATGACCTGAGCCGACACCAAGAGTTGGACACTTAACCGACTGAGCCACCCGAGCACCCTTTTTCAGTGCTTTATGTATAAAATGTCCGGTGTTTTTAGTGATACTTAGTAGGAGGAGTAGAGCACACCCACTCTCAGAAGTCCTGTCATTAACTTGTAAATGTCTTTGCCAAATAACATAAACAGCGAGTGGAGAGCTGAAAGTCTGGGACTTTGTATGCAGATGCATCATCATGATCCAATAATATTCAACTTCAGAGAGGACTTTGAATTTCTAGTTGCTGTCGGTGCTGACATTCTCTTGGTGTAGGTGTCAGTTAATTTCCACAAACTTAATTTATGTTTGGTTATTCTGGGACTGTTGCATTGAATTTCCTAAGGAAAGCCAAAGTGGATAAGTGTAAATTTGCTTAGCAGCAATCACTTCAGAGTGAATATAAATGCGGCCGCAGATGATGGCTAAGTTTCTGGGGTGGGGAGCTCAGATCGTCAAGGCTCTGGGAGGGGCAGTGTCTGCATTTTGAACACAGAGACTTCATAGTTCACATCACTAAGCAGTGATGGATTTAAGTGACTGTTGCTGGACAAGACACATTAGTAGATTTCCTGTGGCACTTCATAATGAGCAGTTAATTTTAGCTTGCTCAAAGGAGAAAGGAGTCCTCGCTGGCGGACCAGCTCAGTTTTCAGGGAATCACTATAGTGACAAATACTGTTATAAAGTATACAGAGGAAAGCGATTAATAAATGCCCGCTGATGATGAAGTGTTGCCAGATTTCCTGTGAAATGGAGGCCATCTATTGACGTCTCTTGTAATTAGTGCTTAACGTGCTTTTGAACCCAACTTTTCCATTTGTATGTTGTTTCTAACCGGGGGTAGAAATGGAAACTATTTATTTTTGGATCCAAACCCCAGACACATTTAGGAGTTCAGAATTCATAAAAGGAAGACTAAGAAGTGATTAAAGTAACTTTAGAAATGCAGATGTTTTAGAAGTCACCCATTTATCTGACCAAGGATAGAACACCCTGCTTCACATCATAAGCTGCTGTAACAGCAGTTGATTCTCACGACCTCCTCCACCATTATACTTTACCAATTAAAAAAAAAAAAAAAAAAAGAAAACTTACTCGGCACATAAATTTCCCGAATGCCACGGTCCAAGCTAGCTGTACTAATTTGTGACATGGAATAAGGTTTTCTGGAACTAAAGGTTATTCTGATATTCCAGGGCTTGGTCCAGTGTCTGGCCTAGAGTAGATGCTCAGCAAATATTTACTAAGCGAGTTGACTATGGCAAATGTGTATGCCCCATATCCCTAAACCAGAAGGAAGGTTGCAGTCTATTTCAACTTGGCTCTTGAAACTGGGTTGGTCTTCAGAGGAACATTTATTAATAATTAATAAATAAAAGACATTTATTTAAGGTCAAGGTTTCAGGTCCACTTTGTGAATAAAGATCTGAGCTTTGGAAATGACCTTGAATTAGTAGGAGATGTTATGGCTTGCTCCTAGAAGAAAATCATACTATTAAAAACCTAATATATATATATAATTAGAGTTTCTTTCTCAACTTCTGGATGTGTGTCATTGTTTATGGTGGCACAATAATAAATGCTTCAGTAATATTTTAGCATCTCGTATAATAGTGCCAAATGTTTTAGGCTGGGCTGTACATATAGAGATAAATGGCCCATTGTCTGTGTCATTTGGAACGGGGTTCTGTTGTACACAAGAGAGCCAGTGAATCCCAGTGATTTTACCACACAGAGCTTTGTGTTTGTAAACAGTGTCACACAGCTATTCCTGGCTATACGAGAGCCTGGGAACAGTGAGTGTTTTCAACAGGGCATGTTCCTGCTCCCAATAAAATTGGGATTATGTTGATAAAATAGAAAAGGGAATGATATACTCCACACTCCATCTCAGATATCCCTGTAAAAGTTCTGCCAGTACAAACCACATCCAGTCCCGTGTTCTTCCATAATGAAACTTTTCTATGTCACCAACCGTCCTCCGTCTCCAACTAGGCCTCCTTCATTTTACTGTGCTTCACTTTATCGTGCTTCTTGGATATTGTGTTTCATTTTATTTTATTTTTTAGATTGAAGGTTTGTGGCAATCCCACATTAAGCAAGTCTCCTGACATCATTTTTCCAACAGCATTTCGTGCTTCTGTGTCACACTTTGGTAATTTTTGTAATATTTCAAACCTTTTCGTTATGATCATATTTGTTACGGTCATCTGTGGCCAGTGACTACGACCTGCTGAAATCTCAGATGGTTAGCATTTTTTAGCAACAGAGTATTTAAAAAAATTTTTTTAATGTTTATTTTTGACAGAAAGAGAGAGCATGAGCGGGGAAGGGGCAGAGAGAAAGGGAGACACAATCCAAAGCAGCCTCCAGGGTCTGAGCTGTCAGTACAGAGTCGGACGTGGGGCTCGAACCCACGGACCACGAGATCATGACCCGAGCCGAAGTCGGACCCTTAACTGACCAAGTCAGCTTAACTGACCAAGGTGTCCCTGCAACGGAGTATTTTTAAATTAAAGTATGTACTCTGTTTTTTTTAGACATAATGCTGTTGCACACTTAACAGACTACAGTGCAGTATAAAGTCAACTTTTATGCGCACTGGGAAACAACAAAGAAATTCATTTACTTGCTTTATTGCAATGCTCACTTTATTGTGGTGGTCTGGAGCCGAACCATCGATATGTTTGAGGTGTGCCTGTGTTGCATCTTCCAAATGAAGTAACGTGGCTTAAGAGACCTGCCAGAGTTGAGACCATTAACAATTCATGGATTGAAAACATTTGTTAAAGTTGGCTATTTTAAAAAGACAATTTGATCTCCTTTTTACAGGGCATGTGAAAACAAGGCCACTGTGCTTTTGTCGACTTCATATTCGTATATTAGAGAAGAATCTTTTTTAATTGCTATGATGGGCAATAGTAATTGCTAATGTTTATTGAGCACTTCAAATATGCCAGTTTAAAGCTTTGCATGTGATATCAGTTAGGCTTGGCTGGTCAGTTAACAAACCACTTTAAAACTTACTGGCTTAAGCCAGGGGCCATTTATTCTCATGAATGATGAGATTCATTTATGCTCATCAATCTCCGGGTGAATAGGGCTGGTTTTGCTGATGTTGGCTTGGCTGCTCCTACATCTAGGTTCAGTTGGTGGGTTGACTGGGGCTGGCTGGCCTATGAGGGCTTCACTCAGATATCTAGCAGTTGGCCGTCTGCTGTGTAGGGCCAGGAGGTAACTGGGCCATCTGTCTCTTCCTTCAGCAGCCTAGCCTAGCCACAGTATGTCCGCAGGGTAGCGGCATGGTTTCTAGAAGGAAGATGACAGAATGTATCACCTCTTGAGGTCCAGCTCAGAAGTGGCACGATTCTACTCCCATCGCGTTCATTCTGTTGGCTAAACCGGCACAGGGACAGCCCAGAGTCAAAGAATAGCCTCCACTCGCCTCTTGTCGGGAAGAGCTGCGAAACCACATTGCAAAGGGGAGACCCGGAGAAAGGCGGAGAAGCGTGACCATTTTGGCAAGCTACTTCACGTGTGCTAGCTGCTTTAATGCAACAGTCCTGTGAAGCAACGCTACTCTCATTCGCATTTTTATACATGAGGAGACTGAAGCTCAGAGGGGCTGAGTAACTTTGTTCCAAATCGTACCAGTCGAAAATGGCAGCAGTAGGACCGAAAGCATTCTTGTGCCAGTTCCTGTTCTCTTAGCCATTCTCCCGCAACTTTAAACTAGGTATAAGGGCAACTCAGGGTGGTTTGACCATCACAGAGAGAAATTCCAGGTGGTAGAACAGAAATCTAGCAAGTGTTAATGCCTAACCATGTAAAAGGGTTTTGAAGAAGCTCAATAAAGTAAATTGTGCATGGCTCACTTAGACAGAAGCAGATTACACAGGTTCCTGACTATGCTATTTTCCCGCCCACACCTTCTTCAGAAGTAGCACTAAACATTTCTGAACACGTTTGTGTTCTGAGATGCAAAGCAGCTATTTAAAGCCCCAAGGATCCTGAATGTGTGTTTCCGTGGTCGTACCTCACATACATGTTCCCAGATTGTTCTGTGTGTTGGTGATCTAATTATGGTGACCCCCGTGGACACAGATGGGATTCAAGACGTTAGTTCTCAAGAGTAGCCAGGGCAAAGCAGACCGTCTGAGAAAATGTGAGGTGAGAGGATGTGTGTGTCATAGGAAGTGAATCACTTACCATCAGATGCATCCAGTCATGGTCGGTGAGGCTTCTGGGCTGCCACCTTGTTTCACAAAGGTCACCAACCCCAGGATCCTGACTCTTCAAGAAATACAAGAATACAGAATCCACTGCTGACCCCAGGGAAAACAAGCAAAAAAAAAAATGGATCTGTGTTTAGGATAACCGTAAGGCCGACATAACCCAGTCAGTGACGTGCGGCAGACTGGAAGGCAGTGTCTGTCTGGAACCCCAACTCTGCGTTGGTCCTGAAGAGTTAAAGAAGCCCCTAAACTGTCCCTCTCTGCCTCTGGCCCTGGTACCCCGTGAGGAAGTAGCTGCGGGGAGAGCGATGAGGCGGGCCTGGAGAGCCTTATCTGTGCGCTGAGGCTGAAGAAGTCAGAGAAAAAGAGCCGCAATCGTGCAGAAGGGCTCCCAGCATGTGGCGTCCTGTCTGTGAGCAGTGTAATCCCACACATCCTGAAAAGAACAGATGTTCTCTAGAATAAGCAATCACCTTTCCAGGACAATGACTAATGGAGAGCCAGAGTCCTCCAGAGCGAGTCTCTGCGTCACCGTGAGACGGTCGAGAACATCCTGACCACAAGTTACTGATGGGCAGAAGACTTTCCTTCTGCACTCAGTAGGTGGAAAATCACTACGATTTCAAATGCATCTCCTGGAGAGTATAGTTGAAATGCCAAGGGAAAATCCAGCAATGCTGAGAAGAATGTAGACAGTGCCTGTGAATATAGAGGGACCACATGAGATGGCTGGGGAGCTGCCTTCAGGAAGGGACAGAGCAGCCTCTGTGCTTCGGTCCTCGCCAAACGCACGTTACCTGCCCTCATCCTGGAATAGCTTTGGAGTGAGTGACTCTTTCATAGTCCTTTAGACTCAAATGAAAACAACCTCTCCCAGTTATGTGCTTTGCAAAACAAGCAGCCCAAGAGTTGCACCAGGGCAGCAAATGACCCAGAAAGGCAGTGATGGTTATGCTTGTGGACAAGAAACATTCACAGAACATGGGGAAATGGAGACAGACTGCCAAGTTGGATTCTCAGACGTCAGGTCAGGAGCACGGAGGAAGAAGGCTCTGGTGTGTGAGTCACGAGCAGGCCGCGACGGTAGGGGACGCTGCGCCCTCTTTCTTTGCCAAAGGGCCCAGACCTGCCTAAATATTGTAGTGCCTTTCCCCCACCCTTCCCAAGGAATATCTGGGAGCACACACTGTTCTCTACTTTCCTAACAACCAGGTAAGTATTCTCGTATAATTCTTTAAAAAATCGGACTCAGCAGTGTTAGTGTCACTTTAATGTTGTCTCACCCACACTCATTTCTTCAATGTCCAAACATTCTCGCTTACAGAAGTCTTAGAAACGGACAAGATGCCAGCCCGCCAGGCCAGCCCCTCCTGCCCTCCACACAGAGCTCCCGTTGAACTGCAATCCTATTGTAAGTCGGGGCCAACGCACACGGGGCCGAGAGGGCAGCACTGTGAGATCCTAAACCTTGCCAAAGTGAACCTATGAGACGAGAGCAACGGTTCTCCAAGGAAAAGGAACGTACTTACCATGAATGTCGCTGTAGAGTCGCAGGACAAAGTATGTCACTGAGGGCAAATAAACGGGTGGAGTACCGTGTACGTGGACCTCAAAGGTGCTCCCTGCAGGTGTTAGAGAGAAAAGTTCTGGAGTGATGCGAGTTTGGGAGATGTTGGGTCAAACAGGTTAAATGTGTCGCTTTCCTGAAAGATTCCTCAGAATATTCTCACGCTAATGTGCATCGTGAGTCTCCAGGAAGGATGTATGGTACATAGTGCTTCCCAAACAGGCAACGGGGCCCCGTGTCTCCCTCTCCCACGGCAAGTGGCTCAGCAGAGTGGAGAAGCATGTGGGCTCTGAGATCAGCCTGTCTGCTTTCGTCCGGGCTCTCTCACCTATGAGTTCTGTGGCCTCAGACAAGTCATCTAATCGCTCCCAGCCCCAGCCTCCTCATCTCTAAGGTTGTGGGAAATAAACGAAATAACTCATAGAAGACATTGCATCTATTCCATGGCCTCGGAGATAGTGACAGCTTCCTAAGTTACCAACGTAGAGCATCCTGCAGGGTGAGTTTTGCATGGTGTAAGCTTCTCAGAACGTTAGCGTAGTGAACCCGGGAGCTGCGGCTCAGCATAGGGGATCCCTGGCCAAAATAATGTGTTTAACTGTTCTAGTGAGAAGGATGCTCAAAAAACATCCCTTGATGGTCGTGGGGCAAGATCGCCCCTTGAATCTGAGTGATAAGTGTGTGGTTGTGGGACGTGGACTGCGGAGGGGTGTTTTATTATCACGAGGGGAGTGAGCCTGAGGAGGAAGCAGACGTCCACAGGACGGCAAGACCCAGGTGGCACCTTCATCAAATGTCACTTGAACTGACCCTTCCCTGGGCTTTTCGGTCAGAAGAGCCTGTAAATTCTTTGAAGCTTAAGTAAGTCTGAGTAAACCTTTCTGGTGCTGGCTGGCTAAGCCTCTCAGCCGATAGAGGGGTGAGTTCCAGTGCACAAGAGAGCACTGGAAACAGTTCCAGAACACAAATGCAGCCCCAGCCTTCTAGCGATGGGCTTCGCGGTCTCCATCTATCACCCGACCGTTCTACTTCTTCGTTTCCTCCAGGACAAAAGGGGAAAATCAATATCTTTTCCACTCGAGCTTCATGGTTAAAGCAAGGTACAAAGGAGAGAAGGTGTGTGAAAACACTGGAGACAGTCAAGTGTTCTATAAATGCAACAGAAATATTTATAGCAATAGTGGGAACTTGACCACGTCTTGATTTAAAGCTGTTACACTGTGGTGGTACGAGACTTTTGGCTAATGCTAAAATAAGAACATAAAAGCCAGCTGTCAAAATATTATAATTGGTCTCTGCATAACCCTCAGGCTTTAACTTCTGTGATGCTATAAGTTTAAGGGCTTATCTGCGATTTCTGCCATTCTGTAATACTC
Source organism: Prionailurus viverrinus (assembly GCF_022837055.1). NCBI lineage: Eukaryota > Metazoa > Chordata > Mammalia > Carnivora > Felidae > Prionailurus > Prionailurus viverrinus. Next base: position 1,453,358 of record NC_062578.1, read on the forward strand.
TATCCCATTTAAAATTCTATAGCCCTGAATATTTCAAAAGAGACTCTGAAAGCATTCATGTATAAACAAGGAAAATCACCTCTGGTAATTTTATTCTATTTAAAAAATGTTCCAAGTTTTATAAAATATTAGTTCTTATTTATAGTTTGGGCCAAACAGACCAAGCACTCTTTGATAAAAGGTAGTGAAGTTTTTAATTTTAGTTTTAGAAAGAAATAGAAGTTTTAGGTAACAGCATGGTAGAAAGTTGAAAAGGAAAGCATCTACAAAAAACAAGAAGAAAGAAATTCTGCAAGGACTTGAATGAAATTGAAACGTTAAATTATTAGCAATAGTAATTATCTGGTCTTTATTGGGAAAGAAAGTTCTCTGTGGGTTTTTGAACTTCTGCAAGTCTTGCTGGGAATTCTAAGAACACAAGGCCCCGACTGCCCTTTGGCTGGGTCATTTCTTAAGGTTGTGTTTGTAGTGGGTAGCTCTGAGCGATGGGATAAAGTCTCCCTCCAAGACCAAGAGTGGGCTTGCTTACTGCTCATTGTATCAAAAGTGCATCTCCCAAACTCAGATATGACGCAACTCCACTGTGTGTCAAACATCAATCCGGTCCCTCCATGTCAGCCCCGTGGGACTTGGGGACAAGTGGAAGTGACATTTACACTCTGAAGTCCTTGGTGCTCGCTGTGTCCTCAATAATGAAGCCCTGTGCCTCCGACCCGGGGGTCTCATGTCTTCTGCCAGCATTCATGAAACAGAAACAGGCAATTTTATTAGCTTGTAAGGAAAGCAAAGCGTATCCAAGACTCTTCACAGCCTTGACACTTTTGGTGATGTGTTTGGTTGATTTTCATGAAAAATTCCTATAGTTAAGTGATGTTCTTTGTGGGCTCCTGCCATCTTCATTAACCAGCAGAGGGAGCCCATGCTAATTAATTAGCTGAGGCTGGCTTTCCTCATCCACATGTGATGGCATCTCACAGATAAAATCCACTTAGAATTATCCCGCTGCTGGCGATATGTAGGGGAAAATGTAGGACATGAAACAGTACCATCATTGACTTGGCCTTCAGGGTATCAAAAATAAAAATATTACACTTCCCCCAGGAAGGAGGAATTTAGGGAATGTGCATTACTAACCCAGAAGAAGTTGAAAGTAGCATTTTCTCAATAAAGAATTATGCTTGGGGCACCTGGGTGGCTCAGTTGGTTAAGTGTCCGACTTCAGCTCAGGTCATGATCTAGCGGTTCGTGAGTTTGAGCCCCGTGTCGGGCTCTGTGCTGACAGCTCAGAGCCTGGAGCCTGCCTCAGATTCTGTGTCTCCCCCTCTCTCTGCCTCTCCCCCACTCATCTGTGTGCGCTCTCTCTCTCTCTCTCTCGCTCAAAAATAAATACACATTTAAAAAATTATTCTCACGTTGATGGCCCTGGATTTTATGAAAGGAGAGGTTCTGAATATAATTAAACAGTTACCTTTGGAGAACTGTCTCTTTCCTTTATACCATGTATGTAACTAAAAAATGGGGAGCTAACTTGAGCTTTCTCTTTCTTTGACACCAGGTACACTAATAAGAAATGAGGTCCGGGGGCGCCTGGGTGGCGCAGTCGGTTAAGCGTCCGACTTCAGCCAGGTCACGATCTCGCGGTCCGTGAGTTCGAGCCCCGCGTCAGGCTCTGGGCTGATGGCTCAGAGCCTGGAGCCTGTTTCCGATTCTGTGTCTCCCTCTCTCTCTGCCCCTCCCCCGTTCATGCTCTGTCTCTCTCTGTCCCAAAAATAAATAAACGTTGAAAAAAAAATTAAAAAAAAAAAAAAAAAAGAAATGAGGTCCGAACTTGGAAATTGCTTAAAAACTATTCATAAGCAAAGCACGCAAATACGTGTACACGCAGGTCTCATGCACTTTGCTTTGGTATCTTCACGTCTGTACCTTTACCCAGGAAAATTTCAGGTGTGCAGGGCAAGTCCGGAGCTGACCATCTGCCCGGGGCGAGGCTGAGTTCCCTGAGCAAGTTCCAGCATCGTACTTGACAATCTCAGAACCTTCTGTTTGTTTACAAAATAAAGCTCTCTGGGTGGAAGTGTGCGCGCATGCACACACAGACACACACACACACAGACACACACACACGCACATTCATTAAAATAAGGGAGAAAACTTAACAGGAATTTGAAATTGCACCTAAAACTTGCCGTACGGAAGGAGACAAAACAGAATAGTATCAATGATAAGGGCAGTGACAATGAAAACTGTGGCAATATTATCTGTCGTTACTTGAATTTTATTCTGAACTTGGGACATTGTTCAACCTCCAAATCCAGCTTCTTCCTTCTATTTCACAGTAATCTAACTCAGTGGGTTTGACCAAGCGCTCTCTTTACCTGTGTGTGTTTTCATTTTGTCATTAGCTTTAATTTTTAGTTGTTTTCTTTTACTTATCATTATCACCATCTTGCTTGGAAATACCTTAGAGAACCAAAGTGGCAGGAGATTAAGAATAAGGAGGCAGAGAAAGTGGCTGTTTTTCAATTATAGTCAGTCTTTAGGGCAGGCTACGCTCTTGAAGATTTGCAAGAGGAAGTGATGTAAGTAAATGTAATTTTCTCATACAAAAAATAATATGAGGAAAAGGTTATTTTCATAAATAAGGACTTATGCCTAAAATTGAAAGGAATATTTTAAATACCCTGTTGAGTTAGCTGCAGGTATTAGCTGTAGAGTTTTTTTTTTTTAATTTTTGATGTTTATTTTTGAGAGAGAGAGAGAGAGAGCACAAGCCAGGCGAGGGGCAGAGAAAGAGGGAGACACAGAATCCGAAGCAGGCTCCAGGCTCTGAGCTGTCAGCACAGAGCCTGATGCAGGACTCAGACTCACGGACAATGTGATCGTGACCTGAGCCGAAGTCGGACGTCTAACCTACTGAGCCGCCCAGGCACCCAGCTGTAGAGTTTTCTGAGGCACACTGCAAATCAGTTAAGGAGGGCGATTCCGAAGCTGGCTGCACATTGTTTATGATTTAATTTGTGCAGGTAAGGCACAAATTGAGGATCCCTGGGAGAGCAGCTGGTTTCCGTCTAGGAGCCTTAGGAATGCTGGGGAGGCTGAGGGCCCAGTCAAGGGCTGGGCAGTGGGGCCACAGAGGAGAAGAGTGAGGTGCATGGTCCCAGGACTGCTTGACGGTGGGCAGGATTAAGAAGGAGTCACGGTGAGGCTCGAGGAGGTGGATATTGGCTGGCTGGGGAGCACCGAGAGAGAGTGGGGTGGCTCAGATGTGGAAGGCCAGCGCTTGGGAATCCTCTCAAGAACCCTTGACTGGGACAGGGAGGCGGGGAACGAAGCGTTCGACAAACACATGAAGTAACCACCACGTTGACGGGGACGTACTAGGCGCTCTTCCACTTGAGGTTGAGGAGGAAAGGTGTGGCCGCTCTCCCCGACTTGCAGGCCGGGAGACACAGCTCAGCCCAACCACCTCGAGCTGCCCGCTCCCTCGTGGGCACGCCTGCAAGTGAGTTAAGGTCGAGATGAGAGTTTGTCCCTCTCCACCTCTCTGCCCCAGCAAGTTCTGACATTTTTCATTCAGCCCTCTCATTTTGTGACCCAAACGATGTTTCCTTGAAAGCGGAAACTGCATCAGAAATCCGGCGTCTGTGTTTTCATCCCCAGCTCCTTTCCATGGAACACACACACGGAAGGCCGAGAGCAAAATGAAATCACTTTAAGTCACAGACACAATCAGGGACAGAGGGGACTTTTTTCTCCCGGAGCAGAGACCAGTTCTGGGGGCGGCTAGACGGCTCGCTGTGGCAAGTCTGAATTTCAACTCTGGCACTTTGAGTCTGGATTGGGGTAGTTCAGAGGCAAGAGGGTTCCCCGGCTATCGCGACGGCTGCTCGGAGGGTCTCGCAAAGCCCCTCGCTACGGGCTCGGCGACCAGCGCTGTGCTGACCCATAAACGATATGTCAGGCACCACAGAGTCCTATTCATGAGCTTGTGTTTTTGGAAGAAAGGTCCAGAGACTCTAAAAATGAGCAGTGAGACAGTGACATCATAATGGTATTTATTATTTCAGGTTAGACTGGCACCTACTAAATCACTAAGGCCACAGGTAGGTTTTTCCACTTGAGGGAAGTCTTCTTTTTCCCTCT